>NC_139550.1:12841892-14216541 GCF_965153285.1 Podarcis tiliguerta
AGCTTATCAGACCTTGCAGGCCAGCGGCTGAAGAAGGAGCCAAAAGGGTTTTCTTGTGTGTGAGATTCTTTGGGGCTGATTAGCTGCTCTCCCTGTACAAAGGTCAGAGGGGGCAGGGTTTCTGTTGAGGCAGGTGATTAGCTGTGGGAGGAGCTTATCAGACCTTGCAGGCCAGCGGCTGAAGAAGGAGCCAAAAGGGTTTTCTTGTGTGTGAGATTCTTTGGGGCTGATTAGCTGCTCTCCCTGTACAAAGGTCAGAGGGGGCAGGGTTTCTGTTGAGGCAGGTGATTAGCTGTGGGAGGAGCTTATCAGACCTTGCAGGCCAGCGGCTGAAGAAGGAGCCAAAAGGGTTTTCTTGTGTGTGAGATTCTTTGGGGCTGATTAGCTGCTCTCCCTGTACAAAGGTCAGAGGGGGCAGGGTTTCTGTTGAGGCAGGTGATTAGCTGTGGGAGGAGCTTATCAGACCTTGCAGGCCAGCGGCTGAAGAAGGAGCCAAAAGGGTTTTCTTGTGTGTGAGATTCTTTGGGGCTGATTAGCTGCTCTCCCTGTACAAAGGTCAGAGGGGGCAGGGTTTCTGTTGAGGCAGGTGATTAGCTGTGGGAGGAGCTTATCAGACCTTGCAGGCCAGCGGCTGAAGAAGGAGCCAAAAGGGTTTTCTTGTGTGTGAGATTCTTTGGGGCTGATTAGCTGCTCTCCCTGTACAAAGGTCAGAGGGGGCAGGGTTTCTGTTGAGGCAGGTGATTAGCTGTGGGAGGAGCTTATCAGACCTTGCAGGCCAGCGGCTGAAGAAGGAGCCAAAAGGGTTTTCTTGTGTGTGAGATTCTTTGGGGCTGATTAGCTGCTCTCCCTGTACAAAGGTCAGAGGGGGCAGGGTTTCTGTTGAGGCAGGTGATTAGCTGTGGGAGGAGCTTATCAGACCTTGCAGGCCAGCGGCTGAAGAAGGAGCCAAAAGGGTTTTCTTGTGTGTGAGATTCTTTGGGGCTGATTAGCTGCTCTCCCTGTACAAAGGTCAGAGGGGGCAGGGTTTCTGTTGAGGCAGGTGATTAGCTGTGGGAGGAGCTTATCAGACCTTGCAGGCCAGCGGCTGAAGAAGGAGCCAAAAGGGTTTTCTTGTGTGTGAGATTCTTTGGGGCTGATTAGCTGCTCTCCCTGTACAAAGGTCAGAGGGGGCAGGGTTTCTGTTGAGGCAGGTGATTAGCTGTGGGAGGAGCTTATCAGACCTTGCAGGCCAGCGGCTGAAGAAGGAGCCAAAAGGGTTTTCTTGTGTGTGAGATTCTTTGGGGCTGATTAGCTGCTCTCCCTGTACAAAGGTCAGAGGGGGCAGGGTTTCTGTTGAGGCAGGTGATTAGCTGTGGGAGGAGCTTATCAGACCTTGCAGGCCAGCGGCTGAAGAAGGAGCCAAAAGGGTTTTCTTGTGTGTGAGATTCTTTGGGGCTGATTAGCTGCTCTCCCTGTACAAAGGTCAGAGGGGGCAGGGTTTCTGTTGAGGCAGGTGATTAGCTGTGGGAGGAGCTTATCAGACCTTGCAGGCCAGCGGCTGAAGAAGGAGCCAAAAGGGTTTTCTTGTGTGTGAGATTCTTTGGGGCTGATTAGCTGCTCTCCCTGTACAAAGGTCAGAGGGGGCAGGGTTTCTGTTGAGGCAGGTGATTAGCTGTGGGAGGAGCTTATCAGACCTTGCAGGCCAGCGGCTGAAGAAGGAGCCAAAAGGGTTTTCTTGTGTGTGAGATTCTTTGGGGCTGATTAGCTGCTCTCCCTGTACAAAGGTCAGAGGGGGCAGGGTTTCTGTTGAGGCAGGTGATTAGCTGTGGGAGGAGCTTATCAGACCTTGCAGGCCAGCGGCTGAAGAAGGAGCCAAAAGGGTTTTCTTGTGTGTGAGATTCTTTGGGGCTGATTAGCTGCTCTCCCTGTACAAAGGTCAGAGGGGGCAGGGTTTCTGTTGAGGCAGGTGATTAGCTGTGGGAGGAGCTTATCAGACCTTGCAGGCCAGCGGCTGAAGAAGGAGCCAAAAGGGTTTTCTTGTGTGTGAGATTCTTTGGGGCTGATTAGCTGCTCTCCCTGTACAAAGGTCAGAGGGGGCAGGGTTTCTGTTGAGGCAGGTGATTAGCTGTGGGAGGAGCTTATCAGACCTTGCAGGCCAGCGGCTGAAGAAGGAGCCAAAAGGGTTTTCTTGTGTGTGAGATTCTTTGGGGCTGATTAGCTGCTCTCCCTGTACAAAGGTCAGAGGGGGCAGGGTTTCTGTTGAGGCAGGTGATTAGCTGTGGGAGGAGCTTATCAGACCTTGCAGGCCAGCGGCTGAAGAAGGAGCCAAAAGGGTTTTCTTGTGTGTGAGATTCTTTGGGGCTGATTAGCTGCTCTCCCTGTACAAAGGTCAGAGGGGGCAGGGTTTCTGTTGAGGCAGGTGATTAGCTGTGGGAGGAGCTTATCAGACCTTGCAGGCCAGCGGCTGAAGAAGGAGCCAAAAGGGTTTTCTTGTGTGTGAGATTCTTTGGGGCTGATTAGCTGCTCTCCCTGTACAAAGGTCAGAGGGGGCAGGGTTTCTGTTGAGGCAGGTGATTAGCTGTGGGAGGAGCTTATCAGACCTTGCAGGCCAGCGGCTGAAGAAGGAGCCAAAAGGGTTTTCTTGTGTGTGAGATTCTTTGGGGCTGATTAGCTGCTCTCCCTGTACAAAGGTCAGAGGGGGCAGGGTTTCTGTTGAGGCAGGTGATTAGCTGTGGGAGGAGCTTATCAGACCTTGCAGGCCAGCGGCTGAAGAAGGAGCCAAAAGGGTTTTCTTGTGTGTGAGATTCTTTGGGGCTGATTAGCTGCTCTCCCTGTACAAAGGTCAGAGGGGGCAGGGTTTCTGTTGAGGCAGGTGATTAGCTGTGGGAGGAGCTTATCAGACCTTGCAGGCCAGCGGCTGAAGAAGGAGCCAAAAGGGTTTTCTTGTGTGTGAGATTCTTTGGGGCTGATTAGCTGCTCTCCCTGTACAAAGGTCAGAGGGGGCAGGGTTTCTGTTGAGGCAGGTGATTAGCTGTGGGAGGAGCTTATCAGACCTTGCAGGCCAGCGGCTGAAGAAGGAGCCAAAAGGGTTTTCTTGTGTGTGAGATTCTTTGGGGCTGATTAGCTGCTCTCCCTGTACAAAGGTCAGAGGGGGCAGGGTTTCTGTTGAGGCAGGTGATTAGCTGTGGGAGGAGCTTATCAGACCTTGCAGGCCAGCGGCTGAAGAAGGAGCCAAAAGGGTTTTCTTGTGTGTGAGATTCTTTGGGGCTGATTAGCTGCTCTCCCTGTACAAAGGTCAGAGGGGGCAGGGTTTCTGTTGAGGCAGGTGATTAGCTGTGGGAGGAGCTTATCAGACCTTGCAGGCCAGCGGCTGAAGAAGGAGCCAAAAGGGTTTTCTTGTGTGTGAGATTCTTTGGGGCTGATTAGCTGCTCTCCCTGTACAAAGGTCAGAGGGGGCAGGGTTTCTGTTGAGGCAGGTGATTAGCTGTGGGAGGAGCTTATCAGACCTTGCAGGCCAGCGGCTGAAGAAGGAGCCAAAAGGGTTTTCTTGTGTGTGAGATTCTTTGGGGCTGATTAGCTGCTCTCCCTGTACAAAGGTCAGAGGGGGCAGGGTTTCTGTTGAGGCAGGTGATTAGCTGTGGGAGGAGCTTATCAGACCTTGCAGGCCAGCGGCTGAAGAAGGAGCCAAAAGGGTTTTCTTGTGTGTGAGATTCTTTGGGGCTGATTAGCTGCTCTCCCTGTACAAAGGTCAGAGGGGGCAGGGTTTCTGTTGAGGCAGGTGATTAGCTGTGGGAGGAGCTTATCAGACCTTGCAGGCCAGCGGCTGAAGAAGGAGCCAAAAGGGTTTTCTTGTGTGTGAGATTCTTTGGGGCTGATTAGCTGCTCTCCCTGTACAAAGGTCAGAGGGGGCAGGGTTTCTGTTGAGGCAGGTGATTAGCTGTGGGAGGAGCTTATCAGACCTTGCAGGCCAGCGGCTGAAGAAGGAGCCAAAAGGGTTTTCTTGTGTGTGAGATTCTTTGGGGCTGATTAGCTGCTCTCCCTGTACAAAGGTCAGAGGGGGCAGGGTTTCTGTTGAGGCAGGTGATTAGCTGTGGGAGGAGCTTATCAGACCTTGCAGGCCAGCGGCTGAAGAAGGAGCCAAAAGGGTTTTCTTGTGTGTGAGATTCTTTGGGGCTGATTAGCTGCTCTCCCTGTACAAAGGTCAGAGGGGGCAGGGTTTCTGTTGAGGCAGGTGATTAGCTGTGGGAGGAGCTTATCAGACCTTGCAGGCCAGCGGCTGAAGAAGGAGCCAAAAGGGTTTTCTTGTGTGTGAGATTCTTTGGGGCTGATTAGCTGCTCTCCCTGTACAAAGGTCAGAGGGGGCAGGGTTTCTGTTGAGGCAGGTGATTAGCTGTGGGAGGAGCTTATCAGACCTTGCAGGCCAGCGGCTGAAGAAGGAGCCAAAAGGGTTTTCTTGTGTGTGAGATTCTTTGGGGCTGATTAGCTGCTCTCCCTGTACAAAGGTCAGAGGGGGCAGGGTTTCTGTTGAGGCAGGTGATTAGCTGTGGGAGGAGCTTATCAGACCTTGCAGGCCAGCGGCTGAAGAAGGAGCCAAAAGGGTTTTCTTGTGTGTGAGATTCTTTGGGGCTGATTAGCTGCTCTCCCTGTACAAAGGTCAGAGGGGGCAGGGTTTCTGTTGAGGCAGGTGATTAGCTGTGGGAGGAGCTTATCAGACCTTGCAGGCCAGCGGCGCGCGCCTAGCGGCGCGCGCAGTTTGATCCATCTTAGATTTAGGGGAGTTAGTCTCAAACGTTTGTTGGGGGAGACCTACGTTTTTTTTGGGGGGGAGTTATTAGTCCTGTCTTCACGCTTTTTATGATGCAACGACACGTTCTCAAGATGGAGGGGGAGGGAACAGCTGCAGTCGCCTGCAGTTCCTGCGCAATGCTTGCCATCTTGCCAAAGGTGGCAGGCAGCTTTACATGCAGCAATTGCATGTTGATTGTCTTCCTAAAAGACAAAGTCCAGCAACTGGAAGAACGTGTAGCTACGCTCCAAAGAATTAGAGAGCTGGAGCTCTTCTTGGAAGCAGCAGAGCACACCGTCTCCACCAAGGAGGAGACAGGAGACTCCCCTGGGAAGGAGGCTAGTTCACCAACACAGGAGCCTGATATGTGGAGAAACGTGACTCAAAGAAGTAGGAGGCCCAGGGTTCGCTCTGATTGTTTAGAAATACACAATCGCTTTGAGGTCCTCTCCCCTAGCATGGAAGACGAAGAGCAGACTCCACTTGAGGATCTCTCCTTCATTACAGTCGATCAGGTATATGAAGATGAGCAGCAAAGTCAGTCCTCAGGGAATGTGCAGGCGACCTTGGAACGGACCGCTCACGGAAGAACCCCGACCAAACCTAAGAGGAGGCGTGTAGTGGTGATAGGGGATTCCCTACTGAGGGGAACAGAAGCAGTGATCTGTGGGCCTGACAAGATGTCTCGGGAAGTGTGCTGTCTCCCCGGGGCTAAGATCCAAGATGTAACTGAACGACTGGAAGGAATCATAAAACCCACTGACAAATACCCCTTCCTCTTGGTTCATGTGGGAACCAATGACACTGCAAGCAATAGCCTCCAGAAGATCAAAAGAGACTACGAGGCTCTGGGCAGGAAATTGAAGCAATTAAATGCACAAATCGTCATCTCATCTGTCCTCCCAGTTGAACGACGTGGCCCAGGGAGAGAGGGGAAAATAGTGGAAGTAAACAGCTGGCTTCGCAAATGGTGTAAACAGGAACGGTTTGGATTCTTAGATCACGGACTGCAGTTTCTTGAAGATGGACTTCTGGCAAGCGATGGGCTGCACCTCACAACGGTTGGGAGGAATATTTTTGCCCAAAAACTCAGAAACCTCATCAGGAGGGCTTTAAACTGACTAATGTGGGGGAGGGAGACAGTGCTCCTGAAGGTAGGAGTCTATCATTTGATGAAGATGATCATCCAAATGTCATAGACCAAATGGAGCAAACAGCAAGCAGACCTAGTGGTGGGAGGAAAAAATCCTTAAGTAAGAGACACGGGGGAATGACTAATGGACTTCAATGTCTGTACACTAATGCACAAAGCATGGGAAATAAACAAGATGAGCTTGAGCTCTTGGTACAGCAAACTAAATATGACATAATAGGCATCACTGAAACCTGGTGGGATAAGTCCCACGATTGGAATGTAAAAATGGAGGGATACAATCTATTTCAGAGAAACAGACCAGACAAGAAAGGAGGAGGAGTGGCGTTATATGTCAGGGATGTGTATACCTGTGAAGAGATCCAAGATTTAGAACCTCAAAGCCAAAGTGAGAGCATCTGGGTCAAAATTAAGGGAGAGAAGAATAACAGTGACCTCATTGTGGGAGTTTACTATAGATCCCCAAGCCAAACAGAGGACATAGATGATGCCTTCATGGAACAGATGGCCAAGCATGCAAAAGGAAGGGAGATAGTAGTAATGGGGGACTTCAATTACCCAGATATTTGTTGGATGTCAAACTCAGCCAAGAGCATAAGGTCAAAGAGATTCCTCACTGGCCTTGCAGACAACTTTATTGTCCAGAAAGTGGGAGAAGCAACAAGAGGAACAGCCATTTTAGATCTGGTCCTAACCAATGTTGATGACCTGGTTAATGGGGTAGAAGTGGAAGGATCATTAGGCACAAGTGATCATGCTCTTCTGAAGTTTACTATACAGCGGAAAGGAGCAGCCAAGCATACTAGGACTCAATTTCTTGACTTTAAGAAAGCCGACTTCATAAAACTTAGGGAAGTGCTGGGTGAGATCCCATGGACAGTAATACTAAAAGGAAAGGGAGTTCATAATGGCTGGGAGTTTGTTAAGAGGGAGATAGTAAAGGCACAACTTCAGGCAATACCAATGAGACGGAAACATGGAAGGTGCCTAAGGAAGCCAGGGTGGCTATCTAAAGAACTTTTAACTGAGTTAAGATTAAAAAAGGATGTGTACAAAAAATGGAAAAGGGGGGAAACCACCAAAGAGGAATTCAAACAAATAGCCAGCACGTGTAGACACAAAGTCAGAAAAGCTAAAGCACAGAATGAACTCAGGCTTGCTAGAGAGGTTAAAAACAACAAAAAAGGCTTTTATGGGTATGTTCGTAGCAAAAGGAAGAACAAAGAAACAGTGGGGTCACTCAGAGGAGAAGATGGTGAAATGCAAACAGGGGACACAGAAAGGGCTGAACTCCTCAATGCCTTCTTTGCCTCAGTCTTCTCCGATAAAGAAAACAATGCCCGACCTGAAGAATTTGGAGCAAATGATTCAGCAGAGAAAACACAGCCCAGAATAACTAAGGAGATAGTACAAGAATACTTGGCTAGTTTAGATGTATTCAAGTCTCCAGGGCCAGATGAACTGCATCCAAGAGTATTAAAAGAACTGGCAGATGTGATCTCAGAACCACTGGCAATCATCTTTGAGAATTCCTGGAGAACAGGCGAAGTCCCGGCAGACTGGAGGAGGGCAAATGTTGTCCCTATTTTCAAAAAGGGGAAAAGAGAGGACCCAAATAATTACCGCCCAGTCAGTCTGACATCAATACCAGGGAAGATTCTGGAGCAGATCATTAAGCAAACAATCTGTGAGCACCTAGAAAGGAATGCTGTGATCACCAATAGTCAGCATGGATTTCTGAAAAATAAGTCATGTCAGACTAACCTGATCTCATTTTTTGACAGAATTACAACCCTGGTAGATGAAGGGAACACAGTGGATGTAGTCTACCTTGATTTCAGCAAGGCATTTGACAAGGTGCCCCATGATATTCTTGTAAAGAAGCTGGTAAAATGCGGTCTTGACTATGCTACCACTCAGTGGATTTGTAACTGGCTGACTGACCGGACCCAAAGGGTGCTCATCAATGGTTCCTCTTCATCCTGGAGAAGAGTGACTAGTGGGGTGCCACAGGGTTCTGTCTTGGGCCCGGTCTTATTCAACATCTTTATCAACGACTTGGATGATGGACTCAAGGGCATCCTGATCAAATTTGCAGATGACACCAAACTGGGAGGGGTGGCTAACACCCCAGAGGACAGGATCACACTTCAAAACGACCTTGACAGATTAGAGAACTGGGCCAAAACAAACAAGATGAATTTTAACAGGGAGAAATGTAAAGTATTGCACTTGGGCAAAAAAAATGAGAGGCACAAATACAAGATGGGTGACACCTGGCTTGAGAGCAGTACATGTGAAAAGGATCTAGGAGTCTTGGTTGACCACAAACTTGACATGAGCCAACAGTGTGACGCGGCAGCTAAAAAAGCCAATGCAATTCTGGGCTGCATCAATAGGAGTATAGCGTCTAGATCAAGGGAAGTTATAGTGCCACTGTATTCTGCTCTGGTCAGACCTCACCTGGAGTACTGTGTCCAGTTCTGGGCACCACAGTTCAAGAAGGACATTGACAAACTGGAACGTGTCCAGAGGAGGGCAACCAAAATGGTCAAAGGCCTGGAAACGATGCCTTATGAGGAACGGCTAAGGGAGCTGGGCATGTTTAGCCTGGAGAAGAGGAGGTTAAGGGGTGATATGATAGCCATGTTCAAATATATAAAAGGATGTCACATAGAGGAGGGAGGAAGGTTGTTTTCTGCTGCTCCAGAGAAGCGGACACGGAGCAATGGATCCAAACTACAAGAAAGAAGATTCCACCTAAACATTAGGAAGAACTTCCTGACAGTAAGAGCTGTTCGACAGTGGAATTTGCTGCCAAGGAGTGTGGTGGAGTCTCCTTCTTTGGAGGTCTTTAAGCAGAGGCTTGACAACCATATGTCAGGAGTGCTCTGATGGTGTTTCCTGCTTGGCAGGGGGTTGGACTCGATGACCCTTGTGGTCTCTTCCAACTCTATGATTCTATGATTCTATGATTCTATGAACCTGTGACCCTCCAGATCTTCTCTGGCTCTTATTTCCCATCATCCCCGACACCATAGCCAGTGGTCAGGCATGATGGGAACTGTAGTCCAAGCAGCACTGGTGGGCCATAGGGTCCCCACCCACACTCTTAATGCTGTGTTTCCCAGACCTGGCCCTCCAGCTGTCTCTGGACTACAAGGCCCATCATCCCTAGCTAGCAGAACCAGTGGTCAGGAGTAATGGGAATTGTAGCTGGAGACCCAAGTTTGAGAGCAGGTGTGGGGAACCATGAGTCCTCTAGATGTTGCTGTACTACAACTCCCTCTTGGCAGCATCCAGAGCACAGCCAGTGACCAGAGAAGATGGGCTAGTTCAATAAAAACAACAACTTCAGCCCTGTGTTGTGATCTTTCCCCTCCTGTAATGGGCAAGATTATTTAATCTGCTGTGTGCTCTGGCATGACCACATTGTGTTTTGTTCAAGCCCTTCTCTACTTCATCGTCTTTGGGGGGTGGGAGGCTGCAACGCACAGGAACACAACATCATCTGTTGCAGGGGATTCCCCACATTCCCCGGGACAACTTGGCGCTATTTTACAGAGTTGCATGCAATGTGCAATTTAGCCCCATGAGCCAATAAAATAGCTCTTGTGGTCATTATGATAAAATCAGGCAACAGAATTCAAAGGCAGTTGCAATTTGCCAGTTCCCTTACCCCTTGAATCGCCATGGTGGTGCAACTGATTTTTGTTATGGAGGTGTCTTATTTTTCAAAACGAAAGCAAGCAGATGCATTCTTGACGTTCAACAAGTCAATAGGATCCCTTGATTGACAGCAACCTGGGTTTTCAAGGATTTCATTCATGGACCTTTGGTGCTTCAAAGAAACCTACATCTGATGAAATAACATGTTGTTCCATGCACGGACTATACTATAGCTGGAAGTGGCTCCTTCCGCCCCAGCTTTTGGAACCAAGAGGCTAAAAAGAAACCCCAAAACAAAGCAGGCTAAGAGATTGAGTTGTGAACTAGGAAGCTCCCAATTCAAATTATTTCTTGCCTTTATACCTCTACAGTTCAAAGTGGTGGTGCACAGAGGATGGATCTACACTGGTCTGCAAAAACGCTTTTTAAAACCATAATATAGCTCTCCGTGCAATTTCGCATTGATGACTGATTTCTGCTCTACAGCACCCTCTGGTATCACCTTTTTATAACGTGTTTTTAACGTTTCAGCCTACCATTGAAGATGAGTCCATGGTCTCTCCCTGCAGCTTTATACTTGCAGGCAACCCTGTGATGCGGGTTAGGTTGAGAGGGAGAGGGGATTTGCTGGGTTCCCCAAGCGAGTGTCATGTCTGGGTTCCCCCAGAGCTCTAACCACTATACCATACTTCAATCAAATCTCAGCTATGCCATGATGTCTGAATATGGCTTCAGGCAAAGCACGGTCTCTCTGAAGCAGGAGCATCTGCAACGAAGAGATAATAATAAAACAATATTTTGCAGGCTTGTTTGTAAGCGTCGCCGAGATAAGGCGTGCGAAGCAGTTTGTACTCCCACCGTCGCTCTATAAATGCCAAGCAGCGTTGTCCTAACTGGCTAGCTGCAAATGACATCCACAAAAGATCTTTAATGCCCAATTAGATGTGTGCCGGCTAATTACAAGAAAGTTAGACACTTGTACATCACAGTTATTCTAGGGAAATAATCTGGGCTATTACACGCTCGGAATTCAAGGAGCAAACCATAATTACATACGGTATCAATCAAGTCAGGGGAAGAACTCTGTGTACAAGTGGCTAATTTGTTCTTGGGGAAGAGGTGATGGTTTTGATTCTCATGCAAAAGACATTTTGCAAAGAGGAGCCTTTGAGATTCTCAATTAAATAACCATAGAACAAACATGAGTAACACAGATCTGAGGACAACATTAGCAGAAATCTGATTGGGGTGGGAGGGGGTGTGGAGGAGCAAGGTGCTTATACAAATGCGTCCTTCTCTGACACCCAAATTACCTCTTTCTTTTTACTGTGGTCTGCTGATTGGTTTGTGTGTGTGTGTGTCCTTGGCAAAGAAGAAGAAGAGTTTGGATTTGATATCCTGCTTTATCACTACCTGAAGGAGTCTCAAAGCGGCTAACATTCTCCTTTCCCTTCCTCCCCCACAACAAACACTCTGTGAGGTGAGTGGGGCTGAGAGACTTCAAAGAAGTGTGACTAGCCCAAGGTCACCCAGCAGCTGCATGTGGAGGAGCGGAGACGCGAACCCAGTTCACCAGATTACCAGTCTACCGCTCTTGACTCTTGGTCTACTGCTCTTGACCTTGTTACATTGGTAAAATATTGGCAAAGTCCCACGTATCTTCACTTTGTGGTTTTAAACACACACATCAGATTACAGCAATAACCCCAAGACCAACATTGGGGCTGCTTTTGGGGGGGGGGGGGCTGTTCAGCTCCTGCTGCTCTTCAAGATAGATTGCAACCACACCGTTCATTTAAATCACATTTGAATATATGATGTTCCTCAAAGAATCCTGGGGACTACAATTCCCAGGACACCTAAACTACAATTCCCAAGATTCTTTGGCCGTGGTTTTTGTGTGTGTGTGTACAAAGAATGTGCTTTAAATGTATGGGGTAAGGTAAAGGTAAAGGGACCCCTGACCATTCGGTCCAGCCATGACTGACTCTGGGGTTGCGGAGCTCATCTCGCTTTATTAGCCAAGGGAGCTGGCGTACAGCTTCCGGGTCATGTGGCCAGCATGACTAAGCCGCTTCTGGCGAACCAGAGCAGCACACGGAAACGCTGTTTACCTTCCCGCCGGAGCGGCACCTATTTATCTACTTGCACTTTTGACGTGCTTTCAAACTGCTAGATTGGCAGGAGCAGGGACCGAGCAACGGGAGCTCACCCCATGGAGGGGATTCGAACCACCAACCTTCTGATCGGCAAGTCCTAGGCTCTGTGGTTTAATCCACAGCGCCACCCGCTTCCCAATATGTATGGGGTAGTTGCAGCTTTATTGGTGTTACAAATTGTCTTTGGCTGTATGTAGAACACAGCCTTGTTTCAGAAGGCAAGATCCTGTGAAAAGCTGTCCTTTTGACTCCCGCCTGCAGCAGAGGGGAAGGGGAAGCCTTGAGAAATGCTGTTAAGCAGACAGGATGCTTTTTCCAGGGTTGCAACCTGGCAGCACCGATTAGCAATTAAGTTAATGCTTCCTCTCAGGAGTGTGACTTTTGTTGTTGCTGCTGCTGCTGTTGATAACTGTGCGGCTTAATTTAATTTACACCACAGAGTAATTGGATTAGGGGGAGGGGAAATTCTGATCAGTTTTTGGATAAAATCAAGTGGATCCCATCCAAGCTGTCAGCTTCCATTCGTCAGAGCAGGGCCTTAAGGGAAAGATTGCCTCATCCCGTCTGGGAAGCTCTGGCCAGGAATTACATTCGTTGTCCTTCACAGCAACGACGGACAGAGCTCCTTTCTCTTTCAACAGACTAAAAGCAGGCAGAAATTAGACAGGTGCAGCTCTCTTTGAGGGGAGGTGCATTCCTACAGGAAACTTCACTGGCAGAGTTTCTTCCTGTCATGTACTGTATCTGTTGCCATGTGCACAGAAAGAAACTAAGCTGCCTACTTTGTTAAGCTTGTTGTCAGTGCTTGAATTATGGAGAAAGGGGTGAATTATACAAGCCCTTTGTTCAACTCTTCCCAATTTTGGCCAGCTAGTGCCCTTATAGTCTTCTAAAACAGTAGCTAAGGTAAAGGTAAAGGGACCCCTGACCATTAGGTCCAGTCCAACTCTGGGGTTGCGGCGCTCATCTCGCTTTATTGGCCGAGGGAGCCAGCGTACAGCTTCCGGGTCATGTGGCCAGCATGACTAAGCCGCTTCTGTCAAACCAGAGCAGCGCACGGAAACGCCGTTTACCTTCCCGCTAGAGCGGTACCTAGTTATCTACTTGCACTTTGACGTGCTTTCGAACTGCTAGGTTGGCAGGAGCAGGGACCGAATGACAGGAGCTCACCCCGTTGCGGGGATTCGAACTGCCAACCTTCTGATCCTAGGCTCTGTGGCTTAACCCACAGCGCCACCCGCGTCCCCAAAAAATATGGTACCAACATGCAAAATAGTTGCACAATCGCAATCTTAAATTCCGAAGGACAAACCCTTAGAGATGAGCTCCACTTCATTTCACTTTTAATTTGCATACCGCCTTTCTATATTACTGGTTTACAGCAACAAAATACACACCATATAATAATCTGAGCCAATAAAAAAAGTCGTAATAAAGCATGACTCTAAAATGGAACGACTTATGTCAAATAAAGTAATATTCAATAATCTATTAGAATAGTACAGAATAAAGTTAACTCTCAAAACACTGGCAAATAGTAATTAAACTGAAATTCACTCTTAACAATCATAATAAACAATTACTAAACTATGATCAATAAAAATAACAGCAAGTCACGACGCATGAAATACCATGATACGTACAAAACCATGTGAAAGAATCAAAATGAGAAACAATTTTTGTATAAGCGGAGCTTTGATCTCATATGAAATCATACCTCCTGGCTAACAGTGCACCTGCAGAGGCATTTTTCGTAGGGGCACAACCGCCGCAGTCATACTGGGCACCAACCAATGCTGTGGAATGGAGCGAGAGAGGTGGGGGGCATCAAATTTTAGCATTGCCCAAGGAGCCGCCGAAATTTGAGAGCCCAAGGTCTGCCACTGGCACCTGACAGTCATTTTCTAGTGCGAGTCAGCCATGTAGCCAATCAGACTCATCTCAGAGATAAGGTTGCCCCGAACCAGGCTTTGACATAAACACCGATGGGAAGAGTGACGATGGGGGCATCTAAATGCCAGCGTGGAGCAAGTCCTCCAGACTGACCTTTGCACCGCATGCGATAGGTCTATTAGCACGCTGATTAAATAGATCAACAAGTGCTTTCGCAATAATTTGATATTTAATGTTCGGCTTGCTATTAAAATGCTAATTAAACGTTTTAACATGCCACACATGTTTTATGTATTAATAAGCAATAAGCATTCGAGTTACACTTCTTGCGTGATTTAGAATTAATTGAAGGGTAGCAGGGGTTTCTCCTTTATATACCTATTAAACCCCTGTAACTGCTGTTTTTACAGTTGATTGGTGTTCATTTAACATACCATAATTGCTCTTTAAATACGTTAAGTGAGTATTTGAGACAATTTACAGTGTTAGCGGTTTCCCGGCAGTATTCCTCAGAGGTCTGCGCAAAGCAGCTTCCACGCTGGAATTCTCCCGGAGTGTGCTGGCATCGCTTTTCCCTCTTGCATTGCGAGCAAAGTGTGAGGGCCCTGGGACTCCCTGTCTCTGCAAGCTGAGAGCCGCAGAGGGGGAACCAGCCTCCCACCGTGCGAAGGCAGTAATGGAGCACACCTGCTGCTGGTTAGGAGAACATATGGGGGGTGTTTCACAGGGAAGGAAATGAGGAGAGGGGCAGGACCAGACTCACGCAGCATAATGAAGGCGCTGTCAAATCCCCTGTGGTCTTTAGGAACACCGTTGGCAAAACAGCTCCGTCTTCCTTGCGACATGGTTTCTGTAGCGGACGTGGGGGAAATTGCACCTGGATGAATTCAGCTGTGTGTCCTCCTCTGGAGAGGCCAGTGGTTCCCAACCCTATTTTTTGGGGGGGGGCCATGCCCCACCTAAGCATCTCTAAAACCTCATGCCCCCCACCTGGTGACATATAATTCTTATTACAGTGGTACCTTGGTTCTCGAATGTGATCTGTTCCAGAAGATCATTCGACTTCCAAAACGTTCAAAAACTGAGGCGCAAAGGGCTGGCTGCAAGGTCAATTGAGAAAATTGAAAAACGCACAAGCCGTTTGACTTAAGAGGTGTGTTTGAAAACGGAAGCATTTACTTCCCAGTTTTTGGCGTTTGGAAACCGAAACATTTGGCTTCCGAGACGCTCGAAAACCGAGATACCATTGTATTCAAAAAGTGAGCTTCTATTCACGTGGAGTGGCATGGGTGGCACTGTGGTCTAAACGACTGAGCCTAGGGCTTGCCGATCAGCAGGTCGGCGGTTCGAATCCCTGCAACGGGGTGAGCTCCCATTGCTCGGTCCCAGCTCCTGCCACAGTAGACATGAGCTGAGAACCATTGTGATTCAGCAATGCATGCCACCTATTTATCCCCATTTGATTGACAAATGAGACTCTTCCCTTCACACCTTCAAGGTGTTGACCGCTATGAGCCCCCCCTGCAGACATGGAATTGCTTAGAATAGCTGGTTTTGTCTTGACCTTCAGCCCAGGGCAAAGAGGGCCAGTGGGCAGTCGGTGGACATGCAAGACCAGCACAGAACAATTTTCGTTCTATCACCTGCCATGGAGCATGGATCAAGGAGGGAAACTTTAGTACACACGATAAAAGCCACTTTTACAGAACAAATTTTAAGGAGGCCAGAGCAGATTGATGGAACAGCTTGCCCTCTGCAATAAATCTATTGCGATTTTATTTTTTGAAAAATATGATACCGTTTTAAACGTAATATGCTACAGATGGGTGGAGAAAATATGGAATGCTACCAAATTTCTTAGCCTGTGTGGTTACACCCTGATGATTAATAGCTTAGGAGACAAAACTGTGAATGTCTTCATTTAGCATTAAACTCCATGGCACTAAAACACAAATAAAATGAACGAAGCTCTTGTTCTGACCGTACTGTCATCAGAGTGTAGGATATCAAATACCACTGCACTTCACTTTAAGGGTTGGCAAAGCATCCTGAGCACTGATGTCATCAGTCCCTAAACATCTTGTCTACAGAGGCTATCTTCTTATGGTGATCACTCGTAGCCGAGTAAGATTGTCTTCCATAAACACAGTTTTAACAATGAGTCCATAAGTGACTGTGGAAGCCAATTCTGGACCCACATGTCCTTCCACAGTGGGGACATTGGTTTCCAGGCGGGAGTTGATCATGGTGAAGGTTTGCCAAAGGTGCCTTCCTCTTAGCACGTTTCTCCCTTACGTCCTGAGTTCGAGTGTCTTCAAAGTCCATGACACCTTTGGTAAAGGCTATTCTCCAACTGGAGTGCTCACAGGCCAGTGTTTCCCCAGCTGTCAATGTTTATACTACATTTTTAAAGATTTGCCTTGAGACAGTCTTTAAACCTCTTTTGTTGACCACCAGCATTACACTTTCCATTTTTAAGTTTGGAATAGAGTAGTTGCTTTGAAAGACGATCATCAGGCATCCGCACAACATGACCAGTCCAACGAAGTTGATGTTGAAGAATCATTGCTTCAACACTGGTGATCTTTGCTTCTTCCAGTACATGATATTTGTTCACCTGTCTTCCCAAGTGATGTGTACAGCAGGTCTCTCTCCCTTAGTGATGGTAGTACCCTTGTGAGGCCACAAAGGTTGTGTCTGGATCCGTACCATAGGCACCAACTAAGGGGGGCCTGGTCCCCTTGTCAGCCTGGTCCCTACAGCCCACTAGTGGGCGTTTCAGGATTCTAGGTGGGCGGTAGGGAGTTCTACGGCACAAGCTTGGAGCTGGGACCTTCTGTATGCAAAGAAGATGCCCTGTCACTGAACTATGCTCTTTCTCCCCCAAGGTCATGCCAGTGCTCATGCAAGAAGGGGCTGATGATGTGGTTCGCTGTCTGCCTACTGGTAATCCTGAATGTGTGTATCAGTTTGAACAAGGGAATACTGGAGAGTCTTGGGCAAAAAGGGGAAAAATGTGTACAAGCTGGGAATGAAAGACGGGGTTACCAAACTGAAACTAAAGAGCCATAGCTCCATGGGAGAGCTTTTACCTTGCATAAAGAAGGTTCCAGGTTCTTTTCTCTTTTTTGGGGAGGGGGGGGGAATATAATTTTTTATTAAATTTTCCAAACATTTCTCACAATAAACTTCATATCAAATAATTATATTGTTTCTAAAATTGACTACCTACCCACCCCCTCCACTGTGTTTTCACTCAAACCTTTTCTACTGCATTATCTCTTTATCTATTACAATACGACCTCTATTATTTTATCGTTTTCCTTCTGCCGCTTTTATCTCGAATCCGGCCTGCAATTCCATTTGACTATAATATTTTTCAAATAGCCCACGAAAGGCCTCCATTCTTCTATAAAATATTCATCACTTTGATCTCTTTATTTCACTGCCAGCTTTGCCATTTCTGCATAGTCTGTTACTTTCAAAAGCCACTCCCCCTTCGTTGGAAACTGCTCTTCTTTCTATTTCTGCGCATATAATAATATTCTATCTGATGTCATCACGTACATAAATAATTCACTCACCTTCTTTGGAACATCCGTCCCTGTTATGTCTCTAAGGAAAGCTTCTGGTGTTTGGAGAATAACCTATTTAAAGCATTTTCTTCGTTTCATTATTTTACATGTCTACCCCATATGGAAGAATGATCCATCTATCTGCTTACATTTCCAACATTTATTTGACACATTTTTATACATCTTGGCCAGTTTTAAGATAGTTTCTTCTAAGTGCATAGCAAGCACAAGGTCCCAGGATCAATCCCATCATCTCCAGTAGGGCTGGGAGACATTTCTTGCCCGAAACATTGAAGAACAACTGACATCCCCTGAGCTAGATGGGGCAGTGGTCCATCTGACCATGCAGCTTCCTATGTTTCTAAAGCCGGCTTTGTTGTTGTTGTTTAGTTGTTTAGTCGTGTCCGACTCTTCGTGACCCCGTGGACCAGAGCACGCCAGGCACTCCTGTCTTCCACTGCCTCCCGCAGTTTAGTCAAACTCATGCTGGTGGCTTCGAGAACACTGTCCAACCATCTCGTCCTCTGTCGTCCCCTTCTCCTTATGCCCGCCATCTTTCCCAACATCAGGGTCGTTTCCAGGGAGTCTTCTCTTCTCATGAGGTGGCCAAAGTATTGGAGCCTCAGCTTCAGGATCCGTCCTTCCAGTGAGCACTCAGGGATGATTTCTTTAAGAATGGACAGGTTTGATCTTCTTGCAGTCCATGGGACTCTCAAGAGTCTCCTCCAGAACCATAATTCAAAAGCATCAATTCTTCGGCCATCAGCCTTCTTTATGGTCCAGCTTTCACTTCCATTCATCACTACTGGGAAAACCATAGCTTTGACTATACGGACCTTAAAGCCGGCTTAAGCCATGCTACTTCCAAGCCAGCATCAGTCCAAGTCTCCCCAAGCCAAGATGCTCAGAGCAAACAAGACCAGATGCTGATGCTGAGAGCCTCTGTTTCCCACAACATTGGCTCTCTGGCAAGCTCACGGAGAAGCACCCAGTGGTTTTCCCATGAAAATATAAATAACTTTTTAAATTCAAAATTAAAACAAAACATATTATCCAGAAACATATCATCCTTATTTTTCTCCCCATTTTTCCTCCCTCCCCCCACAGAACCCACCCCCGACTTCCCTCAGTTCCAGTCTTTGATTTCTCTAAAAATGCTGTTTTCTGCATGTTACACAGTTGTATAGATCCTCAAACTATTTAGCTGATTATTATCAAGAAAAAGTTGGTGAATGTTTATTCAAAACCAGCCAAGGAGTCCAGCTCGCTTCGTTGCGTCTTCAAATACTTTGTAAAGGGTTCCCATTCATCTTTAAAGTCACAGTTATCCTTGTCCCATAGCTTGTATGTCAGTTTTGCCCATTCTGCATAGTCCATCAATTTTTCTTGCCATGATTCTTTAGTTGGGGTTTCTTCAGTCTTCCATCCTTGTGCTATTAAAACTCTTGCGGCCGTTGTCGCATACATGAAGATGTTTTTCAGCTTTTTTGGCAGATCTTTCCCTAGAATCCCTAATAAAAATGCTTCAGGTTTTTAAACAAATGTTAAATGGAACATTTTCTTCAATTCGTTGTATATCATTTACCTTCCCGCCGGAGCAGTACCTATTTATCTACTTGCACGTTGATGTGCTTTCGAACTGCTAGGCTGGCAGGAGTAGGGACCGAGCAACGGGAGCTCACCCCGTCTTGGGGATTTGAACCGCCGACCTTCTGATCGGCAAGTCCTAGGCTCTGTGGTTTAACCCACAGTGCCACCCTCCTTGTGGTAGGACAATTCCTTGGAGGCATTGCATAGGCACAATCACCCAGGGCACTTTAAAACAGCATTCGGGGATGCCTCCGCCTCGTGCAAATTTATTGCAAGCAAATATTTTCACCTGAGGTCTAGTGAGCTGACAGCAGCATTCTACCACAAACAGCTTACCTGTGAAGTGGAATCGCTGCCGTGCAGCAAGGGTGACTGCCAACTTCTGGGGTCGAGTGTTTCTTGAACGCACAGGTATTCATCACGCACAAAGGACGTGTTTGCATTATAAACCTGAACGCAGGATTTCAGAGCAACAGGTGCCCCAGCACTCGACACTGCAATGTGCCTAACCTTTCATTCGACGCGAATCTCTTTCACTTTTCTTTTTTACAAAAAATTATATAGCACTTGATGGCAGCCACTGTAGCAAAACCTTGAATCCGTTTACGATAAACGTTAAAAATTATCTTTCCAGAACAAGATGGGCTGAAAAGACATGGCGTGTTGGTGGCGTTTCTAATTCCTTCCATTACAAAGCTCTTGACTTTGCAGCTTTCAACTGCTCGTTTCTAACATGCGACAATGGATCTGAGAAAGAATGGCTTACTGCGGATTACTTCCAATAGCACAGGTCGGGGGTAGGACTTAGTTTTATAACCTCCAATGGTGGAACCAGGTTGGCTTTCCTTGTGTTTCCCAAAGGCTGCTAAATCGTGTAGTGCGTTCTTGACTCTCTCATGGTGGCTTCAGATATCTGTAGCCTTAATAGCAGAAAATGTTCCGCTGAACATACTCATGGATATTCCATGAAGCAGAATATTGGAAGATGCAAAATACATAAAGGAAAATTAATTTATGGCAGGAGTCAGCCATGGGCCGGTCCACCGTCCCTCAGACCATGTGGTGGGCCAGAGTATATTTTGGAAAAAAATGAACAAATTCCTATGCCCCACAAATAACCCAAAGCAGACATTCTACTCATGTAAAAACACCAGGCAGGCCCCACAAATAACCCAGAGATGCATTTTAAATAAAAGCACACATTCTACTAATGTAAAAACACGCTGATTCCCAGACCGGCTGTGGGCCAGATTGAGAAGGTGATTGGGCCGCATCCAGCCCCCAGGCCTTAGGTTGCCTACCCCTGATTTATGGCTACCATTCCCTCTTCTTCTTCTTTGGAGATCACTTGTAGCTGAGTAAGATTGTCTTCCATAAACACGGTTTTAACAGTGAGTCCATAAGTGACTGTGGAGACCAATTCTGGATCCACACGTCCTTCGACAGCGGGGGACATTGGTTTCTGAGAAGGAGTTGATCACGGTGAGGGTTTGCCATGCATGCCTTCCTCTTAGCACGTTTCTCCCTTGTGTCCTGAGTTCGAGCATCTTCAAAGTCCATGACACCTTTGGTAAAGGCTGTTCTCCAATTCAAGCACTCGCAGGCCAGTGTTTCCCAGTTTTCGGTGTTTATACTACATTTTTTTTTAGATTTGCCTTGAGACAGTCTTTAAACCTCTTTTGTTGACCACCAGCATTACACTTTCCATTTTTAAGCTCAGAATAGAGTCGTTGCTTTGGAAGACGCTAATCAGGCATCCACACAACATGACCAGCTACCATTCCAAATGGCAACCACCCTGGGAACTATTTCTGCTTTGGCTTAAAGGCAGGATAAAAACACATGCTATCTTGTGGGGCAGGACACGATTGCAATATGTGGAGAAAATGCAACAAAATTTCTGCCTTGGGAGAAAACACCTTGTTCCTCCACAACAACTGGATGACAGCTCTGCTTTTATCGTTCTAAGCATTTTCATCTGAAAATGCCCCTGAAGTGACCTCTTCTTCTCTTCTCTTCTCTTCTCTTCTCTGAAATTCCTTCTCACCCAAGGAAATTACATTGGATAGCTTTTCTGTTTGCAGGGAACAATCTGGCATACTGCTTTCTATTTGCAGGGAATTAAAAAGATGCTTTTGAATTATGGTGCTGAAGGAGACTCTTGAGAGTGCAAGAAGATCAAACCTATCCATTCTGAAGGAAATCAGCCCTGAGTGCTCACTGGAAGGACAGATCCTGAAGCTGAGGCTCTAATACTTTGGCCAGCTCATGCGAAGAGAAGACTCCCCAGAAAAGACCCTGATGTTGGGAAAGATGGAGGGCACAAGGAGAAGGGGACGACAGAGGACGAGATGGCTGGACCGTGTTCTCGAAGCATGAGTTTGACCAAATTGCGGGAGGCAGTGGAAGACAGGAGTGCCTGGCATGCTCTGGTCCATGGGGTCACAAAGAGGCGGACACGACTAAACGACTAAACAACAACAACAACAAAAGAAGGAGGAGAAGGCAGGGAAATTGGTCTCCTTCCCTATAGCCAGTAGTGTTTTGCCTCATTCTACCACCTCAGCATTCTTGCACCTAATTCTCATCTCATTCTGCTGCATGTTTAAACAGTCTTTGGCGATGCTCTTTAGAATCATGGAATTAAGGCTAGAAGGGGATCTCCGAAGCCAGTCAGCTTAACAGAGGATGCTCTAACACTGACTAAAGCATACTTTTGATTACTATGTAAAGAAACATGTCGGTCTTGAGCACCCAACACAGAGGAGAGGTGGTTTGCCCATGTATGCTCATCATTTGATTTTGATCCCATGGTGAAAGGATCAGGATGTTGCCCTTTTGGGATGGGAGTCAATCGCATGCCTGAACATTCACCTTGTGGGTTACAGTTGACTGGGAGGTCTGGCACAAGAAATCAGCTTCCCCAAAAGATCAGGCTTTTCTCCCTAAGGAAAGATGTGGGAAACTGCCCTGGAAACAAACAAATGCTCCATAAACAGACCACCTGGAAGCATCCTAAGCACCTAGGACTCAGCTACATTAGTTTTTAAAAAGCCAGCATTTTAAATGCTTTACAAACATGAAACACCAGGTGGTGCTGTAGAGCACAAAACTTTTCTACGTGATTTTACATAGGGTTTTCTATTTCTTTCATTAGAAAAATTTTATGTATGACTTATTCATAGCATCTGCCCCCACCATGTGTAAATCAACGCTTAGTGACTGGCAATTGGACTGGCGCTATTGAAAAGTCTTGTGACATCAGGAAAAGATGCACATTCTGTCTGTGGCGTTAGATCAGTAATGGCTCTTTCGAAACACGAGCAAGTACCTGATGCCATGGTCGAGTGCGAATGCAATGTGTGCAGTGCAATTAAACTCCATCCCTGTGATTAAGCTTTCCATCAGAATGGCTTTTAAATGGTTGACAACAGCCTGATGAAGTATTTTCTCCTGTGTATTCATTTGCAAACAACTTTGCAATGGCAATTGTTTCATCTTTGAATGGACATGCCTAAACGCGCTCTAGTTAAATCCATCCAATTATCCTGCAATTGTCTGTGCAGGTCGCATGTGGGACTTCCTTTGCTTCCCCCAAACTGTGAAAATTCAAGCTTATTCATGTAGGAGGGGTGGCCATTCTGTGTGTGGGTTTCTTATTTTACCCGAAAAGGAAATATCCCTTATGGCCCTTCATCTTTTTCCTATTCTCCTCCCAGGAAGCTGCAACAATGAGGAAAAACGACAATGCCAGTGTGGTATCACGGATGCCCTGAGCAAATGGCCTTTGCATTTTATCACTTTTCTTAGGCAACTGCGAATGCAGTATTCCCACGAGGCCAAAGGCTGAACTTTATCTAGAATTCAGCTTGGATTTACTATAATTTGCTTTTCATTAATCCCTCCGTTAGCTACAGCAAGAGAAGCATAGCCTTGAGCAAAAAGCGGACGGACACCAAGGTCCAAATTGCAGGAACCTGGGCAGCAGTATTTCACTTCTGTTAACGAGGATTGAAGTATTGAGCTCAGGCAAACAGAGCATAGGTGTTGCCACTGGAAAGAAGGGAGACTGCAGGCTGGTAAATGTCTTTTGACAAACTTAGCCCAATGGGATATCAATTCTATTTAAGCAGTGTAATTACACTTTTAATAATAATTACCCTCATCTGAGGTTTAGCTAATGCTGGTTTACCTCGTATTAGTTACTCTTTGCCCCCTCTTTCTTGTCATATCCTGCCTGCCCAAAGCAGATATGATTCCTGCAATTAATTACACCGCTGAGGATATGAAGTTGCCCTATAGTGGTCCATTTAATCCCTTCTGGCCAGCAGACCAGATCTAATGGTGGCCAACCCTCTGTGGGCCACATTTCAGAGATGGGCAGGGCCACCCACCTTTCCATCACCTGATATCCTATATCCGCTGGCAGCAGTGGCATAGCAACCCCTGCCGGCACCCGGGGCAGAACTTATTTTAAGAAATTGCCAAAAGTTGTTGAGTTTTTTTTAAGATACAGTGGTACCTTGGGATGCGAACGGGATCTGTTCCTGAAGTGAACGCAACCTGCGTCCGCACGTCTGTGTGTGTCGTGCTTTGCCACTTCTGCGCATGCGCGCGGCGTCATTTTGACCGTCTGTGCATGCGCGCACGGCGAAATCCGGAAGTAACGCGCTCCGTTACTTCTGGGTCGCCACAGAGTGCAACCCAAAAATACTTACCATAACTTGAAGCACATTTATCCCAAGGTATGACTGTATCAGCAAAAGTTGGTGAGCTTTTTTTAGGAGAACGACCAGAGTTGTTGAGCCCAAACTTGTCTTCATGAGGGATGGTCAGTGTCCCCACTGTCATGCAGTGCCTGGGATGCCCTGTGGCCCCATTATATGCCCCCCAACCCCTGCCTTCCTACGCTATTGGCAGAAGCAGCATGGTTTGAAATTGGCACTGAATTGGCTACACTCACACACACAAAAAAATCAAGAGATATCTCAGCTTGTAGAGTGTTAAGACCCTTAATCTCAGGGTTCAAGCCCCATGTTGGGCAAAAGATTCCTGCATTGCAGGGGGTCAGACTAGATGACCCTCATGGTTCCTTCTGACTCTAGAGTTCTATGACTCTATGAGCCTATGCTCCTGCTCAGGGCCGGATTTAGGTTTGATGAGGCCCTAATCATTCAAACATCTTTCCGCAGGGACTGCAAGATAAAGCTGTTCCACCTGGCCTTTGGGCTTGATTTATTCTAACCCTCCTCCCATTTATTTATTTTTTGATGGAACCCCTTATATGGGATTTTGTATATAAATTTTCACTCTGCTCTTTTTGCTGGCCCATGTAGGACCAGCATGGATAGTTAGCCCCAGTGAATATTTGACGTTTTCTCCCCTTATGGCTTTGATCTATAGGCTACCACTAAAACAAGGCTGCATTTTAAACTGTATTCTAAGTTATATTTTAATCAACTGTTTGTTTGGTTTTTTGTTTGGTTTTGTTTTTAATGTTTTTACTGTATTTATATTCGGTGTTAGCCACTCTGAGCCCGGTGTTGGCCGGGGAGGGCGGGGTATAAATAAAATATTATTATTATTATTAAGCTACTGAAGGTAATGGGGCCCTTTATATGTCTAGCTGTCCTTTGTCAACAACAAATTGTTGTTTTTTGTGTGTTGGATATATGCTATATGGTAATTTATGGACCTAATAGATATATCTAAAGCCATTTGCACATAACAAAATATGTATTTTGGAAATGTACATCCAGGTTTTTTTCCCCCTTTACATTTTTTGTGGGCCCCCCAAGAGAGTGGGGCCCTAAGCTATAGCCTGTTCAGCTTATACGTAAATCCAGCACTGCTCCTGCTTGTTCCTTTGCAAGCATGGCTCACATGCGGAGCTCTTTAAACGTGGGACAAAAGGCAAGTCGCTGCTTGAGAGCGGCCTATACCACAAGCTCCTGAGTGCACCCGGTGTCTGCTTTTGACAGGGACTGCATCCAGTCACGAGCTCACGAAGCGGATCCGAGCGTGGCAGCCAAATTTTAAATGGGCACCAAAGGCAAGTCGCACTGCCAATGCTGTTGGGAACTCCCAACTGGCGCTAAGCAGCGCTGCTTTTAGCAGACATCGGATCCAATTGGGAGCGCCAAGAGGGGCTTCCGTTTGACGTCTGATCTAATTGGCAACACACGCGAGAGCCGCAAAGAAGCCACACTTATATTTGTGGCTGTGGCTTTAGCTGATGCCCATACAGCATATCACATGGCATCAGGTGAATGACGGGTGGGTGTGGCTGGGGAAAGGGAGAGCCTTACAGGCCAAATCAGGACTCCTTGTTGGCTTAATTTGGCCAATGGGCTGGCTTTTTCCCTTCTCCTCTGACTCTCAGGGGTTTCCAAAGGACTCAGCCAGGGGGCATTTCTGAGGCTGTTATACAGTGCAGCCTCTCAAACAGCTTCCATAATAATAATAATAATAATAATAATAATAATAATAATAATAATTTATTATTTATACTCCGCCCATCTGACTGGCCACTCTGGGAGGCTTCCAACCAAATATCAAAAACAATACAGCGTCAGACATTAAAAACTTCCCTAAACAGGGCTGCCTTCAGGTGTCTTTTAAAAGTAAAATACCGTATTTTTTGCTCTATAAGACTCACTTTTTCGCTCCCTCATGCTGGTAGCTTCAAGAACACTGTCCAACCATCTTGTCCTCTGTCGTCCCTTCTCCTTGTGCCCTCAATTTTTCCCAACATCAGGGTCTTTTCCAGGGAGTCTTCTCTTCTCATGAGGTGGCCAAAGTATTGGAGCCTCAGCTTCACGATCTGTCCTTCCAGTGAGCACTCAGGGCTGATTTCCTTAAGAATGGATGCGTTTGATCTTCTTGCAGTCCATGGGACTCTCAAGAGTCTCCTCCAGCACCATAATTCAAAAGCGTCAATTCTTCGGCGATCAGCCTTCTTTATGGTCCAGCTCTCACTTCCATACATCGCTATTGTGAAAACCATAGCTTTAACTATACGGACCTACAGCTGACAAAAACATTTTGTTTAGGCGAGCATATAGAAGAAGGATGAAATGGATATTAATGATGAGAGGGTGTGGTTATAGAGGAAAAGATGGACATATGCTTGCAACAGGAGTGGGAAACCTGATTTATTTATTTTTTTAAAGGAATTGTATTAAATTAAATAATTTGGTTCGATTCGTAAAAATTTGGAAAACTAATAAAAATAACCTGGGGGGGGGGGGATTAGAATGCTGCCATGTGTTTTAATCTGGTTTTTATTGTTGGTTTTAATTAATTTTGATTGTTTTAAATAGTTGTTTCTAAGTGCTTTTTGCTGATAATTTTTATTGATTATTATTTTTGCAAACCACTTGGAGGTTGTTGTTTTTTTAAATTGCTCTCAAATGATATATAAATCTTGTGAAATAAATAAAACAAAGAATATGTCCAACACTATAACATAATATAAAGTCATGTACTCTCAGTATATTGATGCCAGGATATAATGCAAGCAATACTGGTCATGAATAAAAGTTAATAGGAACAGGCACAGGGCCCTCAAGAATTAATGTATTTCTAGGCCACCATGTTGTATAATATCAGGGCGGTGTACAATATTAACACATAAAACACCGTTTAAAAACAACAACAACAGATAATCATTAATGTGACCGGCCAATCAAAAGCAAAAATCGATCAGGTGCAAAAGCACACATTAGGATCCATTTGTGGAATCCTTCTGTCATTCTGCTGTATATATACTTATGAAGCCCTGTTCTCTAAGATTTATAAGTCAGTCCAAAGGAAGGACACTTGCTAAGTGAATTAATGAGATCTTCAGCTTGCGGAATTTCAACAACCCAGCTCTGTATCCTCACTTTCTGTGGTTGTGATGAGGGAGCTTCCTGCAAATGTTCCACCCTTGGGAGGTGGAGGCAGTTAGTTTCAAGGGGCGGAATTTGTTGATTGCTTATTGAAACTTAGAGCAAACTTCCATGCACAACATTTTTTCTTATCAAGTTATTTCTGAATGACAGCGTGTACTTCCTTTGGCCACTAGAGGTCTGTTCAGCACTGCAAAAAGAAATTGCATATGCTGTGTTCCTTGCATTTCAAAATATGGATTACTTCAAGCATCATGCCCCACCACCGGTGATGTATGAACCACACCAACAGCCAATGATGCTCTGGAATACGACTTCCCTCTTGAGTTTTCTGTTGAAAAGAAGACCAAAATCCACCCGAAAGGACTCAAATCCAAACCCCATTGAAAGGAATGGGGCAATTCCTCTCATTGATTTCAACCAGCCTTGCATATTCATCTGTACATCCCCCCCCCCCCTAGAATTTCGGGGGGGGGGGGATTGGCCACAGATAAAGTACACAGTGGTAGATTTTAGGGACACAAGAAGAAAGACTGGGGGAGACTTGGCTTAAATAATTTTCTGCTACTTTCTGGTTGTTGGCAGCTACTCTCAAATTGCATATAGCTTATAAAACATTCACAAGCTACTGCCCATCTTTCCCAACTTGTCAATCCATTCTCTGCTCTGTGGTGCAATTGCAGTCGGTTTACACATTAGCCCTCTCATTTCTGTAGAAGCCTCAGTGTGACTGCAGAGGCCATAAAACCCGAAAGCCACTACAGGCACATTCCTCCAATGAAGAAATTAAATGAAGCATTATTATAAAGCGTGAGGCCCTGAACGTCGGTCATGCAGAGCCATGATCCCAACTCAGTAAATCTGTCCTTGGATAAAGGCCACCAGAGCCAAACACCTTTTGCTCTTTCCATGCACATTGTATATTGTTAAGCAGATATAATAGATTCCACCAAGGTGCTTGCTCTTGCTCTGCTCCTGGTAATATTGCCGATGTTCGGTCATGTTGGATATGTACCATGCTTTACATCCTCGCACACACAATGGAGTGGTATTAACGTGGAGCTCATACCACATGTACACATGTACGTGGCGCCCTAACCACATGTACACAAGATGTTACCTGAAGTGGGAACAGTCACAGAAGCAACAGTATACAGTTGTACCTCGCTTTTCGAACCTAATCCATTCCAGAAGACCGTTCGAGTTCTGAAACGTTCGAAAACTGAAAACTCAATAGCCGACAGCTAGGTCTCAGGATCTTGTGCTCAGCGTAAGCCACGTGGCATGTTCAGCTTCGGAGGCATGTTCGAAAACCGAAGCATTTACTTCTGGGTTTATGGTGTTTGAAAAGCGAAATGTTCATCAACAGAGATGTTTGAAAACCGAGGCACCACTATATCTTATTGGTAACATGGAAACATTGTCCATACACTCCAACATTCCTCAGACGAAAATAGGGACATTTCTCTCTCCATCCCCTCCACAACTGACCCTCCTCAACCAAACATTTTTGTGTCGTCCCCCCCCCCGAGCATTTCTTATCAGAAGAAGGGTGACACCACACACACACTCTCTAACACATGGGTAGGCAAACTAAGGCCCGGGGGCCGAATCTGGCCCAATCGCCTTCTCAATCCAGCCCGCGGACAGTCCAGGAATCAGCGTGTTTTTACATGAGTAGAATGTGTACTTTTATTTAAAATGCATCTCTGGGTTATTTGTGGGGCCTGCCTGGTGTTTTTACATGAGTACAATGTGTGCTTTTATTTAAAATGCATCTCTGGGGTATTTGTGGGGCATAGGAATTTGTTCATTTCCCCCCAAAAAAATATAGTCCGGCTCCCCACAAGGTCTGAGGGACAGTGGACCGGCCCCCACCTGAAAATGTTTGCTGACCCCTGCTCTAACATCTGGAGAAGACCCCTTAATCCTGATTTTATTTTATTCTTTGGTAGAGAACAAAAAAACAAACAAACAAAAAAACATACACCAATAAAGATTTTTTAAAGAAAGGGGCAAGAATAGACGCAGCTGCACAAAGTATTAAAAAATAAAAATCAAGACTCCTTGTGCCCCTCTCCCCTTTCTTCCTGCCCTTTGCATGGACCTCTCATATTCCTGACCCGCTCTCCAGCTTGGCCTTTGCATGGACCTCTTCTCCTCCTCCAGCTGCAGCTATGAGCTGCCCAAGGGAGGAAGCCAGCAGCAGCGGCCATGGAGAGACCATGGGATGCTCCCTCACAGCCACCACCTGGGACAAGCACCAGCTCCTCCTCCTCTCTGAGCTCAGCGGTGGTGGCACTGGTGGAGTAATCGGGGCATTTTTGGATCCAATCAGAAGCTGGTGTGGCTTTTGTAATTCTGGGACTGTCCCTGGAAAATAGGGGCACTTGGGGAGTATGCACTGTCTAATACATTTATCGCAAGTAGGAGCAGTGACATCGTTTATCGAAGCTGGTTGCTTTAGACAGAAGCAATCATTAAGGCCTCTTCTAAATAACTCTGCAATTATCTCAAACTGTGATCCGCTGGTCCCAGTACTTCTTTAGGACCTATCATAGTACATTTCTACTAAGTGTAAATGTAAAGTAAAAGGATAAAGGACGGTTAAGTCCAGTCAGAGGCGACTATGGGGTTGTGGTGCTCATCTCACTTTCAGGCCAAGGGAGCCGGTGTTTGTCCACAGATAGCTTTCCAGGTCATGTGGCCAGCATGACTAAACCGCTTCTGGTGCAACAGGACACCGTGATGGAAGCCAGAGCGCATGGAAACGCCGTTCACCTTCCCACCACAGTGGTACCTATTTATCTACTTGCACTGCTCTGCTTTTGAACTGCTAGGTTGGCAGGAGCTGGGACAGAGCAACGGGAGCTCACCCCATCGCAGGGATTTGAACTGCCGACCTTCTGATCGGCAAGCCCAAGAGGTTCAGTGGTTTAGACCACAGCGCCACCCTCAGCCTATGCTACTAAGTGAATGTTCCTCAGTGCCTGGGTTCTTGATAATTCCCATCAGGGCCTCCCACCCTCAGATGGATTCTCATAACTCGACCTTGTGCCTGGAATCCCAATTAACTCTCCATTCTTCCCTCGGAGCTCCGTTATTGACACTTTGGCATGTGCCTGGGGGTAAACCTGACCCTGCCTCAACAATATGTCTCAGATCCCGATCTCGCAAAGGCTGCTCACAGCTTGACAAACCGCGATGTGCACTTTCCCGCAAGATCAAAATCCAAATAATTATGTAGCAAAGCACTGCCAAGTGGAACAGAACACAACGGTTGTTGGGAGATGCCAGAATGGTACTCTTTTTGCTTTGGTTTCAGGGCAAGCGTGGCTTGGCCCTTGCCCCTTTATTGATGATAATATAATTCTCTGGATTTAGTTGCTAACACTTTCTTTTCCGCTTGGCAGGGAGCAATCGTTTGCTGAACCCAAACTGAGCATGAATTCCATTCTAAGCTAATCCCGCTGCTCAATTTGGAAGCCTTCCCAAAGCAACACACTCCTCCGCTAACATTTCATGCCAAACGAGAACTTGCCTTCCAATGGCTGCACTAGCTGCTTCTTTTTTTTCTTGATTCCATTTAACGGGACAAGGTAAATATTGGGCTTTACTTATAGATTGCCAACATTTTGCTATGGATGGAAACAAAGGATCTAAACAGATTCCTATTGCTTCTCTCCCAGCATTGTTTACTCCAGGTTTCCCAGAAAAGGAAACCTATTTTCATTGGATAAATGTTGGAGGGTATGGAGTTATGTGACCCACAAGTCAAGGAGATAAGTAACTATACAACCTTTAGAAGACACCTGAAGGCAGCCCTGTACAGTCGTACCTGGAATCTCGAAAGGGCTTAGCAGCCACCAAATCAGCTCTCAAACGGCGCAAACCAGGAAGTAGTTTTTTTGGAAGCTGAACTTCCGACGCAGCTTCCACGGCTTCTGGTTGAGTGCAGGAAGCTCCTGCAGCCAATCATAAGCTGTGCCTTGGTTTTCAAACGGTTCTGGGAGTTCGACTCCTGGAATGTACTAAGTTCAAGATCCAAGGTACAACTGTATAGGGAAGGTTTTTTTTAAAATGTTTAATGTTTTATTATGTTTTTATATATGTTGGAACCCAGTCAGATGGGTGGGGTATAAATAAGAAAATTATTATTATGGAATAGAGCATCCCTATTTTCATTGGACAAATGTTAGAGGGTATACAATCCTAGCCCCACTCATCGGACAAGAAGCCCTGAGTAGACATGGTTAGGATGGTTAGTAGCATAAACACAGCTGAAGTTTAAGGTTTATAACGATGTAAAAGGCAAGTATATGGTTTTAGTGTGTGTGTGCATGTGTATATGATTGAAATCTCAATTTACTCTACAAGATGTACTATATATATGTAATGTATTGTAAGACTATTAATAAAGCTTGTTACATTGCAAAAAAAAGCAAAAAGGATGCCATCCTAAGTCTGTAGTATAGTCTGTGAGCAAAACCAATAAGGCCATTTCTATATACAGTGGTACCTCAGGTTAAGTACTTAATTCGTTCCAGAGGTCCGTACTTAACCTGAAACTGTTCTTAACCTGAAGCACCACTTTAGCTAATGGGGCCTCCTGCTGCCGCCGCACCTCCGCTGCACGATTTCTGTTCTCATCCTGAAGCAAAGTTCTTCACCTGAGGTAATATTTCTGGGTTAGCAGAGTCTGTAACCTGAAGCGTATGTAACCCGAGGTACCACTGTATTTTGCTAAATCAAAGTGGTACTCTGAATATTCAGCCCTTTTCTAGTCTTAGTATTAATAATAATAATTTTATTTATCTGAATGCAGGTAAAGCACATTCTTCACCATGGAGTCTCATCGTAGGTTCCATATAGTTTTTAAAAAACAAATATACTGCTGAAGAAGAGGAGTTTGGATTTGATATCCCACTTTATCACTACCCAAAGGAGTCTCAAAATGTCTAACACTCTCCTTTCCCTTCCTCCCCCACAACAAACACTCTGTGAGTTGAGTGGGGCTGAGAGACTTCAGAGAAGTGTGACTAGCCCAAGGTCACCCAGCAGCTGCATGTGGAGGAGCGAGGAAGCGAACCCGGTTCACCAGATTACGAGTCCACAGCTCTTAACCACTACACCACACTGGCTCCTACACTGCATAGTTCATAGCAACCACAAAACCATCAGCAACCACAAAACCATCAGTCAGACTGGGGATGGGAGACATGTGGTCTTCAAAATGTTGCTGGACTCTAGCTCCCACAGGGACATAGGAAGTTGCTTTATATTGAGCCAAGCCATTGGGTCCATGTAGCTCAGTATTGTCTACACTGATCGGCAGCACCTCTCTAGTGTTCCAGACCAGGTCCTCTCTCATCTCTACCTGGAAATGCCCAAGGATTGAACCTGGGACCTCTGCATGCAAAGCATATAAATATATCAACATAATCATCATCCACCACTGGGCTTCTCCCATCAGTCCCAGTCAGCACGGCCAATAGTCAATGAAGATGGGGGTTGTAGTCCATTAGCATCTGGTTCCCCATCTCCGCTGGTTCCCCATCTCCAAATTAGACCATATCAAATGGTGCATTATGATGGTTGGATGCAGTGTTTTTTTTCTTAAAAAATGTTTAGGGGTACTCTCATTTTCCTACTCATATTGAAATACTGCCCCTCAATTAGGCCAAACTTAGATTCACAAAATGTTTAATTGTATGTGTACCCCTTCGTCCTCCCAGAAAAAAGCACTGGCTGGATGTCTTCCACAGTGTGGATTGTACACAGTAACTAGTCTGTCACATACATGCAATTGCAAACATTCACAGCTGGTTTTTTTCCATTACATGGCAAAATGTTAGGTTGCTGAGCATTCCCAAAATGAGTTTGCCAACGTTCCCCCGTGATTCTCAACAATCCCACGAATTCTGACACCATCTACACCAGTATAATATATTCCCGACTTCTGTTTTAAATCTGCTAAGACGGTTCTTCAGATTTCAGAAGAAACCTAAGAGTGTTATCTGCTTCCCTCTCTCCCTCCCCTTCCCAATTGCTTCCTTTCATCTGATTTGTTTAGTGGAGCTTGGGAAAATTTGCTTCACAACATGCTCTTTTTCTTGTGTGTGTGTGTGTGTGTTTCACAAAAGCGGTAAGCCAAGCTGGTGCATCAAGGGGAGTTTTAACTCTTTAGGGATACCGGGTTTATATTCCCATCCTCTCCTCCTAAGTAAACATGCAGTCTGCAGCGGCAGTCTTAAAGGATTAATTAGAATCCATGGAGGAAAGGAGGGAAAGGATAATAAGACTTCCCTTGCCTTAGATAAAACCATCAGCGGTTTGTGAATTGGGAGTCAAGAACCACTGTTGAACATGCAGTTGGTTGCCGGTAAGAGAGAAAATGTTATAATCTAAAAACGGTCTTCTTATATTTTTAACCCTTCATTTTAAAATACAAACTTCACTGCTGCTTTGTCTTAAAGAAGGAATATACAGTCATGTGTCATTATGCATATACACCGCACAGCAATATAAAGTGAATCAAATCAAATCTAGATCAAGTTGAGCCCCTGCATTATTCTTACATACCATGATAAATGTGGTATTTGAACCGGTTTGGGGTTTTGTGCAAGCAAATGAAGTAAATAAATATTGTTGTGGTTGCATGGCGGTGGTGCATGCATATGTAAGTTGGTTTCCAACAGCCACTCTCTCAGCATTCTGTCACATTCTTGTGTGACCAAGAGATAATACCCAAGAGAAGACCCACTCCAGTGGTGTTCCAGATTGCAGACCTTCACTTCCTTCCACAAAAGGGAGTTACTGTTGTTCACTTCTACAGGAAACATAAAAGTGCTGCGCTTGGGGATAGCATTGAAGGGAATTGTTGTTGTTTTTTAATTTATTGAAAATGCTGACATTCTGCCTTTCTGCAATACGATCCACAAGGTAACTAACACACAACACTACTTGATTAAAAGCAACCTCCAAACTTGTTATGTACTGAGTTGAATAGGATCCAAACTGCAGCAGTCTGATTGGTCCTAGAACAATAGGATCCAAATTGCAGCAATCTGATTGGTCCTAGAACAATAGGATTCAGAATGCAGCAGTCTGATTGGTCCTAGAACAATGCAGCAGTATGATTGGTTGGCAGGAACCACCCAATCATTCTCCAGATATAAGTGAATCCACAACCTGATTGGCTTACAGTAGAATTCCAGAATTAGCCAATCATGCGCAGCCCATTGTGTAAATAATGTATATAAAGCAGATACTTTGAGGGGACTTTCATTCATTCCTCCTCACCACTATGAGCTGAATAAAGAGCATGAAATCACTTTGCGACTCTGAGTATATTTCAAAACTTGAAAAACCTCACACTGAATTCTAAGCACCACAATAACCCTGCAACAAAACGTGTCTTTCCTGTATCGGTCTCTGCAGCCACAACAGGCACTGCAACCTTCCAACTGTTTGACTTCACCCCAAAGGCGCACTCCTCCATTGTCTCCTGAGACAGACAGATGCAGACAACAATAACTCTAAAACTTCCTGTTATTAAAAAATATTTTAAACGTGTCTTCTAAGCTGGCATTCAAATAGGTGTATGGGGAGGAGCCTCTAGTGGGGGACAGGTCATGTTCCTTCTGGGGTAGTTTGTTCAGCTTTGGTCCCCACCCTGCACTCAGCTCTCACTTGTGGCTCCTGGAAGTTGTCAGCATACAACAGGGGCCACACCCTGGGGAAAGGCTAAGACTCGCTGGCTAAACCCAGTGAGGGTAGCCAATGAGTGCCAAATCCTTGGTGAGTTAGGGACTTCCCCTGCATGTGAAGATAAACTCCAGTAGATTGAGTGGATGAGACCAATAGCGGGTCCAACGGTCAAGAAGGCAGTTTCTGCACGTGCTATAGAGGGAATGAGAGGCAGATGGGGCTTGGCAACCTGGGAAGGTAGCCCATCTAGGAGAAGGAAAACTCTGATCCTAAACCTCTGCTACCTCGTGGCCATACTCATCTGTGAGAAACACTTCATGAGTAAACCCTGGGGAAGAATCCATTCTTTGAAAGACATCTTCTGGAGAAGAAAATGCTCATCCGTGAGAAACACTTCATGAGTCAACCCTGAGGAACAATCCATTCTTTGAAGGACATCTTCTGGAGAAGAAAATGCTCATCCGTGAGAAACACTTCATGAGTCAACCCTGAGGAACAATCCATTCTTTGAAGGACATCTTCTGGAGAAGAAAATGCTAAGGAGTAAACCCTACACAAATCTAGTGTAGAGTCCCTAAGATGGTTGGATGGTGGCTTGTATGCCTCCTTCCAGCAACTCCTGCAGCCAAGATGGTGTCAAACGTACTGCTCTGCTTTCCTTTGGACCACATCAGTGAAGTCCTAAGTCCGTGACATCGCCCCTCCCCTTTATTCCATAATCAATACTCCTCAGGAGCACCCGCTCTTCTCCCTATTAACTTCTCCCTTTGTGCATAGCCACCTGCAGAAATAAACAGTCCCTCCTGCTGGGCTGCCTCCATTAACCCTACCTTTAACCATTACAAAAAAGCTCCTGTTTGCTGTGAGCAACTAGCATATGCATCTGATTAAAGAGGCTGCAGTCTCCCTAAGCAGCTTTGCTGGCATCCGATCTTGGAGCTGTTGGAACATGATTGTTTGGCCATGAATCAGCCACATGGTGTAAACTGAGGCTGAAGCAGCCAACACTAGCAAGCGTTGAAATCTGGAAAGAGCACTCTGCAATTTCATCTGTGTTCTACTAACCCATTTTTCATGATGCAATACCACTGGCTTCGGTGAAATGACATAGAGGGAAAATGAAGCCCTGTTACACGTGGGATGGATCCGTTCCCCATCTCGTCTCACACTGTCACATTAACGAACAAATTTGGCTAACAAGCCCCTTATTGTGGTTTTGGCATACACACCAAATTACACTTGTTTGCTTCAACATTAATTAATGCAGAACAATTGTCACTCTGATGCATCATTAACATGAAACAGAATTTCCCACTTGGTTTCAAATTGGGTGTTGTGGAAAAGCTGGGAGAATCTTATGAGGCAGCTGACTCTGGGGTTGCGGCGCTCATCTCGCTTTATTTGCTGAGGGAGCCGGCGTACAGCTTCCGGGTCATGTGGCCAGCATGACTAAGCCGCTTCTGATGAACCAGAGCAGTGCATGGAAACGCCATTTACCTTCCTGCCGGAGCGGTACCTATTTATCTACTTGCACTTTGATGTGCTTTCAAACTGCTAGGTTGGCAGGAGTAGGGACTGAGCAATGGAAGCTCACCCCGTTGCGGGGATTCGAACCGCCAACCATCTGATCGGCAAGTCCTAGGCTCTGTGGTTTAACCCACAGCACCACCCGCGTCCCTAGTGACCATCATTACTTCTTGCGGAAACAAATTCCATAGTTTAACCATGTGCTGGGTGAAGTACCTTTTTTCTTAATCTTTCAGCATTCAACTTCATTCGACATCCACAAGTTCTAATATTATGTGATGAGAGAGAAAGAGCGAGAAATAATTTTATACACTTCTCATTATGTCCCTTCTCACTCACATTTCTTTAAACTAAAAAGTGCTAAGTGTTGCAAGCTTTCCTCACCCACGTAAGACATTACTGTTCACCAAGCAGCTGTTGGTTAAATTTGGGATAATTTTGACCTTCGCCGTGGTCTTCATCTTTTAGTGGAGTGGGGTAGGATTTGTACTTTTTAGGAAAGGTCAGAAATCAGGAAGACCAAGTATTTTTAAAAGACTGGAATAATTTTCTAATATATTGGAGAGATTGCTGTAAACAGTGGAAATAATTGGCAGGAATACAATGACACTTGTAATGTAACATGGATTTTGGATACTATGATTATATAACAGATAGATTGCAGTAAAAGATGCAGGGATAAAATTTAGAATTGGAACCCATGGAAAGAAGGAAGGAGGTCTTAAGGTTCAAAAGTACCCTTTTTAAATGTTATGTTTAAGGTGTATAACCTTAAACAGTATGGCGTAGTGGTTAAGAGCGGTAGTCACGTAATCTGGGGAACCGGGTTCGCGTCTCCGCTCCTCCACATGCAGCTGCTGGGTGACCTTGGGCCAGTCACACTTCTTTGAAGTCTCTCAGCCCCACTCACCTCACAGAGTGTTTGTTGTGGGGGAGGAAGGGAAAGGATATTGTTAGCCGCTTTGAGACTCCTGAAGGGGAGTGAAAGGCGGGATATCAAATCCAAACTCTTCTTCTTCTTCTTCATGTTAAACGAATAATTTTTTTTTTAAAAAAAAGATTTGTACTTTTTATAGTATTGTTGGATGAGCACTTTTAATAACTTTGTTTCGCTCCCCCCCCTTTTGTTGTCTGGTTTTGAACTGATTTCAGCTGTTTTTGCATTTATGAAGTTAAATCACTTTGAGACATATTTTTGTATACAGCAATAAATACATGCAATAAATAAATAAACATCAAGGCATACAATCACAGGAAGGAAGTGGGGAAAAGGTAACAATTGGATAGGAAAAGAAAATAGTATGAGGTATTTTATGAGAGTTAAGATTACAGTAGACACCAGGAGTGTAGCCACACAAAAGCAACAAAGCAGGCTTATAGTATTGAAAACGAGAAGCTCTTGATCTGCATATTATATGGTCAGTAGACTCAGCCAGAAATTGCTCAACTCCAGGCACCCCCAAACTTCAGCTCTCCAGATGTTTTGGCCTACAACTCCCATGATCCCTAGCTAACAGGACCAGTGGTCAGGGATGGTGGGAATTGTAGACCAAAACATCTGGAGGGCTGAAGGTTGGGGAAGTCTGCTGTGCTCCCTCACTGTTAACTATAGCTTATGTGAAATAGCCAGCTCTCAGCATTCTGTCGTTGTCTAGTTTCCCAAACTTGAATCTCCAGCTGTTTTTGGACTACAACTCCCATCATCCCTAGCTAGCAGGACCAGTGGTCACGGATGATGGGAACTGTAGTCCAAAAACTGCTGGAGACCCAAGTTTGGTCTACTCAAGAACTTGGAATGGGGTTATGCAGATAGAAGCAGTCTTCATTTTCAGTGGCTGGAGTCAATAGGAACATGGACCATAGACCAACTATTTACAACATTCAAAATAATAATAATTGATAAGCTGTTGCCATTCACTCCTACAGAAGAGACTGGTAAAGTACTGTGCTTGGTGAGACCATCTGTATGAAGGCAGAATCTGTCCCCTGCTCCCGACACTATGAGGTGTGTTTGCCTGAGTCATCTACTTCCAGTCGTAAGATGCAGCCCACCAAGGGCTTATCAAAATTAATGGAAGTAGCTGGCATTGGTAGATTTCACCCTCTGTTTCTTTCCTTAATGCTAGAGTATTGCACGATTATTTTACCTCTGACATTTCCACTGCTGGGGGTGGGGGATCACGAAGAGTTCATTACAGTAATTATCACTCAAGTGATGGGGGAAACCATGATTATGCAACTTATAAAAATGCAAAGAGGGGAGCTGCTCTGATTATGACTGATTACTTTTGCTAACAAGCTCTGGCACTAATCAGAAAAGGCTGACTAGGATAATAAGAACCTTGGTGGAAACCTAATCTGGATATCACCTACAAGAGATCAGACAGTGCTGCTTGGGAGACGTAATCTCTTCCTGTGCTGAAACATTCTTTTAATGTATCATGCTTTACAAACCAACCAACCAACCTCTCCATTCTCATGAATAGTCATATTGAAAAAATGACAACGAAGAACAAAAATGTAGCTATTTAACACCAGGGTTCAGTGGCATAGTGTGTGTGTGGGGGGGCACAGGGGTGCTTTCCCCGGGTGCAAATTGCTAGGGAAATAAAATTTCAACACGTGGTGTCTGAATACAGTGGAACCTCGGGTTACAAACACTTTGGGGTTACAAACACCTCAGGTTACAGACTCCGCTAACCCGGAAGTAGTACCTTGGGTTAAGAACTTTACCTCAGGATGAGAAAAGAAATTGTGTGGTGGTGCGGCGGCAGCAGGAGGCCCCAATAGCTAAAGTGGTACCTCAGGTTAAGAACGGTTTCAGGTTTAGGATGGACCTCCAGAACGAATTAAGTTCTTAACCCGAGGTAGCACCGTACAGCTGTGTGCTTCCATTGCTGGTCTCCATTGAAAACAGCTTCTCCAATGCAAACCAGTAAGTGATCTCTCCAGACAATGTAACAACTCTTCTTTTCTTTTCTCTGTAGCTGCGATCTCCTGGGTGATGCGGATGCCATTTGCCATTTCCCTCCCCCCCCCCACCTGCACAGCCCCGGGTGCTGGCAACCCACAGTATGCCACTGCCTGGGTTTCCATGGGAAGTCAATTTCAGCAACATTGGGATTATTCTACTCAATTGTGTAGTTGTGGCCAAAGGAGAATCTCTTCTGTTACCGGGCGGCATTTTGCAAAATACTGACACTTTGTGGACTGAGGATGTCATGAATGACTGCTGAGCATTGCCTCTGAACCAATGATCAAAAGAGAAAGAAGATTCAGACTGCAAGCTCATGTTATGTAAATTGGGTTTGCACTCATATTGCACTACAGGTTACTGCAGGAACTACTTTGGAATGTGATCCTGCCTGCCAGAACTGGCACATAGTTATCCGCTCCATCCTGTTAGCAAACGAAAATGCCTTGCTTCCAGATTTGATAGTACAACCTCTAAACAAAGCTCTAGAGCAGGTTTACATGAAATCTTTAAACCACTGTCAAACCAATTTATGCTTATTTGGAAATAAGTCCCATTAAATTCAGAGGAACTTACTTTTTAGAAGATGCACGTAGGATCAGGTCTACCATCAAAGAAAGGCACTTTGGGGCTTCCATTCTAAAGCGTGTGTGTTTTGACTTTAGTCTTGCATGTTCTACTTTTTAAATTTTATCTCTGTGAAATACTGATGTCCTAAATGTACGGGGGGGGGGGGGGGAGAGGGCATATCAAAGTCTCTTAATGGAGAAGATAGAACTAAACTGTACCATATATTTCCAAGAATGTCCTCTTGATTAAGAACATGGAATAGTAGCTTAGAAGTCTACCTCATCTGGGATTCTTGGTGAGAATTCAGCAGCTACATAGTCCTCAAGAACTGGACAGTGAGTGGTCTGCCATTGAACCTAGTTCTACCTTCTGCTTTCCCCTGAGCTAAGGAATGTTGAAGGGTTGAAGGAAATCAGCCCTGAGTGCGTGTTCACTGGAAGGACAGATCCTGAAGCTGAGGCTCCAATACTTTGGTCACCTCATGAGAAGAGAAGACTCCCTGGAAAAGACCCTGATGTTGGGAAAGATTGAGGGCACAAGGAGAAGGGACAACAGAGGACGAGATGGCTGGACAGTGTTCTCGAAGCTACCAGCATGAGTTTGACCAAGCTGCGGGAGGCAGTGGAAGATAGGAGTGCCTGGCGTGCTCTGGTCCATGGGGTCACGAAGAGTCGGACACCACTAAACGACTAAACAACAACAAGGAATGTTGGGAACAGGGTTCTATGAAGTAGGGAACACAAGCAAAGAACTGTCAGACCTTCACAACACTAAGGCTATAAGCCCCCTGTTGGAGCAGACCAACTGGTCTATCTAATTCATCAACCACCTCCCAGTGACCAACCAGATGTTGACAGGATGTTCACAAACAGGGCCCATAGGAAATACCCTTCTTCCATTGATGTCCCCTCAGTGATATGTTGCTTCTGAATATTCTAGCTAGTCATAAGGACTGATTGCAGCTGATCTGGCGGGGAGTCGTGTCAGATCAGAGCCACTTAGAATTTGTAGCACACACTTTGATTACATTTTGTTTTTCTGATTTGCTCACAGATGACCTCCAGGCAATGCGGGCCCTAGCTTGCAAATACCTATACGTGTGAAACAACCCACTGTAATGGCTGCTTGCTCTGACAACGGTTTTATTCATTTGTTTCTTTGTGTTCCTAGCTATTGAAGCATAAGCTCATCTGCAGTACTTTGGTTTTTGTTCTCTTGAAAGCATAGGACAAATGTTGCTGCTGTATATTCTCTGCACACATACCTGTCCGTAACATTCAGGCCGAAGGGGGAGATATTGATTTCTTTTCTCGTCTCACTACAACTATTGTGATGGATTACTCAGGCTCTCAAACTCCCTGTTGCAGGTTAGGGGTTCTTCTTTGCCTGTACTTTTATTTTTTTTAAATTATCTTCTTAGGCAACTTTCTTTATTCTGACATTAGGGATGGAATATGTCAGTCAGCTCTGCACCTCAAAGAAGTTTTCAGCATAGATTCCCGCTGTGGCTGCTGCAAAACCATTAGTGAAGGCAACAGCTCAAATGGACAGGACTTCAGTAGGAGATTCACTGTACAGAGGCAGCTGCCGCCACCTTCAGGCCTAAATCTCAGACGTCACTAATTATATTTTGGAAGTGTGATGAGGGTGATGGCTTTGTGTTTGCTGCACAACGGAGCAAGGGATTAGAATGCGTGCAAGCGAAATGGATGCATAAATCAAGATTAGCGCCTTGGGACCTATGACTTAGCACTGTACCCAGAAACCAACAGGAAGTCAGGTGCGGGTGCGGGAGCAAGTCTGCCAAACATGTAGTTCAGCAAGCCAAAGTTGATCACAACTCACAAGCCGTGTTTGGTAGTAGATGAGGGACTCCCTTGTCTGATGTTTTTCATGCCTGCCTATAACTATAAAACAGAGGTGGGTTCAGCCAGAAGATGAGTCACAAGTCTTTGAGGCCTGAGTTGGAACCAAGTCAGCTGATATCTGCTCCTTTTAGCTAAAGCTTCTAGTCTGGGAATGTCCTGATGGGCACAACTGCAAGCTGTACATTTACTGTTTTTGAGACACGCATGTGCTCTTCTTCCTCAGATCAGACTCAGGGGAAACTTGTTTTTATGATTTCAGCAGAATCCACACATGTATCTTTACAGGAAGGAAGGCAGCAAAACAGTGGCGTAGCGTGGGGGGTGCAGGGGGGGCCGGCCGCACCGGGCGCAACATCTGGGGGGGGGGGGCGCTTGCACTCGCAGCTCTCTGCCCCTACCAGGCTCACTCACTCTCTCTCACTGCAGTGCTGGCTGTGCGAATCCGATCCGAGCCGCTGGGTCGCCGCCCACTGTGGAGGAGAGGGTGCCAGGCGTGCGGTGCGGTGCGAAGAGAGAGCGAGGGACTATCTGGGGGAGGGACAGTGCAGCGGGGGGGGGGGGCGCAAATTACTTGCCTTGCCCCAGGTGCTGACAACCCACGCTACGCCACTGCAGCAAAATGACATAACTCCTGCACCCATTACTGTTCGATGGTACTTCAATACACCACCAAAGTCATAATGCCCTATCATAAAAATGATTCTGACATAGTTTGCCTCCTCTTCCTCTTTATGTAATTTTGTGTATGTGTGTGCACCATCCCCAGAATCAGAGAACTGGAAAGGACTCTGAAGATAATCTAGACCAAATGTGGGAGATTTTGGCCTTCCAGACGTTGCTGGACTACAACACCTATCGGCGCCAGCAAGCATGGCCAATGGACAGCAATGAGGGGAGTTGTAGTTTAGGAACAGCTGGAGGACCAAAGGTTCCCCACAAAATGATATAGAATATTCCCTGCCGGTGCAGAAAATCCCACATTTTCAAAATCCGTATTTCCAATGCTTTTCCCCCAGCTGGAACTCACAGGAACTGAGTTCTGGCAACTCTCAGGTGGGTTCCACTGCCCATTATAAGAGAACAAGGTGAGTTCATGGTGAGTTCCAGCACCTCTTTTCCTAGAAAAATACTAGTGTTTTATGATTCTATTCTTGTTTTAAATGTGCAAGAAGTTCCTTCCTTCCTTCCTTCCTTCCTTCCTTCCTTCCTTCCCTGGGTGTATTCAAAACTGGGACCACCACTTTCCTATCTGAACTAGTGCAGTTGAAGAATTAATTTACCATAGGATCTGTGATTTGTATATGTTGGTCAATGACTATTAAGTGGTTCAGAATATTGTAGATGCATTGTGCTGTAATATACTTGGCAGCCACTCTGACCTAAGAGATGGCATTACTTACCCATTAGTAAGAGAGAAAGCAATCAAGAAATTGAATATTTCAGCTCTATCCCCAGTGAACTCAAGGAACCGGCAGTCCGGCTGGAAAAACACCCATATACTAAGAGAACCATTTATTTTAGAAACTACATTTATTCCATAGCAGATGGTATGCTTTTGTTTAATAATGTGGTAGCAGCCGCAAGGCATGTTGCCTTGTTCTGTATTCTATAGTCATTATACCCATGATGTAGAAATACGGGCGCCCAGGGCAACGTAACCAAATCTATAATTAGGCGCCTAAATATAGACAAATCTCCCCTCCACCTTTAATCACATTGATTAGGAAATGCCAGCCTCTGCATTTGCTCAGAAACACATAAAAATAGCTTTTCTAAGACGAATAGTTGTCCTCCAGGCATGTTTGGAATGGGTAATGTTTGGAATGCTGTAATCTAAGCACTCCCTGCCTGTGCTTGGTTGCGTGCTACCTGTTAAGCACACATATGAATAAACAGACTATTGCAAAGACACTATTGCAATATTTAGCAATCTGCCCTTCAAGGAAACTGGCCACCTGAAATGGATGGATGGATGGATTGATTGCCACCTAACCCTAACCCTAAAAGACCACCCATGGAATTTTCAATCGCTCCTGGAAGTGTGAAATACAGTTCACACCAGCTTTCGTAGTTATATCATTTATTCCTGCATTGCAGGGCCTGAATTAAATGGCCCTTTGGGTCACTTCCAACTCTACAATTCTATGATTCTGTGTCATGATTTGTACCTACAATAGCTGGGAAACAAAGAGTGTGATGTTCTAAGACATCATCATCATCATCATCATCATCATCATCATTATTTATACCCTGCCTATCTGCATGGCTTCCCCAGCAACTCTGGGCAGCTTCCAACAAAATATTTAAATACAGTAATGCATCAAGCATTAAAAGCTTCCCTAAACAGGGCTGCCTTCAGATGTCTTCTAAAAGCCTGGTGGTTGTTTTTCTCTTTGACATCTGGTGGGAGGGCGTTCCACAGGGCGGGTGCCACTACCGAGAAGGCCCTCTGCCTGGTTCCCTGTACAGTGGTACCTCGGGTTACATACACTTCAGGTTACAGACTCCGCTAACCCAGAAATAGTACCTCGGGGTAAGAACTTTGCTTCAGGATGAGAACAGAAATCGTGCTCTGGCGGCGTGGTGGCAGCCGGAGGCCCCATTAGCTAAAGTGGTGCTTCAGGTTAAGAACAGTTTCAGGTTAAGAACGGACCTCTGGAACGAGTTAAGTACTTAACCCGAGGTGCCACTGTAACTTGGCTTCTTGCAGTGAGGGAACTGCCAGAAAGCCCTTGGCGCTGGACCTCAGTGTCCAGGTAAAATGATGAGGGTGGAGACCCTGCTTCACGTCCAATGCGTCAATTGCAGCAGATAGATCCTGCAATGAATTCTGGTCAATCGCCACCCGCCCTCCACTGGGAGGGGCTGTTTTGATGCTGCACACGCCCACCCCTGCCCCATTGACGCGCACCCACCCTACACCCACCCCTGCCATGTCAGGGAAAGCAGGCAGCGTCAGGGGAAGCAGGCGGCACGCCCTCCCACCCTGCGCCCATCCCTGCTCCCTCGGGGGAAGCAGCCAGCGCCCCCCCCCCCTGCACCCATCTCTGGGTGGTAGATCACTGCCAATTTTTATACTGGATCGTGGATCACAGTCAACTTCAAGTTGGACACGCCTGTTCTAAGATAAGCCAATTGTATTGTTTTTCCTGCATGAAGAATTATTTGTAATTGAAAGTTCTTCCAATTACTTCTAATTGAAAGCCTAGCAGACTGTCACATTTGGCCAATGAATGGAATATGAATTTCTTATATTCAATCCATAAGACAACTGTTCTTGCACCTAGCACATACCTTATTCAGTTTTTATTTATCTAGGCTGATAGCCAGCGCTGTACTTTGGGTTTGTTTTATCTCCTTTGCTATCACAACTTGTGAGAGAGAAACCTCATAGCTTGTCTCTCCATAGACTGCAATACCAAATGACCAAAAGGGCCGAGGTACCCTGAACTGGTAATATCCATTTAAATTAATGGACTTAAGTCTGAGTATGACTAACGCTGGAAATCATCCACCAATTCAAGATTCCAATTTGTAAATCAGCAGAATTGCCCTAGGTTTAATTTGCTAAGTTGTCTATGTTCTGGAGTCCTCAGCAATACTGAAGCCCAATCTTCTGCTCTAACTTTAGTTAGCCAGAGTTACTTAAAAGCTGTATTCCCTATTTTTATCCGGTATGTTGATGGACTGTGTTTTGGGTTAATCCTTCTGTTGCATAAATTGTTTTCTAAACACCCTCGAGATTCCACTAGAACAAAAAGCTGGGGTGCAAATTGAATTTCACTATAATACCAAAAAGTTCAGAATTTACTTTTTAAGATGCATGTGGCTGGAGGAAGGGAACATTTATGAACATAGCTTTCAGACTGCAGTAGTACCCTAGAGTGGCAACAAAATGCAAAGTGAGCCAATTTAATTTCTGTGCATATATCATTATTTAGATTTGCAGCCTGCCTTTCAAAGCAGCGATTCTCAAGGGTGGCTTACACTAAATTGCAGCGCGCACACATGTACAAAAATCCCCAAACCACAAAACTCAGCAGCTGTTAGTTCTCTCTGGCCCATGGACTGGGCCAGAATGTCCTTGTTTCCAACCCGAAGGGTCAGTGTGCTCTTCCTAGGGTGAACCAAGACGCCTTCCATATCTTTTCCCCTGGTCAATGGATGGGGCCAGGCTGGCCTTCCCCTTTACCCAGATAACTGTATGAATTATCATCACTCACCCTCTTCTTACAGAAAAAAGTGACTTGGAAGAACAAAGGGGTATGAAAGTTGGAGTGCAAAGTCTGTAAAAGTAATGCCCCGAATATATTTACTGATGGCATCCGTCTGTCTTGAGACAATGGAGTAAGCCACTGGGGGTGAAGTCAAACCATCGCATTAGCAGCATCAACTAGACTTTCCTGGGGCACAAGCCCAGGCTGTCAGACAACAAGACCCCCCTCTCAGCCTCACTGATGTGATCCAAAAGAAAGCAGAGCAATACAAGGGTTGCAGAAGTTGCCGGAAGGAGGCATACAAGATGTCATCTGAAAGTCTTAGGGACCTCACTAAGGGATTTGTGTAGGGTTTACTCCTTAGCCGTTTCTTCTCTCAAAGATGTCCTGAGAGGTCATGGGTATGGATTTTTCCTCTTGGTTTAATCCTGAAGCCTTTCTCATGGTACAGCCGTACCTTGGTTTTCGAACAGAATGCATTCTGGAAGTCCATTCGACTTCCAAAACGTTCAGAAACCAAGGCATGGCTTTCCATAGGCTCCCGATTGCGCACGCAAGCTGGAAACAAAAGCAGAAGCCACATCGGACATTCGGCTTCCAAAAAAAAACCCCAACAACATTCGAAAACTGGAAAACTCACTTCTGGGTTTTGATCTGTTTGGGAGCCAAAACATACAAGTACCAAGGCGTTTGACAACCAAGGTACAACTATAACCCCAAGGCAGGGATCAGTGTTTTCCTTCTCCTGGACAGGCTCCCTTCCCAGAGGGACAAGCCTCATCTGCCCCTCATTTCCCTCTATAGCATGTGCAGAAACCACCTTCTTGACTCCATTGGACCCACTATTGGACTCCCCCCAAAACACACACACACACAGGTAGAGAGAAAGTGTGTGTGTGTGTATGTGAGTAAAGGTAAAGGGACCCCTGACCATTAGGCTGACTCTGGGGTTGTGGCGCTCATCTCGCTTTACTGGCCGAGGGAGCTGGTGTACAGCTTCCAGGTCATGTGGCCAGCATGACTAAGCCGCTTCTGGAGAACCAGAGCAGCGCACGGAAACGCCATTTACCTTCTCGCCGGAACGGTACCTATTTATCTACTTGCACTTTGACGCGCTTTCGAACTGCTAGGTTGGCAGGAGCAGAGACCGAGCAACGGGAGCTCACCCCGTCGCGGCGATTTGAAACGCCGACCTTCTGATCGGCAAGCCCAAGCCTCAGTGGTTTAACTCACAGCGCCACCCCCGTCCCTCATATATATATATAGAGAGAGAGAGAGAGAGAGATGAGTGTGTGGTGTGTGTGAGTTTTAAAATTGTAAACAATTCTTATCATTTATTTCTCTTGCCCAAGGCTATTTACATACATGCATACATACATACATTATATACATACATACATTATTGTTGTTGGCACAAGTCAGTCTTGGGAGACAATGAAGGAGATACATAATTTTATTTCTCTACCACCTTTCCACAGGTCAAACCATGCTCAAGGCAGCTTACAACAAAACAAAAGTAGTCATGAACCATTTGTATTTTTGTTCTGTGAACCGCCCTGGGATCTTGGGATGAAGGGGTTATTTACAAATTTAATGAATAATAATGCCGATAAATAAAGTAACTTAAATAATACACGACCAAAACGAACCGTTTCCACACAAACCACCACAAGATCTACAATAAAGATACGGGGGGAAAAACCCTCAATCCCCAACGAAACCACTAAGTAACACCCCCTCCCCCCAAAAAAAAGACTCGCTTCCCCTCCCCCCGTGTCCATTTATCCCGCCTCTTCCCGCCTTCGGCCCTCGATCCCCGCCTCGCAACTGTTCCTCCCTCTTCTTCGCTTCCGCCCGGCCTTCGCCACTCGCGCGTACGCATGCGCAGCCCATCCACCCTTTCAAAAAAGAGAAGGGCGGAAACAAACAAACACGCACGTACGCCTCCCCCCCCTTTACACATGCGCGCTCCCTCGCGCCTTCCTTTCCTCTCATCGAGGGAGGGGGAGGGGGTTCCGTGGCGGAAGGTGCCTTTCGTCATCGCTGTCATCATGGCGGCGTCGGCGGCCGCAGCAGCTGGGCTGCGAGCCGAGCGCGAGGATCCCTGTCAACGCCTCCTTGGGCCGCGCGTGCGCAATGGCCCGCCTGAGCGCGAGAGAGCGACGGAGGGGAACGTTTCCTTTTCCTCCTAAGCTCCGCCCACAACTCCTCCCTCCCTTCCCCCCCCTCCCCCGACTTTCACCCACCATAGCCCGAGCCAGCCGAGGCCGGAGCGGTGACTGGAGGACCCAGGGGGAGCTCCCGCCGCCGCCACCAGTAGCACCACCACCACCACCACCTTCCCTGAGGGAGCCTGCGGGGGTCGGCTTCGCCGCGGCCTACAGCTCAGCTGCCGCCATGCAGATCACCCTGAAGACGCTGCAGCAGCAAACCTTCAAGATAGACATCGACCCTGAGGAGACGGTGCGGCCTGAGGGAGCGGGAGAGCCGAGCTTGTGGGCTAGGCCCAGGCCTGGGATTGGGCGGCGCGGCGGGGTCTGAGGGGAAGGTTCGGCTGACAGGAGTCGTGGGGTGGCGGCGAGCGAGAGCCCCGTTTCGAGGCCTCCTTCGGGGCGGTTTTCCTCAGAAGTTGCGGTAGGGGAAAGTTAGAGGGAGGCAGGCCGGGAAACCGGGGTGTTTTATTGGGGGGGAGGGAGGGAAGAATCCATTGCGCGGGCTGGTGGTCGGAAGGCCTCGGCGCCCCTCCGGCGGGACTGAGCCGAGCCCAGGCTGCAGGTTCCCTTCCCCGGCGAGGCCTTTGACGCAGGCTCCGTTGCAAGGCGGGGAAGGGGATGTGCCTTCCCGCCCCCCTCCACCGACCCCCCTCCAGGCCTGGGGAGGAGATGTCTCCCGTTGCAATCTATACTCGATGCCCGTCCAGCTTGTATATCTGCCGTGCAAGGGACTCTGTAGAGAATGGTGGTTGGAGGGGCAGAGCGGGGGCTGGTGGGTGGCTCTGGCGGCGTCCTCGAGCGGGGCTTTGCCATGACTGTGCATTATTTCGCTTCGCATGAGGAAGGGGCGTGTGCGAGTTGGGTGCCTGCTGGCTTGCCTGGCTGCCCGCGCGCGCGCGCTCCCGCCCTCTGGGTATGCAGCGGAAAAAAAGGCCCGTGTCCGTGAGAAGTGGGCAGCGAGAGGGTATGCTAAGGCGTGTTTTTTTTTTGGGGGGGGGGTGTTCTTCCTGAAGGTTAAATTTTTCCCGCTTGTACAGCGATCCGTGCTTTTCCTGTTTTGGGTTGAATCAGAAAAGGACGCGCTACGCATCGAAGTGTAGACTGCAAGGGAGTTGTTTCTTATATATATATATATATATCTGTGTCTCTTAAAGTTTATGCCCGGTTGCTAAACTGGTGTGCCTAGTGCTGGAGAAAATAGGGCGATGCAGGCTCCTCCATAGACTGCTCCAAATGGTTATTCCAAGCCAAACCCTCATTACATTATAAGTAGGTAGCAGAGGAGCAATCTTTGCACTCACATATTAAAATACTTTTTGAGGCAGTGTGATGTAAGTGTTGGGATGTGTGTTTTTCCTCTCCCTGGTGTGAGCTGTATTGATTTGTCTCTTCAGAAAGGTGATTAGGAAGCAGGAATGTTGTTCTGTTGTTGGTTAATAGTGGCACTTTCTGCAGTCTTGGTGAGCTGAATGCTGAACCTTTTGGAGAAAATCGGAAAAGGTATATAGACATATTACACTTTGTGACATTTGAGTTACAAGTGGTCAATGAAAGTGAACCTATATTGTCACACAATTTTTTAAAAAATGTTCTTCCCTTCACAGTATGTGAAGGGTAGATACAACACCCTTAATATTCTGCACTGAGCTGTGCTCTGTGTCTTTCCACTCCTCTTTCCAGAGTTCTTGTCACAGAAAGCACACTTTCTGAAAACTTGTAAGAAAGGAAGTTGTATAGAATTACATTAGAAACTTGACTCTTTAAAAGCTTAATGTTTTCCTTGCATACCATAAATTATAGAGAATCTAGGCAAGAAGGTAGATATTACAAGTCATTCCTTAAAATTGCAAAATGTGCAGGAAACAAATAAATTTGAAGACATTGTTTTGATGTATTTTCCTTGGACTGTACCAGACCTCTCCTTCCTTTCCCATCCCCACAAACAAAACAACAACCATCTTTGCTCCAGAGGGTCTTTCAGTCCTCTGGCGAAGATTTTGTTGGTGGTGGGGCTGCATAGGAAAGAGAGAACCATAGGAAAGGGAAGTCTCATGGACACTGGTGGAAGTCTCTTCCACATGCAGACTAACAAAACTGGGTGTTCCTCTGAGAGTGCAGTTTTCAGCTTTAGTAGTGTATTTTGTGTCAAAACCTTGAAACCTTTCTTGGTATACCTCTACAACCATGTATCTATAGATATGTTAAGTAAGCTTATAAAATAACCTAAACTGTAGAACAACTGGTAGGTCTGCTTTAAAATGTTTCTTCATGCCAGATTAAATGTTTCTTCATGCCAGATTAAAAAAATTATGATTAGATGCTCCTTTCTGAAGTAATATAGAATATGGCTGTCTGTCATGAAGGATGGTTCTGTCCAGTTTTTCCTGTCAGGTTTATGTGCAGCTCCATTGATACTGCTTCATATTTGCTAAAATGCTTCCCCAACCAACTGGGTGCTTGTATAATAGTTACTATTACACCTTCCTGAAGCCACCCTATAGCCTTACATTTGCAGATTTATTACCAAGGAAGGTGGTGGCGGCACTGGTGGGAAGTTGGGACAAATCTGGCATACCTGTAGCTATGAAAGCTTTTTCCATAGACAATGTTGATTTTGGATGTAGCAGTTCTGTTCTTGGCTTTGCAAGCCAAACGGATGAATCAGTAAGATCTCAGAACTGTTTTAATCCTTGTGCTTGGAAGGTAGAAAATGTATAAACATTGCTTTGGAGTATGGGGAATGATGTATTTTTGATCTTCAGTCATCATGAACTCCCTGGTTGTCTTTAGGCAAGCTACTATCTCAACCTCAAATATTTTGTTTGTCTACTTTGGGGCTCATATACTGTAGTGCTATTGTATGAAGTTGTTAGGATTACTAGGATCAATGGAGAGTACTTTGAACAGTTAATGTTTCTATTGTACTTTTTCAAATTGAAGTTTATGCAGAGCATAAATTATGTGTATGTATTGTGTGGACCGATTTCAGTCACCAAGAAAAAGTGCTGATGGGAGTTAGGATTCTTGCAAAATCTGGAGGATCACAGGTTCCCCATCCGTGCACTAGGTCTCATTCTTCTGTAATATGAGGATAATGCTGAACTACATTACAGAATTGTTGTAAGGATGACATGGTTGTATGTTAAGTACTCATGGGACTAAGCAAGTAAATACTGTTTGGGTAAACAGTGTCTTGAATTGTTGGTACTCACCACTTCTAGCATTGCTTAAACTTTATTTGAAGCCTTGGGAATGCCAAATGTACATTGAAGATGTGGACTAAAAATCACAGAAATAGTATACAAACCCCTGGTTTGGGCAGGTGGGGGGTGGGGAGCAGTTCAACTGAGCAACATGGTGCTAGGGCTAAAAACGTTTCACCACACTGCAGTACTGCAACCATTGACATTTAAAGGTTGATTGTTTGAATATTTTCTGCTGGTCTGCAGATTGCTGCAGGCTTCACCTCTATGATCTCTTTTGCATTCCGTATTTAGAAGTATATTTTTGGAAAATGCCATTTTGATGAGCTGTAGATTTCAGTACATATGAAAGATACGCCAGTACAGTGGTGCCTCACAAGACGAAAAGAATCCGTTCCGTGAGTCTCTTCGTCTAGCGGTTTTTTCGTCTTGCGAAGCAAGACCATTAGCGGATTAGCGCATTAGCGGTTTAGCAGCTATTAGCGGCTATTAAAGGTTTAAGGGATTAGCGGATTAGCTGCTAAAAGGCTATTAGCAGCTTAGTGCCTTAGAAAAAGGGGGTGGGGAGCGGAAAAAACCCCCAGGAATCGCAAGACATTTTCGTCTTGCGAAGCAAGCCCATAGAGAAATTCGTCCTGCGAAGCACCTCCAAAACGGAAAACCCTTTGGTCTAGCGGGTTTTTCGTCTTGCGGGGCACCACTGTAATTTATTGCCTACTTTATGGCTTTTTTGGAGTTGTTCAGTGGTTCTGTGTTCAGCTAAGGAAAACACAAGGTGGATACAGTTTTTCTTAGTAACTTTGTATATTTAAGCCAAGGCTGGTGATAGCCAATTGCCTGGTAGTCTGTGTTGAGCAGATTCAGATAATTTCATAAAAATGCTCACGGCAAGGAGCACTCTCAAGAGCTCTTTTGTTTTAAAGGGTGATAGAGCAGGCACTATTTCCTGGGGTTCTGATGCTTGCTTCACAACCATCAAATAGAGTTTTATATAATAAATGCAAATAGTAAACACATTATAACAAAAGATGTTCAACACATTGAAACCAAGCTTTATCTTCTAATTTGATGTGCAAATCAATGTTAACTATTTAAACTTCTAGCATGAAGTAGGAACCCCATGTAAATAAGAAGTGTTGAGCCCTCTGCTTGATTATTTTCCTCATTCTCTAATTTATCTGTCTCAGACTTGAAAGCCACACTAAAAGTAAAAAGGTAAAGGACCCCTGGATGGGTAAGTCCCATCAAACGTAGCTGTGGGATGCAGCGCTCATCTCGCTTTCAGGCCGAGGGAGCTGGTGTTTGTCCACAGTTTCCTGGGTCATGACTAAACCGCTTCTGGTGCAACAGAACACTGACAGAAACCAGAGTACACGGAAATGCCATTTACCTTTGTGCCACAGCGGTACTTATTTATCTTTCACTGGTGTGCTTTCGAACTGCTAGGTTAGCAGAAGCTGGGACAGAGCTATGGGAGCTCACCCTATCACGTGGATTTGAATTGCCAAACCTTCTGATCGTCAAGCCCAGAGGCTCAGTGGTTTAGACCACGGTACCATCCATGTCCCTCTGTAAATCACCTCATTCACTGTGGGGAGGATCCACCTTGCTACTCGAGCAGATTATGTCATCGCTTGCTCCTATTCAGAGATGTATTTACCCCTTCACTGCAGCACAGCAAACAGGTGCTAAAATAGTGTTGAGAAGTACCTACTTCAAAATGTCAAGAGAAGGGGTATGTTACTGACCACAAGGAGTTAGTAAAGGGAAACAGGCAACACTGCTCACTGGCCAATGTCCTGCCCATCATAGCTTGCAGTCCTTTTAGCCAGCAAATACATTTCCTTGAAACTGGACAACTCATGAAATTAAGGAATCTAATGTTGGTGCTCTGTTCAGTTGTATTTTGTACTGTATCTAGGCTTTTCTATTTGTTACCAACCTATATTAGAAACTCAGATATATAAGCTAATAGCCAAATGGCACCTACATTTGAACCTAGGTTTTGGTCGCCACAATGCACTGTCTAGTCATCTCCCCCCCAGGTGAACATCAAATAAAACAATCTACCACTGCTCCTTAGTAAACATAAGATTGCAGCCTTAGTAAATGAAAATCTTTGTAGAATGAATGGATCTGCAAAATCTTTTCCTGACTGTTATTTTTATCTCAAAACTATGGAACAATTTTACTTTTTCAGGGAATAGACTTATGCATGGCGATTCAGATGCTATTCAGATCACTTTCAGCAGTGTTCATTTACAAGTCTTTGTTTTCTTCATTTGTGCTTCTACAGTTCTTTCAAGGACATGTTCTTTCCAGAGGCAGCTTCTAAGTATTTAGCACCCAAATTACAGATGTTACAAACATGCAGCATTGTAGTTAGGTGACCATGGTTTTGAACAAAGGTAGGGATGATGCTGGAACAAAGATAGCTAAAATTATATGCTTGGTAGTTGTTCATAATTTTCTTTCTGGCAAAACCATGAGTGATTATGCAGTAAAGTTCTTAACTTGTGCAGAATTGAAAATATATTTGAATTGGCTCAATGTAAAGTTGAACTTTCAGATTTTTCATCCCATAGTGTTAATTGCTTGTCGGTCTCTGGTACATTGTACCTTCTTTTACTTTGATGACTTTGTGAATTCTGATTTGATCCATGCCTCTTGGATTAATGCATGGATTGAAATTTAGTTTTAAGTATTTCTGAATGCCCTGAAGCAGTTCTCTGTTAAGTTTTGAGAGAATGTTTTAAAATACTTGTTTAAACCATTAAATTTGTATACTAATATTTATGTGGATTACAAGAATTGCAGATTAATGTGGAAATATGTTGGAACAGAACTGTGGGTGAGCATCTGTGAAAGTTACTAGGACTGGAGATGGACTCATCCATCCTTGGTACTAAGCCTACTGCATGCACTAATCTGGACCCCCACCCATCTAAAATATGAGATCAGCAAGTAAATTGGATGGCAGAAGGAAAGGGGTAAAATTCCTATTGCCTGGCAATACAAGATTCTCAGGCATGCTGCCATGAAGTATAAAGGTGTAAAGTCATCAATGGCATTCCTGAAAGATCTTCTCTTCTCATATCCCTACTCCCTTGGCAGATTGACAGTCAAATTAAAACTCTTCCTGGTCATGGCATTTTTGCTATTGTCAGCGTGTTCTACATGCTACTGAATGAATATGCTTTTGTCATGGGAAGGGAAATTGCATCAGACTTATTAATAAAGATCTGGACTTAAATTAAAGGCAGTCTCTTCCTTATAGAAAGACAGTGCTGTCTAGTTCCTCTTAATACTGATGAGTACTTCTGGCACTATTGCTGCCTATGCATTCCTGAGACCGAAGGACAACATACTGCATTAAATAGACTTGCATAAGCTCAGTTCTTTAAGTTAATAGTGTGGAATCTTTGGACCTTCATGTGATGTAAATTCAGACACAAAATTGTACCAAAAAGCTTAAATGCACACGAAAAGTGTACTGGCATTTTTTATACGTTATCTCCTGTTGTCTGATTTTATTGTGTTAACTTCTTAATTGAGTTGTCGGGGTTGATCTCTTGCAAATGTTACTGACCACTTCAGGCATTCTTTGTGAAGAGGCAGGGTATATATATTCACTTTTATTAGTGACCAGTACACAGTCAGGAGCTCCAAACTAATGCACAGAGTTTTGTGGTTCTTGAAACATAATTGCCATCTTGAATTCTTAGCATTTCATCCTTGATCACTAAAATAGCATTAAGGATCTGACACTTGGCAAAAGGAAGATAACAACACTGAAACTGAGAGAGCATGCCACATCACACTCTTATGGACTGTGACATAGATTCATAAAATGAATCTATGAAAAGGGGTGGATGTTGATAGCAAAGTATATCTGGGCAAACTCTTTTAGCACATGCTTCATCCCTCTAACTCAGCCTTTCTCAACCTTGGGTCCCCAGATGTTTTTGGGCTACAACTCCCATCATCCCTGACCACTGGTCCTGTGAGCTAGAGATTATGGGAGTTGTAGGCCAAAAACATCTGATGGACCTGCCCACCTGTCAGATTTGGCTCCTGATTCTGGTTTGTGGAGCCAAAAAGGTTCCCTACCGCTAGACTAGAGTTTTAGGTTTGCATGTGGGAAACAAATTCCTATTCAGCTTCGCTGAGTAGCTTAATTTGTCTTGCAGAATTTTTAGGGTAAAGTGAGACCCTGAGCAGAAGGGTGGGGGTACAAATGTGATTAACTTAATCTGTGTCCTATGGGCTGAACATTTTGAAAGTTTAAACTGAGGTGCTGAGCATAGGTGTGTATTTAATGTTTGGATTACATGTAATCTTTTCAATTGACAGAATTATCTAATTGTTGAAGAATTACTAACACAGAAAATGCTTCCAGCAGAGCAGGAATGGACACCTGTGGCTCTCTAAAATGTTTCTAGTCATCCCTGGCCATTGGCCATGCTGACTGGGAGTTGTGTTTCCTCAGCATATAGAAAGCCACAAGTTCCCCATATGCAGTAGAGGAAACAAAACTTTGTATCACAGACAAATAATGTTGCCATCACAGGTGTCCTAATGTATGTGTGTATATATATATATGCATATATTTGAAAACACTGTTCATAAGAGTTCTAACTAAACTTTCTAACTAAACTGTTTGTTGTAGGTGAAAGCGTTGAAAGAGAAGATTGAATCAGAAAAGGGGAAAGATGCTTTTCCAGTAGCAGGCCAAAAATTAATATATGCAGGTAATGTTTTTGCACATAGAAATTATTTCTAGATGTTACTGTAAGAGGAACAGAAAAAGTTGGCAGGTCACAAAGAGCTCCATCCAGCTGACATGAGAAGCTTTTCAATCTTATTGGGGAGTGATTTAGGCACATACTTAACTCTCTCCTTACAACCAGTGGGGCTTAATAAATGCTTAATTTTGGGCTTGATCACACCCAAAGAAACCAAGAGTTAATCTCTTGGGTAATGTATGGAATTGATAGAATAATTCTCCTTGACCATTGTTTTCCCAGAAGAAAGAATTTTCAGCTTCCTTTTGGACTTAACTTATTTTGCATCTGATGCTTCAGCTAAATTACAATAATCTACAGCATGGGTAGGCAAACTATCACCTTCTAAATCCGGCCCGCGGACGGTCCAGGAATCAGCATGTTTTTACATGAGTAGAATGTGTCCTTTTATTTAAAATGTATCTCTGGGTTATTTGTGGGGCATAGGAATTTGTTCACCCCCCCCCCCAAAAAAAATATAGTCCGCTCCCCCCCACAAGGTCTGAGGGACAGTGGACCGGCCGCCTGTTGAAAAAGTTTCCTTACCCCTGATCTACGGCATTTATATAGCATATTCCAACAAAGCACTTAACGTACATAATCTCAGTTACCTACCCTTACAACAAGCTGTCGCTAATTGATAGTGGGATATAAGCATGGAACAATTTATGGACAAAAGCACAATATAAACCTCTGCCACCAACTACTACAGAAGATTCACTTTGCATGGATATTTAACACCAATATGTATCTTATATCAAGCCCAATAACTTAGTTACATTGGAGAGGATCCCAAATTATAGATACATACCAACAGATGCGGTGGGAGTTATAGAAGTTTTTAATCTCACATTAAAGAAACATGAACAAGCCCATTAATTTAATAAGTTTTTTAGAACTGACTCACATTTTCCTTGCTGCCATAGCTACTAAAATGGAACAATAGTGTTTTCTCAGGTGGAAAAAGATTGGAAGGAACTCAGTTCTGCACTAAGGCAAGCTTTGCCATCAGTACACGCATTTCAACTCTCCAGAGAGCATCCCCACTCTCCTACTCCTGCACGCTATTCTGGAGGTTCTCCTGTGTGTGCCCCTGAGCCAGTTTCTAGGAGCGGGGGGAAGCCTTGTTGCACAAGTGGAAGTCCTTGTGCAGGACTTCCATTGATGGGACTCCGAAGGTGAATCCTGCCCTGAGATAGGGAGGGGTTCGCTTCTGTGTAGGGAACAGCCCTAATTTCTGTGTATCTACTTGACAATGAAGAGATATGTTTCTGCCTATCACATTAGCAGTTGTTTGCTGTTAACTTATTATTTAGCAATATTGTAGCTACAGTACAGACAACTGCCAGAAAGTGAGAAGTGTCTGTCCTTTAAAGAATCCCTCCTTTTGTGAGTCACTGGCTAAAAAGGCCTGGTGTGTATTTGGGCTAGCTTAGTGTACTAGACTGACTTAATTAGGTAAAAAAATTTGCTTTCCCTCTTCAATATTCAAAATCCATTAAGCTGGAAAAGGTTCTGCTGTAGACTAGTTAAATTGTTAGAGCAAATGGAGGTTACATTGTAAACAAGCAATGGGACTCAGGCGAAATTCAATACAAGGTGGATTTTTTTGAATGACTGCTTATACAGAAACTAAGAAAGTCCGTGAATGAACATAGCATGAAAAAGGATGACTAGGAGCTACACGGTGTTTCCTTAACTTGCAGCATGGAGAACTTAAATGTTTTATCACCCCATAGTAGCCAAAAAAAGTGACACACATGGAGACATTGGATAGAATCATTTGTCTGGAGGTTGCAGACAAATGACTACATGTGCTGCTACCTTAGCTACCATATTTTTCCGTGTATAAGACTAGGTTTTCCCCCTAAAAAATAATGTCAAAAATTAGGGGGCATCTTATACTCTGGGCCATCTCCCCCCATTTTCTTAAATCTGAGTCCCCAAAAATAGGGGGTGTCTTATAGACGAAAAAATATGGTATATCCTTAGCTAAATGACTATTGCCATTTGCCTCCATCTTTAGATTTCTACACAGAGTGAACACAATGCAATTGCATTTATGGGATCATGTTAAATGTGAAGAAAAACTAACATGAATGACTTTAATTTTCTAGGTAAAATTCTTAATGATGATACTGCTCTTAAAGAATACAAAATCGATGAAAAGAACTTTGTGGTGGTTATGGTGACAAAAGTAAGTCTCAGTGTAATCAGTAATATTCTGGCATGCGTGGCAGGGGGTTGCTCTTAAATTGTTCTTTATTGACTTGTAATATAAGAAAACAGGCTGTTGGTAACTTTTATCCTGAGGTTTTCTAGTTTTGTAATATATTAAGAGAACATTCAGCACTATAATAACAGAAAAAGCAAGAATGTTGAAATGTATACTATAAAGGTTTGTGAGAATTTGTTTGCTGTGAAGTGCATGTAGCAGTGGTGAATATATTTTTCAAAAATGTGGAAGTAGCTAAATTTTACTTATAAACTCAAGAGTTTATATTCTCCTCTCTCTCACATCTCTTGGAATTTATTGGATCCAGGCTATTTATATATCTGTTGAAAAATACACTTGGTTTAACATACACCTTTATCTAAATTACTGTTAAGTGTGATTTTTCATTATCTCAAATACTGGTATCCTAGACAATTCTGATCAGATCCTCCCCTGTTTGTCAGATTAAATTAGAGCAGATAGTAGATGGGCAGCTGACATAACTAAAAACTGTCCATCTTTGAGATACCTTCTCTATGTATTACAATTGACTGCATGATGAAACTATATTTTGATATTAAGGTTATGGTGGGATGTGTTGAAAATTGTCAGGTTAAAAATGATCTGCCTTGCTAGCCTTTTTCCACCTGATTTTGGAGGATGGGTCCTTGACTGACTCCAGCTACAAAAGCTGAGGCTGCTGAACAGACACTTGGGTTAGGGCGGGGGTTGTCAACCTGGTCCCTACCGCCCACTAGAATCCACTAGGATTCTAGGTGGGCTGTAGGGGGATTTACGGCACAAGCTGAATCCTCCTTCCATTGAGCACTGGTGGGCGGTAAGGAAAGTTTGCCATCAAGAAAGATGCATTAGTGGGCGGTAGGTATAAAAAGGTTGACTACCCCTGGGTCAGGGTATAGTTTAGGTTTTTTTGTTGCAATTGTTGATATTAATCTTTTGGCATCTCTGTTTTTAGATCTTACAGTGTATCTGGAAATTGCTCAATTTGGTTGTGTTATTTTTGATGTGTTTTGTTTTATTGCTTGACTACTTTTGTTATTTTGTAATTATGTAAATCATACATTGTAAGCTGCCTGGAGCATAATTTTAAGTATGGTAAGGTGGCCTACAAATCTTGATGATGATGAAATAGAGCAACGACTCTGCAGCTTGCTGCAGTGTGCATTTTGTTGCTTGATTGGCAACAGTCTTCCTTTTTCAGTTTGTCTTTCTGAGATTCTGGCCTCCTCAAGGCCACTAATAATAGCAATGAATTAAACCCATAACCAGACCTTGGTGGCCATATTATCTGTGTCTATTTGAACATATTGATGACTGATGGTTTTCAACAATGGTTAAACAGGATTTTGCTGAATTGCTTTTCAAATGACCTGATTGTGTCCCTGCTGCAAAAAGGTTTTCTTTACTGGCAGGCATTTAGCTTACTGTATAGATCTATTCAGGGATGGTTTGATTGTTAACCCTTTCTGCATTGATTTGTCCTGCTTTGTAAACCCCACAAATACATCCAGTAAAACCTGTATGGTGCTGGAAGATTCAGATCAGATTGGTTAGCTAACACCATCACTATTTGTAGATGCTCTGAAACATACTCAATATACTTTCAGTAGAAGTTTGGTAGTGAAGGACCAGCTGTCTTTCATGGAAAAATACCTGCCACCACTGATCTTCACATTGTAGAAATGCCCAAAAAGTTTGAAATAAAGTCAACGGTTCTTGGAACACAGTTTGAAAACTAATGTTCTGGTAGAAACAGCATAACCATATGTATGTGATTGGGTATAAATTATATTTCTAGAATAACAGCACAGCTGTTTTAAGAATGTTGAAAAGAATACACTTAGGGTATTGCATGACACATGCGGTAATACCAAGTGACACAAAATGTGCACGGTGGTTTTCTAGCCATAAAGGGTTATAGCCGACTAAGTTTTAATCTGTGTAGACCCACTGAAGTTAATGGATCTAAATTTACTCATTCTCATTAATTTCAGTTGGTCTAATCTGAGCAAGACTAGTATGGGCTACAACCTGTAATGAATATTTCTATTCAAATACAGTGGTACCTCGGGTTACAGACACTTCAGGTTACAGACGCTTCAGGTTACATACTCCGCTAAGCCAGAAGTAGTACCTCAGGTTAAGAACTTTGCTTCAGGATGAGAAAAGAAATCGCGCGGCGGCAGCAGGAGGCCCCATTAGCTAAAGTGGTACCTCAGGTTAAGAACAGTTTCAGGTTAAGAACGGACCTCCAGAACGAATTAATTTCGTAACCCGAGGTACCATTGTACATCACAGGTCGTCTCATCACTTTGCATTGACCACAGCATTGCAGTTTTAGTAATTCCAAGGGGCTACTGTTGTGTGTAATATCTTTCATGTACAATGGCTGCTTTTGCCATGCTAATGCAAACCCATCAGATTTATTTTGGACTCTTACATATGCTCATGAGAAGCTAACACTGCAACAGGCATATGGAGTGATATAAATCAGTACTTGTGTGGTGGATGTAACTTCCAAGATGAGCCCTGAGAGGTGTATGAAAACAGCCAATCACTGGTGCATGCTAAAAATGAAAAAGGATGGCTTGTGAATTTGATTCATTGAGATTTCTTTGTTTTATAGCCCAAAGCAGCTGCTGCTCCAGCTCCATCCCCAACTACAACCCAGCAGTCAAATGATACCACCACTACTGTTAGTTCTTCTACGATAGCTGCTGCAGCCCCCAAACCTACACCTGTTCCAGCTTCTGCCCCTGCACCAGTTTCAGCACCTGCACCAGCTGCCCCGACACCAGCTGCAGTGGCTTGTGAACCTGTGCCTGTAAGTGCTCCTGTAGAAGAGAAACCAGCAGATAAACCAGTAGAGACACCAGCTGCCACTAGCCCAACATCTACAGACAGGTATGAGCAGATTATTAGAAACCAGAGTCTTATTTATTATCACCACTTATACTAAATTTGGCACTAGGACTTCTTGGAGGGCATCAAAATTGCTGAAAAAGAGAAATATTAATTTTTAATCCTCCTACATGCTTCCTTCCAAAAATCCTGTTTTAAAAAAAAACAATGCTTCAGTATAGAGCACCAATGCATTTTTATCTTGTACAAGTCTTTTTACTAACTTCTGAAAATGGTTAATATGCCATGTATAATAATAATAATAATAATAATAATAATAATAATAATAATAATAATAATAATTTATACCCCACCCATCTGGCTGGGTTTCCAGTTCAGTTACTGTGTGAAGTTGTCAATATGGTTGTCAACTTTGAGCTTTTATGTTTGTTATTAGAACTTATACAACAGTAGCTTGCAAGTATACTTGTTCAAGGTGATTCTGCAATAATTACAATATGGCAATGTAGCTTTTCCACAGGATGAACCAAAAACAGTAGATTTAGCCATGTTCTAGTTTTTTTAAGTATTTCACTAGAGTGCAAGTTGATAGGTTGTTAAACATTTCCATTTCCTCCCCTGAAAAGTGATTAAATGATGCACCAAAGGAAGCTACTTGGAAACTGGGCATGAACATCTGTTCAGTCAGTTTCAGCAAACAATGAGTCAGTCTGAGAGTTGGTAAAATTTGTGTGCATTTGAAGCTTGACCCTTGGTCAGATGTCAGTAGACTACAGCTACTGAATGTGCCACTTGCATTATTTTGTACTTTACCCTCATATCCCTGGTTGAATTTCTGTTGTGAGCAATTAAGCCAATAGCTGTAATGGTGGGTGCTAGTCTGTACTTTTCATAATCCAGTTTGTGTCTCCATGGATTGCAACTACTGTGGGAAAGGAAGTTTGGACAACTTCTACTAGCAGCATTTTGTTTGGGTAAAAACAGATGTATATATTGCAGACAAACCATTTTTGATTATTCATAAGCAAAATTATAACATAAGCCCCTTGAACTCTAAGCCACAAGAGCCTTTTTAAAGGAAATGAGTGGTTTTTGTTCTGTTACAGTACTACAGGTGATACTTTGCGATCCAATCTCTTTGAGGATGCTACAAGTGCACTTGGTAAGTATTTTCTGATAGTTGTTTGAGTGCCTCTTCTATGAAAGACTCGCAAAAAGCACCGCTTGCACCCTACTTCAGACATTAGTGTTGTAATTCAAAAAATGTGACACTTTGAAATGTCAGTGTTAGTGAATATTTTAATATGGCAAGTGAGTTTATCTGCAGAGAACAATCTCCATTCTTATTATACAACAAACTTTACTTGCACCTCCTGGTTTCACTATCTTGCCTTTCTTAAATCTGTGTCAAAAGCACATGCTCCAAATTAATTGCAAGCCATATAATTCAGCAGTCAAGGTTTACAGCTATTAACGTTGGTAGTTTTACAAGAGGGTAGATTTCTGAGGGGGAGTTGGAGGGAGACAGTATGTCCCCAGTATTAACTACATTGGACTTCTTTTTAACCATAGGGACAAAGGCATTTGTAAAACTTAAGTGGTAAATACCAGTTGTCTGCTGCCAGGATGACAACTCTAGAAATGTAGAATAATATGTATCCAATTTCATTTTGATGTGTTCAATGGGGAATTGTCGAATTGATCAATTTATTAATTAATTAAGTTCTTACTTTGCTTAGCCAATTACCCTTAGGGAAGTTCTAATTGTAAAGTGTTGAGGGTTGCTAGGGTAGGGAAATGGGTAGGATCAGGAGGGGGATCTGATGATAGAGAGCTTATTGTTGGTACTGAAAGCCACCCAGAGTGGTTGGGGCAACCCAGTCAGATGTGGAGGGCATAAGTAATACATTATTCTTAATAAATTATTACTACTTTTCTAAAACTTTGTTATCTATGTTGTTAAGAAGTACTTCTGGAAAAACGAGGGCCTTGTATTGATATCTGCTTTATGTATTGAAGATTGCTGCATAGAATCCTGTTGTACTGTGGATCCGCCTCCACCTCTCTCTCCCCACCCCTCTCTTAACAGTATTGGCTAATAATGCTCAATTACAGTTGGTCACTTGAATAGCTTTTGCATTAAGCTTGACACTTCAAAAGTAAAAAAACCATTTTCTAGCCTTGTACATCAAATGGCTTTCTTAAGCCAGATGTTATTATAATTAATTAATGACTGCAACAAGGAATGGATATTTTTGACACCTTCCCTCCACCTTCTTTAAATCTTTCTTTCATCTTAATCTTTGCTCCTCTATTCTTCCTAGTAACAGGTCAGTCCTATGAAAATATGGTGACTGAGATCATGTCGATGGGCTATGAGAGAGAGCAAGTAATTGCTGCACTGAGAGCCAGCTTCAACAATCCTGATAGAGCAGTGGAGTATCTTCTGATGGTGAGCATGTTCTCTTGATATTCATAATTTCTTGTTATGCCTTCTGCCACCGACTTGGGTGTGACACAGTAATTAACAGAAAGAAAAACCAAAGGTTGGGAGGTGAATAAAAACTGAAAATAAAACATTATAGCTGATCTATTATCTTTCACTCTGCTGTTAAAACAAATGTAATTTTCAGCCATAATCCAAATGATTGCAGCTCTCCTCTTTACTGTTTAAAAAAATGTGTAGCCTTTTTGATATGCAAGAAAGAAGGATGCTTTGGAAATGGCAAATATATGAGAAATGAGTTTGGATCCAGAAAGAAGTGTGTGAAAAAAGTGTGCCTTTTATGTTCAGGCAGATCTGGCAAGCCAGATATGGTCCAATACAACCAGTCTTCTCTCTCTGACCTTTAACGAAAGCAAGTTCCTTCACAGGGATCTTCATCTCCTTAGGGCATGTACAGTTAATGTGAGCTTCCTTTTTGCAACCGGCATTGGCAGGGCAGGGCAGTTTCTTACATCCTGAGTGCTTTGTTCTCTTAGCAATAGCCCATACCTCATAACATCTCAGAGTTGGGAGTTCAGAGGGCAACAACTCTCTGCCAGTTCCAATTAGGTTGCTCATATGTGCGAATGTCCCTAGTCTTGTTCTCTGTTTAGAAGCCATTGTAGGTCAATCCCCACTGGTTAGGATGGTAGTAGCACAGACGTGCAAGCAATTGTCATAGCACAGATGAAAATTCTTCAACCTGTGAAAGAAACAAATATAGCTGCTGTTCATATTAGTGAATTATATGTATGTGTGTGTGATTGTAATATACAGTTTAATATAAAATATGCATAATATATAAATATTAAAATAAAAATAATGTATAACATAACTGCAAGTACTTGGCAATCATTTTTAATGATTTTTATGTGATTTTACACACATTTTTTACCAAAAAAAAAAAATTAATAGGGCAAGTTTAAAATTATTGGAAATTATACAAAACATTTAAAATATTCAATATTTCTTATGCAAAACTAAATTATATTAATTTAACCATAATATCTTTTGAATTCCCAAGTCATGTTACAGCTTTTTAACACCCCTCATTTTTGGAATTTGAAAGTTGAAAAATTGAATTTGGAGTCAAAAAACCCCCCAAAAGGCTGCAGGTTCCCTATCCTGAGAATATGTAAAGGTGACATCTGAAACGTGGTGTGTTTCTTTTACTATAAAGTGTACAAGTTGGCTCCAGAAGCCATTGCCCACTCCTGAACCATCTATTGCAAAATCATTTGTAAAGTTCCCTACCTGCAATATATTGGTGACCTTGGCATTGGAAAATATCTGAGTATTTAGTACATAAAATGGTTGGACAAGGTTTCCTAATCATTTATGGGAGACTACTTGTAAGCTGTCTGCTTCTACCAATTCAGCTGTTTCAATCTTAAGTTCACCACTGGTTAAGTAACGTTCATAGATTTCATCACCTTTGTGTCAGTTCTAGATAGTAAAATGTTATAACCCATTTTTGTATAGATTACTTTTTTTTTAGTCACGTCAAGCTGAGCAGAATTGCTTAGGTGGAAAGCTAAGTCGCTGCTTGATTAGCTGTGGTCATGCCTCTTCGAGAACAGGCTTGCTAAGTTTTCAGTTAACTATAATAAAGTGCAAAGTTCTTTCATGGAGCGGGGAAATGGAGGGACAAACTCTTTAGAATGAAAATGCTAATTGTGTAAATGAATAATACTGCAGAAGATATGCTTGCTAGTTGCTTCCATTCTAGTTTGAGTGTTCAGCAACTCCAGCCCTTTTGTTCTCTTATGGGGGTAAAAAACTTCAGCTGGGATCCGGGTCTATCAGACTTTCAGATTTGTGTATCATAGGCATTATGTATCGTTGCTGCATCTTAATTTCTGTACACAATAAAACATTTGTACAGTTAGCTTAGGTCTCCTGGCTGTTATTTACCTGAACTTCTTTGGTGTGGCATTGATTAGCTTTGTGTTCCTACTTCAGTGATTTTGGTCTTGGTTTGCACACTTTTCTGAAAAGGCTGGTGTGGCTTAAAATGTGAAAAACAGCCTCAGTTGCCAAAACAGTCCTTGCAACAGCCAAGCTTCACACTGATTGTTTCTGCATGGCAGAAAGTTTTTAGTATAAAACAGGAAAGCTGCAAATCCTTGCCTCTGCTGGGCCATCCAGCAGTCTTTGGGACCTAGATAGCTATGCCAACCTGCCCTCCCACCTGTATAATTGACAATTTGATTGTGGATGAGGTTGCCTGACCTGGCATACATCACAAAGACTTGGGTGGATTAGCTGCCCAGGTCTGACCTCTTCCAGCTGTGCTCCGTCAGGTACTTAGTGCAGCACCAGCATAGACTGGAAGAATTAGTGTGTGGCTGTCACTTACACAACTTCATATTAATCAGAAAAGCCTTTATACTTGGGCTACAGTTTCAAGGGTTTGTACCTGATCATAGTCAGAACATGGCTCCTCTTGGTGTCCTCTTACTGCCCACCCAGCTGACTGAAGCAGTCTAGGATTTGGTATTGGAGAGCATTGATGTTCAGTCTGAGACTGCCTTAGTTAACCTCAGTTTCAAAAATCTGTTGCCATGAAGTGTGAGGCTTTGTGAGAAGAACAGGCCCAAATCGCCCTTTGGTTCAGGGTATTAGTTGAACAGTTCTTCATATCTTGGCCACAGGTTTTCCTTTATTAAAACCAAGATCCCTTTAGTTCGAATTGGATGTAGCATTCGTAGTATTTTTCAAAGCCCTGAGATTCTGGAAACAAGTCCTCTGACCTTCAGTTGAAGCTCTTTGCATGCAGATCTGCTTGTTGTTTTAAAATATGGCCTGTCTCAAATGGTGCAAGAAGTTGGAGGTAGAGGGGGAACAGTTTAAGAGAAGTGGAATTTTATCCAGCACTTGATTTGGACTTGTATGTCGCCTTGTATTTCACCTATTACAGCGAATGCTGATGATCTTTGACAAACATTGAGTGTCTGACAACTTGGGAATATACTGGTGATAGTTTACCGTCATCTAAATGTGACTCCATTAATTCACTTGTGTATTTCCAAGAAGTGGCCAAATATATGTCCTGTTTTAAGCCACTAACAAATAATATGACTGTGGACTTCACTGGAACATTTTGCCATTGCCCAGCAGCGCTTTACACACTATGCCAGTTTGGAAGGCTTGTTAATTCTGATTTCTTTTAACATGACTGTGCTCATTTTAGGGTATCCCAGGAGACAGAGAGAGTCAAGGAATGGCTGACCCCCCTCAAGCAGCCAGCACGGTTGCTTCTCCATCTTCAGCAACAGCAGCAGCAGCAGCTGCTGCAGCAGCTGCAGCAGCAACTACCACAACCACAACTACTACTAGTTCTACAGGAGGTAAGGTTTCCACACTCAAAAAGTTCTGCACAAATCCATTGGATGGTTCAATTTGGATAACGTGGTTGTATGCGCATTCCTTCCCTGTGACTGCTTCCCTTAAGACCTGGAACTTTCTGACTTGTGTTTTTTCCATAGTACATGTCTGTAGGAGCAACAAACTGCCCTTGGTAGTTTCTGTTGCAGTCTGTCTTGGAAATCAGTTCTATGCAGACTGATTAATAAATCTTTTTTCACTTGGTAATAACTGGTAAAATACAACTAACCACCAACATGTATCTGAGACGTTGAATATTGTGTGTGTGTGGAAAGCAAATAAGTCTCAAGTAACTTAGCCATCTCATAAAAATGACTTACTAATTTTTCTAGCGAAAAGGTAGCGATAAATAGAAATAAATGCTTATATTATGGGAGATTCAGGTAGGCAGTAAAAAATGAATAATGTATGTGATAGCAAAAACTTGATTTGTCACTTGCTCACTTTTCAGCCTCTCTAAAACAAATATCAGTTACTTACAATTTATATTTTATGCTCTGGAGTGAGCTTTATAGTGGTTTTTCTACATCAAGACAAAGTATTAAAAGTTTTGATAAAATTCATTGCTCTACTTTGGATTTTGTAGGGCCTGATGCCTGACGGTTGGTCTGATTTTTGTTTATAAGTCAATTTTTTAAAAAAAAAACAAAACACCCTTGTACACCAGACACTAAGCATGGTATTCATAAGAAAAATTAGCAGTCAAGCCAGAAACTGAGGAATTATTTTAATCTCTTTCTTTGAGTAAGAAAGTTCTAAGCCTTGGGAGTTGAAGACATGTCAGCCCTATATGATTCAGGGCATCATACCTGTTGAAAAAGGCTTTTGGGAGGGAGAACAACAACTCCCATGATATTCCATGGTAAAATATTTAATAAATATTTATTTCATATGCGTGTGTAGATATATAAAAAATCTACCCACACCTTTTTCCTTTTCAGGACACCCACTTGAATTTTTACGAAACCAGCCTCAGTTCCAGCAGATGAGGCAAATTATTCAGCAGAATCCATCTCTTCTGCCTGCATTGCTACAGCAAATAGGGCGGGAAAATCCTCAATTATTGCAGGTGACTTTTAAAACATTTTGGGTTGTCTCTGTGTTTTCAGGTGGTTTATTTATATGCATGGGGAGAGGGAGGCAGTGAAGTTGATGACGCACATTAACTTCAGTGAACTTTTTAAAATTTAAAGCATGTATAAATATATCATCATAAGGCACTCCTGATTATTACTTGTCGGCATTTTTGATTGCATTATTAGTACCAACAGAAGTGGTTGTGCTTAAGGCTATTGGTAGGAATGAATATGCTTTATTTCAGTGTATTGTTTGCTTTTGTCCTCCCATGCACCACAGCAAATAAGCCAACACCAAGAACATTTTATTCAGATGTTAAATGAACCTGTTCAGGAGTCTGGTCAAGGGGGCGGTGGCAGCGGTGGCGGAGGAGGAAGCGTAGCTGAAGCTGGAAGCCGTCACATGAATTACATTCAAGTAACACCTCAGGAAAAAGAAGCTATAGAAAGAGTGAGTGCAGCATTTTTTGTCTCTCTGTTCTTGAAGTAGAGAATAGCTTCCCGTTCTCTGTTACCACACCTTCTATTTCCAAAGTTGAAAGCAGGAGTATATAGCCAAAGTGGCGTCATTTTGTGCACTTATCTAATTGTGTGGTTATCTAGTTCTGGTAGAAGATCTTGGTAGTGTACATCAAGCCAGCATGGTCTTCCTGTTGGTTGAAAAAGAAGACCACTGGTGGTATTTAGTATACAGGTGGATGTCTCTTAAGGGCTAGTCCAGAGCTTTCCAAAGTATGTGTCGTGACACATTAGTGTGTCAGCAGCAGTGTGTAGGTGTGTTGCGAACACTCTCCGCGCTCTTCTGGGGCTAGAAAGGGGTTAGTTTAACCTCCAGTTTGCTAGTAAAACTGAAATATTGCATTGCAAAATGGTGCATATCTAAAAAGTGTGCCACCAACATGAAAGCTTGGAAAGCTCTATTGGTAACTGCATCTCACCAGGGTCAGTGATGGATCTTGAGATGATTAGGTGAGTTGCAGATTGAAGCTTACATGTAGTCATTCCCAGTTGCTTCTGCTCACCTGACATGGCTATGAAGCGGCCAGAACATGCAGTTGACTCACATTGAAGCTACAGGGACCCAGCCTCGGCCTGAATGGATGCAGACTGTTCCTGAAGATGTAGCATCTTGCAAGTAGAACTCTGGACAATGGAGTTATGGATACAGCAGTTATGGAAAGTAGTGACCTTGGTTGGAACTGTGCCTGATCCAAAGTCCCTAAGGTGGAAAAGGAGTCTTCCTTGCCTGGGCAGATGTTCTCAGTGAGAGTGATAATGTTTGCCTGTGGCTGGTCTGGGTCTGTTTGGCTAGCATTGATTGATAAGATTGATGCCACAGGCCAGCAGTTGCATTTCTCCTACTTAAAAGGGAAGCTGCCAACTTACCATATGGCATCATCCTGGATTTTATTCCTGAGCGCTTGTTGAACTTCTTCAAGGCATTTATTTTCTCCCTGCCCTGGATTGTGTAGTGGTAGTAACCTCACTGACGTATCTCAGACAGCCAGGTGAAAATAGCATCTTTCCTAAACTCTTGCCTGAATCCAGTACTGATGTCGTGAGATAAAAAAAAAAATCTATGAAAACTGCAACTTCCTCACCTGAATTCTGCTCTTCTTACTCTTGAATGCTGTCAGTGAAGATTTGAGGGGTGCTATGTATTGCACATCCTGTAATTCCATATTAAAAGACAATGACAGACCATCCAGAGTCTTCACTACTGATTGATCCATCCTTTACCCTGTCAGTTGTGCCTCAAAATTGAGAGGCCAGAAAGCAAGATCTCAGGAACTTTACTGTGGGTCTGTCAAGCCTGCCTCTAAAAAGCATTTGTACAGCATGTATGTACAAAGACCATGTTGGCAAAACCAAGTTGGTTATTGTTCTTTGGGTGGGGGGATTGTAAAAGCATCTGACTTCATGGCACCATGTGGATTGCAAATTGGGTGTTTGTACAGAAGGTACTAATTAACTTGTAGTCATGAGGTGCAAATTGCAGGCGGTCATTTCTTATGGGCAGTATTGATTAGTGATTGAAAGGTCACATAGGTTTTTTCCTCCTCCAGGGCTGTATTGCTGTGCTATAAGGAGTTTGAACTTATTAACCTTTCTGGTTTTACATTGCTTAATTTACCTATGTGAACATTTTTCTTTTATTTATTTCAACAATTGCTGTGCATCCCTGTTTTAATAATAATAGTGATAGTAGTAACTGAAGCTGCCTGCTTTTTGTGGGAGGAGTGGGAAAGGGAAGGGGACCAGTTGCTACGTAGAGTAGGAGCAAATTATTTGGACAAAGTGCCAGCAAATGGCAGCAGAATTATTTACCTGGAATTTATGCTCAACAAGGAGGCTTGTGCCTGAAACGTGAATTCTAATATCTTTTTCCATCCTACAGTTAAAGGCGCTAGGATTTCCTGAAGGACTTGTGATACAAGCGTATTTTGCATGTGAGAAGAATGAAAACTTGGCAGCCAACTTCCTTCTACAACAGAACTTTGACGAAGATTGAAAGGGAGAGACTTTTAAAATCTCACACATCACACCAGTGCATTACACTTACTGTTCACTGGATTGTCTGGGATACTTGGGCTCATATCCATGATACTTTGTGTAAGGTTGGGGGGAGGGAGAGAAAATATTGAAAGGACACAAGGAAAGACAAGCACATCTGCTCTAAATTGGCAGGTGTAGCAGATCAAAGTGTAAAATACTATACAACCAAAAACCAGCTTTTTTGCAGATACTTAGTTCCTTTCTTCTATAAATTGTAAGTTCATGCCCCCTCCCCCAGGTTTTCACTCTTTTAGTGTACTAGCTCCCAAAATTAGTGTGGTGCCCTGCTTTATTTCTTTTTAATTAACATTGGTCTTGGAGATAGCAAAGGCTACCTAGAATCAACAGTCTGTATTTCATGATAACACTGGATAACGGCTTCATAAATTTAAGGAAAAAATATATTTGAATAAACGTTAAAATATGCCAAAAATGTAGGTGGTGGGTTTTTTTGCTGCTTCAGATGTATCTAATTACTGCAAGAGGCCCATTATTTCACATGAAGTGCTGGATTAAAAATTCAAATTAAACCACTCATTGTTTTAGATTATTGATCACTGATTTTTGAGGTATGTTCTTTTCCCTGCCCCCTTCCTTTCATAATAAATGGAGAGGCTCTATACACAAAGCTAAACTTAGACCTTTTTTTCTTTTGGGCAAATACTACAAGTTAACTGAATTACTGCTTACTTCAATGTTGGGTTACAGTAAAGTTTGGTTTTTTAAAAAATGAACAACCATTGCATGTTTTGGGTTTGATGTATCCCTTTTTGTGAATTGAGCACTTTTTTATTGCCAATGAAGAAAATGTAAACTCTCCATCCTTGTGAAAGTATTTATGAAGAAATCAGATTCCATCCTACCTATATTTTGTTCAAAGTGAAATTGATCAATGAATACAGCTGCAAGTATTTCAAAACTAGGTGTCTTAAATGCTTGTAATCTTATAGTTTCAATCTCTGGGACTCTAAAGGCTATCGTCATTGTATTGCTTTAAAAAGGACTGTAATGTTCCAGTAACTTGCCTTCTCTTCTGTTTTAAAAGCATTGTGAAAATATTTTGCTCTTGAAGAGATGTTCAGAACATGGGAAAATAGATGAACAATCAAGTTATTGGATCCCTAAAGATTATGCACACACCCCCTTTACTTCCTATTAAAAGTAACATCTAATTGTATGATTTTGAGTGTTTTTCTTACTGACAAAGAGATACTTTCTGTATGTTTGATTATCCTAAAGTGGTTCTGTATAATCACCCCCCCCCCCGAATTACTGCTTGAAAATACAGTGGTACCTCGGGTTACATACGCTTCAGGTTACAGACTCCGCTAACCCAGAAATAGTACCTCGGGTTAAGAACTTTGCTTCAGGGTGAGAACAGAAATCATGCTCTGGTGTCGCGGCGGCCGCTGGAGGCCCCGTTAGCTAAAGTGGTGTTTCAGGTTAAGAGCAGTTTCAGGTTAAGAACGGACCTCCGGAACGAATTAAGTACTTAACCCAAGGTACCACTGTGCTGATTATGTCAATAAGGAACAGTCCCTGGGCCAAATCAGGATGCATGGTTCCTCAGTTCTAAAATCAGATACAGTGCACCCTCTTGTTATGAATTTAATTTGTTTTGGGGGCCGAAAAATCCATAACTAGAGGCATCGCTTCTGCGCATGCGTTCAGCGTGATTGAGCGCTTCTGTGCATGCACGAGTGGCAAAACCCGGAAGAATAGACTTCTGGGTTTGCCACTTTCGCAACCTGAAAATTCCGTCTCCAAAGCAGTACGTAACCCAAGGGTCCACTGTCTATAGAAAAGAGTGGCAGGCATTACATTAGGGTGGTCATGTACACATATTAGGGCTTATTTCAATGTGAAGTAAGTACATGGAACGCCATGAGTTGGATTTTTCAAAAGCATGCTTTCTGCCACATTCTGCATAACTTCAGCCTAATTTACAAGCAGTAGACATGCTCAAGCTCTGGACTGTACCACTTCAGATTGCGGATAGAAAATTGTTTTTGAAAGCTCTGCAAAAATGCATTTGGCTTTATTTTTAAAGCTTGTTATATCAAACAACACAATGTTACTTCTGTAGCAGTTTCTTTTAAGGGAATAAAAAAAAAAATCTGATATCTTCATGCTCTTGAGAAAACTCTTTTTTGTATATTTTATAGAGCTAAGAGAGCCCTCTACTGGCCAGTTCCATGATATATTTGAGTACCGGTATATTGTGCAGGCAATCAGCCTCTGATTTAAAGATTTGGATTGCCCACCACCTGTAAAGCAGAAATAAATTAAGGCCTATTTCACTTATCATTGCGCAAGAACACACTCCTCTGTCACAGGTGCACAGCAAAAAAAGGCAGTTTCCTCGCACTGTAAGGTGTTACTTGCGTTGCATGCTTTCAGATACCTGTTTGTTAAAAAAACCTTCCCTTTTTTGATATGTGTGGAGCCTGCAAGAAATGTTTCCGTGTTCCTGTTTAGAGTGCTATGATCTCTTCCAGCAACTCCAACCCCTTCCGCTTGGGAAAAAAGAAGCAGCCAGTTTTCCACGAATGTTGAGTGTGCTCGGTTCCCATGAGTCTGTGCTTTTTGGGGGGTGGGGGAGCCGGATATGTCCCTGGCCCCATAGATAACATGTCTTTGTATGGATGGTGCTGGCTTCCTGCAGCCACACAAAACAGGTGAAGACTTTGATCCCAGTTCACAGGCCCCCTAAAACACCCGAGAAACCAGTTTTAGCAGGGATTAACAGCGAGACACAAGAAGCGTAGTTGAGTCTACAGCGCCCCCATCACATTTGTTTCAGTTTTCTCTGTCTAGACTTAACACGCTGACTCTAAGTATGTTTAATTTAAAAGAACTTCCTTTAGATATGTGTTCCAAGAATGCAGCTAAAGATCTTACAGCTATATGTTTGGCAGGGGTTTTCCTCCCCTTCTGCATCCCATTTTTTTAAGACTGGGAACTTTTGCCTTTAATAATGTTTCCTTGTAGGTGCTGCTAATATTTTAAACGTGCACACTGTATGCTCTTGCCAAGGGACCACGCATTTTCAGGCACCCTACAATTGTAACAAAGGGTGGAATTGAAGGGATTGTTCCATCAGTGTAAGCATTTCTCCTCTCTTGCCCCCAACCACCATGTTCTGTTCTGGGGGTTGTCCTGACCCTCCAGAGCAGATTTGGAGGAGGCAAGAGGGGGGAGCCCTGCAGTATTTGAAGCCTGGCCTATCATAGAGACAGCAGCAGAAGGCATTGCAGGCTGGCTCAGCCCCACCACTAGAACACAGGACTTGCCGATCAGAAGGTCGGCGGTTTGAATCCCCGTGAGCTCCAGTTGCTCGCTCCCTGCTCCTGCCAACCTAGCAGTTCGAAAGCATGTCAAAGTGCAAGTAGATAAATAGGTACCGCTCCAGTGGGAAGGTAAACGGTGTTTCCATGCACTGTTCTGGTTTGCCAGAAGCGGCTTAGTCATGCTGGCCACGTGACCCGGAAGCTGTACGCCGGCTTCCTCGGCCAATAAAGCGAGATGAGTTCCGCAACCCCAAAGTCGGTCACAATTGGACCTAATGGTCAGGGGCCCCTTTACCTTTACCAGGCTCTGCAAGCACTACAGATCCTCTACGTGTCCCTATTTTCCAGGGGCAGCCCCGGATTTACGGAAGCCGTCCTGATTTCTGATTTGATCCTGGAATGTCCCGCTTTTCGGAGAAAGGGAGAGTTTGGAGTTATGTGATGCTTGAGCCAAGGAGATAAGACATCTGAAGGCAGCCCTGTATAGGGGAGTTTTTATAAATGTTTAATTATATATTTATATATGTTGGAGCTGCCCAGAGTGGCTGGGACAACCCAGTCACATGGGTGGGGTATAAAGATTATTATTATTATTATTAAGGATGTCCCTATTTTCATCGGAGCAATGTTGGAGCAATCGCAAGGGGAGGCCTGTGCTTGCAGATGTGAGTGGAAGGATACAATCCACACACACCCCAGCTTGGCACAAGGTGGTGGCTGGCCTGCTTCCTAAAGCAGGGGAAGATTTCAAGTATTGCGTACCACATTCTAGTCCAGTAGTTCTCAAACCTTTTTCTCTGGGAGAAAAGAGCCAGTGTGGTATAGTGGTTAAGAGCGGTAGTCTCGTAATCTGGTGAACCGGGTTCGATTCCCTGCTCCTCCACATGCAGCTGCTGGGTGACCTTGGGCCAGTCACACTTCTCTGTAGTCTCTCAGCCTCACTTACCTCACAGAGTGTTTGTTGTGGGGGAGGAAGGGAAAGGAGAATGTTAGCCGCTTTGAGACTCCTTAAAGGGAGTGAAAGGCGGGATATCAAATCCAAACTCTTCTTCTTCTGGGCAACACTTTTAAGAATTAAAATTTGCTTGCGCCACACCAATTTTTTTTATTGATAAGAAATACACTGGAAAACCAAAAGAAACAACAGCTAGCACCACTTGATTTTATTTTGTTTTTATTTTAATAAATTTATTTTAATAAATTTGTTCATCCAACAGGAAAAACCCAGCATGAGAATAGAAAATCCCAAGCAAGGCATGAAGGCTTCCCTTGTTGGCACCTGGTGTTCAGAAGTAACTAGCTATCAGGTGCAAAAGCCATCAGTCCAAATGGGAAAGGGATGAGTTGTGAGACCCACATTGTCATCACCCCCTGCCCTGCCCTGCCATCTAGGTTGCTCTCTTAAAACAGAACAGCTGTGTCCCATTCAGCCCCCCACTGTGGCTCCCTGCCTGATTTTAACTGTTATTTAATACAGAGCATTTGTCCTTGCATCAGAAGACATATGGCGAAACAATGGCCCATTAAACGTACATTCGCCGGCTTTCATCAATTTGCCTTGCAGGTTCAGCATTCGTGCGTGTATGTTTGTGTTTGTGTGTGTGTGTGTGTGTGTTTTCTTTAAATGTTGGTTTTCGGCACTAAAAATCCTTTGCATGCAGGGCCCGACAAAAGAAAGTCACATTAAATTTGGAGGGAAGTTAAAAAAAAACACAATAATAAGGAGCTAATGATAACCTCTTAGTAATAGTGGCAATGCTATCCTTTGTTCTTGGTTTGGCTGCAGTCTAGAGAGGGAGAGACTTCCCTTTCAACTTTTAAATGGCACATTCTGCATATTTCCAGCAGGAAAACATTGGGTCCTTTAAAGTGTGAGGCAGGAGCAGATTATTATCCAGGGGATGCTCTGGAAATCATAGAATCATAGAATCATAGAGTTGGAAGAGACCACAAGGGCCATCGAGTCCAACCCCCTGCCAAGCAGGAAACACCATCAGAGCACTCCTGACATATGGTTGTCAAGCCTCTGCTTAAAGACCTCCAAAGAAGGAGACTCCACTACACTCCTTGGCAGCAAATTCCACTGTCGAACAGCTCTTACTGTCAGGAAGTTCTTCCTAATGTTTAGGTGGAATCTTCTTTCTTGTAGTTTGGATCCATTGCTCCGTGTCCGCTTCTCTGGAGCAGCAGAAAACAACCTTTCTCCCTCCTCTATGTGACATCCTTTTATATATTTGAACATGGCTATCATATCACCCCTTAACCTCTTCTCCAGACTAAACATGCCCAGCTCCCTTATGTATGGTAATGGGCAGCCTGCCCCAAGTCTAACTTCCAGGGCTCTCAGCCCTGCCCTTTGCCCCTCTTTCTTGAAAAATAGAATGATCTTTCACACATGGATCAATTACTATCCTCTGGAATACTTTTTAAACGCCGGGGAGTTGACACTTGTACCAATAGTCCTATTCCTTTGGGGGGCACTATAGCACAGCTTTTTAAAACCTTGCATAGAGGACTCCGTTGACTTCAAAAGCATGTTGGAGTCTTCTTTCCTTTGAAAGCATGTAATTATGTTGAGAGGTGGGGGAGAAGGACGAATTCCCAGAGGGACTCAGCCAAAGGTATGTTATATGCATCCTATTCTTCCTGCACTTTTCGGTTGTTACTTAACTTGAAATGTCAAGAAGAGAGCTATGAATGTCAAGAAACTGCAGTAGTATCTCGGTCGTGGACATATGCTAGGCTAGGAGAATGTTCTGCTGGGGGGGGGGGCATGTTCTACCAATGCAAACTGATCTGCACAAAGTGATTCAGGCACATTAAGAGCAGCTTGCCACTTGCTCCATACATTTTTGGGCGAGCCAACTGGGTGAACTCGGGTGACATGCCTCGTGGCTGTTCTTGGCCCATGGTTAACCCACTCCTGAGTTTTTGGCTATTCTGTAGATGTCGGAAATGCTGTTTTTGTAAACTTAAGAAAGTTATCAATCTTCTCTCTAGAACAATCGAACATTCCTAGATATAGGAGAGCGTTTTCGATGGCTCAGTTCAATACTTTGGTGTCTGCATTCAGGGAAGGTTGTTTTTTGAGGCGGCTTCTCAGCGTTTGAAAGTTTATCCTTGGGAAAGCATATTAGCCCATGTCCTTCTACAATGTATTTTTTTTTATAGGTTATAAGATCCTGATTTATTTTCCTCTGCTTTCAGGGAACTTGGATAAATTCCATGTTTCAGTTTTGACGGCACATTCCCAGCCTAAGGGTACAGATTAATACAACCAGGTTCATTGCTGTGATCACAATGATGAAAACGTCAGATGCCTTTCGAGTTTGCATTTTTAAAAATATTTCTGACTGTTTTTGGATTTTGCTATACCCTTTAAAATGCACAATTCCTACGTATGTCTGTTGTGATTTCTCTCTCTCTCTGCTATAGTTGTTTTGTTAATCCTGTGTTGCATTTGACGCTGATGGTCTGTAGATCAAGTAAACTGAAATTGAATAGCACTTAAGAAAAGTGGGAACTTGTCGTCAAGTTCTGAACACTTCTTGTCTTGCCAAAATGAACACTGCAAGCGAACAGTGTTTTGACAACATCGGAAATATTCGAAAAATGAATGGCTCTTCTTGTCTTTCAAATGTAATAGAAATGGTCGCAGGGGATTGCTAAACCAGATTGTTGAGTGCAGGTAACTTTGGAAAGCAGTGCTGCAGAAGAATGACCCAGAACCGTATGAACCAATGAGATATTGAACAGTGAGTGCAAGTTATTTGAATGTGACACATGCCGGCATGTACCAGGAAACAAGGTATGAGATGGAGCTGACTGCTCAGAGGAGCCCAATCGTATTTCAATACAAAGGGGTTTTTAAAAATTACATAATCACCAGAGACATTTATGTTATCTCCAGCACTATCTGTCTCCTGAATTTGTTTTAATGAGGGACAGATTTTAATACACAGGGTTTAATTAGGGATAGTTAAACTGGATCAGAAAACCCATGAAACCACCACACCCAAAGGTGTCCTTCGCTAGAAATGAAATCCGAAACCTTTTTATGGATAAGCTGGGCGGAAAAATGCATGTAGCCTTCCCTCCATTCCCCCCCACCACTTTTGAAGCATGAGTTTGTTTTGGAAGCACTTTAACTGGGACATGTGGGGCAAAAATAGGAAGCTACAGGAGAAATCACTGTGTAATAGTATTTGTTCATCTATTTGTTCATCTAGCAATTCCTCTTTCTTTCTTTCTTTCTTTCTCTCTCTCTCTCTCTCTCTCTCTCTCTCTCTGACATTTTTTTATTGAAGTTTTCACAATACGATAAAAATAAACAAATTAATCTACAGGAAATAAAGAGAAGAAAGAAACTAAAGAAAGAAGAAACAGAAAAAAACACCCTGTAAGTTCCTCCCTCAGCACAATATCTAAACTTCCATCCCCTACAAAGGAAGATGTGCCCTGCCAGCTCTCACCTGGGCTCACCCCTCTCTCCTCACAGCCCCTCACCCTGTGAGATCTCCCCTTCCCCGCCCCTTCCCTTTCATCTGCGTACAATTTTTACCAAAGCACAATGAGAAAGAGTAATGATACAGGAATAAAAATAAACTATTGAGGAATATACAGTGGTACCTCGGGTTACGTACACTTCAGGTTACATCCGCTTCAGGTTACAGACTCTGCTAACCCAGAAATAATACCTCGGGTTAAAAACTTTGCTTCAGGATGAGAAGAGAAATTGTGCTCCAGCGGCACAGCAGCAGCAGGGGGCCCCATTAGCTAAAGTGGTGCTTCAGGTTAAGAACAGTTTCAGGTTAAGAATGGACCTCTGGAACGAATTAAGTGCTTAACCCGAGGTACCACTGTAAAAGTAAAAAGAGAAAAAGAGCGAAAGGAATAGATTGGTAGACCTCCAGCTATCCATCTGTCCGTTGTGTATACAATATTTCTTCAAAATAGTCAAGGGTAGCAATCGCTTTCCAGGGTCTGGAATGGGTTGCCCCTGCCCCCATTCACTATTTCAGGATGCCTGGGATTAAATGAGACATGTTATGCATGCTACAAGACCTGTACTCTATTGCTGAGCCATTATCAGCCTAAGTGCCTTCTCCCAGCTTGGGGTCTATTACTGGTCTTACACGCCACTGCAATCTCTGCCAAGTGGTAGCAAAATTCCCAGGGGTCCAGGCACCTCCCCAGAGTTGTGTTTCTGTTGAGAGGATCAGCACAGGGGAAGCTGGTGCCATTAAGAAATATGGTCTATTAGCACACATTGACACCTGGAAGTTTGCAACGGAAGGGCTGCAGAACATTATGACCCAAGTGTGTACAGTCGTACCTTGGTTTTTGAACAGCTAGTTCTTGAATGTTTTGGCTCCCGAATGCCGCAAACCCGGAAGTGACTATTCTGGTTTGTGTACTAATTTTTGGAAGCAGAACATCCGACGGGGCTTCCATGGCTTCTGACTGGCTGCAGGAGCTTCCTGAAGCCAATCAGAAGCCGCGCTTTGGTTTCCGAACGTTTTGGAAGTTGAACAGACTTCCAGAATGGATTCCGTTTGGCTTCCAAGGTACCACTGTATCTCATTGCCTCTCTCGTAGATCCAGCAAGCTTGACTACAAAGCAGCAGTCAGCCATGGCTCCTGGTCTCTTAGTGCAGCCTCTTCCAGCCACCATGAATGACTAGGGCTTGGCGATATCTTGTTGTCAACAACACGATATATCGCCAGCAAGATACATTGTGATAGACCACAAAGTCTGAAATAAGGATGGAACCATGTAGAAGCAAATGGGCATAATGTCCTGGCAGCTGCTACCTAGACTGAGAGAAGTGGGGAAAAGGAAGCAGCTAAATCTTCTGTCAGTTCCTGGATGGGGTAGAGACGGAAACAGGAAGAGTGAGACACTGGAGGGGGAACCCCCACATCTGGATTCTCATTAGGAGAAGCCTTGTAGCCTCAGTATTATTATTTGGAGGAGAGATACATTGCTTCCCATAGAGAAGAAGGGTAATGAAAGACTTCCAAGTTCAGAACCAATGAAGAAGGGAGACTAGTCACCCATCAATAAGGAATTCCTTCCTGTTTCCCCCATCCCACGAACCACTCTCCCTCACATGCCAATTCCCCCACAAACTGCGATGGAGCTCCCATCAGATGTCAAGGAGATGAACAGCTATATAACCTTTAGAAGACATCTGAAAGCAGCCTGTATTAGGGAAGCTTTTTAATGTCCAATGTCTTATTATTTTTTTATACATGTTGGAAGCTCCACAGAGTGGTTGGGGCAACCCAGTCAGATGCGTGGGGTACAAATAATACATTGTTGTTGTTACACTGTTATTATTTATTGTATGTAAGCCGCTTTGTGACTTGTGTCAATGAAAAGTAGCACAGAAATATAATATAAGGTGTGACCAGAAAGTTCGGTGAATGGCGACAGAAATCAGACAGTGAGAAATATTCTAACATACATACCTTACAGGCCTTCAAAGTAGGCCCCCTCTGTTGCAATGCACCATTGACAACGTTCGTAGAAATGTTGGAAACTTCTGAAGAAGTCCTCTTTTCATACTGCTTTTAGTTCCCTCGTCACAGCAGCTTGGACACTTGTGAAATATTGGGAAATCTGTGCCCTTTCAGTGCAGATTTCAGTTTTGGAAAAAGAAATAAATCCGGTGGGGCCAGATCGGGAGAATATGGAGGGTGGGACAACTCAGTAACCTCAGTAACGATTTCACACAGAATATGCAATTCTTCCACCATCAATCAGACGGACAAATGCCGATCTCGCATCAATAACTCACAAACTCTGTCGACAGTTCTGCTCGTCAACAGTCTGCCAGACTAAGGGTCATATTTGATGGTTTGCCGCCCTTCACGGAAATGCTTAAACCACACATACACTGTCTTTCAGGTTACAGCTTCATCTCTGTACACAATTGTGGGCACTTTGTGCGTTTCCGATGCCGATTGTATGTTCAAATATTTCTCCCTGTCGATTTCTATGACCATTCACCAAACCTTACACACACACACACACACACACACACACACAAACACACCTTAAATGCACTCCTGGGTAATTCAAATTATTCTGCTTTTACAGTGGTACCTCAGGTTAAGTACTTAATTTGTTCTGGAGGTCTGTTCTTAAGCTGAAACTGTTCTTAACCTGAAGCACCACTTTAGCTAATGGGGCCTCCTGCTGCCGCCGGAGCACGATTTCTGTTCTCATCCTGAAGCAAAGTTCTTAACCTGAAGCACTATTTCTGGGTTAGCGGAGTCTGTAACCTGAAGCGTATGTAACCTGAAGCGTACGTAACCCGAGGTACCACTGTACTATGAGCTGGATTCCATTTACTAGTGCTGCCAGTAGAAGACCCCAAGAAGGACTGGAGCAATGGGCTATTTCCCCCTTCTCCCTATCTCTACACCCCTCAAATTGTCCAAGGGGGAATGTCAGGAGAAACCCCAGAACTGCACATCGGGAGAGGAGAAGGGAGATTGTTCCATACAGCAACTATAAATACTAACACTGACAGAGTGATCTGCTAAGCACCACGTTGAACGTATTTCTACAGTTCCAATTACTGCTGTCCGTTCTCTGCTTCTACATTTTGTAAGCCTCTTGGGATAGCAGCATTACAGAAAAGCAGAGTATAAGTCAAATAAAGAAAAAAAAGATTTTTCTTGCAAGAACTTGCAAGAAAAGAAGGGGGGGAAATGTATGGCTTAGCACGGTACTCTGGTTCTCCAACTAAACCTCATGCTAGTAACCTCATCCACCTCTGACTCTCCACATTGACTTCCACCATAGAAAATATCCCATAAGCCACTTGGATGATTTCGATATGAATACAAGGATTGGCAACATTACAACTCCTGTCAGAAATGGAATGAAGCGGCTTTAGCGCAAAGATACTTAAAAGAAGAAGAAAAAACTCCACTAGAAAACCAAGATGTAAAAGTTTCTGCTACTGACAGTCGGAAAGTAATTTATTATGTTACTAAATAAAACCCAGCAAGAATTACAGGCTTATCGCAGTATTGGGAAACATCAGCATATGGGAACGATCAGGTTTATGTAAAAATACCTGGGCAGCTTTCAACTATATTTGTCACTCACTGAAACATTCTGAGCTATCTTTGTAAATGTCAGGCTATAATTCCACCCTCCCCAATAGTTCTCTCTCTTTCCCCCCTCTATCTCTATGTTTCCTTGTTTGTACCTGTTGAATACTGCAGAAACATACGACTGTTGTTTTAAGCAAATATAGTGTCTCCTTGCCAACAGGAAAATCCTGTTTTGGAGAGCTTTCTTTTACCAAGGTGCCATGATGCATGAAAACATTTGTGTATTGCCACATCAGAATATGCTACTGCTTTTTCACTTTTATCTCTCTCCCCGCCCCATTCAGTCAAATAGAGCAGTTAGAAGGCAGCATCGACCATTAATCAAAGCTGATGTGGAGGCCATGCATAACTTTCTGATGCATTTGTGAACCACACTGCAAGTGGCTCAAATTATAGACATTTGAATTTAGTGTGTATGTAATTTTTTTTAAGCACAGTCTAATTTCCCCCATAATGAATTATGGTGCTGGAGGAGACTCTTGAGAGTCCCATGGACTGCAAGAAGATCAAACCTCTCCATTCTTAAGGAAATTAGCCCTGAGTGCTCACTGGAAGGACAGATCGTGAAGCTGAGGCTCCAATACTTTGGCTACCTCATGAGAAGAGAAGACTCCCTGGAAAAGACCCTGATGTTGGGAAAGATGGAGGGCAGAAGGAGAAGGGGGCTACAGAGGACGAGATGGTTGGACAGTGTTCTCGAAGCTACCAGCATGAGTTTGACCAAACTGCGGGAGGCAGTGGAAGACAGGAGTACCTGGTGTGCTCTGGTTCACGGGGGCACGAAGAGTCGGACACGACTAAACGACTAAACTACAATAACAATTTCCCCCCAGATCATGTGACACCTAGCTTTTGGGGAAGTGTATTGACCTAGCCAACAATATTCCAGTGAGGTCACCCATTCATTCAAAAGTGGCTGAGCCACACAAAACCTCACACATACACTAAGGAAAAGAATATAAGTTTTACCACCCCACCGCCTCTCCCCAGCCCTTCTCTCCCAACCCTGGGGATCACTCATAGCTGAGTAAGATTGTCTTCCAAAACAGGATTTTAGCAGTGAGTCCGTAAGTGACTGCGGAGGCCAATTCTGGATCCACACGTCCTTCCACAGTGGGGACATGGGTTTCCGGGTGGGAGTTGATCACGGTGCCTTCCTCTTAGCATGTTTCTCCCTTTCTTCAAAGTCCATGATACCTTTGGTAAAGACTGCTCTCCAATTGGAGTGCTTGCAGGCCTGTGTTTCCCAGTTGTCGATGTTTATACTACATTTATAAAATTATTTTTTAAAAAAATTATACGGTACACAAGACTAACATTCCACAACAAATGTAATTGATCTGCAGAAAGTACAACCGAGAGAGAGAGAGAGAGAGAGAGAGAGAGAGAGGCAATGCACATACTTTTGTAAACCAAGCAAATCTTCAATAGAAATTATTATTATTATTATTATTATTATTATTATTATTATTAAAACTGGCTCCGCTGGCCTTTCTAATCTGGCAGTTTGTTGCCATGGAAACTGTGTTTCTAGGACTTGGTTCAGACATGGTCTCTACCAAACCGGCAAGAGTGCTCTTCGATTTGTTTGGAATAATGAGGATGGGAGGAAATCCATCAACATCCTGAATGGCTGGCGCAGCATATGTTTTGCATACAATATTCTTAATTAATTAATTAATTAATTAATGATTAAATTTGTATACTGCCCTTCTTCTGTAGATCTCAGGGCTGTTCACACAACAAAGATCCCAAGGTTGAACCTTCAGCATCTATAGGCAGGACTGGGGACATCCCTTCTTGAAATCTTCTTGCCAATTAATTCTGCATATTTGGGAATATCAATAGTGCTTACTCAAGGATGAGTGGACTGAGTAGAAAGCATTGGCTGTACTTGAGGGATGATTCCAACAGATTCCACACAAAACACACTTAAGTCCCTGTGGAGTTGGCAGTACCGAATCGATGGCACATGCCCTTCTGGCTTGCACTCTTTATAAAGACTTGAGGAATGAGATTACCACCCCTCTTTTATTGTCCATTCCTGGTCGCCCAACCACTGCCACAGTGCCCTTTCTCTTGGCAGGTCAAGATGAGCAGGTGACAGCAAAGGTTGCCAGGTTTTTAGCTGGGGCAATCAGAATAAGATTCACTATTTGACTATTGATTCAAAACCCTAAAATGTATTTTATATAATTGACTTTTAATTTCTATTCTTTGTATAAGCGTATTGTTGTTTTATTGCTACGGCCAATGTCTGACACAAATAAAGATTCATTCATTCATTCATGCTCAATATTTTCTATCTACTGACTTTTTAAAAAAATGGTGGTTTGCTTTGATTTTTTATACGCTTCTTTTTATTTGTCAGTCACCTTCAAGATCAGTTTGAGAGTGACTCTGTGCATATTCAGGGCCGTCGTCCCTGTCCCCCCCGTCCCCCGTTTTGTGAGCAAGTGCAAATACAAGCAACATACCTAGACTCAGGGCACTGATTTCTGGCTCAGGATAGAAGGACTCTCGCTTTTTAGAAATAAATCCTAGGTTCTAAAGTGGTAATATGGCACACCCTTTCTTTGGGGCAGTAGTTACAAGCAGTGACACAATGGCTTTGTAGTTGCCTTTCTCCCTCCGCAATTTCACCTAAAGTGAGATTTTAAGTCACTTAAAATCTGGGTCCCCTTATGTAAAAAATAAAAATCTGAGAAGCCTCCATTAAAAACAAAAATTCTTGAGGGGAAATTTATTTATCAACAAATTATTAATAAATTCATGTATTAATCTGTTACTAGGTTTAGGGCAAAGGTTTTGTACAAATAATTATTCGACTACTGTTGCTGCTGCTGTTGCTGCTGCTGTTTTAAAGCTTCAACCAGAACTGACTTCCGGAGGGTTATTTTTCTAGAAAAAGAGGTACAGGATCTCACCATGAACAAATGGCAATGGCGCCCGCCTGACAGGTGCGGGAGCTTAGCTCCTGCAAGCTCTGGCTTTAAAAAAAAGCCCTGGCTGATTGGTACTAATTGGGTGACAATTTGTTAAAAATTACAGAAAATCAATAAAAATAATTGGCCCAAAAGAAAGAAAGAAGAAGCCCTGGCTTTACTTCAGAGGAGCAATGTAGAGGATGCACATCTATCTAAAGACATCAACAATATTCTCAATGACATCCCTCCAGAGGGCAGTGCAGAGTTATTTAAACACCTGGCCTGTCCAAGCGCTTCAGCTCCTGTTTGCCTGTAGTCCTCAATCAGATACAGTTTCATGACAAAAGGCAGATGTTTACTATGCCAAGTTCAGTGTTTACTATTTTTTATTTAGAGCACTTGACAGCTTGAGACCAGTTAACCTGGAGAGTCACCTTGCCCTATAGGTGCCTACTCAATGGCTTCAATTTGTGAAACTGCCATGTAATGTTCATTCCACATCTGTGTGGATCCGATCTTTCAGTAGAGCAGATTGTTTTATGATGTTTTATGTTCACTGATTAATGCCTTTTAAAAATTAATACACACACACGGTATAATATACAGTGGTACCTCTGGTTATGTACTTAATTCGTTCTGGAGGTCCGTTCATAACCTGAAACTGTTCTTAACCTGAAGTACCACTTTAGCTAATGGGGCCTCCTGCTGCCGCCATGCCACTGCAGCACAATTTCTGTTCTCATCCTGAAGCAAAGTTCTTAACCCGAGGTACTATTTCTGGGTTAGCGGAGTCTGTAACCTGAAGCATTTGTAACTTGAAGCGTATGTAACCCGAGGTACCACTGTATTTATATAAAAATATACAGTGGTACCTCGGGTTACAGATGCTTCAGGTTACAGACTCTGCTAACCCAGAAATTGTACCTGGGGTTAAGAACTCAGTTAATATCGGTGTAAATATTAGGTGGCATCTCGTCAAGCAATTTAAGTTCCATGGATTTCCAAGGGGAGATAGCAAAGTATGTTCTTAGCTGAACTGCACCCATTCATTGGAGTTATTAAAACCTGATTTGGATGGATATTCAAAGAACATGCATGGAAAGCTGAAAGTCTTGTTCCTTTCCTACCTTCTGTCTAACACTTAATAAGAAGACTCATTCTAGATCTGGCCCAAGGCCTATGTATTAATAATAATAATAATAATAATAGTAATAGTAATAGTAATATATCGCCTTTTATCAAAAGATCCCAGCATTAAAGGGGATAAAGATCCCAGGACAACATTAAAAACACATTACAGAACATCAATGATAAAAACATAATACAAAGCATAAGCCTAATAATAAAATAGTCATAATAATAACTGTCACCCCCCCTCACTTTCACAGGCCATAGATTATTTAATAGTCATAGGACTGAGTAAACAGGACTGTTTTTGCCTGGTGCCTAAAGATATTAGTGATGGCGCTAAGTGAGCCTCTCTTGGGGGAGCATTTCCATGCTCTCTGATGAAAATAGGGATGTCCTATTCAATAATAATAATAATAATAATAATAATAATAATAATAATAATACCTCCATCTGACTGGGTTGGCACTGTGGGCGGCTTTCAACACCTATAAAAACATAATAAAACGTTAAACATTAAAAAACTTCCCTATACAGGGCTGCATTCAGAAGTCTTCTAAAGGTAGTATTTGCTTGACTCAGGAGTTGCATAACTCCATACCCTCCAACATTTCTCTGATGAAAATAGGGCCATCCTAAGGAAAAGGGGGGCATTTTGGGATCAAATCAGAAACTGGGATGGCTTCTGTAAATCTGTGACTTTCCCTGGAAAATAGGGACACTTGGAGGGTCTGCATTTCACAATCGGGGAGCCAACACAGAAAAGGGCCGTTCTCTTGATGCCACCCCCGAACCTCTCTGGGATGGGGGACATAGAGAAGGGCCTTAGATGACAAGAGCAGGGTCCAGGTTGGTTCAATCAATAAGGTATTGAGATCCTGAGCTGTGTGAGGCTTTATAGGTCAACACCAGCACCCTGCTGTCGCAGTGGATTATGGGAAACTTGCAAGCAGGACCTCAGAATCCAGCACCTAAATAAGTTTTCTGGCTAGTGTAGTTTATAAATGTAGGTCTAAAGGGACATGGGTTCTTGGAGTTTCATATATCCAAGCTGATAACTCTTGCAACTTAAGTTGAAGTGAAATATCAGGCAGTTGGGCTTTTGCAATCAGCAAACAGCTGGGTGCATTTTGTGGTAGGTCAGGGGAACTATCTCAGATAGGCAGATATCTTCTCCTCCTGTAGTAAACACAAGTTCCTGCCTGCTTGTCTTTGCCAAGCCAAGATATGCTTAATGTGAATGCATACTGTTACTGGTCACCCCAATCTCTGCCAATTTGTGGCCCTCAACCAGAGTCTATGCTCCTTTGGAGAATTGGAGACATGGTGGAAGCAGTGATAAGCTATAAGAAATGTGATTTATTCACATATTTACACCAGAATTCAGATGGAGAGAGTCCAGATTTTACAGCATGGTCATTTCTCCTTCCTTCCTTCCTTCCTTCCTTCCTTCCTTCCTTCCTTCCTTCCTTCCTTTTAAATTATTAGATCAAATCCTTCCTTCCTTTTAAATTATTAGATCAAATTTAATACAGTGTCCACAGAAATAGCATTAAGATTGTAACATCATTTTATAGAGTCATTTACAGGCTTCCTGCCTAAGGGCCTAACATGCAGAATATTGGGCTGGCTGAGGTCCAAACTAGATGGGACAGCAAATAAGTCCCTTTCCACTCATAAACAAGATCACCTGCCATGCTCCTAAGGCTAAGAGCACCATGCTCTTAGAATTTGGAGTGAGGATGGGGTTCATGGCTGTTACAACTCGCACGCCCCCATGCACTGTGGTCCCAGTTAAAAACCAGACTTGTTATTTTGTTCCATTTTAAACCTGATGTAGTTTTTAATGATGCATTTCATTTAACCTTGCATCTAGTTTGGCTCTAACGCCAGTGCCTCCAAAATAATTATAAAATGGCTATTGGGTTCACAAGAGTGGTCTTTGGATTCTGTGCTGTTGAGCTTGGTGTGTTGTCGCTTACAGACAACTAGTATTTAAGCACTTTCATTTTTAGTGTAAACACCCCCCCTTTTTTAAAAGGACAGCCTCCACAGTGGCAGTGGAGGAGAGAACTTACAATTCCACACTTTCGCGCAATAATGCAGACACACAAACACACACACACACACACACAGAGAGACACATCTCACTTTGCTGACTTTCCAATCTGAAATTGGGAAGAGCAAAAAAGAAAACCTAATGGCAGCGAAGCCAGGGGAGAATTTTCCCACAACTTTTAATGGAGATAGGGGATTTGCCCTTAGACTGTTTTTCTTCAGGAAAAAAATATATTCCCAGCCTAATTATATTTAGGATGATTTGGATTTGCTCCATGCAGTTTCATTTTCCCAGGCGCAAATCAACATTAATCTCTAAATTTATTTCAGATGTCAGATTTACCTGACTAGCATAATTTAGTTGGGTAATGAACTATTCAAATAGCCTACAGTCAAAGAGAGTTAAAAAGTCATCACTTCTTAAGTTAATTGGTCATCTAGATCTAGGCTGAGAGCCACAAACCCAGTTAAGAACAGGAGAGCCTCGATGGAGATCAGATCAGGGATCTGCTTAGCCAAGCATCCTGGTTCCAGCAGTGGTCAGCTAGATACCTCTGGGAAACTAATAAGCACAGTGTGAAGACAACAAACAGCCCTCCCTTGTTGTTTGTCCCCAGCATTTGGGATTAAGAGCATAGATAGTTACAGTGCTTCTGAGCATGGGGTGGTGTCCATTTAGCTGTCATACAATCACAGAGCAAGAAGGTACCTCTGAGGTCACTGAGGCCAACCCCTTGCCAATGCAGGAAATTTATGCCACAGGATCTCTGACTCAGCTTCTCTTTAAAAGCCTCCAACACAAAGGGAGTATGCCACCTTCCAAGTGGATCTGTTTCATTGTCAGAGCAGTTCATATTACCAGGAATTAATGCAATACATAAATTAATTACATGTTGTGTAAAGAAATAGTTCTTTTTTGCCTCTCCTAAATCTATTACTGGTCAATTTCAACTCCACCTGTAATTTCCAATGTTGTAGGTAAAGGTAAAGGTAAAGAAACCCATGGCTGTTAAGTCCAGTCAAAGGCGACTATGGGGTTGCGGCATTCATCTCACTTTCAGGCTGAGGGAGCCAGCGTTTGTCCGCAGACAGCTTTCTGGGTCATGTGGCCAGTAGGACTAAACAGTTTCTGGCACAACGGGACACTGTGATGGAAACCAGAGCGCATGGAAATGCTGTCCATCTTCCCACCACAGTGGTACCAATTTATCAACTTGCACTCTGATGTGCTTTTGAACTGCTAGGTTGGCAGGAGCTGGAACAGAGCAACGGAGGCTCACCCCATTGCGGGGATTCGAACCACTGACCTTCCGATCAGCAAGCCCCCAAAGCTTGGTGGTTTGGACCACAGTGCCACCTGCGTCCCCTATTTTACCTCCAATGTTGTAGAAGAGGGCAGCAAGAAAATCATTTCTATCCGCTCCCTCGACACAATTCATAAGTTAATCTAAGAAGGCTTAGATTTAAGTCCTACTACTGAATTAAACAATGGTCACAGTGGATTCTCGACTGATGGAGTAAACCCGGTTTTACAACTTGTCTTGCAGGATCTGAAGCTTTTCCTTTGCGGGGGAATAATCAACTTGGCCAGGGATGTGGTTCAGTGTAAAACACACATGCAAGGATGAAGTTCTCCACCCATGACTGAATTGTATGCAGATTTTTAAAAAGATCATCCGTCTGGATAAAGTGTGGTACTACGCTTTTCTGAACATATTTATATGAAGCTGGGTACACTAAGGTGTACTATTGGCTGGTAGAGGTAAAGGACCTCTGGACGGTTAAGTTCAGTCAAAGGCAACTATGGGGTGTGGTGCTCATCTTGCTTTCAGGCCGAGGGAGCTAGAGTTTGTCCACAGACAGCTTTCCGGGTCATGTGGTCAGCATGACTAAACCGCTTCTGGCGCAATGGGACACTGTGACGGAAACCAGAGAGCATGGAAACTCCGTTTACCAGGGAGAGGGTGGCACTGTGGTCTAAATCACTCAGCCTCTTGGGTTTGCTGGTCAGCGGTTCGAATCCCTGCAACAGGGTGAGCTCCTGTTGCTCTGTCCCAGCTCCTGCCAACCTAGCAGTTCGTAAGCACACCAGTGCAAGTAGATAAATAGGTACTGCTGTGGTGGGAACATGTCCTCTTATGGCACTAGGGAGCTTCTTAACAAATTTTGATTGACCAAGACAAATGTTTCCATTTCTGGCACAAACAAATATGATCTGATACCAACCAGGCTTGATTACTATAATGCATTGTATGTGGGGCTGCCTATGAAAACCATTTGGAAATTTCAGATGGTCAGTGAGGCCACATGCTTAAAAGAACACATATTTCGCTGTAAATATAAGACAACAAAGAGATCTCTCTTCCCTCCTATTTTCTTTCTTTTTTGACTATACATTTGTATGAAATGAAGATGCTGCTTCTCTGATCTCTGTTCTTAAACGACAAAAAAAAGTTTTTAAAAAATAAAATAAATAAATGAAATAAACTAAAATAAAAAGGGCACAAATTGCCTGAACAATGGCCTTCGAGGAGACAGTTTCCAAGTGCACAAAGCTTCTTCTGTAGGTTTTGCATTACGAACATGGGAACTTTGTCAAAGCAAATGTTAGTTAAAAAAAGGCTGTTTACCAAAGGAAAGGTAGTTAAACATCATACACAGAAGGCTGTATTGTCATCCCAAATCAATAAAATGAGGTGAACATGGATGGCAGCGCAGCTGTAAATACCAAAACATGAATAGCACCTGAGAGAGGTCACCATTTGGGTTAGCATTCATGCAAGTTGTCTTCTGATGATTTCCCATTTTTAGAAGTCCTGGTTTTTTTCAGTAGTTTCCCTCCTCCCCCCCTTTTCATTAAACCTAGCTAGTAGTGGAAGTGATTAAAATGACTGCTAAGATTGAAAAAAAGCTGTTAAGATCAGTTTACCGCAATGTGCAGGAAATAAGTGAAAGATGAATGACTCTGCGCATTGGGCGGGGGGAGGGGGGAAGGAAAGCTTTCGCTCCTGACAGAGAGGATTTTACAATCATGCTTAATCAAAGCAAACTTTCTGTAAAGTGGTTAATCAATTCATTAACGCTCTATGATATATTCCATTAAGGGCGCAGGCAGGGGTGGAAATGATCCTGACAAGGTCATGCCTTTTACCTCCAGAAATTAAACGAGAAGGGGTGGCTAATCCACTCACAGAGGTCCCAAAGGGTAAATCAGATTTTCTATGCATCAAGGCAGTTTTGGCTAACAAATCTGTGCTATAAAGACTCCCAGTGGGAGGAGAAAATCCCCTCTTCAAGTATTTTCCAAAGCTCGATTGGCTTGGTAATTGTGAGACTGTTGCGAGACCAATTAGGGTCTTACAACAGGGGTTTTTTGTTTTTTAATGAATAGGCTTTAATTCAGGACATTTGTCTTTTCCCTCCTGGAATCAAGGAACTAGCTTTGTCAAACAGGAAAAGGAGAACAGAGGGATTGAGGTGGGTGACAGACCTCTGCCAACAAGCTTTAAAAGAAATGGGGAAAAGTTGACATTGGGTTGAAGTTGACAAGTGGATAACTGTACACAGATTTTCTTCATTTAAACTGTTCAGAGGGATACAGGTGTGTGTGTGTTTTTTCTAAATTAAGAAATAAATTTGCTTGTATTCATTCCGATACATAAAAAAAGCTAAAAGCAAAGTTCTCTCCCTGTCAATGAATTTATTGTACCACAGCAATATTAAGGTTCAATTGTGCTGTCAGAATAGGACTTTGGGTCAGAACCCCAGATCATCACTTCGGAGGGCTTTCAAATGCAGTAGAGATGGTTTGTCATATTTTGACATAAAGTAATACACATTACAGTCATACCTTGGATCCTGAACGCCTTGGTACTCAGATGTTTTGGCTCCTGAACGACGCAAAAGTGGAAGTGACTGTTCCGGTTTGCAAACATTCTTTGGAAACCAAACATCCGACAGGGCTTCCGCGGCTTCCAATTGGCTGCAAGAGCTTCCTGCAGCCAATCAGAAGCCGCACTTTGGTTTCCGAACATTTTGGAAGTCGAACGGACTTCCAGAACAGATTCCATTCAACTTCCGAGGTACGACTGTGCATCTAAAGAGAGATGGGCAGGCTGGAAGATCATAAAGACCAGAGTTTAAAATGACCTAACTTCAACACTGTGGGTTAGGCAGTTGTATGCATGCCACACAAAGCGTTTTTTCCTTGAGGTATGCAGTACTGGGACGCAGGTGGCGCTGTGGTCTAATCCACAGAGCCTAGGACTTGCTGATCAGAAGGTTGGCGGTTCAAATCCCCGTGACGGGGTGAGCTCCCGTTGCTCGGTCCCTGCTCCTGCCAACCTAGCAGTTTGAAAGCATGTCAAAGTGCAAGTAGATAAATAGGTAGGTAAACGGGAAGGTAAACGACGGTTCCATGACCTGGAAGCTGTACACCGGCTCCCTCAGCCAATAAAGCAAGATGAGCGCCGCAACCCCAGAGTCGGCCACGACTCGACCTAATGGTCAGGGGTCCCTTTACCTTTACCTTATGCAGTACTGTCGCCTCTTTATGTTGTTGTTACAAAGTGTGGCACTTATTATAACAACTTCATGATGAGTACCGGCACCTATTTTTCGGGGGGGGGGGGGGAGCACTGATGCCACATTTATGCGAGAGTGCAGAAAAAGCATTGCCTATTGCATGGTTCTTGGAATTCCTGGAAATCTTCATTGTTATTTTTTAAAAAGCAAGTTTCTCACCCTTTATTGAAACAAAACACATGCAAGTATGTTGATAATGCTTGATGAAACCTCAGAAATTGGAGGATTACTACATAAGATTTCCTGTGGTTAGGGGAGGGGTGGGTTTTCAATGCCTTGGGCAGCCCCATGCTTCTCCTTATACTTACTGGTGTAAGTTCTGCTCAGTTTTTTAAAAATGCAGAATAAATAAGGTAAGAAAATGAGGCACATCTGCTCAGTTACAGAAGCAAGCCATTGTTGATGTACACTTTATTTTAGTGCTAAATTTGCAGGCCTATTCCCCAAAGCAACCACTGAATTGAATCATTACAGGTCTAATCACGGTAATCTTTCTAGCAAACGGCTTATGGGGTGGGAAAAGTCTCTCTTTGTTCACAGTGTAGTGTGCAAGCCGCTGAGCATCATGGGACTCAACATCCAGCCGAATGTTCAAGGGGGAAAATGATAATGCCAAGGTTGCAGGTTTGATCCCTGTAAGAGATAGCTGTGTATTCCCTGCACTGCAGAGCGTTGAAGATCCTCAAGGTCCCTTTCCAGTGTGGTGTAGTGGTTAAGAGCGGTAGTCTCCTAATCTGGGGAACCGGGTTCGCGTCTCCGCTCCTCCCCATGCAGCTGCTGGGTGACCTTGGGCCAGTCTCTCTTCTCTGAAGTCTCTCAGCCCCACTCACCTCACAGAGTGTTTGTTGTGGGGGAGGAAGGGAAAGGAGAATGTTAGCCGCTTTGAGACTCCTGAAGGGGAGTGAAAGGCGGGATATCAAATCCAAACTCTTCTTCTTCTTCTTCTTATAATTCAGTTATATCATTGGGTCTGCTGTGAACTGTTTCGAAATTTATTTATTTATTATAAATAATTTTTATTGAATGATTTTATGTTACAAAAAACAATACAGCCATTCTACCACTAAATATAGTTAAGAAATAAAAATTACATACATCAATATTCAGTTTGTTATTTGTTATTTAAAGTCTTATTTCCTCCCAAACATTGCATACAAAAACACATATATGTGCAGACACCCACCCACCCACACAAAATGATAATAATGAAAGTAGATATTTCCCCCCTTTTATCTTCCAAAATCTTTTCTTCAACTTTGACTTCCTGTCAAGTCCCTTTGCATATATTTTATCTTACATTTGAATGTACACAAAACAATAAACCTTTCTATATAATTTTTCCAATATATTCTGAAAATATAATAAATCCTTAATTGTTGCCCACCTCCTTTTAGTTCCTTTATCACTTGAATGCTAGCACGGAGTCAAAACTATTATTCTATTTTTGAAGAAATCTTCTATAACCATCCCATTTTCCTGCAAATTTTTGCTTTTGAGTTTGCTAGTCAGTTGAGCCGTCTCCACCAATCCCTGTAATTTGATTTGCCAATCTGTTATTTTTGTTCGAACTGTTTCGAAATGTTGTTGATATTTGATTCTTTTAGACCCCAGCTGAGCAGGGGTGGAGGAAGGGGGTGTGGTGGGGGCGGTCCACCCTGGGTGTCACCACTGAGGGGGGTGACAAAATGCCTGCACCGCGCCCGAGCCACGCGTTTCTCCTGGGAATGACGTGGTAGCTTGGGCACCCACAGACCCCATGCTGCCCCAAACGGTCTACCTGCCACCTCCCCCTCAGCTGTAGGGCGGCTGAGTGGGAGGAGGCAGGCAGACTCCTCAGAGGCCCCATGGAGCGTCCTGCACCAGCTTATCCCACCCCACGGGCCGCTGGCCCTGCCCCTGGACGCAGGGCACGCACCGCCCCAGCCGCCTGATTGGCTTGCTCCGCTGCTGCAGCTAAGGAACCAGTGGCCCTCCAGTTGGCAGTGAGGCAAAATGGGAAGGTACCACCTGGCTTTCTGGTTCCGGTGAGATTCCTTAAGATGTCTCTGAGATCTTGCCAGCAGCTTCTCCTTGCTTCTCTAGCGGCGCCAGTGGGAATGGGTAGGGCATGCCTTACCACGGGGGAAGTGAGACATGGGGGAAGTGGCGAGATCACGTCAGTGTTCTGTGAGATCTCACGAGATCTCAGCGGAAGCTATTGGTTCTCCTTGCTTCTATGGCAGGGGCAACAGAGCGGGAAAATTAGCTATGTGACTGCTACTCCTTGGGATTCTGCCACCCGAGATGGCTACCTCAATTCCATACCCTCCAAAGTTTCTCTGATGAAAATAGGGACATCCTAGTCAATAATAATAATAACAATAATAAAACCCACCCCAGCCACTTGGGCTTGGTTGAAGGAAGGGCAAAGTTGAAGGAAGGACAAAGCAGATATCAAGGAGCAGCGAGGGACATTTGAGAAAGATGTTGGGATGAGGTGTGGGTGCTAGAGTAGGAAGAAAAGATTCTTACAGAAGGTTGAGATGGGAGTCTGCTGCTAATTACTTTAGCTCAAGCTGTCTTACACCTCAAGTTATATTTTAATTGAAATTTATTATAACTTCATTAATTTTAGTATTAGTAATAGATATATATTGCATGGAATTTAATGGGTTTAAATAAAAACGTAATAAAACATTGAACTTTAAAAAGCTTCCCTGTACGGTGCTGCCTTCAGATGTTTTCTAAAGGCTGTCTAGTTACTCATCTCCTTGGCTTGGGGGGTGGGGAGGGTCCCATGGACTGCAAGAAGATCAAACCTCTCCATTCTGAAGGAAATCAGCCCTGAGTGCTCACTGGAAGGACAGATCCTGAAGCTGAGACTCCAATACTTTGGCCACCTCATGAGAAGACTCCCTGCAAAAGACCCTGATGTTGGGAAAGATGGAGGGCACAAGGAGAAGGGGACGACAGAGGATGAGATGGCTGGACAGTGTTCTCGAAGCTACTAGCATGAGTTTGACCAAACTGCGGGAGACAGTGGAGGACAGGAGTGCCTGGCATGCTCTGGTCCATGGGGTCATGAAGAGTCGGACACGACTAAACGACTAAACAACAACAACAAAGGAAAAGCAGGACATTCTGGGATCAAATCAGAAACTGAGTTGGCTTCTGTAAATCCAGGACTGTCCCTTGAAAATAGGGACACTTGGAGGGGTCTCAGTTCCCCTCATGGGTGGTGTCTGGACTCCAGTTCCTATCAGCTCCAACCAACACAGTCAGTGGTTAGAGATGGTTGGACAACTCCAACCATCCCTAGCTCAACAGCTTCTAAGGGCCACATGGTTTCCCAGCTCTGTTTTAGACTTGTGTTACTTTTAAGTTTAGAAAAATGGAGGTTTGTTTGTTTGTTTGTTTGTTTTAAACTTACAGCTTAATTAGATTTTTAAAATGCTGTATATTAAGGTCCCCAACTGCACAAAGGGATGTTGGGAGTCCCAACTTGGGACAGAGGGACAACAATTTACCCATAATCAGGCAAGTCTGTGTTTAACTCAGATTTAAAACTGTAAGCCACATGAACAGACTTAAAAATAATAATAATACAGTTCTTATACTAGCACAGCTAGATGTTAATTAGAAAGTATATTAAGCACAAGGTCAATTATGGTTTCCAGCCAGACAGTATTTTACTGGTCTGACCTGTAAAACTGTTTTGTTAAGTAAATGTAATGTCAAAGAAGAGACATGTGCACTATTAAAGTAATTAAAATATTATTTTAAGTATACCACTAAAGAGTGACCTTTAACATGGAAATCCCTCCTTTTTAAAGGTTCTCCCTGCAACAGACTTGAAAACAATCACAGTTTGACCCACAGTCTGAAAAATCAATAAACACCAGGTTGTGGCGGACTTCACATCTAATACACCAGATTCCATCTTGATTGGCCATAGACCTACCACTGACTTGCTCAAATTCATCCTAGCGCTGCTTGTGCCAAGCCATATTATGCTGTGAGCCATGCAGAGGCCCATAGGAGCATTCTGATCTGCAGTACAAATAGGATCAATGACATTTGGGTACAGGCTCCCAGATTCTTAAAGCTCCAGCTTCTAGAATGTGTGGCTTGCTAGGTGCATGCTGGTTCCTAAGGTAAAGGTAAAGGAAGCCCTGGCCATTATGTCCAGTCGTGACCGACTCTGGGGTTGCAGCACTCATCTCGCTTTATTGGCCGAGGGAGCCGGTGTACAGCTTCCGGGTTATGTGGCCAGCATGACTAAGCCACTTCTGGCGAACCAGAGCAGCGCATGGAAACGCCATTTACCTTCCCGCCAGAGCAGTACTTATTTATCTATTTGCACTTAGATGTGCTTTCGAACTGCTAGGTTGGCAGAGCAGGGACCGAGCAATGGGAGCTCACCCCATCATGGGGATTCGAACCGCCGACCTTCTGATCGGCAAGTCCTAGGCTCTGTGGTTTAACCCACAGCACCACTTGCGTCCTACTGCTGGTTAATCGTGTGTTTTGGGCAATGAACAACATCTGTGTGTTTCTCAATTACAATCGTACTCTGGTTCTCAAATGTAATCCATTCTGGAAGTCCGTTCGACTTCCAAAAACGTTCGAAAACGAAGGCACAGCTCCTGACTGGCTGCAGGAGCTTCCTATGCTCAATCGGAAGCCGCAGAAGCCACGTTGGACATTCGGCTTCCAAAAAATGTTCACAAACTGGGACACTCACTTCTGGGTTTGCGGCATTTGGGAGCCAAAGCGTACGAGTACCAAGGCGTTCAAGAAGCAAGGTACAGATTGTGTAGATCTAACATGGAAACACTTCCTACTTTCTTCTACAGGTCTTTCCATTTTTATTTTTATTTCTTTTTTGCTGGTGTCCATACCCATTGTTTATTTTTTATTTTTAAATAAATTTTATTGGCGTTTATAAGGAGAAATACAAAACTTAATATCAAATATCTTTTTTATCCAACATTAATCTAAATAAGAAAAAAATAAGAAAAAAGGAGAGAGGGAGAGAAGGAGATAGAAAAGAGCTTAAATGAGAAAGAAGAATAAAGTTCAGAAACTAAAGAACCTCCGATTCTTCATCTGTCTGCTATATAAAAACATTATTCACTTTGTCCAATCCAATATAACACCCAACAAAACCACTTTCTATAAACAAACATTATCTTCAGTCTTCAAATCCAACTATCATTATTTCATTTTCTTCTTCTGCGAGAGGTTCCCAATTTTTAGTAAACGTTAACAATGACTTTTCTCTGATTAGACATGCCAATTTTGCCATCTCAACTAAGTCTGTTAATTTTAACAACAATTCTTCCATTGTTGGTAACGATGACTCTTTCCATCTTTGTGCATCTAAAAGTCTTGCCGCCGTAATCGTATATTCCATAGTCCTTTTCTAATTGCATATCCACAAGCCCCAGTAGGAAGGGTTCTGGTTTCAGTCAAAAGTTAATTTTCAAAATTCTCTGTAACAGTATATGTATTTGTATCCAATATTTCTTGGCTTTTTTACATGTTCACCAAGCATGATAAAATGTATTTGAGGGGCCTTTTCAGATGGCCTCCTTCTCCCATTAGAATTTCCCTTTTCATCCATAGGCCCATTCTAGGTGCAATCAAAATCTAGAAGCTGAAAACAGCCTCTTTTCTCTCCCCTGTTTTTATTATTACTCAGAGTTGGCTCCATCTTCCAGTTTCCACTCATATAACAGAACTCCTCACCTTCCCACCTCCACACCCCAAATCTGTTCTGGATGGTTGGAGGATTCCCTCTGAGAAGAATTTGGGAGATGGGGGGTGCATGAGGGGAGGGATAAAGGGAAAGAGGGAGAATGATTTGCTGTGCGGAAGTCATTCAACTCATCCAATGACTTGTAGGATACAACTCTTACTCCCAATTACAACACTGCAATTTTATTTCCTTATTAATAACATTTTATCTGCCTCTTTCTCCCTCTTGCGTGAAGGTCCAAACAGGCTAGCACAAGCGATTACATGAAAGCAGCGCTAGTAACCACATAATAGGTATAACATCAGCAACAAGAGCTTCTGTTAATTATAATTGCCTCCTGACTCAACCTAGCTGGTGTAGGAACGTCTTCCTCCTAATTGTCTGAAGTTTCAGGCTTAGAGGGACTTTTCTTGGGAGTTCCAAAACTGAGGGGCAACGACGGAGAAGGCCCTGCTCTAGGCCATTATCCTGTCGCATAGCGCTCACAGTTAAAACAGCAGGCAAATGGCATCGGTTGTTGAACCTTGGATGATACAGTTGCTTTGCAAACTAATCTCCCATGCGTCCTCTTATTTATCCAGGGCATTCCCTATTTCCTGGTACAAGTCCTTGGTTAATCCATGTCTCCATTTTGGGAGGACCTCTGCAATCTTAGAAACATTGTTTGTTGTACTTCCAATTTTCGAGTTAAATTGGATGTATGTAAAAGAGAATGCATATTGACTTGGGATTAAATTGTGCCAGGGATCAGCAATTGTTGGCACACAGTTTAGCTGATGGAAGATTATTTTGAAACTGTTGATAATACATTTTAGGATGGTTATGTTTTTGTAGTATATCTTTAATGAAAGTAATACACACACCCTCTTTGCTTTTAAATCAGCAAGGGATAGATTATTGTAATGTAGAGGAAATGAAAGCAGCATTAATGAAGGTGAATATGACACCCCCCCCAGCCTCTGTTTATATCCAAGCTGGTCATCAGAAGAACCTTGTAACACCAATAATTTGCTTGTTCAAGAGCTTGCTTGTTTTCCTCTTTCCTCCTCATCTCTTTTTCCTTTTGTGCCCTGACCTTTTAGACTGCCAACCACTGTGCTACTACTGGGAACTTTCCTAGCTGAAGAGCAAAATGTAAACACTTTGAATAGAAACAGAATATTGAAGAGCAAGCAGGCATTAGAAATCTGCAATAGCAGGGGGACAGAGTTACTTCGGTGATTCTTGATATGAGAGAAGAGGTGTCATAAATGGGGGGGGGGGGAGTTCACATTTTCGCCTGTGAGATGCTGCAAGGTAATTAATTCTCCATGGCTTCAGAAGCCTTCAAGTGCCTGTAACTGCTCTTGGTGCTTTCCTATCTAGTGATATAGGTGGCTGACTTGCTCTCCAGCTATACCTGACGTCTTTCACCAAAGAGTACAAAGGAAGTTAACAGCAAAGGGAACCTTAAAGCATAAGAAACTGTCCATGGAGTCACAGGTCAACTCTGTGTCCAGGGCAGCTGTCTACCAGCTCCATCTGGTACACAGGCTGAGACTCTACCTGCCTGCAAACTGTCTTGCCAGAGTTGTGCACGCTCTGGTTATCTCCTGCTTGGACTACTGCAATGTGCTCTATGTGGGACTACCTTTGAAGGTGACTCAGAAACTGTACTAATCCAGAATGTGGTAGCTAGACTGCCAACTGGGAGCGGCCTCTGGGACCATATAACTCTGGTCCTGAAAGACTTACATTGGCTCCCAGTACATTTCCGAGCACAATTCAAAGTGTTGATGTTGACCTTTAAAGCCCTAAATGGCCCCAGCCCAGTATACCTGAATGGGTGTCTCCACCCCCATCATTCAGCCCCGGACACTGAGGTCCATCACAAAGGGCCTTCTGGAGATTCCCTCATTGCAAGAAGTGAAGTTACAGGGAACCAGGCAGAGGGCCTTCTCGGCAGTGGCACCCATCCTGTGAAACACCCTCCCATGGCAGAGTATTGCCATCCTGGCTAGTAGCCATTGATAGCTTTATCTTCCACGAATTTGTCCAATCCATCCAAGTTAGTGGCTATCCTGCGTCTTCCATAGTTTAGCTATGCTCAGAATAACTTTTTTTTGCAAGCTACAAAAATATTCTTTTTTCCTCTCTCCTTCCATACGCCAGATGCTTCTGGAGGGAAGGTGAGCAGGCTGACACTGTTTATTACATCAGCTGGAAGGTGCCCTCTGTTCATCCATGAACGCAATGTGATTTTGTTTTGTGATCAATTCAGATATTAATACCCTAGTTTCCAGTCTGTCGCAATCCTCCTCGTGACAAGGAAGTGTGTTTTGTGAGTCGCCCGTGACCTCGCGCAATGCATGTAACTGCATTTTTACAACACAAGGAGAGGAGGGGACTCTGCCGATGTAAAGAGACTGCATTTTCATTGAATGTCTGAAACCTTAATAGCGCGGAACCCGACTAACAGGATTTAGCAAGCCTTAGCATGCATCGAAATCAAGCCTGCCGAGTCCAAAACAAAATTATGCAAAAAAGGTTTCTGAGCTGCAGCTCGATGGCTCAGTCGATGCAGCACATTTTCTCGTTATCAGCCTCGCAATCTGACATAAGTTCTTCTGTGAAATGTGCTTGGGGTTTCTTAAACTTTAATTGCTTGTTAACAACCACACAAATGCATCTGCAAACTGCTGTTTCTGCAACAAAGAGAAGCTCATTGCTTCATTAGGCCTCCTGTTCAGGAATCTGGTCACGATTTCTTTTACGGCCACGATTCACCCACCCTCGCCCCAAATATGTTTCTTACATGTACAGGGCCGGCCCTGTCATTGGGCAAAATGTGGCGACCACCTCAGGCAGTGGATTTTAGAGAGAAGTAGCCACAGCCCTATAGCAAATGTAAATAAAGCTACGCAGCCTAGCCTGCCCTGGCCTCCCTAAACTATCGCTCTTCCCTCAGGGGAAGTGGAAAATATTGTCCTATTACCGGTGTTGAAGTTCATCTGTCAGTGCACTCAGCACCTGCATGTGGAATGAGGAGGGGGACACCATATTGTCCTTCGCCTCAGGCAGCAATATGTCTTGGGCTGGTCCTGTGTGTGTGCATGCCAAGATTGGGACCTTAAAAAATAATAATAATAACAACAACGTTGAAGCCCCACGTAGCATGTGGGGCACTACTTTGGAAGGGAAGGTTGCTGAAAAGACCCCATGAAAATGGAAAACACAAATCACTGATGCAGCAATTCAAGACCTGGTTGACTGTCGTCTGTGGCCAAGATTCAGTTTGTAATTTGACGCTTTTTGTTTTATAACCATGGTCACCTCGAGAGCATTTTATGGCGTATTTATGTCACACTGATTTTTAATTCTCGGTGAACTGCAAAAAAATGAGCATTGGATAAGCATTCTTCAGTATCACAGGAATATGGGACAGGGTTTGTTCTGAAGTCCCATGAAATTTCCTGGGATGTCAGTATGCTTAATTTTCACCAGAGTGCTCCAAATATTATTACTTTTTTTAAAAAAAAAACCTTCCTGAAGCTTGTCTTGACATGTCTCTGAACCCTTTAATAATAGGAGTATGTTTAGAGGATTGGCAGCCATTTTGAACAAACGTGACAGGACATTGGTTAAAAATTGGGGGAGTGAGGAGGTGGGGGAGGCTTTTATAAAGGTTTTTACAAATCTGATATATGTTATGGGCAGGCCAAGGTGTTCTTTGCCATTTGCCGATGAAGGCAATATGGCAGGACTTGCTGCTAAACCTGCACAGCGAGTTGATTATGGCTGAGGTGATTCTCCAATTTTCATCCTGACAAAAACACTTTGAGGAATAATAACAGCATCACCTTGTGGCACCTTTAAAACTAATTAATTTATTATGGTATGAGCTTTTGAGGACTAGAATTCTCATCACCAGGACGTACACTGAGTATAATGCTTGGTTGGCAGGTGTGCGTGAGAGAGGTAGGAGCCAATTCCAAGGGGCCAAGGGGTCTTCACCCCCCCATAAAATATTTGAGGGGGCCAGCCCCACTAAAGTTGATGGGCATTGCCATTCAAATGGTCTGTGTGCACCGCGTCATGTGATTGATTATGCAGGGAGGGGCTTACCTGCCCCCCCACAATTTTTTGTTCAAGGTGGCACCCCTGGTTCATGTGAAAAATGTGGAAGGTATAATGAAATGGCACAGAAATGCAGAAAGTACAAAATGTAGAACATCTCCACCCCCATCGTTCTGCCCTGACACTGAGGTCCAGCTCCGAGGACCTTCTGGTGGTTCCCTCACTGTGAGAAGTGAGGTTACAGGGAACCAGTCAGAGGGCCTTCTCAGTAGTGGCACCCACCCCTTGGAATGCCCTCCCATCAGATGTCAAGAAAATAAACAACTATCTGACCTTTAGAAGACATCTGAAGGCAACCCTGTTTAGGGAAGTTTTTAATGTCTGATGTTTTATTCTGTTTTTGGTCCTCTGATGGGAGCTGCCCACAGTGGCTGGGGAAACTCAGCCAGATGGGTGGGGTATAAATAATAAAATTATTGTTGTTGTTAGTTGTTGGATGCAGCTGCAGAGAGAGGAGAAAGTGGTAAGGACCTGATGGTGGCAGTGGAAGCCTGAAGATGACTCAATGAGGCATCACATCAGATTTTGGGAATGAAGACGACAACGAAGGGGCATGGGATAGAGAGTTTCTTTTGGAAGGGAATGATTCTCAGCTAAGTTTAAAGCCTGATTCCTGAACGTGACCAATTTTAGTAGCCTTTGTTTTAGGTTTTTATATACCTATACCTAATTACAACTACAGCAATGATACCAACCTAGCATCATCATTGTCTTTCTCCCACTTTTTTTAAAACAAATAGATCTGTTCCTTTTTATTGAACTTCATTTAGTCATTATATTTATTTCCTGCACTTCCTTCGATAGGAGCCCAAGGAGGCAAACACTTATGTGGTTTTCTTTTCTTTTTTAAAAAATATATATAATATAATAAATATATACTTGAAATGTTTACAAATATCTTAAAGCAACAAAACTCAATGGAAACATTGAAAACTGATTCAGGAGGAACCAAATCACATAGGCCTGCAGAAACAAATGTTTCTGGCGAGCATGCAGTGACAGTGCCTTCCTAATATCTATAGGCAGGGAGTTCCAACGGTGCTTGCCATATTTTGGCCATTATCCCTTGTAAATAGGCTCATTTGATTGTGGTAGCAGTTACTTGGTGTTTGGAACCGGCGTGTTAGCAACAAATACAAGTGCTAGTTGTGTGGAGCTGGAGAAATGGGAGTGGGACGGTGGTTTGGCGCCCTTGAATGACTCCCTTCTTCAACAGCTATCTTTTGTGGGTTTAAAGCAAACAAACAAACTCTTCCGTCAGTTAGACCTATTATCTAATTAATCCACCCAAGCTCTAGTGTTTCCCTACATAGCAGAGTCTTGTACTGATGCTTTTCTTTGTTCTTTACTCATTGAAGTAGAATTAGATACAGTGAGTGATTCACACCAGCTTAATTGAGTCTTTTCGGTTCACGTCAATAGCAGCAGGAATCTCTCTTCACAAGAGTAATGGATCCACTAGAAAAGAAGCTGATCTTATTAAAAGACTGAGCGTTTTTTGCCTAGCGGGGGAGTGCCAAAGGCATTTATGCTGAGTTACAAATAATTAAATTGTTTTAATGTACACGGGGTTCCTCTCCAGACTTTGTAGCAGACACAGAGGAAAGGTTAATGAAGAACAATGCTATTCATTGCCTTGGGTTTCTTTCTTTCCCCTTGAATTTAAAAAGTTGGCGCTTTCCAAACAGGCATGTGTCATCCTGCAGGGAACAGCTCATCTGTCCTTGCAAAAACGTGCTCTATGTTTTGGGCTTCCCAGTGACTGGTTGGTATATAAGGTTAGCATTTTATAACCTTGATGTTATTTAAGGCATGGGGCAGATGAATCAGGATTGCAAACTCAGACTAAGAAGAGGCGCCAACAGATATTTATTTAGTTTATTACTGCAATTCCTTGCCGGTTAATCCATTAAAAACATATCCATCAAATACCCTTTTAAATGTGTTTGTGGGAGGGGGAATTATTGGTTTGTGGGGTTTCTTGTTCTTGTTTTTACTACGCATTTTTTGTTTTTTATCTCGCATTGTTATGTTGTGAACTGCCCTGAGACCTACGGATGAAGGGCGGTGTACAAATTTAAAAAATGAAAATAAATGAAAATACTGGACTCCCATTCTCACCAGCCCTGCTGGAATGGCCAATGATCAGAAAGGTGTGAGTCACGGCAACATCTAGAGGGTCACAATGTCCTCATTTGTGCCATCAATGAATGGACTTTCACAATCCAAGCCTGTCAGTGAGAGCCCCTTCCTGCAAGCTCTCACTGTTCAGCTACGTACCATCGAGAAGGTGCTTTCTCTAGTCAGGGTGATGAACAAAGAAGAGCAGGTGGTATCTGAAAATTTTGCAGCCTATACAGGTTGATTTTATATCATCATCATTATTATATATTTATCTATTCCTGCTGTCTTTATCCCTGACAGGGACTCAAGGCTCCCAGTACATTTCCGAGCACAATTCAAAGTGTTGGTGCTGACCTTTAAAGCCCTAAATGGCCTCAGCCCAGTATATCTGAAGGAGCATCTCCACCTCTACTGTTCAGCCCACAGAAATCCAGTTCTGAGGGTCCTCTGTTCCAGTTCTGAGGGTCCTCAAACCATCAACCTTCTGGTTAATCGTGTCCTCCAAATCATGGAGAGCCACTTGTTGTGGTAAGATCACCAAACTGCCTTCTTGTTGCTGGGGCGGGCCCGTTTGGATGACCTCCTTGCCCCATTGGTCGCTCCTTCGTTACTGGGGCAAATTTCTGTCGGTTGGGGTTTGATTGGCAACTGAGGAGGCTATTTAAGGGGCTGCACGTGGTGAAGTACTTTCTCTTTTGCATTGTGCAGTGGATCTCCTGCCCGCCCTCCCTATAATTTTAGGTTGTGTTTTTGACCTTGCTATGCCTGTCTAGGGGTCGTCTGTTTTTGGAGCAGGGGCCCGGTAGGAATTTTGCCACTTGGCTGATTGGCTGGTGCCCTTTGGTTTTTGCCTACCGTGTAGCAAATCGTCACGACTTTGTAAGGTTGGCGGTTAGGCATTGGTTCATTCTTTGGTGGAGGGGATTATGGATTGGCTGTGCCTGCTCCTCAATTTTGTTGATGCTGCTAGGGATTTCCGTTAAAGGAATCCAGGGGTTCGATTTGCTCTGTCTGATTGTTAAGTTGTGGGTGAACATATCAGACGACACAGCGATTCTTCAAACAACTCTTGTTTATTCACAGGCCATAACAGAACTGGACTGAAGGGTTCAGTCAGGCTGCTTATATAGAGCTCCAGTACAACGTAACTGTAACAATTTTCTAAAACTATCCAATCACTGAACGTCACTTTCGATCCCTTATTTGCATAACTATCTACAGTATCCCCCTGCTGGCCCAGGGTGAGAACTTCAGTACATAACACTGATTCCCTCTCAGGGGTAGGGCCATGGGGTGAACTAAGAGGCGGAAATCAGCCTCTGTGCTCCCCCAGTATGTTTTCCCTTACTGACCTCTGGAGGTTCCAGCTGTCAGTCCTGTTCCTGCCGGTCCAGGTTGTCCAAACCAATGCCTAAGCAACCACTCACATGCTGTAAACAATAAAGTTGTGGCCAAATTAGTGCCAGAAATCCTAAACAAATATTCTGTTTCCTGTGTGATTTATTTGGGGGGGGGTTGCGGGTTTTCACACGCTAAGAACCAGATGCATCGACCCATTGTGCCACCGGAGTACTATATGGGTGGCACATGGCTCATCTCCCTGCTATATGTCGCTCTGGCTTATTGGTCAATCCAACCGCTTGCGACACCTGTCTACATAGACCCTTTGAGGAATCTAGTACAGCATTTACATGAGAGCCATACTTGCAATGCTCACAGGCTGCAGCTGTGGGATGCATGAGGGGGAAGAGAGAGGAGACAGGCCATGCCCCTTTTTCTTACTTAGTGGGGGCCAGGCACTGCTTTGCCTTCCCCTTCTTGTGGTTGTAATATAATGGAACTGCAAGTGACGAGCCAACACCACAGGCAGGATGTTCATCTCGCCCAACACAATGTGTGTTGCTTTTAAATCAAGTCTGCTCATACTTCCAGTTGGAGTCATGGAAGAACCAGCCCTTAGTTAAGGATCTTGCTTAACTAAAGGAGCCCCTTATTGCATCTGGGCTCTAAATCAGCTTTATAAATTTGCGTGCAGAAAAACCCCTTTTCCCAAAGCATGCTCTGAAACGGTGCATTTGCTGCAGCTGTTTTGTTCTCCCAGTTCTATTGATGATCTTTTTAGCTCCAGGAGCCCTAGCCCATAATGGAACAGGTGGCTAGCACAGTATGTTATTTTTAGCTACACCTGCCTTTTCAAATTACAACTGCTTGTGTGGATATTCTTCTCCCGTGCCTGAAGACCTCCTAAAAAACAAGATCTCCCTACGAAGGGTTGTCTTACACGCATTAAGGAGTGTTAGCTGGCATTCGCCCAAAACAATGTGCAGCAGCTTTTTTCCCTAAACCCCACCCCCCAACAAAACAAAGTTTAAAGGCACAATGAAATAATTAAAATATTGAACTTCTTGGATTTGCGTTTCATTTTTAACAAAGTCACACTCTTTAAGTGGGAAGTAGCTTTTGGCATGAGGGGGAGGAACAAAAACATAGCGAAGCGTTGTTTTAAGATTGGGGGAAATGCAATAAAAATACTTTTCGTCAAATACAAAGCTACGGCAGAATACAACAGCCAGAAAATTATGCACATATCGTTTGCATTAACAAACATCTGTCTTCAGATTTATTTATTTATTTTAAAAAAAGACTAAGAAAACAATCCACTTCAATGTATGAGCAAGAATCCTCTTGCACTTCACAGCAGCCACAGAGATAAGTATCTTGTTCCCTAACAGTGCATTTGAACTAGTTTCTCTACCCAACTGGATTTGAAGAGACCTCCATCTTACTTTGCTTCATGAAATTATTTAAATGTCTTGCTGCATTCTATGCTGGCATGTTTATCTTTCAGTAAATGAAGTGGGTCTGCAGATTTGATAGCTCCCAGCTTGAAGTTTTCAGAGAGACAGCAAGGTACCTACCATAAGCTCCGTTTCCTGTCACGAACTTGACCAAGGGAGAAAGTGGGTTCAGACTTCAAAACCCTGCTCATTTAAATGTGTTTGGGTAACTCATTCTCTGTGTCCAACCTATTCCACAGAACCTTTGCGAGGATAAAAGGCCATGGATAGAGCTGCCGTACATCCAGGTTTTTTTCTGGACACATCTGGTAATTGCTCAAAAAAATGGCATCCGGGCAGATTTTTGCTAAATCAGCAAAATGCCTGCGAAAACCCAGATGTATGGCAAGTTGAGCTATTTTTAAAAATATTTTTTAAAATAAAAAAATGCCCCAAATCTTTTTGGGAGCGCAACAACCCTCAACAACAACAACAACTGTGGGGGGAGCTCAACAACTCTGTCCAAATTTTCACTCTTGGGAAGATAGAAACCCTAGAAGTTCAGAAACGGGTGAGGAACTGAAGGTATAAAAAGTTTTGAACTGGAGACGGCAAGGTCCAAATTATCAGGAAGAGAAAGCAGCTCTGAGAGTCCTCCTTAGTTTGGGCTAAGGTAGATAGTTGAGTGGTTTCCCATAAAGCAACCAATAACTGCAAGAGCCAACAGGGTACAGGAGTGTGTTTATTGGATCGGAAGAAGAAAAGGTGCAAAGACTTACAAATCATGCCCACTGGGACCCTTCGACTGCAGTATGAACCCCAAATCCTTCAGACTGATAGACAAAAGTAAAGGACCCCTGGACAGTTAACTCCAGTCAAAGGCGACTATGTGGTTGCGGCGCTCATCTCCCTTTCAGGCCTAGGGAGCTGCGTTTGTCCGCAGACAGCTTTCCGGATCATGTGGCCAGCATGACTAAATTGCTTCTGGCACAACGGAGGACCGTGACGAGTCCCAGAGCAGCACATGGAAACGCCGTTTACCTTCCCGTCGGAGCGGTACCTATTTATCTACTTGTACTTTGACGTGCTTTCGAACTGCTAGGTTGGCAGGAGCTGGGACCAGGCAACGGGAGCTCACCTAGTCATGGGGATTCGAACCACTGACCTTCTGATCGGCAAGCCCAAGAGGCTCAGTGGTTTAGACCACAGCACCACCTGCGTCCCTATTGATAGACAATAGCGGTGTAACAGAGGTTGAGGAATGCCTTTCCCCTTCTGTTACCATGCTTCAGATAGGCTGCCACCTCTGGCACCAATTCCAAACACATTTATAAGGATGGAAGCCCCATTTCTAAGGAAACATGCATAGGATTGCACCATGGGCACCAGCCAATATGCACCTTAGTCTACAGTCAGCTACATAGGTTGGGATGAAACATATTAAGATACTTACAAACTGACATAAAGGTAAAGGTAAAGGTACCCCTGCCCGTACAGGCCAGTCTTGCCAGACTCTAGGGTTGTGCGCCCATCTCACTCAAGAGGCCGGGGGCCAGCGCTGTCCGGAGACACTTCCGGGTCACGTGGCCAGCGTGACATCGCTGCTCTGGCGAGCCAGAACTGCACACGGAAACGCTGTTTACCTTCCCGCTAGTAAGCGGTCCCTATTTATCTACTTGCACCTGGGGATGCTTTCGAACTGCTAGGTTGGCAGGCGCTGGGACCGAGCAACGGGAGCGCACCCCGCTGCGGGGATTCGAACCGCCGACCTTTTGATCGGCAAGCCCTAGGCGCTGAGGCCTTTACCCACAGGGCCACCCGCGTCCCTACAAACTGACATACTGTTCTGCAAATAATCTCTCTGCTTCAAATCACCTTCTTTAGCCACAAAGCTTATGCCTACCATTCTCTCATACTAACCTATTTCACAAGTTAGTGAGACAAGGATAAAACGAGATAACCCGAGTTTCTGAGCAGGGCAGAGAAGCAAGTACTCAAATGAATCTTGGGGGGGGGGGGGGGAATGAGTTTTCCTGAATAAGCTCACTTGAATGCACTTACTTGTTTACTGTGATGACTAACAATTTCTAAGAAAAAATATATATATCCAAAGTTTTTCTCCAACCTCTGATGTAAAGATGTATTCAAGGCAAAAGACACTGCACAAGGGAACACAACAAGTATTTTCAAATCCAAATTTACTTATGGGGAGGGAGGTGCCGTGAAATTCGGCCAAGTGAATAATATTCAAATAAAATGTAAATGTCAAACAGTGAATACGGCATTCCTGAGGTATGCTTGATATTAAGTTTCTACTTATTCTTGCTTTATCAGCAACTAGGAAATATGATCTGAAATTTGCGGTGAAATGAATCGCCGCTTGTATATACTTGTAAGGTAGAAAGGCAACAGCCTATAGCAGATTTAAAGGTTAGAAAGGGCTTTTTAATGGCAACAGTGTGGGCCTGATCCCACTTAGAATCCTGAAAACAAGTCCTAAATTTGTCAAGATCTTGCTTAGGATGTAGTACAACATAGGGACTAAGAGATCAAGTAATGAAGGCAGGAAAATACCTGCTTCAGATCTTTCCCCTAACACATATTATAGGTGGTAGCCTCAAGTAAGGCATTTTCTTCAGCTCCCAATCATCAGCAAGATGCTTTACAGGGTTATCGTTGAGGAATGGCATACACAAATCAAACACTTTACTCAAAGTGCTAAGCAATATTGCTACCTTGGCCAACTTTGGCCTCTTGATCTCATTTTCTGCCTCTGCTTTAATTATTTGGTTGGATTATCAGTATTAAAGATACCCAGTTACACATCTTTGGCTCTCTAGGGTTAAACTAATGGTCAGGGTTTTTTAAAGGAAACAGTATGGGAAAAAATGGAGCCAGTATTATCCATAATAATTATCCACTGAATTTTGACCTAGAGTAATTTCCTTTAGGAGTAAGCTTCATTGAACTCAACAGGGGTTGTATAAGAATAAACATGCATAGAGCTAGATAGTAAGCACTACTGTTCTTTAAAACACTGATTTAATGCAGCTCTTTAAATGCAACATGATTCAGAAAGAATGGAAAGGCACTCAGATAAAATAGGTTTATTTAAAAGTTATTTTCAGCAAAAAAGAATATGCAAAATACGAACTCTGACAAAATGTTCATTTTTCACTTCATAGTTTACAAATATACAAAATAGAAGTCTCCTTAAATTTATATTACATATTTATTATGTAAAGAACCATATAGAAAAAAAATATTTGTTCTGCTTAAGGCATATTTGGGAATAAACCATTGTACAAATTATTGCACATTGAAACCACAGTGCATTACAGACTGTCTGCATAGAAGATTAAAAGAGAGACAAACACAAATAAGCCAGGTTTATCAACCTGACTTAGGTCATCATTAACTGTAGATCGGAAGACAAACGTATTTCCTTGTCAAATATGCAGCAGTTGAGAACTTTGGCATTTTTGGTACCTTAAGAACCAAAAGTCATTCAGCACCATGAAAATAGACTTTTAACCATAACTCTGTACCTGAATTTCTTCTTCCTCATTTGACATAGTTTAGTAATGGCTTTTTTTTTTTTTTAAGGAAGGAGAAATTGCAAGACTACAACATGTTTACAATATTGCATTGAAAATAAATCTTAAGGGAACTTAGGGCGAAGACAGACATAGCATTTAAAGAGAAGTCACAGTGGATTCTTCAGCCATGGTGTGAGCCAACCTCCCCCCTCATTTCCCCCCACTTTGCACGACATTTATCCTCTGTGAAGTTAAATGGTGAGGTTTGGTGTCAGTTTTGACCCTTTCTCCCCACATTCCTTGCTTTAAAAATAAAATAAATGTAAGTGCAAGTTGTACCTTCACACATTCTCTCTTCTCTTTAAAAAAAAAATGAAAGTTTTAGAACTGTTGCAAAATTGCTTGAGGAATTTGAGTGGTGGGCAAAGAAAAAAGAGAGGTCTCTGAAGTCACAAGCGCAATAGCAGAACAGCATTAGCTTTTGTGGCAACCTTGCACAAACATGTTTTTTGGACTTCAACCTTGGCAAAGTAGGGGGGGGGGGGAGTCATTTAGATTGAATGAGATGAAGAAACTGCCAAAGCTGAACAGCCCCCACCGCTCTACAACGTTACACCTGTCTTCACCCATCATCTCCCTACGTAATCTCCCATTCTCCGCACCCTCAACAGTTTCGTTTTAACCCTGATATCCTTGACTTCCAGTCAATCCTTGGCAATCTGTAGTCCAGAAAGATTCAAGTCAGATTTTTCAATAAAAAAATAATAAAATGGAATGATGATACAAGATCCAGTCATTGTCCCCCTATAAAAGTTCCACAATTGTCTCGTCTTTTCTTTATTGTCCATTCATTTCCACGCTTTCTTTTTGGAAAGACCTTGCTGGGGTTCTTTGTAGTGCTTTAAAGTGGAGTTCTCCCCTCTGGCGGAAGACAGTCTTTTGTGCTGTCAAATACTGAATCTCTCATGGCAGTAAAGGAAAAAGTTCACCACGTCCTGTTTAAAAGTGTCTTTTCATATGCAAGGCAAGGTGGTCAGACCTGGAAAACGCTCTGTCACACCTCTGGCACTGGAATGGGCGGTGCCCCGTGTGTTTTCTGTAGTGACGCGTGAGTTCATCAGAGCGGGCAAATTTCCAGCCACAACCTTCCCAGTCACAGTGATAGGGCTTCTCACCTTCAGAAATAAAGAACCATATCAATTACTTCTGTATCCTTCACATATATAGGTGCATCATACGATTCAATGAATATAAGTTTGTTCCAGAAATCACAGTTACAGACCGTTTTCCCTAGGATCAGACTATTGTCATTATAGCTTCACATTAGCCGCTACAGCTGAACAAATTAGAAAAGGAAAAAATCTCATGCATATTTATTCAGCTGGCGAGACAATAGTTTTCTTCCCCCAAAATGCTGAAAGTGGTATAAGAAGCATTTTCCGTGGTGTGCGTACACCTATCCCTCAATCATTCCTCTTCAACAGTTCTGCAGGTTTTCTAAAAACCTGTAGAACCCGTTTGACCAAGAACGGTGGCATAAAACAAACAGGCTTGCAAATAATGTACCCACATACCTAGCCACCTGTGGCTAATAAGAATTGCCTCTGGGTAACGAAGCTGCAAAACTTTGCAAAACTTTGCTGTTGTTTTTCTTTTGATCACAAATGACTAGGCAAGCAAAAATATCTGTGGACTAGTATTATTAAACTAGTTTGCAAAGCTGGTGTTCACTACAGGTAATAACGCCTCACTTGTACCACCCATTCTCGCACACTAACATCTGTCACCAGCCTACATAAAATGAGGACATATCTAGAAGCATAAACATCTAAGGGACATTTTTTTCAATGATTGCTTGGCAGTATGTTAAATCACAATATTTGTTTCTCGATCTCTTCCTTGACTGCTTCCAAAATTAATGTTGCATGTAAGTATTCAGACTACAAAGGAAACCTGCACCCATTCAGGTAAGCTTAGCAATCAAACTGTTGTTACAACCACACTTTTCAGGGAACTAAAGAAAACGACGGAAAGCTATTTGCAGTCCTTCACTGTCAAACTTAACAAACACCCTCCTTTTTATATATATAATCAAACCAAGAACTTATGTGGAAATTGACATCAATCAGAAGTTTCTCTGAAAGTCAATGTTCTTAAGCAGTTTGGAGATACTGAAACAGTGTTGTTCAATGTATTTGCTGACAGTGCCCTAACTTTATTCTTTATGCCCTAGCTTTAGTATTTTAAATCATGCTTGTAAGTCAGTTTGAGTCAATTTTATGAGTAGTACAACTAATAATTGTTGTTGATGATGCTAATAATAATAAGAATACTTGTACACAAGTGAAAGCGCCACTTAAATCAGTGAATCCGTTTCCAGGTATACATGTTAAAAACTAGGCTGTTAGCACTATTAACACGTTACAAGGCAGTTCTAAACTTGCTTATTCAGAGCTAAGCCTGTCTTCAATGAACTAACAGGTTACCTGCTATACTTTTACTCATAACACCCATTTTTTTCTTAAGAGAGTCTAATTATTATTAATTAGAAAAGATGTTCAGGTTCTGGCAAATTTAACTGAAAAAACATACTGCCATTCAAAGAATATTTACTCACAATTAAGTCCCATTGGGGGACTTAATTAAGTCCCACTGGGGGACTTAATTTCCAAGTGAACACGTTAAGCAGCAAGGTAAATTATTGTGAATAAAAAATTATTTCATAGTAAGATGAACATATAAACTTCAGCAGCAAGAACTAAGTCTGTTGGTTATTTTTATCACTTTATATGGCTGGCTGGAAAATCCAGAACTGGATGTTTTCCGAAGCTAATTAACCAAGTCTGTTGCTAACTGGCAGCCGTTTTATACAACAGAATTGAGGAGAAATTAAATATAACAGTTTGTGGGAGGGCTGCCCTGCTTCCCCTGAAGTCAAAACAGTCTCAAATTAGAAGTTGGTCTCCAAGATCATAGCCAATCAGCTAACATTTGTTGATTTAGAGAAAATCGAAATGAGACTAAGCTCTTTAACCAGAAGCAACAAGTCCAACAAAATAAATGAATTATGGCTATTTGCAATTTCCATTCCCCCCAAAGAATCACCTCAGTGGCATTATCAGCATAAACATGCTTAATTCACTCTGGACTTCTAGCTACCTTGTAATTAGCTAGCCACATGGCCAGAGTCAGGCAAGAAAATCTTGCACGTCTGCAAAACAATTCCTTTGCTGTGGCTGAATCATTCAGAGACATTTTAACGAACTCCTCTGATCTGTAAGCAAAGCCATATATTGAAAGGCTCCCGCTATTTAAATTCTTATCTCGGATGCAGCCACAGATATGCATATTTTAATACACTGGTGGAATGAAACTATTTAAAATGGATACCACAAAGGTACCCCACCCAAAAAGAAAAAAAAGAATACGGTTGAGGGGGGGTGTTGTTGTTCAGGGTGGGTATCCTCATCCTGCTTTTGCCTCTGTTAGACAGGTTGGCAGGTTTTAATATTTCCAAAACCACCAAAACCTATTTAACTAGTGTGAGAAAAGATGTATACATGGGTACATGAGAATGATGATTCTCTCAGACTGATGGAGATGCAGGAGTTTAAGGGCGCAATTAGCACAGCAGCTCACTTACAAGGCACAGTGGGATACTTCTGAGCGAACATGGATGGGACTGCACAGCAAGGCAGTTAAAAAGAGGAATGAACGAGGCATCGCTGCACATAGCATATACGGACTTCTTTTGTGTGTGTCCCAACATCATATCACCAAACAAGTTTCACAAGCTTTTGGAAGACTTGCAAAACCGGTGCACAGAGTTACAGCGGGGCAAATGCATATGGCACCATAGGCAGACATGCCTTTTTCATACAAATGCCAGCTCTCTGAAAAACCTCTTTCCATACAACATACAACAACCCTACTACTTTGGGTGGGGCGTGCAAAAACAAAGCAAAAACCTTTACACAGCTGATGTTGGGCTATAGAGATTTGCTTTTGAGATAAGGGCATGAGATAAGGGATGCCTGGGACCTTGGCAGCACAGTTGAGCAGGGCTTACCTGTATGGGTCCGAAGGTGTGCTTTGAGGTGTGAGCTCTTTGTGTACGTTTTGCCGCAACCCGCATAGTCGCATGTGTGTGTGGCGGTCCTTTTCCTGGGCCATGACCGCCGCCCCCTCTTCGGCTTGGTCTCTTCGGCGAGGCAGCTCCCAGAAGGCATCAGCTCTAGAGGTGAAGAGGGCGGAGTCAGCATCATCCCTTGTACCAAGCGAGGCATATTTACAGGCTCTCCAAAAACATTTAGATAGTGAGACTGACCTTGATACTGGAGCGCGCTTGGTGGCAGCTGCTCTGGCAGAAAAGGAGGGTATCCCGGGCCAGGGTGGTAGCCTGGAGGAAGCGGCAGAGCTGGGTGACTTAAGCCCTGCGGGGAGGGGTGGCAGTCTCTGCTGTTCATCAGCTCCTCTGGAGTCAAGGGAGGGTTAGTCCTGCTAGGCAGTGGGCGCCCCAAGGGAAAATCGTGTTGAGGCGCCCTCTGAGTATTCCCGTGGGATTGGCCAATGGTGCAAGAAGGGGCAGCCTCCTGCTTGATTTTTTGGCACATCCTGGGCACGTGGTTATAAATAGGAGGTTGCACGGGTCCATCTGAACAAGGGGAGGTTGCAGCAGCTGGGTTGTTCTTGCTGCTAACACTGATGTGGTTGTTGTATTCCCCCATGTTCACGGTGGCTTTCACCACAAATTTGCCATGCAGGCTGCCCAGTGGGGATGTCTGCTGCTGCTGCTGTTGTTGCTGCTGCTGTTGCTGCATATAAACTGGGTCCAGATCTGGCCTCATCAGCTCAGCTACAAATCCACCGGAAGGGGAGACGTCGTTGATATCAGCCAGGTTGAACGGGGCAGCCGGGGCCTGCTCCCTGTTGTACAGCATAGCTCCCCCTCCTCCTCCGGTGTGATCGCCCCTTTGCAGTTGGTAGGTGAAGTCGCAAGTGGTAACTGTTGGGCAGTTGCTGCTTGTGATGGCGGGCGAGGGGCCAGGAGCGGTGCTTACTACTGCTGCGGCAGCAGCCGTGGGTTGTTCCTGGGGCATCAGGGAGTTGGAGAGGATGAAGTCAAAGTCCAGAAGCTCGTTCAACTCCTCCGTCTCCCGCCTTGACATAGCCCCACTGCTGCTGTTTGTGGTGCTGCTTTCCAGCTCAGAAGAGAGGTCGTAAGGCCGTCCTGTGAACACAGAGGGAATCCGCTTGAGGTGAGAGAGCTCCTCCCGCCACTTCTGTGGGCAGAAAAAGAAAGAAAAAAACGGTGTTGGTAAAGAAGGAGAAAACAGTGCTGGTGAAAGCACACCGAACTTTCGAGTTTCACAAAGCAGGAAAGGTATAGGAAAACCTAGGCATGAGCAAAACATGGCGACCACCAAAACAGGGGGAGAAGTCTTTCACAGACAACTCTTTGGGACACAACAAGGGACAGTCCTCTGCTGAATGAAGTGAACCTGTCAGTCTGTTCAAAGCAGTAGTCGCATGGCCCAATGCAATCAGCTGCAGAATTGCAGGACTGTGAAACGAAACCCTGGAAATAGTCAGTCAAGCCCCTATTTTATCGTGTGTTGAAAATACTTAAATAACATACACTGCGGGAGAGGGGAATAAATTGGGAGTCTCTTGACTTCTGATATATGTGCTTTTAAGGCAAACTAGGCAATTGTCAAGTCACGACATGTTGCAGAGAACTTTCATTTTCCCTCTCCATTCTGTGCTACATGGTGTGTGGGGTTTTTTGGGGGGGGGGCACTGTAATATTAATTTACGGGTTCAAAGGATTGTCAGGACTTCTACTGTAAAGCCTTAAGTTGCAAGGTTTAGATGGAATAATCTTTTAAGTCTTTAACTTTCCAACTGTATGTTCAAAAACTTGCCTGCAAAAAGTTACAAGACATGGTGATAAAATTAAAGGCACCAGTTAGCAAATTTATGTGTGTTTATGTGACTATACCTAAGTTTATGTATAGTCACATATATGCCCTTATGATCAAGTTACATTTACCTACTTATTAGTAAAGCAATGTTTTAGACACTACTGAGAAACAATGAGTTTACATGACTTAAAAAAGAGAAGGTATCATGTGGCTTTCTGCTGTTGTAAAGGAGCACAAAAATTAATACAAGTCAACAAAAACTGCACGCACAATGTTAATCAGATTGCCTGCATTTGATATTAAACACATGTAGGCGTTTTCTAAAGCAGCATGCATTATACAACAGCAGCTGTAGGTACAAGCCATCAGCTTGAGACAAGCGAACAAAAAGTTAACCTAAGCACATGAGTAGGTGTGCATATTTCCCAAGGCTGCCCATGTATTAAAACATATGTATCCACACCCATGATTCTGGGTTGCGATACACTGCATATTTCAGCTTATTTACTGCTGCACAGATCTGGTAAAGCAGATCTATCTATCCCAGTTTCTCTTTCCCCCTACCATCCCACATTACAGAATGAACTTCAGGGAGCAGCTACGCCCCTGCTGAAGGTAAGAGCATTTTCTTAAATTGTGCCTACACACATTCTGAGGGTCTAGGGAACAACAGAGCAAAAGAGTACTGTAGTCAGATGAAAGTGCTGCTTTTTTTAAAAAAAGGTGGGGATCATATCCCCGCAGCTGCTGTTAGAATATACATTTACATTGCAACACCCCCCATGCGTGTGCTTTCACAATTGTAAAGGGTGGAATAGCTCCCTTTTCGAACAAGACCGGGATTTTGTTTTTTTTTTAAGATGTCTCATTCAAACTCTATTGAGACCTGATCAACTTCCACATTCGATCCTATTATAGGAATCTCCTCCATCTTCTAACATCCCACCCCAGCCCCAAATGCTTTAGCTTAATAAATAAATAAATAGTGGGGCTCAAGCCCATCAAGAAGCACCACCCTAACATGGAATCCCATTCCACCAGTACAGGAGCTTGAGGGATTCTTTGATTCAGTGTTTCTTTGGTGGAAGAAATGCACTCCACACCTGTGCCGAAGGTCATTCTCATGTCCCATTAAAAGCAAAAACGCAGGTTCTGGGGGAGCTGAGCTCCTCTAGCACTAGTTTGATCCCTGAGTACCCCCCCCCCCCCGCCCGTCAGCATTCACACACAACTGCCCTGCCTGGTTGTGTACTCACGTTACTGGCACCTGCTTGCCTCAAGGCTTTCTCCCTGCCGGCCGTGCCCGCTGCGAAGGTGGCAATGGAAGGGAGGAGGGTGCCGCTGAGAGCCATGTCAAACTCGCCGTGGGGCGGCTGCCTGCGGAAACGTCAGAAGGGAGAAGGGTGAAATAAACCGGCGAAGCCCTGGGTTCATCCACAGACAGAACGCAATCAAAGAAAAAAAAATCCAAATTCGGTTCTGGCATGCTCAAAGTTCAGATCCAAGCATCTTCAAAGGGAAGAAGGGGGGTAGAAAAAATGGAAAAAGGGGAAACATCACCCACCTCATTAACGTGCCAAGGGCCGGTGCTTGGTCGGAGGTCAGAAGTATAGAATTATTAGTGTGATATATATATATAGATATATGTATTTATATATACTGCAACGGATGTTGTTAACTTTTGTCCTTTGGGTTGCAAAAAAAAGCAAACCAGAAACTTTAGAAAAATATATATATTAAAAAAATTAAAAAGCCGAAGGACGAGCTTTTGCTGGTGGCTTCTCCTAGGATGAGGAGCAGCCCCGCCACGGGGCTGCTCCAGCAGATTGCAGCGCGAGCAGCGGCTGGAAGAAGGCGCGAGACGGTTCCCGGGGATTCCCTGCTCGCGCCGCTGCCATGAGGGGAGTCCGGGAGTCTCCCGCAGCCACCGCCGCACGTCCCTGGCTGGCTGGCTGCGCTAACTGACGGGCGGGGCCGGCGCGCTGCCTCGGTCTCCCTCTCTCTCTTTCTCCGTCACGCGCTCAGGCTTCTCCGCTCCTCCCGCCGCCGCCGCTCCTTTCGCCCACCGCGGCCTTTGCGAACTGTCAAGCCGCGCGCCCGCCTCAGGCTGACTTATAAACTCTCCCGCCCGCCCCGCCCACCTCCGCGGGAGCCACGCCCACCACCACCCCCGAGAGGCGGGGCTGGGGGCATCGCGTCGCTACGGGCGACGGGAGAAAACAACAAACTTTACTCTCCCGTCCAGCACGTGGGGGCGGCGGGAGGGAGAGAGCGAGAGAGAGAGAGCAAAGGGATGGGCCGTGACGTCAGCAGAGCAGCTGGTTGGCAGCTCGCGCCCGGCGCTGACGCCAGCGAGGAGGAGCCCGCGAGGCAGCCGAGAGCCGCCCGTTGTGTTTCTGCTCGTCGCCCTCGCCTCAGAGAGGCGCTGCCCCCTCCCCCCTCCCCCCTCCCGCCACACACACACACACACACACACACACGCACACACACAGAAAAGCCGCGCGCGCCTGGTTTCAGCCGTTGCGCGCCAGCGGGCAGCGCCCAGGCGTCTCGCGCACCTGAGGGCTTCAAAGGGAGGGGGGGTCGCTATGCGTGAAGGGAGAATAGTATATAACACACACGCACACAAATATAAAGATATATATGGGGAGAGGGAAGGAAGGGCGGCTCATAGATTCAGTTTTTGTGCCTCTCCTGGGTCAGCTCTGGCGCCTTTCTCTTACGCGGGGGTTTGGGGGAAGCCATAGATGGCAGTGATTTAAATGCGTTTCCCTCAGTCATCGAGTTTAGCTATAGAAGTGGTGATTCCCCCCCCCCCCCGCGCTCCAAAATAAATTAACATTTCTCCGATGAAAATAGGGACGTTCTATTCAATTACGAAAATCAAAACATTAACGTTGTTATGTATACTCTGCCCATCTGACTGGGTTGCCTCAGCCAGTCTGCCAACATGTATGAAAACATAATAAAACATTAAACATTTTTAAAAGAAACATCCCTATGGTATCCATATACTTATCTCCTTCCCTGTACATACATATATGCTAATGTCCTTGGCTCAGGAGTTGCATAACTCCATATCCTCCAACATTTCTCTGATGAAAATAGGGACATCCTATTTAATAATAATAATTTTATTATTTATACTGCAGCCATCTGTACAGTGCATATATAAACATAATAAAACACTGAACATTAAAAAACATAATGAAAACAACAACAATAATTCAATAATTGCACCTCACTCATCTGACTGAGTTGCCCCAGCCATTCTGGGTGGCTTCCAACATATATAAAAACAAAAAAAACATTGAAAATTAAAAAACTTCCCTATACAGGGCTGCCTTCAGAAGTCTTCTAAAGGTTGTATAGTTACTTATCTCCTTGGCTTGAGGGTCACATAACTCCATACCCGCCAACATTTCTCTGACGAAAATAGGGACATCCTAAGGAAAAGCGGGACATTCTAGGATAAAATCAGAAACTGGGACGGCTTCTGTAAATCCTGGACTGTCACTGGAAAATAGGGACATTTGGAATGTCTGGAGTCGTCATCTGATATTCAGATAGCACCTTTAGAGAAGGATTTTGTTCATTTATTTTAGAACACCTGCCCCCCCCCATCTCTCCGTCCCCAGGTTACCATTTCCAGGACAAAAATAAAACACACACTTTTAATTGTTAGTCCCACAATCAGTTGCAGGTCTAGCTTGGCCCTGAGTAATGCTCTCAGCCACAGCTGCCCGCCGCTCATTTTGAATTAGAGGGAAATGCTTCCAGCCCAAAGGACAGGGCTTGCAGGCAGGCTTAAGCTTTGGCACCTGCCCTTCGTCTCCACCATTGCCAGGCTACTCACTAGGATGCCTTGTCATTCATCCATCCCCTTTGCATCCTGGTGTAGAGGAACAAGAACCAAACAAATGTCACATTAGCCCAGCAGCCATTACACTGAGGGGGAGAGAGTCACGTATTGCTTGCTCTGCTTTCTGGAATTGCAACCCCTCCCAACACTTCTTCCCCCCACCCAAAATTCCTAACTATCCCATTTTGCCCTGACAACAATGGCGAGGGGAGTTTCAGTAGAAACATCTGCCCAGGGCAGTTCATAGCCAAGCAGGGATTTGAAGTCAGGCTTTCTGTGTTCAGGCCCAACCAATCCGTTCAATTCTGCCCTAGTTAATGCAGAATTTTTCATTTTTCATTTGTACTGCTTGGACCTGCCTATGCTTAAAGTATAACAGGTCTCGCCTCACTGCTCTTCTGTATGCATTTCCAACTTGTGTTTGAGCAATACCCACATGATTTGGTCAAACAGTAATTACCACAAGTAATAGGGTTCAGATTACGTTAATATGCTAGATTGTGTGGGACCCCAAAATTTGCCTTGAATAAAGTGCTACTAGGTTTAGGAGCCATATTGGGTGGCATGCACACCATACATTTAAAATGACATCACTTTCCCAAAGAATCCCCACAGAACTGCAATTCCCAACACACTTAATGAACTTCTGGTCCCTGGCTCAGAAAAAGTAAGAGGAGCTTGAAAGTGAAGAGGAAGTAAAGCAAACACTGTTAGGAGGGATGAAAGAAGAAGATTTTCCCCCTATGTGAAGTTACAAAAGCTTCAGATCATTCATCTGTGTCACAAGCTAGGATGTGTCACTTAATTGCAACTAATTGCCCTGCCCCTGCTTTAGTTGTTGAAAGGGATAAGGAACATTTTGTTTTGTCTCCAGCAGACAACCACTTAGTTGTTCCATGAGGAGAGGGGGTTGTAGTTTTTTTTAAAATTATTATGTTTTGTGTTTTTATGTTGTAAACCACCCTGTGATCTCTGGATGAAGGGCAGCATATAAATTCAATAAATAAACATAATAATAATAATATTCTTCTTTGCTTCCTAAACTGATGTGTTCTTCCAGTAATATGTAGTGCTGGAATGTGGTGCTTTTTCTGTCCTTAAGAGCTTGGATTGACATGATTTTTATATTCTATAATTACTGAGTAGGATCTGAACTGTAAGAGTGACACTGTCCAGAATATTTAACTACTTTATAACTAGCTTCACTTTACGTCACAGGAATTATTATAATATTTGTTTATGTAGCCTTCTTGCATGATCTAAGAATTTTTATGTAGAAGGAACTAAGTTGCAATTCTATATATACATACAACTGCCTTTCTTCCAAATAGACTGGTATAGCAGCCAGTGCTCTGTAAATTCCATTGAAGTCTATACCATTAGACCTTATTAATACTTGTAAGACATCTTTGGATATTGTAAATTTTATAGAATATTGGAATGAATGTTACAGGTTCCTCAAAATTAAGTACAATAACCTGCATCATGATGAACGACGTAATGGTTCCCCCACACAACCATATTAATATTTTTGCTGCTCCAAATTGCAACTGCTCTTTTTGTTATTATAATGTTGGAGTGCCTGGAAATGTCATAATTTTGAATTACTAACTACACTGAGGAACTGGGTTGTGGGTACACTCTAAATACTTGACATTATAAAAGTAATACAAGGTGGCTGAGAGATTCTAAACCATTGCTTCCCTTTTATACTCTGTTTATGGAAATGAAGTTTCCTATTTCTGTAGAATTTTGCTGCCTTTTCACCCACCTATATGCAGAAATAATATCTCTTTGATTTTGTCTCACCTATGTCTGAGTATATGTGCTCCATAACTTACATCCTTTATTGCTGGATGACATCAACTTTGTGATTATTGTGACTCTTCACCATACACGTGAAGGATCTGTTTGAGCTGAAAAAATACACTTCTACCCCATTTTGTGGAGAAAAAGGTAGTCTCCAAAGACTACAGAATACAGCGTCACTCGTATCCCTACAGAATATGGCTACCCCGTAAAAGAAGTATGATATTAGTAAAGGTAAAGGGACCTCTGACCATTAGGTCCAGTCGTGACTGACTCTGGGGTTGTGGCGCTCATCTCGTTTTACTGGTGTACAGCTGGGAGCCGGCGTACAGCTTCCGGGTCATGTGGCCAGCATGACTAAGCCGCTTCTGGTGAACCACAGCAGCGCACGGAAACGTTGTTTACCTTCCCGCTAGAGCGGTACCTATTTATCTACTTGCACTTTAACGTGCTTTTGAACTGCTAGGTTGGCAGGAGCAGGGACTGAGCAACGGGAGTTCCCCCCGTCGCAGGGATTTGAACCACCAACCTTCTGATCGGCAAGTCCTAGGCTTTGTGGTTTAACCCACAGCGCCACCCGTGTCCCGCAAGTATGAGATTACTAGATGTATAAACATGTAGCTTCCAGCTGAAATGTAAATGTACCAACTTCTTTTGCTTTTCATCTTTCATCTAAAAAATATTTCTCAGCTGTAGATGCTGGAAAGAATGGGGGGTGGCCTCATAAATGAGGCTGGTTGGATATTTAAAGGTTATGAACCTCCCTTCTCATAATCTATTATTTCCAAACAGGTTAATCTGGGGGAGTTAAGTTCTGCTCTATATAATTTATAAACATGAGAGTGAGTAACCTTTGATGACTAAATTAAACCATGAAAGAATAAAATGCTCAGCTTTCTCTCTACAAACTGGTATTTCATGTTTCACCATATTAATAGTTAATATCTCTGGTCCGCAAGAATGGAGATGTTTCGGTAGAAAGTTCATTTCTTGACAGAAGATATGATGAGTAGCATGACGGTAAAATGATTAATGTGGAAACATGAGAAAGAATTTTTTTAAAAAGCTTTCCTCCTTATTAAGGGTTTGCCTTCATGTCTGAGATGTATAGCTTTTACTGTTTACTATATATTCTAGTTTTAGGGTGCATCCAGGTCATCATTTTTCCAGGAGCTGCTACTGAAAATAGCTCAAGAAGACTGAAAGCAAAGAATTAAGGGTGTTTCTCCTTCACTCAAAATCACAGCCTCCTGAGACTGCTTTTCTTTAAAACAGAACAGAACTTCATATCATTTGCAAGTAAATGTAGTTTGCACCCGGCTGGGACCAACAAGTGGATTGGGTTTGATGCCGACAGTGAGTGTCGCGGTCAACATGGTGAAAACAGGATGCAATGAAAAGGAATAGCAGGTGGGATGGGCCTGGCTCCAAACATGGAGCCTGTTGCCCAATAGGTCAGTGTGTCTGGCTGTTGGTGGTTGGCTGTTAGAAGGTTCATGGTTCAAGGCCACCCAGGGACAGCTGTGGGCAGGATTTCTGCATTGCAGGGGGTTGGTTTAAGTCGACATTTCTCTCTGTCCTCTCTCCAGTCCTCTCGCAGGGCCATCCTAACCTTTCCCTATAATACCCACTCATATGCTCAAGTCAGAACGTGTTGTGCACCTTTGACTCAACAAGAAGTTGACTTTGGGTCACGGTAAACTAAAGGGAAAACTGTATATAATTTATATTGCAGTTACACTATAAAACACTCATGACCATGTGCACCTTGTCCTTCAGGGCCACAATTGCCCCGTTCAAGACCAGGGAAATCTCCCAGCCCATGTCCCCCAGAAACAGTACTTCTGTCTTGTCCAGATTCAACCTCAGTGTGTTACCCGCATAAAATATAATTGCTTTTATTTTATATTTATGCTGCTGCTCACTAAAGCTTCCATGGTATCTTAAAGCAAAGTTAATAGGAGCAAAAAAAAAAATACCATAAATATAAAACTAACAGCAATCAAAGAGATAAAATGACAGAGAGCAACAGCTAAAAGCAATGTTTAAATTCAGCAGAACAGATAAATAAACTACAGCCAGCTTACACCAAATGACAAAAATGTCAGGCAAAATAAAAAATAAAAAGGATTGGCACTAAAATGATGTCAAAATTGCCATCTGAAAAGCTGACCATCCCTTCAGTCACCACCCACCTAAACAGGGGTTCTGAGGATGGCCTTTAAGGATGACTGCATATTAAGTCACTACAATGTTTGGTTTATGTACTCTTAGGGTCAAACTACATATATCTATGATTGCATTAAATTATATTTGCTGTTTGTTACTAAATGATTACATTTAGTATATAAAGTTTGTTACTATGGTATGTATGTTTGTGTTTTTATGTTGTAAGCTGCCCTGTGATCCCCAGATGATGGGCAGTATATATATATGTGTGTGTGTGTGTGTGTGTGTGTATGGTAAAGGACCCCTGACAGTTAAGTCCAGTCGCGAATGACTCTGGGGTTGCGGTGCTCATCTCACTTTACTGGCTAAGGAAGCCCACATTTGTCTGCAGACAGTTTTTCCGGGTCAGCATGACTAAGCTTCTTCTGACGAAACCAGAGCAGCGCACGGAAATGCCGTTTACCTTCCTGCTGGAGCGGTAAATATCTACTTGCACTTTGATGTGCTTTCAAACTGCTAGGTTGGCAGGAGCTGGGACCAAGTAATGGGAGCTCACCCTGTCGTGGGGATTCAAACTGCCGACCTTCCAATTGGCAAGCCCTAGGCTCAGTGGTTTAGACCACAGCGCCACCCGTGTCCCTATATATTCTTAAAAATGCAGCCACAGAGAATGGGGCAATAGCACATGGAAAGTGGGGATTTAACCCTTTTCTCCTGCACAACATTTCCAACAAAAATAGTTCCTCGCAAGCAGCAATTGATGCTGCTTTTTCTCAACTGATCATAAGCTAGGCAGTAAGGATGCAACTGTTTGGTGCACATTTGTTACAATATTACATGTGTACCGTATATCCAGCTCACAAAGCGATAAATATTTATTCTCTTACACATATTTTACTGTATTTATTTATTAAACTGAATAGGAATTATTAACTCAGTCCTAAGGTATATTTAAATGCAGGCAAGTCTGACTTTTTAAATGTAATTCCCGTGCATGCAAGTATGTTTGGGAGTGGGGCATTGGTCTCCATAATAAAAGATGGAGGAGTGAATTGATGTTTCCTGTTCTGAAAGTAAATATTTTGCTTCAAGAGTTTGCCTTAAATGTCTCCAGCTTTGCTTTGGCATTTATGTAGCAGCAGGATACTATTATCCTACGATAACATTCTCTTGCACAGACATGATAGTTTAATTAGAGCAATATGGAAACAACTTTAGTATCTTTGACATGGGCTCTACATGGTGAGTCATTGATACTATAACTAAAGACAGATTTTTGGCATCATAATGTACAGTAGGACTAAGATTTGGAAATATAAAATTCTCTTCCACTTGAATGGCAGCCTTCCAGGCTGGGGCAGCTACACCGAGTGGCAAGGTCATGCATTTGCCAGGGCCCTAAGAATGTCCAAGTAACATCATTCTCACTTGGCATTGCACACTCAGAAAAGTCGGAGGCAATGCGATAGAATTCTCACTTTGTATGCCCCATCTTTCCTAGTTTAAGGCTCAGTGGAGGTGCATTGCAGAGGACTCCCACACTCCTGGAACTTGGCATTTCCCCCAAGGTACTTAAAAATGACCTCTTTGTGCTTAGTTGGTGCTTGTCCTTCTAATTCAGTAATGCTGAGTGGATATGATTCATCAGAACTTCTCCTATGCCAGCACCACTGAAATAAACAGAACATGCAAAGGAGTTCTGTACCCTTGTGGAAGTTTCATTTATTTCAGTAGGTTGACAAAGAATGGTTAATTGTGTCCATTTGTTTTACCAGGATATTATTGTTGTTACTGCATTTCGGTAGATGCCAGCCTGGCACTAAGCAATGGTAAGGGGTATTTCTTTACTTGCAGCAGCGTAATAATAATAATAATAATAATAATAATAATAATAATTTATTTATTTATTTATTTATACCCCACCCATCTGGCTGAGTTTCCCCAGCCACTCTGAGCGGCTTCCAATCAAGTGTTAAAAACAATACAGCATTAAATATTAAAAACTTCCCTAAACAGGGCTGCCTTCAGATGTCTTTTAAAGATAGGATAGCTGCTTAATTCCTTCACATCTGAAGGGATCGTGTTCCACAGGGTGGGCGCCACTACCGAGAAGGCCCTTTGTCTGGTTCCATGTAACCTCACTTCTCGCAATGAGGGAACTGCCAGAAGGATCTCAGAGTCCGGGCTGAACGATGGGGGTGGAGACGCTCCTTCAGGTATACAGGACCGAGGCCGTTTAGGGCTTTAAAGGTCAGCACCGACACTTTGAATTGTGTTCGGAAATGTACTGGGAGCCGGTGTTATGTGGTCCCAGTGGCCACTCCCAGTCACCAGTCTAGCTGCCGCATTCTGGATTAATTGCAGTTTCCGGGTCACCTTCAAAGGTTGCCTCACGTAGAACACATTGCAGTAGTCCAAGCATATGAGAATGTATTGGTGTGGGTTGAGATAGGGTAAGCACAGTCTTCTTCTGTTATAAGTAAATGCAAACGTGCATTGTGTGCTTGTGCCTTGAATATAACTTCTTCACCATAGGGATGAATTGGTAAAAAAATGAATGAGCTTTTTTTACGTTACAGAACTGTAATAAAGAGTTCTATAGGTGAATAGTATTCCACCCTTTTGCAGTTTGTCTACTTTCAGGATAAGTCCAATAGGCACATGTGAATGTCACAAAGAATGTTTATTTAGTCAGGAGTAAATCCACTCAGCTTCCATGGTCTCTTTTTCCTAGTAAGTATGTTTAGGACTGCAGTCCAAGGCTGCCAGGTAAATTGTCACCTATGAATATGTCTAGCATAGTTTATTATTTTAAAGGGATGGTGAACAAAAATCATGTTTTCAATCTGTATGTTTTTGGATATAAATCCATAGGAAGTGGATATGCTGTTACAATGTTAGCTCCAAATTGCTCTTTTAAATAAACCAGCACCTTCAGTATTCCAGGGTACAATTCAAGCATATGCTAGAAGGATAACAAGGAAAGGGAGAATAGATAAAAGAAGATTTGCTTTCATTAATAATCCCAGGAATAAATTGGAGGATTCTAATGAGCAACCTAACAATTATCAGCTGGAACTGTGACTTTGCATTCAGACTGCAACTTGATTGCCAAATAATGCTTTCATCCATAAATAAATGCTTCCATTTTGTTTGACAGTCTCCCTTGATTGTGTTACACAACATGTCATCTTGTCAATATGTCACACAATTGTTAAGACTGGTATTTTGGGCAAGAGCTTTGTCTAAAAGAGTTAGACTTGCAATGGCTGGAAACTTCAAAGTAAATCCATCATCCAAATATGTCAACTTTATTCTGTCCACAAATCTGTTTTCTGTGTTTTATTCCAAGTATTATCTGCTGACATTTAGTGACAAGAACTAATCCTTTGTTGATCTGGTACAAGGTGAAGGATTCTTTTTGATCTCATTATCAGAGTTGCTAATTCCCCCCCCCCCCACCCGCATATCTGTTTTGGTACAAGAAACCTTAAAAATGATGCAGTTCTTGTTTAATGTTGTCATCCTCAAAACTGTATTTCCCTAGTGCAAATCTTCACTTCAGTGAAACCTCTACTGGTACAGTAGTACCTCAGGTTACATACGCTTCAGGTTACATACGCTTCAGGTTACAGACTCTGCTAACCCAGAAATAGTGCTTCAGGTTAAGAACTTTGCTTCAGGATGAGAACAGAAATCGTGCTCCAGCGGCGCGGCAGCAGCAGGAGGCCCCATTAGCTAAAATGGTGCTTCAGGTTAAGAACAGTTTCAGGTTAAGAATGGACCTCCGGAACGAATTAAGTACTTAACCCGAGGTACCACTGTATAGCGTTTTGAGGGATCACTTCTAAGTTGACCCAATTTGAACATGTTCAGTAATGTGAGGTGGGGTTTGCTTAGAGAAAATTTGGAAAACCATAATGTTAAAACTCCAAAGTCAGGGGACAATTTTTTTTAAAGGCTTGTGGGAGGAGGCACGATATCTTTGGATATTATAGAAACACATTGGATTTTTAAAATTATGAATTCTATATTTGTTGCTTATACTAATATTCATGCTTATGACCTTTAAAGGCTGTTGAAGTGCTTGGTCAACAGAAATGACTGAACAGTATCAGACTCTTGCTGTTATGTGGTGTGAATTGACTTCAATATGAGTTATACAGCCAATAATAAGTTGCAATTTTTTATTTTGATTTTACTGACAGTGCAGTCCAGTGCATTACTCTGAAGTCAATCCTATTGAGTTCAAAGAGAAATATTCCTAGGTCTGTGTGTTTAGAATTGCTGCTACTCATTCACTAGTGTAACATCACTAAATTGCATTTGTTTCAAACACGGGAATCAAATAATATCACCAATGCATTTATTATTGTTTCCTACTTTGAAATATTATTTCAGTTTCTGCCCTTTCTTTTTCATTTCTCTACAGTTATTTTTCTTTACACTTGTTTCTGCTTAGTCTGAATCTCAGCTTGTACAGGAGCAAATTGGTGAGCGGAACCAATATTTCAGTCCCTTCCTAAGGGCTCCTATTACAGCAATTCAGTCAAGGTAAAAAGTCTCTGTGCACAGTACATTTTTGCATACAGGTGTGTGGAATATTTAAGTAGATTGTATGGAGCTAGTTGGATAAATTGTACGGAAGAATGAGGATAGGGGGAAAGACCCAAATAACAAATCTAGTGGGACAAAATGTCCTAGAAGTAATTCTGTTATGAGAATGTAACATAATATGCACTTTTAAGTCCTGTTGTTTTAATTAAGTACTGTATATGCTTAATTTCCCCCCAGTCAAAATCAATAGGGCGAAATATGCTTAATTTTATATGAATTTTGCCCTGTGGGTTCTAAACTTCCTGGGATCAGCATTCAGTATTTTTTTCTCCATTTGCTTTAAAATGCATTTAGACACAAATCTGTATAGGTGCTTGTTTGGAAAGTACTGGTCAAGTACTCTTTCTGCAGGGTAGGGGTGTTTGAAATTGGCAGTTTCAGACTTCAGCAACAAAATAAGTAGCTGATCAGAAACAACAACAGTGGTTAGTGTGTTAAATGTTGTTGGCAAAGGTCTGAGCAACGGCTAGTATGTGTGACTGCTTTTTGTTCTCTATCCATCTCTCCACCCCCTCATCAATACAGATGAGAAACTGAGGTGGCGAAATGGCCCAATTCCCGTTTGTGAAATATTTCATTTCAATATACTGTTTGCAGTGGTGTGCTTGGAAGCCTATAGAGGAACTTTTAGAAAACTGTTTCCTGCCTCAAATTTCCATATATATACAATAGATTCTATGGTGGCCAAAAAATAAATGATCAGTTGAAAAACCAGGACATAACAAATTATAGTAGAGGTTTCCGTATTGTTGTAATTGTTAATATGACAAAGCAAACTTGTTTAAACAAATAAAGCAACTCAGCAGGGCTGGCTCCAGGTTTTGGGAGACTTAGAACTTGGATACTGTCTTACATCTCATCTGAGAAGCTGAAAGGGATGGGAAGAGAGGTATTCAACTTAAAAGGCTCCTCTCTTAAGTAATTTTGAGGGTGCCCCTTTTGTCATTGTAGTTCCAGAGTCAATAACCTGCTGGCTATGTAAATCAAGATATTTTTCTGAGAGCCAAGTTACATTATTAGGCTGAAAGCTCTAGAACATAAAGGGATAGACTTGCCAATATAAGGAACATGGTTACGAGTAAATTATATATGTCGAAATTCAGGGGAATTTCAATGAAAATCACATCTTCCAAGGGCACCATCCTGATTTCTGCTAGTACACTTCATAAATGACATTTAAAACCCGCAGCAACCTACAGAAAGTATCCAGAGTAATGATTTATCATTGTTGGAAAACTTGGTCCTCTGTGTTGTGTAAACACATAGTAATATGTCGCTTATTGTGGAAAGATACTGTTATAAAGTTCATCAGCCTGGCAAATTTTGCTTATAGTACCGTATTTTTCGCCCTATAGGACGCACCGTCCCATAAGGCGCACCTAGTTTTTTGGGGGGGAAATAAAGGAAAAAAATTATTTCCCCCCCAGGCGCGGGGTTGGGGAAGCCCGAGCTTCCCCCGACCCCAGCCCCCAAACAGGCAGCTCTCTGCAAGCCGTGGGAGCCCAGTGCTGGCTCCCGCTGCTAGCGGAGAGGTCCGCGAAGCCTGGACGCGCTGAGCTCAGCGCGCGCAGGCTTCGGCATGCAGGCACCTCTCCGCCAGCAGCGGGAGCGCTCCCGCTGCTAGCGGAGAGGTCCGCGAAGCCTGGGCGCGCTGAGCTCAGCGCGCGCAGGCTTCGGCATGCAGGCACCTCTCCGCCAGCAGCGGGAGCGTTCCCGCTGCTAGCGGAGAGGTCCGCGAAGCCTGGGCGCGCTGAGCTCAGTGCGCGCAGGCTTCCGCATGCAGGCACCTCTCCGCCAGCAGCGGGAGCGCTCCTGCTGTTTGCGGAGAGGTCCGCGAAGCCTGCATTCGCCCCATAGGACGCACCCAGATTTCCCCTTCATTTTTGGAGGGGAAAAAGTGCGTCCTATAGGGCGAAAAATACGGTATATAAAACCTGTATGTTTTCATCTTAGCTACAAAGATGACATTTCATCAATCGGATTTGGTTACCATCATCACAGATCATCACATTCAGTTTGACAGTAGGAGATCTATTGATTAAAGGCACAAAAGTAATCGGTTTCCTGAATTTAAACAGGGAACTGCATGGCTTCCAGCTACTGAATATACATTTTTTTCTGAATTAGCCTGCTCGCTTCCTTTGCAATTCACCCCTCCCTGCAGGTTCTTCTTCTTCTTCTTCTCCTCCTCCTCCTCCTCCTCCTTTTTTAAAAAGGTTCATAGTTCAATTTCTCTCCCCTGATTTAATAGACTAACCTGGCTTAAAATTCACAAACTCATAAACAGCTAAGAATGTTGGTGTGTAGGATTCATTAAAGTCATAAGAAGTTCACTTCTTGGACACACATTTTAGAATTATCTGGACTCTATTAGAAGAGCACCTTGGAATCAGTCTATCTTAACACCAGATTTTCCAAAGTACTCAGAGTCACAGCGTCTTTTGCCATAGAGCATGTGAAGCCAATCCAGACTTCCCTTTTCTCTTAATTTTCTTTGTCTTATCATGTTCATCTTGGTCGAAGAAATAAGCAAGCAGCTGGAAGGGCATTTTGATGTTTCTGTTGTGACCAAATGCATTATCAGACAGACATGTTATTTCAGTACAAAAGGATGCAGTGGACTCTGTACAGAAGCCTCTACAACATGTTCTTCTGCTATTTTAGTCATGGTCTTGTGGTCCAACTGAACAAATACTTTGTTGTTGTTGTTTAGTCATTTAGTCGTGTCCGACTCTTCGTGACCCCATGGACCAGAGCATGCCAGGCACTCCTGTCTTCCACTGCCTCCCGCAGTTTGGTCAGACTCATGTTTGTAGCTTCGAGAACACTGTCCAACCATCTCATCCTCTGTCGTCCCCTTCTCCTCGTGCCCTCCATCTTTCCCAACATCAGGGTCTTTTCCAGGGAGTCTTCTCTTCTCATGAGGGGGCCAAAGTCTTGGAGCCTCAGCTTCACGATCTGTCCTTCCAGTGAGCACTCAGGGCTGATTTCCTTAAGAATGGATACGTTTGATCTTCTTGCAGTCCATGGGACTCTCAAGAGTCTCCTCCAGCACCAGAACAAATACTATAGACTGCTTTTTAACAAGCTGTTGGAAAATGGATTATTTTCTGGCAGATTCAAATCACCATTTTAAATTAATGTTTTAAATTTCAGATTAGTGCAGATATTTTCAAACTTTTTACTCCCTGGGCTCAATTGAAAGAGTTTGCTTTGCTGTCCTTCTCTCCAGCTCCCTATACAGCTCAGGACCAGGCTACTTGAGAGACCGCCTTAACCCTTATACACCCAGTAGATTGCTGCAGTCTGTAGGAGAGTCTGCAAGTTCCAAAGATCTCAGAAATCCACACTGCAGTAGCTCAGAGCAAAGCTTATAGTGTTGCTGTATTATAACTAAATCACTTACCCTTACTGTTTCTGGGAAACTCAGTGCTGTTTTTATTTACCTGCAGAAGCCATGGGGATGGTTTCATTGTGATTCTTGCATTGAAGGGGGTTGGACTAGATGATTCTCAGGGTCCCTTCTGACTCTACAATTCTATGATTTTATGATTCTCAACACATGTTTGAAAGTGAAGGAAGGGTTATGTGAGCTTTTCCAGACAAACAATTCTGCCAAAGTGGTAATCTCATATAGTTTCATTTCTTCGAATAAATAACCATTAAGAGTAAAAAAAAAAGATAAAGCAAAACAAAACAAAAACATATTCAGTTCTTCTTTTGTGTTTTGCATTTTCTAATGGTTATGGACAGAATTTCCAAAATATAAACAATATATAACGTTTTCCTGAACCAATCACAATAATAAGGTAGACAGAACTAGGTAGATGCGATATCAGATTTTTTGTTTGTGAATCTATTACATATGTGAATGCTGGCAGAGAATATAGCATTTTGTATTTGTCAGAGATAGCCCATTTTACTAAGTGCACCTAAGTCCTTTTATTGGGCACCTGCCAAAGCCATATTATTACCATCTAGGCAGGTTATAGACTGTTGGCATTTAAGATTAAGCAGTACTTAATGACAGAAGCAAAGCAACGCTGGAAGGTAATGTTTAATGATGGGCAAACTTCAAAACACTGGATTTTGTAAATGGCGAATGGACATAATTGGCAGTTTGTCAGAAAGCAAAAATGTAATTAAAGCAGCACCTGCCTGGAGTTTGGAACAAGATATTTCATGATTGAAGAGAAAAGGGAAAAATAGTAGTAACTGATAAAACTCTGAAATTCAGTGGGGCCTGGAGTGGGTTTCTGTGGGAATAATACTTCCTACTACTCTATCAGGTAAAAAATTAGGTAAAAGTCTGATGTTTTCCCAGATAAGTAAATAAGATTTGCTTATTCACTATACTGTAAGGAAGTTCTATTAGGCAACTGCTTAGAACTGGCTCTTTTTTGGGGACTAAATATGTCTCTGGGGCATATTTACATTTATTGTATGACCTTGCAAATACACACACACCGCTGCAATTTTTGCCAAATTACTGTCATTGATATATTGTTTCTTCTTAAAGTACATCAATAGATTGACATTACATGGAAGTGAGATTTCTTGACTGTTGGCTTATTCTAGTGGTTACACATAAGTGTGACACATGGATGTGTTGGTGACAAGTGTCACAGGTAGTTTGCTAGTTTTGTTCAGAGAGAACCCCAAGGATGTGGATTTAAGATGCTGAAGGCCAGATTGTCAATTCTTAATGATTCAAGGCAAGTATTAAGTGAAGCAAGAACACAGCTGAGTGACATTGCAATAGATGAAAAACAACATTTGAAAATTATAGAAGCTTGCTAAGAAAGTTCATCAAGTCTGGTAAATCAAGGACATTCTTCCAGTGGGACTTTTAGATCAGACCGCATCTTGGTTGCTTTCCCACCTTCATGATTGGTTATGCTAATAAATTTAGAACATCTAACTCAGTACTTGTTATCAAGAAACAGACAACTGTAAATAGAACTTGTACAGGACATAAGGTATTTATTGAAGCTGGCTCACATTATTTTAAAGGCAGCTTGGTTCAACAAAAGTTATTCTCAATGATTATATGGTAATCGATTAATAGCCACATTTCCCTTGCAAATTGGGTGACATTGGAATTTTAGACATTTGTTTTGAGAAAGAAGCCCAAATTCATGTCTCTTTTAAAAGTTAAAGGGACTTGTGTGTGCGTGTGGGAAATGAAGGATGTGGCGAGTTCTCATCTTTGTCCAAAATGGCAGTCCTCTCATGTGGAAGTGATATTGATGAGAAAGTGCCTTTAAAATGGCATTGAGTACAGGTATGTCTTGTAAAAGGCCTACGTGCACCTTAGAGATGGTTCATCACCTCTGAAAGATGAGAAAGGGATCAACTACTTGTAAATTGGAGGCGGAGAAGAGCAGCTTAGCCTCTTCACCTTGTGCAGCGAAAAGGTTAGTGTCAATCCTGCTGGGTACTCTGTGCATATATATATATTTTTAAAAAACCAAACTCCCTCTTGAACAATTCTTTTTGAATAGATCAGGAATAATTGTATCTGGATTCTCTGGCCATAAAATATTCTGTGAATGATTTTAAGGTGTGAAAAACTGTTGCAGTATTGATATCCTCCTGTCCCTCAGCTTTCTTCATGGGTTGCTTCCAGAGCTGACTGTTAATGCAAGTTTGTGTCATGTTTTTAACCATCTGTGTTATGAATGGTTGTTCAACAAGAGAGTGGCATTTATCACATACACAATCGCATATACTTCACACTTTTTCTCCCCCAGACCTCTTTCCCCTGCTGGGTAACCCTTCCGCAGTTTGTTAAATTTCCTTTCCCCTGTGATTGGCTCCATGCTTACATTAAGCTTTTCCTAAATTAGTAGGGGCATGGTGGGGGGGGGGATTTCCACCAGAATTGTGGAAGGGAGAGGGAAGTTGTAAAATTTTCATTTCCCCTCAGTCCCGCTTGTTTCCTCCTCAGATGACTGAGAAGCAGCTGAGAGTAGTGAAAAGGGGGCTGAAATGCAGAAAAAAGGCTATAGGTAGGGTGGGATATTGATTGAATAAATCAATAATTCTCCCCCCCCCCAACTGCTCCTCCAGTGGGAAGTTATGGCCCATAAGCAGCCTAGGGAGTGCAAATTGCACACTTCTGAACAAAAATTAGACAAAAGGACGTGTCTCTTGGAGACTATGCATACCGACTGGAGAATGTGCATATGGCCCAGTGAATGTACAAAATGCGGCCAAGAATGTACAGAATTCAGCCGAGAGATGCACATTTCCTATGGATGTAGTATGTGCACATTCTCCACGAGGCCTAGTGAATGTACACAATGGCCCTTAACACTCCCATTTATGTATGTGTTTATTTAAATGGATACTGTACACTCCTTGATTGTAAAAAAAAAACACCCTAAAAGACGTTTATAAAAAGATAAAACAGTAAAATCAAGAAGAATCACAACCATACTTTGAAACATACAAAAGTTAAAATACTAAAAAAGAAAAGAAAAAAAGATTATAAGCATCTGGATAGGTTTGTCTAAACAAGAATGTACAGTGAAGGCACCTGCTTGTTCTCAATAGGTAGGGAGTCCCAAAGTGCAGGTGCTGCTACACTAAACAACCAAGTTCTTAAAATGTGGATCGGGCAATATTCAGCACCTGGGGTAGTGCCTCCAGCAGTTTTTAAATTTTTAGTATGTGTGTATGTACACACACACACACACACACACAGAGCGAGAGCGAGAGAGAGAGAGAGAGAGAATAAAAAGCCAAGATTTTTCTCTAACAAAGCAACTGGCCAGTACTATGCCCAGTGCAAGTAAGGGTCTTCATTTCACTTTGACACATAGTTGACATTATAAAATATTTTTCTTTGCTCAGGAAGACCTTTAATACTTAGCTTTAATCATACAATAGAGAGCAATATAATTTTCCTGGCAAACTAAAATAGATGTGCAAATTGGAACAAAAGGATGGGATCTAACAGTGGCATGTAGTCTAGCGCGCTCAAATATAACCAGAAATGAGCTGTAGTAGGGAATATGTCTATATTAAGGCCAGAAAAGCAAAACAAAATCAATACTGTGGATATAAAGCCCACTGTTAAAAGAGCTAGAAAGGTTCACAGCAAGAAAATGGAAATGCACAATTGTATTTGCACAGAAAGGGCTTCCCATTGTCTTATTTGAAAACTCTTCCTGTGTCCCTCTGTTGATTCCCTCATTGCACTCCAACCTAGATCTTCCTCCGAGAGCAATAGCAACAACCCCCTTCAATATTTTGTTTGCAATTGTGGACTAGGCAACATGTAATTGCCACATGTAATTATCACACAATCGGGCTAGTGCTATTATAATGTTACAGGTTACCCCAATCTCTGCTGACTGGTAGCAAGATTCCAGGGATCTTTGCACGCAAACCAGGGTTTATGTTACTTTGGAATGAGGCACAGCAGAAACTAGTTTATTTTGCACATATTTACAACCTGGGTTTTGGTGGAGGGAGTGCAGAACATTACAAACCCTCCAAGTGTCTCTTCCCCCAGGGACAGTCCCGGATTTACAGAAGCCGTCCCAGTTTCTGATGTGATCCCAGAATGTTCCGCTTATCCTTAGGATGTCCCTATTCTCATCAGGGGAAAGTTGGAAGGTATGGCGTTATGCCATTCCCAAGCCAAGGAGATAATAATAATAATAATAATAATAATAATAATAATAATAAAAAAATTTATTTATAACCCGCCCTCCCCAGCCAAGAGCGGGCTCAGGGCGGCTACCAACCAATATAAAAACAAATTGATTGAAATACAACTTAAAAACAAGATTAAAATACAACATTAAAACATTAACTATACAACCTTTAGAAGACATCTGAAGGCAGCCCTTCATAGGGAAGGTTTTTTTTTTAAAAAATTAATGTTTTATTATGTTTTTTTATATGACATTACACCCCAGGAGTGTCTCTCAGTACAGCCTCTCCTAACTGAAGCGCATGGAGGTCTCCCTCCCCCTTACTGCAAAGCTCTGTTTTTTAAAAGGACACATTTTTCCTGTGATGACATCACACCCCATTACCCTGGCAACCTCCCCCTCCCAACTCTGCTATTGTCTTTTGCAAACTAATACACAGCTGGGGGAGGAACCCTAGCCCCCTTCTTGTCTGACGCTGAGTGTCTTACCTTTCGTCAGGTAAATCATCACCTGCCTTCGTTCTGTGATGGCACCTCTCTATAAGCAACCTCCTGAGGAAGCTGGCTAGACTTATTTTCTTTAGGCCTTGCTGAATCCATTGCTCAAACCACACATTTACTAATTTCAGAAATTATGAGGAGAGCCTGGCCCCCGGGAATTTTAGGGGATGCTAAAACAATAGCATCAAGAAAAGAATGAGGTTTTTGTTGTTGGTGGAAGCACAGACACCTTTTCAGTTATATCCATCTCTCCAGCTAGTTTAATAGTACTTGGTTTATAATTAGGCCTAGCAGAGTGAGATGGGGATCAGGATGTCTTTGTATGTTAAGAGCACAGCCTGCTTCTTTGTCCTCAAGTCACCTCATCGCTGCTGGGCATTGCAGGAGACTCTGAGCTGAAGTCAAAACGTGAATCGTTGCCAGGTACAGCATGTCATTTTAAACATAAGGAAAATGTGGCAAAATAATACAAGCCCATTCCTGCAGCGTTTCCTCACACAATGCTCCTTCTGAACTTGGTGGGAGATTTTTTTGCGTGAGGTAAAAATCTTAAAAATAGGGCTTGGCCAGTCTAATTCATAATTCCCTGTGCCATCCAGGGAAGACTACATAACTGTACCAAAAATGTATACTGAAGCGATTTGACATTCTTTTGCAGACTTGAGTATGCCAAGATGGCTGTTGGTGTTCTTTGACACCAACGGAAAGTTGCTTTGTTGTTTTGGAAACATCTCCTGCACAACCTGCAGAAAGAGAAATCCAACTGACACTGAAAGGGGAGAAAATGAAGGGGGAAATCTCTTTACAGAAGGCGCTTGCCTTTTTCACAAGGAAGATGTTGAGCTTCTATTGGTCTATGAATCTCTTATTGTAGTTAATGGAAAATGGAGTATTCTAGGCAATCAAGATTTATCATTCATTTTGCAAACAAGAAACAGTTTTGTTTGTTTGTTTGCTATTTTAAATATATGGCTAATCTTTTTTGGCCTTCCATGACAAGCAAGGCATTCTCTCAGATCAGTCCGACACATGAGACAGGGTGCACCTTTGAATTGCTTTAAGTGGGGAAGGAGCAAGTCTGGAAGTAGAAAAGTAGTGCCCTGCAGTGGCGTAGCGTGGGTTGTCAGCACCTGGGGCAAGGCAAGTAATTTACGCTCCCTAACCCGTGGATTTGCGCCCCCTAACCCTAACCCCCAGATGTTGTGCCCGGTGCGGCCGGCCCCCCTGCACCCCCCATGCTACACCACTGGTGCCCTGTTGTCGTAGTTAGGCCACTTTTGGGTGAAGTTGTCTTGTAATGGTTAGTCCCACATGCAGGGGCAGGGGGCCAGAGAAGAAAGATGGTCTGCCCTTGGTGGCTAATGGATTCTAATGGATTTCTGATGACTTTGGGGGATTTTTTTCAGTGGATAGAGGAGGTGATGCTGTCAAGGTGCTTGTTTCATGGTGGAACATCAACAGGATCATTCCCAAGGTTCCTCACGGGTGCTGTGGATATCACATGGCTCCTTGGTACGATGGCGCAGGTTGGACGAAGACTGCCACACAAATGGTGGAAACCTTGCACTGAAGCTAATTGAACCTGTGTTAAGAGACATAACTGTGCCTACCACATGACGGTGAAGGCAGTAAAAAAAATTGTATTTCCCTGTGCCAGTCATGTCCCTGAGCAGTTGGGCTGGCAAAGTTGGAGATCAGTGACCCTGGATTTGGTGTGTGTATAATTACATGATTTCAAGTACTTCTGTAAAACAGTTTTTATTTATTAAAAAATTGATGAAGCACATATTCAACCAAACAAGCTACAGCTTAGGGCCCCACTCTCTTGGGGGCCCCAAAAAAAGTTAAAGGAGGGGACAAAACTGGATGTACATTTCCAAAATATAAGATAAACTTCTTCTTAATTGTATTTCAGTTCAACAATTACTTGGATAAACTACATATTTTGTATGTGCAAATGGCTTTAGATACCTATTAGGTCGATAAATTACCATGTAGCATATAGTCAACGGAACAAACAGAGACCATTTGTTGTTGACAATGGACAGCTGGACATATAAAGGGCCCCTTACCTTCAGTGACTTAGGACCTCATCAAACCTAAATCTGGCCCTGCACATGACACGAACACACATGCTATCCCCACAGAAAAAAGAGGTGCAATTCCCTTAGGAAGAACCATAGCGATGTCTTAATTCGAAGAAACAGTGATGTCCTTACCATGGAACCATTTATTGTGTTAAATAAGTCCTAGCTCTGAAGTTTTCCCAAGAGAGAACTACATTGTCTGGAAATGCCTAAGAAAGTATGCAAAGGATCTTGAGATTTTTCCAGTACTGTCTGCTGTTTTAGGACAGCTCTTGGTCCACTCCTGTGTGACTTCAAATCATAATCTTCGATTCTCACCTAGATACCATAGAAGTGTTGGTTTTCCGATTTATGATTTTCTGTGGGTACGGTTTGTTCATGTTGCTTACAATGTATATTTATATTGGCCATATTATTGAATTAAAACTTAATATATAATACAAATGATTGGTCCACATCTGCCTGTATGTCACACATACTCCTTTAAAACATGTCTGGGTCACTGGGAAGCAAACTGCTTGTTTTTATGGATTTCTTGTGCTCGTTCCACTCTTCATCCTCTCATCAGGCGCTCAAATTATGTGTATGCTTCATACCATGTTCATACTGTAAATCTCCCCCCCCACCACCACCATGTTTGTCATTTTCCATTATGGGGCATATCTAAACTCATAAAATTAATTTCTATTAATCCTGTGAATATTCAGAGTTTTGACTATTGCATATTGGAATGGAAAAGCGGGCACGGAAATGGGTGGACATTTGGAAAGGAATAAGGATATAATAGACTCTGCTGTTTGACTTCTGGGATATATCTCCACTCATATAGGGTGAGATGAAATGTTGAGTCATTCTGTACTTAGATTTTGAGTGGGTGTCACACAGCAACTGAGTATTGTGTGGCAACACATATTCACATTCTGCAAATGAGCAGTAAGCCGTCTTGATAGAAAGTTTGAGCAGAAAAGAAAATAGAGTATGTGTTCAAGAGACACAATGGTATGAGTAATCATATTGTCCCTGTAGCACATACTCTGAACACTGCATATTTCCTTGCCCAGTTCCTTAACCGGGTTTTACTCTCCATTTCTTCAAGTCTCATGTTCTCTTGGGATTTCAGTATCGTTGTTGCAGCATTAATGCAATCTTCTTTTGAGCTTTAAGCAAACATCCCTCGTGTTATTACATCTAACCTGGGATTGAGAAATGGCCACTGAAATGGACCAATCCCTACATTGTGTTCTGAGGACGCAAATGTTTACACCTACATCAATAATAAAAAATGATTGTTAAAGCGAATGAATGTTTTCACAATGCACCACTTCCTCGTAAAAATATTTGCATCGCCTACTTTCCATCTAGCTTAGTTTTGTGTTTAATTCCCTTGGTTAACTATAGGCTGGTACTTCTCTACATTCCCAGTGAAAACAGATCCACAATGTTTCTTCTTAAACAATAGGGCCTGTTAAACAGGCAGAGGTGTATTTATTTTTTTAAAAGAAGCTTAGGACAGTACAAAAGGTAATCCTACTTCTCCCTGTAATTATTATTATTTTTTTAATTAAAAAAAAGTCAGATCACAAACTGCCTTAAAGAAGAAGATGGTTACAGGAAACACTGACTAGACGTGCCTCTGTTTTGTTAGGAGTTTCTGTACAGCAGTTAATGGGGCTTGTGGAAGGGAATGCAGCCATGTTCAATTTTATGCATGCAAGGGCATTCTCCCACCTGTCTGTCTTTTGAATAGCTATTTTATTCCATTTAAATTGAAGGAGACAATTGCATATACAGTGCGAGGGCACTGAGCTCACCCCAAACAATAAAAAAAAGCAATAAAACCTTGGGAACAGAATGTGTAAATGGAGCCTAACGATGATGTCCTTACACTGAAAAGCAAAACATGGAACTATTACTCTGGCAATGCTGTCAAATATTGGAGTTATATTATTCCACACTCACCTTAAGGTGCAGGAGTGCCGACAGGATAATCCATGACACTCTATGTGGATCAAACCATCAGCCCCCAGTCACAAAATAGGGTATAGATTTGCATTTGATTTGCATGTACCTTGCGCCATATACAAATTTGCATCCTCTCTGGTAGGTGGGATGGAGGCTCCAAAATAAATCAGGTACCATATGCAAGTAATATGATATCTGACAGACAGAATGTAAACAGGTGAAGCTTTCCCCATATAGTGGAACTTCGGTTTTTGAACTTAATCCGTTCTGGAAGACCGTTTGGCTTCTGAAAAGTTCAAAAACTGATGATCAATGGCTGCAAAGTCAATGGGAAAAAATGAAAAACATTCAGCTTCCAAAAATCGTTCAAAAACTGGAGCAGTTACTTCCGGGGTTTTGGCGTTTGGGAGCCGAAATGTTCCAAAACAGAGGCTTTAGGGAACTGAGGTTTGACTGTAGTAATTTCTGCCTAGCACACAGCTGTTAAAGGATGAGTCTTCAGCCCCAGTGCCAACCCTATACCATGCAAAGAACTCAACTCTCATGAGCTGAAAAGCACTTAGGATACTCTTTGTCTTTAATCAATTGATCCTTAGGCTGGCAATCCCACATTCAGTGCCATTACTTTCAGTGGGTCTATTGTGAGTAAAACTTAGCTGAATACAGCCCAGGGTCCAATCTTTGGGGCCAAAAAATGATGGTTGTTGCTTCATGTCTATCCATTTTGCTGTAGCACAAACCACAGGCATGAGTTTGCCATCATATCATGTTGTCAGATACCTGGTAAAAAATAGCCAGCAACCCAGGCTAAAAGGCATGCGTAGAAATATATGACCCCACTTCTCTCAATGATCCCAGTGGTGTTTTGATGCATAAATTAGAAATACTGATCCATAGCTTTGTGACATGCGACATCTTTCGTTTCTCTCCACTTCCAATCCATTTGAGAAACACTGCTTTTAGCCACGCCTCCTTGATGGTGGTAAGGTCCGTGATGAATCAGAATCAGACGTGGGTGGCGCTGTTGTCTAAACCACTGAGCCCCTTGGGCTTGCTGATGAAAGCACACCAGTGCAAGTAGATAAATAGGTACTGCTGCAGCAGGAAGGTAAACAACATTTCCATGTGCTCTGGCTTCCGTCACAGTGTTCTGTTGCACCAGAAGTGGTTTAGTCATGCTGGCCACATGACCCGCAAAGCTGTCTGTGGACAAACGCCAGCTCCCTCAGCCTGAAAAGTGAGATGAACGCCACAGCTCCATAGTCGCATTTGACTGGACTTAGCCGTCCAGGGCTCCTTTACCTTTTTACCTTTTATAACACATTTCAGATGACCTCAGGCAGAATTTGCTTCTAAGGTATGTGCTAAAATCTAACAAATTCACTGCTCCATTTTAGCAGGAAAGGGTGATGAGTGCCAGTGTGATATGGTGAATATTGCACTGAATTTAAAGCAAGGAAATTTGGATTCAGTGCTTTGCTCAGCCATAAAGTTCATTGAATGACCAATCACCACCTCTCAATGTAACTGGAAGTGAGAGTTCATTACCATGCCCATGTGGCAGTAACAGAAGCAAAAAAATAAGGGGGGGGGGCTTTACTTTGATTCTTCCATTGCATCCTCTGAGAGCCACACAGCAGTGCTGTTCTAAGTGGTGACAGCCTTCTTGAAATCTAGCCCAGCCAGGAGGTCGCTGGAACCTTCAGCAGCTTGCTGTGACAATTTTGCCAATAACTTCAAGGATAAAACCCCACACATTCACTCAGAGCTTCACACCGCTGCTGGGAATCTGTCTCTGTGCAGATGTTTGCACCAGTTTCCTGAAAATATGGGCAAGGCAAGTTCTTGCCTCAACTCTTGTCCATCCTGACTGATAAGAGTGAGCGAGATCCTGCTGGATCCTGGAACACTGTGTCAGAGTTGGGAAGAAGTATAAAAACAGAGGTGGTAATGATAAGGCTGTTTCTCAAGAAATCCTCCCCATGCTTCATAACTGCTGATCTCTTGCCAGTCTCCTCTTTTTGAGCAAGATGTTCAAAAGGGTGGCAGCTGGTCAGCTTCAGAATCTCTCAAAGGATGCTGGTTATCTAGACATATCACAGTCTGACTTTAGACCGCAGCTAGGGCCTGAAATGGGATGCGGGTGGCTCTGTGGTCTAAACCACAGAGCCCAGGGCTTGCCGATCAGAAGGTCGGCAGTTCGAATCCCCACGACAGGGTGAGCTCCCGTTGCTCGGTCCCTGCTCCTGACAACCTAACAGTTCGAAAGCACGTCAAATAGGTACCGCTCCGATGGGAAGGTAAATGGCATTTCCGTGCAATGCTCTGGTTTACCAGAAGCGGCTTAGTCATGCTGGCCCAATGACCCGGAAAGCTGTCTGTGGACAATGCCGGCTCCCTTGGCCTGAAAGCGAAATGAGTGCTGCAACCCCAGAGTTGTCCACGACTGGACTTAACAGTCAGGGGTCCCTTTAGGGCCTGAAATGCCTTTGATCACCATGGTAGAGAGGGGGCTGAGTGGATCCCTCAGTGCCTTTTGATACCGCTGACCACAGTATTTTTTCTGGGCTGGAGGTGGGGGGCATTGTGGGACAGCTACTAGACTTCTTAGGTATCCTTGTAATGCAAGCAAATGAAAAAATAAATAAATCCACACTTCTGCTTGCCCCATGATATCTAAGCGTGGGTGCAAGTGGTTTTCCGTTTATCCCACTGCTTTCTCCTGGGAAAACCCATTCTTTGCAGCTGAATTGGAGCAAACATCAATCTGCAGAAAACTTGATTGGCGTTTACTACAGTTCAGTGGTAAAGACCAGGCTTTCCTGGGCAAAAGGGGCAGGACAAGCAGAAGTGTGGATGATCCCTAAGTGAGTGTAACATGCCACCTTTTTAAAAAAGAGCTTTGTGATTGGTTGTTTTTTAAAAATGTTCTCATGAAAAATTGTCAGCATTTTAATGTTTGTCTTCCTAATACGCTAATTTCAAAAACACAATTTTGCCTACTGCACACATTTTTATATACAAAGAAATGAACATAAAATAACTGATTTCTACACATGTTGGAGGAGTTGCTTTTAAAAAATAAATCTGGGGTTTGCTTAAGCAGACACATCCCTTTCACAATTTTTAAAAATTGGTTGTTTCCTTTCAGAGCCTGTATTCCCCCCCCCCCTTCCCGGCTACTGATACTACTGTTGACATATCACACTATTGAAAATGGTGGGATGACTCAGAGCTTATGGCAGTGTCTGGGAAGTTACTGTGGCCCACGATCTGACTGTGTCACCCTTTTGCAGAAGTTGCATGAGGCAAGCAGTTTGGAACCAGATTGTTACAAAAGTGTCTTTTTTTCTGTGAGACATTCTCTCTCTCTTTGTGCGTATTCCACATATAATGTTTTTGTGAATTGTAGTTTAAAATAAACACCAGATTTTTATGGGTTGAGAAAACAGAGATGCAATTAGCATTTATTTTTTCCCCCGGCTGGATTCCCTTCTTCTCCCAGAGTACTTCCACCCAGTGTTCGAAACTCCCATTGTTCTAGGCACATTTTGGGACAGAGAATTTCATTAGGGTGAGCAGTTTCTGAGCTCTGTGTGCAGTACCGCACCTAAGAAGGAAAGGAGGACTTTTTTTCTGACTCCCCACTTCCAGCTACCCTCTGAATACTGGAGAAGAGACCCTCTTAAGAATATTAGGGAGGTTGGCAGGGGAAGGATTAGACCATGTGAAAAATGAACATAATATTTTAGCTGCAGTTCATTCATTTTCAGCTTTGTATTCTTGTTATTAAAAAGCGCACCTAGACATTCCGTTGTGGTGCTCATAACCTAGGTTTAAGGTGCCATTTAGCTCCTAAATTTCATATCTCAGTTTCTAACACTGCTTCCATCGTAAGTGAAACAAATGAGAGTGCACTTTCAGCAAGCAATCATTGTGGGGCTGAGAAATTTAATTAATGACTTACTCATCTGACTTTTGAATGTATGTTTATTTGTTTTTAAGTGGGGAAATGAGATAGATTGGCCTTCTGAACGAACACCTGTGAATTCGACATAGATCAGAAATAGGATGATTAATCCATCCCTAGTGCTGAATAGCCTGTGTTGGTTGGGGCTGATGTCACTCAAAACATCTCGATGACACCAGGTTGGTATAATAATAATAATAATAATAATAATAATAATAATAATAATAATTTATTATTTGTACCCCGCCCATCTGGCTGGGTTTCTCCAGCCACTCTGGCTGGCTTCCAACAAAGATTAAAAATACATTAAAATGTCACACATTAAAAATTTCCCTAAACAGGGCTGCCTTCAGATGTCTTCTAAATGTCAGGTAGTTGTTTATCTCTTTGACATCTGATGGGAGGGAGTTCCACAGGGCGGGTGCCACTACCAAGAAGGCCATCTGCCTGGTTCCCTGTAGCTTTGCTTCTCACAGTGAGGGAACTGCCGGAAGGCCCTCAGCGCTGGACCTGGTGAAGGCCAGTCTGCATGAGCTGCTCACCTGGGGTGGGCATTTTTCCCTGGCAAGAGGCTGAGGACAAAACATATTGGATCCTTCACAATAATGAGATATATTTTCTTGCCTGGCAATTTCAGCTGCCATGTGTACCAAGCCTAGTGCCCAAACTTCATTGTAAAGCTGAAAATCTCCCCCCCCCTCCCAGTCATCTTTATGCTTCTTTCCTGCCTCCATTGAGATTTTTATTGTGAAGAATTTTTCACTGCATAGAATTTCCCCTCTGAAGACAGGTGCAAAATTTGTAGAACAATGAAGTCGATTTGGAACTACTGTCAAAACGCTTATACCTTTCCCTCACTGGGACTGAGTTCTTTAAAAAAAAAAAACAAAACAAAACCCAAACAGATCTTCATTTTTGTAGCAAAAGCTGCCTGTGGAGCTTAATTTTTTTCTGTAGCACAATGTTAAGTGATAAATAAAAAACCCAATAAAAAGAGTGGCTGACTCAGCGCCGCATTTACGTATAAGCTAAACAAGCTATATCTTAGGGCCCCACTCTCTTGGGGCACTCACAAAAATCTAAAGGAAAAAACCCCTGGATGTACATTTCCAAAATATAAGATGAAAAACAAATAAAACAAAACCTATGTACAGCAACAGTGTAGGTACACAAATTACCATATAGCAAATATTGAACACAAAAAACAGCGGCAATTCGTTGTTGACAAAGGACAGCTGGACATACAAAAGGGCCCCATTACCTTCAGTAGCTTAGGGCCTCATCAAACCTAAATCCCTAAACCCTGAGATGGTTGCTTGCTGTCTTCTTTTCACTGATTTTTCACTTAAGGTGCATGTAGAATCAGACTAGGCATTTTGTACCCCACTATTGGTAGTCATGCAGGTGGCACTGTGGGTTAAACCACAGAGCCTAGGACTTGCCGATCAGAAGGTTGGTGGTTCGAATCCCCATGGTGGGGTGAGCTCCCATTGCTTGGTCCCTGCTCCTGCCAACCTAGCAGTTCGAAAGCATGTCAAAGTGCAAGAAGATAAATAGGTACCGCTCCGGTGGGAAGGTAAACGGCGTTTCCATGTGCTGCTCTGGTTCGCCAGAAGTGGCTTAGTCATGCTGGCCACATGACCCGGAAGCTGTATGCCGGCTCCCTTGGCCAATAAAGCGAGATAAGCGCCGCAACCCCAGAGTCGGTCACGACTGGACCTAATGGTCAGGGGTCTCTTTACCTTTATTGGTAGCCAAAAAAGTGTAACATATACATGTAGTTTGTGTTGTCATTCCTGAGCGTAGATATTAGAGTTTCTAATTACAGGACATTAAGAGGCAGCTCGTGGCCAAGTAGATGGGAGGGCTCCAAATTGGCTCCAAATTTTGTATATCTTGGCTTTTGCTGTTCTGCAGCTGGTTTTTTCCTCCTTTTATAACTTCTAATGCCAATTAAATAGTATTAATGAGCTGGAGTCATTTCCCTCATCTTCGTCTCTGCCTTTACAGAGACAAAGTATTTACCAGGTTCACCAGTTCAGCAAATAAATACCATAAGTGAAACCTCAGGAATTTCACGAAATATAGAGATGTTGGGTGCAATAACAGCAATATAACCAGCAATATATCCAATTCAGTTCTACTCAGACATGATTATTTTAGGTTCATTATTTCCAATGTTTCACTTTGAGTAGAACCTAGTTGGATACAACCCACATTTGTTGTTGCTGTTCAGTCATTTAGTTGTGACCCCATGGACCAGAGCACACCAGGCACTCCTGTCTTCCACTGCCTCCTGCAGCTTGGTCAAACTCATGTTCGTAGCTTCGAAAACACTGCCCAACCATCTCGTCCTCTGTCGTCCCCTTCTCCTTGTGCCCTCAATCTTTCCCAACATCAGGGTCTTTTCCAGGGAGAAAGTGTAGACTTATCATATTCTCCCTATGGAATCCCTCTGAGTCACTTTAGCAGTAAGTGACCTCAGGTCTGTAGCTTTATACTATTTGTGTAGAATGTGAATGTTGTTAATATGCTATTACAGGGATCGACTGGGAGGTTTAGGTAGATCACAGCCGATCACGGCCTGCTTTTCCTTTGTGGTTGCAAAAGAGCATCCTGCCCAGGCCCCTTGCCCTGTCCTCCATTTGCGCAGGATCGCTTGAACGGATATTTTGGTGAGTGAATTTTCCCCATTCCCCTTAAATAAAGTTCTATTTTTTTCTCTCCCCTCCCCCTCCCTAAAAAAGCACAACAACTTTAACCTGAACTCCCCTCCCCGCCTAAAAGGGGTAGATCACTGCCAGTTTTTAATTTTGTGAGTAGATCTCAGTCTCTTGGAAGTTGGATGTCCCTGCACTATTAGTATCATGGCCAGGAATGTTTTTGCCCCTTCTTATTTTGAGATACTTTCTACTTTCCATTGAGAAATTAGACGCAGTGCCAAATGGAGGAATGACAGAGGGCAGGGATGAAGATGTGGTAAAGAGCTAAGAATGTGTTTGCTTGTAAAATCAATGAATGGGGGAATAAGTGGCTGCTCCATTTAAGGTTGAGAAAGGATCTCTCTTTGTATTGACATACTATAATGTAGCAGAAATGGATTAATCTGAATAGTGTGACTTCCTTCCTTTCCTTTAATATGGGGAACTATGCTTGCACACTGCAGGCTCAGACTATTACATGCGCATAACAGGTGGTCCAACACTGCTACATCTGAAGGCAGCCCTGTTTAGGGGAGTTGTTAATGTGTGACGTTTTAATGTATTTTTAATCTTTCGTTGGAAGCAGCCCAGAGTGGCTTGGGAAACCCAGCCAGGTGGGCGGGGTATAAATAATAAATTAATATAGAGAGCCAGTGTGGTGTAGTGGTTAAGAGTGATAGACTCGTAATCTGGGGAACCGGGTTCGCGTCTCCGCTCCTCCACATGCAGCTGCTGGGTGACATTTTTCGAGGCTTTTTCGGTTAATTTGTTTTTGTGACTGTGTGGAACCCAGTTCAGCTGCTGATTGATTGATTATGTGACTGCGGAAATGGATAAAAGCCCCCCATCCAAACAATGACTATCATCAGTGCAGGTACGAATTTAGACTTTTAATTTTTTAAATTTTTTTATCATCTACAATACTGTCTTATATATTTTATATTACAGTACATTGATTACTGCTTTCATTTTATAGATCAATGGTCTCGTTAGATAGTAAAATTCATGTTAAATTGCTGATTTAGAGGTTGTTTTTAAAAGTCTGGAACGGATTAATCCGTTTTGCTTTACTCTCTATGGGAAAGCACGTCTTGGTTTTGGAACGCTTTGGTTTTGGGACGGACTTCCGGAACGGATTAAGTTTGAGAACCAAGGTACCACTGTACTGTACTCTCCTTGCTCAAAGTTACATACAGACTGGAGTTCTTCTTCCAGAATTCTCTGTAAGTCCTGGTCTGGATAAATCTATGCCTAGCCTGGAGCGTTCTGGAATCCTGGTCTGGATCAAGGAACAGATCAGCTTTACACATCGCAGAAGTATGGGTGGGAAACATAGTTGGAGAGATAGAGCAAATAGAAGTGTCCATACTTTTCTTTTTATCCTTCTTTACTGATTACAGGAAATATTTTAAAACACAAACTCTACCCCCCCCCGCCTTGCTCCAAAGGACAGAATTAGAAATACTATGTTTTTTTGCAATGTGCGTGCGTGCGTGAAGAACGCTTAATTTTTTTTTAAAAAAGGTTGCATATTTTAAACAACCTGCTCCCCCCCTCCCTCTGTACATTCTTATGACTGAAGCCAGCCTCGCCCCTTCCTTTGCACTGCATATTTTCCATTTTAAGATTTCCTGTTGAAACTAAAGGGCAAAGATCTCGTCAATAGCTGCACGGAGCTGGGATTATTTGCTGTGTGTAAAAGGTAGCTTGGAGGCTCCTGCTTACTGGTAGTGGCGACTCTCCTTATCGGGAAAATCAGGGTCTCAAGTTCACTGCCTTTGACTTCCTACTGCTTCGCTGGGCTAAAGTCCTGACTTTCAGTGTAATCTGAAGAATGGCTGAAAACAGCAAAATCTGCTTTTGTATTGTAATAGTAGGTGGCAGGCTTCCTTCTTCCCTCTCCAGAGTGTTTTGTTTCTTAATCCTTCCCTATCTTCACCTGTGCTTATTTTATGGGTGACACACACATGTACTTTTCTGTGTGGGTGAGTTGTGCAGTAAGAAAAGATATGAATGGAGCCAATAGGGTAAAAGTTAAGTTCATGCTCCATCTGCGAGGAAAAACTAGAACGGTCAAATATAACATTGTTTTCTCTGAATCACAGACTCACACCATACATTTAAAACACTCTTACATACCCTCCAACATTTCTCTGATGAAAATAGGGAGGCCCTATTCCATAATAAGCAGAGACATCACCTTGCCAACAAAGGTCTGTATAGTTAAAGCCATGGTATTCCCAGTAGTGATGTATGGAAGTGAGAGCTGGACCATAAAGAAGGCTGATCGCCAAAGAATTGATGCTTTTGAATTAGGGTGCTGGAGGAGACTCTTGAGAGTCCCAAGGACTGCAAGAAGATCAAACGCATCCATTCTTAAGGAAATTAGCCCTGAGTGCTCAATGGAAGGACAGATCCTGAAGCTGAGGCTCCAATACTTTGGCCCCCTCATGAGAAGAGAAGACTCCCTGGAAAAGACCCTGATGTTGGGAAAGATGGAGGGCACAAGGAGAAGGGGATGACAGAGGATGAGATGGTTGGACAGTGTTCTCGAAGCTACAAACATGAGTCTGACCAAACTGCGGGAGACAGTGGAAGACAGAAGTGCCTGGCGTGCTCTGGTCCATGGGGTCACGAAGAGTCGGACACGACTAAACGACTAAACAACAACAACAACAAATTCAACAACAACAACAACAACAATAATAATAATATTTATACCCCGCCCATCTGACTGGGTTGCCCCAGCCACTCTGGGTGGCTTCAAGCATATATAAAAACATAATAAAGCATTAAGCATTAAAAAAACCTTTTCTATACAGGGCTGTCTTCAGATGTCTTCTAAAGGCTGTATCTCATTGGCTTGGGGGTCGGATAACTCCATACCCTCCATTTTAAAAAACCTCTTCCCTATACAGAATTGACTTCAGATGGCTCGGGTGTCAGTTAACTCCATACCCTCCACCATTTCTTCAATGAAAATAGTGACGTCCTAAGGAAAAGCAGGACATTCTGGGATCAAATCAGAAACTGGGATGGCTTCTGTAAATCCAGGACAGTCCTTGGAAAATAGGGACACTTGGAGGTTCTGCTGTTGCATTCTTATGACTGTGATGGAGTCATGCTGCCTGAAAAACTGTAGTTATGCCATGGTGAATCAAATCTTCCTTATCACCTGTATTTAGCTAATGGACAAAATATGATACAGTATTACCTCTTGCCACCTGGCGTTCCATCGTGCCCACACAGTCAAGTCTCTTGGGAAACAGCACAACGAGCTGATTAAGTTTATCAAGAAATGCAAACAAGGCCTTGATGTGATACTGTGGCTCCTGCAAGACTGAGAGTCTGGTGTTTTAAGTTCAAGACCTTTTATGGCACATGATACAGTTGTCCAATAGACTGTCACTTAGGATGGGGAGCAGCTGAGATCACCCAGAGGAGTCGTCCCCTGTGTTACAGAAATGGGGCATTTTGTGTTGCTGCTCTCAGGCTATGAATCACTCCTCTAAAAGAGATTTGGCAGGCATCCTTGCTTTTGAATTTGAGGCATCCCTTGGATATATATATATATATATATATATATATATATATATATATTGCAGACATTATATTATATATAATGCAGACATTAATGCAAGTGGTTCAATTTTTTATTTTTTTCTATTAGCCAACCACCTTATTGTTGTTTGTATTTTTATTTTTTAAATGGCACATAATGTTTTAGCATTGCACAGCACCTTGGCATTTTATGATATGGTGATGCAGAAATACTTCTATAGATAATAAAATAAATGAGGTTCATATTTTATAGGTGCATATGATTTACAGAAAAACTAGTAACAATCTAGCATGCCAACCAAATACAGTCCGTATGAAAAGCATTTTTCACTATTTCAGACACACGCATAATCTGGGGCAGTGGTACTGGGGGCGTGGTTTTACTCCCTCCAATATATCCCAGGTCTTTCCCCAAAGTATTCCCCTTGCAGTTAAAACTAAAAGTGAGTTTCCAGTCCTTTTACTTCCAGAGATGCAAGGATAAATGTGTAGCCAGTATCCTTATGTTTTCCCCTAAGAAATAGACCTGTGTCCTGGCAACAACTGTGCTGGTCAATGTACCTGGAATAACACAGTGATAAGCACTCAAGACAACTGGTATTTATGTTTGGTTTTAGGTGTTAAAACTTAAACAATTCAATACATTCAATAATTTTGAAGATATTGGATGGTTTGTGTGAGGCTTTCACTGTTCTGTATTGACTTATGATGCCAGTCCTCCCTTGAGTTCATTGCTATGCCGCAAATGTTTCACAGGCTTGTCCAAGAAGCCAACCTCCCCTGTTTAATCCCCATCATTTCATGCCATAAACCCTGGCATAAAGGCTGACCCATCAACTGTCCTCAGCATTCATGGTTCATCTATGGTAGGGATGAGGAACCCAAAGCCTTTCAAGTATTGCTGGACTACAATTCTCCTTGTTCTTGACCATTAGCCTTGCTAAACAAAGTGCTTGGTAACTGGAACACAAGAACAGCTGGAGGGACACAAGTTCTAACTATAATCTATCCCTTCCACAGTTCCATGCATCACCCATTTGCCCATTGAATTGACCAGCTGGTGGAGGATTGGATCCAGTGCCAGACCTATATTTGGGGGCCCCTGAAGCTTGAACTGTTATGTGGATCCCTTTGCAACCAGCAACAAGGTCTGGAGAACCACTGCAAACTATCTTCTTTGCAACAACCTTTACAACATTTGTGCTACTGACTCTCAAACTCTGGGGTTGTTGAAATATATACAGCAACAAAATCAATCCATTTGAGTTGTGTGACTCCAATTGGGTCTAGGTAAAGGTACCCTTGACCGTTAAATCCAGTAGTGGACGACTCTGGGGTTGCGTGCTCATCTTGCTTTATAGGCTGAGGGAGCCGATGTTTGTCCACAGACAGCTTCTGAGTCATGACTAAGCTGCTTCTGGCGAGCCAGAGCGGCGCACGGAAATGCCATTTACCTTCCCGCCGGAGTGGTACCTATTTATCTACTTGCACTTTGACGTGCTTTCAAACTGCTAAGTTGGCAGGAGCTGGAACCGAGCAATGAGAGCTCACCTCGTCACGAGGATTTAAACCACCAACCTTCTGATCAGCAAGCCCAAGAGGCTTTGTGGTTTAGACCACAGTGCCACCTACATCCCTTAAATTAGGTCTACTAGATCTATTTTTTAAAAAACCAATGTGGACCAAAGTTGGTTCTGGGACCCTTCTGGGATTAGGGGTCCTGAACGTTAAGCTTCATTAGTTTCATAGCCAATCTGCCCTGATTGGATCCATTCCCTAAATGTCTTATACTGATTTATGGGATGATTTGGCAGGCAAGAGGAGAATAATTGGATGAGAGAGGAGTCACAAAAATATGCACCTTGAATTGAAGTGAGGATGCAGTGTGGTTAATGTCCTTGAGTGCTCATCAGTGATTAAAAACCCTGCACCACAGACAAGGCTTCGTCTAATTTGGCATATTAATGTGCTAAATTATATAAGCTTGTCTGTGATTCAGGGTTTGCTATGATACAGCAAATTCTCCTTATGCTGAACGTCCTGAAGAAAATTGCTGTGAAGGAGGTGAAATGGTGCCAAGATATATAGCCTGATATCTGGTGGGGTTTTTTTATGGCAACCAACTGTCTAGAACTACTGATAAAGTAATTGTTTTCTTCTGAGTCATATACATTTCTCTGTGCTGACAGGGTTACGTGACTAAGCAGAGAGGGGGATGCCGTTTTATCTTAATTTGTTTTCTAATATCTCTCCCTGATAGTGTTTATCTGTGCCCATAGTGCAACATGGCATAAAGGTTTGCCTGACACAGTATTGATACATATTCCTCGTTAACTATGGCCTTTGCGTTGGGACAGGCTGGATTTCCTTCTTGCTCCTTCCTAATATATTGTCTTAGTTTATGAATCACTCCATCTTTTATTTGTAGTTCTCGGAGAAAAGGCCCATTAAGTACTCCTGCTTTGACTGCCACAGTACAAAATGCATTCCATCGTGTATGAATGAAAGGTGCATGCAAGTATAATTCATGGCTTTCCCCTCAAGAATACTCCCAAGCTGGAGCCTTGCTGCTTGTGTGCTTTTTGAAGGGAAGTTATGTGAATTATATACACTGTTACCCTACGTGACTGATGTAATATACCTGTATTTGTACTCAGGTATGCAACTTTGGGGCACGGTGCGTTGGAAGAGTGTAGTTCGAAGGCCTCAGGGACATAACACTTTGCGAAATGAAGTTTACTGATCTACATTTGTCTTGTTTAAATCGGGACCTGGGAACCAATGACCAATTTCAGCATAATGTTTGGGTAGTCCTTTGGATCCTGGCCTTAGCTAGCTATTTTGTTCCTTCATTGAAGGCTTTGTGGCTCTTTTCCAGCCCCTGCAGAAACACACAACTAGAGTGGTTATTTTTAAGCAGGAACAAATCAGTTCAGCAATCTCCCCATCCAATACTGTATGTGAGAACGGGATATTGTGGTTCTAGCATGGGATCAGAGTTAGCACAAAGACAGAATCTGAAGCTCGATCCATAAAAGATGGAGTACTGATAGTGGGTGGTTCAGTGGTTTGGGAAGATGATGTTCAGTCTCTTGTAGAGATGGATCAAGTTCAAGTTTGAAGTTATAGCTAGCCTTGTATTTGAATGACCAGGTGGCATGTCTGTGGCACAAAGCTCCATCCACCAGTTACGACCCCCTAGACGGAGGTGGCCAAACAGTGTGCATGCTCTGGTCGCATCCAGCCTGGACCTCTGCAGTTGTGTGTGGTGCTGACTCTGAAGATTTCTCAGCAACTCCTATTCATCAGAAATAGTACTGTTACATTGCTGACTGGCGCAAATCATAAGTAACATATATCCCCAGCATGTTAAACATGCCTGCCAGGTGGTGCTTGCCTTGAAACTATATAATTTGGGACCTGGGTATTGGAAAGTAGGCTCCTATGAGCCTGCCTGTAAACTGAGGTTGGTTGGATGGATGTCTCTGCTCTCAGAGGTTTGATAGCTGATGACAGGCAGCTTGTCTGGTGTCTCTGACGCTTTTTCTTTTCAGTGCCAGTCAAAGTCATTTATCTTCCCAGGCTTTTTAAAATGTCGGTTGAACCGATTTCAAGTCTGTCTCTGTCTGTTTTTCTGTTTTAATTTGTCATTGAAATGTTGGCTTTTATTATTTGCCTTAAAAGAAGACCTGTAAACTGATGTGGAGTGGTGACACTGGAGAGTGAGATACAAATTCCTAAATGAATAAGTAAATAGAATCCTAAGAAAAATGAACCCTTTAAAACCACCTGTAAAATCTCATCATGATTCAAGAATTGGCAGGTGTAATGTCTCATTGGGACATGGGGCTATTCTCGTTTTATAGCCGGCAGCACAGAGGCACAGAGAGTGAGAGATTGACAGATGTGTCCATGGCCACAACCTCTGCAGACAAATTAGGACAACCACACACACATGCATTAAGGGAGAGAAGATGAACAGATGTTCTGTACATCCTGATGAATGGACATTTTCACTATAGTTTATACATTAAACTGCCACACAAGGTTAGTACCAGCAGGTTGAACCGTTTACAGACCCCTGTGTGGCTTCCATTTTGTATGCCACTAAGAAGAGTCAGAATATACAGTGGTACCTCGGTTTTCGAACATAATCTGTTCTGGAAGACCGTTCGAGTTCTGAAACGTTCGAAAACCAAAAACTCAACAGCCGACAGCTAGGCCTCAGGATCTTGTGCTCAGCGGAAGCCATGTAGCAGGTTTGACTTCTGAGGCGTGTTCGAAAACTGAAGCATTTACTTCCGGGTTTATGGCGTTTGAAAATCAAAATGTTCGTCAATGGAGACGTTCGAAAACCGAGATACCACTGTACCATGAAAAACAGAAGACCAATCAATGGAAGAGAAAAACATGGTCACAGAGACAGTGGAATAGGGAACACAAAGGGAAAAATGGAAGAAAGCTTGGTCCTCAGTTCCTCAGAAGGGTCTGAACCTTCCCCTACTCTCTGAACATTCCTGTCAGTGCACATTGTAGTGGTCTGTTTTCAAAACCGACCAGATCTGAAGATAATCTTCCCTTGTGTTAACAATTTAACGTGGGAATCCTGGTTGCCCTCTGAACTCATGAGTGAGAAAGTCATCTGCATAACACATGCCAGCCATCTCATCTTGGCACATTCTGTTTGACTTATTTAATTTGGGAGACAAATGGCAAACGCTTAAAAAAAAAAAAGTATGGGAGGTTGGCTCTCATAAATCGCATCCTTAGCAAATGTGCTCTGCCAAGGTATTCCCTTCCTCTAGGATGTGAAGCGGACTGCCAACAATTCGCCTGCAACATTTTGAAACCAAATGTTTGGGGCCAGGTTTGACATTTGAGTTGATCTTTCCCCATCTTTTCTTGATTATGTGAGTGCCGCAGCTTTTATCATCTGAAAGCATAAGACATTAAGTTTCTTGGAGTAAACCTGCCCGTGGAAAGGGCCTTGTATGCTGCTAATAATTCCAATTTGTTTACATGAAGCTTTTATACTCCTAGTTTTTTCTTCAGCCGCAGCAGAATTCTCTCTCTCAGTCTTGAATGGCTTTTTGGAGTCTGTTTCTAATATATAGCATAAAGGTAAACGGTTACGATGTTGGCCTTAATCTAGGTAATAAATTAATAAATCAAAATGTGCTGGGCTAGAAGGTTTTCCTTGGCTCCTTCATTGTTTGGGAGAGCCGAATGTACAAGAAACCTATTCACATGCTGACAAGTAGTAATGCTTGAAAGCCCTCAGTTCAACTTGATCTGCTCATGGTATAGGATGACAACTGCCGGAATGAGATGGACAACAGACTCAGGTGAGAAATGGCATGTCCATGCCAACCTGCATGAGATTCCACATTATGGACCCAATCTGGCCAGTATAAAGCATTTTTAATAAAGAGAATGCTTAAATAATGTGAAAAATAGCATGGGGAAATTTTGTTTCTTGAAACACAAGTGAGATTATATTCCTCCTAAAATTGATTTGGCACTTCCAGTCATTAAATTCCAACATAAAGGGCTGGTTGGTTCAAACATAACACTAAGCCATATGATGAGTTGGTGAGATTCTGTGAGCATGTGGCAGGCGCACCCAATGTGATTTTTGCTGCACTACAACTCCCACCAGGCTTAGCTAGCATGGCCTATGGTTGGGGATGATGGGAGTTGCTGTTCAACAAAATTTGAAAGGCCTAGCATTGACTACTGCTGGTGTGTGGCTTTCTGGAGAAGACATGGTGGCTCTTCCCTGCTCCTCCTGCAGTTGTGCTGCTGTGAGCTGAGTTATAGTTCGGCTTAGCATGGCATCCAAAACCAATATTCATTCATTCATTCATTCATTCATTCATTCATTCATGTCTCTTCCAAAAGCCATTAACCCAAGAATGAAACTTGGTTGCACAAACCACAAGGATAAATGGTTCTCTGTGTTGCCCCATTATTCCCAAACAATGAGACACAGATTGGGAAGTAACTTTTTAAAAAAAAATCTGCATGTTTTTGTCCAGTTTGTTTGTTTGTTTGTTTGTTTATTTCTTTATATATATTTGTATACGACTTTTCACCCATAGATCTCAGCCTGATTCACAACATAAAAATACAAGATTCAACAAAACAAAACACAAAACACTTGTATTTCTCTTGCATTTCCATATTGGTCATGGGCTATGACATATATATACTGTTATGAAATGGAAATACACAAACTAAACTTTTAATTAAATGCTTAACTCTTGTATTGAAGACAATGGACTCCCAAGCGTTTCATTTGATTGCAAATTATGGCCGAACCCAATAATTTCACTAACCTCTGAAAGCAGGTAGCAAGCAAAACCGAGCACTCTATGTATGTTACAAGTACAACCAGAGGTACCACTGTACTGTGTTGGAGCACCCAGTAGTTAATGCCACCTTGTATCTGTGTCTTCCTTTATTAGCTCAACATCCGCTCCCACATGGAAAACTGTGTGTGGTTCCAATATAGTAAACTTGGCCAAACAAATACTCAAATCTGCAACATTGAAGCATGTGAGTTTCAAGCTAATGGTCACTAAAACCCAAACAGAGATTTTTCTCTTAGAAACGAGTGTGTGTGTATGTATTTAATTCTGCCTTGGCACAGGGGTCTAGTGAATCCCAAAAGCTGAGGAAGCCCCAACCCTGGATCAAGCAAACCCAGAGAGTCTCACTTGTGGGAACCAGAGAACATTGTCTGGGATGTGCTGATTGCTAATTGCCAGCTTAATCCTTCCGCTGTGTCAAAGCTGGGGCACTGCCAACTGACACAGCACAGCTGAAAGAGCTGGTGTTGTGTTTAACTGGATTAATGATTGTACAATTACAAGTCTCCTTTAAATGCTCTTCTACAATTAGAGCTCATGATATCTTTGCAACCTGGCAGGCTTCTAAAAACATAATTACAGGCCACCAGCATTATTTGTATTTAACTTGAGGCTGCAGGAGGAGGGGAGGGGGGAATTACTGGGAGCAGAAAGTTGCTGCATACTTACAAGTTGCCGAATTGACCTTGGTCAAGGAACATGTCTGTCACTCATGCCCTGGGTTTTCTTTGCTATTGGGGGTGGGGTTAGGAGGAAGACAGCAACACATCAAAGGCGACAGAGGAGGGAAAAAATCCCAATCTGTATTTGAAGGTAAATAATGTGATATCATATATTTTTCCTTCCAGTCACATGTACTATTTGAATACTGAAGGTCTGTCTTGCTGGGTCCTTTAAAGCACTATATTGATCTCTGACAAAAAAGTTGGTCCTCCAAGCATTAGATGCTTGTTCTATGTGTCCTCCGAACAATTGCTCCTTGCCTGTTGTATCTGTTTTTGTGACTTCTTAGGCCACGGAATCTCCTCCATGAACCCCTTTTTGTCTCACGGATCTGCAAGGTTGTTGTTGTTTAGTTGTGTCCGACTCTTCGTGACCCCATGGACCAGAGCACGCCAGGCACTCCTGTCTTCCACTGCCTCCCGCAGTTTGGTCAAACTCATGTTTGTAGCTTCGAGAACACTGTCCAACCATCTCGTCCTCTGTCATCCCCTTCTCCTTGTGCCCTCCATCTTTCCCAACATCAGGGTCTTTTCCAGGGAGTCTTCTCTTCTCATGAGGTGGCCAAAGTACTGGAGCCTCAGCTTCAGGATCTGTCCTTCCAGTGAGCACTCAGGGCTGATTTCCTTCAGAATGGAGAGGTTTGATCTTCTTGCAGTCCATGGGACTCTCAGGAGTCTCCTCCAGCACCTTAGGAGACTCTCGAGAGTCCCATGGCCTGCAAGAAGATCAAACCTATCCATTCTGCAAGGTTGCTACACCACAATTAATGCACACACCCTTTTGTACTTTTCAGAACATACACACACACAAAAGTCTGCTTAACCTGGTCACTTTCTTTCTTTCTCTTTGTGAGGGGAAGCAGCCACAGTGTCTTGATTCAAAACATCCTCATGATCTGGATCAGTGCCTTGCAGTTTTGATTTTTTTTTATTTATTCCCTCTTGGCTGCTTTTTGCCACTCACTGTATAATACAGTGGTACCTTGGGTTACATACGCTTCAGGTTACATACGCTCTAGGTTACATACGCTCCAGATTAAATATTCCGCTAACCCAGAATAGTACCTCGGGTTAAGAACTTTGCTTCAGGATAAGAACAGAAATTGGGCTCCAGTGGCGCAGCAGCAGCAGGAGGCCCCATTAGCTAAAGTGGTGCTTCAGGTTAAGAACAGTTTCAGGTTAAGAACAGACCTCCGGAACGAATTAAATACTTAACCCGGGTACCACTGTATTTAATTCCAGTGCTTTTTTTCAGCCAGAACTTGCTGGAACTCAGTTCCAGCACCTCTCAGGTGGGCGCAATTGCCATTCAAAGAGATCTAGGGAGGTGTTCATGGTGACTTCCGGCAACTCTTTTTCTAGCAAAATAGCACTGTTTAATTCTATCTAACCTCCCTCAGCAAAGGCAAAATGAAATATGCATAGCTATTGTTATAGCAAACTCTTTGTGCCAGGTCTTCCTCTGGGCAGCTTTATCATGTTCTGTTCTGTTCTGAAGCGCTCTCACTTCCCTTTTCTGTTTCCTCAGCCTCTGATTCATTTTAAAGTGGAATATTTTAAGCCTCTGAAAGCTTGCTCTTTCCTCTCACTACACAGTAAAATAATAGAGCTCTCATAGAAGTATGATTGTGTCACTAGCACTCAAAATAAAGCCTGATTGCATAGAGGGAAATTGTGAAACTCTGCTCTTAGCTGCTTTGTTTGGAAAGGCTCGGCAACATTAATTAGAGCTTCTCTGAGTCTTCTGTGCCTTTCAATTAGTTGTTTCATATCACTGTGCAGCATTTTTGCGAAAGTGTTTTGAATACATTTATTGCATTTTGATTGCATTTACGGGGAACATTTCCTTTGCACCCAAGCTACTTTGAAAAGGTCTTCTCTGTTTGCAGTGAGGAAATTATAGTGCGACATGCAGAATAATAAAAATAACTGGAAGTGGAATAGAGGGTGGAAACAATCAATGCTTGACATACTTGAAGTTGCCACAGCTTATCAGCTTCTTCTGGGGGTTTGCAAGCACAAAGCCAATTGTTGCTATTGCTGTTGTAACAATAATTAAATTTATGTACTGCCCTTTGTCAAAACACTACAGGACAATTTACCACATAGAACACAAATGGCAATACATAGCATGGATATCTATACATCATCATCATCATTTTATTTATACCCTACCCATTTGACTGGGTTTCCCCAGCCACTCTGAGTGGCTTCCAGCAAAATATAACAAATAATAAAATGTCAAACATTAAACGCTTCCCAATACAGGACTGCCTTCAGATGTCTTCTAAAAGTTGTGTAGTTCTTTATCTCCTTGAAATCTGATGGGAGGGCATTCCACAGGGAGGGAGCCACTACCGAGAAGGCCCCTTGTCTGGTTCCCTGGAACTTCACTTCCTGCAGCGAGGGAACCGCCAAAAGTCCCATGGAGACGGACCTCAGTGTTCAGGCTGAGCGATGGGGGTGGAGACACTCCTTCATGTATACAGAGCTGAGGCCGTTTAGGGCTTTAAAGGTCAGTACCAACACTTTGAATTGTGCTCAGAAACATACTGAGATCCTGTGAAAGTCCTTTAGGACCGGTGTAGTATGGTCCCAGTGGCCACTCTCAGTCACTACTCTAGCTGCTGCATAAAAGTCAAAACTGGTGCCGGATTTACGTATAAGCTAAACAAGCTATAGCTTAGGGCTCCACTCTCTTGGGGGCCCCCAAAAAATGTAAAGAAAAAAACCACACACATTTCCAAAATATAAGACAAAAAACAAATAAAATAAAACCTACATACAGTTAGAACTTAATTATTTCACTATTAATATACTTCTTCTTAATTGTATTTCAGTTCAACAATTACTTTGATAAAATACATATTTTGTTATGTGCAAATGGCTTTAGATACCTATTAGGTCCATAAATTACCATGTAGCATATATTCAACACAAAAAACAGCGACAAATTGTTGTTGACAAAGCACAGCTGGACATCTAAAGGGCCCCATTACCTTCAGTAGCTTAGGGCCTCATCAAACCTAAATCCGGCCCTGGTCAGAACAGTTATATAAATAAAATTTTAATACTAATAATAAGTACATAGCGAAATAATAAAAACTCCACTTCCCCTCCTCTCATTCAGGGTCCTTTCCCCATCCATCTGCCACTTTCCTTGGGATTCAGCCATGATGTCCCCGATCCGAAACACACCCTCTGGGTGAGTCAAGTCCAGTTTGCCTTTTTCTGCGCAGCGCCAGACAATTAACGCCCCCTCATGCTCCAAATGGCTCCCTTTCTATTCCCTTAATAATCTGGCTGTCGACACCTCTGTCGTTGCTGCCAAGATGTTTCTGCTGAAGGTCACTGTCATGCACCCTGCCACATAGACATCTCTAGGGAGCACCGCAAGGGTGGGGCTTGCTGATGAAAAGAGATATCAGAAGTACAGCTGTTCTTTGTCTCGTTTGTGGAAGAGGAAACTTATTCTCCACACTTTAGGGCCAACAGGCAGAGGGTGAGGCGGGGTTGGGGGGTTGCCTCGGGCACAGTTTTTGGGGGGGATGCATTCTTCAGGACACCTTGCCAGCCCACAAGACTGGCAGGGCATCATGAGCTGTTGCATCCTTCTCATGCTGCCCTCAAGGTGGCCGGTGGCTTGAGAAGAATGCAACAGGCATGCACCCTGCCAGTAAAACCCAGTAAAATAAACAACTCCACATACTGAGTGAAAGAGATTCTGCTGCGGTTCAGGAGAACTAAATCTTCCTTGGTAATTGGCTAGTGAGTTGCATTTGTCTTTCTGGCTTAGACACTGAGCAGGGCTGCCCTAATTCAAATAAATGAATAATTCACATTTCTGCCTCACAGATATGAACGTACACATGTGTGCTTGTGTATACATAAGCATGCATAATCTCTCTGGCATTATATTATGCATACTAGTAATTTCTAGCACGATCTGCTTTTCACATAATCCTGCTAATCAAATTGGGCAGATGCTTATGCGGCATCTAGATGAGCAGGAAGTTAGCACATCAAATGTAATTCAGTGTGAATAAAACGGGGGAAAATGATTTTTTAGCATGATGCAGATGTCCAGAGAACACTGGCCAGCCTTAAGGTGTAGCTGTGGAAAAAACCTGAAATCAAAATGTAAACTTGAAATCATCTTACATGGTCTGCAACCCAAAGGCCACTTACTAGGGAATTTTTTTCTTCAACTTCAGTTGGACTTACTTCTGAATAAATATACTTAGGGAACATACAGTCAGTTGCACAAATGGTGAAGCCAGTGACCCCAAAACAGCAATTCATTGAGAAAGTGTGTCTTTATTAATTGTCATCAGGAGATTGGGAATGATGTGCCGCAAATATGAATGACATTTACCTCTATCTCTCTGTTCTATCTGAATTGGGAGAAGCAGTTGAGGTACCAGAACAGGGCTTGGAGATGGGCCCGTAAATCGAAACCTGAAAAGACAAAGGTGATTTGTATTCCCAGTTCTTGAGTCTGGGAAGTGGGAAGATGGCCTGGTCTTTATTGGGGCGAACTCCCTGGGGAGGGACAGGTTTATTGCTTGGGAGACAGTGTGGGGTTTGTACATTGTCACTGGAAGATCGGGTGTCAGGGACTGGGCAGAGGAGGAATGGTGGAGACTGCTTCCCCAGCCTGACCCTTCCAGGGAAGAAGGAGACAGTTCAGAATTACAACAGGATAGATAAACTTTATTTGCATTAGTCAACAGCCATAGCAACATAAAACAACCAATATATACAATTAAAAAGACAACAATGGGTAAAAAGGACAATCAGATGACTAAGATTATCATTCAGATAGTTGCCCTTAATCTCATTGCACCCTCGATAAACCCAGCAACCTTTGCTGTTGTCTGATCATTTTGATCTGATAAAAGAAAGAACAATGTGGCCACATATGGGTGACCTGGGATGGTAAGTAAGCGTGGGGTGATGATCTCATTCCTCAGATCTTTATAAAGGTGACAGGACAGGAGAACGTGAGCCACTGTTTCCAGATTGCCATCTACACATGGGCAGAGTCATTTCTCAGTTGGAATCTTTTGGTATCTGCCCTAGAGTACGGCAGAGGGCATCACATCAAATCTGGCCAGTGTGAAGGCACGTCTGCATTTTGGGATAGTTAATTTATACAAATATGGTGCCAGGGAATCAAACTGAGAAGGGGAAAAAAAGGCATACCAAGGACAGATTACAACAGGAGTTTGAGGAAGGTTACAGCTCAGAGGCTGATGAGGGGGAAAGCTGGGAAATAATGGGAGAGGAGGAAGAAGAAGAAGCACCAGAGGGGGGACAGCTGATGGACACAGTGTCTTTATAAAGCACTCCAGACCCCCTCTCTCCCAGAACCTGGCGGGCATTGAAAGTAGGAGAGTAGAGAGCTCAGAGGCGGGAGCCACAGCTCAGCCACCGTAGTAATGACACATAATGGGAGAGATGGATGGGGTAGGGTTTCACTGGGAGCAACACCATTACTCCAAGAGGCTGCATTTCTAAGCCTCTGTCTGTGAATACTGAATAAAAAGCATTGGTAAGAACTTTCCTTGTCTTATCCATTCCTGGCTACCTACCGTGGTGGGTTAGATCCTCTGACGCCTGACGTCGGGTGACCTCAGTGGCTAAGTGTTATGTACTGAAGTTCTCACCCTGGGCCAGCAGGGGGATACTGTAGATAGTTTTCACTCAGGTCCACGTCAGTTATTTTAGGCGGGAAACCCTGGGTTGTTGTTGCTACAATGTTGACAGCCGGCTGCCTATAAAAGCAGGCCGGCTGAGCTGTTTGCTGTTCAGTTCTGTTCCAGCTTACAAAATAAAGAGCTGCTTTGGAGAAATCGCTGTGTCGTCTGCCATGTCTACCCACTATTCAACACTAACAGTGTCTATTTCCAGCCCAGCTGGTTCATTTCTCCAGAATGCTTCTGGATTGCTGCTGCACCTTATAAACTGCTCCTTGCTCTATCATCATCGACCCACCCAGGCTGCAGTGCACTGGAATTTAGCTCCAAAGTTTGCACCTAATGGAGCCACTCTTTGGGATTCCGCACTATAGGAGGCCTGCTTACACTCTTATATCTGCTTAGTCCTTGTCTATTTCTCTTTGTCCACATGACTTTAGGCAACAGAGCAGGAAGACCCTTTCATTCCCCCTCTTTTTTTCTAATAGGCTCATATTCCCCGAAATTGCTCCTCCCCCCGCTAAATCTTCATGTTCAGCCACACCCAACATGACAAGAATCTGAAAAATCTGCCCTTCATGATTTTCGATAAAGGCTTTCCAAATGTGATGAGGTGTTGGGCTGGCTTGTGGAAGGAAATAACGCAGGGAGGACTGATCTTATATCCAAACATGGCAGAAATCCACCAAAAAAGAAGGATAAAACATCATAGTTATTCTTTCCTTGAGACCCATTTTCAGAAACTGCCAAACTGTGGTCTTTCCCTGTGTATGCTCCAGGAAATTAATGTTTGGGAGAGGTGGCTGAGGTTGTTTTAAAAGGATTTAAAAAACAAAACAACCCCCCCTCTCCTCGTTGAAGGAAAACTCTCATTTAGAAGGGGAGAGTGTTCATTTTAAATTTTAGCTAAGAATTAATGGAATTAAATAATTCAGTGTGGGTGGCGCTGTGGGTTAAACCACAGCGCTTCTTGGGCTTGCTGATCAGAAGGTCGGCGGTTCGAATCCCCATGACGGGGTGAGCTCCTGTTGCTCGGTCCCTGCTCCTGCCAACCTAGCAGTTCGAAAGCACGCCAGTGCAAGTAGATAAATAGGTACCGCTCTGGCGGGAAGGTGAACAGCGTTTCTGTGCGCTGCTCTGGTTCGCCAGAAGCGGCTTAGTCATGCTGGCCACATCACCCGGAAGCTGTACGCCGGCTCCCTCGGCCAGTAAAGCGAGATGAGCGCCTCAACCCCAGAGTCTTCTGTGACTGGACCTAATGGCCAGGGGTCCCTTTACCTTTACCAGCTGCAACAATCTCAGGGTATGTAGAAGGATGGAGCTAATCACAAACCATTGAAAACTGGTGCAAAGATGCTGGATTCTGCATGGTCAATTCTTGCCCACCCTGCAAGTCCTAGCATTGAAGGGACATTGACTGCTTCCAGTACATGCTTGGATTACAACATGATCTGGGAGGTAGCACTCACTGAGAAACTGACACAAAAACAACATGTTGCGAGGGGAGAAAAGAAGCAAGATACAGTGCCTGCAGAATGGTGTCTCCTCATTCAGTTTACAAATAAAAGAGCTAGTCCCTCCTGAATTCTACAATATATGGCTGCAATGATATTTTTATGGCTTGTTTTCTTAATGCATAAGTTCATTTTGTGGTTCCTTCTTTACTTACCCGAGGAGTGTGGCAGGGAGATCTTTGGATGTTTAGTTCTTTGATTGTGTGTAATGTTAGTTCATTTCACCTGTAACTGAGAAACAATAAATTAAGAGAAAGGGAAGAAAAAGAAGCCAGCTTTTGTTGGTAACATTTTGCTTCCTCGGCTCCACTGACCAGTATGTTTATTGCGCGTCGAGGTCCCCAAGACAAGCCCCCAAAGAAAAACACAATTGACACTTAATTTTTGTTTGAGGTTTTTTGGCATAATTTTGGCCACAATTTTATTCAAATTATAGCAATGTGAGTGGTTGCTTAGGCAATGGTAGCACTAACTGACCCCGCACGGGGACAGCTCTGACATTCGCACCCCCCGCGGAGTCAGGAAGGGTAAGTCACCTGGGGAGAGAGACGGGACTGGGAACCATGCCTCACCTGTCCCCAGAATGCTCCCAGGGGCTTGCGTGGCCCTAGCCCCTTGCCAGGAGGTTTCGGGAAAAAAGCATGGGGAGCCCCTGGGTTCCTTTAACAGAAAACCCTTGACGCAGCAGCAGCAGCATTTTGGAGGGGCAGGCACAGCCAAATCCATACCCCTCCACCAGCAGCAGCATTTTGGAGGGGCAGGCACAGCCAAATCCATACCCCTCCACCAACCAATTCCAAGACCAATGCCTAACTGCAAACCTTACAAGTTGTGACGATTTGCTACGCAGTAGGCAAAAACCAAGTGGCACACACTAATCAGCCAAATGGACAAAATTCCTACCATGTCCTTGCCCCAAAGCAGACGACCCCATGACAGGCATAACAAGGTCAAGCAAGCAGCCTAAAATTAGGGAAGGGAGGGCGGGTGATCCGAAGTAAGCAGCGAAAAGAGGACGTTCTTCGCTGCGAGCATTGTATTTAACAAATAGGGCTGTCAATCAGCAAATGGCAACATCTAGATTTCCCCAGTAACAGCCCGCCCCTGCTTAAAGGATGGCCAAACCATTTGCCTAGTAACAGTGAGGTGTCTTGTCAGCCCCGCCCGCAACCTGTGCTCTCCATGAGGGAGAACACACTTTGTCTGACATCTTCATTCTTGCATAAACTGATGTACAACTTCCATGCTGCAGAATCTCAGACTCAAACGATGTTTCTCCCACCCATGAGCTAGACAAGCGATCACCTTTTTTGCCGCATGGACTAGGCAAATGAGTAGGGGATGAGACCTGGGATAAATAAAAGGGGAGTTCAGCTTTTCACATGTGTAGTGAACCTGATAGCAATGAATTGAGGGAATTCCGTCAACGATCTGAGAGCTGAGCCCAGCCTTATTTGAACCATTAATGGACTTTTGTAACAGTCACTCCCTAACTCTCGAGTAAAGGCCCATAAACTTTGCTTTTTTACAATACATATACCTCAGTCCAGGAGACATGCTCAGATGGATTCGGAACCTTAAAGTTCATCTTCACATTTTAATATTGTTCAGTTGGTGAGGACCACTGAGATCTTACAATATCATTGTTATGCGGAAATGGATGGTCTCAGAAAAGGTGTTTTCCCACACCACAGGGAGTCCCAGCTTCATATTTCATGGGAAATGCAGAAATGGTGAAACTTACCGGAAGAATAAGAAATCAAGATAACAAACTTTTTGTAAAAGAATGGAAATGGTTTACTGAATATTTACAGACAAATTGTAAACAGATAAGAACATTGGCAGGATTATAGTAATAACCTGCAGTTTCATAAGAGTATATATTTAAAGAAGATGAATAATTGAGTAAATTAGGTTAATCTGGATATGCAGAAGATATTAAAAATAAATTTAAGGAACCGCAGAAAGAGGGGGAAGGAAGTCAAGTTTTGAAATGTCAAAATGATTGTAAAATTAGTGAAATGTATAAAATTTGTGAAATGTATATATTCGAAAAGTGTGTGTGTGTGTGTGTGTGTGTGTGTGTATAATGTCCAGCTTCCACAGTGTTAATGAGTCAGAATGGAAAGGATTCCCTTTTCCCTTTTTGAGAGTCCAGGCTGTGCCCCTTTTCAGTACAGTGGTACCTCGGGTTACAGACACCTCGGGTTACAGACACTTTGGGTTACAAACTCCGCTAACCCGGAAGTAGTACCTCAGGTTAAGAACTTTACCTCAGGATGAGAACAGAAATCACATGGCGGCGGCAGCGGGAGGCCCCATTAGCTAAAGTGGTACCTCTGGTTAAGAATGGTTTCAGGTTAAGAACAGACCTCTGGAACGAATTAAGTTTTTAACGTGAGGTACCACTGCATGGCGCTGTGGGTAAAACCTCAGCACCTAGGACTTGCCGATCGTCAGGTCAGCGGTTCGAATCCCCACGGCGGGGTGCGCTCCCGTTGCTCGGTCCCAGCGCCTGCCAACCTAGCAGTTCAAAAGCACCCCCGGGTGCAAGTAGATAAATAGGGACCGCTTACTAGCGGGAAGATAAACGGCGTTTCCGTGTGCTGCGCTGGCTTGCCAGATGCAGCTTCGTCACGCTGGCCACGTAACCCGGAGGTGTCTGCAGACAGCGCTGGCTCCCGGCCTATAGAGTGAGATGAGCGCACAACCCTAGAGTCTGTCAAGACTGGCCCGTATGGGCAGGGGTACCTTTACCTTTACCTTTTACCACTGTATTATCCCTTTGAATGGGTTGGCAGGGCTCTCTAAGGAGATGCCACTGCTGAGGACAAGCTCCAAAGCTTTTGAGCATGCAACGGCCACATCCTTCATAGCTCGGCTGCTCTCTGCTCCCAGATCTGCTGCTTCCTCCAGCCTCTTGCTGTTCTCTTCTCTCCCTTATTCAGCAGTTGAGGTTGGGCTGGGTCATTGCCACTCCAGCGCAGGTGTGCCTGTGTTAACTCTGGCTTCACTATGCACACTTCCTGTCAGGCTGAACCAACAGAGACCCTCCCAGTGGCACAGCTCCAAACAACCACATTGTTCAGCAAGTGGATATTTGAAGATTAGAAGTTAAATGCAATCTCTGTAGCCAGAACTACATTATCTGAAACTTCAGATTAACTGTGTGTTTTGTGTTAACTCTGCCTTGATATAACACAGGGCAGCAAAGCTGCACACATCTAGCTCTCCTAGTAAGAACTATATTTTTTGGACATGGTTAGGCAACTTTTGATACCACAAGGTAAGATTTTGCCAGTGACCTTGAAGGTATTCTTTTTGTATTTTTGCAGTATTGCAAAGGCTTGTTGAAGCTGTTATTTGGATAGTCACAATACATATATGGATAGTCACAATACATATATGATCACAATATGTATTTTTAGACTGCTAAAATGTACTAATTTGGATCTTATTTTGTGGCCTTCACAAACTACTGTGAAATAAAAGTCAAGATTAATAACATATGTTCAGAAACCTCAATGGAATGGGGCCAGTTTATGTCCTGGGAGCCTCAAGCCCATTACTCCAAATCCACCCCATGGAAGTCGATAGGACTACTTTGAACAAAGTACACTGAGGTTTCATTCTGACGGAATTTACAATGACAGAGAACAGTGGTGACATTCAATTGGAACAAATTAACTGTCAGGCCAGGGCTAAACTTGTAAGCGTGGGGGAACGCAGATTTCTCAGTAGTTGTCCTATAAATGTGGCATTCACAAAGATCAGAATGACCACAAACCACATTGCTTTTAAACAAAGTAAGTGCAGACTAGCTTGTTTGAATTAGCTTCCCCACAGCAGTAAAATGGAACGAGCTAAAAAAAGATCGGGCGATAGGAAGGCTAGGTGAAAGAGGAAGAGAAAAAGAGAAAGTCACATTAAGATTCCAGGAGTGAAGGGGGGGGGGGGAGAGATGTGTTCACTGAGGTAATATATATAAGCAACTCCAGTTTAGCTAAGTAAACACACAGCAGGGACAGTCTTTGCCTCAAACAAGAGACCTCCATTCTTATTCAAGGAGTATAAAAGCTAAGGAAAAGACAAGATTGGTGCCAAACCCCTTCCTATGTGGCAGAGACTGCACACATCTGCCATAATGCGCACACAGGCTCACTATATGAGTCAGCAGAATTGCACAAGTAGTCTTCACAGTAGTGCGAACCAGGGGCGGCCCAGCCCATTTCGCCACCTGTGGCGAAATGCGAAGGTGCTGCTCGGTGTTCATGCTTCCATGTGCCGCCAACCCTCCTTGCCACCCCTGCCGAAGCCTTCCTTTCCCAAATTGTGCTGCTGCGGCTTCCAGGTCCTGGCAAGATCTGGCAAGAATCTCACGAGATCACCCTGCGGGATTCTCACGCGATCTCTCCAGACCCTGGGAACGGTCACTTTTCTTTTCTTCTTCACTAACAGAGGGACCTTGGATTTCACCGCCTGAGGTAGCTGCCTCAGTCTGCCTCATAGATGGGCCGGCCCCAGTGCAATTCTTTTCTACGGGTTGTTGGCGCTGCTTATGGAGAATTTCCACGGTACCAATCCATATGCTGAACTCTTCACATGTTCTTATAGCTGTCTGCCTTTCAGGAGAGCTTTTTGGTACAAATCACACTGTGGTTTAACATCCTAAAACAATCCCACTCATGGAAGGCAGCTTCTTTCAGCACCTATTAGCCACGATAAGTACCAGAGTACCAGAATGTGGGAGCAAACAGCAGGGCGAAGGCCTGATTGTTAGTTTCCACGGGGAAGCTATAGCTGCAAACAAAATGCTGGGCTAGATGAACCATTGATGTGACTGATCAAAGCATTTCTTAATCAAATTGAGTGGGCAGTTTGCTGTTCTAAAATATTACTTAGAATTTCCGGTGTGATAGATTCCTGTTACATAATCTGGGTTGCCTGGAAACTACTATGCTGTTTCGGAGGCTTAATTTAGTTTGATGCTGGGAATTCAGTTTATGGATTACTTATTAATACTTCTGTATTGTCCTTCTGTTTCTACAATGGAAAAGGAGAGACTTTAAAATGGTTTATCAGAACAATTATTGATATCTCTTTTATGGACTGCTGACAACCCTCTTTCTTGTTTTGCTACTTAATAAGGGAGAATATTTAAAGATATAATGTCTGGTCTGGGCTGAGCTGGTGTATTAAAATGTTATGCAGAATTGTCTGCAGACCTCTCCTAAAGTATACATTATTTCTGTAGCAAGCTGCAACAACTCAGGAACTATTGAAATCCAGAAGTAAACATGAACTTGGAAAACAGAATATCCTTGCCTCTCAGTCATAGGAGCTCTTGTGTAAAAGGCATGTTTCAAAATGAGCACAGTGATTTGACCCTCTCAACTTTGCCTTTCAAGTTCCTTTTTACCAATTCTCTCACTTTGGGGAAGTTTCCTCTTTTGAGGTCAAATGTGGCTGTTGGATTTTCTTAGCAGTTGGCCATTTGTCTTTATATTTAATAGCACTATTCCCATTGCTCCCAGTTGTTTCAGCAACACTTACAACTTGCCCCAAGTCCTGGGCACCACTTGATGTTAAGTCAAGAGGTTGTTGCCCTTCTGGTTGGTTCTGTGACCAATTGTTCCAGGGTACAGTCATTTAGAGTTCTTTGAAGAGGTGCAGAATACAACTCCCATGGTATTCTGGATATTCAAACCCTCCAATATCTTCCCTAAAGTGGGTTTCCTCTATCTGTGCCATCATGGCTGAATGCTGAGTATATTCAGAATTCTGTGTTAAACACCACAACAGAACCACAATTTGGTAGATTCTTCTATATGGTCTTATGTTTCGGCTGGCTCTAATCTATGATAAAATAGCATGAACATATATCTGACTGCAGTGTTTGCACTGAAAACACCTGGAATTTTGTGTAAATAGTCTAAGGACACTGTGGAAAGGGAACTTAAGATTTAGAAGCAGGAAAAAAGTTATCAGAAGTGAATATCCTGTGAGAAATGCACGGCAAAAAGCACACCTAATTAAATCCTGGGGCCTAAATGGAACAAGACAGTATACTTTGGGGTTTTAGCATTCGTTTTCCTTCAGTATACCTTCTGATCGTTCCTTATTTCATCATCCAAAACTCATGTTTAGCAGAATTAAATGTCTGAGAGTTTCAATTAAAGGTAGGCTTAATGTGAATACTATTGTGTATAATGCTAAGGGAAGAAAGGAAATAATAGTTCAAATAACAAGAGTTTCAAAATTCATGGAAGAGGCATGAACAACTCTGCTGGGTTACATAAAAACATCTTTGCTTTTGCTTCAACAAGATAGAAAAAAAATATTGCCAAAATGTCATGGTGAGACCTGCCAATAATTGCAACAAGATACGGTACCAATATATCAGAAGAATTTTCCTTTGGCTGCCACTCAATGAAACATTTGGGCCAAATTCTTCTTATGATATTATTAGGTAAGCAGTCTCATTGGTTACTGCTGGATGACTACAATAGTGCAGAACCAAATCCTGGAGAGATTTACATGTATTCTGCTGTCTCTGGCACTTCTAGGGTTAATTAAAAAGATAGATAGATCAAGTAACCATGAAAATGCTGTGTTTTCTGTTATATTGGGCACATTGATGCAAAGTTATTTCACCCAAAGTAAGAGGCAAATTTAAATGTCAGGAAAGATTAATTTCCATGTCACAAACCTTATGGTGAGAAGTCTACCCACCCAGTTCCACCACAGAACACCTACATGGGTGCCATTTTAGAATGAAATCTTTTCAAACTGAAGTTCCACCTTTACCCCCACATCCCCCCACATGCTGCAACGTGCTGTGTGCATTAACAGCATGCTCACCATACTAAAACTGCAGTGCGCTTGTTCCAGAATGCTTATAAGTATTGCTAGGGGTAACTTTAGATTGCTCCACTGAAGAAAGACTGGGAGATTCTCCCTAAATTTTGATGAGACTCTAGCCTCGTTGTCTCTTGTAGCAGTCTTAAGGTGAGACGCCACCTAAGACCCGCCAGAAATCACAAATATCTGATAAACAGGACCTTATCGAAGCAGCCACGGGGAGGATCATCTCCTAATAGAGGGCAGCTTTCTAGAATGAGCAAGCTATGTTCAACAAGTTCTTCATTTGCTCTTTTACAAAAAGCAAACATCCCTGTATTTCCATATTATCCAAGGCTGATCGCCACTTGGTCTTAATGCTAGAAAACAATAGTTGGACTGTTAGGTCCTCCTCGTGACATAAAGGGTTCAGGTTTAGCAGCCATACTCACTTGCTTACAAAAACTGCAGCTTGATGTCTTGGCCATATTTAGTCTGCAGCTTAAAAACTTGACAGAGGCCTGGGTATTAAACGAATAATGTCTGTTCTGTTGACGTCCATTGGACAAGCAAGTCACAGCTAATTCTCATTTACCAGATCGTAAGACTCATAGGGACACAGGTAGCGCTGTGGGTTAAACCACAGAGCCTAGGACTTGCTGATCAGAAGGTCGGCAGTTCGAATCCCTGTGACGGGGTGAGCTCCCGTTGCTCGGTCCCTGCTCCTGCCAACCTAGCAGTTCGAAAGCACGTCAAAAGTGCAAGTAGATAAATAGGTATTGCTCCAGCGGGAAGGTAAACAGCGTTTCCGTGCGCTGCTCTGGTTCTCCAGAAGCTGCTTAGTCCTGCTGGCCACATAACCTGGAAGGTGTACGCCGGCTCCTTTGGCCAATAAAGCGAGATGAGCGCCGCAACCCCAAAGTCGGTCACGACTGGACCTACTGGTCAGGGGTCCCTTTACCTTTACCTTTTAAGACTCATTGAATTTAGTAAGACTTACGGTACTTCTGAGTAGGTGTGGTTAGGATTGTGGCATTAGGCATGTGGTGCTAGGAACACAGGGCTAGAAACTCATGCTAGACATTAATGGCACTCATTTCATTTTGTTCCATTCATTTCTGAATGGGTATAAACCATCTTCTAACCGACCAGGCTCTTAAGGCAGTTTGCAATAACAACAATATAAACTAAAACAAGATTAAAATGAAAATGAAAACTGCATCTTATCAAACGTATGTAATATTACATTGCAGTCGATTGCAATGGACTTCATTTACAATAAAAAAAAAAAAGATAAATTCAAACAGCAAACAATATGATCACACCAACATGTGAAGTTGTAATGATTATGGGCGTTGCAGTTTGTTAAGAGTTCCTGGGAACTGTAACACTGCGAGCGGTGAGCTCAGATTGTTGTTGTTGTTTAGTCGTTTAGTTGTGTCCGACTCTTCGTGACCCCATGGACCAGAGCACGCCAGGCACTCCTGTCTTCCACTGCCTCCTGCAGTTTGGTCAAACTCATGTTTGTAGCTTCGAGAACACTGTCCAACCATCTCATCCTCTGTCGTCCCCTTCTCCTTGTGCCGTCCATCTTTCCCAACATCAGGGTCTTTTCCAGGGAGTCTTCTCTTCTCATGAGGTGGCCAAAGTATTGGAGCCTCAGCTTCAGGATCTCTCTTTCCAGTGAGCACTCAGGGCTGATTTCCTTAAGAATGGATAGGTTTGATCTTCTTGCAGTCCATGGGACTCTCAAGAGTCTCCTCCAGCACCATAATTCAAAAGAGCTCAGATACACAGCCTCATCTGTAGTGACTACCTGGGTGTTCCATGGGTAAGACAGAAAAGACACAATAATAAGACATTGCTCAAGGAAGGCAGGGAAAAGAAATGTTGCACACAACAAACAGGTTTTTTGCAGCTGTTCAGTATGATCTAAAGCATCCACCACAAAGCCTTTTCCTAAAAAGAAAGAAAGAAAAAGAAGTGGTCTGTCATTGCTTACTTATCTAAAAGGGTGTTTTCCCAACAATCGAACAGGCTGTTGAAAGTACAGTAGCAAACACATGGATTTGAAATGTGAAAGACTACAAATACTTGGTAATTGTTTTGACATTTTCAGTGAAAACTCTGCAACTTGTGCAGCGGGTATGCCTTTCCTATAGTTTATTTTATTTTATTTTCTCCATTAAAGGTGACGAGTAAAACGCAACCATAATATTTTTTTTAAAGAGCCTGACTAGATGGTCTTCCTAAAAGCGCTTGTTGGTTTACTGTCTGCTTTAATTATCTAACTCGGTTCTTCACAAACCTGATGTAGCATCCTATATACTGGAAAGTGGATGGTCTATACTGTAGTTTTCAAAGATATATCGTTGAGAAAAACATGTACTTTAGTGCCAAAGAGTGGCCTGTTTCTGCAAGCTAAAGAAAGCAGCTCAAAAAAAGCTTCAGATTATTAATGTGGTTGATGCTTATTGGATATAGTGTTTTGGGGAGAAGGCACAAAGTCACTGATTTGATGGTTCCCATTTACTGTTTGGCAGCCTTCATATGCAGTGTCCATCTTAATATAAATACGAATTTTCAAACGTTTAGAAGAATGCCGTATTGGGAGTAACTATATACTAACTTCCAATTAGAGTTGTGCTTTTAATTTACCAAGTGTATTTTTAAAGTCCTTCCAGAAGACCGATTCCTGCAAGCAATTATGCACACGAGTAATCTGGTGCATGGAAAAAGTCCAAATCCGTCACATTTCAGTCTTATTGGTTTCAAGGAGATATTTCCTGCATGTAAATTTATTCATATGGAAGCTCACGACTTCTCTCTATCCCCCATGCCCCCAATCGACAAATGATCACTTATTACAATGCACTTACTTCTGCATTGAAAAACTTCACTATTTTTACTGGGCTTCTCTGGATTTGCTGCAATGGTGGATAGACAGGTGTCTCAGTTTTACCTGGCATGTATGTATGGGAGCACAAAGTTATAGTCATGTTTTCACAAGGGAAATATGTATATCTCTCTTACCCTAGCAGTGTTTCTGAAGTAACTTGTTCCAGCGTATGCAGTTTGTTAGGGCATAACTTTTAGCTCAGAGGTAGAGCACATGCTTTTTCATGCAAAATATCCCAGTTTCAACTCTTGGGGTCTTGAAGTAGGGCTGAGGAAGACTTATGGAGTGCCAGTTGCCAGCCTGTGTATACTGGGCTATTACAATTTGACTGGATTTAAGGTACCTTCCTAAGCTCCTGTGAGTGGGCGAGACCAATAGTGGGTCCAACGGTCAAGAAGCCTGGTTCTGCACGTGATGCAGAGCAAAGTGACGGGCAGATAGGACTTGTCAACCTGGGAAGGTAGCCCATCTAGGAGAAGGAAAGCTCTGATCCTAAACCTCTGCTGCCTTGTGGGATATCTTCAGAAGAAGGCTGAGGAGTAAATCCTACACAAAACCTGAGTGGAGTCCCGAAGGACGGTTGGATGGTGTCTCCTTCTGGCAACTTCTATAGCCAACAATGTCTCTGTAAATCTTTAAAGGAAGTGAGGTACCAAACTTTGTACGGTTGAAGACAAGCTGTGAAGCTTTGTGTATTCAGCAATGATGTCAACACTGAAAAGTACCGTATTTTTCGCTCTATAAGACGCACCAGACCACAAGACGCACCTAGTTTTTGGAGGAGGAAAATAAGAAAAAAAATTCTGAATCTCAGAAGCCAGAACAGCAGGAGGGATCGCTGCGCAGTGAAAGCAGCAATCCCTCTTGCTGTTCTGGCTTCTGGGATAGCTGCGCAGCCTGCATTCGCTCCATAAGACGCACAAACATTTCCCCTTACTTTTTAGGAGGGAAAAAGTGAGTCTTATAGGGCAAAAAATAGGGTAATTCCAGATATTGACTACTGTTTCGGAGAATTCTTCATCAGCGTGGTGGGTGGATATAGAATGCTTCACAAACCCATCTTATTTCAAATGAATGTATATAAATGAAAATATCAAATGCTGTGGAACAGTGCTCATCTAATAATGTAGCCACAGCTTGTCTTCCACCGTACAAAGTTTGGTACCTCACTTCATTTAAAGATTTTCAGAGACTTTGAGACTAAAGATATCATTTTGTCATTTTTATGATTTGAAGGAATTCTATAAAGATTGTCTATTACATATGGATATGGTCATCATGTTGCCTAGACATTGTTGACGTTCTCTTTGCAACACAGGGGTTTGTTTGGATAAAACTTCTGTAGCCAAGCTGGTTCCCAGTGTATTGCTCTGTTTTCCTTTGGACCACATCAATGAGACCGAGAGGGGGGTCTTGTCACCTAGGCAACCCAGGTTCTCTATACACCCTGCCCAGGCTTGACCCCTGAGGAGGTCATTTTGGTGCCGCTAATGCAGCAGTTTGACTTCACCCCCAGAGATGCACTCCATTGTGTCTCGAGACAGATGAAAGCCAAGAACAACAACATTTCTGTGGGTTGCTTTGAATTTCACTTTTCTGAAAAAAGACAAAGTAATCTAGAAACAACAACTCTGAATAGTCCCCCTTTTTCTCTGGTCCCCCCCCCTTTCTCTTTTATTAAAGAAGAACAGGACATTTTAATGCCACCATCATCACAGAGGTATCTGTGGAGGGGATATATTAATTGAAAGTGTCCAGTGGTACCTCGGGTTACATACGCTTCAGGTTACAGACTCTGCTAACCCAGAAATAGGGCTTCAGGATAAGAACAGAAATCATGCTCCGGCGGTGCGGCAGCAGCAGGAGGCCCCATTAGCTAAAGTGGTGCTTCAGGTTAAGAACAGTTTCAGGTTAAGTACGGAACTCCGGAACGAATTAAGTACTTAACCTGAGGTACCACTGTATTGTATTGTAACTGCATTGTAACATTTGAATAAATGTTTTTTGAATTTTTTAAACTCTGAATCGGGTCGTTCCACACTGCAACATGTTGCTGCTGGTTCTTTGTTCGAAGCAAAAGTTTCAGCCAGTTTGGCCAATGTTCAGGGATGAAGAGAGCCGCAGACACCTGAAGACTCATAGGGTCCTTATCCCCAGTGAAAAGAGAAGCACAGAATGCATTGCGGCATAACATAGGAGCATACGGATTTTAGGTGTGGATTAGTCACACCTTAGCAGTTACTGTGTGTAAACGTGTGGTGCTGAGATGCCCTAATAATCACAGAACAGTATCTGTCTCTGGGCTTGTGTGTGGCCTATGAATGGCATGCAGTTCTTGCCAGAATTTGATCCCAGCCACCCACAATTCCAACTGAAGCCCAAGGAAATAAAGTCCTTCCCATTGACTTCAATGAGGATCATGTCTGCATAATTACCAAATCCAACCATCACTCACAAGGACTTTGTAGTTCTGGAAGGATACTGCCAGCGCTGACATCATCCTCATCAGACTCTTCCACATGGTTCTGTTTATAGACGGTTAATTGCTGTCAACGTCTCAAGGAACCTTTGAGATCTGGAGTCTTTTTATTTTTTTGCGACTCCATAAAATTAAGAAGCTGATTTTTGTTGTTGTTGTCGTTTAAGGATCCAGTCCGCAAAAGACTCAACACTGGCATGACTTTTATTATTGTAATTTGCTGACTACAAAGCATAAAAAAGTAACTTGCACAGACATGTAATGGTTTGCATTTGGGTAAAACTAAATTGCATTGACGACACAGAACACATTTTTCTAAATAAAAGGGAGAAGGGGTGGAAACAAATGCTAAGCACTCATTGTTCAACTGGTGAAGTTAGGAGACAGCTGTACGAATAGCTGTGGCTAAAAAAAGTAACTAAACATTCTGTGCTAAGGTGACCCAAATTCTGCACTAATTCTGTGCATTGGAGAGCTACCGTGGTGTAGTGGTTAGAGCACTGGACTAAGACCTGGCAGACTGGGGTTTGAATCCCCACTCAGCCCTGAAACTCACTGGGTGACTTTGGGCCAGTGCCTGTCTCACAGGATTGTTGTGGGGATTAAATGAGGGGCAGAACCATTGATACCACTTTGAAGCTGGGGTATCAATGTACAAACCATCAGGAGAAAAAGAGGGCAACAGCAGAAAACTAATATGGAGAGGCAGAGCTTCAAAGCAGCACAGAGAGGAATTGATAAGAATATGTAAATTGCTCAATGGATTTCATTAGCAGTCTTACTTGGGGGCCGTATACCTGAAGGAGTGCACCCACCCCCATCATTCAGCCTGGACACTGAGATCCAACTCTGAGGGTCTTCTGGTAGTTCCTTCTCTGCGAGAAGTGACGCTACAGAGAACCAGGCAGAGGGCCTTCTCGGTGGTGGCGCCCGCCCTGTGGAACGCCCTCCTATCAGATGTCAAAGAAATAAACAACTATCTGATGTTTAGAAGACATCTGAAGGCAGCCCTGCATAGGGAAATCTTTTAACATGTGGCGTCTTGCTGTGGTTTTATAATTTGCTGGAAGCTTCTACAATTGGATTGAAGACTTATACAAGCTTGCAACATATGAACAACTTTCATATAAATGCAGACTTGCCATGGACAAATTCAATGATATTTGGAATCCATTCTTAAGATCTGGTGAAGTACAATAACAACCTTCTAAATTATACAGTTTGGGGGTTTCCCCCTCCCCCCTTTATTTTCCTTTCTACACTGGTTCTGTTTCTCTCTTTCTCTCTTTTATTTATGTCTCACCATGTTTAGTGCACATATAATTATGTACTTTTTGAACTTTCAATAAAGATGTTAAAAAAATAATAATTGCAGGAAGCTGCCCAGAATGGCTGGGGTAACCCATTCACATGGGTGGCATATAAATTTTTTATTCTTATTCGTAGGAGTAGTAACCAAAGGCACACAACAGAGCAGCAGTAGCTGCAGATGTTGCTGACCTACAAGTCACCTCAGTCTCAGCCAGTTTATTAATACAGTAGAAAAGGCAAGTACAGATCTTGAATAACAGAAAGGGAGATCCCCTCACAAATATATCTACTCCATACATATTTATTCAGATGTAAGACTCACTGAGTCCTTAAGCATGCATAGCATCACAGCTTATATATATAGCAAGACAGCAAGCAATGCCGCTCTGTAATTGTAAGCTGCCCTGGAAACCTGGTTATCAGGCGGCACAGAAACAGGATAAAATAAATAAAAGTAAACCAGAACTCCTACTCAGGAATGAGAGCAACAGGAAAGGTTTTTTGACACTCAATTTTTAGAGCCTTAGTCCAATGTCACAATCTAATGTAAGCCAAATAAAAGATGTATTTTTTTTTAAAGTCATGCTGGGCAGCCCATCCCAATAATGCCAATTAGGGAGACATAACACTGATTTATAATATGATTTTTTATTTTTTATTGGTATACTGTTGTGTACCTTTGTAGTTATAAAAATTGCCGAAACAGTACATCAGCTTTTACCAAAGCAGGTTGCAGTGCTTTGAAGCTTGCTTGCTTGATTAGACTGTCAAATCCAATAAATATATAATCAGAGAGCAAGTTGTATATTCATTAGGGAATGTGTGAAATGGTTCCCTTTATCTTTTGTGGATTTTGCTGCTTTCCAGATGTGGGCATTCTGTGTTGGGGAGACTTATCTGCAACACTAGACCTGCATGTGCGCTTTACAACATAGACACAGTTCATTGCTATCTATTCAATTTGCTTGTCATCTACAATTATGCTTTATGTCCTGCCCCCCTCCTATCTGATGTCCAGCTGCTTTAATTATGAAACAACTGGCACAATTAAGTATCCATCTACCCCCACTCCCCTATAAACCCTGTGATTATCTTTGCAAACCTGCTGTCTGCATGGGACACATGCAGATGTGTTTTGCCTTTCAGGAGCAGAGAAAAACATGGCTATGACATGGCACCCTGGTTTATGGATGGTTATTGCTCTGGACCATAAAGAAGGCTGATCACCGAAGAATTGATACTTTTGAATTATGATGCTGGAGGAGACTCTTGAGAGTCCCATGGACTGCAAGAAGATCAAACCTATCCATTCTTAAGGAAATCAGCCCTGAGTGCTCACTGGAAGGACAGATCCTGAAGCTGAGACTCCAATACTTTGGCCACCTCATGGGAAGAGAAGACTCCCTGGAAAAGACCCTGATGTTGGGAAAGATTGAGGGCACAAGGAGAAGGGGACGGCAGAGGACGAGATGGTTGGACAGTGTTCTCAAAGCTACCAGCATGAGTTTGACCAAACTGCGGGAGGCAGTGGAAGAGAGGAGTGCCTGGCGTGCTCTGGTCCATGGGGTCACGAAGAGTCGGACACGACTAAACAACTAAACAATAACAAATTGCTCTACAGAGCATGGACTTCTAGGTGCCTTCACAAATCCCTTCTAAGTAATGTTGAGAGCGTATTGTTCCATCCCAATCTAGTTCGTAGGGACATAGTATGGGCTGAATTAAAATGTGTGAACATGCAGAAACGCTGCTGGCTTGTTTACTCTCAAGTACCAACTCTCCCAACATCTATAGCAGCTCTGTCTGAGGCAGCTGAGAATACTCAACTCTCATTTTCCCCTTCTTTCTTATAAAAAGGGGGTGGGAATCTCTCAGTGGAAACAGATTGAAGTCATTAACATTCGATCAGTTATTGTATTCTTTTTTTCTTGAGCACCGCCGCAACTTATGAGGCTGTTTTAATAAAAACTCTGGTCAGAATCCAGCCCGTCGCTGCCAGAATGTATGCAGGGAAGCGTTTCCCACACAGCTTTGCTCTAAAGCCGCCTCCTTCCTGCCTCTGAATGGCTGAAAACGAGGAGCCCCAAGTATGCATCTTCGTCGCTACACATCTCCATTTCCTCCAGAATATTGTAGGCCAAAAATCACAGCACAGATATTCCTAGACGCAAACAAATACAAGCTGTCCTTTTGGATAGCCAAAGAATGTCCCGTTGAATCATAACACAATATGCCATAGGTCTTCCAAAATACATGCACCGCTTTCGGGCAGGAAGTTGTTTGCAAGATTGTGCATTGTCGACAGGATTCAAGCAAACCCTTTGTTCCCGCTGAAGAAGGGCTGAACATGCTTCTACTCCTGTGTAGGCCTGCACTTGCCTCATCCTGGAGGGGTTGCTGCTGCTGCCAATAAGCCAGGCTACGTGGGTGTCTCTCTACATGGGGAGTCAGTTTTGTGAAGCGCGAAGTATTTCACCACAACAAGGGTAAAGCCCTTGACAAAGAGGGATTTTAAAGGTCATGCCTGACACCTCACATCTAGGGGAATCCTATGACCACGAGGCCTGTTTCAAAACCAAGGCGAGTTGAAACAGATCATCTACAACTTCCTCAGTTGGAGGAAAATGTGATTTTATAAGAACATGGGTTACGTGGAAACAAAGGATTCAGACACTAAAATTATTTACCTGTTCACTTCCCCGTTGCTTTATTACTTCTATATAGCACTTTTCCTCCAAGGAGCTCAAGGTGGTGTAGGGAAATTTTCATTATCGATGTTTTACTGTGCTCAATGTTTTTAATTTGTTGGAAGCCGAGTCATTGGAGCAACTCAGTCAGATGGGCGGCATATAAATTGTTATTGTTGTTATTATGGCTCTTCCCTCCCCATTTTATCCTCACAACAACCCAGTGAGGTAGGCTAGACTGAGAGACAGGACTGGCCCAAGGTGAGCTTCATGGCTGAGTGGGAATTCAAACCCTGGTCTTCCAGCTCCTAGTCCTACACTACAGTGGTACCTCAGGTTAAGTACTTAATTCGTTCCAGAGGTCCGTACTTAACCTGTAGCACCACTTTAGCTAATGGGGCCTCCTGCTGCTGCCGTGTCGCCGGAGCACGATTTCTGTTCTTATCCTGAAGCAAAGTTCTTAACCTGAAGCACTATTTCTAGGTTAGCGGAGTCTGTAACCTGAAGCGTATGTAACCTGAGGTACCACTGTACTTGGGTTCACTGTCTTTTGCCCAAGGATTTTATCCTTCCCCTCTAGATATCCCCTCACTGATTTTCAAAAAGTGCAGTGACATCAACACCCAGTATCTATCCCCTACTATAAACTGTCTCAAAATACTTTGATCTATGTTCATCTATGTTTCAGTGCCCTGTGGCAAGTTACCAAAATTTCATATCAAGTTATAATTTGCTTTCTCTCTCTCTGACTGTTTCTATAATCTACACTTTATACAAATGTATATATTCATTAGGGGAGGGCCTGTGTGTATCATCAGCATATTGAGGTTTCCCCACCGTGCTCTGCTTCACTCTCCTGCTTCAGAGTTTTATATAAAGAAACCTAAGGGGCGCAGGTAGCGCTGTGGTCTAAACCACTGAGCCTCTTGGGCTTGCCAATTGGAAGATCGGCAGTTCGAATCCCTGTGAGTTCCCAGCTTCGAAAGCACACCAGTGCAAGTAGAAAATAGATACCTCTGTGGCAGGAAGGTAAACGGTGTTTCCGTGCGCTCTGGCTTCTGTCACGATGTCCCGTTGCTCTGGAAGTGGTTTAGTCATGCTGGCCACCTTTACAGGCATATGTACAAGTTTCCAATAGAGTTCAATAAAAACAACAACAACCCTGGGAATTGTAGTTCACCCCTCACAGAGCTGCCGTTTCCACCAGCACCTTTAACAAACTACATTTCCCAAGATTCTTTTGTCAGCAGCTGTGTGCTTTGAAAGTGCTTTAAAGAGATGGCCTTTGGCTGTGACCAACTTCAGCTACAGTGAGATGACTGGAATGGAGCAGAGACTGAACCCTACTCCCAGTAGCTGGTTGACCACTGTGAGATTAGAAAGCAGGGCCCTTACCTGGTCCAGCAGTTCTCTTCTCATATTCAGCGCCTCCGACTGCTCCAGGCAGAGGAGAGAGCACTGCAAGAGAACCATCTTTCTACGGATGGGAACGCGGGTAACATTCAGCAATCTGACCAGTGGTGTTTCTCGAGAGGGCAGGCCACCATCAAGAGCTTCCAGAGCAGCTGTAGAAACATCATGGCAGAGGGGCAGAGACTGACATTAGACCCTACACACAACTCCGTATCTCTACACACTGCCGGCACAGTTACAAGACAGAACTACAAGTGACGCCCTGTGGTTGCAGGATGAGCCCGTTCCTGGAGAAACAAGCAGCATCTAGCCACTGGCTCTTAGTAGTGTCTAGAAGTGTGAATAAACCTTGTGAGTGATATAGACTTTGCCCACCCCCCAGCAACCTTGCAGACCTAAGCATTAATTGATATGCATTATAGCTCAAGTCTGCTGTTTTAATCTTAGAATCCTTCCTTGCGGACAGGGAAGAAGAAGAATACCATTTCTTAAAGCTCACTGTTCTCTGTTTGTAGGAAAGAAGTTGACTCTCAACGGGAGCCCTCTGTGCCAGATGGATTTATGAACAAGCCCCCTAATGTGACAATTGAAACAGCATGGTGGGGTACTTCCTCCCATGCAAATATTTCCTGTATTGGTCCAGTTTTCTGCACATCCAAAGAGTAGCGAAAGAAATGAATTTAAAGTTTGTGTGTGGGTATACACACACTCACACATATGTAGATACACACACTTGTATAATTAATTGATTTATTGTATGTATGTTTGCTTAGAATGCCCAGAACAGCATAAAGGGGCTTCCAGTTATTGCCCATCTTCGCACAGATCAAGCCACTCTTGCTTATCTTCAACAGCAAGCACTCATTGACAGAGCCACTGACTGGTCTGTATAATTACCCTATTAAAAAAACCCTTGTACAACAAAATCAGGCATGAAGTGTGGCACCATTTGTTTCGCCGCAGGTGCCTGGGTCAAGAAACTGGTGCCTCTCCCTGGCATTCCAAAAGGGCAGAAGAAACTTCCTCTGTATGTTTTCCGATTGGTACCCAATCCCAAGCTTAACACTGATACAAAACATTACATCTCCCTTTCTTGCAATTCTGTCCGTGTGTGTGTGTGTGTGTGTGTGTGCGTGTGCGTGCGTGTGTAAAGCACCTAACAAAGTCGATCAAGCTTTCCCTTGGCTTTTAACCTTTCCTGCTGAATCTGCTCTGCTTTCCTACAGAGGGGGGGGGGGGAATCATTTGGAAACACCCACCCACATCCCTCCATCCTCATCGCCTTGGGACACCTGTTCATTGATGCCGACCCAGAACAATATAGCTATCTATGTATGATAATGGAGAGAGGAGCTGAGATTCCCCCCCGCCCCCCCCCAAGCTCTGCGTATTGAGCAATTCCTTCCGAACATTTTTTTTTTTTTTACAGGCAAGGTTTATAAATCTTTGCAAAACAGTCTCCTTTGCACGAGCCCTCGTTTGGAGCGAACTGTTGCGTTCTTAGGGGGAGAAGAAGATGAAAAACAGTATTCTCGAGCTCCTTCCCAGGGGGCTGTTGAAAGAGTGCTGCCTGCCAAACACGTCTGAAGGGTTTCACAATTGCATCATAAGCTCTGCTCTTTGCAGGGTGTGTGTTTGTGTTTGTGTGTGTGTGCGCTGGAGCAGGATCCGCTGCTGCGCTCCGAGCTGACCAGGCGCGCACTGCGTGTGCTGGGATTCCACAGCCGGCCTTAAATATGCTGGTTATTTTTATCCGCCTACGTAACGCCGCGCAAGTCCATCCCACCAGCGGCACGGCAGCGAAAGCTACACAATGTTTCCCTTTAGTCGGGAGGGGAAGTGGAAAAAGGCCAGGCTTCCTGATCACATGGTGCTGAAGTCAATGAAAAAAAGGAGGGGGGGAGAGAGGGAGAGAGTTTTCCTGCCGGTTGCTTGGCTTTTGCGCGCGCCCCACCTCCCAGATTCCTTTCTAATAGCCTGGTCCGGCTTAACCCTTGGCACCGAGCGCGTCTTGGGGAAGGCGGCCTGGGCGGGACAGCGGCCAGAAAAGCATCAGTGGAAAAGAGCAGGGAGGGAGGGAGAGAGAGAGACCAGCGCTCTCTATAAACACCAGCCCGCTGCAGTAATTGGTGGCTTGGAAAAGGCGAAGGAAATGCGAGGCTTGTACGAAACATCAGCCGACAAGAAGTGGGGTGATGTCACACGGCCTTCCAGGATTAGAAACCCTTAAAAGCTCCGCAGCTCGGGGCTGCCCCTGCGCAAAAGCGCACGGCAAGGGAGCGAGAAGGACTTGGGCAGCTCCAAATGCCCAGCGGTGTTTGTTGTTGTCCTAAACTCTGCTGCCACAGATCAAATGGCAAAAGAACCCCTAAAGCCAGGTCACTTTTTATTATTAGTTAAGACAATTAGTTATTACTCTCGATGTGTATTGGATGTGGCTCCTGTGGGGTTTATTTCTCTATACAGTGGTACCTCGGGTTAAGAACTTAATTCATTCCGGAGGTCCATTCTTAACCTAAAACTGTTCTTAACCTGAAGTACCACTTTAGCTAATGGGCCTCCAGCAGCCACTGTGTCACCAGTGCACGATTTCTGTTCTCATCCTGGAGCAAAGTTCTTAACCTAAGGTACGATTTCTGGGTTAGCGGAGTTTGTAACCTGAAGTGTCTGTAACCTGAAGCGTTTGTAACCCGAGGTACCACTGTAATTTGGCAGTATTATAGTCATAATCAGCCAACGGATTATGGTGTTCCATGTCAGGGGCTGTGGGTCAGCTTCCATCTGCATGTGCAGACTTATAATAGAATCATAGAACTCTAAAGTTGTGAGGGACCGTGAGGGTCATCTAGTCCAACCCTATGCAAGGCATGAATCTCAGCTAAAGCACCCGTGGCAGATGGCCACCCAACCTCTGCTTAAAAACCTCCAAGCAGTGGCGTAGCGTGGGTTGTCAGCACCCGGGGCAAGGCAAGTAATTTGCGCCCCCTAACCCGTGGATTTGAGCCCCCGAATCCGTGGATTTGTGCCCCCTAACACTAACCCCCAGATGTTGCGCCCGGTGCGGCCGGCCCCCCCTGCACCCCCCACACTACGCCACTGCCTCCAAGGAAGGAGAGTCCACAACCTCCCATAGGTGAAAAACAAGCTTCACTGCAACGATGCTTCAATTCATTATTATAACACTGCATGGTAATTTTGGGAAAGTGCGTATTATTACTTTACACCAGCTTTCGCCCATTTGGTACCCCCCCCTCAGATATTTGGGATTATGACTCACGTAGACACCAGTCAGCATCATGGAAATGGAGACAATTGGGAGAGAAAGGGGGGGGGATACTGAGGTGCCTCCAGAGGCAGGAGGGAATGGTGTGGGTGAGAGAGAGAAGACAAGAACATGAGAAGAGCCTGCTGGATCAGGCCAATGGCCCACCTAGTCCAGCATCCTGTGCCTGTGGCAAACCTGCAAGCAGAATTCGAACACGAGAAGTCATCCCTCCAGCAGTTTCCAGCAACTGGCATAAAGATATAAAGAAATTGTATAAGATGCCCGTTGGTATTTCCATTTTACTGGTTCCAAGTTGTGTGTGCATCTTACACAATTCCTTTATACCAAGTTGCTGGAAACCTCAGAAGGGTCTCAGTAAAAAAGGTAAAGGACCCCTGGATGGTTAAGTCCAGTCAAAGGCAACTATGGGGTTGCGGCGCTCATCTCGCTTTCAGACCGAGGGAGCCGGCGTTTGTCCACAGACAGCTTTCCGAGTCATGTAGCCAGCATGACTAAACTGCTTCTGGCACAACGGAACACCAGAAACCAGAGTGCATGGAAACACCGTTTACCTTCCTGCCACAGCTGTACCTATTTAGTTACCTGCACTGGTGTGCTTTCAAACTCCTATGTTGGCAGGAGCTGGGACAGAGCAATGGGAGCTCATCCTGTCACAGAGATTCAAACCACCGACCATCTGATTGGCAAGCCCAAGAGGTTCAGTGGTTTAGACCACAGTGCCACCTTTACTCAGTATTGGTGACCTCTCCAACCACAGATTTGGTGGCCCATTCAGCAGTCTTTTCACTCAATTACTAGTCCACGCTCCTATCCATCGGTAAAAAACAAGCAAACATGACACTCTATATTACTCTCCTATGCTGTCCGTCAACTTAAGTTGTCAAATAGTTTTTTAAAAATAGGTCCAGGTATCATGAGGTTTAACGTAAGAAAGCACAACTGATCATGCAGCTTGGGCACCAGCCTGTTCAGGGTGGGATTGTTTTGAAGCTCAGGGACTAAAGATGCATAAACCCGCTGGCAGAGATTCAGCTTGCCCTCTCACGAGTGCCGGGATGGCAAGCAGACTTTCTGCCTACAGCAACAGCTGCTTAAGAGCCTTGCCCTGCCAGAATGAGTGGGTTCATTGGACAGATGTTGGACAGCAAAGGGTATTTTGTTATGTGCATAGGAGTGTCACATACCCCCCACTGAGAAGAGTTTATGGGGGGAAAGTCCAATCTTTGCCAAGCATCTGGAGTGACTAGATGCCGAGCTCTGCTTTCTGGCCTGTGAAGGAAGTGATGTGTGGGCTTGTTTGCATGAAAAATTGCTCCAGCCAGGGTGGCCATTTTTGCTCACAGTTAAACACATTTCTTGTTTTGTTATGATCGATCCTAATCCAAGAGTCTAGCGTATATAGCATAATATAGCACATTTTCTTAAATCCAGATCGTTGCCTTCTGAGTCAATCTGCTTGGGAGAGTCAAAGAAGGAAAAGGCAGAAGTGAAAACCAAATTGGTACAGGTGCTAGTGAAGTTCTCTTTTGTTTTTTTTCTGATTTATTTATTTATTTATTTTTTCCATCTTGATATTTTATTAAGGATTTTCTTGTTTTACAGAAGTAAGTGTAATGCCTCGTATCCCCCCCCATGTAACATTTTTACAAATCCATTTCATTTGTTGAGGCATTAGGGGAAGAAGAAAAAAGAAAAGAAAAAAGAAAGGGGGGGTGGAGAGAGGGAAGATGGATGGGGGTGGGGTCGGGTGGCGGTGTTTCTATTATGTTTAATGTATGTAGAGTTTGGTGTCAGCATTGCTTGTGTTGTTCACTTGTGTTCCTTTGGTGGTGAGAGAGGTTGGGATTGGCCTAGGTTGGGATTGTTTGCTTGTGATTGGCTGTGGTGATCTTTCTTTTCGTGTGTGAGTGAGGTGGGTGGGTGTTTTGGATCAGGTTAGCCATATTGATTTGTATGCTGTTGGTGGATTATTGTCATTGTCCTGTTGGGCTGTGTATGTGATCAAGGGGAGCTATACCGGGGTGAAGGCGTCTTCTTCTGTTTGTCCCCGTGTCAGTTTCAGTTTATTAGTTAATTTTTCTAGTAGGGCTGTTTCCCATACTATTTGGTACCATTGGTCTATGCTTACTCCTGACAGGTCTCTCCAGTGTTGATGGACTGGAGCGGTGGGGGAAGGAAAGGTAATGCAATATTAGGGTGAGGGTAAAGATTATCTCCCTCTCACCTCCATCCCTGTTGCCTTCCCAAGTGCATAAACGCCTTCCTTATATAGGAAAAAAAATAAGAGTGTATTTGGGAACACCACTGGGGCAGATATGATACCTGCTGCCTTTCATGACTCTTGTGTCTGGTTTGTGGGACACTCCTTCCTTCAGCAGTCTTGATATTTGGTGTCTGTTCATATGATCATTTGCAAGTCGATTGAAGAAAGTAGAAGAGCTGCCCACTTCCTCAGACACAGATTAGCCTCAGCTGGTTTTGACCCACATTGCAGTCAGTTTCTTTCTAAAGGACCCCTGGATGGTTACGTCCAGTCAAAGGCGACGATGGGGTTGTGGTGCTCATCTCGCTTCAGGCTGAGGGAGCTGTCGTTTGTCCGCAGACAGCTTTCCGGGTCATGAGGCTAGCAGGACTAAACCACTTCTGGCACAATGGAACACTGTGACAGAAACGAGCACACGGAAACACCGTTTACCTTCCCACCACAGTGGTACCTATTTATCTACTTGCGCTGGCGTGAACTGCTAAGTTGGCAGGAGCTGGGACAGAGCAACGGGAACTCACCCCGTCACAGGGATTCAAACCGCCAACCTTCTGATCGGCAAGCCTAAGAGACTCAGTGGTTTAGACCACAGCGCCACCCATGTCCAGTAGAACTCAGCAGAACCAAACCTGTCTCTGCCTGCCTAGCTCCATGCTTTATGGGCACAGCCCTGACCTGGACTCAGTTTCTTTGACATGCTAGAGTGTGACAAAGAGGCAGGATCAAAGAGGCTGTGCCATGCAAATTCTATTGCTTTACTTAGATCCCTTGTAGGACTCCCAAGAAAAACTGCCACCAGAAATCTTGAGATTCTGAATTGGCTATTTAACTCGAACAGCTGATCTGTGAATGGCATGACCGGCAGGTGACATTCAGCATACGTGTAGAACATCACGCTCATTTGAATTTGGGACAAGCCATCTCAACTTTGTATACAGTCTGTTAATGGGTGGAAGTCAATGGAGGTCAATGATGATTTCTTATTATTCCTCCCTCACCTTGCCATTCCCAGTGCCCCACTGATTGTCTCATCCAAAACGGAGTGGAAAGTGACATGGGGGAGGGCATGCAGGGGAAAGGGTGAATGAGAATATTATTAAACAAAATTATTTTGTTTAATTCTCATTGATTGTGACAGAACAGCACTGAGCAAGATGTTGGACCTCTGCCCCATAACTCCGAGAAGAAGTCAAATGAGGTTTCTCCTGGCAGATCAGGGCAAAAATATCACTGCTTTAGTAGCTTCCTTTTAAGACATTTTAAAGGGTTCCCAATGAACCATCCTTTTGGGAAACATGCCAGGGCAGAATATCTAAGTGCACACGATCACAGTGTGACCTTATGACCCTTGACAGCTTCACCCTTGTCCTTTTAATTATCCCAGGAACTTGAAATGTTTTATACTGTGATGCCAATAAAGGTATTTGATTTGATTTGATAGAACAGCATTTCTAGTACAGGGGTACCTTGGTTTTAGAGCAGCTTAGTTTATGAACAACTTGGAAACAGAACGCTGCAAACCCGGAAGCAGGTGTTCCGGTTTGTGAACTTTGCCTTGGAAGCTGAACATGTTCCACTGCCTGTTGAGTGTGTTCTGTTTGTAAATTTAGTCCTCCGCTGCTAATCAGAGGCTTCCTGTTGAGTCTGTTGGCTGTGGAGTCCCGAGCACCCACGCAACACAGAGGTGATATTTGGAGCTTTTGTTTTTGCCTTTTTTGCATTTTGTGTGTGTGGCTTTTTCGGTTTTTTTGACTGTGACTTGTTCTTCGTTTTATGGGACTGACTTGTGAATGTGGCTTGTGACTTCATTTTTGTGAGTTGTTTTGTGACTGTGTGGAACCCAGTTCAGCTACTGGTTGATTGATTGTGTGACTGCAGAAATGGATAAAAGCCCTCCATCCAAACAATGACTATCATCAGTGCATGTAAGGGGAAAAAAAATAATTACAATTTTTATCATCTACAATACTGTCTTATTTATTTTATAGTACAATACATTGATTATTGCTTTCATTTTAAGGATCAGTGGTCTCATTAGATAGTAAAATTCATGTTAAATTGCTGTTTGAGGGGTTGTTTTTAAAAGTCTGGAACGGATTAACCCATTTTTCATTACTTTCTATGGGAAAGCACGCCTTGGTTTTAGAACGCTTTGGTTTTGGAACAGACTTCCAGAATGGATTAAGTTTGGGAACCAAGGTTCCACTGTAAAGTCCAGAACTATTATAATTTTTTGCTTTATTTATCTGCCTCATGTTCATATCAGGAAATTACCTCAGTCATTTTCATGGATCTTCTTTGCCTTTAGCTTCCAGAATAAACACCCCAGTCTTGCTAGAGGAAGAGGGAATGGGACTTATTGAACACGCGGGTTGTCCTTTTGCTCCACGATGCATAAATCTTAACTTATCATAGGCCAGCCCTTCCTATTACATTACACCATTGTCTCCGGTGCTGATCAGAGCTAACTTTAAACCGGCACTTCCTGGCTCTTTCTTTTTAAAAAGCTTCAATTTCAAAACGTTGCATTGACCGATTATGAAAGCATTTAGACACTGTGAAGTTTTGCAATGGGAATTTTGCAATCTTACAGGAATTTTCAAATGGATCTGAAGAAATAACGGTCTTGGAAGTCACCTTTGCTACTGTACCTGGCTACTGTACCTGAAATAAGGACTTGTTTGTTGCTCACATATCCTAAAGAAGTAAGGGGAGAGGGGTGGATATCAACATGGAAAGGAGTGATTTACATAATGCACATTGCAGAATCACAGCCATTCTTAGCTGAGGCTAGGCTGACTCAGTTGGCACCAAAAAGAAACCACCATTGGCACCTGTCAGCTTCCTGAGGAAATGTGAGGGGAATATATGTTTCAAACTGTTGCCTGCATCACCAGATTTCGTATGTTGGGAAGGCATCATAAGAAACTCCCAATAAGAAACATGTCACTGAGCAATAGTGTAGATAAATGATGGACTCTTGTAAGATTGGCATGTGAGCAGCATGCCAAAGGAAGGTTGAAGCAGTCTGCAGTATTACAACCATAAAAGTGGAAATCATTAAATGTAAATTTGATTACAAGGTCCATTTTTATTTTAAAGAGAAAGCTAGTGTGGACCCTAATATATTCCCCATCCAGATTGGATTTCCATGCCAATTCCCTGCTAAAATCTCTCTGCTCCAAACTGTTGCCTCCATGCATCACTTTCTGATCATTTTTGCAGGTTCAATCCCCATATGGGACAGCTGCATTGCAGGGGGTTGGACTAGATGATCCTCAGGGTCCCTTCCAACTCCACAATTTTATGATTTCCCCCTAGATAGATGTTGTTAGTCAAAATGGCAAGGGTCAAGCATATAAAATATAGCCTGCATCTCTTCAGACAACCTACGAGCGTCTTGGGGCTCCAATAAAGGTTATGGCAGGATGGGCTTATGGAATGTCTCACCCCTATTAAATTCGTTTAAAATGATTGGTCATCATTGTTACAGCAACCCTCCCCAAAAAACTTAGACATTGATACACACATGATCATAAATATTCTTGACTGTAAAGAAGTACCCTGCTCTTGTACTACATTAAATGGAATACAAGTTGGAAGACTAACTCTATAACTGAATTTTCACTGCCCATAGCAGTGAAATTCTCCTTAAACTTTTTGGTATGTACAATGATTGGAAATGTTTGGAAGAGTCTGCCCCCAGCAGACTCCTTCTGGTGTCTGCCCCGGTACTTTGTCAGCCTATTGTAAGTAAGAAGTATCTAGAGTGCTAATGCTGAAAAGGCTTTGGCAATTTGATGTGGAAAGACCCCGGTTTCAGAAGAAAAGTTCAGTTCTGGGCAATGGAAATGAAACTTGTGACTTGGTTAGATAGGGACCCATCTGCGACCGCAGCTGGGTATGTTGCACAATTTTCTATTGTTGGCCTGTAACTGACTCTCATCTTGAGAACAGACCTTTCCTCACAGAAGGAACCAGGTTTGATCTTTGAAAACTTCTCCCATGCTTTAGTTCAATACGAGCTGCTTTTTGACGGTCAAATTCTGTGCTGTGGCTAGAGTTAATTTGTTCAGTTATCACATCGTTGCATAAGCAAAAGTATGCTATGAGTGAACAAGAATATACCACCAGACTTGGGTGAAATCATGTTATTCTCCTTGAGGAACTGGTTTCTTCCAGATATTTTATTGAAGCAAGGCTAAAACCATGCTCTGTGATCTATTCCTTGCGCTTCTCATTTTCTCCCCTCTTCTCCTGATTCTTAAAAATGCTCTGTTTATGTAATCTCCATTGATAGTAATTGCATCAACAATTATAATTATTCATTTTCATTTGGTATTTTTCCCATTCATGAATTGAACATCTATTGTTTTCTGCATTTTATCTGTATTTTTCTTGTGCTATGCCACAGAACATTTTGTTTGAACTTCTAGTTCTATGTATAGCAAACATCAAAGAATTAAAACTTTTAATGCAAAAAATAAACTCTGCATGGGTGGGTGAAGTTACAAAGGAAAAGCTACAAGGCCTGAGATCCTAAACTGCATATCCACAAATTATAACTAGCAAGTGGGCCCTTCCTAACTATTCAGATTATACTTTAACTGAGCTCAAAAAGGTTTCTCCAAGGAGGTAAATACATGAGTTCAAAAACATTATTTTTCCTTTCAACTTTATTATCTAAATCAGTGGCATTCCTCCTGGGCAGCTATCCATTTGGATGCGGCCCAAATTGCAGCCTGTGAGCTTCAGAATTAATAGCCTAGTTTAAACAGACAAATTCAAAGTGATGTGATTTGTCCCAAGGCAGAATCAGCAGGTCAGCTAAATGAGGGATAGGCAGCACCTCTGGGTTCCATTCCGGTAACTTTTGGCAGAACCTAGAATAAAACAATTTGGGTCTGCCAAAACTTGCAGTCTGGATTGTGGACTCTGGAAGAGAGTCTGTAAAATTAAGTTCAGGCTCTGAAGGGAATAAAAACACCACATCACTGTCCATGTTTCCTTGGAAGAAAACATCACTGCGGTCAGGTAAGTGTGCATAGGATCAGAATCTTAGGTTCAATGAATAAAGCTCATTGAACATACAGTCATACCTTGGTTCTTGAACAGAATTTGTTCCAGGTGTCCGTTTGACTCCCGGAACTGTTCGAAAACCAAGGCGCGGCTTCTGATTGCCTGCAGGAGCATCCTGCAGCCAATTGGAAGCCGCATAAACCAAGCCAGACGTTCTGCTTCAAAAATCGTTCAAAAACCAGAACACTCACTTCCAGTTTTTGATTGTTTGGGAGCCAAAACATACGAGTTCCAAGGCGTTCGGCCACCAAGGTACTGGGATATCCTTCTAAGCAGTGCTTTATTTATTTTTTATTTTAAAAAACAGTCAACAAAAACAACCCAAAATCGATACATATTACCAAATAAAGATTTAGATGCATACATAACAAATTCCACCATGACTTCCAATCACCCCAATCTCTCATCTCAAGACATCTCAAGCAGTCCTTCTTTTTTTTGAGCTGGAGTGCACTGGAGCGCAGTTCTGGCACCTCTCAGGTGGGTGCCATTGTGGGCCAACAATCCCCCTGCCCACTTTTGCCTTTATGTACTTCTGAGAAGCCCAAAACAAGCATTTCAAGTCAAAATAGAAGCTGGCCATCATGTGTGAGTCTATGCTTTTTATCTATGATGCACCTGCCTTGAAAGGAGAAGGTCCCAATCCCCAGCATCTATAAGGAGGGCTGGGACAGATCCCTTCTGAAACCCCAGAGAATCACTACCACTCCATGTAAACAATGGTCCGACTCTGTATAAGGAACTTTGTGTGTTCCTAAAATGCAGTGGAATTGCATGGCATCTCTGAAGGAAAGGGAAAGCAAGGCATGCCATGTGTGTGTGTGAAACGCAATCACTTTGTAGACAAAAAAATCCAGCGATATAATGTGCTGCACTCTTCCAAAAAAAACCCCCACTTATCCTTCCAAAAACCACGTGGGGCTTTATAACAAACAAAAGAAGAGTGCAGCGAGCCTGGCTGGAAGGTAAATAACAAGTTGCAAAAATAGCAGACCATAATACTTTTCCTGGCATTTGCATCAGAGGCATTCATTATAAAACATGCAAATGCTTTGTCTGAAGGACGGATTTCTATCGACATGAATGAAAGCAAACAAGAAAGACCAGGCAGGGGGTGGAGTGGAATCAAATGCGTTACAAGACTGGCACTCTAACTTGGCATGGGACTCCTTCAGCGAGGTGCTTCCAATTGCTAAAGATTCCTGGGTGGCGCCCTGGAAGAGGAGAAATGATTTCTTTGGCTGAGGCAGAGAACTTGCTGCCCTCCAGAAACGCAGAGAAGGATACGCTGATGTTTCACGCCACCCGAATAAACCGAAAGAAGGAAACATCATGGCAGAAACGCGATGTCAGGCATCAAATAAGCATGGAGCTGAGCTAGAGAATATGAAATGAGGGTAAAAGATACTGGCACAAGCCAAACGCATCTGAATACCTGTTTGACAAAGATGCATTCATCCACAATGATGGAGCAAAAATGCTAAACTCCGGAACGATCACAGTGCATGAAGCGTTCGATAAGTGCATTTTCCCCTTCACTTGTGCCCCTGTTATAACCAATTATTATGACATCTCTCCCGCTCTCTCTGTGCGTCGCTAGCAAATGGATTGTCTGAATCCCTCACCCTGGGCAGACGATGTAATTCTGCATAGGAGGAAATGCCATCATGTGCTGGAGGGAAATTAGAGGCGCAAGCAAGAACAGAGCCATGGCAAGCGCATCATCTAGTCTTCAGAAAAGCATTATAACAATGTTTGTTATTACTAATGATAATGCATGTTATTAAAATGCTTTTGATGAAGCCTTAAAAAACGACGCACTTGCAACACCTCTGTTATAATACAGAGGTACCTCTGGTTACGAACTTAATTTGTTCTGGAGGTCCGTTCTTAACCTGAAACGGTTCTTAGCCTGAGGTACCACTTTAGCTAATGGGGCCTCCCGCCGCCACCACACGATTTCTGTTCTCATCCTGAGGTAAAGTTCTTAACCTGAGGCACTACTTCTGGGTTAGCGGAGTCTGTAACCCAAAGTGTTTGTAACCTGAGGTACCACCATAATTGTTACAGAAGCCCGGTGCTTGCCCCTCTCCCCACCAAGCAGTGGCCTGAGGGCATGGGGCCACAGGTACCCATACAGGGTCTGTGCCCCTTTGGAGAACAGAAGACACAGCAGAGATGGTTGTGCTTTAAGAGAAAAGGCTCATTCACCTATTAACACTTTTAGTCTGCATGGAGGAAGTTTAGCTCTTATAGCATGGCCCACAGCATTGCATGTAACCTCCCCTCCCTCTCACAAAAGATGGAGGTCAGCCCTTTCTTCCTCCTCCTACTTCCCAGGAATGCCTGCTTCCAAAGCTCCCTTTTCCTGCCCCCTCAAACAAACACCCCATCTCCTTGGTAACATCTCACCCCCAGGCTAAAAGATTCCTCTCCTCCATGCCCCATTATTGTTCCTCCCATGTCTCCACCCCCATTGGTCAGCCTGGACATTGAGGTCCAGTGCCGAGGGCCTTCTGGCAGTTCCCTCCTTGCGAGAAGTGAAGCTAGAGGGAACCCAGGCAGAGGGCCTTCTCGGTAGTGGCACCCACCCTGTGGAATGCCCTCCCACCATATGTCAAGGAAATAAACAACCATCTGACTTTTAGAAGACATTTGAAGGCAGCCCTATTTAGGGGAGGTTTTTAATGTTTGATGTTTTAATTGTGTTTTTAATGCTGTTGGGAGCCACCCAGAGTGGCTGGGGAGGCCCAGCCAGATGGGTGGGGTATAAATAATAATTTATTATTCCATTATTTTTATTATTATTATTAATGGCCCTATCTTAGCCAGGCTGGTTTGCATAAGCCAGCCCAGGAATTCAATGAATTCCCTGTCTGGCACAGTTCTGCCCAGTTCCATATCTCAATTAATCAAAACCCTGACTTAATTTCGAGGGTTTACCCATATCTATAACATAATTATAAACATTTCTGCCCTGCCCTTTTCTAACATGTGGACCTGAGGCAGGTTATATAGTAAAATGTGCAGGGTTATATGGCATTACAGTCTACTCTGAAGTAAATTCAACTGAGTTCAAGGGGGTTTTTTTGGTTACGTACCTGGGTATACAACTGCAGCCTTAATTACTCAAGTTCATTGTGGGAGGGGAAGCACCTTACTGCCTATTGGTTGAATTGTCACGTAGGCATTTTTTCTCCATGTACTTGCTGTCAGCACTAAACAGCTATAAATTCTTTCTTTCTGTAGGTGCTGCTATGTGCGAAGCAATAAAAAATCAAATGACCTGGCACCGGGTTAAATACCGATGGCTGTTTATTATTGTCATGTGCTACTTATAGCCCAGGCTCAGTTCCCATCTCATTTCACGTGGAATTATCCTCACTTTGGAGCAACAAGCCATGCCTTTTAGCAGGCTGTGTGTACCAACAGCACAGATCTTTCTGCTCCACTGGCGATTCTCAGACAGATAAACAAGTTTTCCCCGGGCCTCTGACATGGCTTTGTAATTAAAAAGCCCGTAATAAATGTTTATATTCAAGGGAAACAACTTGTTGGATTGGCAAGGGAAGACGGGAGAGTCATCATCATCGCAGGAGTGTGAAATGGCATTTGGCAAAAAAGATCCTTCAATAATCACTTTGTGGCAGGATTACCAGGGAGCTTTGTAACTGAGCTGCTCTGTCCAGCCTGGCGAGGGATTTTCCAGTCTTTAAGTCTAATTGCTTGCCATTAAAAAAATAAAAAATAAAAACAGCAGGCAGACTTCTTAATGTGAGCATTTGTTGGGTCATACTGAGAAGGTGGCAGAGTTGTGACACCCCAGAGGGCTTTGCCACCTGCTTTCTGCAAAGAATGTTTCCCTGCTCACTTCACATACTCAGAGGACACACAACCCTCTCTGCTGAGTAATCTTGAAAGCCAAAAAGTGGTGTCCTGGAGCATGCTCCAATCTCAGCTGCCTAATGTTCAGGTGCAGCAGAAAGCTGAAAGGAAGGGGTGAAAGGTGGGATATGAAATATCTTTTCATTCGGAGTAAAAGGTAAAGGTACCCCTGACCATTAGGTCCAGTCGTGGCCAACTCTGGGGTTGCGGCGCTCGTCTCGCTTTATTGGCTGAGGGAGCCAGCGTACAGCTTCCGCATCATGTGGCCAGCATGACTAAGCCACTTCTGGCGAACCAGAGCATCTCATGGAAACGCCGTTTACCTTCCCGCCAGAGCGGTGCCTATTTATCTACTTGCACTGATGTGCTTTCAAACTGGTAGGCTGGCAGGAGCAGGGACTGAGCAACGGAAGCTCACCCCGTCGCAGGGATTCGAACCACTGACCTCTTGATCAGCAAGTCCTAGGCTCCATGGTTTAACCCACAGCACCACCCACGTCCCTTCATTCGGAGTAGAAGAGAGCTAGTGACATGCATAGCTAAAAAAAGAACCATATTGGGAAGGATTAAAAGGGTGGCATTGTGGTCTAAACTCCTGAGCCACTTGGGCTTGCCAATCAGAAGGTTGGCAGTTTGAATCTCCACGACAGGGTGAGCTCCCGTTGCTCCTGTTAACCTAGCAGTTCAAAAGCACACCAGTGCAAGTAGATAAATAGGTACCTCTGTGGCGGGAAGGCAAATGGAGTTTCCATGCTCTCTGGCTTCTGTCACTGTGTTCCGTTGCACCAGACGCAGTTTAGTCCTGCTGGCCACATGACCTGGAAAGCTGTCTGTGGAGAAACGCCAGCTCCCTTGGCCTGAAAGTGAGATGAGCGCTGCAACCCCATAGTTGCCTTTGACTGAACTTAACCATCCAGGGGCCCTTTACCTTTACCTTTTTTATAATACAGGATTGTCCCTTATTTCCATGTAAAATGTTACATTCTGTATTGATGCAGTTTTGTCCTGTATTTCAGGTCTTCTCTCTCTCTCTCTCTGCCAAGTTAGGGACTTTCTCCAAATGCATGTGTTTGAAAGGATGTGTGAAAGATCATGTGTTTAGGCAAGCACAGCAATATTTATAAATTCATGTGTTTGTATGTGTGTGCACGTGACCAATTCCTGTGAGGCTGCAATAGATTGTAATGAATTCTCCCCCATGCCCCTCCCTTCCCTGTGCTATATTTTGCCAGAATTAAGGTGGCAACCCTAGAAGAAAGGAAGATGAGACCAGATCACACATGGATGATATCTCACTTGAGGGCCATTTCACCTGTATCTGTGAGAACATAGGGATAGGCTGCTGGATCAGGCCAGGCCTAGCTTAGCAACTTGTTCTCACGGTGGCTCAGCAGATGACTATGGGATGCCCGAAAGCAGGACCTGATCATGAGAGCACTCTCCCTATTCTCAGCAGTTTGGCATTTAGAGGTATGCTGCGTTGGACAGCAAAGTAGAACATAGCCATCATGGTCCATGATTCTGTCTTCATAAACCTCCTCCCCATCACCATAGCACCATGAAGGAGGCATTCATTATCAGCAAAACTTTGAGGGTAGGGGGAGAATGGGTGCCCAGGCCCTGACTTGAAGAGGTTGGGGGGAGAGGGGCACATGCCCTGGGTTGCAGGTTAAGGGAGGTGGCAGGTTAAGGTGATCATGGAATCATGAATGCGGCCTAGGACCCACGTACCTATGAGACCACCTCTCCTGGTATGCCCTGCGGAGGACCTTAAGGTCCACAAATAACAACACTTTGGAGGTCCCAGGTCTCAAGGTGGTTAGATTGGTCTCAACTAGGGCCAGGGCCTTTTCAGTACTGGCCCCAACCTGGTGGAACGCTCTGTTACAAGAGACTAGGGCCCTGTGGGACTTGACATCTTTCTGCAGGGCCTGCAAGACAGAGCTGTTCCACCTGGCCTTTGGTTTGGACTCAGTCTGACGCTTCTGTTTCCCACCCCTTATGGTTTTGATCTATGGGCTACTTTTAAAATGAGGCTGCATTTTAAATTGCATTTTAACCTGTATTTTAAATTGGTGGGTTTTTTTTCTATTATGTTTTTATTGTAATTTTACTGGTGTTAGCCACCCTGAGCCTGGCTCTGGCCGGGGAGGGCAGGGTAGAAATAAAATTTATTATTATTATTATAGAGCTGGAAGGGACCCCAATAATCATCTAATCCAAACCCCTGCAATGCAGGAATCTCCTTCTCTCGGTGGCGGAGACGGCAGCAGCAGCAGGACAATGACACAAGCCTGCAGCAAAATTTGCAGATCCAGTATTGTGTGTGCTTACATGGCGACCAAGGGGTGTGGGTGTTCATGCTTTTGCTTTTTCATCCCCTCCTCCTCCTCGTAGTCTTTCCTCCTCCTTTGCATGGCTCCCTGGAGCTCTTCAGCCTTCCTGATTGGCAAGGCTCCTTGAATGCACTTCCTGCAATGCCCAGTGGAGGACCTTAGGCCATGACATCACCCCAAGAACATACCAGGAAATCTGGACAGCTGTGTGGGTGTTCTTGCTTTCTTTTTCTTTTTTTAAACACACACAATCATTTATGTGCCACCCCTTGGCTTACCCATACTTCCTGGCATGCCTGTGAAAGAACATCCTGATGTAATGTTCCCTTATGGGAATTTGAGCCGGGGAAGGATACGGCGTGCTGGAGAGTGGCACAATTAAAATATATATAAAGTGATTGCACCCACACCCCTTAGATGTAAATGATTAAAGTAAGCATATAGGCACCCTCACTTCTCACCTCCTAAAATTTCACCGTAGATTCTACTGCTCCCGCAAAAGAGGCAGGGGAAAATAGACTTACTAAGGTCTGTATAGTAAAAGCTATGGTTTTCCCAGTAGTGATGTATGGAAGTGAGAGCTGGACCATAAAGAGGGCTGATCGCCAAAGAATTGATGCTTTTGAATTCTGGTGCTGGAGGAGACTCTTGAGAGTCCCATGGACTGCAAGAAGATCAAACGCATCCATTCTTAAGGAAATCAGCCCTGAGTGCTCACTGGAAGGACAGATCCTGAAGCTGAGGCTCTAATACTTTGGCCACTTCATGAGAAGAGAAGACTCCCTGGAAAAGACCCTGATGTTGGGAAAGATGGAGGGCACAAGGAGAAGGGGACGACAGAGGACGAGATGGTTGGATAGTGTTCTTGAAGCTACCAGCATGAGTTTGACCAAACTGCGGGAGGCAGTGGAAGACAGGAGTGCCTGGCGTGCTCTGGTCCATGGGGTCACGAAGAGTCGGACACGACTAAACGACTAAACAACAACAACAGTTCCCCTCTGCTGGAGCAGGTTGGCTTAAAACTTCTTAACATAATTGTCAGGGAACTGCCATCGGCTCAGAGGCGAGGAATAGAAGGGGAGTTGTGTTACAGGGTACCTCTGAAAATCTTGTGAAGCAGTTCCTCTTCCGGGGAGGAGGAAAGCCCCACTTCTAGTGGGGAAGAGGCGCAAGAACCAGAGGATGCTTGTGGGAGCCTTAACTCCGCTCCTGGGCAAGGTGGACAGGAGGGAAACACGCCCTTGCCATCGCCCATCCTGCGCAGTAGTCTAAGGTACAAAGAGGGAAGGAGAAGGTTGAGGGTAACGAAACTCTTATGTTGGAGGAGGTCCAAAAAAAGACCACTCCCGGATTCTGCTAGCGATTGAGCGATTGAGCTTTGGGGCTCTTCATTGTAAATAGTTTGCACCAAAATAAAAACCTGTAAAACACAGGTTTGGAGTCCTGCCTGGTTACTCTCGAGCAACCGCAACAGCCATCTTACAATAATCATTATTATTATTATCAGTGTTGTTGTTTTTTTAAACGGGGTACTTAAGGGTGCACAGTTCTGGCTCCTTTCTTTTTTCGTTATTAAAAATGTGTGGCACTTACTGTAACAATTTCATGGTGAGTACTGGCACCTATTTTTCTAGGAAAAAACTATTTTGTATTATTTTTATTTGTCTGTCTGTCTGTTTATTATATTTCTGTATCACCCTTCATTCAATGATCATAGGCCAGCTTACAATATAAAAACACAAAAATGCACACCATAGTAACAGACAGAAACAATTACCCCTCCCGCAGTTTTAAAGGCCATAGATTGTTTCATTAGCCAAAGGCTTTGGGGAAGAGGAATGTTTTTGCCTGGTGCCTAAAGGTATGTAAGGATGGCGCCAGGTGAGCTGCTATGGGGAGAGCATTCCACAGGCATTGGATGGGTGGTGCCCATTGGTATTTCTGAAAAGTAGGAAGTATGGAACCTGCCTGTAGAATTATACTGCTCCTTCCTTTTCAGCAGCTGAAATTTCCATAGAAAATCCTGCCCCGCTGTCAAAGTTCCTTAGGGTTCTGTTTCATTTCAGCTGTTGGGCCAATTCCTTTGAAAATGATCCAAAGCAATACAAAGAAGCTGAACTAAATTAACAGCTTGAAACAGGAGAGAGAATAATGCCTAATGCAAAGTTCTTATCCCGAGGTGCTATTTCTCGGTTAGGTGAGTCTGTAACCTGAAGCGTATGTAACCCGAGGTACCACTGTAAACATATATAGCAGGGATGTCCAACTGGTTGACAGCGATCGACTGGTCGATCCCCAGGAGCTTTGAACTGATCGCAGTCGATTGCGGGCTCCTTTTCCTTTGCGGGGGAAAAAAGGGATCCGTCCTCACACCCGTCCTCCATTCGTGCATGATAACAAGAAGGGAAGATGGAGTTTTCGCCATGAGGCTTTTTTCCCCATGATCAATTTTTTGGTGAGTGACTTTTACCTATTTCCCCTAAAGAAAACACAGCATTTTGGACCTACCCCTCTAAGAAAAGGTAAATAGCTTTGACTTCCCTCCCCTACAGCAAGCTCAACAACTTTGACCTGAACCCCCAGATCACTGCCAGTTTTTCCCCCTGTGAGTAGATCGCAGTCTCTTGGGAGTTGGACGTCCCTGATATATAGGATTGTACTATAGGAGTGTTGATCTATGATATAGATTTGATCCCAAAGAGGACAGGACTTCCAAGATAAACACACTTGATTTATTACATTCTATTGTCATCTTTGGTCAAGTAGGCTTTGCACATTTTTGAAGTGCTAGAAAACACCGCAAACAAGTATTACTGCTGCTGCTGTAACTTATCCTTCATCAGCAGGTGCCAGGTTACAACAATTTAAAGTTCAGAATTAAAAACACTTAAAGACATACTGCTTTCACAAGATGGCTGAGTCCTGAAACACATGTCTCAGGTATCAAAGGCCAGAATTTTAAAAATGTGAATTTTCTGATTAACCATTTTCACTGGAAAAATGTATCCACAACCGAACATATGTATTTTAAAGAATACGCTCCCACTCCTTTCATCTCTCCCAAAATGTATCCTGTCTGTCTCCAGTATTAGATCCACTGGCCAGTATTTCACCTACGCTTTAGTGATAATGTTTCTCTTACTTGACACTTACGGATGTGTCCTAAGCCTCTGTCACCAGGGAAGCAAATGACTAAACAGAAATCCCATTGGTAGCAGTGAAAATCTCGACCACCACTCATTTCTTCCTGCTATTGTGTCACGCTGCTTTCATGGGAAACTAAAAAGCAGGAAGTGTAAACAGAAACTAAGGGATAAAGGGAAAAAAATCTGTTGTGCACATTAAGCGGTAAGCTGTGAGGGTAAAACAATATTTCTTCATGAAAACCTGGCGCAACATGTTTTGGGAAGGCTTTGCAGTCTGTAACAATGTGTACTGTGTTCATTGTACTTTTTAGGGATGAACATGTAGACAAATAAAGCAGTGATTTATTGCATCTCTGTATCTTTTCTCAACAATCTAAATTATTGGGCAATGCCCTTGACAGGAGAGAGAGAGAGAGCGAATAAATTGGTTTCGTATTTATAAACAGGGAAGTATATCAGAAAAGGTTAAGGGGTTGCATCTTTTCTTGTTTTATGTTTGTCAGACACTCCCTCTCTGTGTGGGCTTATTGTTAAGAATGCAAGTTCTAACCAATATCATAAATTACAGTGATTTGCCTTAAAACCATGGTATTTATTCCCAATAGAATTGAAGAAACAATGACTAGATTTATTTGAAGATAAATGGCATTAATTTAATCTGAGTGCCAGACAAAACAGCAAACAGACTAGCAGATGGCAAAATAAATAAATAAATAAAAATCCAGTGTCAAGGTGACTGATACCAATTTTACCCAAGGAACAATTTCAGTCTATGTGTGTGATGTTAGGCCATTTCACACTCTGGCCACAAGGACAGTGGCTGTCAAGGTAATGAAATAATTTTGAGAACAATTCTTATATGACGTTCTTTAAGAGCTGGTCCTAGATTTTGTCCTCAGGAAGGCATTATTTTGCAAACAGGTTGTTCAGATCTGTGTGTGTGAGAGAGAGAGAGAGAGAGAGAGAGAGAGAGAGAAGGATGGTGCAATTGGCTCACAAATGCGAATACCCCCCAGTTTTTTCAGACAGCACACTAATAATAATAAATAAATAATAATAATAATAATAATAATAATAATAATAATAATAATAATAAAATTTATACCTTGCCCATCTGGCTGGGTTTCCCCAGCCAGATGGGCAGCTTCCAGCAGAATATTAGAATACAATGATTCACCAAATATTAAAAGCTTCCCTAAACAGGGCTGCCTTCAGATGTCTTCTAAAAGTCCGATAGTTGTTTATTTCTTTGACATCTGATGGGAGGGTGTTCCACAGGGCGGGTGCCACTACCAAGAAGGTCCTCTGCCTGGTTCCCCGTAACCTCACTTCTCGCAGTGAGGGAACCGCCAGAAGGCCCTCGAAGCTGGACCTCAGTGTCTGGGCTGAGCGATGGGAGTGGAGACACTCCTTCAGGTATACTGTTCCAAAAACAATTTTCCTTGTGGCATGGGAGGCTGCTATTCATGAACACAAGGCCGTCAGTGCCTGCAACACAGAAAACCATCTTATGCTGATAAAATTTATAGACATTACCTGCCCTTCTCCAGAAGGTCCCAGGCTGGGTTACAGCAAAAGCAAACACAGCGTTAAATTGCAATTCCCTCAGCTGTGGGGTACCAGCCTACTCTAGCAACTGATATGGGTACCATGCAAGACAGAATCACAACAACCCGGAAGGGATCTATCACATCCGTGCAGGCAATTTTATGTACCAGCTGATGACTTAACTGATCTCGCCCCTGCGACTACATTTGCCCACTTGGCTGCCACCACTGTGTTGTCTCGTGCCATTGCTAAATTGGGCATTTACCCAGCTGTGGATTCTCTAGATTCCACCTCTTGTATCATGGATCCCAATATCGTGGGGCAGGAGCATTATGATGTGGCCCGTAGGGTGCAAAAGATTTTACAGATGGTGACAGCAGTCACGAAATTAAAAGACGCCTGCTCCTTGGGAGAAAGGTGATGGCAAACCTAGACAGCATCTTAAAAAGCAGAGACATCACCTTGCCAACAAAGGTCTGTATAGTTAAAGCCATGGTTTTCCCGGTAGTGATGTATGGAAGTGAGAGCTGGACCATAAAGAAGGCTGATCACCAAAGAATTGATGCTTTTGAATTATGTTGCTGGAGGAGACTCTTGAGAGTCCCATGGACTGCAAGAAGATCAAACCTCTCCATTCTTAAGGAAATCAGCCCTGAATGCTCACTGGAAGGACAGATCGTGAAGCTGAGGCTCCAATACTTTGGCCGCCTCATGAGAAGAGAAGACTCCCTGGAAAAGGCCCTGATGTTGGGAAAGATGGAGGGCACAAGGTGAAGGGGACGACAGAGGATGAGATGGTTGGACAGTGTTCTTGAAGCTACCAGCATGAGTTTGACCAAACTGCGGGAGGCAGTGGAAGACAGGAGTGCCTGGTGTGTTCTGGTCCATGGGGTCACGAAGAGTCGGACATGACTAAACGACTAAACAACAACAACAAGTCCCTCTAGGACATCATTGCTATTTTGGGTATGGATGAGTTGTCTGAAGAGGATAAGCTTACCATGGCTCATGCCCGTAAAATTCAGAGGTTTCTGTCCCAGCCCTTCCAGGTTGCTGAGGTTTTCACTGGCCATGCAGGCAAGCTGGTACCCCTAAAGGAAACCATCAAAGGCTTCCAAGTGATCCTGGCAGGACAGTATGACCACCTCCCTGAGAAGGCTTTCTACTTGGTGGGGGCTACTGAGGAAGCTGTGGCAAAGGCTGAGAAGCTGGCTGAAGTGCACTAATGAGTCTGTGGCTGAGGGGGAAATTGTTCTGCATCAAACTCTCCACTGGTTCATATTGCCCAGGTTCCCAACTGGGAAGTCATGTAACATGTGTTTGCAGGGCAGCGGCTGAAGAAGGAGCCAAAAGGGGTTTCTTGTGTGTGTGATTCTTGTGGCTGATTAGCTGATTTCCCTGGTCAAAGGTCAGAGGGGGCAGGGTTTCTGTTGAGGCAGGTGATTAGCTGTGGGAGGAGCTTATCAGTGTTTGCAGGGCAGCGGCTGAAGAAGGAGCCAAAAGGGGTTTCTTGTGTGTGTGATTCTTGTGGCTGATTAGCTGATTTCCCTGGTCAAAGGTCAGAGGGGGCAGGGTTTCTGTTGAGGCAGGTGATTAGCTGTGGGAGGAGCTTATCAGTGTTTGCAGGGCAGCGGCTGAAGAAGGAGCCAAAAGGGGTTTCTTGTGTGTGTGATTCTTGTGGCTGATTAGCTGATTTCCCTGGTCAAAGGTCAGAGGGGGCAGGGTTTCTGTTGAGGCAGGTGATTAGCTGTGGGAGGAGCTTATCAGTGTTTGCAGGGCAGCGGCTGAAGAAGGAGCCAAAAGGGGTTTCTTGTGTGTGTGATTCTTGTGGCTGATTAGCTGATTTCCCTGGTCAAAGGTCAGAGGGGGCAGGGTTTCTGTTGAGGCAGGTGATTAGCTGTGGGAGGAGCTTATCAGTGTTTGCAGGGCAGCGGCTGAAGAAGGAGCCAAAAGGGGTTTCTTGTGTGTGTGATTCTTGTGGCTGATTAGCTGATTTCCCTGGTCAAAGGTCAGAGGGGGCAGGGTTTCTGTTGAGGCAGGTGATTAGCTGTGGGAGGAGCTTATCAGTGTTTGCAGGGCAGCGGCTGAAGAAGGAGCCAAAAGGGGTTTCTTGTGTGTGTGATTCTTGTGGCTGATTAGCTGATTTCCCTGGTCAAAGGTCAGAGGGGGCAGGGTTTCTGTTGAGGCAGGTGATTAGCTGTGGGAGGAGCTTATCAGTGTTTGCAGGGCAGCGGCTGAAGAAGGAGCCAAAAGGGGTTTCTTGTGTGTGTGATTCTTGTGGCTGATTAGCTGATTTCCCTGGTCAAAGGTCAGAGGGGGCAGGGTTTCTGTTGAGGCAGGTGATTAGCTGTGGGAGGAGCTTATCAGTGTTTGCAGGGCAGCGGCTGAAGAAGGAGCCAAAAGGGGTTTCTTGTGTGTGTGATTCTTGTGGCTGATTAGCTGATTTCCCTGGTCAAAGGTCAGAGGGGGCAGGGTTTCTGTTGAGGCAGGTGATTAGCTGTGGGAGGAGCTTATCAGTGTTTGCAGGGCAGCGGCGCGCGCCTATCGGCGCGCGCAGTTTGAACCATCTTTTAGATTTAGGGGAGCTAGTCTCAAGCCCAACAACACATTCTCAAGATGGAGGGGGAGGGAACAGCTGCAGTCGCCTGCGGTTCCTGCGCAATGTTTGCCATCTTGCCAAAGGTTGCAGGCAGCTTTACCTGCAGCAATTGCATGTTGATTGCCCTCCTAAAAGACAAAGTCCAGCAACTGGAGGAACGTGTAGCTACGCTCCAAAGAATTAGAGAGCTGGAGCTCTTCTTGGAAGCAACAGAGCACACCGTCTCCACCAAGGAGGAGACAGGGGACTCCCCTGAGAAGGAGGCTAGTTCACCAACACAGGAGCCCGATATGTGGAGAAACGTGACTCAAAGAAGTAGGAGGCCCAGGGTTCGCTCTGATTGTCTAGAAATACACAATCGCTTTGAGGTCCTCTCCCCTAGCATGGAAGACGAAGAGCAGACTCCATTTGAGGATCTCTCCCTCATTACAGTCGATCACGTATATGAAGATGAGCAGCAAAGTCAGTCCTCAGGGAATGTGCAGGCGACCTTGGAACGGACCGCTCACGGAAGAACCCTGACCAAACCTAAGAGAAGGCGTGTAGTGGTGATAGGGGATTCCCTACTGAGGGGAACAGAAGCAGTGATCTGTGGGCCTGACAAGATGTCTCGGGAAGTGTGCTGTCTCCCCGGGGCTAAGATCAAAGATGTAACTGAACGACTGCAAGGAATCATAAAACCCACTGACAAATACCCCTTCCTCTTGGTTCATGTGGGAACCAATGACACTGCAAGCAATAGCCTCCAGAAGATCAAAAGAGACTACGAGGCTCTGGGCAGGAAATTGAAGCAATTAAATGCACAAATCGTCATCTCATCTGTCCTCCCAGTTGAACGACGTGGCCCAGGGAGAGAGAGGAAAATAGTGGAAGTAAACAGCTGGCTTCGCAAATGGTGTAAACAGGAACGGTTTGGATTCTTAGATCACGGACTGCAGTTTCTTGAGGATGGACTTCTGGCAAGCGATGGGCTGCACCTCACAACGGTTGGGAGGAATGTTTTTGCCAAAAAACTAAGAAACCTCATCAGGAGGGCTTTAAACTGACTAATGTGGGGGAGGGAGACAGTGCTCTTGAAGGTAGGAGTCTATTAATTGATGAAGATGATCATCCAAATGTCATAGACCAAATGGAGCAAACAGCAAGCAGACCTAGTGGTGGGAGGAAAAAATCCTTAAATAAGAGACACGGGGGAATGACTAATGGACTTCAATGTCTGTACACTAATGCACAAAGCATGGGAAATAAACAAGATGAGCTTGAGCTCTTGGTACAGCAAACTAAATATGACATAATAGGCATCACTGAAACCTGGTGGGATAAGTCCCACGATTGGAATGTAAAAATGGAGGGATACAATCTATTTCAGAGAAACAGACCAGACAAGAAAGGAGGAGGAGTGGCGTTATATGTCAGGGATGTGTATACCTGTGAAGAGATCCAAGATTTAGAACCTCAAAGCCAAAGTGAGAGCATTTGGGTCAAAATTAAGGGAGAGAAGAATAATAGTGACCTCATTGTGGGAGTTTACTATAGATCCCCAAGCCAAACGGAGGACATAGATGATGCCTTCCTGGAACAGATGGCCAAGCATGCAAAAGGAAGGGAGATAGTAGTAATGGGAGACTTCAATTACCCAGATATTTGTTGGAGGTCAAACTCAGCCAAGAGCATAAGGTCAAACAGATTCCTCACTGGCCTTGCAGACAACTTCATTGTCCAGAAAGTGGGAGAAGCAACAAGAGGAACAGCCATTTTAGATCTGGTCCTAACCAATGTCGATGACCTGGTTAATGGGGTAGAAGTGGAAGGATCATTAGGCGCAAGTGATCATGCTCTTCTGAAGTTTACTATACAACGGAAAGGAGCAGCCAAGCATACTAGGACTCAATTTCTTGACTTTAAGAAAGCCGACTTCATAAAACTTAGGGAAGTGCTGGGTGAGATCCCATGGACAGTAATACTAAAAGGAAAGGGAGTTCATGATGGCTGGGAGTTTGTTAAGAGGGAGATAGTAAAAGCACAACTTCAGGCAATACCAATGAGACGGAAACATGGAAGGTGCCTAAAGAAGCCAGGGTGGCTATCTAAAGAACTTTTAACTGAGTTAAGATTAAAAAAGGATGTGTACAAAAAATGGAAAAGGGGGGAAACCACCAAAGAGGAATTCAAACAAATAGCCAGCACGTGTAGACACAAAGTCAGAAAAGCTAAAGCACAGAATGAACTCAGGCTTGCTAGAGAGGTTAAAAGCAACAAAAAAGGCTTTTATGGGTATGTTCGTAGCAAAAGGAAGAACAAAGAAACAGTGGGGTCACTCAGAGGAGAAGATGGTGAAATGCAAACAGGGGACACAGAAAGGGCTGAACTCCTCAATGCCTTCTTTGCCTCAGTCTTCTCCGATAAAGAAAACAATGCCCGACCTGAAGAATTTGGAGGAAATGATTCAGCAGAGGAAACACAGCCCAGAATAACTAAGGAGATAGTACAAGAATACTTGGCTAGTTTAGATGTATTCAAGTCTCCAGGGCCAGATGAACTGCATCCAAGAGTATTAAAAGAACTGGCAGATGTGATCTCAGAACCACTGGCAGTTATCTTTGAGAATTCCTGGAGAACAGGCGAAGTCCCGGCAGACTGGAGGAGGGCAAATGTTGTCCCTATTTTCAAAAAGGGGAAAAGAGAGGACCCAAATAATTACCGCCCAGTCAGTCTAACATCAATACCAGGGAAAATTCTGGAGCAGATCATTAAGCAAACAATCTGTGAGCACCTAGAAAGGAATGCTGTGATCACCAATAGTCAGCATGGATTTCTGAAAAATAAGTCATGTCAGACTAACCTGATCTCATTTTTTGACAGAATTACAAGCCTGGTAGATGAAGGGAATGCAGTGGATGTAGTCTACCTTGATTTCAGCAAGGCATTTGACAAGGTGCCCCATGATATTCTTGTAAAGAAGCTGGTAAAATGCGGTCTTGACTATGCTACCACTCAGTGGATTTGTAACTGGCTGACTGACCGGACCCAAAGGGTGCTCATCAATGGTTCCTCTTCATCCTGGAGAAGAGTGACTAGTGGGGTGCCACAGGGTTCTGTCTTGGGCCCGGTCTTATTCAACATCTTTATCAACGACTTGGATGATGGACTCAAGGGCATCCTGATCAAATTTGCAGATGACACCAAACTGGGAGGGGTGGCTAACACCCCAGAAGACAGGATCACACTTCAAAACGACCTTGACAGATTAGAGAACTGGGCCAAAACAAACAAGATGAATTTTAACAGGGAGAAATGTAAAGTATTGCACTTGGGCAAAAAAAATGAGAGGCACAAATACAAGATGGGTGACACCTGGCTTGAGAGCAGTCCATGTGAAAAGGATCTAGGAGTCTTGGTTGACCACAAACTTAACATGAGCCAACAGTGTGACGCGGCAGCTAAAAAAGCCAATGCAATTCTGGGCTGCATCAATAGGAGTATAGCATCTAGATCAAGGGAAGTTATAGTGCCACTGTATTCTGCTCTGGTCAGACCTCACCTGGAGTACTGTGTCCAGTTCTGGGCACCACAGTTCAAGAAGGACACTGACAAACTAGAACGTGTACAGAGGAGGGCAACCAAAATGGTCAAAGGCCTGGAAACAATGCCTTATGAGGAACGGCTAAGGGAGCTGGGCATGTTTAGCCTGGAGAAGAGGAGGTTAAGGGGGGATATGATAGCCATGTTCAAATATATAAAAGGATGTCACATAGAGGAGGGAGAAAGGTTGTTTTCTGCTGCTCCAGAGAAGCGGACACGGAGCAATGGATACAAACTACAAGAAAGAAGATTCCACCTAAACATTAGGAAGAACTTCCTGACAGTAAGAGCTGTTCGACAGTGGAATTTGCTGCCAAGGAGTGTGGTGGAGTCTCCTTCTTTGGAGGTCTTTAAGCAGAGGCTTGACAACCATATGTCAGGAGTGCTCTGATGGTGTTTCCTGCTTGGCAGGGGGTTGGACTCGATGACCCTTGTGGTCTCTTCCAACTCTATGATTCTATGATTCTATGATTCTATGTCTGCAAAGTATTTAAAACTTCTGGCCAGATCATAAAAAATAAAAATTGTAATCTAGCCCAGTATTGATTGGTGGCAGCTTTTCTGGATTTCGGACAGGCCCCTTTCCCGCACTTGTTATCTGATTCTTTTGATATGGGATGCTGGGAATCAAACTTGGCACAGGCTGCACACAAGACATGTGATTTACCACTTTTCTGTGATCTATGCCCCTCCCCACTATTTTGGATGCTGGCCATAAATCTTACTGATACATTTAAAGACAATAACACTAAGTGTCAGATTTCTTTTTCAACTCCTACAAACACATCGCTACTTTAAAGCAATCCTTGACTTTGATAGATGAGGAATGACAGTTCACCTCATTATTTCTCTGTTTTTTGCATTTTAAAACTGCATCTCTGCCACACAGAGCAGCGCGGAAGAAAGTAGATGACAACGGAGCAAGAAGAGTTGGTTGCTGTGCCTCTTTAAGACTACGTTAAACTCTACCTGTGATATTATTAAGTGCTGTTTCCTAACATGTTGCTTGATTGCAGGAAACTATTTTATTAAAACAGTCTGTGGAAAAAATAAATAAACGTAGCAATTTGATTGCAACACCATTTTACATAGTCTTAGGGCATTAATGGTCAATATAGGCTCTCCGCAGAAACATTTGTGAAATTGGTGGGAGAAATTTGCTATCTACTTCCCTTACATAAGAAAAGAAGGGGGAACAGGTTTCCTCAAAGGTGTCTCTCTTTATAACACCTTTTGCTATCCTTTGCCCAGTTATTCACTCTGAAATAGTCACATCCAAGGTATTGTAGAACCATACCTCAAGGCTGGAATTCCAAAAAAATATGCTATCGCCAAATGTGCAGCCAGGGGTGTTTTTTTCCAGTTATAACTCAGTGCCATTGCCATTCTAGGAGAATGGGGGAGGTGTTCTAGAAAAACAGCACTGTATGCAGCTGTTAGTAGAAAGAATGTTAGCTCTTAATGTTGAATAATAAGATCAGAATCTACCTGTGATATCCCTAAGTACTGTGACCCAATAAGTTGCTTGATTACAGGGAACTCTGAAGAATTGTAACTGGTGATATCCTTGGCATGTCTTCAGATATTTCCAATCTGCCCTCTCATTGGGCCTTATAATATCAGATTCCATATACAAGACTGGGGTGCTGTCCTGTGGCCCACCAGATATTCTGAACTCCAACTTGATCTTTGGCCATGCAGGCTGGTGTTTATGAGGATTGTAACGATAAAAAACAAAAGGTAAAGGACCCCTTGGTGGTTAAGTCCAGTCAAAGGCAACTATGGGGTGTGGCACTCATCTCCACTTTCAGGCCGAGGGAGCTGGCGTTTGTCCACAGACAGCATTCCAGGTCATGTGGCCAGCATGACTAAACCGCTTCTGGTGCAACAGAACACCATAACGGAAACTAGAGTGCACAGAAATGGCGTTTAACCTTCTTGCCACAGCGATACCTATTTATCTACTGGCACTGGTGTGCTTTCGAACTGCTAGGTTGGCAGGAGCTGGGACCGAGCAACGGGAGCTCACTCCGTCACAGGGATTCGAACTACCGACCTTCTGATCGGCAACCCCAAGTGGCTCAGTGGTTCAGACCACAGCGCCACCCACGTCCTAAGAATTGAGGGTTGTAGTTTGGCAACATCCAGAGGTCCACAGGTTCGCCTCCCCTGCTATGAGAATTTGCTACCATAGAGCAATGTCTTCTGTTTCAGTTAACTGATTCCACTTGTGTTTATGTTCTACATTTGGTTTGCTTCTATTGTTTTAACTGCTGCTCTGAGCAGACTTCAAACGTTATGGGCCCTGTAAGGAGCACTGCTGTACAGAGTATTTTGGGGAACCTGCACATGTAAAGTTAACACTGGAGTAGACTGTTAACTTCAATGGAATTGCTTTTTGGTGCTGGCAAGAACAACCCTGCATACTAATATCAGACAGAAGATGACTTCTATATAGCTCCCCACTTTTCACGGTAATGTTCTCAAGTTTTCGAAATGGTCCCTTTGTTTGTTTACCCGCGATTCTTATTGTTCCAAGTGGAGGAGCCGAGGCAGGGTGACAGAGAGAGAGAGAAGGCAAACATAATTGGAACAAAATGTCTTTTGTCATGCTAATAACGATTGTCATCATTTTATTTATATTGTGGATTTTCCCCCCTAACACAAGAGCACTTCAAAGAGCAGAGAAGAATAGAACAGAAGAACATCATGAAATTAATGTGGAGCTCCCCCCTAATGAGAACCGGTTAGAAAGGAGGCAAGCGGGCAAAAATACAAACAACTGGCAGACCATGTTGGCACATCTAACGTGTATCAAGCCGTTCTAAAGGATTTGCTCAGGTGCATCAAACAAAGATGGGAAACCTGAGGCCTTAGCTCACCAGCGACATACAGCTGGGAAAACGATTGCAGTTGGTGACATTAAAACACAAGATAAAGAGCTAAGAAAGACTTCTAAGGCCTAGCCAGCCTGACCAAAAGGTATTGTGTCATGCTAAAAGTCTGCCTTTTCCCAACTTCCTCATCTGGAAGCAGTACATCAAATAATATTTTTCATAAATGAGCATATTTTAAAGCTGGTCCTATGTTACTGAGCGCAGCACAGTATTCCTTCCATCCGATGACATTCACATCCAGGATCCAGGGAAATAATGTGGTACCTTATCACCCGAAAAACCTTCTTCCCTACCAGCTAAATGATGACCACTTAAGTTCCAGTATTTCACAGTTTGAAAAAGAGAGAATATTTCTGCATATTTAACACTTTCTCTGCCTCTTCCCACTTCATATGACCATTATATATTGCTGAAAGCTTTTCTTTGCCTCCTTGCATGTTACTCTACATTCATTTATCAGGCCTAGCCTGGGTTTTTTTAGCAGGGTGTGCAAGTAAGCCAATCACAAGTGTTTTTGCTTTTTCTGTTTTGTTTTAATAAAAACTGTCCACTACAATGCTTCAACTCACAGTGGATACATCTGGTTGCATTATAGAAGAACTGCAACACAGTCACATTCCGAGATGTTTACTATCCGATGGTTATGAAGGAGATAAAAGGGGAAAACAGTGGTCTGGCGTTTTATATCCTTGTGGATTCATTTCCCTTAATGTGCACTAGAGTCAAGATGTAGCCACCCTTCACTCGACTTGTGAGACTTAAAGTATAGAGGCTCAGGAGGAGGAGACTGAAATCTGAAGAAGTGCAGAGAAATGTAATTCAACGTAAATTAATGTAATCTACTCAAAAGGCAAAACAGGCAGAAGGTGACAATGATTTGCCAGGAACACTGATTAGAAAGTAAGGTGTAAGGTAAAGGTAAAGGTACCCCTGCCTGTACAGGCCAGTCTTGACAGACTCTAGGGTTGTGTGCATATCTCACTTAAGAGGCCGTGGGCCAGCGCTGTCCGGAGACACTTCTGGGTCACGTGGCCAGCGTGACAAGCTGCATCTGGCGAGCCAGCGCAGCACACGGAAATGCTGTTTACCTTCCCGCCAGTAAGCGGTCCCTATTTATCTACTTGCACCCGGGGGTGCTTTCGAACTGCTAGGTTGGCAGGCGCAGGGACCGAGCAACAGGAGCGCACCCTGCCGTGGGGATTCGAACCGCCAACCTTTCAATCGGCAAGCCCTAGGCACTGAGGCTTTTACCCACAGTGCCACCCGCGTCCCTGAAAGTAAGGTGTACCCTTGATCAATTGGGACAGAGGCAAAAAGCACAATCAGTTGGTAAAATCCTATTTGACCTTTCCCATGGGGAAGCAGTTTCCATGCTTCAGCAAGTTTTGCAAAGTAGCCGTTCTCATTGAACAGTTTGGGAAATTCAGATCAATCAGCATGGCATGTGGAAATGGCCTAAGGTAGAGAGAGAGAGATGAGTAGATCTCAAGAATGTGCACTTTGATGAGCCATTGATTCATCTTGAATAGATTTTAAAACACAGCTACACTATGGCATTCACCATGTCTCTTGCGTAGTGGAAACAGTCTGGAAAGCATTGGCGCTTTTAAGTCTATTTTGAAATAATGTTTTATCAGCTATTCAGTTCCATTGTGGTGGTTTTTGAAAGCTGAGATATTAAGGACGCAGTTCAAAACATACTTTGCTGTGAGTAAATCCTATTGTGAGTAAATGGTGTTAGTTTCTTACTCGACATTATTAGGATCCAGCTTCACATTTCAGAACCCCTTAAAGTTAAGCTTCAGCACTGAAATTTCTTGAAATTAGAGGCTGTTTCAAAAATTGCATTATAAAGGTTTCACTGCTGAATATGTTAGTTAATACAGTGGCCATGAGTTCTGCATGAGAATCCATTGATCACATTATTCACTATTTATCCATTTATTATATTTCACCCTCCTTTTCAGACAACTGTATCAAAGCAATTCACATCAATTAAAACCCCCCACAAATAATACCATGGAAGACACAGTTGCATGAAGTTATGGAATCTTGCAACGTAGCCTAAATTAAACCTTTCATCTTTCCAACAAGGTTCGAAAAGTCAAGAAGAAAAATGAGCTTTGTACGCATCTACCTTAGAGTTTACAATTCATTATCAGTCACTCATGGGGTCCTGCCTGGGTAGATTTTGAACACTGATCTGGATTTCCAAGAAATGTTTTTAAATGAGGGAGTGATCCAGAATCCCTAAATCTAAGTGAATGGGACTTAATCAGATCAGCCTGATAGCTCAACACTCTTGTAAGAATAGAACCATATTCAAAAAGCACTAATGCCATGATGACAATGGAGCTCAAGTGCTCAGTGCAGTGAGAGAGCATGGCTGACATCCCATTGGCTATCCCATTGGGTTGACAGCCAAAACATGTCTGCTTCATTTTATAGTGGAGGCTTTGGCAGAGATTTTTGTTGTCGCAATCTGCCAAGAAAAATTTCCTTTGTGAAGGGAGTAAGAGTTTCACCTGCTCAGCAGGTAAGGAAGCGCAGCGAGTTGCTCTGAGATAGAGCAAAACCTCAGAACCTCCTTTTAATGCTATGTTTTGTGAGCATGTGAAGCACTGACAAGCATACTCATGAGCAGGTGTGGAGTACCTTTTCTTCTGTAGTGCATAGTCACTGCTTGGCTTGGCAGTTGGACCTGCTCCTGTGCCACAAACAGCAACTTGATATGTATTCAGTCAGCCAGTAATGCTTTGCAAGGCATCAAAAGAAGCAGTGCTGGATTTACCTATAAGCTAAACAAGCTGTAGTTTAGGGCCCCACTCTCTTGGGGGCCCCCAAAAAATTTAAAGGAAAAAAACTGGATGTACATTTTCAAAATATAAGATAAAAAACAAATAAAATAAAACCTACATACAGCAACAGTGTTTTGTGTTGTGTAGGCTCCTATGATGTAAGTAACGGGCCCCACCTGCTACCCTGCTCCCTAAAATATCACTGGTTTGCTCATTTCTATATATAAGGTGCCGACATTCTGCATGGACTGGTTACATGGCAACATGTGCAAATGGCTTTAGATACCTATTAGGTCCATAAATTACCACATAGCATATATTCAACAGGGACGCGGGTGGCGCTGTGGGTTAAACCACAGAGCCTAGGACTTGCTGATCAGAAGGTCGGCGGTTCGAATCCCCACGACGGGGTGAGCTCCTGTTGCTCGGTCCCTGCTCCTGCTAACCTAGCAGTTCAAAAGCATGTCAAAGTGCAAGTAGATAAGTAGATACCACTCCGGCGGGAAGGTAAACAGCGTTTCCGTGCGCTGTTTGCCAGAAGCGGCTTACTCATGCTGGCCACATGACCCGGAAGCTGTATGCCGGCTCCCTCGGCCAACAAAGCGAGATGAGCGCCGCAACCCCAGAGTGGACCACGACTGGACCTAATGGTCAGGGGTCCCTTTACCTTTACCTATATATTCAACACAAAGAACAGCGACAGTTTGTTTTTGACAAAGGACAGCTGGACATATTACCATTACCTTCAGTAGCTTAGGGCCTCAACAAACCTAAAACCGGCCCTATGAACTTTACCAAATTGTTAGCAGGAGCAGTGAAAAAATAGTCTGAGTCATCTTTGTTTCCAGATCAAACTGCTGGTAATGATAAGAGTTACTGGATCTTACGAGGTTGGACTCAAAATCTAAGAAACAACATCAGTGGTATCTCAGAATGCATACACTTTATCTTCTTTCTTCCCTCCTCTGCCATATCCGAGATATTTCTTATAAATCTTCCTTTGAAGGCCCATGTTTTATATCTTTGTCTGCATGTTTGAATGAAGTGATTTACCTTTTGTCTTGTTTTCTTTTAATGCTCTAACCAGAGCCAGAATCTGCCTCCTTTTGCCAGTCATATCATGTTGCTACCCTAAGGGTTAACGATTGCATTATGACTTAATAACATGCTTCTTCCCTTGATTAATTCCTATAATAATCCCAGCATTTGGCTATGCTAAACAGACAATAAATACTTTTCTGACAGAACTCCCATAAGTTAAACTCCTTTCACCGAGAGACGCTGGCCATTTTTTATCTTCATCGCTGAAATGAATTGAACAGAACCCTGATGAGAATTAATCAACTCCCTGCAGTAACAAGGCTTGCTGTCAGTTTAACATTCTGTATTGTTATGGGTTTCCTAACAGAGATAGTAGGACTATCAGTGTAGGCTGCCCTGAGGCAATACCTGGGCAAACTAGTATTAATAGTATGGCAGTTATTTCCATGGGAACAAATCATTAGGCTGCTTTTCCTTTCTGGATGGCTAGGACTGCGGTAGGGAGCCTTATCTGGGCACTTCTGAGCAACCACAAACTTAAACAGGGTTAATACTTTCCCCCTGTTCACAAGCAACAGGAGTTCTGTGATGCGCTGATCTCTTAAGAAGAGAACTTTCAGCATGCTTCCCAAATTGAAGTTTTCCCAGGATCTCTTTGTGGAAAGCCGGTTAGACTGGCATACAACCAATGTAAGCTTGCAGTCTTGATATGCCCCAGATGAGCATTATTAGGGCAGGGTTCCTGTATTTTTGACAATTGTGAAGAATGGCAGGTGCAGCTTGTAACCTCAGCATGAGAAATGTTGTGCATGCTCAAGTTCCCTTTTCCACACAAGTATTTAAAATACAGGACTTTGTCTCCCTTTGCATCTGGTTTCCTTATCCACCGTAATTTTTTTATGCTAATAATCAGTTTTTGGTTTTGCCGTTGAAGCTCTCCCTTTTATTTCTTTGTTTTTGTTTGTTCTCCAACAAGTGTTTCCCTAAAGTATTTCCCAGCTGTCTCATAAAACGCACACACACACACAGTCTGCAATGGTCTGGGAAGCAGAATTGATTCCTGTTGTTCAGTCATTCAGATTCTGTGGCAATGTTTATGAAAAGAACACCACCTAATTAAATGCAGTGTTGAAATTAAAACTTGAAACAGCCTTTGAAACAGACGAATTTACTGTGTTAGAGCTGATCATTTGATCTGAAAAATAAAGCATTTTTTCTGTCTCATTTACGTCCCGTTTTCTTACTCAAGTATTTGTTCCCATTGGACACAGTCCAGCCACTTTTAAATCCTATTGATTTCAATGAAAAACATTTTTAGCGCAGCCTTGATTGTCCCGACAATATAATTACTAATGCAATTTTTAGCGGTGGAATCCAAATGCATGCCCACTCAGAAGCGAGCACCAATTAGTTCACTATCTTCAAAGGGACTTCTGAGCAGACATGTATAGGATTGTGCTGTAAATTATGTAAATGTGGCAGAATCCTTGATTTTTAAATGCAATTGATCTTTCAAAGTTTCTTTGTGTATTTAACTTTAGAACATTTTAAAACTGCACACTTGCCAATTCCATCTAAATATGCTTCTCCTCATATCAAGACCTTTCTCAGCCTGAATGTCATATTTCCTTGTAGACAGCAGTGGCGGCATGTGGTCAGTAGACTAAGGGACTAGGCTAGTCCCCTAAATGTCCCCCTGGCATCTCCTTCCCAAAGCCCAGGAAACTTCGGCCTGGCTTAGGGAGGGAGACACTGAAGAAACCTTTCTCTTCCCTTCTCCCCTCACCCAATTATAAAATTCTTTTAAACCACTTAAAAATTGATTGAGCCAGAAGTCTTCTCCCCAGTTTGCAGCATCTGATATATTTGCTGCTACCACCACCATTGTAAGTGCTGTTTCGTCACTGTGCTTCCTGAATTTATTTACTTCATAGTTTCTTTATCGCTCTTTGACTAGAGTCTCCAGAGCAGCTCACCATATTTGTGAAATGCAACTGCTCCATTAAAAACCTTGTAAAATGTAAAAATTAAACTGCTAAAATGACTCCCGATGACTGACTGAGGGGAGGGGCAGAAAGAGAGAATGTGTTAAGAAGTAGGGTTATTTTAAAACGCTGAATTAAGAAGTTACACAAATTAGAACCCTCCAAAATAAACAACAACAACATTAAGGGCTTATCTATACTTTCTTTCGTCCCCCTTGGGGAAAAGCACTCTTTAGTGCTAAATCAGAGCAAACAACAATCTGGGGGTTTTCTAGATTGACATTTGTTCCGATCTATCACAAAAGAGTGGGTTTTCCCTGCAAAAGGGGTGGGTCAAGCAGTGGTGGAGCAAGCCGATTGGGCGCCTGGGGCAGTACGCATGCCCTGCACCCAGGGGTGGGGCCAGCCGCCTGTGGGGTGGGGCAAGCCAGGGCAGGATGCTCTGTGGGGCCTCCTCCCACTCTGCCGCCCTACAACTGAGGGGGAGGCAGTGGGCGGACCATTTGGGGCAGTGCAGAGCCTGCAGGCGCGCAAGCCACCGCATCACTCCCAGGAGAGACGTGTGGCTCGGGCGTGCTGCAGGCCCCGCGATGAGTTCCGCCCGGCATTTTGCCACCCCCCTCAGTGGTAACACCCAGGGTGGCCCACACCCCCTTCCTCTGCCCCTGGGTCAAGGCAGTACGATTTTTCTAGAAAAATAGGTGCCGGAACTCACCATGAACGCCTCCCTCGTTCTCTTAGACTGGCAATGGCACCCATCTGAGAGGTGCCAAAACCGAGATCTGGTGAGTTCTAGCTGGGGGAAAAAGACCTCAGTCAAGGGGAGAACTTCTCAAACCTGTGCCTAGGAAGAAGAAGAAGAAGAAGAAGAAGAAGAAGAAGAAGAAGAAGAAGAAGGGGAAGAGTTTGGATTTGATATCCTGCTTTATCACTACCCGAAGGAGTCTCAAAGCGGCTCACATTCTCCTTTCCCTTCCTCCCCCACAACAAACACTCTGTGAGGTGAGTGAGGCTGAGAGACTTCAGAGAAGTGTGACTGGCCCAAGGTCACCCAGCAGCTGCATGTGGAGGAGCGGGGAAGTGAACCCGGTTCCCCAGATTACGAGTCTACCGCTCTTAACCACTACACCACACTGCAGGTCAAGTGGAAAACCACTCGCACCCTTGCTTTGTAGGCATGGGACAAGTGGAGGTGTGGAAGAACCCTATCTTCCATGTGTGAAGAACATTCTGTTCCTGAACATGGGTGAAGACACCAGTGGAACAGGCAGTGCTAGTGCGATTTGAGAGAGCAGACGTGATAGTGTCTTCGCTTGCCTGCCTCCTTCACTCTCTCACACAGGGCTGTCATAATTAAACAGGGAACTAGCAGGACCCATGATCATGCATGAACTCATAGCTCCCAAAGGCTACTTCTCTTAGCAGGTGCTTTGCTTAAGTGCTGGTGAGTCCCAGAGTATTGTCAGAAATGCACTCAGCTAGGATACGCTGCAGCAGCTGAGATGTGGAACGCCTTCTGAAATGAAGGCAGGATGGGAATTTCCAGGTCTGCTTGCTATTTATTCAGCTCAGCGCAGCAGTGTAATAAAAGGCAACAAGCAGGGGAGGGTAGGAGAGGGAGGGGGGAAGACACCACAAAGCTAATGAAATGTCAGAGTTTGTGTATGCTAACCAGACAAATGCAGAGAGATGCATAAAACCACAAGGGACAAACCTGTCATTTACATGAATTATTACTGGGCCTGTGACTCCAGGGGAGGCTAGGAAAGTGCAGGGTAATCAAGGAGCAAAGGCACTGTCTCTCTGCGCAAGCCCTTCATTTCAGAGGCATAATAAAAGGACAAACATGTTGTCGAAGAGCTGCAGAAATACATGGGGGGTTTTTTTGAACCATAAGAAGAGAAGCAGCGTCGAACAATATACTTTTGCACTGGACATACAAATGCTACAGAAGTGGTTGCTTTGTACGCTGTGATTTGCTACAAGCACAGAATCTTGGTGTTGTTGTTATTATTAATTAAATTTGTTAGAATTTTGGCACTGGAATTGCCGTATCTGGAGCACTCCTTCTTTTGGTGGTGGTAGGGAGAATAAAAGCCACCAGAAAGTGGATGTCAAGATGAGCCCTGGTTTTTTAAAACAAATTCTAAAGTGTGGGGGAACACCACTGCCCCGCCATTAATGCTAAGCCCCCCGCCACGAAAAATTGCTTTTCCCAAATCCACTTACTTCAAAAGGGTCAATGATTTTTTGTGTGTGTGTTGGGGAGAGGACAGGGAGGAGAGTTGGAATTTCATTCAGCCTTAACAACCCCCCCCCCAAAAAAAACAACTGCCAAAGAGGGACCTTTGACTTTCTGATTTTTTTCAGCTGATAAAATCTTTCACGAAAAATCATCCATGGTTTTGCCCTAGGAAGTGAAATTTCTCTCAAAAGCTACTTCGTCTACATTCTTTTTTTAGAAGATGAATTTTGAGAAAACAATTGTTTCGACAAGTAACTTGTCCTGATTACTCTAAGAGATCACGCCACATTTTCCCATGAGTGCTGGGTGGGTTCCTGCCACAGTCTGAACAATTTATGTATTCAATAAACATTTGCCATATGTTATGAAAGGAATATGGATTGTGTTTGCCCTTTGCCGCTCTCACCTGGCATGTTAGTTTCTCAGTCAATGCTATTGACCATACTCTGTTATACCAAGAACCAATGTTCAGCCCATCACCGGTAGTCCAATGTTTGGTTATAGCCATACAAGCAGGAGTCATCAGAAAGGCTAAGAGGTCATTTTTAGGATCCATTCTTAGTCACCTTGAGAGGCTTGCCCCAATTCACAAGAAAGTGAAGAGAGAGTAAAACTGTGAAAAGGGGGTGGGGGACATCTTGCCCTACCGTGAATGAAAGTCTAATTGAAAGCTATTTTGATTTATTAGCGATGAACTTTCCAATGTAGGGAGAGGCTGCAATACAGTATGAGGAACTGTTTTCAACAAGGTTTTGCCTCATACTTTTGACTGCGCCTCTGTCAGAAAAATCTGCAGTTCCAGAGAAAACTGATTAGACATATATTGGTTTTCTTTACAGCTTCCTCTGATGCTTCAGCTGCAATTGATGTGGCAGTTTTCTGTTATAGCCAGGAAGATTCCACCAGGATACCACATGACCATGATTTTAAGGTATTGATGTCCTTCTTGTTTTTAAGACACAAAATGTAGGCCTGTTTTGAGGTTGGGTAGGGGCAACCATTGGCACAAACAAGGAGGAGGAGGGTAGGCCAATACAGCCTTGCAAAATGGGTGTAAAGAAACCAATTTATAACAATGATCTCAGTGCCAGATTTACTGCTGCAAGGAAGAAGGAATGCATTGTGATTGACTAGAAACAGACAAAGCGAAAACCATTCTCTCTTAAATCCTCTGTTAATATAAAAAATAAACAGCAAATCAAATAGCTGGATGCTGCGAGCAGCCAACTTATAGGTGCCAGTTAAACGTAAATGTTAACTGCCTTCCCATTTCCCCACGCACAGAGCTGCTGGCCGCCCGGTTTTCCTCACACTACAGTCGCGGAGGGACAGGATCATGTTTGAAATGAGCTCTTGCTTACTTTGTTGGCTTCATCCTCTGCCAAGCTGAGAAGCGTTGACGCTTACAGTGACATCAGAAATGAGCCAGAACAGTGTGGGGAGTCCGAGGAGAGTGGCCAGCAGTCAGAACATTGCCCGAGAGAGGCAGATTATTCTTATTTTTAATTAGATTAAAGTCTTTGTACTTGGCTCATACCCCATATAGGTTCTGAGGGTCAGTTCAAATAATATTACATCTCCGAACGTTTCTGTTCAGTGCTGCTCCATATGTGTGATTTTGTATGTGTGTGTGTGTGTGTGTATCATTTCGAAGCCCCATAGGTCATAAGACAGAATTTATCTAATGGAAGGTCATAATTCACACATCCCAGAAGTCCCTGGTATGAACCCTCAACTTAACTGGAATCATCCAGATATAAACATTTCTCCAGAATTCTGGGTCTACCAGACCCTCCAAGTCTCCCTATTTTCCAAGAACATCCTTGATTTAGAGAAGCTGTCCCAGTTTCTGATTTGATCCCAGAATGTCCCTTTTTTCCTTAGGATGTCCCTATTTTCATTGGAGAATGTTGGAGGGTATGGAGTTATCCAATCCCTGAGCTGTCTGAAGGCAATCCTGTATAGGGAAGTTTTTTTTTTTAAAAAAATGTTTATTGTTTTATTATGTTTTTATATATTGTGGAAGCTGTCCAGAGTGTCGGGGCAACCCAATAAGATTATCATCATGGAATGGGATGTCCCAAACTAGGTGTTAGGCCTATGGCTAAATCTTGTGGCAATTTGTAGCTAGGGTCTGATTCTTATAAAGGCAGACTGGGGTCAAAAGGGCCTGGAGCTGATGTTATAGTTAAGATATGGGTTCAGTGTTGGGTAGCAGGTAGGGTACAGGCAGGAATATAGTGCCCAAAGCAGGAAGATAATGAAAGTCATGTACCAGGTGAGACAATCAGAAGTGGGAGTTATATACAGTGGTGCCTCGCAAGACGAAATTAATCCGTTCCGCGAGTCTCTTCGTCTAGCGGTTTTTTCGTCTTGCGAAGCAACCCTATTAGCGGCTTAGCGGATTAGCGCTATTAGCGGTTTAGCGGCTATTAGCGGCTATTAAAGGCTTAAGGGATTAGCGGATTAGCTGCTAAAAGGCTATTAGCAGTTTAGCGGCTTAGAAAAACGGGGTGGGGAGCGAAAAAAAATCTCAAGACTCGCAAGACATTTTCGTCTTGCGAAGCAAGCCCATAGGGAAATTCGTCCTGCGAAGCGCATCGAAAAACAGAAAACCCTTTCGTCTAGCGGGTTTTCTGTCTTGCGAGGCATTCGTCTTGCGGGGTACCACTGTAGAGCCATATATAAATCTGGAATGAAATGTCTCCACAACGGTTGTTTTAAATTACTTTCTTTTGACCCCAAGTGCTCAGAAAAATCTGTCAAAATCTTTCTACGATTTCTACTTTTAGTTATTTTTATTTACTTGAATATATTTATTTACTTGATTTAAGGGAAGGCAACTGTCCCCCCCCCCCCGCCCCCTGGCAACACCCAAGTTTCCAAAGGGTGGGTTTTATGAAAGAAACCTTCCATTCTTTTCTGAAGGGATGGGGAGAAGGGCTCAGAAATGACATTCACCATGAGTCATGTGACCATTCTGTTCTGAGAAAACGCATTTTATGGAAGCATTTTCAAGGTATGACAGCACAAATGAGATTACAAGCAATGAATGTCAAAGTGGAGGAAGGAGAAGGAGTCGAGATCACCTTGACTTGCAAGCCGTTATGCCAGAGTTTTGTCTGTGGCAAAAGGCACAGTTGACCTGAGCTGGCTCGTTCGTATTTTTGTTTGTAAGAATGGTCTTTTAAGTAAGTTCCTTGGCATGTGTTCAAACTGCAACTCACCATTTCCTGATTGATGCTGTTTTGGGAAGATTGGTCAGAACAGGTTCAGACAGAGAAGAGGAGGGCTTCCATATTTGCAAGGCCACCCCCCCCCTTGTAATTCTTCCTCCAAAAGGCAACTGTCTGGGCTTTGTTGATGAGTCACATGTAGCTCATCCCTTAGTGCTATTCCTAATGCTTGCCCTCATAAGTGGTAGTTGCTGCTTACACAGTCTTCATCAACCGGTATGCCAGCTGACAGGACACACACAATCCTGGCTTGAAGAGAATTGGGCTGGATCAGACTTCCTCAAACTCAGCCCTCCAGATGTTTTGAGACTATAATTCCCATGATCCCTGACCATTGGTCCTGCTAGCTAGGAATCATGGGAGTTGTAGGCCAAAAACATCTGGAGGGCCAAGTTTGAGGAAGCCTGGGCTAGATAAATCTTGGCTCCTTCTCAATTCTGCAAGTCTGTGATTCTCACAATGTGGATTGACTTACAGTGGTACCTCTGGTTACGTACTTAACGGAGGTCCGTTCTTAACTTGAAACTGTTCTTAACCTGAAGCACCACTTTAGCTAAAGGGGCCTCCTGCTGCCACCGCGCCTCCGGAGCACGATTTCTGTTCTCATCTTGAAGCAAAGTTCTTAACCTGAAGCACTATTTCTGGGTTAGCGGAGTCTGTAACCTGAAGCATATGTAACCCGAGGTACCATTGTATATCTGGGATTACTAATGTGGTTACCCCTGGGCACCGCACTGCCCTCAACCCCCCCCCGTGCCTGCCATAATCTGCCCCTTCCCATTTTTATTTTTGTCACTTTCCCTTCTTTTTTAAAAATTGTTTTTATTAACGATTTTCTTGTGCTAGAAAACAAACAAACGGGGGAAAGTGCATCTTTCGTCTCCACTTTCAATTCATAGAGTCTTTTTCACAGTTTGTTTACATGTAGTGAGAGACATGCTTGTCATAGACATATTGTGATGGGGGGGAGAGGGGAGGGAGAGAAATGGGGGTGTTGTTCTTTCGTTCTGTTGCATAGTGTTAGTGTAGGGGTTTGTGTTAGCATCATGTCAACGGGTCCTTTGATTATGTATATATTTATTTTTATTGACATTGTGATAGGCTAGGGGGTCCAGTTCTTGGTTGGGATGGGCAGTAGTAGCTGCTGTGGTGGGGGGGCAGTTGTGGAAATGCCATTAGGAAAGACCTGTTGAATCAAGACAAGGAGATTGATGCCTTATTGGTGTCAAAGTTCTGCGTGATTGGAAGGCGAATCGGGTACTCTTATCTTTTCAAATTGTATCCAGACAATGGTATCGTTTCTGCTTCGTGATATGCTAAAACACTTTTGCACTGGAGGCTTGCCATGTTCCTTGAATCTCACTTTCTTCACACATAGCTGAGCTCTTGCATAACCAAGAACAACTCCGCAAATTGCTTCTGCCAAATGGTGCTCTCCATAAAAGACAAAGTGATTATTTTTCTACCCCCGCCCCCACCCCAAGTAAAGGTTACAACAATATTTTGTTTTAACGCACAGCGGAACAACTCGGAGCCATTGACTTAGTAATAGAATACGATGCATGCATCTCTCTCTCTCTCTGTGTATATGTGGAAAGTATCTTGGAATGAGTAAGCCTTACTCAAAGTGATTCAGCGCTTGAAAGCGATGTGCTGTTTCAGAATTGCACTGGCTATTTCCTCTCTCCTGTTCTAGTAACATAGCTTAGTGGAATGGCTGCTCTGATACAGTGGTACCTCAGGTTAAGTACTTAATTCGTTCCGGAGGTCCGTACTTAACCTGAAACTGTTCTTAACCTGAAGCACCACTTTAGCTAATGGGGCCTCCTGCTGCTGCTGCGCCACTGGAGCACGATTTCTGTTCTCATCCTGAAGCAAAGTTCTTAACCTGAAGCACTATTTCTGGGTTAGTGGAGTCTGTAACCTGAAGCGTATATAATCTGAAGCGTATGTAACCCGAGGTACCACTGTATTTCTATGCTGAATGGAGAAGACGTCCTCAAATCTGCCCCACCAGTTTAGATTTATTATTTAAACTTCTAAAATAAAAATTAAAAAATCAGAATAATACAAGCTTAATCCCTGAATTCATTCTCAGTCCTTTGGAATTTGACTGTACTCTTGTCTGCATTTTGTATGCATTGGGAGAAGCTGTGTAGTATTCAGAAACCTCTTGTATATATATTGTGAACCTTTATTCCAGTCTCCAAAACTCGGTCAGTTTATCCCGTCAACAGGACTGCATGCAGAATCCTGGCAGGTTAGGAGCATATTTGCTGTTTCACACAAGTATTGTTATATCATTATATAAACTGATGAAACTATGCCTGTGACAATTTGAGAAGGTCACATGTATAGAGCTTATGCTCAACAAGAATCTCTGAATTGTAGAATCATAGACCTGTAGAGGTGGAAGGGACCCAAAGGGTCATCTGTTCTAGTCCAACCCCCTGCAATGCAGGAATATCAACTAAATCATACATGACAGATGGCCAACCAACCTCTGCTTAAAAGCCTCCAAGGAAGGAGAGTCCACCACCTTCTGAGGAAAACCTTTCCAATGTTGAAAGGCTCTTACAGTCTGAAAGTTCTTCCTGATGTTTACTCAGAATCTCCTTTCTTGTAACTTGAAGCCATTGGTTCGAGTCCTACCCTCCAGAACAAGCTTGTTCCAACTTCCATGTGGCGACCCTTGAGATATTTGGAGGTGGCTATCCTATTTCCTCTCAGTCTCCTCTTTTCCAGGCTAAGCATACTTAGCTCCTTCAAGTGTTCCTCTTAGCAGGGGTCAGCAACCTTTTTCAGCCATGGCCCGGTCCACTGTCCCTCAGACCTTGTGGGGTGCCAGACTATATTAATAAAAATAAATAATTGAATGAATTCCTATGCCCCACAAATAACCCAGAGATGCATTTCCAATTAAAGCATACATTCTACTCATGTAAAAACACCAGGCAGGCCCCACAAATAACCCAGAGATGCATTTTAAATAAAAGGACACATTCTGCTCATGCTGATTCCCGGACCGTCCACAGGCCGGATTGAGAAGGCAATTGGGCCGGATCTGGCCCCCTTGCCTTAGTTTGCCTACCCATGTTCTTAATGCTTGGTTTCCAGACCCGTAAAAGAGTCTTTTGCTTTTATGCTTGTTTCTGAGCCTTTAACGGTACTGTTCACACACTTGGTATCTTGCACAGGGCTGGAACCCCCTCAATAGATTCCACTCCCCATCTTTTCACGTGTTTGCATGGAATGCCATCTCTCTTCCGTACACAGCAATGTTCGGCAGGTTCTGTGGCTTGCCTTCCAAAGATGCCAAAAAGCCCAGGAATCCAGCCAAGGAGAAAACTGCTGGATCTCACAACACTACACTCAAGGAAACGTTTAGGGAAAACCTGCTGGTGGTGAATGGTAAAAACCGAGGAAGGAAGCCAAAGCAACTTGGCACTTCAGAAAGGATTGGCGTGATGTGCGTTGGACGGGTTTCGTGTCTGATACAGGGAGTTTCCAGAAGGATCGTATGTTAGGCTAGAGGCTAATGTGCTTAGGTTTAATTATGCACTTCTGTACCTCAGGAAATTGCCAGGGAATTATGAATTCATCTCTGCTTTCCAAACACTAAAATAGACATAGAAAGGGCTTTATCTTTGGTATGACAAAACACCCCCAAAGAAAAATAGAAGTGGATTTGGGCCAAGGTCTTTGTCTCAGCATTTAAGAGGGTGCATGTTTGTGGTGTTGGGCTCCATTCGAGTGACGTATTTTGTTTTACAAACCCCATTTAGCCAATTTTCTTCTGCATCAACAGCTAACACGTCCGCACGCTCAACCCGCCGGCTGCGAAAGGAGGAGCAACCACCATTCGGAAGGAGAAATGTAAAGGCTTTCAGAAAGAGTTGCTGGTGAGAAACACAACTTTCTGTTTAACTTTTGGATATTAAGCGTTGATGTCTGAAATGCAACTATAGGCACTCCTATTAAGAAATGAGGAAAGCAGGGGAGGAGATCCATTACTACAGATGCCATGGGTGCACCAAAGACATGACTTCATCCACCCTGAGCCCCTGTGCTAGTGCAGGATACAGCCATGGTTGTGCTAAGTGGGGTGCTGTTGTTGCACTAGGTATGTGGATCCCACAGCGCTGGCAGTTGCTGGGACCGGACTGGACGTGGCAGCCATAAGATTGGGGGAAGAAGAAGAAGAGTTTGGATTTGATATCCCGCTTTATCACTACCCAAAGGAGTCTCCAAGAGGCTAACATTCTCCTTTCCCTTCCTCCCCCACAACAAACACTCTGTGAGGTGCGTGAGGCTGAGAGACTTCAAAGAAGTGTGACTAGCCCAAGGTCACCCAGCAGCTGCATGTGGAGGAGCGGAGACGCGAACCCGGTTCACCAGATTACGAGTCCACCGCTCTTAACCACTACACCACACTGGCTCTCCAGGGAAGCACTGGCGTGGCAACAGTGGGCACAATCTCTGTCTTCCCCTGCTGCCAGCCATGTTCTTCAGCCACCCTTCCTGATGCTGCACCCATTCCTGGTGATCGGCAGTGCCAATGCAGCTGGGAGCATCGCGCAGGAGCACTTCGCCACCTCACATGCTGCACCTGGCAGGACCTTTTTTTCAAGCACACATTTTGCATCCCTATATGGCAGGGATGTCCAACAGGTCGATCACAATCTACTGTTAGATCCCTGCAACATTTTGATAGATTGCGGTTGATCTCTGGCTCCCTTTCATCTGCGTTGGTAAATCTGACCCCTGCCCTGCCCCCTCGCCCCCCCTCCATTGTTGTTTGTTGAACTCAGGAAGGGAAGATGGAGCTCCCTCTATGTGGCTGTTTTCATCCATAGTGATGTTTTTGTGAGTGACTTAACCCCAACTCCTCCCCCCAAAGCGGAACCCCCCTCCTCCAAGAAGCCTTTACCTTAACCCCCCAAAAATGGGTCTTTCCTGCTCCCAAAAATAGCTCAACAACTTTGAGTTGAAACACCCCCCCCCCCCCAATAACGGGGCTTTCCTCCAGATTTTAATTCTGAAAGTAGATCGCAATCTCTTGGGATTTGGCCACCCCTGCTATATAGTAATATATGTTCCTGGTGGAAAGGTTTGCTTAATATTCCCTAATGTCCTCTCCCCTATGATGGGAGAGCAGGACAGATAGTAAATATGGAATTTGCTACCATATGATGTGCTTGTGGCTTCTAATTTGGATGGCTTTAAGTCCGCTTCCCTTAAACGGTCAGGAGGTGTTGCTGCCTGGCCAGCGATTTGGCAGTCGGCTGGGGAGGACTGCAGACCTGCCTACAGTTTGGCCTTTGTCAGGCAGGCCTGGGTCCAGGGATTCCCCAGGGGGTGGGCCCAACAAGCCAATGGGACTTGCTTGGGTCTGCCCTCTGGTGATTAGATGAATTTAAGGGGAGATAAGACTATTCCTGTCCTTGGGAACATGAGTGGGAAAGTGCTATTACACAGATAGCCTGCTTTTTGGTTTTCCATAGGTATGGAAACAGAACGATCAACTAGATGGGTCCTTGATCTGATGAAGGGCTCCTCGTATGTTGATCGAGCTGTCCCTAGGAAGGCAAGGCCACTCTGAATGTAACACTGTTGAGAGGACCTTGCTTGTGCTTTCAAAGGGACAGCTCTTGGCATCATTGCTTCAGCTCCAGTATCTAGGCTGGTGATTCCCAGACTTCTAATAGGCGAGGCACACTTGAGTTAAAATCAAAGGTATGTGCAGTTCTTACACCCAGAACAGTTTTCTTTAATCAGTTTAGCCCATGGATTAATCAGCTACACTTGGGACCATCAGTTTCAGTTAGCAGAGCTGTGCATGATTTTACTACTAGCAGCCGTGTACGCTGCGTTGCTCAGGAATTCTAAGAAACAAAAACTCAGCGCAGCTTTGAAATTGGTGGCTAAAATCAGTGCAGTTGAAATGTTCGGTCTGCCATCTTGATTCAAAATGGTATCGAACTCTATCCAAACATCTTGAAACCTGCATCTTAATGCAGAGGTGGAGCTAGCTGCTCCGGCACCTGGAGTGGCGCACATGCTGTGCACCCAGGGGCGCCGCTTTGCCAGCAGCCTTCCTCCCTTCCCTCTTTTCACAGCTCGGGAGAGGCTCCCCCCCCCTCCCGGAAGCAGCCCGGGTGCAGGGGGCAATGGCGCACCACCCGCCCGCAACTCCCAAGCCTCCACTGAGCTGTCAGAACTAAGGGAGAAGGGGGGAAGGCCGCTGGCAAGGCAGTGCAGCTCCGCCCCTTCCCCCGACGGCTCGGGGTAGGCTTAGGAGTCACAGGCGGGTGGCATGCCGAATGCCACCCCCCTCAGTGATGACACCCAGGGTGGACTGCCCCCCACCTTCCTCCGCCCCTGACTTAATCTCAGGAACTACCATGTACAATTTGGTTATGATACCTTAAGGGGTTTCCAAATGCACAGTGAACAAATGCACAGCTTTTCAGAATTAATAGCAGATTATTGCCACAGCCTCTTTTGTGCACAGAATGTGTAACATTTGAATGCATCCACACAAATGCAAGAGACACTGAAGATATTGCTGTGCTAAACTGCAGTCCACTAGCCAAACTGCCTGCTGCCACTGAAGATTCTTTGGCCACCAGGATGTGAAAGCATTTCCAAAGCCCCGTACTTGGTTCAAGTGGTCTCAGATTACAGCAGTCGTTTGAGCCCTGTGAAGATGGTGGCATGCCGTGTGCTTGCTGTTTGTTTTAACCCTCTCCATAATTAGAGTGGTTAGGCTATTTTTATAGTACATGGCAGTCTTCCTTTCAAGGCTGAAATTATAGGGGATAAATGGGTTGCTTGTGGAGGGCAGGAAGGAATTTTGCTGTGAATGGTGAAGCGGAGCTTGCCAACTTGCGTTAAGCATTTGAGGCTGAATGCATCATTTAGCCAATGACCAATCACGTACATGGCATCTTCGGCTGCAGTTATTTATCCACGCTGAAATGACTAAAGGAGAACTTGATGGGATCTGGAGAATGCTGTCCTGAGATATACAGTATGTGAATGGGAGCTGTTGCATTTAATGTACACATGGTCCTAGTGCCAGCCTATTGTGGGTAATACACCTTTGTGCAAATTAATTGAAACAAAGCATGTTTTCTATCTTACTTGTAATCCTGTACTCAGAACAAACACGAAAAGTCAGTTGATCATTGTGGTGTCAGAAGCCTGCAGCCAATAGAAGGAATGATGCGCTCGTCCCAATATATTGAGGTTCTAAGAAAGAGTTATTCCAGAGCTAGAAAAGAGGTGTCCTGATGGTACTGGGATATTGCAGCAGGACGAAGCCCCCTGTCACACATCAAAAGTGGTGAAGAAATTCATGACAGAGCGACAAATACAGGTACTTGATTGGCCAGGGAATTCCCCGGACGTAAATCCCATTGACAATTTGTGGGCTATATGCAAAAGTCGCTTCCGTGCTGTAGACTGTACGACTATGCAGAAGCTCATTCAGGCGCTGATTCAAATGTGGTCCAGGGATCCGAAAATCAACAGTGACTAGTTATTTTATTATTTGAAACTAGTAGACTCCATGCCAAACCATGTTCAAATGCTGCTTAAAAATAGCGGAGGTCATATCCATTACTAATGTACATATATGTGAGTTTTGTACATGTATATGTGAGTTTTGTACATTGTTTGTTTCAATTAATTTGCACAAGGGTGTAAGTGGTCTTGTAGAAAAAACTGCTCAGATCATCCACTTCCTAGGCACGTTCATTCATATATTTATTTGCTACCCTAAGAAACAACTCTCTGCTCCCAGGGAGCTTACAGTTCAAGAGAGCCAAATCAACTCAGTGCATGTGCCCCACAGGGCTAGATGGGGATGATGCAGCAAAACATAAAACTTCCCAGCTGCAACTTACATGCTGGTACCTATTCCAAAGAATAAGTGGCTTTGTGGTGAAACAGCCCACAACAACTGATTCCAAGGCAGTGCAGTCAAAGACATTTGCAAGTTGCACAGATGAGGATGAAGCAACAGGCAGCAACACTTTGAAACCATCCGTGTTCTATTGCCTGTCCTTGATTTTTTAATAGAAAAAACAGGCTGGAATATCTGATTATAAGGCAATCCAATCAACCAAATCCACATCACACATAGGACTAATTGGGAATGATAGAGTGAGCTAATAAACCTTAAAAATATATATACCCATGTCCCAGGGTCTGTGTTAGAGAATGAGCCATTCAGCAAAATGCAAACAAGCCACAACAACGACAAAACAGGCACTTGGAATATCCAGTTTTGAAGCAGTCCGATCAACAGAATTCACAGATTCACATGCTGTATATAGGATGCAATCCAATAAACAAAATTCACATGCCATATAGGATGAGATGCTCACAAGACAGAAAGCCACAAAAACTCCAAAGAATCTACATTCCATTGCCCATTCTGGTGAGAAACTCATTTTGCAGAAAAGCAGCTAGAATGCTGAGGCGCCACTATTAACAAAATCCACAAACAGATGGGAAGTAGATGCCAGTTGAAAGACCAGCTTGGAGTGTTTGGATCTTGCACTACATTCCTGGAGCAGATTAAGGTTTCTTCTGGCCTACCACCCACCACGCTGCGCGCGAATCTTTCTGCCTGAGCTGATGGACGTAGCATTGGATTTGGGGTTCAGGGTTCCCAGGGCGATTGATTTAGGAACCACCAGCATTCCTGCCAAGGCTGCTATATTCAGGGCAACTCAGGACTTCATGCCTACTGTGATGATAATAGGCAGAATGTGTCACGGTCCGGTCTATGGGCAATCAAAGTCCCGGCTGAGGACGTCAGGACTGGGGGCAAGATGGCAGGGTGGGAGCAGGAATGAGAGTCCAGAAGCCAGGGGTCTGAGGGTCAGGAAGCAGGGAGTCACAAAGTCAAGGGTCCAAGGAGTCAAGAAGCTGTGGTCTGAGGATCAGGAAGCAAGAAGCCAAACGCAGCAAGGCAGAAAACGAGTTGCTGTGGCAAAGAGCAAAGGGAAATGCTGACCTTATATCCCTTCCCAGCTCTTGCCACCAGGTGCAGTGAGTTACTGAGTGGCCTCACCTGTGCAGCCACGCCTTGCCTCTCCAGAACAAACTTAGGAAGGCCCCCGTACTGCAAAGCCCTACTGGTCACAGGGCCTGGCTCCTGCACACACTCCTGACAGAATGATGGTGATCAAAAAGTAGGGGATTTTGTACCTTCTCACTTGACATGGTTGGATCACTTCCTGCTGAGATTTATACTTGCGGTGACTGTTCCTCTCTGTAAGGGTAGGGGACCTATTAGAATAGGCACTCATTGATCCATTTTAATTGGGGTTTAAGCACTGAAAGTGCCGTGGTAACTCAGTGTGATGACTTTTGCCAGAACAGAGACAGATGATTATCCTGGACCTTTCAATACCATCAACTATGGTATCCTTCTGTAGAGACTGTCTGAATTGGGTGCAGCCATCCCTGCCTATCCATGGTTCCAATAACACGTGGTAAGTGGTTCATCTACTAAGAAGAGTGGTGCTCAACCTGTTCTGGAGGGACTGTACTCTCCCAAAAGATTCATAGTTTGGGGTTGTTCAATGGCTCTGTGGCTTGGGGAGCCTTTTCCCAGCTTAGGTGTCTTCACCAGCACTGTTTAGAAAGATCATGGCTTCTTCAGTCATCTATGTCCTGCTAATCACCTGTTTGGATTACTGAAATGTGTTGTCAATGGATTTGCTTTCCACACAGCCTGGAAAATTAAGTTGGAGCAGAATACGGCTCTGAGGCTTCTAGCTAGGACTTGATGTCCTGAACGTATTAGGCTGCTTTGCCATCTTCACTGGTTCCTGGTCTATTTCTAGACCCAATTCAAAGTGCTTGCTTTAAAAGACAGTAACTTTCTTCATGGTTTGGGACCTATGCTTTGGGTATCTGAAGGATTCCCTCTTCCCATATCAGCAAATATCATTTTCTATGTGCCACTATTAAATGAGGTATGGTAGGTGCCTACAAAAGAAAGGAGCTTTTCAGCAGTGCTCTCTTGATTGTGGGATCGCTCCACAAAGAGGCATACATAGTGCCTGCTTTAATATATTTTTGACACCAGCTAATCTGTGCCCGATCAGTGTTCATAAAGGAATTAGCACAAGGATACCCTGGAAGTTCCATTTCTGAGCAAATTCACTGGTCATGTAGAACATCTAAGAGGGCTTGCCGTAAAGTGGTCAACAACCAGTTTCTGACTAATACATCTCCCAAAGTCTGATTTCAGGCAGAAAATCATTTGTGGTATGAAAAAGCAGAGTTCTAAGAAATATTAAACAACTCTGTTAATATGATGACCATTAATTTTCCATAGAATCCAACTGATGTCTAATCCAGTCATTAAACCATTTAAGAAAAACATATTGCCTTAAATGCCCTTGCATCACAAACAGTAACAGTAAAATGTAGTATAAAATGAAGAAAGGAGAATGAGGAGTCATGCCAACCTCAGAAGAATAAAGGATTTATTAGTCTTCTTTTTTACTCAGTCAAGGTAGATTTTCTGAAGAGAGAGCACTAAAAGGTGAGATTAGTATTAAAAAAATCTGCACCACCGTATTCAAATTAGCAGAGGCCATTTACATTGATGCCAGCTGAGGACCTAGTTCAGCCATCATCTTTAAATGTTTAATTTCTTGCCTCTGGCTAGATTTCTTCAGAGCTTCGCCATGATTTAAAGTTGGTTTAATGGTAGCAGAGTCAGATAGCTGTGTGGCCTGCTAAGTCATTGCCCCCATATGTGACTGATGATATTTCGACATGATTACAGACCTTGGGCCATTATCGCGGTTTGCAGTGAAAGTGCTCAGATCAGTTTAAGCTTACACTGCTACTGGAAGTGGAGAGGGGGGGGGACAGGGGGGTGTTTCCTCCTTCCTTCCCCCCTTTTGCCTCCGCTCCTTGAAGTACTGATACGGCCACAGTATTTGCCAGATGTAAAGTTGTCCGATAGACAGTGTGTAAACGGAATGAGAAAACCAAGAAGCTTTTGACTGCCCATCCATTATGTGCTTGTATGCCTGTGTGTGCTTCTGTGCTTTATAAAGGAGCTGGAGGAGTCTTTCATATAGCGTTTCTGGTTAATTATTTCCAGTCGTCTTTGGTGAACCCCAGGCTTCCTTGAGTTAGTGTGTTTATTAGAAAAATAAACAATCATGAGCTAGAGCCAACAGGTCTGCGCTTACTGTTTTTCCTGTAATCTTCTGATCTTTCTTCTCACTTTCTCCTGTTCCCCAGAGGCCTCTTGATCTCTCACGGGCTGCTTCCCTCTTCTCTTGCCTGTGTTATCGTGATTCCTTTATAGCTTCAGCCTCTTTATGCCTGCTGCTGACTGATCCATCCTCTTTTCATGCTGCCTTTTTAATGCTTAGACATCTTTTCAAAGTCTATTGACATTCCAGTTTTGTAGCACTCCCATTTTGTAAAGGCCAAACCCACCTCTTGCTGTGGGGGCTGGGGAGCAAGACAGGCAGAGTTGGGGGGGGCAATGTATCATTAGGAAGGCAACAGCTGAACCCTTTGCTCATGCAGACCAATGGACGAGCATGATGGGGATGAACGCATGGGGCGGCCCCTTTGTGCTAAAATTATTGTTTTAATGGGGGATGGGGTTTTAACTTGGGTGGGTGCTATTTTATTTTTTGGGGGGTTGTTTTAAATAGTTTTTTAAATGTTATATGTTAATTTGGGTTTTTGAATTTGTGGGCTGCGGGATTTTGTTGGGGAGTGTATTTTTTATTAGTATGTATATGTAAGTACTGTTAATTTTAAAAATTATTTTTACAGTGGTACCTCGGGTTACATACGCTTCAGGTTACAGACTCTAACCCAGAAATAGTACCTCGGGTTAAGAACTTTGCTTCAGGATGAGAACAGAAATCGCACGGCAGCAGCAGGAGGCCCCATTAGCTAAAGTGGTGCTTCAGGTTAAGAACAGTTTCAGGTTAAGAACAGACCTCCGGAATGAATTAAGTACTTAACCCGAGGTACCACTGTATTATGTATTTTGTGCCACAACTTTGTGTAGTTGAACTGCCCTGAGACCTATTGGTATAGGGAGGTATGCAAATTTAAAGAATAAGAATTAGAATTATCTCTGGTGCAGCTTCCTTGCAAATTTGGTTGGTTTTCTGGTAGCTTCCTTCCTTTGGCTTCGTTTTAGGATCCACACCCTGAAAGCTGGGTGTCATGAATAGAGTCACCCATTGGGCCATGAACACATTTTTCACCAGTGCAGAGTTCCACAGATGCACCATTTGCAGGAACCATTGCCGCCATTGTTTGGCCAGTGGTGGCGCTTTTTCAAGCCACTTTTGAGCAATTGTGCAGACTATATTGCAACTCAGACAGAGGCACCAGTTCAGGTCATGGGACTGCTGGTATCCTCATTTGTTGCCAGAGATGACTGAATGAGCTGAGCCTTCAGTTGCCAACTTAGAAGTAGAAAACAAAACAAAACAAAAGTATAGGGGTTGTATTAATGGGATCTGTTGCTTATATCCAATTCTCAGGATACACATATGAAAAAATAGCAGGGTTCTTTCCACAGTGTAGATGACAGAAGGCCCTGAAGAAGTGCAGGAGGGCGATAGCTCTCCTGCAATCCTTTTGACCAGTCAGTTGGTGGTAGAAGAGGCTCAGATGTTCTTTGCCCACCACTCTCTCCTGAGATGAGTGTCATGGTTCATGGGCAGTCGAAGTCCCGGCTGGGAATGTAAGGACTAGGGGCAAAATAGCAGGGTGAGAGCAGAAATGGGATTCCAGAAGCCAGGAGTCAGGAAGCCAAGAGTCCGAGGGTCAGAGAGGGTCAGAGAGCCGAGAGTCATGAAGCCAAGGGTCCAAGGATCAAGAAGCAAGGAGTCATGAAGTCAAGGGTCTGAGGATCAAGAAGAAAGAAGGCACAAAGCCAAGGTTCCGAGGATCGAGAAGCAAGGAGTCAAGGAACCCAAGACAGGGAACGTGTTGCTGTGGCAAAGAGCCACAGGGAAATGCTGACCTTATATCCCTTCCCGGCTCTTGCCACCAGGTGCTGTGAGTTACCAATCAGCCTCACCTGTGCGGTCGCACCTTGCCTCTTCAGAACAAACTTAGGAAGGCCCCAGTCCTGCAAAGTCCTACTGGTCACAGGGCCTGGCTCCTGCACGCACTCCTGGCAATGAGTTGCTTACATAGGGATTAGAGAGACAAAGAAAGGGGGTGTACATGTGGAAGCAGAAGATGTGTTAGGCCACAGAATGCGGATGCAAATAGGAAAAGCATGCCATGGCAATTGTATTAAAAATGGTGACCAGACCTTTTGCCTGCTGCAATCAACAATGGGTTCTGTGGCTTGTTATTACTATTATTTCACATTTGCTACGTTTTTAATATATATATAAAGAACATTTTCCAGACATGTTCAATTAGAGGGCAGCATAATACTGCCAGCCCTTGTGAGATGTGTAGCGTTGTAATTAACTTGTGAGATGAAAACTTAATTATATAGAACACTCTTGCTTGTTAGGAATCTCTCTTATTATGACGAACAGTTTAGGCCTTTCCCCTTTCCCCTCTTTTCCTTTTGTTCCTTGCTAATGTTGAAATAAATTGTTTGTGGATGTGTTCTTTTCAGGATCTCAGGTGGTTTGGAGATAATTTTCACTGCAGCCACAGGAGTTTGTCACGTAACAGGGGTGAGAGGGCAGCCAAATGTCCCTGCATATAGTTTGTAAGGTGGAAAAGGGCATTGCCTCCTGCATCAACTGCTTGACGGAAATACAGTGGAACCTCAGGTTGCAAACGTGATCTGTGCGGGAGGCATGTTCGCAACCCGCAGCGTTCGCAACCTGCAGCGCCATGTCTGTGCATGCGAGAGTGCCAAAACCCAGAAGTAACCCTTTCTGGTACTTCTGGGTTGGGTGCAGTGTGCAACCCAAAAACATGTAACCTGAAGCATCTGTAACTCGAGGTACCACTGTATGGGATACAAATGTGATGCAGTTTTTATTATACAGTGGTACCTTGGTTCTCAAACTTAATCTGTTCCAGAAGTCCATTCCAAAACCAAAGCGTTCCAAAACCAAGGCATGCTTTCCCATAGAAAATAATGCAAAATGGATTAATCTGGTCCAGACTTTTAAAAACAACCCCTAAAACAGCAATTTAACATGAATTTTACTATCTAATGAGACCACTGATCCATAAATTGAAAGCAATAAACAATTAAATGCAGTCACACGATCAATCAATCAGTAGCTGAACTGGGCTCCACACAGTCAGAAAAACAAAAAAAAAAGAGAGCTGCAGAAACAAAACCGCAAAATAAATAGTAAAAGCAGACAGACCTCAGCGTAACACTCAAAATAGAAGTCTGGCACTCAAAACGGAAGCGTGGCACTCAAATCGGAACCGTAATATTCAAAACGGAAGCGTGGCACTCAAAACAGAGCATGTTCGGCTTCCAAAAAAAGTTCGCAAACTGAAACATTTATTTCTGGGTTTGCAGTGTTTGGGTTCCAAGTTGTTTGAGTACCAAGGCGTTTGAGAACCAAGGTACCACTGTATTGTAAATCGTTTAGTGTGCCTCGTGGGAAGTGCTTCATACATCAAATAACTAAATAAAAAAGAGCTAGGCTGTTGTCGTTTTGCTTTGTGACGATACACGTGGGAGTTTTCCAAGTGGTATTGTACTTGGCTAGTGCTTCAGTTGTGAAATGCACTTGTACCTTTCCTGAGGCAATGAGGTGCATTTGCTTGCAGGGTGATTTAGCTGCATTGATGTACCAATCAGATCTATTAATTTATGATGTACTCTGCATTCATTCCATTAATACAATTGTATCAGTGGTTTCACACAGGGCTTTCTTTCACCACCATGTTTGGATTGCTGCAGATGCACTCTATATGAGGCCACCCTTGAGGTTTGTCTGCAGGCTGCTGTTGGTGCAGAACATGGTGCCTAGGTTGCTTGTGGGGGCAAACTACTGCCAACAACACATAATACCTTGCTCGTGGGATTTCCACTGGCTGCTAATCTGCTACCAGGCCAAGTTCAAGGTCTCGGTACTAAAAACTTATTACGCTCTGTGCTGCTCAGGACCAGGCTACTTGAGAGAGGTCATTGTGGTCTGTAAGTGATCTCAGATCTCAAAAGCCCACTCCATGCTAACTCAGAGCAGAGCGATGCTCCTGTTCTGTGGAACAAGCATTCCTGTTGTGATATGACAAACACCCACCATATGCACTTTCTGGAAAGAATTGAAGACATTTATGTTCTGTTGGGTCTTTACAGCTGCATGGCTGGATCTCTGCCATGGGTGTCTATTTTGTATTGTTTTGTTTTAAAAATATATATCTGTTTTTTGGTGTTTTTAACTGTTTGCTGCTTTTTAAGTTGTGTATTGTCTTGAGACACTTATGTACGAGGCAATTAATAATAATAAGTTGGTAATATAAAAATATTTGATAGATAAAGGTAAAGGTAAAGGAACCCCTGACCATTAGGTCCAGTCATGGCCGACTCTGGGGTTGTGGCGCTCATCTTGCTTTATTGGCCGAGGGAGCCGGCGTACAGCTTCCGGCTCATGTGGACAGCATGACTAAGCCGCTTCTGGTGAACCAGAGCAGCGCACGGAAACACCATTTACCTTCCCGCTGGAGTGGTACCTATTTATCTACTTGCACTTTTACATGCTTTCAAGCTGCTAGGTGGGCAGGAGCAGGGACCGAGCAACGGGAGCTCACCCGTTGCGGGGATTCAAACAGCCAACCTTCTGATCGGCAAGTCCTAGGCTCTGTGGTTTAACGTACAGCGCCACCCGCATCCCAGATTTGATAGATAATGGGAGCCAATTCACAGCCAGGGTGAATTTTCATTAGGTCTGCAGTGTGGCACGAAAGTGTGAACCACTTCTTCCCATCTGCAGTGGACCCAATCCTATTTGGGACATTAACAGCTAGTTTTTAAAAAGAGCTGGACAAAAATGTTAATTGTTTAGCATCTTGTGTAGTTAGCCCCTGAGTTCTGGTAGGGAATTCTCTACTTCAAAATCCTGTGTCTGCCATCAGTAAGTGGATTTAGGACAGACTCATTGTTGCCCATTTTTATAAACATGTTTTATTGCAAGCGTTGCTCATAGTCTTCTAAGGGCATTTCCAGACGGTCACTATTTTCATGTGCGATTCTGTCACACACCGGCAAATTCAGGTTGCGCAACTGCAGTTGACTGGGAGGCTGGGCACAACAAATCAGCTTTGCCAAAAACAGCATACTTCTGGCAAGAAGGAAAGTGACTTGCAAAAGCAATGGAGAATGTGAGATAATACTTGTTTCAGTGCAATGTCTAGCCTCCCCCCAAACATATCAGACTGAATGGTCATTAAATAGCCAAGGCTGTCTCATTTCCCCTGCAAACAAATCAGGAAGAATGCTAAAAAAAATGGGTCATCTGGAAGTGCCCTAAGCTTATTTGCTCAACAATGAGGGCTAGAAACCTGCTGTTAAAAAGATATGAAGACTCAGAGATTCTTTGGCTGAATTCTGTGGTCATCATGCACTTCAGGGGAACGTTCCCTAATTATAACTTTTCTGTTAAAAAGTGTGATGGGATCACATTCTTGAATCCAATTGAGCAGATTAAATTTCTCATTTAGAACCAAACAAGAATGTTTGGCTTTTCAAAATGTCAGGGAATAATTCAAGGCAAAGAGCATTTTGCTAATCAAGATCAACATCGACTGATTTATTGCCAGTGTAAATCTGCCTATAAATGGAGTAGCAGGAAATTCTTTTCGGTGTGTATACACTGTTAAAAGAATAAAAGTAGCTTCCGCCTCATGGTAAAACACAATTAAAAATTACACTGTAGCTTACAAACTCAGCAAAGCACACAAAACCTTAGGACTTGCAATATAAATTCTGAGTGATAGTTCCTTTTGTCTGCATTTCTAATATTTATGTACAAATGCTGCATTGTCTGGCTGGAAAAAATCGCTGAGAAAATGCTTTGGAGGGTGTTTAAATAAAATATGCTTGGTAAGAGCATGACTATTCTGTGTTTGAAGCTGGAATAGCTCAGCTGGTAAAGCATGAGACTGCTGATCCCACGGTTGTGGGTTCGAGTCCCATGTTGGGCAAATGATTCCTGGGTTAGACTAGATGACCCTTGTGGTCTCTTCCAACTCTATAGTTCTATGATTCTTCTACCAATCAAGCCTTCTACCAATCAAGGTGTTATGTCCTAAGCTTGGATCCTAGAACAATAGGCAGGTAGGATCCTGGAATGCAACAACTGATTGGCTTGCAGGAGAAGACCAATCAGGCTCCAGGAGGAAGTTAATCAGCCTATTAGGCTGGTAGGATCCTATAATGCAACAACTGATTGGCCTGCAGGAGAAGACCAATCAGACTCCAGGAGGGAAGCAGAATCAGCCAATCAGACGGGACTCATTGTGTAAATAATGTATATAAAAGCCTGAGGTTTGGGGGGAAATTCAATCACTGTTTTACAAGCTGCCATCAAGAGCATGAAATCACTGCAGGACTCTGAGTATATTTCACAAGGCAATGGGACTATTAGCTCTGAGCCCAAATGGAGTCAGAATTAGTTCAGGAGACTATTGGGCGATCTCTAAAAATCTAAATTTTCTATTGTCACTTTTGCTTGGGGCAAAACAAAACCCAAAACTGGCCAGCTGCAAAAATGGCTTTCTGACTGTAATCATCAGTCGTGAATCTGCCTAAAAGTACAAATAAATAATATAATATAATTGCAAGTCATGTTCGTGCCTTGAGAAGGAAGCTGATTGCTATGATGGAAGGATTTTCCAATCAGTGAAGTAAACTATGCGCCCTTGATTTCTTGCCATGTGGAGCTGTTTTTTTCCTCCTCAGACTGTAATTATTAAGACAGCGATCTGATACCCTAAAATAAATATTGTAGCCTTAATCTGCATTTGCCTTGAGCTTTCCAGGGAACCACCACCAGTCAGTGTAACAGACAATACTGAGCTAGATGGACCAACAATCTGCTGCAATCTAAGGAAGAAGAAGAATTTGGACTTGATACCCCGCCTTTCACTCCCCTTAAGGAGTCTCAAAGCGGCTAACAATCTCCTTTCCCTTCCTTCCCCACAACAAACACCCTGTGAGGTGATAGATTCAGGTAGGTAGCCGTGATTCAGGTAGGTATCTGAAGAAGTGTGCATGCACACGAAAGCTTATACCAAGAACTAACTTAGTTGGTCTCCAAGGTGCTACTGTGTGTGTGTGTGTGTGTGTGTGTGTGTGTAGGTAAAGGTACCTCTGACCATCAGGTCCAGTTGCGGACAACTCTGGGGTTGTGGCACTCATGTTGCTCTATAGGCCGAGGGAGCCGGCGTTTGTCTGCAGACAGCTTCTGGGTCATGTGGCCAGCATGACTAAACGGCTTCTGGCGAACCAGAGCAGCACATGGGAACACTGTTTACCTTCCCGCTGGAGCTGTACCTATTTATCTACTTGCACTTTGACGTGCTTTCGAACTGCTAGGTTGGCAGGAGCTGGGACCAAGCAATGGGAGCTCACCCTGTCGCGGGGATATATATATATCGACTGCATCAGACAGGTATCTCAAGAAGTGTGCATGCACACGAAAGCTTATACCAAGAACAAACTTAGGAGGAGCGGGGATGCAAACCCAGATTACGAGTCCACCGCTCTTAACCACTACACCACACTGGCTCTCTTCCTATGCTTCCTATGTTCCTAATATTACCCTTTCAGTGGATGTGGCAGAAGGGGACATTTGTGCTTGTGTGTGTGTGCCCTTCCTTCCTTAAGGTGGCAATTCTAGGCACATTTACCTGGGAATAAGCTCCATTGAATCAATGCTGTACAATGTGGTGAACTGAACTTTGAGACTTGGGAAATAAATGAGAAACTGACATGGACAGATTTATCTATCCCTGTCAGGTGCTAAAATGTTGATGGATAGTTCCAGTCCCCCTGCTTTCCCTCAGGGTTCTTTACCTTTAAACCAGACTTAATTGGACCACACTTTAAATAGTGGACTGTTTTCTGTAAAGTAGTACGTAGAATCATAGAATTGTAGAATTGGAAGGGACACTACAAGTCCTCATTAAGTCCAACCCCCAGCAAGGCAGTAATCTTTTTGCCCAACATGGTGCTCGAACCCATGACCTTGGGATTAAGAGTCTCATGCTCTGTCGACTGAGTTATACATGTGGCCATTCTTTTTCTCTACCTGCCGTGAGGTGCCTTCACCTCCCAATTTTTTGGGGCAGGAAGGAGGAGGTGCTTGAGTAAGCTCAAGGTCTTGTCTTGGTTTGAGAAGGATTTCAGCAGCCGTCAAGCTTTTGTTCCTTGGCGGTGGCAGTTTCTGCTTCCTTCTTTTTATTCCCTTTTACTGACTCCATCTCTGCTGGACTTAATACAGCCACTGAGTGCAGGGTACGCTGCTTTTAATGCCCGTTTAATTGCTATTTGTTCCACATTGCAGGTTTAAGGACTTTCCTGAAAGCTGCAATTGTGCATCAGTGCACCAAAGGAAAAGCAAGGTTCAGAAGTTATTTTTATGACCATGTTTGTGATGGAGCGCACAAAGGGAATTAAAATTACAGAGGAAATTACTTACTTGCTCCCCCCCCCCCACTGGCTGTTAAAAAGTAATGGGTCCCAATTGCAGGGCATGCCATGGCAATGCAGCCAGGAAATGGCAAGGCATCCCCAGCCCCAAAGTCCACTTCTCCTACAGTCTGCATCAATCATGTTTAGCCAGTGCATGCAGTATTACATTTCAAACCAGGGCAATGGCTACAAAACAGGCTTTAAAGTCGAGAGAACAACAGGAAAACACTGGGCTGCAGCGGTCTGAATTTTCCGTAATTACTGAATGAATCAATATGACTGATTCCAGAGAAATGGGCTAGTGTGGAAGAAGCAGCCCCCCCCACCAATGAGATTTACAGCTGCACAGCACCTTCACTTTGGGGTTTTTACATCCAAATCTTATAGTGTAGTTTTTGCACTGTGCTGTGTCTAAGAGGTGGAGGAGACTAGGGTTGTCATTGGGGGGGGGGGGGAATGCACAGAGAAGGCCAAGTCGGTTTCTCCTCTTTGTTTACATAGTTTGCACTTGAAAAACCATCTCTGAGCAACCAGTGACTGATAAGTGGGAGAAAAGTTATTTTTCGCTCAGAAACATATATTTCGCTTTACTTGCTAAGACCTATAAATTATAACAAGTTGCTCTGAAATATACTCAGAGTCGAGTGTGAATTTCATGGTCTTTATTCAGCTCATAGTAGCAATGAATGAAACTTCCCCCAAAACATCTAGCTATATATACATAATTTCACAATGGGCCCCGCGTGAATGGCTAATTCCGGGCTGCTCCTGTAGGCCAATCAGGTTGTGGATTCACCTCGTCCAGAAGCCTGATTGGCTGCTCCTGCAGGCCAATCAAGTCGTTGATTCACTTCCACCTGGAGCTGGATTGGCTCCTGCAGACCAATCATACTGCTGCATTCTGGATCCTATTGTTCTAGGATTCAGCTCAGTACATAACATGCTCCATTACTATTAAAAAAAATAAAATAAAGAGCTCTCATACCAGTAGCTTTCCATCTTGTGCACTTGTATCTTGCTAGGTTAAAGTTGATTTCGTTTTATGAGTGTGAAGAATATGGGTACTCTGAAGCTGAATCAAGACATTGCTTGAGTGACATAAACCAGAGGCAGGTGATATATTGGGGTGAATGCTTTGAGATGATTGCAATTCATTAAAGTGCAGTATGCAATGATCACACTTTTGTTTCTGGTTTATAATAATTGTGGTGGTTTTATACTATTTTTTAAAAATGGAAGAACCTGAAAATTCAGGCATGGTTGGGAGAAACAGGTGAACTAGACCCATTTCAATCTGGCTTCGGGCTGGAAACCATCTTGATTGTCCTGACTAATTACTTTTGTTAGGAATGAGACACGGAGGAGTGCAAGCCTATTGATTCTCCTCGATATTTTGACATTTTTTATACCATTGCCCATGATATCCTCTGCAGATTGGGAGGAGGAGTGGCAGTGGTGATTCTATGGAGTGGACAACAATGGCAACCCCTAAATTATATTATTTAGAAGTGTTGAAGCCACTGCAGCCTGGCTATTTTCTGTGCCACACACAGTAACATCAAAAGTCTGAGATCAGTGAACTGGATCTGCCGTGTGGGGACACACCATGTGAATTTGGACATCTAAGATTTAACAAGGGATGTAGAAAGGAGTCATGATCCAGCATTTCCTATGGCCGCAAAATATTGTGATGGCACAAAGAGTGTACCATCACTGTGATTTGGAAACAATTATTTGCCATAGCCAACTCCATGCCAGTTTATTTTGCACATTTTTCCCCTCCTTGCTTTTGGTATCTGCAAGGACTAAAGGACAGATTGAGTCAAGCTCAGTTGTGGATGATTTTTTTAAACTATAAAGTTTGTATATTCCAAATATTCAGTTAGTTCTTTTTTCTTTTTCTTTTAAACCATACTCAGCTTCAGAGCTTCTCTCTCCCTATTTCTGCTTAGGGCTCCAAGGCTTTTCTTTCGTGTTTTATCAAATTACATACTGAAGCAAGGCCTCCATTTCAGAGACAGATGGATTTAATGTGTATGAAAATAGATGCCTTTTAAAGGAACTAAATTAGTAGTTCCACTTTTCTTCCCCCCTTTTTATTGAAGACAGAGCCGACAATCTCCAAAAGCACAACTTAACAGACATACGTAAAAAAAAAGCAAAGGCATAATCTAGCCAAAATTAAGCATGCTTAAGTCCCACTGATTTCAACAAGAGAGATTTGAACATGCAATTAAGTAGCCCATTGAAATCAATGGGAATTAAGAAGGCCTTCATTTTGGTTGTCATAACCCAACTTATTTTCTTACCATCTAGAATATGTAAGAGAACTTCTAACCAGTGCCAGCCATGCCAGTTTCTAATAGCAGTGCAAAAACCTGTTTCTGGTGACACAACAATGATTTGAAAAGTATTTTGAGACTTGATATTTGTATTTACTTGTTGCACATCTGCAGCTAATGGAGCGAAGAAGCAGGTTCTTCACAGGAGATTTCAGAGAACATTTAATGCCTCTCAGTTATAGAGAGCAGTGTGGTTTTCTCCATGCTCTGTCCAGAAATATCTGCTATTAGCGTACATGGGCACCAGGAGTCACCTTGCATTTGTGTCTGTGCATTATTTTTTAAAAATCCGATCTGTTTCTAAAGTAGTACTGTTCACTCTTACTTTGATATGTAATTGATTCCTGTTTTAAAACAAAGCTATCTGTTCCCTCTATTCACTATAATAGAAGACCAAAAATCAGGTATAACTTTCCCCCTTTGGGCCAAAGTGGATGAAATTTACAGGCACAAGAGCACTTTCAGAGTAGAAAATTATCTACTCCCGAAATTATTGGGATTCTTAGAATCATCTATGTACAATCCACAATCACGTGCCATATCATCTGGGCTACCAGAACAAAATTCAGTAGGAACAGAAGTTTTGGAAATCTGTTTAAGTCCCCCTATACCTGATTACAAAAAAATAAACAAACAACAGAATATTTGATACTTAAATGTTTTTTATTTCCCCAAACTGAAAAACATACCAGCATCGGCAACCAGATGTATAACTGGGATCAGAATATATTTCTCACTGTACTTTAAATTACTCTGAATGAAAAAAGTAAATAAAATGATTTCCAGCTGGGCACAATTGCACTGAAAACCCCATTTTTTTGGGGGGGGGGGTGTCAGAATAGGGTTTAAAATTTCTTTGTAAAAACCCAAATATTTTATTTTCCAACCCATACGTTTTGTACTGTGATGTTTCCCGTAGTGCTGAGCATGAGGCTCGAGTGGTAGTTACTGTACAAATACGCAAACAGAAGTTCAAATACCAAAGGCAAGAGATGTACATAAGAGATAACAAGGTAAATATTGGCAAATGTGACCTTTACAGCTATAGCAGAACAGGATATCAGTAGGAAATAACAGAGGATCACCATGTACTAATTTGGACTTGCTGTTGAACAAGACTTGTTCTTTTAATCCTATATGGTGGTAGCTGCCTCTTCACTCTTGACATATTTTACAAGTATATGCAAGCCATCTGCACCAAACAACCAGCACATTCACTTAGATTAGCCATGTTCTGTGACAAGAAAAGTTGTATTCGGCAAGCTATGTACGGGGGATGTGCATAATTCCAGTATGTTTCCTGACTCCTAAAGTGACTTGGGGATGGCCTGAATGTTTCTGAGTTGCATCGTGCTGTTAACAAGGTGTTATAAGAATTTAAGGTCTCAAATATATAAATTAAATGTTCATAAATTTACAAGGCAAACACATACATAAGTATGTAAACCACGTTTTTTGAAATAGTGTTGTTGTTGTTGTTTAGTCATTTAGTTGTGTCCGACTCTCCGTGACCCCAAGGACCAGAGCACACCAGGCACTTCTGTGTTCCACTGCCTCCCGCAGTTTAGTCAAACTCATGCTGGTAGCTTCGAGAACACTATCCAACCATCTCGTCCTCTGTCGTCTACTTCTCCTTGTGCCCTCAATCTTTCCCAACATCAGGGTCTTTTCCAGGGAGTCTTCTCTTCCCATGAGGTGGCCAAAGTATTGGAGACTCAGGGCTGATTTCCTTCAGAATGGATAGGTTTGATCTTCTTGCAGTCCATGGGACTCTCAAGAGTCTCCTCCAGCACCATAACTCAAAAGCATCAATTCTTCGGCGATCAGCCTTCTTTATGATCCAGCTCTCACTTCCGTACACCACTACTGGGAAAGTGTACAGGAGAACAACCCTGAAACCATTTTGACTCTCCCAAATTGACCTCAAATGTTTCTCTGCAAGGAGGAAGGAAATGGGAAAGTGTCTCCATTGTCTTTTGCTTACCTGTCTTTAGGGCATCTTTGTGTATGAATAGGGTGAGCCTGTGACCTGGATTCAGGAATTAAAGTATTTGCCATCACAAAAGAATGGCCAGGCTGCCCAAGTAAGCAATCACTGGCCATTGTCAGGTATCCTGGCAGACAGGATTTCCGCTGTAGACCGCCTCCTTCTGTAATGTATGTATGATGTTTTTTGGGGTGGTCTTGAGCTACAGGGTAGGCAATTTCAAAAGTCTATATAAGGGATTGTGCACCATTGTTCTGGGTCTCTCCTCTCTCCTGCATGTAGTGAGTGAGGACCCTGTTGCAACAGTTCAAGAAAGATCAGGCTTACTAGCTGCCTTGCTTCTCAATATTCTCTGGTTGGCCTCTGTTATTTTCTCCTGCCAATAGGGAACCCACTTAAGGACTCTATAGGGGCTCTTGGATACCCCACAAGGGAAAAGGAGCAGCCTTTGTTGACATCAAAGATGTCTTGAGTCACTCTGTGCGTTGGCAGCCCAAGAAATGCAAACCTTTCCCTCCCGCTCCCTGCTGAGACGCAAAACCAGGCTGACTGGGAAAGCAACCAGAACACAAGAGAGAAAGGGTAATAGGTGGGATCTTTAATTTTAATGGACAGGTCTACCTTTCCACCACAGTAAATAATTTCCTCAGCAACAGTGATTTGGGGAATGAATTAAAAACTGCTAGTTTTCTGCGTGGATCCATGCTTCCTTTTTACAAATCAATGGAGAGATCTCTATTGTACCCCCAAAAAATATTTGAAGGGAGCAGAAATGCACCCCTCCACCACAATGAGTAACAGAGCCAGTGTGGTGTAGTGGTTAGAGCAGGGTTTCCCAAACTTGGGTCTCCAGCTGTTTTGGGGCTACAGTTCCCAATATCTCTGGCCACTGGTCCTGCTAGATAGGGAAGATGGGAGTTGCAGTCCAAAAACAAGTTTGGGAAACCTTGGGTTAGAGTGTTGGACTGGAAGACCAGTGTTTGTCTTCCTAACACCGCAGCCTTGCTTAGCTTGAAATAGTGAATCTAAATCTTACACTGGACAACAGTTGAAGAAATAAATAATCTGAACGTATTGTGAGTGGAAAAAACAGAATGGTGGTGCCAACTCGAATGAAATATTGGGTGGGGGAGGAATGCCCTTGCCTGCAAAATTGATCACATGATGCAGTGCACACACAGCGTTTGAATGGCAGTGCCCATCAACTCTGCCCCACCCTGCCCCCTCAAATATTTAATGGGGGGAGGGGAAAGATCCTGCAGCCCCTAGGAGTTGGCTCCTATGTAGAATACAGAATCTAAGATATAATCTGACTTTTGTTACATCATACAGTTTAATTTCATTGCTATGCTAAGCAAGACAATGAAACAATGAAACGTAAACCTTGATAACTCTCTCCATCCACAAGCATTAGAAGAAAAGAATCCCCTCTCTTCTCTCTTTGGAAAATGGGAAAAGGCATTAGTGTGTTTATGGTATGTATATCCTACTCAGTTTGGTTAACAAAGCAGAAGGGATCACGCTGTACTTAAAACTGAAAATGATACTATAAGGAAGGCAAATCTTTCACTAGAAGAAATCTCAAGTCCAGACATTTGATCCTCTTTGTTTACAGACAATGACAATTCAAGGAATGCAATAGCGGGACAAATGTCTTTGTGTGGCATTAATATGCATAGCAAATACAAATGGAAAAAAAAGACATTAAAATGCTACTCTGACTTTCTTTATTAAATGTTAATGAAAATGATTCAGAAAAAGTGAACGGAGGGAAGTAGTCCAGTATGAGGATTGAAATGTACACCTTTGTGCAAATTAATTGAAACAAAGCATGTTTTCTATCTTACTTGTAATCCTGTACTCAGAACAAACACGAAAAGTCAGTTGATCATTATGGTGTCAGAAGCCTGCAGCCAATAGAAGGAATGATGCGCTCGCCACAATATAGTGAGGTTCTAAGAAAGAGAGTTATTCCAGAGCTGGAAAAGAGGTGTCCTGACGGTACTGGGATATTGCAGAAGGACTAGCCCCCTGTCACACATCGAAAACGGTGAAGAAATTCATGACAGAGCGTCAAATACAGGTACTTGATTGGCCAGGGAATTCCCCGGACATAAATCCCATTGACAATTTGTGGGCTATATACAAAAGTCGCCTCTGTGCTGTATACTGTATGACTATGGAGAAGCTCATTCAGGCACTGATTCAAGTGTGGTCCAGGGATCCGAAAATCAACAATGACTGTTCAAAACTAGTAGACTCCATGCCAAACCATGTTCAAATGCTGCTTAAAAACAGCAGAGGTCATATCCGTTACTAATGTACGTATATGTGAGTTTTGTACATGTTTATGTGAGTTTTGTACAATAAACTACAATGTTTGCTTCAATTAATTTGTACAAGGGTGTAGGTTGTTAACTAATTGTTTGAAACAGACATATATATTACAAATCAGAGTGGGTAGAATGAAACTTAGAATGGAATGGCAATTGATATTTCCCCCCATTGCTGAAGAACTACCGTAATCAATTATAAAGCTAGATTCATTTTATTTTTATTCTAATCTTATAATTGTACAATTATGTGTTACTGGTATTGTATCATGGAAGAGCAGAGATTTTGACCCCCTTATTATTATTATTATTTTGGTGCAATGTTCCTTATAAACAGTCGTGGGTTTGGGTGATTTTTGTATGCATTTTTAAGTCTTTTTCTAAGATTTTTTTTTTTTAATGGAACAACAACAAGCAGAATGCATGTAGCAGACGGAAAGGGAGCAGCAACCTATACTTCTCCTCACCATCTGGTGGCCATTTTGTTAATAAAACTCCCAGTTTTTAATACTTCCATGGCATCAGCCATGGATGTGATCCAGTGATGCTTTCTTAGCACGTCAAGATATTAAAATGTCATTACACTGGGAAAAGGACAGAGAGTTCTGGCATTGTTTTTGCATGATATGGGCCGCAAGCCATGCCCATTTGTCATTACTTTGTGCTGGTGTCAGGCACCTACATGTCAGGAAGCATGTCTTTGGTTTGTTCCCCTCAGGCAAGCACCATTTTGTTTATTGTTCATCCTGCTCGTTATTTAGAGTAATGGAGTTCTCGTACTTCACCTTGGCAGCAGTAGAACTCTGCCTCTTCAAGTGAATTTAGGATCCCAGCCAATAATTCAGAAAGACAACGTAAGCCCATGGAACAGCATCTCCTGAGCAGCTTTCAGTAATCCTGGTGGATTTCAGCTAATTGCTGTTCAGTTCTGATACCACAGAATTTGTACATTTCAAATTTACCTCAGAAGCCATGCACTCAGGCAGTGCTATTTTTCTAGAAAAAGAGGTGTGGGAACTCACCATGAATGCCTCCCTTGTTCTCTTATACAGTCATACCTCTTGTTGCGTTTGCTTCAGGTTAAATCTTTTCAGGTTGCGTCCTGCTGTAACCCGGAAGTAACAGAACAGGTTACTTCTGGGTTTCGCTGCTTGCACATGCACAGACGTTCAAAATGACATCTGCGCATGCGCAGAAGTGGTGAATTGTGACCCGGGCACACGCAGATGCAGGTTGCGTTCTGCTCAGGTTGTGAATGGGGCTCCGGAACGAGTCCTGTTCACAACCAGAGGTACCACTGTACAGTGGTACGTCAGGTTACAGACGCTTCAGGTCCGCTAACCCAGAAATAGTACCTCGGGTTAAGAACTTTGCTTCAAGATGAGAACAGAAATTGTGCGGCAGTGGCAGCAGAAGGCCTCATTAGCTAAAGTGGTACCTCAGGTTAAGAACAGTTTCAGGTTAAGAACGGACCTCCAGAACGAATTAAGTTCTTAACCCGAGGTTCCACTGTAATGGTAATGGTGCCCACCAGAGCGATGCCAGAACAGAGTTTTCCCCAGCTGAAAAAATGCCCTGCATTCAGGGCAGTGTGTGTTGTGGACCATAGCTCGGTGGCAGGCTTTGCATGCTTCCAGGTTCAATTCCTGGGATCTCCAGATGGGGCTGAGTATGGAATCATAGAACTGTAGAGTTGGAAGGGACCCGAGGAATCATCAAGTCCAGCCCTCTGCAAAGCAGGAACATATAGCGATCGAACCTGCAACCTGGGCGTTATCAGCACCTCACTCCAACCAACTGAGCTATCTGGGCATGAGGTCTGAAACCCTGGAGAATCCTTCTGACTTCTTGGCCAATGCACCTATAGCACAGGACATAGCAATGACCAGGAGCGTTTGAACATAGGCATCTTACATGTCACTGTTTTGAAAGGGGTGTGTGTGATCTCACTAAGTGCTTAAAAGGTCACTATAATTCCTTTTGGGAATTCCTTTGGGGAATTATAGGGACGGAGCTACCCAAACTGTCTAGAAATTTATTCATGTATGCAACTACAGTGGCCAGAATGTTACTTGCCCAAAAATGGAAAGAAGAAGAAGTCCCAGCAAAAGAAGAATGGACACAAAAACTTTTGCAGAAATGGTGAAACTTACTGGAAAAATAAGAAATCAAGAGAACAAACTTTTTATAAAAGAATAGAAATGGTTTATTAGATATTTACAAATAAACTGTAAACAGATAAGAGCATTGGCAGGATTATTGTAATGACCTGCAGTTTTAAAAGAGTATATATTTAAAGTAGATGAATAAATGAGCAAATTATGTTAATTTGGATATGGCAAAAATATTAAAAATAAAATTCAGGAACCGCAGGAAGCGGGGAAGGAAGTCAAGTTTTGAAATGTTAAAATGATTGTACAATTATTGCAATGTATACAATTGAAAATCATAAATAAAATAATTAAAAGATCACTAGAAATAAACGTACTGACAACTCAGTATATGACGCTTGCCTCATACTAGATTTCAGTGCATAGCAAGCCAAACCATGTATGGAAAAGAATATTGGTGGCATTTTTAACAAACTACGCGAGCCCTTTGTGCACTGATGAAACATTGCTAAAAAGGAGAATTTGATGCAACTGCAGCTGATTCTTTTGACACCAAGACTATAGCGGTGTCTTGCTATTGCTGAAGAGTGCATGAGTGCATCAGTAAATCATTGGACAGAAAGAATCCCTCATATGTTCACATTTAAAGGTAGGGTGGTTTTGTTTTTTTTGCAATGATTTATTCATGGACACGTACACATAGTTAACAGAGACAAAAATCAAAGATTCAAATGAAATGAAGGAATGTAAAGCTTCAGCAAACTGTGCATGTTTCATGTTCAGAACTAATTGTAGGAATGATCCTAGTTGAACCAGAATTCAGGAAAAGTGGAATATGGGGCAATGCAAATCAGAGGAACCACAAAGGAATGCAATAGGGGAAAGTCTCTCCTTTCTAGGAACAGCTCCTCAGCTTTGGAATGTATGCTGCCTTGAGGTCACTTTAAATGTATTTCTCTCACTCTCTGACACCAACCTTTCTGTGGCCTCCATGAAGGATGTAGGAGGAGGCTGCTGGCAGGTTGTCCAACTGTTCCTTGGTGGTGTTTTCTCTTGTACCTCCATCCCTGAATTGGCCTATTTGCTTCTCTCCCTCTTACCATGCATATTGATTTTCTGGGATCCTGCTCAGTCTTGTGCTACCATGTCTTTTCTTCTAGCAGATAAAGATAACCAGGTGACAGCAAAAACGACACAACTTTTAGCAGGGACAATGAGAATAAGATCTATTATTTGATTAGCTTTCTAATATTGCTCCACTGTTGTTGTTTTCATCTAAAGAAAGCCTATAGGTTCACATGTTTTATCTGTGGCTAAAGGACCATGTATCAGTTCTGTCATTTGTATTGGTTGTAAACCTCTTGAATGTATTTTGTAGTGGCTAAGGAAACATTTAGTTTTATCCTCCGTGTATTTTATTTTATTTTATTGGTATGGCTAGTAGCTAGGCAAATAAAATTTCTAGCTATCCTCCTCCCATGAATTGACATATTAATACAGTGGCACCTCGGGTTACATATGCTTCAGGTTACATACGCTTCAGGTTACAGACTCCGCTAACCAAGAAATAGTACCTCGGGTTAAGAACTTTGCTTCAGGATGAGAACAGAAATTGTGGCGCGGTAGCAGCGGGAGGCCCCATTAGCTAAAGTGGTGCTTCAGGTTAAGAACAGTTTCAGGTTAAGCACAGACCTCTGGAACGAATTAAGTACTTAACCCGAGGTACCACTGTAGAGGATGAGGCCATCAATAGCTACTTCCTGTGATGGCTGTGCAGTCTCTCCAGTGTCAGAGGAAGTAGGGTGAGGACCACAAGTGAGGAGTGTGATGTTGTACTCAAGCTTTAATTGCAGACTTGGTTGGCCACTGTGAGACTCATGGGATGGTCTTTATGGGTCTTTGACCTGATCGATCAGGACTCTTCTTATGCCCTGGTATACTTAGACTTTTTCTCTTCCTACCCACATGAATCTCTCTTCTCATCCAGATGTTCTGATCCATGTAGGGCTTCTCACTGAATAGAAACAATTGCTGAAGGAAGATATCCAAATCCAAACCTTTCTCTAAAACTAGGGAAACAGGAACCTATTCCGCCGAGTTTTGTAAACTGAACATGTATGTATTTTCCTGCTCTTAATTTGTCCTTGATATTGATCTCCACGCTGTTGCCATTTTTTAAAACACAACACGGAGCTCTTAACATATTGCAAATGCCTTTTCTCTGATTCACAAAGGTTAGATTCCACCCAGGCATAGCTTCAAATCCCCCGGGTTGACCTAAGAATGTTCAAAGTTCTTTGCCCTTCGTCATTCTATAAGGCTGAATAGGAATAATAATAATAAGGTGGGAAGGAATTTACACAACACTTACTCCTAGAGGATGGTTCTGAATGGTCACGCGTGCATTTCAGAAGCACATCGGAGCCAAAATATCTGCAGATCATTAAGTAATATGAGTGTTGTTGGAAGAGAGGAGGTACAACAATATTATGGGTGTATCAATTTAGCCTCCATGGTTCTATTATTGCTTACAAAACTATTCGGGATGTAGTAGACCATATCACAGAGTAAGTCATGGAGAGTTGAAGATTCCTGGTTTTATTTTTGTACTAGCAATATTATTTGGCATTCTCATAGCAAGTCCTTTTGAACATTCCAGGATACCTCGTTCAAGTTGCTGAGCAGCACACATGACGGTTAGTTTAGTACAGGAATTTACCCTCTAGTCCACAGGAACTTAAAAAAGTGTCTGGACCCATAATGGTGGCAGCTCTGATGAGGGTATTGAACATGGTGTCTTCTTAATCAGCATCTGGAATATGCCATGCTGGCTACTGCTGTAAGGTACAGTTGGACAATATCAATAGTGCAATTCCAATAAGAACATTAGAGTTTATTTCTACATTTTTGGAGGATACCAGACCCTCCAAGTGTCCCTGTTTTCCAGGGACAGCCCCAGATTTACAGAAGCCATTCCAATTTCTGATTTGACCTTGGAATACCCTGCTTTTCCTTAGGATGTTCCTATTTTCAGGGGAGGAATGTTGGAGGGTATGGGGTACACAACCAATTTCTTTCCAACCCCAAAGCAGAGACGTTGCCCTGACTTTGACCACAGCAGAGCCCAACACAGCCCAGAGACAGCAACAGCTCTCTGTTGAATGCACATACATATGATGGCAAACCTGGATTCGATCTAGGCCAGAAGTTCGCAGGATTATAATGGCCCATAGTCACAGGAAAAGTAAATAAATAAGTGCAGCAATAGAAGCCATTGCTTGTGTACTTACAACAACTTGCCCGAGACATAGAGGTGATGGTCTAGTGTGCTCATTGTGTCCTGCCATTGTCTCCAATAAAAATATTTTTGCAGGGGTTTGTAGTGCTTCTCATTTTGCCATGGAAAAGCGAGGAGGGGGAAAGGCCTACTGTATAGTGTACATGACAAGTAACACACACTTTACCTGCATCATGTACAATGCCTGGAGCACTTTCAGAACGACTGTTGCAGCCATCTCTTCACATAACAGGTTATTTCCTCATGCAGCCCTTTAGGAGAAGAGAGGGAGGAGGTCTGTAGTTGTTCCCAGCTTTCTGTGAGAAGAGAAATTGAGAGTAGACCATAATCTATTGCAGCTACACTCGGGAAACTGGAGTGAGGAAGCTCCCCTCTTCTGCCACAGTAAGTCACCCTAACTGCCTCGCCTTTTTTCATTATGGAACTATCAATGCTTGATCAGGGCTGGTGTTGAGAGGCAAGTTGTCCCAGAGAAACCAATATTAGATCATGTGTGCATTGCTAACTTTTGCAATGTACCACAAGTCTTGCAATTCTGGGCTTTCCCAAATCTTACAAATTATATGGAAACTCTCTAAGTATTACAAGTCCCCCCCCCCACAAAAAATGTAATTATATCTCTGTTTGTTATGGCAACAAGCTAGAAGTTGTGTTTCAGTGCACAGGAAAGGCATTGATATTGAAAGGCAGAAGGCAAGAAGTATGTCCAGGTATGTCTTTATTTTAAAAACAATCTTAGAACATGAGGATTTTTTCAAATGTGCTGTTTTTAAATATACATAGTTGGCTCCCCTCACTCCCACTTCTGTATGGTCCCCCTTTTTCAGCTCGAATAATATTTATTCCTTGATAGACTATTGGGCCATATCTATTTCCTAACTTCAGTCTGTAGGCAGGGAATTACATGTTTGAATATTTCTCAATATTAACTCTTACCCCATGCTTCAGAACAGTTACCATTTACATTTTGATCCAATTACTTCTCGGATCCAGAGCTGGTTTTTTTCTTTTCTTTAGAAAGTGTCAATATTGGGGCAGCTAGTTGAGGAATCTAGCAGCTAGACAGGAGCAGATGAACACCCATCGGTTTTGAGTGATAGATAAATCTTTCTTTTCCCTTGGTGAGGAGCCCTCCCCTCTTTGGTAGATCCCCCCCCCCCCAATTGGCAGTACATATTCTATCTCTAAAGCAGTTTTTTCCAAACTTTATTAGGAGACCCACCAATGGAATTTTGGCTTGGCAATGCTTTCACCAGATGGGTGTTCATCATCACTCAGAATTTATGCCCACTTTTTTTCAATATAGCTGTAGCGGGAAGGGTAAAGAGATTCATAAAATTGGATAAATTAACTTCCTTTTTGTCATGGGGCATTGAAATTTCTGATAAATGCATTTTCTGAGCTCCTTTATGTAAGAAGATGGAAATATTAATAACAGACTTAACCAGAATTAGGTTAAGTGCCAGCATTTGCTAGCCAGCCCACATTCTGAACGGGCCAGGAATGATATGGAGAACATATGCCATATATAACTCTAGAGCAGGGTTTCCCATACTTGGTGTAATGGTTCTAGGGGTTGCTCGTGCGTAAGCCAGTGCAAACACCTGGCTGGGTTGCCTGAGTGAACCTTTTCTGTCCGGACAGCCACTCACCCGTGGCTGTCTCAATCACTGGCAGAATCCGTCAGTGGGTGTTTCTTAAACTTCTTCCAGCAAAGAAGCTCTTTGACGCCTACTCTTCTCCTACTCTCTCTGCGTGAAAGCCTTCTGCGCAAGGAGGGCGTAGGCAGCGGAGGACCCCTACTCTCCCCGCTGGTCCCCGGCAAGGAATCATGGGACCGCCTCGCCGCTTCCCCCATCTGCCCCCCTTCTCCACTGGTGCTACACTGATTCTCTTCCCCAGAAGATGGGCTGCCTCTCCCAATCCCGGGACGCTCTCTGGAATCCCTCTGGATCTTGCTCTCTCCCTCCGGCACTGATGGCAGTTCCCTGACACTTGGATTTCCAGCTGTTTTGGAGCTACAACGCCCATCATCCCTAGCTATCAGGACCAGTGGTCAGGGATGATGGGAACTGTAGTTCAAAAAGCAGCTGGAGACCCAAGTTTGGGAAACCCTGCTCTAGTGAGGTCTGTCAAGAAGCAAAGAATGGCCCAAAGAGTGCCCTTTCCATTCTGCGTTGTCCTCTCTCATCGCTGCAGCTGGGTACCCTGGCCATGGGAGGGCTGGCCATTTGCAGACCCACCCAAGCTGTGGTCACCCCAGCTTCTACTTTTCCCCCCCTTGGCTTTTCAAAAATATTTATTGGTGGAAATGCATGCCACTCAGAACCTGAGATTCTGGAAAAACCACTTGTTCTTGCCTGTCTTGTATCTCTCCTCAGATTTCACTTTGGCCTCCCGCCGGGCTTTACGTTTCAGTGCAGGGTCCCTAAAGACATCCTTGTTGACAATGGTCTTGTCAAGGGGAACATCAACGGAGTACCTGGTGGGCATCAAGTGGTTGTAATTGTAGACCTTCACAAAGGACTTGATCTTGGAACGCTTGGCAATCTTCTTCTTGCCCATGCTTGCTGTCACTTTGTGTGAGTAGTGATCAATACCAGCCACCAAAGTGTGGCTGTAGGGGCGGTCAGAGGTGCCATCAGCAATATTCTTAACAATAACAGCTTTGCGTCCGGAGTAACGCCCAGCGAGGACAAGGACGACTTTCCCTGGTTTCATAAACTTGCCCATCTTGGAGCTGTGGCAGCGATGGCACCCACACCGCCACAGTTGCTACTTTTGAGAGCCCCACGGTAGCGGTGGCAAGAGGAGGAAGCTGCGGCAGGCAGGGTGGCCCTGATTCGGCTCACATCATAGGGAAGAAAGCACAGCTCCACTCTGCTCCCCATGCCAAGAAGCTGGCGAAACTGTACCTAGCCCAGCACTGCGATCTGTTTGGCGTTCAGCCTCCCCTGACCCCTCAGTATTTGGGTGTATGTGTGCTGAGCTCACTGCAAGACAACATCAAGGGGGCTGAAGACACCTCAGCCCTAAGGAGTCGGCGCCTATCTCCCTTGCCACTGCTAACTGACAATACTTACCTCTCCAAATCCCACTTACTTATGGACGTCAATAATGGGGTTGCATCAAGGGAAAAGTGTATTCAACATTTCCTGCTGTCAGTGCTTTATTCTGTGCTGTAGGAGGCGGGAGATAAACCTCCATTAAAAACAGGGGAACGTCAAAGGCAGAGTAGAGGAGTGCGAACCCTCAGAAGTATATAGTCACTAACTAGATGACTAAGTAGCTTTTCAAAGATTTCCTCTCCTGCTTTTTGGAAAACCATAAAAAATGTCATTGTGGTTAGGCTGCCTCAGAACCCAATCAAAAAATAAAAGCAATTACTTTCTCATTCAGCCTCTGTGTAGCTCTAGCAGCTGTAGACAAATATATAGTACAGACAGGAGGGTTTGTTTCGTGGCCGGGGGGTGGGGGGTTGACCATTCACTGTCCAGACGTTCTATATTTGGTTGAGATTTGTTTTCCATCTTGGCTTTCTGACTGTATTGAACAAGCTTCCTGAATGTTCCTGGGGGGGAAGTTGGATTATGCTTCCACTAACAGCCGTAAATGTGGGAAAATATAATAAGTTTTTTTGTGTTTTTGTTTAAAAGTAAAGATAATCTTAAAAGACAAGCAATAATGGAGAACGAACCACAAAAGAAACCAGGCCTGTCCAAAACCACAAGGGGCGAGCATGGCAAATTAATATTTGGATAGACTTGGGTAGCTAATTTGTAAATGCTACCCTTAGGGTTTGGAAAGTTCACTGCAGCTGTATGCTCATTTCAGCCACCAAACACCAATCGTACAGGCAAGTTTCTTTCCCATAATACGAATGAAACAATGGCCGGTTTTAAAATGGAAAACGGGAACAAGGAATAAAGAACCATCAAGATACGTGCCCAAATTTCCTCAGGGATGTCTGGACCCAGACTGGAGGTTTGGCCTTGATAACTGAACTGAATGCCAACAACAAAGAACTCTTTCAGTTTGCAGCCAAACTGTTGTGGTGGCCACATTTATCTTCGTGTGCGGTGGTTATACTACACTTCCCATCATGCCACATGAATGCCTAATCATGGTCTGATTGTAGGAGCCCTTCAATTAGATGCTCGAATATCCAATAAATTAAACAGAACTTGTGGAACAATTTTTTTTTAAAGAATCTAAGAACAGTCACGAGCATTAAGGCTTGTGAGCACCAGCTGTTTTTCATGAGATGTGCCCCTCAGCATACTTCAAATATCTAGCAAACATCGTGCCCTTAGAGTCCATTCTAAATCCACACTCCACATCTGTGTAGGTTTTTATGTGACAGTATATTGTAAAAGAGGTGTTAATCTTCTCATCATGCCTCATGAAGTCTACATAGGCATCCTTGATTCATTGATTGGCTTAATGGATTAACTGTTTCCTATGTAGCATCTCAAATGTCCCTCACCCCAGCCATTTACCTACCACTCTTGTCATCTTTATTCAACATTTTAAGGTACAGATCAGTTTGATTGTCTATTTACTGTTTCATTGTTGCCACAATGAAATTGCATTGTCATTCCAGGAGGGGCTTGGCCCCCCCCCCCAGCAGTGCAGCCATGGAGTTCAAGGCACCTCTCTCAGCCAGCCTTCCCAAGATGGATCCAATTCTTTCTTCTTCTTCCTAGATCACCCTACTAAAATCCCTCTGCAGCTTGTATTTCTCCCTTAATTCCACAAATCATCAAAACTCTACCATTTATTAATTTCTAGGGTTTCGGTGGTTCCCTCCCAAATCTATAACAATACGACGGGAATAGAAGATGGAGAACTAGCGGATGTAATCGCTATTGCAAACTGGCATGTGATGACAGAGAAAGTAATGCACATCACTACCGCTTGAAAGGGAAATAGTATATCAGATCTTGCTTTAAATGTTGCAATGAAAGGCTGAACATATGCAGAAGGTCACTGCATGCTTCAGATAGCTTGGAGATTTGAGACCTTGCTGACAGAAAACAGCAACAGCAGACGATCTCATTAATTAACCTTTACTGTTTTGTTGTTGCTGTACCAAAATAATAAGAGGGACATGTGAAAAGAGTCTAGGGGTCTTAGTAGACCTCAAGCAAGCAGCAGAAGCAAAAGTTTTTAAAAAGCTAATGTTATTCTAGGCTGCATCAACAGAAGCATAGTGTCCCAACTAAGGGAAGTAACCATTCTGCTCCATTCTGCCTTGGTCAGACCACACCTGGAACACTGTGTCCAGTTCTGGGCACCACAATTTAAGAAGGATATGGAGAAGCTGGAATGTGTGCAGAGGAGTTTGACCGAGATGATAAAGTGTCTGGAAACCAAGCCATGAACCTCAGGGTCCCTTCCAACTCTGCAATTCTACTACAGTGGTACCTTGGGTTAAGAACTTAATTCGTTCTGGAGGTCCGTTCTTAACCTGAAACTGTTCTTAACCTGAGGTATCACTTTAGCTAATGGGGCCTCCCGCTGCCGCCACGTGATTTCTGTTCTTATCCTGAAGCAAAGTTCTTAACCCGAGGTATTATTTCTGGGCTAGTGGAGTCTGTAACCCGAAGCGTCTGTATCCTGAAGCATCTGTAACCCGAGGTACCACTGTATGATTCTATGAAATAAGGGAAATAGTTTTAAAAGCACACACCAAGATAATGCTTAGGCTTGATTCCCCCTCCCCCAGTGTCACACACATCACTCTGCAATAAAGCTCCTCCCCCCCGTTTTTGGCTGGGGGTGCTGAGCAAATGACACACTGGGGTTTTTGCTTTCAATCCTATCTCACTACAGCAGATGAATGGGAAATGTGGCTTGCCGGAGTCCTGAGAGATATTATTTAAATCCTTAAAGCATCAGCTTTCACTTTTGTCATTTCCTCCTCCTCCTCCTTTATTGTTGTCATATTCTAGTGAGGGTTTTTTTTATATAAAATAACATAAATGTAACATCACTTTCTTAAATTGAGATTAGTTTTTCTATATTGATTGCAGTAGTCATCTGCTAGTACAGGATGTCATTGCTCATGTAGGAAAACTTCCAATCATTCTTCCTTCACATCAGCTTAACTATCCAATCGATTCTTATTTTTTTACTTTTGTTGATTCACAACTTGTGCTAATTTAACTTGCACTAATTCAACTTTATGCACATCACCGAAAAGAGGAGGGGCAGGCATCCAGGATAACAAATTTGGCATTTCCATCCATGACTGGAGGGCTGTGTTGACTATACACAATGTTGGCTTGATGTGCTCTCTCCAGAACATAAACCCTGTGCAAGATGAGAACTGACTTTATTTGGTACTGGTAATTCCGCTCACCCTCATTGGTGGGCGGTGTTGTGGCCAGGCCCTGGACCGCACAAGTGATCTGGCAAATCACAGGCTGGATTGCCTGGTTGGCAGATATTGGCCAATGCCAGTAGCCCTTGGATAGACGTTCCCCTGGCAGCGGGCAAAACCAGCCAATGGGGATGCTTGGGCCTTCTGCCAGAAGTCATTAAATTGCAGCCTGCCTGGCAGACTTTCCTGCCTTTTCCTGGTAATGCAAAGAGATGCCACCAAGACAATAATGGAATGGGCACATTGTGGGGTACCATTTGCCCATCTATTATTAGTCAGAATTTATGGCATTTGCTAAATCTTCAAATGCATTTAGGACTGTGAATGAAATGTGAAGTCTAGTAGTATTTTTTCTAAGGACTTTCAATGGGTTATGATCCCTGGTTATACTCCACACAGAGGGTAATATTCTGCCTATGGTAAATGTATTTTATCTTACACTCCACAGAAAAGCCACCTTTCCAAATGTTTTCACTTTTGTGTATTTCGTTACTTTTACCAATTTATTTTTAGAAAGAACTTTAGCTATTAATGTTTAATGCCAATGAAAGGAAAACAAAGAACTGGGAGACTGCATTAAAGTGATACCATGTAATCCCCACTGCAGGGCTCTTTAGAAATGTGGAAACACAGTATACACAACCTGCCATTTTCCACACAGGGAATTTTCACCCAGTAGTTGAAAATATTTACGTGGATACCCATCAAAACAGGTACAATCCCAATTTCATACAGAAGAGAATGGGGGAGGGGGTTATTATGGAAATTATTAACAACCAGTGACCATGTTATATCTAAGATTCAGCCAAGCCACTCCTGAGCCAACGCTAAATGAAACATCTTCTTTCAGTGTAACAAAAGGTTCAGCGTTATTCTGAAGCTTTGCAGTATTCTCGAGCCGAAGTTTATTTAGTGAGAAGTATCTTCCTACCCTCCCTCTGCCTCGCTGATGTGGTCCAAAGGAAAGCAAAGCAATATGTTTGGGACCAGCTTGGTTGAAGGAGTTGCCGTAAGGAGGTGTACATAATGCCGTCCAACCGTCTTAGGGACTCCACGTTGGATTTCTGTAGGGTTTACTCCTTAGCCTTGGTGTAGTGGTTAAGAGCAGTGGACTCATAATCTGGTGAACCGGGTTTGATTCCCCACTCCTCCACCTGCAGCTGCTGGGTGACCTTGGGCTAGTCACACTTTTCTGAAGTCTCTCAGCCCCACTCACCTCACAGAGTGTTTGTTGTGAGGGAGGAAGGGAAAGGAGAATGTTAGCTGCTTTGATACTCCTTAGGGTAATGGTAAAGCGGGATATCAAATCCAAACTCTTCTTCTCTTCTTCTTCTTCTTCTTCTTCTCCCGAAGACATCTTGCAAGGCTGTGGGAACGGACTTTTTCTTGGGTTTTACTTCCAAAGCCTTTCTTACAAGTGAGTATAGCAACAAGGCAGCGGAGGTCTAGGTTCCTTCTCCTAGAGGGGCCACTTTTCCAGGTTGTCAAGCCCCATCTGCCCCTCAAATCCCTCTACAGCACATGCAGGAACCACCTCCTTCTTGACCATTGGACCCACTGTTGGTCTTGTCCATTCAATCCACTGCAGGGTTGGCCAACTCCCAAGAGACTGCGATCTACTCTCAGAATTAAAAACTGGCAGTGATCTATCCCCATTTCTTGGGGGGTTCAGGTCAAAGTAGTTGAGCTTTTTTGAGGGAGGAGGGTAGCCATATTTTTTTTTGGGGGGGGGGATTGGGGAGGAAGAGGAGCAGCCACTCACCAGTAGACCAACATATCGTTGCGGAAGCAAACAGCCTCGCAGAGTAAACTCCATCTTTCGTTCTGCAGATCATGTAACAATGGAGGCCAGGGTGAGGGGGCGGGGAAGGCTTCTAATTTACCAGTGCTGAGGAGAGGGAGCCAGCGATTGACCGTGATCTACCAAAACCTCCAGGGGATCTACCAGTAGATCGTGATCGACCTGTTGGACATCGCTGCACTAGGGCATGCCTACACATGCAGGGGAAGTCCTTAACTTATTGAGGTTTTGAGACTTATTGGCTACCCTCACGTGGTTTAGCTGGTCGATCAAAGTTGTTTCCCGGGGTGTGGCCACTGTCGCATGCTGACAGCTGCTAGGAGCCGCAGGTGATAGCTGAGTGCAGGGTGGGGACCAAAGGTGGACAAACTACCCCAGAGGAAGCAGGATGTGTCCTCCAACAGAGGTATTACTCCCTTCCCTAATTAGTCAAAATGAGGTTACAGTTTCTGAGCTTTCAACCGAGGGTGGTAGGTGTGTGGAGTCCTATAAGGGTAGAATCTGAACTAAAACGTTAAACAAAATATTATCTGGTTGGTGCAGAGAAAGCAGGGGCTGAGCATTTTTCCACTTTCCCATAAAAACCCCACTCTTTAGCTTTAAATCGGAGCAAATGGGAACCTGGAGAAAACCCGAATTGCCATTTGCTCTGATTGAGCACTAAAGAGCGGTTTTCCCTGGGGAAAAGCAGTGGGACAAGAGAAAGGGTGCATAAACCCTCAGTCCCATTGAACTTTTGAACAGATATCCATATCATTATGGTGTTAACATCCCTTCATGGGAGGTAACCAGCCTTAAAATAATTTTTTTTTTTAAAAAAAAAAGCCCAAGAACTTCAGGAGCGCCATACTAAAGGATCTTGGCATAACTCCAGTCTTTCTTACAGCCCCAGGGTAGGACCTATATAAAATGAGAACGATGTATACAAGTTTCTGGTATATAGTGAAACCGCCAAAGTTTGGCACCCAGCCAGTTTCAGATAAAAGAAAAGGGGGTAAGTAAATTCTTTGAAGTTACACTTTCGTAAGATATGTTATTTTTATTTTTTAAATAGGAGCCAACTAGTCTTGTCTGGTAAATTGTGTGTGTGTTTGTGTTCAGAAGTGGAGAAAAGAGCTATGGAAAATTCACAAGGAATCCTTGAATTTAAGCATGAAAATAGTGTGCCAGATTTAGATGGATGAGCCAATAGCTCCCCCTCAGCCTAATCAACTTCATTCGGTTGTTTTGGGGGATAAAATAGAATGGCTGCATGTGTGCTGCCCTGAGAACATTAAAGCAAGGGAAAGGATCATTGGCAAAACACGGATATTTGTCATTGGTTTGAAATGTTATTAGCTTCAGAGGTTGAGTTTTCTTCAGAATGACCACAGAAGAGGGAAAAGTTCAAATTCTCTTCACTTGCTGCAATCCCAATCAGCCCCTACTCTGGTGGAAAGTATTAGCATTAAAAAGTACATTAAATGAAAAGACACATTTCATGTTATATCTAGTTTGGGCCACAGTCTACTGTGGCGCTTGAACACCCCAAACTGTTAATGGGTATAGCTCAGAGCTTCACTGCAGACCCTCCAAGTGTCCCTACTTTCCAGGCACAGTCCCAGATAAACAGAAGCCGTTCTGTTTTCTGATTTAATCCCAGAATGCCCTGCTTTTCCTTAGGCTGTCCCTATTTTCATTGGAGAAATTTTGGAGGGTATGGTAGGGCCCTTATTTTTATTACAGAAATTTTGGAGTGTATGGAGTGACGTGAACCCCAAGACAAGGAGATAAGTAAGTATACAACCTATAGAAGACATATGAAGGCAGCCCAGTATAGGGAAGGTTTTTTTTTAATGATTAATGTTTTATTATGTTGTTATATATGTTGGAAGCCACCTAGAGTGGCTGAGGCAACCCAGTAAGATGGATGGAGTAATAATAATAATAATAATAATAATAATAATAATAGACATCCCTATTTCCATCAGAGAAATGTTGGAGAGTATGCCATTGAGTTACAAGTTAATCAGTCAATATGTTGATATGAACAATGTTCTGATAATATGGCTGAAATAATATTGGATGGTGTCAGGGAACTGCCATCAGTGCCGAAGGGAGAGAGCAAAATCCAGAGGGATTCCGGAGAGCGTCCCGGGATTGGGAGAGGCAGCCCATCTTCTGGGGAAGAGAATCAGTGTAGCACCAGCGGAGAAGGGGGGCAGATGGGGGAAGCAGCGAGGCGGTCCCATGACTCCTTGCCGGGGACCAGCGGGGAGAGTAGGGGTCCTCCGTTGTCTACGCCCTCCTTGCGCAGAAGGCTTTCGCACAGAGAGAGTAGGAGAAGACTAGGCGTCAAAGAGCTTCTTTGCTGGAAGAAGTTTAAGAAATGCCCACTGACGGATTCTACCAGCGACTGAGACAGCCGCGGGTGAGTGGCTGTCCGGACAGAAAAGGTTCACTCAGACAATCCAGCCAGGTGTTTGCACCGGCTTACGCACGAGCAACCCCTAGAACCATTACAGATGGCTTAGGATCTTTGTGTACAATCTGAAATGAATCAATGAAACGGTTTGCTGGGTATAAGTGAAAGTGAAATAAGCTTGTGGCAAGTGAGCAGAAACTTGTCATCTTCTTCGTTATAGAAGGTAAGGGGCACTCTCATGCGAGTTTGCAGCTCTCATCATAGATTGCTCAGTTCTCACAGGTATTTGTCTAAGCAAGATGGCTTCTGATTAGATTAATAGATTCCGCACCAGGCTCATACAGTGGTACCTCAGGTTAAGTACTTAATTTGTTCCGGACGTCCGTTCTTAACCTGAAACTGTTCTTAACCTGAAGCACCACTTTAGCTAATGGGGCCTCCTGCTGCCGCCATGCTGCCAAAGCACGATTTCTGTTCTCATCCTGAAGCAAAGTTCTTAACCTGAGGTATTATTTCTGGGTTAGCAGAGTCTGTAACCTGAAGCGTATGTAACCTTAAGTGTATGTAACCTGAGGTACCACTGTATTTGACACAAGCACATTTAACATCAGAATAGCAATAATAGCTCGTTTCATGTTTAGTGGTGTTTTGAAGATACCTTAACAAGGCATAAATAATGGAGCCGAGAGACCATATCCCTGGATTTTCTTCTTTCGCAGCTGGTGGATAGAACCAGTTGTCTGGTTTCCTTCTCTGCACTTGCTTTTCTGGGCCAGGTTCCCATTCACAATATCTGTATGCATCTCTCGACTCAATGGCAAACCTGCATTTTGTTATGCCTGTTGACCATCTGCCTTTTTGGCTTTCTCCAAAAATTTTTTCCTAAGAGCTGTTTCCACAGTTTGTTTTGCTCTTATCTGCTCTTTGTGTTCCATTCTTTCTCCATGAAGCATGCTGTGTTTGCTGCTCATTATCCCCACCACACTCGGCTTGTCTCTTTGAGTTAGATGGACTGATGAAACATGACTGCTACCTTGGGTGGGGCTTCTGCCTTTCATTATCACCCCTATCCTCCTTTTGGGATTTCTTTTATTTGCTGCGATGTTGAATATGAGGCCTTCTTTAGGTATATGTACAAAATATATGTTGAATGATTACTTTCAGTTGAACACATAGAGAGAATGTGTAAAGAAGAAAAAACACACAGACGTGCATTATTGGGGTTGAACATGGATTTTTAGCTATTTGCCACCATCTTCCCCCAGTACTGAGGAATGAGAAGACTAATGGTCAATCCCTCATCTGCAGAAGAAATTCCTTACACCATAGATGAGGAACCTGTGGTTCTTCCGTTGTTGTTGGCCTACAACTCTTATCATCCCTGAGCTTTGGGTATGTTGGCTGGGACTGATGGTTGTTACAAGTTCCCCGTAGGAACGCGGGTGGCGCTGTGGTCTACACTACTGAGCCTCTTGGGCCTGCCGATTATATTATTTTCCCATTCTTTACAAAGACAGAAAATAAGAAATAATCACATTAACTGTTCATTAATGTGTACTCTTTCTAGGTATGCACATAGTCTGCCCTGTTGTTACCCACTTACACCTCTAGATTTTAAATATACAGTGGTACCTCAGTTTTTGAACGTATTCCATTCCAGAAGACCATTTGAGTTCTTAAACGTTTGAAAATAAAACTGAACAGCCGACAGCAGCTAGGCCTCAGGATCTTGCGCTCAACGGAAGCTGTGTAGCAGGTTCGAGTTCTGAGGGGTGTTCGAAAACTGAAGCATTTACTTCTGGGTTTACGGTGTTGGAAAACCGAAATGTTCGTCAATGGAGATGTTCGCAAACCGAGGTACCACTGTATACCCCATAAATGTTCTGGAGGGATGCAGAATTCCTATAACTGACTTTAAGATGATCAGGCTTTGCCATTTGAGATGAAGGTATCAAATCTCAAGTAAGTTTCAAATCTCAAATAAGGGTGAGTGGCAAGACTTATGTTGCAGACACATTGTATTCAATGGGACAATGATAAAGAGTAGTTTCAAGAATCCGTTTCAGAGGGCTAATTATAATATTCATTTGTGATGTGTTAGTATTGCCTGGGCTGTATCACTTTTCTTGAGGTGCTTTCTTCCCCATTTTTTGTGAAAAATAGAAATCTTAACATGCCAGAGAGAATTACAATCATTTGCCAAAGTTATCAACAATAACATACAGTTAGATGCCAAGCCTGCTACATTTTCTTAAAAAATGCCAAATATTAATTCTGAAGTCTAAATTTAGATTTCTGTTTTAAAAACGTCTCCTCTGTTTTCGCTAGGGATTTCCCTGACCTATATTGAGGACCACACCAGTGTGTGCAAACAGAAAAATCCCTGGAAACTCTTTGACTTTAAGCAAACACAATTCAGTCAGGAAGCATGCAGCGTTGGTTGTTCAGAAATTCTCTGGTTTGGTTCTCTAGTCTCTCCCCTTTAAAGAACTGCAGTTCCCCAGGATTATTCCTGGGAGGAAAGAACTAACTTCTTCCAACAAGCCACTTCAGTGGAGATTTTTATCCCTATCTTTATATTCATTGAAGGAGAAATTGCAATTATGTGTGCTTTCTTTGCTTATTTCCCATGCCCCACCCCCAGGATGTCCCATGGGAAGCTATTCATAAATGAAATAGATAGATAAATAAATAGATAGATAGATGATAGATAGACAGACAGATAATAGATAGATAGATACAGAGGAATGGCAAGAAAAAACTCTTGCTTCTTATTTTTGTGGGTCCCCTTGCTTGTATCTCTCTGAAAATCTACCTCAGTGAACCTTTTTAAAATATGCATCTTTTCCTCCTTCCTTAGAGCTCTCTGACCTCTCCTAATGAATCCCGTTGTTTCCGAGACAGAAGGAGACCTTATGTTCTGAATTCGCTAGCTGCAGCTGAACTTGAGACAGTGCTCCACTGAGGTCCCCCCCACCCCAGCTTGCACATTTTCTGCTCATGCTGTGTCAAGCCTGATTATCATCATAATCTCTGCTCTGTCACACTCTATAAATATAAGTCCCAATAAACTAAACAGCATTAATATTGCTGTTCTATTTTTGTCGCAAGGGGAAGCGCAAGGAAGGGTTTCATTAAGGGCCTTCGCACAACACGTTTCACCTAACGAACTAGATCGCAACCAGATTCGGAGGGGAATTGCACTCCTAGGCTCGTAACGTGGAATCGCTTATGGAGGAAGACAGGGGTTCCCCCAAATATGGGGCCCAGCACCGCATTGGGAAATCTAAGAAACTGTCATGGGCGCTTTTAAAACAGACTTGGCCCAGACAGCCCTTCAAACAGAGGATAGCTTCAAACAGAGGCCTGTCCTCAGTAAATAGAACTCATGACCACTCTATAGCTGAATTCAGCCTGCTAGCAAAGTATGGTGGCCCATCCAGGACTCAGTGAATGTCCTGATTTCATTTCCTGCCTCTGCCTACAAAAGCAGGGCAATGACAATATATGGCTCAGTGGGCTGCTTTCAGCTTGGCAGGGCACAACTAATGCAAGCCCTTTTCTGAAGGTATTCAGGCGCCCTGAAAAAAAATGAGCCTATTGTCTCTGAATTTGCATTTGAGCCTCCAAGGCATCTTTTGAAAATGTCAGAGCCTAAAACAGTTTACTTCACGGGTATGAGGAGCTCTTAATGCACAATCAGCCCTGCATTAGATAACATATTACCTAACACCGACAGTTCAGGGATGGGAACCGTTTGAGAAAAACCTGTTAACTTTGCCCCAGGGTTGAGATGCTATTTTTATGCTCTTTGGGGTTTTCTTGGTGTGTGTTTTTTTGGACACCAAGACATGTAGTTCGTGGAAAACTTTATCCATCATCTGAAAGAGGCAGCTCTGCTTGAATGTCACTTCATGCTTTGTCTCAGTTAATGCACGTATATGACTGAGAACTGTACCTCTGCCAGACTTAAGAAACAGCAGATCGCAGGTGTGTCAAAGGTGCTGAATGAACACGCACCTGCAAGTGTTGGAAGTGGCAGCAAGTATCTAGTACTTTTTTGTAATCAACCACCATTTAGCGGCAGCAGAGTGGGAACTGGATCTCATACCTGTGTTTTAGATCACCATTTCTAATTCCTAAGCTGTGCCTCTATATCTGAGTGGCTGTCGTTGGAAGCAATTAAACTACACTGTTCTTGGATGTGCATATTCTTCCCTATACTACAATGATGGCTTGCAAATGTGAATGGGGAATCAGTGGTCCAATACCCCATTAGACTTTTCAAGTCACCTCAAACTTCATCCTTTCCAGTGGAGTTTGTCCCTACATTCAGATGTTGTTGTTTAGTCGTTCAGTCGTGTCCGACTCTTCGTGACCCCATGGACCAGAGCATGCCAGGCACTCCTGTCTTCCACTGCCTCCTGCAGTTTGGTCAGACTCATGTTTGTAGCTTCCAGAACACTGTCCAACCATCTTGTCCTCTGTCGTCCCCTTCTCCTTGTGCCCTCCATCTTTCCCAACATGAGGGTCTTTTCCAGGGAGTCTTCTCTTCTCATGAGGTGGCCAAAGTATTGGAGCCTCAGCTTCACGATCTGTCCTTCCAGTGATCCCCTTCATGGATCACTGCCTTGCCATGGCGAAGGGGCTTGAATAACTCAGAGAAGCTATGAGCTATGCCGTGCAGGGCCACCCAATATGGACAGGTCATAGTGGAGAGTTTTGACCAAACGTGATCCACCTGGAGCGGGCCAGCAAGCCATTCCAGTATCCCAGCAAGCCATTCCAGTATCCCTGCCAAGAAAACTCCATGGACAAAGACAACAGGCATACATTCAGATGCAAGTCTTTAAAGCCACAAACCGGGCAGAGATTTAGAACCCTGAAGAGCTCATCTAAGTCTCTTCCTCATATTTACTTCTCATTGTTCCTAATGGGAAGGGAAATGGTGTTATATAAAAAACAAAAGGAAACAGAAAGCTACAAAATGGACAGAATATTGTTAGACTGCTCCTCTGCCTTGCCATTGGATAAGATGGTTCAGTCTACGAGACAGACCCTCCAAGTGTCCCTGTTTTCCAGGGATAGTCCTAGATTTACAGAAGCCACCCTGGTTTCTGATTTGATCCTGGAATGTCCCGTTTTTGCTTAGGGCTTCCCTATTTTCACTGAAAATTGTTTTTGGAGGGTGTGGAGTTATGTGACCCCCAAGCCAATGAGATAAGGAACTATACAACCTTTAGAAGACATCTCAAGGCAGTTCCTTTTCAAATTTCATTATGTTTTTATATATGTTGGAAGCCACCCAGAGTGTCTGGGGCAACCCAGTCAGATGCGTGGGGTATTGTGCTGGGCCCGGGGGTAACCTGTGAAATGTGGTCCAGGACCGGTCCAGAATCTGAAGGTTCCGCTGGGAGTCAGTCTGACAGGGCCAAGGCAGGAAACCAGGCAGGGAGAGGTACAGGATCTCAGGCAGGATCTGGCATACAGCAATATTGCTCCAGCAACCTGGGGCAGGGTCCAACAGCCTTTTATCTTTGTCGGGGTAGCGGCTGGTCCTGATCCCCTGGCAACTCACCTCCCTGTTTCACCTGAAGGTGAGCACTCCTCCTGGAAGTACTCGGGTCTCTCATTCTCTCAGACCTTAGTCTCTGCAGCTCGGGAGACGTCGGTGGGTTACTAGATCCAGGGGCCATGTCAGCCTCCCCTGACCAAACCGGTAGTGGAGCAGCTGTAAGTGATGGCCCAGCTGGAGGCAACGAGGTAATCCCCTCATCTGGAACCAGGGCAGGCTCAGGCCCCTGATGCGGCCCAGCTGGTGTTTGTTGCAGGGGAACCTGTGCAGACTGGGACTCTTGAGGATCAGGCCCCAGACTTGGTTCAGATGATGCCTGAGGCAAAGGATCCAGTGAAGCCTGTGTTTCCTCTGGTTCCTCTGGTCTGAGCCCGAGTCCCAGGCCATCACAGGTACGAAGTACAGTGGTACCTTGGTTTTTTGAATGTTACTATTGCTGAACATTTTGGTTTTCGAATGCCGTAAACCTGGAAGTGTCTCACTTTTTGAACGCGCTGTGGAAGTTGAACAGGAAATGCAGCTTCCATTCTGAGTTTTCTGTATTGAGTTTTCCATTTTGAGGCTTCCGGTTTGAGTTTTCAGTTTTTGAATGTTTTGGAACTCGAACGGTCTTCTGGAACGGATTACGTTCGAAAACCGAGGTCCTACTGTATAAAATTATTATTATCATGGAATAGGACGTCCACATTTTCATCAGAGAAATTTTCGAGGGTATGAAGATATAAGATAACTGTAAAATGTAGTATCAGTTAGACTGCAGTCTAAATGATAAAATAACAACAACAAGGTGGTATGTATATGCATGTGTAATCCATCCCTACAAATAGCCACTCTCAGATGCAATCACTGGAATAAATGAGGACTCAATCTGAGTCTCTGATTTATGTCTACATTTAGGGTGTGTTCATCTGTCACATCTCCTTGACCCATTTTGTCAAGAGGCTAATTACAACGAATGAAATGTCAAAAGAGTGATGACCTCCAAAACGGTATATAATCAACGAAAGGTGACGACATAATATCTACTCACTCAAGCCAGGCAAAAACCCAAAAATCGAAAACGCTAGCTGACAGCAGGTTTATACAACTGCTAGAACTATTGATGACACAATTATGCCTCTACCATTTACTGCTTTGTGTGTGTGTGTGTGTGTTTGAGATACAGGGCCTGGTTCGTAGATTGCTTCAAATGCTTGGGAAGGTCTGTGCCTCTTGCTGTTGCAATTCTGATGAGAAGACTCAGTAGGCTTTTATGATGTTGATTGTCTTGATAGATTTTTCTTATGTTTGGAAGCATGTTGTATTTGCAAACCAGGTTCCCAACCACCAGCATTTAAAACAGTCATTTGTTGCAGGAGACTTCATTGGCTGATTCACTCTATAGTGTCAGAGAGAGGGGAAAAACAGATAAGCTATCCCTGCTGTTTTCTTTTAGAGTAAGGAAACAACAGCAGCAGCAGCAGCAGCAACAACAACAACAAACAGCTATGGTAGAAACTGTGTTTTTTCAGACAAGTGCTGTACTTGAATAAAAGCAGCAGAATCATTCAAAGTAATCTCCCAACTCCTTAGCAATCTTCCTGCCTTGTTAGCTCCGTTGGCTATTTTGCATTCAAAAATATTGCTTTCCTTTCCTCTGCATGTGGAATTTTTGCTATATTGTTTCCTTCTCTTTTCAAAAGACCTTTGTGGAACTTGGACATCTCTTATCCTATTTAATCCCGGCTATCTCTTTGAAACACTATAAATAAGCAAACACTGGTGACATCGGTTTAAAACACATCCTCTCACTAGTCCAACTGGAATGGAATGAAAACGTAGCCATTCTTCCTTCTCGTCAAAATTAATTGCTGCTGAAAAGAAAACAAGAATGAAGAAAAATATGTAAAAGATAAGATAGATGCAAAGGGGGGTGGGATCGGGGAATCAAACAGTGCTGGCACTTAGTCCTGATGTTTGACTTAGCTTCCAGGAAGAAGTGTAGATGGGTGGGTTTACCATTCCTGCCCCCCTGGAAGAGTTACTGTTCTTTTTAAAGAGCTGCAAGCCTGGGGGAAATGGAACAAGCAAAGGTTTCGCCATCACTGCACCTCTATGCTGGGAACACCTGCACTCTCACATTCCTGTCAATCGCACAGCGTTTATAGGCATGGACGAGCCCTGCCAGGAAAGTAAAAAGAGGTAGTAACTTTCCTGGCAAACACATTCTGTGAATCATAATACTGTTTCGCTCTCATGGTTTCCCCCAAAGAATCCTGGGAAACAGTGGTTTGTCGAATATGCTGGGAATTCTCTGCTAGAGATCCCTGGCATCCAACCTATCAGAGCTACAGTTCTCAAGAGTTTCCAGGGGGAAACAGCGTCAGTTAGAATGCAATCAAAACATTAATTAAGAAAGGAAGGGAAGTGTGTTGAAAAATATATTGTACAATATTACTTCAATGGAAGTCTTTGGATAAGTACTGATTGAGTTCATTCAGCTAAGATGCAATGATTCTGGAACAGAGGATTGATTAATGTGATGAATAAATAAATACGAACACAGTGATAGAGTTTTAATGTAGTGAGAAGGACATCATGCAAGTGAGTGAGGTATTTGGATAAATGTTGAATAGGGTATAGGGTTAGATGTGGGGACTAACCCCCCCCCCCCAGTGTACATAACATATAGTATATTAAATATAATAAATTTGGCACTGTACATAACATATATTATACTAAATCTATGGACATATATTTAATATAATATATGTTATGTACAGGGATGCGGGTGGCGCTGTGGGTTAAACCACAGAGACTAAGACTTGCCAATTGGAAGGTTGGCGGTTTGAATCCCCGCAACGGGGTAAGCTCCCATTGCTTGGTCCCTGCTCCTGCCAACCTAGCAGTTCGAAAGCGCGTCAAAGTGCAAGTAGATAAATAGGTACCGCTCCGGTGGGAAGGTAAATGGCGTTTCCGTGTACTGCTCTGGTTCACCAGAAGCAGCTTAGTCATGCTGTCCATGTGAGTCGGAAGCTGTACGCCGGCTCCCTCGGCCAATAAAGCGAGATGAGCGCCGCAACCCCAGAGTCGGCCATGACTGGACCTAATGGTCAGGGGTCCCTTTACCTTTTATGTTATGTACAGTGCTAAAATTGTACTGTAACTAACGTGTAATATGAATTCAATAAATAAAGTCTGGAAAACTGGAAAATAACAACAAAAACCACAACACCGAGATCGTAAGAACACACACACATGTGTGTTTCAGCGACACATGTCAAGCAAAACACGCTTCTTTTCTGGGCAGCATGAACTGTGCTGCCGCTTCATTCCAGGCAATATGGAAGGTGGCTGGAGTTGGCTTAGTCCATTTATTCTTAACTCAATAAAATGACACTTTGGGGAAAGACCTAGGAATATATATTTTCTATATAAAGAGTTTCCTGGAGATAGGGATGGATGAAAAAGAATTTCAAGTGGTGTGTGTGTATATAGATTGTAAATGGTATGGTGATGGGAGACCTGGTAGATTTCGGTTTTTCATTTTTTCCAGACTCCACATCGGTTTCCAGGTTTGTTTGTTTGTTTTTTTAAAAGAGTTGTCATGAGATTTCATTAACTTTAGTGTGGAAATATATCTCAATATACACATTATGTATGCAATTTTGCCAGATATAATTTTTTTTCTAAAGCCATCTCCTTGAACATTTTTCTCTGTTATTTTAATTAATCATAGAACTGTAGAATTGGAAAGGACCCCAAGGATCATCTAGGCCAACCGCTTGCAATGCAGGAATCTCAGCTAAAGCATCCATGACAGATGGCCATCCAACCTCTGCTTGAAAACCTTCAAGGAAAAAGAGCCCATCACCTCCCGAGGGAGACCGTTCCACTTTCTGTCAGAAAGGTCTTCCAGATGTTTAGTCGGATTCTCCTTTCTTGTAACTTGAAGTCATTGGTTCAAGTCCTACCCTCCGGAGCAGCAGAAAACAAGCTTGCTCCATCTTCCATGTGACAGCTCTTGAGATATTTGAAGATGGCTAATGTATCTCCCCTCCCCCCCCAGTCTCCTCTTTTCCAGGCTAAACATACCCAACTCCTTCAACCATTCCTCATAAGGCTTGGTTTCCAGACCCTTAATCACCTTGGTTGCCCTCCTCTGCACACGTTCCAGTTGTATGCATTTTTGGACACATCGCTTGGCTGGAGAACTGCATTATGAAATTTGAAGAAGTGTGAATTTCAAAGGATGGCGCCTTTGGTTCATGTATTATTTCCGAAAGTGATGATAATGCAGGTTCACCTTTGAATGCACAATGAATAGAATATCTCCTCCCATCCTTTTATGTAGCTACTGTGTTAACTAAGAAGGCTTTTGGTAGCCTGGACTATATTTAAGGATCAGCAGTAAAGCGAGAAGTTCTCAGCAGCATACTAAGTAACGCTTCCAATCTGTTCTGCCCCTCCCCCTCCAAACTTACCACGGGACAACATAATTCTAAATCTGAATCAGAGTCCTTCAAATATCTATCATGCTCAGAACAGAAACCTGACCAAATTCAGGCAGTGGCAAGACTGCACCCGCTCACTGTCATTTGTGAAAACCAGAAATGACTTGGTAGTGTATCTGTGATTAGGTAAAGCTTGTAATTTGTGTTTGCTGTAGTCAGCGTGGTGGTATTTTGGGACAAACAACCACTGTATGCTACTTATAGCCTGGAATTCTGTGGCTTTTTTTCCTTTTAGTTGCTATTCTGCAGTTGAGATTGGGGATCAGGAAGAAAAGACAGATGGACATCATGTTTCCAACGTATACAGTCTGGGGGCAGACTAAGAGCTCTGCATAGCCTAAGCCCCTATTTCACTTACCACAATACCTGTAGTTGCCTCTTTAATGCTGTTCCAGAGAGATGTGAAGCTAGGTGAGGGGAGTCCATCATAAAAGAGAGAGTCGGAGGGTACCATTCCTTTATATATTTTGATGTCTTACTGCCATCTCCGTGCCACATTTTAGCGTAAACAAGAAATGGAATGTAATCATAGACTCCATGGAGTTTTCTTGGCAGGGATACTGGAGAGGCTTGCCAGTTCTTGCTCCAGGTGGATCACGTTTGGTCAAAACTCTCCACTATGACCTGTCCATCTTGGGTGGCCCTGCACGGCATAGCTCATAGCTTCTCTGAGTTATTCAAGCCCCTTCGCCACAACAAGGCAGTGATCCGTGAAGGAAGAAGATCAAACCTATCCATTCTGAAGGAAATCAGCCCTGAGTGCTCACTGGAAGGACAGATCCTGAAGCTGAGGCTCCAATACTTTGGACACTTCATGAGAAGAGATGACTCCCTGGAAAAGATCCTGATGTTGGGAAAGATTGAGGGCACAAGGAGAAGGGAACGACAGAGGACGAGATGGTTGGACAGTGTTCTCAAAGCTACCAGCATGAGTTTGACCAAACTGTGGGAGGCAGTGGAAGACAGGAGTGCCTGGCGTGCTCTGGTCCATGGGTTCACGAAGAGTTGGACACGACTAAACAACAACAACAAGGAAAAGCAGGACATACCATGATCAAATCCGAGACTGGGGCAGTTTCTGTAAATCCAGGGCTCCCTGGAAAAAAAAGGACACTTGGAGGGTCTGGAATCATAGGCTTGGAATGGAGAATGCAATATTGATTTTGCGGAGGGATTTTATGTGTCATGGAAGTGTGTTATGGCACACGTCGTCCCCCTCCCCTTTCTTTTTGCAGTGCTGTTTACATTGGTAGCAGCAGTGTTCAAATCCCAGGAAGACATCAGTGAGGGAAGTGGCAGTGTTTTATCCTGGTCTTCCAAAGGGTGTTCAGATGCCTATAATATTTCTCTAGACACACAGCAGGAATGTTGATGATAATAACAATGATGTTTATCTTATGGGGATTACGCCGAAGCGAGTTTAATTGTATTAGTAGAAAACAGATCAATGCTGGGACTGACGTAATGTGTTTAGCATCAATATGAAGGTTGCTAAGTGTTGTACTTTCAGATGGAATTAAAGAAGCAATAGGACAATGGAACATATGGAAGCCATTTGGGGTTTTTATGTTTCTGTCTAGCAAGAAGAATTAGTATATTTGCTAAGTTTCTGGAGGGCCAGCAGTGCTGTGCATTAGCAGATTTCTTCTTCTTCTTCTAGTTAAACCTGAACCCAAATGTTTAGAGAGCCTTAAGAAGCCTGACAGCTGGTTGTAGCTTGCAATTATTCAGAACGTGCTTCTTAATGGGTTATAAAAGTACTGGGATGTATACAGTAACATCTTGAGCGTGAGATATTGTATATAGGGTTGTGCCAAAAGACCTTGTGCATTGAATTTATCAATCTATATTAGAACTGGCAGCATAATAACGATGGCAAGGATCTGGATTTTATCTGTGCTTCATAAGGATAGCCTGATCAGCGAATCATGAAAAGCCTTTCTTTACAAGGAAGGTTGCCCATAGCTCTTGAAGATAAATTCCATATATTGGTTTATGTGCAGGGGACAGTTGCCTCGTATTAAACCCACATTGCATTAAATCCACAAAGCCCTTTCTTATTGCCTCACCCCCTACCTTTCTACAGGGGTCCAAAGTAGATGTGATGCTAAATGTGTCATTTGCAATCATGTCAAGGTTTGGGGTTTTTGTTTGGTTTTTTAACAAAGAAATTAATAGCAGGCACGGGAGGCCTCAATGTTCAATTGGAACCTCAGTGTACAGGAGAGGAAGAGTTAATCTTTTCTACCTCCACTAGGGGAACAACAACAAAACAACAACAGCAACAACAGCTTTCCCAACACAGCTACTAATAGCCCCCCAAGGAATGCTTGCATGGGTACTAAGGTTTTGCATCCTATTTGACCAGAGACAGCAGTGGGACAAGAGAAATCAGATCCTCCTATTCGAGGGTCCGTGTTGCACGTGGGCCCAGGGTGCCCCCCCCATCCATGGTGGCAGGTGGGGGATGAGCCCAAGCCACGCGATGGCCCCATGGTCACACCACAGCCTATTTGGCCAATCAGAGAGTGGTGGCGTGATTGTGGGGGCCTTTAAAAGGAGGTGGCGGGGCGCTGGGGCTTTACCTGACTTCCCGCCACCACCCACCCACCCACCTGCCCTAGTGCTTTAGGTGTCTGCTTTGGCCTTGCTCTGGACTTCGATTAGTTGCCTGTTTTGTGTCAGGAGTGCGTGCAGGAGCCAGGCCCTGTGACCAGTAGAGCTTCGCAGGACTGGGGCCTTCCTAAGTTTGTTCTGGAGCGGCAAGGTGCAACTACACAGGTGAGGCCGCTTGGTAACTCACTGCACCTGGTGGCAAGAGCCGGGAAGGGATATAAAGTCAGCATTTCCTTTTGGCTCTTTGCCACAGCAACTTGTTTCCTGCCTTGCTGTGTTTGGCTTTTTGCTTCCTGATCCTCAGACATCGGCATCTTGACTCCTTGCTTCTCAACCCTAGGACCCTTGACTTTGGGACTCCTTGCTTCTCAATCCTCGGACCCTTGACTTCCTGACCCTCGGACCCCTGGCTTCTGGACTCTCATTCCAGTTCCCACCCCGCCATCTTGCCCCTGGTCCTGACGTCCTCAGCCGGGACTTTGATCGCCTGTAGACCAGACCATGATATTTTGGAATAGGGGCTGGGTAGGAATTTTTTTCCAATTGGCAGATTGGCACTGGCCTTTGGGTTTTTGCCTACCTCTTAGCAATCGTCACAACTTTGTAAGGCTAGGCACTGGCTTAGTGAGATGTCGGAGAGGTGAGGTGTGGCCATCACCTGCCCCTCCAGGTACAAGGATATTCTGTTAAAGGAATCCGTGAGTCTGGATCTCGTCCGAAGTCTGCTTGAGGGACTAGGGCCATGCCAGGAACCCTAGGGTGAGCTTCAGTTGGTCGCCATCGACGGAGCTCCCTCTTTTGGTGGTTTACCCTTCTAGACTTCCTGCAAGGTGGGCGGGAGTCAGAAATAGTTATTGCCAAAGCCTAAGGGAATACCACTCACATTTCTGTAATCAATACAGTTGTGGCCTAAATTTTGCCCATTAACCTTTAAACTAAAATTCTGCGTCAATGTGTTTTTATTATTCCTGGGGGGGTCGCCAGGGCCTTGACACGCAAATATATTTCTGCACCATGCAACAAGAAGCCTTTCTTGTCTGTTTCCAGCCTCCAGTGCATCAGTTGAGGTGTGGAAACAGACAATTTGTCAGCAAGATCCCTAATCTCAGGCTTTTCTTTAATTTACAAAGAGTTGGTAAGGTGCACTCCTCCATGGTCTCCTGAGACAGATGGATGCCAACCGAAGGGTTAGTCGTCCTGGAATTACTGTTCCCAGAAGTGACTGCAATATGATGCTTGAAAATGACACCACTGGAATGGCAACATGACAGAGGAAAACCAGTGTTCACGCAGGGACCCTCAGTGCTTCTTCCCTGAAAATGCCCACCAATCCATACTTTGCACATCATAGTCTCCAACTCCCCCAAAATGCTTAAACCACTATGGCTTCTTAATTTGTCATGCAGGGTCCCGAATTCCCAAGGGGGCTTCCCTTCAGTATTTCAACATGTTACCGGAAGTTCAGAGCCCAGACCCTCCAAGTGTCCCTATTTTCCAGGGACGGTCCTGGATTTCTGCAGGACGTCCCTATTTTCATTGGAGAAATGTTGGAGAGTATGGACTTATTTGACCCCTGAGCCAAGGAGATAAGTAACGATTCAGCCTTTAGAAGACATCAGGAGGCAGCCCTGTATAGAGAAGTTTTTAAATGTTTAATGTTTTATTATGTTTTTATGTATGTTGGAAGCTGCCCAGAGTGGCTGGGGCAACCCAGTCAGATGGGTGAGGTATAATAATAATAATTAATAATAATAATGGAATAGGATGTCCCTATTTCCATTGGAGAAATGTTGGAGAGTATGCAGGAGGAACAAAGTGACCCAACCAGTCTCTTCCCTCCCTCCGTTCTCTTTCCTGGCATAGGCCAGTTGTTGTTTCCCTCACTTCAGTGGCTCATCTTCTCAACATTGGCCCTGTTGTCTTGTGAGGTGGTGGAAGAAAGATCCAAGAGAAGGGAGGGCTAGGAATGTGTGCTTCATGTTAGGTAAAGGTAAAGGTACCCCTGACCATTAGGTCCAGTCGCAGACGACTTGGGTTACGGTGCTCATCTCGCTCTATAGTCCAAGGGAGCTGGGGTTTGTCCGCAGACATCTTCCGAGTCATGTGGCCAGCATGACTAGGCCGCTTCTGGCGAACCAGAGCAGTACACAGAAACACCGTTTACCTTCCCGCTGGAGTGGTACCTATTTATCTACTTGCACTTGACGTGCTTTTGAACTGCTAGGTTGGCAGAAGCTGGGACCAAACAACAGGAGCTCACCCCATCGTGGGGATTTGAACTGCCGACCTTCTGAATGGCAAGCCCTAAGCTCTGTGGTTTAGTGCTTCATGTTAGCTAATATCAAAGAGCCATCTTTATGCTGAAAGAGTTCTCCCTTCTTATTTCTTGCACCTGTAACGAAAACTAAGGCATCCAGCTTTTGCCTGGTTGATTTTAAGCACATTCCAACAGTCATTGTTCCCATGCCCTGTCAGATGTAGCTGCTGCAGCTTTCCAATGTTCTCCATTCCAATGTTTTCCTAGTGCCAAGGAAAGGCCTTTTGATCTTCCCAGGCTTTTCAGGTTTTAAACTTGTTAAACCTTTGTTGATCTGTTACATTTGGATGCTGCTTTTACAGCACTGCATTATGATTTTTTAAGCCCATGTTTTAACAGATATTTTATGGAGTTTAAAATATTTTATTGTAATTTGCCCTGCTAGTGTATTCGAAGAGCAGGGGGGTCGATGTAAAAATAATAAATTACTAGTGATGGAGAAACTCCCCATGTCATCAGTTGCCGGTGGATTTCCAGTTACAACTAGCATCTGGGAATGCTTCACAAGAAGTTTCGATATTTTATCCAGAGTTCTCAGCTGCATCATATCTCTTGTGCAATAACGGAGAGCTGTTTCTTGAAAACACTTTCACTTCATCAAAAACCTTTAAATGCATTCTGGGGTCCCCCCCCCTCCAGGTACACTTTTATACACTTGAACAATTTAAAAGTTAATTTTTTTGGGAGGTGGGGGGAAGTAAAACCCACTTGTAGTGTTCTTGATTTAAATGGCAAGCTGAATGCCCTTCTCAAAATGAGGAAGTTCACCTTGAATTGCAGTTGAGACCTGGGGGCTAAGTATATTCTTATATAACAAGTAACCTTGAGGTAAATCAGCCTATTTTCCTGCACTCAAGACCCAACACAGCAAACTAACAGAGCAAAAGACAATGCATTTTTGGGAGCGGGGAGGGCAGTGATCCTCTTGCTAATCCAGACCTGTCCCAGGGTTTGGGAACCTCTTTTGTATCCATCATTGACTTAAAGAAGAGGAAAACCCCGCAGCACCCCATGGCCTGGCAACTACATACAAGCATTCATGACTTAGTTGTATTATAGGTTTTGAATTGTATTAGAAATTCTGCAAATAAATTAAAACATTGTAATATCTCGGTGGAGTGTTTCTACTTCCTGACCCTCTGACTGTTCAAGTCAGGATCCACACTGACTAACAGGAACAATATTATAACCAGAGCCCTCAGAGACAGAGCAAGGTCAGCAGGTACCCAGTGCAGAATTCTTTTTCCATCCCCCCCCATTGAAATTATTAAAAAAAGGCAACTTAAAGTTGCAGTTGTTATTTTCTGGTTTAATTACTTAACATTAGGAGCATAAGCACTTAACCCTCCCCCCAACGTTGTTCTCACACCCCACATCTCCTCCTGTGTGTTCCAGGGTTTGAGTCCCGAGTTGAGGGAGCTTTTGTTTGTCTCCTTCCCTCCCCCCTCAGCTTGTTTGCTCGCCTGCCTCCTTCCCGTCCTCTCCCTGCCTGCCTGCGACTCCCAAGCCTCCCCTTGAGCTGTCAAAACGAAGGGGGAAGGGGAGGAAGGCTGCCGGCAAAGCGACGCAGCTCCCTCTCTTTCCCCAACGGCTCGGGGTAGGCTTGGGAGTCACTGGTGGGCGGCGCGCCAAATATCACCCCCTCAGTGATGACACCCGGGGCGGACTGCCCCCATTCCTACACCTCTGAGGGCCCTACAGGTGTTGCTGAAGTACAGTCTCCACCATCCCTGACCACTAGTCATGCTGGCTGGAGTTAGGAATCAGCTTCTGCCTCTGATTCTAGGCTTCTCTCTGCCGCCGAGTCTCTCAGCTCACTAAGCCTTGTTACCTCTTCCCCCTAACCACATATCATCATCCCTCCTTTTTCCCTACTTGGTTCCTCCCACTATTCCTCTGAGTCCAGCCATGACACTCCACATAGCTTGTTGGAAAGAGGTTTTCTGTTTGCAGCTTTTGAGCTGGAGTGGGGCACCCTCCTTTTTCAGTGCCTCTATTCCAAGACTTGCGACACCCCCAGTTAGCTTCGCTCCATCAAGTTCCACGTGCAGAATTGTTACCCTGTCCCTTGGCCCCAGCCAGTTAGCAGAATTTTTGAAATCACACGTTAGCCTCCGTAAAACTGGCTAAAATTAAACCTTGCCCTTTCTGTATTAATCCCTCTTCAGAATCTGGTCTCGGACTGCTTGCGATGAGAGCAGAGCAGACCTTCTCCGTTTCCATTTGTAATTGCAAAAAGAAACGCTTTGAAAACTGAAATCCCATAAACATCTGGAATGGAAAAAAATAATAATAAACTTGTTTGCACAATGTGGCTTTTGAAGGCACTTTTCAGACACTGCCTCGGGATTTTTTAATCTTTTGCTCTCTCTTGTAAAAACATCATTGAAATAGTTTTGAAGCTTAAGCTCCAAATGGTCCAAGATGATGAGCACACAGATGCGACTAAAATAATATTTCACAAGGCCTCAGCGACTTCTCCTTCTCAAATCAGTCAAAATAAATATTGTCACAGGTAATCCAAGAGAAAAACACACTTGCCCACAAAAATATACAAACGTTGCCTTAGTGTAGAAATAAAAGTTCATATGATGTAAGCACACACAGTTATCTGTTTGTGTGAAAAGATCCCATATACAAACCATTCTCATGGATGGTGGCAAAAATAAATCTCTTCCCATTTATTTATTTATGGAAATGTTTAGATCCTGCCTTTCGGAGGTTTACAAACTTAACACATACATCTTAATAGTGTAAAAAGTGGAAACAATCAAAATCTTTAAATCCACGACTTTTTAAAAGCATCAAATGAGAAGGTTTTTTCTTTTTTTACTATACTAAGTTCAGCCACAAAAAATAAAAATAAAATAATGCCTTGGCTACCCACCTTAAAAACACACATATCAAAGACAGGACCACCATCCAAGGTGATCCCACTACAAAGGCCCTGTTTTGTGTCACAGCCAAGTATGCTCTCCACTGTAGACTGAGTAATGCACTGAAAACCTCTGTTCTTTTCTCGACCATTTCCTATCAGTTAATGAGAAAAGAAATGACATTCAAAAATTAGCCAAGGGCAGGCAGAGAATTTTTTTGCTTTTTGCAGGGTTTTTGTTACCTTCCTTACCTTACTTTTGAGGTGGCCAGGAGCCATGGATACGTGTCCTTTCTTCCATTCTACAATCATCTCATCTGTTGTCTGCACTTTGCAGCCCCCCTAGGTGCCCACACATCAATTAAAGCACATATATGTCGGGGAGCCAGTGGTGCAGTGTTGTTTGGGGGGGCAGGGGTGCACGCAGGCAGGCACCAGATGGGTGCGGGGCACAAGGGGTGAATGAATGAATTTTATTATTTCTGTCACAGACCAGTTCCAGCCCACATACAATATCAAGGAAGTCATAAAACACGATAGGGATACATTTGAATTTGCAATTAGGTATAACAGGGACAATACAGATATAGCAACAGTTAAAAAAATATATAAATTAAAACTTAGTCACTAACATATAACCTAAAATTATAATTTAAACCATTAATCATTATGATAGCACAGCTTGCTCCCTAAGTTTTATGGCAATCACACAGAATTTGGCTACCCTTAACGTGTTCTCAGGATCCTTGTCCTCTACCAGGGATTTTAGACATTGAAGTTTGGATTAATTTGAAGATTTTTGCATTGCAGGGGTAATACATACTGAGCGTATATCCCCGTAGAAATGGCAGCGTAACAAGGCATGAGAGACAGTTTCTACCTCCATCAAGCTGCAGAGGCAGACTCGTTCCGCGTATGGTTTACCCTCAAATCTGCCCTGCAATAAGGCAGATGGCAGCACTTTGAATCTAGCAGGGGTAAATGACCATCTGTATTTAGGTAGCACAAGGGGTGAATGGAACCCACTGTGCCCTTGTCATCCAAAGCAAGCAGGGCTGTGCTGCACCACCTGTCCACCTGCACAGGGGGGAGCCCAGCCAATCCACACAACCCTCAGCTGGTAACTCTCCCCAATGCCTGCGAAGAGGAGCACTGGGCCAGGCCAAGCTTGGATAGCCTCTCTCCATCTGTGCCCGCTAACCATCTGAGGGAGGAGCAAGCAAGCGCTTTCTGGACAGCCATTCAGCAAAGGAGCCAAGGAACGCAGTGGTGAGACCAGGCCTAGAGACCCCTGGCAGCAGGCAGGGTGGAATGGGGATCCCTGCATGGGGTGTGTGTGTGCCTGGTTTGTGCCCCCTCAAAATTGTGCGCCATGGGCCACTCCCTCCCTGCCCCGCTACCACCCCGAAGGGAGCGCCCCTGCAATCTGAGATTCTATGGTCCAAGGATAGTTTTATCATACAATCTATTTGTGTCGTGGGCAGGAGATCCTTACCTGTATTTATTTAATATATTTATAACCTACTTTTTAGGGCGCAAACTCTCCACAAGGCAATTTGCACCAGAAAAGTGCCGTATAAGAAACTATGAGATTAAAAAACCCCTTACAATCTAGGAATTGTTATTTTTTAAAGCATTATTCTCGCTGCAGAGCACGATGTGCAAAGTGACTTAATGACAGTGTTAATAAACCAGGAACACGGCTAGGAAATGAGTTGCGTTTGATGGGAGTTAAAGGTGGGGGGGAAAATACAGTGGGATTATATAAAGCAAGGTTTCAAACAAACATAATAGGGAGAATGGGAAATTCTTTGTAACAGAAGCAGGTGTTTCCTGCTCACTGCACATCGCTTTCCCAAGTAGTACGGAGTTTCCGGGGCACGTTATAGGTCAGTTTCTTTGTGGTGAGAGGGTTGTCTTGTTGACAATCTAGTACATTCTCTGTGGGAATGCCGGCTACGCAAGGCCTTGAGTTTTGATCTGCTAGTTAAGTGTATCATCTGCAAAAGCGGGCACTGGAATGCAAACATGTGATCTGCGGAAAGAAAACCTACTGTTAAAATGAATTAAAGCTGTCAAGCATCTGATTCACTTTGGTAATACCCTTTGTTGGGATGTTTGCTTCATAAAGAAAAAAAAATGGAAATGGGGAGAGCTATGTACCTCATATTGGGCTTCAAAAGGAGGGATGCAAACAGAATAATGTGTGGTTCCATCCTGTATATTGCCTCTATATTTGCATACATCTCTGCTTGAAGTACCATTTCAGAAGTCATTCTTTCTCCTAAGGTTGTGTGTGTGTGTGTGTATGCACACACACACACACACACACATACATGGCAAGAAATGGTTTGGCTCCCAGACACTGGGAGGCATTTAGGCATTTAGGCAATGCTGGATTTCCCACTGTTTACACAAGGATTTCTTTCTGGAGAGCAGCTCTTTCTCATTACGGCAAGATGGCACAGCGATCTGGGCAGAAATATTATGCGCCTAAATGGGCATCAAAGTTGCATGAACATTATGTTCTTCTGACTCACTTTTGGTTCTGAGGTATTTTTAAACTTTTATCCTTCGGTGAATCAGCTCTTGTGTAAATCTATCCCCAAACACAAGCCCTTTTGTGGCTTGGAAATAGTGTTTTCTTTTGCTTCTTTATATTCTCTACAAAATTCTGTGTTCTGGACTCGTATCAAATTGAACTGGCCATCTGCTCTTCTCAAACAATTAGCCCCAGAAAGATTCTTCAGGGTTTGGACTGTTTGTGTATGAGTGAACATTCACAGTCAACAATGATTTTATTTTAATCCACAAAGGAGAGGAAAAGAATGATTCTGGTCCTTTCCACACTAGCAGGGCAATTCTGTGCCATGTTTATTCTGAAGCAAATCCCACTGTGTTCAGTGGAACAGTCCCAGGGCTGCCTGAGGCCCTCTAAAGTGTCTATCATTGTGGTCCCACAACATGATAATCTTCCAATCCCCACCAATTTGGCAAAGGACAGAGTGGTTGGTGCACTACTACTGATGCATATAGAGACCTTCAAGCCAGCACCAGCCACAACAATCCTAAGCACAGACGCTTTCATGTTTTGGGTCATTTTGTTTTATTAGTGTCAAGGAGATTGCCTACACCAGTTCATACCTAGGCAGGAAAGTTAAATAAAAACACAACCAAGGAACAAAACAAAACAACCAAAGGAACAATTGAAGCAAGGCAGCCAAGAGATAGGCACTTTTTATTACTGCTGCACCTCTGGTCAGCACCTCCAGATCAAGACCCAAAGGTACTGCCCTGAACAAGAAAATATTTGAGGCTTTTATACAGAGCATCTACCATCAACTAGCCTGCAGACTGTCTCACCAGAGTGGTACGTGCCCTGGTTATCTCTCACTTGGACTACTGCAATGCACTCTATGTGGGGCTACCTTTGAAGGTGACTTGGAAACTACAACTGCAGCAACTAGACTGGTGACTGGGAGTGGCTGCCGAGACCATATAACACTGGTCTTAAAGGATCTTCACTGGCTCCCAGTGTATTTCTGAGTACAATTTAAAGTGTTGGTGCTGACCTTTAAAGCCCTAAACTGCCTATGCCCAGTATACCTGAAGGAACGTCCCCACCCCCATCGCTTAGCCCAGACACTGAGGTCCTCCTCTGAGGGTCTTCTGCTGGTTCCCTCACTGCGAGAAGTGAACTTACAGGGAACCAGGCAGGGGGCCTTCTCGGTAGTGGTGCCCCCCACCCCAGTAAGAACACCCTCCCATCAGATGTCAAGGAGATAAAGAACTATATACAGTGGTACCTCGGGTTAAGTACTTAATTTGTTCTGGAGGTCCGTTCTTAACCTGAAGCACCACTTTAGCTAATGGGGCCTCCTGCTGCTGCCGCTGCTCCGCCGGAGCCCAATTTCTGTTCTTATCCTGAAGCAAAGTTCTTAACCTGAAGCACTATTTCTGGGTTAGCGGAGTGTGTAACCTGAAGCGTATGTAACCTGAAGCTTATGTAACCCGAGGTACCACTGTACAACTTTTAGAAGACATCTGAAGTTTTTAATGTTTGATGTTTTATTATGTTTTATATTTTCTGTAGAATCATAGAATCATAGAGTTGGAAGAGACCACAAGGGCCATCGAGTCCAACCCCCTGCCAAGCAGGAAACACCATCAGCTGTGCAGAGTGGCTGGGGAAACCCAGGCAGATGGGCGGGGTATAACAACAACAACAACAATAATTCCAGGGGGTGAGGGGGGCACTAGGCAGAAAGCCCTTGTGTGGATTTTGGCTCTCCTGGACGCTGTCTCCTATCGCGCCACTAGCTGCAGCAACTTGATAATAAACAATTAGGAAGAAGCAAATGCACATATTTCAAGTGAAGAATGGGGAGTAAAGACTGCTAATTGAAGGGACCTCTGTGAAAGAAGAGCAGTGGGTCGGATCAACAGGAATATATCATGAGAAGACACATCAAGGCTCGGTATGTCAGCAGCAGGACTGGATGGGGCGAAAAACTTTTCTTTCTTCTATGTGATTAACCAATACTCCCCCCCCCAAGTCAGAAACATCGCTTAAATGACCTAAGCTAGATGATTTTAGACTGTGTGAAATGAACTCTAACCAAAAGCATGTTTTAAGGAGATCGAGGAAACTACAAGAGATTTTGGGATGACGCAGTAAAAAACAGCGTCACCATTTTGGCAAGTTCTGTTGAAAGATTTAGGACTCGGGAGGAGGAATGGACTTGTTTTCATACTGCGGGCGAACCTCCTCAGAGGACTAAAGAAGGCGACAGATTTGTGAAGATTAATGATGGAAAGAGTGCTTTTATTTATGGAAGCGATGATATATGGAAACCATCTCGATATGGTTCTTAGACGAACGGAAAAATTCACACAGGATTACAATTGGTTTTTACCTGCTTATGGAGATTATCAGAAGAGGTCACAAAGAGAAAGGAAAAATATATGAAAATAACAAGATGAGATGTGGGAAACAGCAAGATAGGACTGGATAGAATTATGAACATTATTTGGACAGATTTGTGGACATTAACGCAGCAGCAAGAAGATGATTGGATCCCCTTCGTAACTTGAAATATGGGTACCCCCAACAAAAATTTAAAATTCGGCTTTGTAATTTGGAATTTGTGATGTGATGTGATTTGATTTGATTGGTCGGTTAATAAAAATTATTTATATAAAAAACAACAACAACAATTCCCTCACACTCTGGAGATAGTGGTGCTATGCCAGGGCCCCAGAGGCATTTTGGGTGAACTAAAATTTCTGCTGCAAGTAGCAGTGTTTGAAAGCTAGACCAGCTGTCTGTTGCACCTGCCTGCTAGCAGAAGAAGGGGGCACACCATGCCGTGGAGGGCCCCCCCTTCAAGGTGCTGATCATGATCAATGAGACATCCCTTTGGGCATTTGCTCCTCATTTATTACCACACTTTTGTCATCATACTCTATGTAGGAAAACTGAAGTTCACAGGCTGCCCAAACAAAACATACAATCATGCTGTAGACTTATGGAAAGTGCACAAGCTGATATTATTGATGGAGCTTTAAAAATTCCAATCTATGAAGCTTCTTTTATTTTTGCTTTGGAACAAATTCTTTTTCTTTCCCAAATAGGAAGACTTCCTGGGGAGGTAAAGCCTATCGTTTTCTTTCCTCTTTCCTGCTTGTCTTTTGCCACAGAAGCTAAAGGACGAGAACAACAGGTATTTCATTACTCTGAACCATGCCCAAAAGAAAGCAGGGCATCTAATTTCTATAGATTTCTTCATGGTGTATTACTGGCAGTAACATTATAATCCTCCCTAAATCGCCCACACAATGGGAAATACCTGATGGCGATGTATGGGATAAGGAACTAGAATAACTCTGAACATGAAGGCAAACATGCACAAAGGAGTGCTATAAACAGCGTGGCACATTCAAGAAAGGTTCACTTTGTTTACAACATGAAAACCTACACACACAAAATGGCGTGGTTTCAAAAGGCAATCCCATGGGCTGGTTCTTTTCTCTTTACAGCAATTACTATATAGAAAGCAAATAGGTAAAGGTAAAGGGACCCCTAACCATTAGGTCCAGTCGTGACCGACTCTGGGGTTGCGGCGCTCATCTCGCTTTATTGGCCAAGGGAGCCGGCGTTTGTCCACAGAAAGCTTCTGGGTCATGTGGCCAGCATGACTAAGCCGCTTCTGGCGAACCAGAGCAGCACACGGAAACACCGTTTACCTTCCCGCCAGAGTGGTACCTATTTATCTACTTGCACTTTGTGCTTTTGAACTGCTAGGTTGGCAGGAGCTGGGAACGAGCAACGGGAGCTCACCCCGTCGCAGGGATTCAAACTGCCGACCTTCTGATCGGCAAGTCCTAGGCTCTGTGGTTTAACCCACAGCGCCACCTGCGTCCCTTATAGAAGGCAAATACTTGACAGCAAAATCATAAGGTGGGGGGTAGGCAACCAGTGGCCCAGGAAGGCAATCTGGCCCACAGGTTCAGGCTCCAGCCTTTGGATTGGCTCATTTGGATTTTTGAGCAATGCCATGGGCACCTCCATTTCTGCTCACTTCTCTCCCCTGTTCTCTGTGCCAGCCTCTCCCCAAGAGAGAGAGAGAGAGAGAGAGAGAGAGAGGAAATACATGCACACTTGGCGGTTTCAAGGGATGTGGGTCAAAGAAAAAAAAAGCCTCAGTAGAATTTTCCTCAGCTTTGAAAAGTGCATCGAGCTGAAAGAGGAAATGGGAAAGAGCCCCAGTCTATTAACTTCCTCTTTCAGCCCTATGTACTTTTCAAGGGAGAAATGTTTCACCACCTTCCTTGACCAAATGGGCAGTGGGGGGTTTGCTTCAGCGGCTCTGAAAGCATAAGGGCGAGACCTCAAGTGTACCATTGCACCCTGTGTCACATTGGCAAGCCAGTTATGCGGGTGGCGCTGTGGGTTAAACCACAGAGCCTAGGACTTGCTGATCAGAAGGTCGTGGTTCGAATCCCCGTGATGGGGTGAGCTCCCATTGCTCGGTCCCTGCTCCCGCCAACCTAGCAGTTCAAAAGCACGTCAAAGTTCAATTAGATAAATAGGTACTGCTCCGGCAGGAAGGTAAACAGTGTTTCTGTGCGCTGCTCTGGTTTGCCAAAAGAAGCTTAGTCATGCTGGCCACATGACCCGGAAGCTGTAACACCGGCTCCCTCGGCCAATAAAGCGAGATGAGCGCTGCAACCCCAGAGTCGGTCACGACTGGACCTAATGGTCAGGGGTCCCTTTACCTTTACTATATTGTATATAGGAGCATTGGATAGGGGAAGTTGCGTGAAGACAACAATCCATCTTTAGCGAGCAGGGGTGATGAAGTGCCCTACATATATTCTCACCAGTAGATTGTAAAATGATTATGAGAATATTGTTTTGGGGGATGTGGGGGGTATCTGTTCTTTTGACTACTTTTGCTAAATTCAGGTCCAACGATTTGAGATCTGTCTAATCCTGTCTAGGCCACTGAAGATAGCCGGGTTTATTTCCAAACATATAAATGTAGCATCAGGCTCACTGGGCGACAGGAAACTGCCCCGAAATGGTAACTGCTTGGATAAGGATAATGAACTTGTGCTTTACTAATAAGTGTTTTTTAAATGGTTATGTGAAATGTGAGTTGTAGGGTCACCGAAATCTTAAACTCAGGTTGGTCTTATTATGCAGGATTGTAGCGATGCCAAGAGGGTGGCGCCAGTTAAGATGAACCTCACACAGCAGAGTTTGGTCCATGGGGGATAATGGGGCAATGCCCCACCAACTTCATCCTGCCCTCACCTTCCTGCCTTCTTTTTTTCTTACCACCTGCCCAGGGAGTGTCACTGCCTGACATCTTCCTCCTCCTTAGCCGCATTGTTGGCCATGTAGAACTCAGCAGGGAGGACAATAAGGGAAAAAACCAGAATTAGTTGGTCTCGCCCATCATTGGCTCTGGCATTGCCTTCTGTTTGGTTCTTCTGCATTCCACCCCACAAGTTTTGATGGACACCTGCCACTATTAACCTGTTGGTAATGAAACTTTAAGACAACAGAAAATATGTTCATTCGGCAATCAAAGTTCCACTTCGTTCCAAGCATAACCCTTTCTCCAGGAGAATGTTTTCTGCCAATTTAGCTACAGCGGAAATACTTTCAATTTTCTGAGCCTTAAATTATCACGTTCAAAGTTAGGATGAGTCTAGAGCAGGCCTTTCTGAATCGAAGGTAGCAGAATCACTTATTTTGATTCATGTAGCCATATCTGGCAGCATATAGACCCTTGGAAAATGGTTGTGCAGCCTTTAATGTGTTGGGATTTCTTGAGTAATCTGTTGAAATAATAGATTTCCTATGTACCTTGCATTGTGGCGGAGATGGCCAGCTGGCAACATGGAGGCCAGGTCTGGCCCCTCTCCTGATTTTTGGCATCCCATACATTAATTCCATGTTTCCATGCTTGGCAGGCCTTGAATAAAATTGAGATGCAATCTTCCTTTGTTTTTTTGCATCCTCTCAATTTGTACAGGAAGTGGGTCCCTGCCAGCTACTGCTTCCAACCGGTGTGAAATAAGAGCATGCCCCAGTGGAAAACCAAGTTATAGGGGTTTCTTTATATCCTACACTTTCACCCGTAATTCGTACCCTCCAACATTCAACAGGTGAAGATAGGGACATTGCTCATTCCCCTCCCCAACTGACCCTCCTCAACCCCCCATTTTTTGTTCCTGCCTCCGCAAACCATTTCCACCACCATTACACCAAGGGGACCTGCAGAAAAACTCTCCACCATCCTAGGAAAACCCTTAAATCCCATTTTTATTTATTTTAATTTTGTTCTTTGGTAGGTTTACAACAACAGCAACATTCATACCCCGCCCATCTGGCTGGGTTTCCCCAGCCACTCTGGGTGGGTTACATGCATATATAAAAACATAATAAAACATCGAACATTGAAAACTTCCCTATACAGGGCTGCCTTCAGATGTCTTCTAAAAGTTGTGCAGTTCTTTATCTCATTGATATCCAAAGGGAGGGCGTTCCACAGGGAGGGTGCCACTACCGAGAAGGCCCTCGGTAGAAAAACCACATATCAATAAACAATTTTTAATAATTTTTTTTAGAAAGGGGCAAGATTTAATGCACACTTTACCCTTGTGTATGCATTTTTGTGCATGTTATGTGGCTGGGGAACTGCACTACAAAAATTGGGAGAAGTGTGAATTTTAAAGTGTGACTGTGTTTCTTGATCATAGATGGCCGCTTCATTGTTGTAGCACCCTGCTTGTGGTTAACGCTTAGCTGGAATGAAATATTCAACGCAGCAATAGAGAAATTAAAATAATAATTTATTTGTCAGACAAATAAATGATTGGCACAGTGGTATATTTACCAAAAGCTCTGCACACCCCAGCCCTGGTGACCAGCACTTATATTCCCTCAGCCCAGCCTCCTTACTCCTCCTTTGGCTGCCTCTGTCCAATCAGCCTGGTTGAAATTCCTATTGGCTGTTTGCTAGAACCAATCATAAAAGATACACCCATTTCCTATTACCTTTTATGGGAGACAAAGAGCTATATTTCCTTCTATCAATATCTTACATTTGCCTTGACAAGGCGTCTTAAATATCAGATCACCCTATGCCCTTTGCTCTTCTGCTCTTTGTTCTTCTGCCCTTGGCAACAGGGGCAAATGGCTAAAACAGATGGCTCATGGTTTCAAATTTTGTCATATAAACAGAGGTCTTGGGTTCACCTTCTCACACACCATCAATGAAATAAGAATCTAATATAAGTTGTTGCTATTAGCTCTTTGCCTTTTAACCTTCTCAGGATACCTTAAACCATGTTTTGATGGGAGGCACTATTTACCAACTCTAATTAGTGTTTTTGCAGCTTGGATTGTATTCTGTAATTCATATGACCTTTTGTTCCCAGCTTTTGCTCCTTTTTACAACTTTGAGGTACTGCAACAAATCAATGAGGGGCCCTTGTTCAGGAGAATAAACAAAAAGACTCTCAGCCAGGTGGTTTCTGCCTGGCCTGGAGCAAGCATTTGGAGCAAGCATTTGGAGCAAGCATCTACAAATATATTTTTAAGCTTATTTTAAAATACAGATCTTTGATCAGATGCCTCATTCCCCCCTTTCAAGCTCAAGGACCTTCATCCCAAGTGTCCTTGATAGCTTGACCTTCATCATATTCCTGAGGTAAAGCTCTGTATAGGGCCATGATATGAGGTAGAGTTTCATTTGAAATCATCTTGCTAATTGTACTTCTAAAACATGAAATGATACACGGCACCATACATAAAACCATGACTACTACCGTCAAGAAAAACAAGCAAGACAATAGTATCCCTTTGAGTCCTGCAACATTTGGTAACCAATTGGTGAGCCATCCCATATCCCATCCTTCCCATGTTTGTACTGGGACATGTGCTATACTCTCCATCTTTGTGGCCAACACACGGATTGCCTCACCATTATCAGAAATGTTAAAGCAACAGGCATTCCCTGTCAAGTTCAAGACTCCACATAGGCCTCCCTGCCTGGCAAGTACATAATCCATTCCCAATTTTAGCTGAAAAATGGCGGCTCTACTTTCATCCAACTGTTGTGCAATTAGTCTCAAACTCTGGGCCGTTGCATTGGTTACAAGTTCCACTACTGCTTGCAATCGAATTATTCTGTTTAGATTATAAATAGAATCCCGTGCCCCTTGTATCAGCTCATCAGGATTCCAGGAGGCAGGATCATAATAGGCTATAATGCGCTCTGGTGGCCAATCATCAGTATCGCTCCAACTCTGGGTACTTCCTCCTGCTATATGAGAAATATCAGCATTTCTTCGTGTACGTTTGACTGAACTAGTGGGCATAACCCACATTGGTGGTAATACCCATCCCAGGAAACAAGTCCCACTCCATTTAGAAGGGAGTTGCTTGTATGCCCATTCTCCACATATCCACCACAACCATCGGGTCTGAGGTTTTTGGAACGTGGAGTGCATAAGGCGAAATATCACAAGGGGTAAAGAGTTCACAATACAGTATGTTAGATTGCCTTTTGCTGTCACAGTTTTGTTCCACACCATTTTCCATGCATGAATAAAAGGAGGTGCACAGGGCAAGGTATTCCGAGTTCGATAGGAAGTACCGTCTGCCCAGGTTTGATTATTCTTAATATAATTCCAAGTATAGTGGCAACGAGAAGAGCCTACCATGGTAGAATCAGCTGCATCTGATGATTTATGTACACAGAATTCCCCTTGTACAGGTATAACTCGTATTGGTTTAGGTGAGTTCCATCCAGGGAAATTCTGTACTTCTGTTTGATATGGCATTTCGCTTACCATACCAATGGCATTTAATGGTATCGGTAATAAGGGCATACCTCCCTCTGAATCATCTGGCCCAAGAGAGCAAACAAGGCAATTAGTCTTATTTGTAGCATTGGCTACCATTTCAGCTAAGCCTACCCACATATTGTGGTCATGGCGGAATCCATATTTAGCAAATTTGGTCAGATTCAAGGACCCTTCCCCTTCCCAAGGGATCAGGATTAATAATAAAATCATGTTGATGTCTAGTATATGCATTCCTCCCACAAAAGATTACCTTATTGTGATAGCAAAAAAATATTAGCCCCAATACAATTCCCCCAGTGACAGAAATGGGAAACCACCAAGACCAAAACATATATCCCGAGGATCCCCAATGAGTAATATCCCTGATAATTGTTCCACAAGGGGGGGGGGGCAGTCAATCAATTATATAAGAGAATCTTCCCGTTCACAATCGCTGGTTTAGACGCTCCTCAAGCTTCAGGCGTGCGCAGGTCAGCCAGCTTCCAGGTTGTGGCTGCAGCAGGCCGGTCGTCTCAATGTTGCCCGTGACCTAGCCCGTTCCCCGTAGGGCTAGATACAGGGGTTTTTGGAGAGAGTCAGTTTTAAAGGATTAGAGGGGTCACCTTTGCACGTCCAACTGCCTTCGGACTTCTTCAAACGGGAGTGATGAATCCAGGGGGTCACCTCAGCTACCTTCACCGCTGTTGGAGTAGAGAGCAAGACGGTGTAAGGCCCACGCCACTTAGGTGCAAGTGGATCACGTTTCCACTCTTTCACCCATAGCTATCGCCAGCCCGGAACTGATGAATCGGCTCGGCAATGCTGCACGGCGTGCGCTGAGGGCCCACCTGTTAAGAGAAACAAACAAACAAACAAAACACGGGAGAGAGATTGCACTTGTCCCTGTGTCACATGGTCTCCTATTTGAGGTCAGCTGGAATATCCCGAACAAAGGAGGGTGGCCTCCCATACAGGAACTCAAAAGGTGACAACTTAAGTCTTTTTGTGGGTGCGCACCCTTCTGATTTCTGAATTTTCTTACGAATGTCAGAAGCGCACTGGGCCACAAAAGTAGCAGTAATCATTCTGCTGTTTTCAGGGGCTTCAGGGTCAAAAGGAGTCTATATACGATAGACTTCCTGCAGCCTCTCAAAAAGTCTCTCGGCCAAAAGTAGAACATTTGATTTCTATTCTACTTCTGAGACTTTAGACATATTAGTGGGCTTCTGGCATGCCCTGCGGATACCTTGCACAAGCGTCTGGCGGTAGGTAGTAAGCCTGGCCAGGTGAATTGCATTGTTTGGATCCCAATTAGGATCTTCCAAGGGAAAGTTTGTCCTGGAGATGACAAATATTTCCCACTCTGGCCTGCTCATGCAAATATATCCGTGCTTTTTCAATTCATTAGACCCATAGTCGTGAATGGAATGTATTGGAGGGTCGAAGTTCGAGGTGGCCGTGGTCCGGGTTGCCCGTTAACCAGCACAGGCTCCTCAAGTGCATCAAATACTCTTCTAAGAGGGGCTACTACGTGACCTTTCTCTTCACTTTGCTCTAGGGGCCTCAAATCATAGGGGATGGTATCTGTCCCAAGGCGTTCTTTTAGCAGCTTTATACGCCTGGCTGTATTGCTGGCTGATCGTTCAAGGTCTCCCTGTAACTTCTGTAATAATTCTCTAGGACTTGGACGTACAGGGGTTTGGGGTGGGCAATCAGTTGTTCCACTAAAGGAGACTGTAGATGGAGTTCTACTGGGACTCACAGGTGGAACAACCACTTCTGCTTGGGCTTTATTATAGGACTCCAATGCCTCCTGAAGATATTTATCATAATCTATCAAGGAATCAAGGTCTGTGACTTCAGCTCCATTACTCATTCCACTTTCTTGCCTTGGGGTTACAACTGGTGGAGTATTTGGATTAGGCTCCCCCCGACGTGGAGCATAGGGTGGAGGTGAAAGCACCTCTTCCTCTGGTCCCTCAAAAATGGGTTTGAGTTTATTTGGCAAGATTCCTTTCCTAGCTTCGGCTTTTACAGCCAATAATTTGCATTGTTGGACTTTGCATTCCCTTATCCATGGAGGATTATTATTTAATGTGCTCAGCCAAGAGTCTATATATGAAAATTGTTCTGGGCACCCTCCAGTTTCTTTGGTAATGTTAGACCAAAGTTTGCTTGCTAAATTTATATCAAAAGTTCCTTGAGACGGCTATGCAGTATTTTGTTTCGGCCAGTCTAATTCACATAACGTTCTCAAGCGCTCTGGGGTCATTTTTGACACCATAAGCTCCTGAGAAGGCTTTCTTAAAATTATTTAACATACATTCAAGAGGTGTATTTCCCCCCTTTGAACCTCCAACTCCCATTGTATGGCCCTGTGAAGTATCCACTCAGTCACTCACACACTCGCTTCGTGGGGTTCCTTGCCCAGTGAAGTCGCCTTACTGGGAAACGAAGTACTACCCACTCCACACTCAGGTCAGCTACAAATAGTACTTTCTCACACATACAATGCACTGGATACTTCACCACACTCTACCTCCCAATATTTCCCTTTTCCTCCACCAGACCAGCATCTGATGTACCCAGCCACCTAGCGTACTCAGTTCCCCTTAACTGAGACGCAGAAGTTTGATCAAGACTTCTCTTCCTCCCAATTAATTGGAGGGCCACAATCCCTTTTGTGCACTTACCCTTAGCTGGTTCCCTGTTAATTTCTCTGGTTCCCCCCGGTTCCGTCGCCGTTCAGTGAGCAGGGTAGTAGACAGACGAGACTGCTGCGTTCCCCTGGAAAAAAGTTCCAGTGCGCGCTGGGTAAACAGCGAGTGTCCTCCCTCTGGTACCCTGCCCACTAAGGCGAAGGGGCTGCGTTCCAGCAGACCACTTATCCGAGTCACAGAGGCACCATAAAATGTAGCACCCTGCTTGTGGTTAACGCTTAGCTGGAATGAAATATTCAACGCAGCAATAGAGAAATTAAAATAATAATTTATTTGTCAGACAAATAAATGATTGGCACAGTGGTATATTTACCAAAAGCTCTGCACACCCCAGCCCTGGTGACCAGCACTTATATTCCCTCAGCCCAGCCTCCTTACTCCTCCTTTGGCTGCCTCTGTCCAATCAGCCTGGTTGAAATTCCTATTGGCTGTTTGCTAGAACCAATCATAAAAGATACACCCATTTCCTATTACCTTTTATGGGAGACAAAGAGCTATATTTCCTTCTATCAATATCTTACATTTGCCTTGACAAGGCGTCTTAAATATCAGATCACCCTATGCCCTTTGCTCTTCTGCTCTTTGTTCTTCTGCCCTTGGCAACAGGGGCAAATGGCTAAAACAGATGGCTCATGGTTTCAAATTTTGTCATATAAACAGAGGTCTTGGGTTCACCTTCTCACACACCATCAATGAAATAAGAATCTAATATAAGTTGTTGCTATTAGCTCTTTGCCTTTTAACCTTCTCAGGATACCTTAAACCATGTTTTGATGGGAGGCACTATTTACCAACTCTAATTAGTGTTTTTGCAGCTTGGATTGTATTCTGTAATTCATATGACCTTTTGTTCCCAGCTTTTGCTCCTTTTTACAACTTTGAGGTACTGCAACAAATCAATGAGGGGCCCTTGTTCAGGAGAATAAACAAAAAGACTCTCAGCCAGGTGGTTTCTGCCTGGCCTGGAGCAAGCATTTGGAGCAAGCATTTGGAGCAAGCATCTACAAATATATTTTTAAGCTTATTTTAAAATACAGATCTTTGATCAGATGCCTCATTGTGAAGTGATATTTGAGCTTCTGTGAATTAGCTCTCAGCGCTGTCACAGCAAAAACATTCTGAAGGGCTCTTTGCTTTCAGTGTTTGTCTAAACGGCAACTAGTAGTCTTTGAGCTAGAAATATCCCCAAGCCAAGCCGTTTAATGAGATGCAGAGGGCTGCCCTGATTCAAGCAGGCTAGAAATATTCGCAGTGGCTTTTCTTGTGGTCTTCCACACTTAGCTCATTTCTACTCCTTCTCTAAGACCAGGAAGTGCAGGGGCGTTAAAAAATGAAGGACTTGTGAAAAAGTCAACCAAATGACTTTTTTTTGTCTTCCAACCAACTTTTGTGTGGATTGTGTTTTCCTAGATTAGAATCTGAAGCAAAACAAACCTTCCAAACTAATCATCATGGATAACTAAGACGGAATAGAAATGTCAGAAGCGGTGGTGGTGGGGAGCTTTCATTGGGCAGTTTTAGAATGCAAAAAAACACACACAATTGTTTAACCTTTCTTCCTGATCAAATAAAAATAAATTAGCATGTGCTCTCATGGACATAGCAAAGCCTCATCTGTAGAAGGAGTTCAGTGTATCAATTATTCAAACATATCCTTTGTGTGTGTTTTCCAAAGAGTACATATCCATCTACTTAATTATTTTAATCCATTTACAAGCAAAATCTTGGTTTCTCCCCCCCCTATTGAACCCTGCTAGAATCTTGTACATATGCCAATAAAGGTTTGAGAATCTGAGAAACAAGATCTGCCACAAAACCATGCAGAGCAGAGTGTACCTGCTCACTATTTCAACCACCCAGCCATTCTGTTCTCCATAAAACTTCATTTCATAACCCTTCCCTCAGGTTTCCTATCATCTTCCCAACAACCAGTCAGTATTACGGGGCTACGGAACATGCTCAGACTTCCTTGGGCTCTTTGGGTCCACACTGCACTTAGGGCTTAATTTTTTTGAATTTTTTTTTTTTTTGTCTAAAGGGTGGTTATTTAATTTATTTACTTATTTAATTAGGACTTCTGCAAATCTTGGAACTTCCCTGAGCCAGCTGATTCTTCCTTTGTGTGTGTGAATGGTGTCGTTTTGGGCAGATAAGCACCAGCGTTTTTTCAGAACATCAGAATTATCCAATCTTTCTTCCATCATGGAACTTAAGGTGAAGTATATGGGGTTCCCAGTGATCTCTCTTGCATATCTTAAATTAATAATAATAATAATAATAATAATAATGTTTCCCCAGCCACTCTGGGTGGCCCCCGACAGAATATTAAAAACACGATAAGACATCAAACATTAAAAACGTCGCTAAACAGGGCTGCCTTCAAATGTTTTCTTAAAGTCAGATAGTTATTTATTCCCTTGACATCTGATGGGAGGGCATTCCACAGGGCGGGTGCCACTACCGAGAAGGCCCTCTGCCAGATTATTAGCTTCAGCACAGTAACTCTGCCACACAGCGCTAACTTTTGTATTTGCAGAGAAAAATCTGGAAAACTGTGGGCACTAACAGTGGTTTAAGTTATGGCAGCATTCAACCAAAGTCCTCCCTCCCTCCCTCCCTTCCTTCCTATAAAGATAGCATCATATATACATCCTCTGCAGATGACAACACCTACTGGGAATGCCACCACACACAGGAAGAAACCCCTCCCTGTGTACTTCAGTGCATGCTCATTCAGGTAGTATGGGATTGTATGTTGGAGTCCTTTCCTTTAAAGGCTTATTTGATATTGGTTGGTTGGTTGACTGCATTGATAACCCACCTTTTTCTCCAAGGGGATGAAGGTTGCGTACATGGTTCTTCCCCTTCTTCCCCTTCTCAATTAATCCCCTATGATGTAGGTTAGGCTGAGAGTCAATGATTGGCCCAAGGTTGCTCAGTGAGCTTCAGTGGTTGGGTGGGGATTTGAACCCTGTTCTCCCAGGTCCCAGTCTGACACTCTAATCACTACGCTGGCTTTCTTAATTTGTGGGTCAAGAAAATACTCATTATTGGGGAAAGGTTAGAGCTGACATGGACGATGTCATATGAAGAACAGAGAAAATATGCACGTTTTGGTGGCATCAAATCCCTACTAAATTGGGGAGTACATGCACCCCAAACCATTGGGAAAGGGGCTATACGTCTGTTTTCATGCCCAGTTCCTCATCCAACCACAGATGCAGATAACTATTTCCACATACACCTAGATCTTAGTTGGACCGGAGCAAATGGTTGTGTTTACTTGGTTTAAAAGTTGAAATGTTTTTATCTGAAAATTACATTAAAAATGTTTCCATGGTTTTTGCTTGTTGTATGATACTTTTAATTTTGTAAATAAATTGGGGTAAATCAACAGCAACACTTCTACCTCAGCAAAGCTTTTCTTCCTTGTGTTCAATATGAAGGACGATGAATTATGTCTCCCTGCTTGCATCTTGTACTTTTTAATTCCATCAAATGTGAAAAACCCCCTCTAATAATTCTCCATATTTCCAGCAATTTCACATTATATTTTTTAATTTCCTGAACTCTTTGCCATACATCTGGGCTTGGAACCTATATAACAGTGTGGCAGATTTCCCTTGGGAAATTAAAAGTTAGTGGCTCTTGTTCAATTATTCAGTTGTTCTTTATTAATACAAAAAACAGCAGATGCATAACTTTTTCTTTCTTTCACAAATCAACAGAACGGTGGCAGACCCCAGTTCCATAGCATTTGTCCGTAGGTCTTTTGTTCCTTTAAGTTTACAAAATAGTACATATGTAATTGACATGGGCTCTGATCTGCCAAGTGATATGATCAAATCTTTTTCTATAATACATATCTTCAGTGGAAGGAGGAAACGCCTTGGCTAATACCCAGGGAACCACATGCGCAGCTGGGTCCCATCACTAATTATGGAAGGAAAAGAGCCAGTGGTGTTAACCATTCCTTAGTCAAAAATAGGGAAGCCCCAGCTGTGCTTATGGAACTCAGCTGCTGGATCACATCCCCAATGTTTCGAGAAAGAATAACTTTCTTCTTCTTTTGAAACTGAACGTTTGAAATGGAACAGTCTATCTGGAAGCTCTGCAAGAATTTTACTTACTAGTATTGAAATAAATATTTGTGACTGTTCGAAGCAGAGCAAAATGCCCATGTTTGCTAATCACATTTGGAATGGAGCATTTTGAATTTAACACTCAGTTTTGCATTTTGAATGTTTTCTCTCAAAATTTGAGTCCTTCATCTATCTATCATCTATCTCTATCATCTATCTATCTATATCTATATCTATCTATCATCTATCTATCTATCTATCTATCATCTATCTATCTCTATCTATCTATCATCTATCTATCTATCATCTATCTCTATCATCTATCTATCTATCATCTATCTCTATCATCTATCTATCTATCTATCATCTATCTATCTATTATCTATCTATTATCTATTTATCTATCTATCTCTATCTATCTATCTATCTATCTATATCTATCTATCTATCTTCATCATCATCATCATCTATCTGTCTGTCTATCCATTTGCTAACTTCCCATAGTAATGATTTTCTTGTTAAACAAGGAATGGTATAACCGGATAGCTCAGTTGGTTAGACCATGGTGCTGATAACACCAAGGTTGCAGGTTCGATCCCTGTATGGACCAGCTGCATATTCCTGCATTGCAGGGGGTTGGACTAGATGATCCTTAGGGTCCCTTCCAACTCTACAGTTCTGTGATTCTGTGATTCTGTTCACTGTCAAATGGATGCATGCTATTTATTTATCTATATACTCCTAGCCTACCTTTTCAGCAAGGACTTCAAGGTTTTCCCCATCCATGTTATCTTCACAACAATCTGGTGAGGAAGGTAAAGCTGAGGGAGGGTGTTCCAATGTCATCTAGTGGGTTTCATGGCTGGAGTAAAATTTGAACCCATTGCATGTTAGCTATAAAGTGTTGTCAGCCTCTAAATACCATTGTGTTTCAACTAACAAATGCGGTAAAATACTAAATGCCATTGTACCTTAACCATAAAATACCAAACACAAATATTGAAATGAAATATGATGGGATGTCAAACACACAGATTCACAAATACAGAGTGAAGCCTCTGGAGACATCCGGGGGGATAAAAACAGCACCAAATTCTGCAGAGAGGACAAAATAATAATATGAAGAGCGAATCATTTCAGCTCTAGTGCCTATCAATGCATATCACCAATAATGTCTGTATCAGCATTTCACTAAAAAGGCAAACCATGTTGACAATTTCTGTCTTGAATTTAAAACTTGGACCAACTGAGCACTTCTTTTTCATTTGATTTATCTTGCCAGCCTTGATTTATTTTATTTTTTCTTGACGAACTGCAATGCAACATCCTTTGGCACATACGCTGCATAATATCAGCCATTCGGAATTAGCATTTTGGGACCCTCTCCTTCTTCATCCTGATCCAGCAGGAAATATCTGCATATGTAAATGGTTCCACGTGCAGATTCTTTTGCTGGGCAAGGAACTCTATGCCTAGATTGTCTCCAGATTAACATACATGCAGACATGCGCATCCATAGAATTTCAGAGTTGGGAGGGGTCTTTGAGGTCATTTACCATAGACCCCTGTTCAGTTCAGGAATCTGGCAACTATAGCACTCTCTGCTTTTAAATACTTTCACTGGAGAAGAGCCCATCACCTCCCAAGACAGTCTGCTTCACTTACCAGTGGTTCTTATCTTTAGGATGTTTCTGTTCTGTTTAGCTGAAATTTGCTTATGTGCCATTTCCACCCACTGTCTCGAACTTCCTTTCGGAACAACAACAACAACAAAACACAGATCTGCTCCATCTTCTTTGTGAAGCCCTTCAGATATCTGAAGGCAGCTACCATGCCTCCCTTTAATCTTCTCCAAGTGAAACATACCCAGCTTTCTCAACCATGATCTTATAAGATTCGGGTGTTCTTTTGTTATCTTGCAAAGCATCCAACATACTGCCCATCTGCGCATCTGGGTGTGAATGGCATAACCCACATCTAAATGGCATATCTCATCTGAGCCTCAGCAACGACTCTAGTTAAATTAGGTAAATGAGAGACTGATTTCCCCAAGGCTCAGCAGGAAATTTGAAACCAGATCTCCTTAGCCAAGTCCCAGTATTCTAACCACTAAACTGCTCTGGTTAGGCATAATGTTTTGGCGTTACCATGGGGGCTTATCCTAGTTCTTTGACATAACACTGTAACGAATGTTGATGTGCTGTAAGTTATAAGTGGAATTAAATACTGTTATGAATTTGGGGGGTGAGTCTGAAAAGTTCCCCGAGTTCCTTCCAATTCTTCGGATCCTGTATCTGTGGGGTGTATGTAGAATGCACAAGAGTAACCTTGCCAACCCAGTTCCTGTATTAAGGTAAGGACTTTGGCTGGGTAGTTAAGCACCAGTGAAGAAGTTGGCTTGTCCAAAATGGGTGGACCTCCCACCGTTGCAAGAGAGTTGTGACTGAGCTGGAAGCAGCCTGGAAGCTGAAGACACAGAGTCATGCTTGCTCTGTGCTGGATCCAAAGCTGAAAAGAATGAGGTGTTAATGCAGTGAGCCCCTCCATCAGGTTGCATATATGTGTAAAGAAAACCATATATCCTAAAGACACTTCACCAGGGCTTTTCTTCAGCCAGAACTCACTGGAACTCAGTTCCAGCACCTCTCAGGTGGGTTCCATCGCCATTATAAGAGAACAAGGGAGGCGTTCATGGTGCGTTCCAGCACCTCTTTTTCTAGAAAAATAGCACTGGCCTTCATTGACCTTCATTCCAAGGAAACTGAACCCCAAAGTCTCTCACGACTCAGAGTTTGGGATGGTGTGCAACAAAACCCAAAACTTGGTTGGTTCCAGTTCCAGTTCCAGACTCATACTGTTTATAGCAAAGTAGAATGAATAGAAACTAATAGGAAATATTTGGTTCAGAATAAATGGATTGTAAGCAACCATAAATCCCTTGGAAAAAAACAAAGAATCTCTTCTGCATAGTCCAAGATGTGCCTATAAATTTCAGGAGAAATGATGACTACCCAGCATGTTTACTTATTCCTGGATCACCCCCCACCCCCCAATAATTTCCTTTGAAAGACAAAAATTTGCTATGTTGTTAGAATCTACAAGGAAGGAGAGAGAAAGCGAAATAGACTTTTGGGAAACAATAGCATCAGTGACTCTCTCCATTACATCATGTTCTCATTAGACTTTCAGCTGAATTTCAGAAATGTTATCAGGCTGTTTGCCAAAAGGAATAGTGTGCAGCACAACTGCATACCAGGTAGATGAAGGCACTGAAGGCCCAACTACAGAAGATCTCTCTGCCCTGTTCTTCCAAACAATCTGTGGAATAGCTGTCCTGCGGCACACTTGCAGTTGTGAGGACAAAGCAGGCAAAGAGCTGTTTTCTAGGCTGCCTCAGTGCTTTCTGATTTGAATTCCATGCTGCAGAAGCAACACTGTCTAAATTAAGCAATTTGCAAAGGAGAATCAGATGAAAAGCTTCTATGGCCCAGGAGTGTATTCCAATTTTAAAAAGCCGAAACAGAACCAGAGAAACAAATGTCTTTATATTGATTTATTAAAATGCTGTGGGAGGGATCTCAAGCAACATACAGTGCGATTCTGTGCATGGATATTCATAAGTTAGCCCTATTGGAGTCAAAGGGGCTTATTCCCAGGTAAGTGTATGACTGGAGACTGATTTCCTCATTTGATCCTAATGTGCCAACTGTTGATAAATGCATTCTTCTTAAGATGTTTCTAGGAGCAGTCTTCCGTATTAAGATGTTTGAAATTGTCCACTGTATCCTGCATATGACATTAGAGAAGACTGTACTCTTGGCTGAGTCTCTTTGTGTAATAATAAGAATTAAAATCCTTTTAAGCAGGGATAATCCTGTGAGAATGCGAGCATGCACAACAACAAAACAGTCCTGATGTTTCAGAGACCTTCCTCTTGGTGGTTGCACATGCAACAATTCAGCTGATTTGTGCTGTTGTTTACATTGAGGCCTCCCTCCCTTGGGGAGACATTGTAGGTCATCAGCCTTGTCCATCTGTGCTTATTCTCTTGCCTTATTACAGCAACATTATGAGGGAAGCTTTTATTCCTATCCTAGAAACTGAATCTGTTGCCTCTGGCTCCACAGCTGTTTGGCTTTCAACATCCCATAGGTTATATGCATTCTTTCCAATCTAATGAGACTTTCAGCCTTGTTCTCACATTTTATTTATTTAAGTATTTTAATACCCCTGGTATGTAAAATATCAAGACAGTGTACAACCATATATACAAATACAACAAAACATTAAACACCTCAACAACCATATAAGATTATCATTAAAATGACAGGCTAATCTTAAGAAAATTTAAACCGTGTAGGCCTTTGTCGGCATAAACATTACAGAGGGTGGGTGTCTCAAGCATGCTGAATTCTTGATGGCTACAGCATCACATTGACATGCATTTGTGAATATGACACCACAGAGATAATGGCCGAGATGACACACACATGCAGTCTTACTCTTAATCTTAAGCACCACGCTTCTCAACAGAGTTGGCTCACATGTTCAGCTGCCAGTCATAAAATGTACAGTGATCAACTGATTTATATGCAGAATCAACCCATTGAGGACCTTTTGACAAGATAACGTTACCATGCTGATTCTAACCATCAACATCACCATTTAATCATCAGTGGGCTTATGTGGTTCTTTACAATCTAAATTTTAATAGAGGAGAAACAACAGCAGAAGAGAAGGAAGGTGGGAGTAAAGGAAAGAATAGAGGATGAAGTGCAAGCTCACACTTCAGCCTAGTTTCAGATGGAGATAAGGAAGAAGACAACTTGTCAGGTTTCATATCCAAGACTACCTCCCTCAGGTCTGGGATTCTAAGGCAAATTGCTCACAAACCCTAGTGAAGATTAAGTGATTCCTTTTTTTAAACTCACCTTAAAATTGTAATGGCTGCCTTTGCAGGAAAAACACAACAGCTTTATTCCTGTGATCCTCTGAAGGGATCACATGAATTTTATCCAATTTCCCCATAACATAAAAAGTTGCAATGTGTGTGTGTGTGTGTGTGTGTGTGTGTGTGTGTTCTCATCAAAAATGTCCCTAGACCTATTTGCCTGCAATTTGGCAGAATTTAGCTACTCTGCCTTCAAATTTCATCCACTTCTGTGAAAAGGGGGAAAAGTTATAGCAATTTGTTATTTGTTTTCCTCATAATAAATGGACTTTTTGAGGGGAGGAGATGAAGCAAGCTTTGATGGAACCCAAGCTGAATTGGGCAGGCTGCACAGTGTCCCAGACTGAGGTAGGCCATTTCTGAATTAGGGTCCAAACTGAATCTTGCTGTATGCCCCTAGGAAATCATCCTTTAGGCTATAACAGGCATCCCCAAACTTGGCCCTCCAGGTGTTTTGGGACTACAACTCCCATCATCCCTAGCTAACAGGATCAGTGGTCAGGGATGATGTGAATTGTAATCCCAAAACATCTGGAGGGCTGAGTTTGGGGATGCCTGGGCTATAATAATAAGGGCCTAAGTATGGTTCTGGTGACATCAGACATGTGTTCATGGAATCATAGAATTGTAGAATTGAAAGCCATTCTGAGGGTCTTCTCGTCGACTCCCCGGTAATGCAAGAGAATCAACTAAAGCATCCAGTTTTGGGCAAGATCTTGAAGTTGGGAAAACTAAAGGTTAAAAACATTCTGTGTCTCATTTCAAGCTATGATTACATATGAAGCATTTGTGTGGTTTCAGTTCCGCTTTCTAAATGCAAAAGCAAAAAGAAAAGAAAATCAAAGCAAAACCCAGCTTGTCTGTTTTGGGGTCTAAACCACTGAGTTTGGCTTAATTTCACCTAAAACCACAATTTGTCTCTGAGTGGCTCAGAATTTAAGCTCAGGATCATGAACTTTGGCAAACCTCTCAGAGCAAGTCAGGGTCCAATTATCCTGCAAGTTACTCCCGATGAAATCACTGAGCGCTCTGAATTTTTAGAGTTTGTATGGAAACCTGAAACCAGACGAGTTTTGCCTTGTTTCCCCTCGCTTTAACTATTGTTATCCATGATGCAAGAATCTTTCTGATGCAGTATGAATCCTTTGATAAGGTAACATATGTATGATGTTGGAGCTGGGTTTTTTATGTCTTAAAGTTTAAAGCCTCGGGAAGTTCTTAAATGCAAATCCTGTTGAAATTGGATCATCTTAAAGGATGGTCCTGGTTGCGGGCGGGCCCACAACACAATCCCTCCTTCCCTGGCGTGGGGGGAGTGATGCCAGGGTGGTACCACGATCAGCCCAGGCCTCTTTTGGCCAATCACAATTGAGTGGGGTGATTGTGGGGGTTATAAAGGCGGCAGTGCGATGTGCGCTGAGGACCTGCTTCACACTGCTTCACACCTGCCAACCCTCCCTTTCGTTTTAGGTGCCCTCTGGACTTTGGTTGGTCACCTGTCTTGGGACGGGGAGGATTTTTCCCCACCTGGCAGATTGGCACGGGCCACTTGGTTTTCGCCTACCTCTTAGCAATCGTCACAACTTTGTAAGGTTTTGCAGTTAGGCATTGGCTTATTGATGTGGGGAGGGGAGGGGAGGTCAGCAATTGCCTGTCCCTCCATGTTCAAGGGTATTCCGTTAAAGGAATCCAGGGCCTGGATCCTGTCTGAAGTCCGCTTGAGGCTCTGGGGCCATGCCAGGCCTCTGGGAACACCGATGAGAGCTGCAGGTGGGTTCCACCAACATGGCTCCCTCATTGGTGATTTACCCTTCCTATCTCCCTGCAAGGTGGGCAGGAGTCAGAGTTTATTGCCAATGCCTAAGCCAATACTGCTCACATTTCCTGTAATCAATAAAGTTGTGGCCTAAATTTTGCCCATTAACCTTAAACCAAAATCTGTTTCTGTGTGAATTTATTTCTTCTTGGGGGCCAGCTTGGGGGCCTTGACACGCAAAAACCAGCATCCACCCCCAACTCAAATTAACAGGAGCTTCATACACTGCTGCTATGCAACCCCCATTCATTTCAATAGGACTTGCACAAGAGAACTTCCCCATCAGATTTGCCTTTTATCTGGACATGATAACTGTACAATAATTATATACCCCAAACTACTGAGATTGTTTCAGGGTACTTAGCCAAGATTTTTAAGATCAAATTTAAAACTACTTGATTTTACTTAATGGTGGCTACTGAGCCTTTTTATACATTTATGTGTTGTCTGGATTACCAATGTTTTATGGGTGGTTTTCTCTCTGTCTCTTTTATGATTTTATTGCCTAAATTATACCAGTAAAGGCTGAATGAAATGAATGAAAAATAAGATATATGGAAACCATGAAGGCAGGGGAAAAGCTCATTCCTTACCCCTAAATAAACTGATAATAATTTGATTTTGATTTTTATAATTTGTACTTCCCTCCCCTTTTGATAAACTTGTTCAATGTGACTTGCATATCTTTCTAGTTTTTGAAAAATATGGTTTCAAATTAAGGTAATACAGAATAAAGCACAGTACAGAAGGCTAATATCAAAGGTTAATTCAGATCAATCCAAATTAAATATTGTGGTTTTTTGCACTAACTAAACTCAGTGTTTCTAATGCCTATAGATTCTGATTCTCTGAATCTGTTTGTTCCAAGACTGTGCACACAAAGTCCAGTTTTCCCCAAAACTGCTGCACCAATAGAGTCACTAACTTTTACCCTCGTTGGCAGAGCTTCAGGTACAGTAGTTGAATTGCCAGGCAGATCATTCTTGAGACCAGGTTAGGGTTAATCTGCCCTTCACTATCTACAGGAATTGTCTCACTCCATATATATTGTATCACATAGCACTCTGTGTTATTCATCATTTAATCTCATTGTGAAAAGAAGTTTGCCTCCTCAGAAGAATGGACTTTACTCATCAGAAGCATCAAACAGAGGTTGAAGGGGAATTTTGCCTATGAAAGCTCTTCTTCATTTATTAATTTTTCTATTTCTTTTTTAAAAAAAAATGATTTGAGTGCCTTTCAAGGTAAAACACTCGATACACCTTGATGGGTTCTCAGATTGCTAATGGAAATGGTTATTAGCCTCTGAGAAGAATCTGGATAATGTATTTTTTTATTAGCCAATAAATCATTAATTTGGTAAGGGAGAGAATCCTGAGGGATATTTATAAGGCAGGTTTGGTGGCTGATCGGTTGAGGTAAAAGGGAAGAAAAGTAAGTATGGGAGAAAAGAAGGAAAAGTGATAACAAAGGAATTGAGGTATAATGACTTTTGAATTTTTCCTCTAAAGATCCTTCTTCCATTTTTTTCATTTGCGAATGCCCAGCTGGGGACTTAAATTATGAGGGAACTGTGCATCTGATTATTACTTTGTTCACAGAGCAGAGGAACTGAGATATGCAGTAAGGACAGATGTTACCCCTGTGAAAGTTAGTTGATGTCCAAATTATCTGATGTCCATATGAATTACTTAAGATGCTTTGAATGGACACCAATTATTAGCTGGAAGTAAGACTCCTCTCCAGAGTCTCATCCCTGGATTTGAATTTCATTCCACCATTGATTTTCCAGCTGCAGGGCTTTTGTTAAAAATCTTGAAGAGATCTGCAGCAACACTGGACTATAAGGGAAAGTACTCGTGTACAAATACAACTGGTGTCTGCTGTATTTTGTACATTTTGTAGCGATGGATCGCAGTGAGATGTTTCATACTTAGACTTGCAAGATTGGCTTGCATAACATTATCTGTTTGTGTTTTAATTTACTCTCCATAAATGGTAGGTTTCCCAAGGACTCTTTGTGAAGACCTATTGTCCTTCCCTTAATTGAACATCTGTCAGGTTGTTGTTGTTGTTGTGCTGTTGGTTGCCATTCTGAGTTCCTTGTGTCCCGGAGCTGAAGCCTAGATACACGGTGCGAGGCAGCGGTGCGGCAGGTGGCGGTGCTGCTGTGCGGTGTGTGGCAGTCAGCTCAGTGGGATCCCACCTTTGTCGCCAGTGAAATATACTCAGAGTCGCAAAGTGATTTCATGCTCTTTATTCAGCTCATAGTGAGGAGGAATGAATGAATGTCCCCTCAAAGTATCTGCCTTATATACATTATTTACACAATGGGCTGCACATGATTGGCTAATTCCGGAATTCTACTGTAAGCCAATCAGGTTGCGGATTCACTTCTATCTGGAGCATGATTGGGTGGTTCCTGCCAACCAATCATACTGCTGCATTGTTCTAGGACCAATCAGACTGCTGCATTCTGAATCCTATTGTTCTAGGACCAATCAGACTGCTGCAGTTTGGATCCTATTCAACTCAGTACATAACATTGTTGTTTTCCACGGGCTTAACATTCTGGGTAATAGACCAAAAATCAGAGTTGTTAGACACCTGCAGTGGAATCACACAACTTTCCTGCAGTGCCACATCTGACTGACTGCATATGCAATTTTACATATTTGAATCCTTTCCTGTGTAAAACAACAACCTTGGAAAACCAGTATGTCCGGAGAAAGGGTCACTAACCCCCCCCCCCCCACATGCTGGGTGTATATGTATTAGGAGTTTGGTGCAGTGTTTCAAAACTCGACTCTCCCTCTCTCTCTCTCTCTCTTCCCCTCCCCCCCCATTTCAGAAAAGCACTCAGGCAGAGTCTTTGTCCCAGTTGGTCTGATGACAGATCAGCCAAAGAAGAGAATCGCTGCATTCTCTGAAAGGTCTTCAGAGTAGAACATGAAGGAGAAATTGGCAGGAGTCAAGGATTCTTGCTGGAACTCTGAACTTGGCTGATGAAACAAGAAATGACCCCAAATCGAGAACTAGAATTGATACGAGAGGTAGGAACCTGCACACCAGCTGTCAGGATGTTTTGCTGATGAACACTTGTAAAATGCAGCAAAGGTTTATTCCCAGTTGGTTTGTTTATAAAGCGAGGACGGCTAATTAAAGACAGAGAAAGGTACAGGAATGATACTGATGAATCCCAGCTATAAAACCCATAAAGATCTCTTGCGTTTCTTTTGACGGTATTGAGATTTTGTTTTTTTTACATACAGAGCTCATGTGATGAATGATGGTTTCTGGCTACTGTTGCATGTGTATTTTCACAGCCAGGGAAGAGGATCGTGAAGAAAACAGGAGAGAGGAGGGAGAAAGTGAAAAGAAGACTAATTAAATAATTATTCCAATAAGGCTAGTACAGTAATGTCAACCAGATGTTTTGAAATCCATGAACACATCTGATCTTCAGAAGTGCACACTTGTGTGTGTGTTGCTACACGTTCTCCAAAAGTCAGTTGGATCCTCTGATGGGACAGAGAACTCATAACATTCCTTCACTAGATTATTTCTGATCTGCAAGTTAGTGGCTTTACTCAAACAGGGGGCTACTGGACCCAAGATTTCCAAGCCAGTCCTATCTACTGGGTCTTCTCCACATCTGTTTTGAGCAGGTGGTGGCTGCACTAAGCAGGAAACACAGAAGGATCTGCTGCCAATCAATCAGTCAGGATACTCCTGCTTCCTAGTCCCTGCATGATGCTGGTTCCCAGCACAATGCAACCATTGCTGGATTGTTCAGTTTCAGGATGGGGGAGGGGGGAATTAAATGTTTAACCGCTTCCCTACCTATTAAAAGGTGAAACAAGAAGTTTCCACCTCTCTCCCCTGCTACAGCCAGGGTCCTGCCGCCACCTCCTCTCCTCACTTCCCTAGTGGCAGGGAGGGGGGAGGAGCTCCAGTTAGCAGTTATTCACTGCAATGGCTGAGTTCTACCTTTACTGGTAGAGGCAGCATGCTCGGACTTGGAACTGGAGGAGTCTCAATCTGCACCGGATAGTCTGCCTCAGGCAGCATCTGAACTGAGTCTGGAGCCCCAGGTTCCCCTGCAACAAGCAACAGCTGGGCCGAGTCAGGGTCCTGAGTCTGCCCTGGCTCCAGATGCGGGGATTACCTCGTTGCCTTCAGCTGGGCAATCAAGTACAGCTGCTCCACTACCAGTTGGGTCAGGAGAGGCTGAGGCGGCTCCTGGGTCTAGTAACCCACCAACATCTCCCGAGCTGCAGAGACTCTGGTCTGAGAGAAGGAGAGACCTGAGTACTCGCAGGAGGAATGCTTGCCTTCGGGTGAAACAGGGAAGTGAGTCACCGGGGGATCAGGACCGGCCGATAACCCAACAGAGATGAAAGGCTGTCGGGCCCCATCCCAGGTTGCGGGAGCAATATTGCTGCTTGCTGGAACCTGCCTGAGACCCTTTTGCCTGACCTAGCTTGGTTTCCTGCCTTGTGTCCTGCCTTGGCCCTGTTGGACTGACTCCTTGCGGAACCCTTGGATTCGGGACCGGACCTGGACCGTGTTGCTTGGGTTAACCCCCAGGCCCAGCACAGAACACCAGTGGCTGAGAATCACTGTGAAGTGTGCTGCTGTACTCATGCCTTGTTGCAAGCTTCCCATAGGCATTGGATTGGCCACTGAGAACAGAATTCTGAACTAGATGAGTCTTTGGCCTGATCTAGCAAGATCCTCTGTTGGGTTGCCATAAGGTGGCCAGGAGGAGATGACAGGACTCCTGTACCTTTGGGAGTTGTGTAGAAGAGGGAATGTCAGCAGGTGTAGCTTGTTACTCCTAGCTCTGGCCAACCTACCAGGAGCTCTTGTTTTGCTTGGGTATATGGACCTGGCCTTCAGCAACTGCACAGAATAATAAAGCTTTGTTATTGTCAGGAAAGTTGTACATGAGTTCCATCCTGAGACAAAACAAACACACCCTTTATTCTGCAGAGATAAAAAGATTATATCATTCAGGTTTTGGCAAGGGAATGACAGCTAGGTTTTGGTAAAATGTCTCTCCTCTTATTCCGGATGTTATCCTGCTGAACAGATCTTGCAACCCTCGCTTTCAATCTTCATTTCACCTCTAGCAACGATACAGCAGTTCTTAAGGAATTATTATTATTATTATTTAAAAAATGAGACCACAGTGTGGAAGATAATGAATAAGAAGATTAAGAAAAATATATCCTCCTTTCCCAAGGGAGCCCATATCCAGGGACCAGATCCTTGCTTTAGCTAAACTCCTTAAATCAAGAGAGAAACATCTTTCCCTCAAATTATCCTGGAGTGATCTCTTTGACGTCAGTCGGACTACTATGAAATGAGTGGTTTTTAGGACTGCAGCAGTCTTGGTATAAATTGGCAGGACTCCACTGAAAGCAGCGGAAATCTCTCAGTTAACCCCAGCTGACGATTTGGGCCTCTGTTTCAGACAAGGTATTGACAACACAGAAAAACAAAGAGGGGAGAAAGATATTGTTTATATCAGCAGAGATGGAGCTGAAACCCAACCCTCTTTCCCCAACATATTGTGATCCCAATAGCAATCAAGTACTCCTGCCGTCCATAATCAAAGATTAAGGGTAGGAGGAAAATGTAGCGGAAGAGACCACTCCAGATAGTCGGGAAAGAATAATCTCAAAAACAATGTATTTATGAGAATATAGAAACTACACAGACATGGTGTGTTCTGGACACCTGTTGGGAAGATGTAAGGCTGTTCTTGAGCTGGATTTTATAAACTTGGGCATAATTTGAATTCAATCATGCTAGGGTTACTGTTTCTAGAATACAGAATCATCGTAGAAGCAGCCAAGTACATTTGGGTGGATGTGGAGACTGTTGTTGTTGTTTGCTTGTTGGAGGACCACTACAAAATGTGGCTCTGTCCCTGCAGCCCTAGATACGAGCACTTCATTGCTTTGTAGCAGAGGGAGGCTTCTAGAGGGCTCTCTCTTCCTGATTTGTACCCAGGCTTACTTCTGCTAGGGTGTGGGGACTACAGGGTTAGTGCCAAAGGCTCAAAGAGAGCCAGTGTGGTGTAGTGGTTAAGAGCGGTAGTCTCGTGATCTGGGGAACCAGGTTGGCGTCTCCGCTCCTCCACATGCAGCTGCTGGGTGACCTTGGGCCAGTCACACTTCTTTGAAGTCTCTCAGCCCCACTCACCTCACAGAGTGTTTGTTGTGGGGGAGGAAGGGAAAGGAGATTGTGAGCCGCTTTGAGACTCCTTAAAGGGAGTGAAAGGCGGGATATCAAATCCAAACTCCTCTTCTTCTTCTTCTTCTTCTTCTTCTTCTTCTTCTTCTTCTTCAATTTACCAAAGCAAAATAAAAATGGAAAGTTTTCTCATTTACAGGAGCTGCCGTAGTTGGAAAGCATTGAGATGCCAAAATGGCAATATACTGTAAATTTATCTGCAGAAATTGTGCTTTCACCTATTGGACTTCTGCTCCAAGTCCTCAATGCTTTCCCACTGATGTTTTCTACTGTAATCAGTTACCAGTAAAATGGTACATTGGTAGATGAATGGCTTGGGTCCCGAACAAATCGGCTGCTGAACGCTGCAAACCCGGAAGTGAGTGTTATGGTTTGTGAACGTTTTTTCGGAAGCCAAACACCTGATGTGGCTTCCGCAGCTTCTGATTGAGTGCAGGAAGCTCTTGCAGCCAATCGGAAGCTGCACCTTGGTTTTTGAAAGGTTTTGGGAGTCAAACAAACTCCTGGAATGGATTAAGTTTGAGAACCAAGGTACCACTGTTACTAGTTAATGGACCCTTGGTGTCATTCAACAGGGTTTTCTTTTCTTTTCTTTTCATCTTACCTGGGTTCTGTTTCTTAAGTCACACCAGAATGTTGGGACAGTGGGTGGAACGTAGGGATCCAGCTTTATATAAAAATGTTAAGAGCAATGGGAAACCCATGTGTTAGTATCGGATCAGGGCCAATTATTGCCACAAGGGAAAGTGTTGCCCTGAAGCCACATCCCAGCAGCTTCCTGGTGGAACTAGCAAAATAAGATTAGAGGGACGGATGTTTGCAGGATTGGCTGGAATGGGTTTGTTACAAAACTAATGGGAAGCTGTTACCGCTGCGAGTAGAGCAGGGCCTGTTTATTTTGGTTTCTGCTCCTGCTCGGTGGGCCAAAGAATTTGGTCAGCTGATTCCTTTTGGACTGCTTTTTGTCTCCAAATGTGTAACTGCTAGTGTAACATCCTCTGCCTATTGTGCAACAGCCTGCTTTCCTTTTTAAAGCTTGCCTTTATTAAATGATTGCTTCACTAGGAAATTGAAAGTGTTACTGAAACACAGCTTGCCCAAACATTGTGGCTCAGCTGTCTGCACATAAGATCTCCTTGGGCTTTGTTGCTTGGCAGCAGTTTCTTCCAAAGCCCTCTGGAAATAAGGAGGATGTCTGCCTAGGAAGGCCTTGGACCACAGAGGAAAGAGGCCTTTTCTGCTGAGATGCTTTATCATATACAACATTTATTGGTAGTGCAAGTTATCTTGGCACTTTTTACTTATCAAAAAGGGGGTCTGGTTTGCTTGCTGTTGTTTATTAAATGACAAGAGTGGTCCAAAACAGGCCAAATGGAAACACACGCCTGATTTGTCTTTTGTATTATTTGTAAAATAGATGAAGAATCAGTATTGAGCATATCATGGTTGTGCTTTCTCTGTATAGGAAGAAACCTCTGACACACTTGCAGCGAGTGACTCGCCACTTCTGCCTGGCTAAGAAATGGACATCTGGCCATTATAATGCCTAATTAACTTGTTTTAAACTGTTTTAAATATCTTATTTTAAGGGTGGGTAATAAATCAAAATAGTAAAAATCGCCACCTCAAGGCCTGCCCAATGGAATAAGTGCACAGCTGTAGACCAGTGTAAAATGACTAGCAAAGCAAAATGGCAATGGGATTGTATAAACATCAGGGACAAACTACACATTAATCCTGCTGCGTGCCCTTCAATGTGTAATTTTTCTTGCAGAAATAGCCAGCATTGGGTCCCTGTTCCAGATGCAGGGTAAAAAGGGGTAAATCTTCTCTCTCCATTTGCTTTTATCCTCATAATTATCATTCCTCCCCTCCACCAGTTGCCATTTGCATTCTTCTTCTTTTTTTAAAGTGAAAGCTAAATGCAAAGGTGCACTTAATGTCACACCATATTTGGCCTTCAGGTAGGGTTATTGATAGGCTGAATCACTACAAGTAGCCACAGATAAGATTAAAAGTCAAAGTGAGAATATAGTGACTCAGTTTCAGAACCATCTATTCTGTGGTCAGCAGAGGAGGGTAGTCAAGAATGAGGCATTCTCGTCTGCCACTAGAAGCATCAACGGACGATTATTTTGTTGATTCAGTTCACTCATAAAACCATGTTCCAGTAGGTTCTGGGGTCTGAAGAGCCAATATACTTTAAAGTTGGACCAGTAAGAATGGTTGGCTATTGAGCTCATGCTTCCTTCATCCGTGATCCAACCAGGCTCTGCTTCTGAACGAAAAGGTTGTCTGCTGCCCCGCCCTGATTTTTCCTCTTTGTTTCACCTTCAGGATTGCAGCATTTTTGAGTGTTTGCATTCCTGGCTGCACCAAAAGAGCTGCTTCTTCTGCTCTGTTTGGATCTGAGTTGCTCATCCTTAAAGCAGCTAGTTGGAAGACCAACTCTGATGACCATGTAGGACTTTGCACTTTCATTTCTGCCATGTTCTGTATGAAGACCAACCAGTTTTAAAAACAATTTGTTGCTTGCTAAGCCCGTGCTTTACAAGGAAGTCTGCAGACAGGCCTCTGTAAACATGCATCCATTCCTGAGTTCCTGCTGCATCTGACCTGTCCTGGTTTCATGTTCTTGATGCTTATCCTAAACAACACAATGCTTCCTTTATTCTCTTCCCATGGAACATTCTGGAGGCTTAATCACCATGAGTCACTGTATTAAATGGTCGGCTTTCGTTAGCATGGTTCTACTTTCACTTGGCAGAGGCACTAGAGCATTCCTTCCTGGTTCCATTTTTATAATGGCTAGAACTAAGATAATAGGTGGTTTTTTTCCTTTTCTTAAATGAACTGTAAGAATTTCACAATGCTTAGATTTCACATTGCAAAATCAAAACTCAGGCCAAAGGCTGCAGGAGAAAGTTGAAAACGACAGCTCTTAATTAAAATGTGACGTGAAGTAGCCTGTTTCTGAGGAGGCTTTATATCCTGCATAGGCACCGGCTCCTGGGGCTGCGGCACTTTCAGCCCCCCAATGTGTTTTTTTTTAAGGGGCTGGGCCCCCTCAATGTTCAGAGAGTGTCTGGCTCTGCCCCCTGGTTTCTCACGACGTTGCTCATGACATCAGGACCTCACATCGGGGCCCCTCAATCATCTTGAGAAGATGGCACCTCTGATATCCTGCCCACCTTATGAGGAACAGGATGTTTAAGAAGAAGAGTTTGGATTTGATATCCCGCCTTTCATTCCCTTTAAGGAGTCTCAAAGCGGCTAACATTCTCCTTTCCCTTCCTCCCCCACAACAAACACTCTGTGAGGTGAGTGGGGCTGAGAGACTTCAGAGAAGTGTGACTGGCCCAAGGTCACCCAGCAGCTGCATGTGGAGGAGCGGAGACGCGAACCCGGTTCCCCAGATTATGAGACTACTGCACTTAACCACTACACCACACTGGCTCTGTGTGGCCATGGAGAGTGCAGTGATTTTATATACACAGACACATTTGAGATCCTTGTGGGATTTCTGAGTATATGAGTGTGGACCACATTACATGGTGCTTTACAGAAATGAAAAGGGGAACAAGTACCTGCCATGAAGAGCTTACATTCCATTTAAAAGAAAGGGAAGGGAGAAATGTAGGTGGGGCTGACTTCAAAGAGCTGGCCTTTGAGGACATCTGCTGAGTGCCCACACCCCAGTAGGGTCCCCACAATTGCCAGCTGCAGTGAAGTAGCTGCGCTGAAGAGGAGCATGGATGGTGTCTTACCCATGGGATGAAAGGGTAGCAAAGTCAAATAATGTGACTTAATGCATTTAAATATAGCCCATTGTCATTTCAGTCTAGTGCTTCAATCAGGGAAAGGGCCTGTCACTCTCCAGATATGGTTGCATGCCTCATCAGCATGGGATGATAGGGGTTGGAGACTGGCAGGTTCACTAAACCTGGATTTAAACTGTTTTAAGACTTAATTATAATATCAAAAATTCTCTCTTTGTGTGTGTGGTGCGCACACACTGATTTTTGTTTCTTCCCATTTGGAGCCATTTTAAGAGATGTCATTCTTGAACCAGGCCCTTGTTCTTCAATCAAACTGGAACCTGTGATGTGAATTACCGAACTGCTGGCATAAACCCAAGGACCCTGTGCCTCTGCACACACCCCACCAGTTCATGTGTCAGTATGCGCAGCTCACAACAGAATCACAGCAGAGGGGTGAGACCTGCCTTTATTTAATAATGGGAGCTATCTAATATTCAGAGGTCATTATACCTCTCAGTTCTGTTCCTCCAAGATGGGCAAAAATCAGAATGAGCTCACATGATCCTCTTTGGCTTGGCAGCTTTGCTCATGTCTGAGTTGTTATAAACCCTACTGTTTGCGCAGCAAGCTTTCTGGGAGTACACCTTTTTTAAAAAACAAAACAAAACCCAACTTTATTTAGCGCAGCAAAGATTTACAATCTGGTTATCCAGATGCTAATCACTGGGCCAAAGCGTGCGATTGGTCTAAGAGCCCTTGCAAAGTTTTGTTTCCTCTAAATAAGAAAGTATTTGGCCTAATGTTCTGTGTGACTATATTCTGATACTGCTTACCTCAGTTATCAGTTATGTCTTGAGTTTTGATTAAGGTTTCAGGTAATATGTTGACTGCCCAGCCCAACTGTGACAACTGGGCAGTAGAGCCAGTCAAGGCAGAGACATTTTGCTGCCACTGCACAAAAGCCCTTAATATTTTACAAGATACATTGATAGGTAGAAGCACAGGCGCCAACTCAAAAATATATATTGGGACAGGGCCTCCCCATAGCTGCAGTGGACCTCGTGCAATTGGCCTAAACGTGCAGTAGTTGGTTCATGCTGCTGTTTCCTGCAGATTTGTCAGCGATCTTCTCAAGGTTGCTGCCTGATCGAAATACTTATATGCAACAAGGATCATGGAGCTTCCACATAGGGAGGAGTCAATCACAGTCACACTTGCTTCCTAGGCAAGGAAACCTCAGCACATCCATTAGCATCTCATGCCTTGCCCAAGGATGGAGTCATAACTCACAGAAAGCAGTCTGAGCAATTTCTGTGTCATCTCTCTCTCTCTCTCTCTCTCTCTCTCTCTTCAGCTGAAATTTTCTCCGAAGGAGAAAGAAAACACACACACACACTCGCAATCTGTCTTGAAGTTGTCTCTCTCAAGCTGCCTGTCCCCTCCAATATATTCCTCCCATATGTTACCTTCCCATCGGGCTAAATATTTGGATTTCGTGTATACTTTTAAAGCAAACTTGCCAAATGCGAGAGCGGCTCCAAAACAAACAAGTGGTTTATAGGCACATTGTCAACAAGCAGGTCAGATTGTATTAGCCTTGTTGACCCTCCTCTGGTGTCAATGGAGCAGTTATTTTCTCTGAGAACAGCCAAGTCTCTGACTCATCAGAAAGGACCAAGAGGAAAAGAAAAAAGCAGATGGATCTGAGTTACTGCTGGTAGTGGAAGGAACTGGGTTTTTTTGGCAAGGGAGAGAGGTAAAGCTTAATTTCCACCACTTTTTCCTCAAGAAATGCAACCTCCTCCTCACGTTTGGCAGCTTTATATGTTTATATTCAATGGCGGCTGGTGCCCACTGGGTCTGGTAGAGCAGATGGCAGGGAGAGCAACACTAGGTGGAATCAGAGCCCATGACAGGCTGAGCCAACTCAGTCTAGATTTGTCCCCATCCTCCTCTCTGCTGAGTTCTACACGAGCAACACTGAGACAAAGGAGGAAGCTGATTGGCTGTGCTCTGCTAAGTACAGTAATTTAATTTACTGAAATTGGGAATGCTTAAATGCATTACTGTGTGTTTAATTCTGGAATGTTCCCCAATAACTTCCGTGTGATTGGTTAACTCTGGTCACATGGGAGGTATCTTATCACATTCTCCATTTTGGTCTTGTGTATGAGTGACTTGACTGTAATGGCTGCATCTCCATGAACAGTGCTGGCTAACTCTCTCTAAACACAATGAGAGGAGTGCTAATGTTTCTGTGCGAATGTATGTGACAGAAAGAAGCATGGAAGCTGATGTTCTCGCAAAGAAGCAGTAAGGAGAAGTCTGCTGGAAGGAGAGTGGCTTTAATGAGCACAACTTCCTATACCAGGGGTGCCCAAACTTTTTTCAAAGAGGGCCAGATTTGATGAAGTGAATATGTGTGAGGGCTGACCTTTTTTTATGATCTTACACCAAAGTTGTTGAGATTTTTTAAGGATTTGACCCCAATAAAGAAACTGCCACAAGGGCCAGATAAAACTGGCCAGGGGGCCGGATTAGGCCCCCAAGATGGACTTTGGACATGCTATGAATAGGTTTTATGGTCCACTGAAATCAAAAGAATGGGATGACTCTGATCCTAGGCACACTTGCCCCATTGAACTCAGCGGAATTTATTTCTGATTTTAAACACACATAGGCTTGGCCATGAAGGTATTTAGAACTGGTGCCAAATGTCAGTTCTTTCCTATCACCATAGAGAGCAAAGGCAATGCAACATTACCAGGAAAAAGCATTTATATCTATTGTGCTGAAAATTTCCCAGAAACAGAAAGTATTAAAATGTCAGCTTTAAGTAATAAAAATGGGACAAATAAGAAGGACTTCTTGACTGCTGGCAAATAAATTTGTATCTTGGCTTTCAAATGTGTCTTTGCAAGGGTTGCAAGGCACTGGTCAAATGAGGTAATGACCGTCCCTCACTTCTCGTATGCTTGGTGGCACTCCTTTAGCAGCAAACATTTCCCTGGGTCAAGTCAGACCGATTCCTAGCTGATTCTAGCCTGTTATATAATGATCGTAGAGCGCTGCTGTGTATCTAAATGTTGGGGAAACAGCCGCAAGGCCTCTTTCTTTATTGCTTTAGTGGCTGTAGGTTTGTGGATTTACTATACGCACCAGGTGAAAAGCTACTCATTTGTCAGATGATCATACAAAATAACTTGCTTTATAGGGGTAAAGTCCAGTTTGTGAAATGTAAAATGCCTGATGGTAAGCTCGAAAGTTTTCATCTAGGCGTGATTCAGAAAGTAAATATCTGAGTGCATGTATTCTATGTACAAAAGCCAACGGGACAGTTGAATGTTGCTTCAACACTAGCATAACATGAGAACACAAAGCCCTGCTGAATCTGACCAATGGTCCATCTAGAATAGCATCCTTTTCTCACATAGGATTATGGAACCATAGAGTTGGAAGGGACCCAATGGCCTTCTAGTCCAACCTCTGCAATGCAGGAATCTCAGCTAAAGCATCCATGACTGATGGCCATCCAACCTCTGCTTAAAACCTCCAAGGAAGGAGAGTCCAGAACCTCCTGATGGAGACCGTTCCACTGTCAAACAGCTCTTACTGTCAGAAAGTTCTTCCTGGTGTTTATTCGGAATCTCCATTGGTCCGAGTTCCACCCTCCAGAGCAGGAGAAAACAAGCTTGTTCCCTCTTCCAGGTGACAGCCCTTGACGCATTTGAAGAGGGCTATCATATCTCCTTTCAGTCTCTTCTTCTCCTCCAGGCTAAACATTTTCCTGATGTTTAGTCAGAATTTCATTTCTTGTAACTTGAAGCCATTGGTTCAAGTCCTACCCTCCAGAGCAAGAGAAAACAAGCTTGTTCCATTTCCCATACAACAGCCTTTGAGATACTTGAAGATGGCTGTCGTATTTCTTAGTCTCATCTTTTCCAGCTCCTTCAACCGTTCCTCATAAGGCTTGGTTTCCAGACCCTTGATCATCTTGGTTGCCCACCAGATGCCTATGGGAAACTCTCAAGCAGAACCTGAGCACAAAAGTACTTTCCCCACCTGCAATTACCAGCTGCTAGTATTCAGAGGTGTACTGCCTCTGATACTGGAATGCTGCCAAGCCACCATGGTTAGCAGCCACTGATACCTTGGTCTCAATGAATTTGTCTATAACTCTTTTTGATAGTATAGCATCTACAGGGTGTTTTGTCCAAAACCTTGCTGCTGCTCTGCACGCTCCAGCACTGGCAAGCCGAGACTGCCACCTCACTCTGCCTGATAGTATTTCTGGCTCTGCAAAGCTCATACCTTCTAACATTTATCCAATGAAAATAGGGACATCCTATATAACAACAAGGGACGCGGGTGGCGCTGTGGTCTAAACCACTGAGCCTCTTGGGCTTGCTGATCAGAAGGTCAGCGGTTCGAATCCTCGCAACGGGATGAGCTCCCATTGTTCGGTCCCAGCTTCTGCCAACCTAGCAGTTTGAAAGCACGCCAAAAATGCAAGTAGATAAATAGGTACCGATCCGGCGGGAAGGTAAATGGTGTTTCCATGCGCTGCTCTGGTTTCTCCAGAAGCGGCTTAGTCATGCTGGCCACATGACCTGGAAAAACTGTCTGCGGACAAATGCCAGCTCCCTCGGGCTGTAAAGCGAGATGAGCACCGCAACCCCAGAGTCGTCTGCGACTGGACTTAACTGTCAGGGGTCTTTTACCTTTACCTTTATATAACAACAAAACAACAACAACAACATTTATACGCATCCATCAGACTGGGTTGCCTCAGCCACAGAGAAGCTACCAACATATAATAAAACAAAATTAAACATTAAGAAACTTCCCTGTACGAGGCTGCCTTCAGATGTCTTCTAAAGGTTGTATAGTTACTTAACCCTTTGGCTCTGTGGGTCGCATAACTCCATACATTGCAACCTTCCTGCAATCAAAATAGGGACGTCCTAAGGAAAAGCGGGACATTCCGGGCTCAAATCAGAAACCAGGATGGTTTCCAGATCCTTCAAGTGCTCCTATTTTCCAGGGACATTCCCAGATTTACAGAAGCCATTTTTCAGTAAGATGGATAATTCAGTCTGGTGACACCCCACTCCATGCCCACTCAGAAAGCGGTGGTGTAAAGAAACAGTTTATCACCACATCTGTTGTTTGTTTTAGGGACATTTCAGGATCCTCTACTAGTGCTACCCTCATGGAGCTTTCTGTGGATGTAACTGTGGTCTGTGGAGTAGAGGCACCTCTGGCACAGATCTGGAGGTCTGCAGATCTGGAGGTTAAGGTTGCTCTGTAGGTGAGGTGTATATAGATTTTCCTGAGATGAGCGCTGTGTTGCTTGTGTTTTGGAACTGTCCTAGTATACTATGTAGTATTGGCTCTGCAGTGTGTAGAGGAAATCACAGGGTATAGCATACCCTTAGATAATTTAGTAGCGCTGTCTGGATATTTGCAGCATGAGGATCTGGAAATGATTTATTAGCAGCAGACAGAATGGCATGGCAATGGCCCAAACTTAAAGAACACACAAATCACCCCTGCTAATTGACTGTCTATTCAGGGTATAACATATTGTTCTAATGCTGAAACTGACTCATATATGTCATGTAATGTATGAGAAGTTCAACTATCAGGCAGGGGCTTCTTGAGAAAATGAGAGATTACTTTTGATTGTTTTAGGGGTGCAGGGGAATGCATACTGATTATGATGATAATATTTATTTATTTATTCATTCCCTGCTCATCTGACTGGGTTGACCCAGTCACTTTGGGTGTACTGATGTACAACCAAACACTTGGCTCAAAATGTGTGGCTTTAATTTGCTATCTTATCATAAAGCCGTTAATTGTAATGGGCTTTCAACTCTGCTAGGCAAATGACAAATGGTTTGTGACACCTATGCAATTAATCTGGTGCATATTGTCCTTTCAAAGTAGGCTTCTTTTGAAATGCCAAGAGACCAGATTTTCAAGCCATTCCCAATCGCCACAACTTTGTGTGTTGTTGTTTTTCTTCTCATTTCTGCCTTTTGGATAGCAGGAATCAAAAGGGTGCAGTCATGACTTATTCAGCTACCTTCCAGTACCTCAGGAGTGGGGATTTCACTTCAGTGACAATTGTGCTGATGGCTGAAGTCCTGAGTCTGAAGCCTACTGTAACAAGTGGAGTAGGCTCATAAAAACAGTTCCCCTTGCCTGTCAGCATGCCATGTTTATGAAAGTTGGCTTAAAGCAAAAGGAGTAATTAAAATATTAAAGTTCCAGAGATGGTTTGCAAGCTCTTGAGTCATCGCCACAGTGGGCTTTATTTAACCTCACCTGGCCAGGCACGCAGCATCACACACGGAAGCCGACAGAGAAAAACTCGCACTGAAGATTCCAGCCGAGGGACGGGGACAAATTACGAAACCTAGTACCATTGACTAATAACCTGCTATAACACTTAGCTGGTATTTTTATTTATTTATTAGAATATTTATGAGACGCATTATCATAAAAAATGTCAAGGTGACTTACAAATGCAATACCATTGATCTATAAATATCTATACAATGTGATCTAAAACTTCAGTAAAGTAAAGGTAAAGGGACCCCTGACCATTAGGTCCAGTAGTGACCCACTCTGGGGTTGCGGCGCTCATCTCGCTTTATTGGCCGAGGGAGCCGGCATACAGCTTCCGGGTCATGTGGGCAGCATGACTAAGCCGCTTCTGGTGAAGAAGAGCAGCTCAGGGAAATGCCGTTTACCTTCCCGCCGGAGTGGTACCTATTTATCTACTTGCACTTTGATGTGTTTTCGAACTGCTAGGTTGGCAGGAGCAGGGACCGAGCAACGGGAGCTCACCCCGTTGCGGGGATTCGAACCTCCGACCTTCTGATCGGCAAGTCCTAGGCTCTGTGGTTTAACCCACAGCACCACCCGCGTCCCAGTAGACACTGGTTAAAAAGAGACATTCAGGAGCTGGGACTAAGCCACTTCTGGTGAACCAGAGCAGCGCACGGAAACAGCATTTACCTTCCCGTCACAGCAGCACCTACTTATCTACTTGCACTGTGTCCTTTCGAACTGCTAGGTTGGCAGGAGCTGGGACAGAGCAATGGGAGCTCACTCTGTTGCAGGGATTCGAACCAATGACTTTCGAACTGGCAAGCCCAAGAGGCTCAGAGGTTTAGACCACAGTGCCACCCGCATCTCTACCCCTCCTTAAAACCCACCTTTAACCCCCTTGATGTGCCTCCACAATTGTACATGCTACTGTCCTGTTAAGTACAAGGACATCTGCCTGTGCAGTGGAACTTCCTCTCCCTCCCTCCCTCCTCTCCAAGACTTTTCTGAGTTTTCCCCGCAACACTCCTGAGCAGATTTGGGGTGCACAACAACATTTCCCAAACTGGAGCTGACGGAATGATGGAATGAGGCTTACATCATACATTTGGCAACGGCCAGCTGGTTTCACCAGGAGAACTGGATGAAGGACACTTCCATCCAATCCAAGAGACCTACGCTCAGCCTGTCATGTGAGCAGTAGTGGATTGCTCTGCTAAATATCTCATGGTGGGGACCTCTTTAGAATCTAAAATTCACATAGCAATATATTTTAGTTTCCTTCAAAATGCAGTAAGCCAGCCCCTTGGGATCATTTGGAGCCTGGACATCTGCCCCAAAGCCTTGAGAGTGCCACCAGAAAGCAATAGCTGACCCACCAAATGTCTCTATTTTCCAGGGACAGTCCCAGATTTACAGAATCCGATCCCGGATTTGATCCCGGAATGATCCTGGAATGTCCCACTTTTCCTTAGAACATCCCTATTTGCATTGGAGAAATGCTGGAGGGTATGGAGTTATGTGACCCCTGAGCCATCTGAAGGTGGCCCTGTATATGAGACTTTTGGGATGTTTAATGTTTTATTATGTTTTTATATATGTTGAAAGGTGGCTAGAGTGGCTGGGGCAACTGAGTCGGATGGGTGGGTAATAATGATACTAATAATAATAATAATAATAATAATAATAATAATAATAATGGAAATCATTATTTTCATTGGAGAAATGTTGGAGACATAATAGAAATAGAAATAATAGAAATAGAAATAATAGAAATAGAAATACTTTATTGTGTAATAAATTGTTGTGTAATATATAAGGCAAAGTATAGGATCAGAGCAAAATACAAATAAAAATGTCAACCCCTGCTTCAATTGTGCCTCTTTCAAAGCTGATTTGCAGTTTTGCATTCCTGCACCCAGTAACAACTTGTTTAATAGTGTGGTCAAATTGTGCCACGTAATTGGTTGTACACCAAGTGTGGAACCCAAGGGGCTGTGTGCCTGGCTTGTGGCACCAAGGCAACTCTTTGCTCTTGCCTACTTCTCCCACGCTCATATGCTGCCTGCTTACTGGCTCAGTTCCTAGTGGCAAGCACACCAGGTCCCAGGGTGCTGTTTCTGTACTTATGTACACATACCGGAGTATCACTAAATCTTGTACTTTGGATTTGACATACGGCAGGCTTGGCAAACGTCGCCACTGCCAATTTATATAATACGTGACTCCAATGAGCTTTATAATAGGAGTGGGGAACCTTAGGCCCGGGAGGAAAAATTGGCCCTCCAGGGGTTTTTATCGGGCTCCCAGGATGCTTCCTGGGCCACACTTGTCACTGCTTCACATCCCTGACTGAATTATGCCCCAGTTCCCGCTCCATAGGAATGCCTGTCTGTAAGACCTCGCCAAAAGTTCAGTGGGCTGCAACATGGCAGCCAAGAACTAAAAGCAATTTCCCTTCAGGCTTGCAGAGTTGACACATTTTTGGCAAGCGACCAGTTCCCTATAACATTTTGGTTGTTACATCCACCTTGCCTCTCCTCTTGGTCTCACCTCTGTCACAGGGAAATTGCCTTTTGCCAATGCTCAAACAGAACAAGGGTTGACTAAATATTAAAAAAAGCATTAGCTACAGTCAACCAGATTAGTTTGACATATCATTGAAATAAGTAAATCCCATGTGACCTTTGTGTTCTGAGACGCAGTACAAAGGCCACGTTTAGACTACCTTAGGAGGATATTTGCTGTTCCCTGTGTGGATAAAGGTAGCAATGCCATTTGGCAACCACAGCTGTGTGTTCGACACGCACATTTTCCCAAGTAGACACCACAAACCTCTTCACACCAGCGACAGTGAAACTGAGGCATCTGCTGTGAGAATGCCTCCCCAGGGACTTGAAAATAGTCTAAATGTAAAATGCTGTTATTTTGGAACAGCACAGCGTCACAGGGGGCTGGACTAGATTTGGGGTCCCTTCCACCTCTTCTATGATTCTAAGAACACATTCCATTTCCTCTCCCAACGGACAGGCCAGCATTCCATGTCTACTGAGCATGCTCAGTCCTCAGTGGGCTGCTTTCAGGGTGCCCCACCCCCTTTGAGTTTTGCTTTCCAAGATGTTCCGTACTTCTGCAAGGCTTGCGTTTTGTTTTGTTTTCACTCGCATCTTCCACCTACTTACTTTCATCTTGGATGGTGAAAGGGTTTAGCTTCTCATGTTAAATGAAAACACCCTTAGTGCTGTGAGGTATCCCACTGCATCCTTGCGAGGGAGGACTTTGCAGTTCAAAATGTTACACAACACATGGCTTATAACAGAGGCTGGAATCCTGTGCGTTTTGATGTGGCAGTAACCCCCACTGAGCATATTAGAACTTAACATCTGAGTAAACCTGCTTAGGTTCATGATTAGGCTACAATCCAACATTTCTCCTCCTTCTTCTTCTTTCCATGTAATAATCCGGCGATTTAATTACCTGCATGTTTCTGACAATCTGGCAAAAAATCTTCTGGCTTTCACCTGAGTTCTGGGAAATCTTAACCTTGGGCGTGTGGGAATGAAATTGTAGGCATTTCAGCTTTCTTTTAGGCAAAACACCAAGATTCTCTTCCAGCAGCAAATTAATATTCTCTAAGCCATATAGTCTCTGAGTCACATTTGAACATGCCTTTGGACATACACACTGGATCACATGGAAATGTTCAAAGCACATTGTGGGCTACTTCAAAGGGTTCAAAGACGTTATCCTCTGTGGTGCTCAGTCATTTTGCAAAGCATGGCTACCTCCAGCCCATGGGCCTAGTCTGGCCATTTTGCCTAGGCCACACCCACTTGTCTCTCACTTGACATCATGTGACATCGGGCACACTGCAGCTTAGCCCCATCTGTAAAGGAACGAAGAGGAGCCTTAGAGTGTACTCCTGATCCTTCATTTGCAAGCGCAGCTTGCATTAGGCACTGTTTAAATTTGGCACAGACTGCAAGATGCACTGCTTTGTCCAGAATTTGTTTTACTTGGGACTTCATCAGTCTTCCACAAGGTGTATCATCGGGGGGCAATCCCCCCCAATCAAGGAAGGTTTTGGCCCCCCTCTAAATTCCCAGGCAGCTGTGCACACATGCTACAAGGTGTATTTGCGTCCTGCGTGCAAGCTGTGGGACATGTGCATGTAATGTCAGCATACCATGCAGTGTGTACATATGGCACAAGCATGCTCCCAGGGCATGCTGACGCCCTTTGAGCATGGCCCATGCCATGCACATGTTCCATGCTAATGTCGTGCAGCCCTGGCCCCCTCAATTGAAGGCAAGTTGGTGCCCTTGCTTCCGCAGTTGTTTGTTGTTAATTCAGCTTAGCCAGTAGCTTGATTATTATTTTTTAATGACCTCTTCTCCACATTGTTGGATACAGTGCAGGATTTGGGGAGCCTTTGGGCACAGTAGCCTCAGTGGGATCTCCTAAACTGGAAGAGATGGGACATGCAAACTGAGACTTTTCTGAGGCTGCATCTGATCTCCTTGAATATTTACTGCAACATGGGGACAGTAGCATTGTTGGGGTAACAAATCTTCCGCTGGCCTTGGGTCGTTGCAGATTCACAACCTTGCCACCCTCTGGAGCCAGACCTGGTTAGCAAGTTACATTTTAGAGTGACTACCCCATCATTTGTTTGTTGTCATCTCTATCTGCCATCAGTCACCTTTTACAAAGTGGGTCTTTCGGTGAAGCGTGCAAAGCCACATTTCATTTGAGGGAGAGTTCTTCCGGTGTAGTTAGCTGAATGAGTCAGGATTTGCTGCAGATCCATTTTACTAGTTAATTATTATTACACAACAAAAGGGCAGGCTTTGGCTATTTCTAGAAAGTGAAGAAATCCTTTTCCAGCAGGGCGAACCAGTTGAGTAAGTAAAATGCTCTTGCAGCATCTAAGACTTATCCATCATCCCAATAGCTAAGAGCTGCCAAGAACTCCCAAGAATCTGGGCATACTTCTCATACATTGGTGCCTTGCTAAAAATAATAAAGGATTACTCTTCTTAATGGAAGATGAGGTTGCCACCTATTCCCCAGCCCTGTTCTTATGCTTGTAGCAACAGGCCAGAGTAGAGAAATTCAACAGGTGTTGGAAAAAGCAGCATGAATGAGCTAACACTGGTTGGCATGGGACTTGGCCCTAAGATTGTGTGGAATGTTGTAAAACACTACACATGAATGCAACCAAAGAGTATTAAACTTGTCCCACCAGGTAGGGAAGGAATATGTTTGTTTCATCTTCTTCCAGTTTCTCATTTTTCTAATCTCAAGTTCTCCACATTTTCACAACAGTTTGTGATTTATTTCTAAGAGCATCATGAAAATTCATTGGCGTTTTAGTGCAAATTTCTCCTCATGTACTCATTTTTGCATACAGTTTTGCCGAGCACCTTTCCCAAATATAACACCCCCCCCCACAATATTTTCACTTTGCCCTAGAATATGCACAATATGCGCACTTTGCCTTAGAATATGCATATTACTTGGCTGAAGAACTTCATTGTGAAATTTAGAGAAGAGCGAATTTCGGATGATGACTGTGTTTCGGTCTATGTATTGTTTTAGAAAGTGTGAGTTGGGTAGATTTGACTTTAAATGCAGACTGAATCGAATTTCTTCCCTTCCCTACTTGTTCATAACTTTGTTTGCTGCTATGTGTAAGGCAAAGCCATTGACTTTCAAAGAAAAGTCTTGATCTTTACAGAGTAAGCTATTAACATATCAGCCTTTTCCCTTGCTATACTTAAACCATGCATTGCCATATGTGGGCACACATATACAAAGGCCATTCCTGTCGTCTGCAACTACTCTCTTTCCCTGTTCCTCTCTGAGCTGAAATTAGGCTTGAAAGAAAGCCTTCTGCTACAGTAAATGGACAGCTTATTTGAAGCCCCATTACAGTGTGTGTATGTATGTATGTATGTATGTATGTGAGAGAGAAGGCTTCAGGGAGGTTACAGCGGGGAAGGTTGTGTGTGGTGCCCACAACAGTTTCTACAGATTGCGAATATGCCCACACATCCCAAAGGGTTGGTGACCCCTGGTTTAAATGATAATAACTAAATCACCCCTCTCTTCTCAAAATATAGCTTACAAGTTAACTGTGTTGCTGCAGCTAACGCTGCTTTATTTACAGGCAAATGACTTCATGAAAACCTTGAGGGATTTACATTTTTTGTGTACCTCGGTGGTCTGTGCTGAGGGCAAAGCACATAGACCTTACACTTATGGTGTATCTACGTTGTATAGGAAGCCTGTTTACACTATGACAAGTTTGGTATGCCCTCTTGCTTGTCCTATGTTCCTTGCCTACCGAATTCCCATTTTCACAAGGAAATTAATTGCTCAAATAATTGCAGAATTGAAGCATGAAATCATCTGAATTGGCTCTTCTGTTTCATTCCCTGCTGCTTCCATTTATGTGACCAATGTCCCTGTCTTGCAACCTGTTAAAACATCGTAACCTCTGAAGACAGAATGTGGAATAGTAGCAAGATTCTTTTTTGTGTGCAAGCGTTTCATTGATCCACACATGCACTTCTTCAAAATGGTAAAACAGTGTACAAAAGAATGTGTTGATGAAGTCACACATACAATCCCATTCAGATTGTCCCCATTGTTTTATCTGTGCACACATGTAAAGCTATGAAGAAAATGCATGTATGAACTAAGCAGTGCATCCAGGGCTGTCTTAAGCATATGCGGCACCGAGGTGCAAAGATTCACCTGGTGCCCCCCCCCCCAGGTTGCCCAGTCCCAGGCATGCAGGAGGGCAGAGCTGGCTGGCTGCCTCAGTGTCTCGCTGGCTCGGTCGCCCCTGAACTCATGCCACAGTAGAAAACCCCACCGACGGGTGGGCTCTTCCCTGGACTCCAACTCTTGAGCCCCAGCCTCTCAGCCTGGCGCCCCTGAGAGCCTGGTGCCCAGGTGCCCCGCACCACTAGTGCCTGTAGATAAGACGGCCCTGAGTGCACCTGCACAGCTCTCTCTAGAAAACTAGGAAATATTAGTGAGTCAGTGGAAGCAAGACCTTGGAAGCAAGACAATTTGGAATTCCGAAACCTAGAGATCAGATTGAATGCAGAGGGTTCGGGAAGTTGCCCTGCCCTCTGCATATGCATAGAATTGTTATTCGTAGAATTGGTTGCCCCAGGTGACCAACCATGCCATGAGGCATATTTCAACAGACTTCCACAATCCCATGTATTCTGGAGGTGTGGTAGAACTTGCCTCGGAACATTGTGACACATTTCGGGTATATGCTTTTTTTACAGGAAGACGCTGTCTAATACAGATTGATAATGAAGATATAAAGCTGGAAATGTGGCACGGAGGGTGAACGAAACCTGCCATGCCAGCCAAAATCTCACCATCGCCAGTTGGGCTCAGGGCATAGAGGATTCACAGGACTGTGCTGTGCTGTGCTGCCTGTCTGCCTGTCTGCCTGCCTGCCCTTGCAGGGAGGAGCCCAGCCAGCCAATGCAGCACTTGGTGGGTGCATCTGCCCCAATGCTGGCCAGGGGGCCATTCAAAAAGGGAGCTGGGGCCGCAGCTGCAAGGCCGGGCTGGGCTCCAGGGCCCAGAGACACGACTCCTACATGGTAGGAGAGAGTGAATGAGCTGCTCAATGCCACAAACCCTACCCTCTTTGGGCTTTGGCACCGGCTGCTTCTGGCTCTCATCCCTGCCCTCTACTGGTGGGGCAGCATCCCACTTGCCCTAATGGACCAGCCTCTACTGTCGTTGTTTAGTCGTTTAGTCATGTCCGACTCTTCGTGACCCCATGGACCAGAGCACGCCAGGCACATCTGTCTTCCACTGCCTCCTGCAGTTTAGTCAAACTCATGCTGGTAGCTTCGAGAACACTATCCAACCATCTCGTCCTCTGTCGTCCCCTTCTCCTTGTGCCCTCCATCTTTCCCAACATCAGATTCTTTTTCAAGGAGTCTTCTCTTCTCTTCTCATGAGGTGGCCAAAGTATTGGAGCCTCAGCTTCATGATCTGTCCTTCCAGTGAGCACCCAGGGCTGATTTCCTTAAGAATGGATAGGTTTGATCTTCTTGTAGTCCATGGGACTCTCAAGAGTCTCCTCCAGCACCATAATTCAAAAGCATCAATTCTTCGGTGATCAGCCTTCTTTATGATCCAGCTCTCACTTCCATACATCACTACTGGGATGCCACTAAAAAGCCTCTACTGCCTGCCACTAAAAAGTTAAAGAGACGGAGATACAGTCATGTATCTCCTTTGACACATCCAGCTTGGCCCTGATAAATATATTTTGGGTGTGTATCCTAGATTCCATCCCCCTCCCCCAGTGAACCGAATAATTTCAATACACGAGAGCCAGTTTATCTTTGGCACATGACCAAGTGTCCCCCTCCCCCCCTTTTTTGTCTTTTTGCCAAGGCGGTTGAATTTTATCAGGCTTGTGAGTATCTTTTGTGGGAGTAGTCAACAATACACATACTTTGGGCCGCATGCACCTACAGCGTCAGAATTGCCATTTGTGTTGAGGGTGTCGCTCTGTTGGCAACAGCCTCGCACCTAAAAAGCTCCTAATCACAGCATTTGATCGCCAGCCAACCCGAGAGTGTGCAAGAGGTATGAAATTGTCTTTTGCGCCGCTTGTGTGTGTTTTTGATTGGAACAAGCTGGTGTCTCTTTGGTAATCTCTGGGCCGCTGCCCAATACTCTTGAGTGATAGCAACGCTTTTGAGAAAGGAAGGAAAAGTCCACTAGAACTCTCTCCAAATGGATTTTCAAAGCATTGTTATACCATGTTATGGCTTCTTTGGTGGATTTTCTCTCTTTGTCCCTGCTCCACTGAGTATTAGACAGAGGGAGTGAATTCTTCAGTTATTTATAAGAGCAAGTCATGTAAAATATTGCACGCTGTACTTAACTGTTGACCTCAGCTAATGTTTGCAGCTGCTGCTGAAATGACCAAATGGAGTAAGGCGGGGGGGGGGGGGAGAAGGAAAGAGAGAAACAACTGGAACAATCTGCCAGGCGCAGCTGAAGGGCAAACTCTGTTTGTTTACAATGGGTCTTGCAGGCAGTCCCTGCACAAGCGCCACATTGAAATCAATGGAAGAGGAGGACCAGGCAGTGGCTGGTTAATTGCATGCAAATATTTGCACGGCAACGATAGGATTGCACACACGTTTCGTCTAGAAGTGCCAGACCTCATTTAGATATTTTCACAACCTACATGGCAATCGTCCATAAAGGATTTTGTTGCAGTGATTGTGGAGCTCTTGGGAGAGGATTTCCCTGCTCAGTGGCCACGGTTGCCATTGCCTGGATAAAGGAGCTAAGCAGGCAGATGAGCAATAAGATGGAGGAAAGATCCTCAAGAAGCATCAGGACAAGAGAAGCACAGGGGTGTAGGAAAGGATGATTGGAAGGGGGAAAGAAGGAACTGAAGGAAGGAATCCAGAGAAGAAAAGAAGCCAAGGAAGGGAAACTGGGAGCAAAAGAATGGGCAGGGAAGGGAGAGGCACACAACACAACCAGAATTTGGAGAGAGGATGACAGCTGACGTTGACATATTAATTTGGAATAACCACCCAGATCACAGGTGGCAGGCCTCCAAGTAAACACTGAAGTCAGACCAGGGTCAGTTTTCTTCATGATGCCACAGTAAATCTAGCTTTTTCTCTGAAAAGATATAAAATGAATGCTAACAAAGCAGGAGGAGCAGTACAGAGGCTAACTTTCATGGCTGGAATGGGTTTGCAAATTGCACAGACAAGCTCCATTTATTCCGTAAATTTAATGACTAGAGTTACTTTGGGGCAGTGTGGGGCGGGGGTGGAAGTCAAGCTGACTGGAAGCTGATGAGCCTACAAATAACCCAAATTAGAAACTGACACTTCCTTCTTAAATCAATTATATGAAAAGAAACCTGGAGTGAAAGGTTGTTTTTTTAAAAAAAGAAATAAATAAATGGAATGCCTCTCTGAGGATCTGAAATATGAAACCTTCTGGAGAAGGTTGTGGTGCAACAGGCTGAGAAGAGAAATTTGAAGAGAGATTAAATTTGGGAGATTTGCACAGGTACTGGGGGAAGGTTGCTGTCAGCAAAAGGAAATTAGGATCTTTCCAGACAGCAGAAAAACTTTGTGGAGTGAGGTAGAGAGAGAGTTAAAGACACGAAGGCCACAGCTGATTTTTTTTTTAACTGATGTCGCAAGCCTTTCCTGTTGAGACCATCCCTCAGATGACATATATTTTCAGTTGGAATTCGTTGGAACTCAGTTCCAGAACCTCAGGTGGGTGCCATTGCCATTATAAGAGAACAAGAGAGACGCTCATTTTAAGTTCTGGTACCTCTAGAAAAAAACCACTGCCTACAATCCTATAATGAAAACAACAAATAGCTCATCTAAGGACTGAGTATTAATCCATTCTCCTTCCTGGACAAGCTAGCACATATTATTGCAAAGTCTGCAAATGTTACTACTGGAGCTCAGGGCAAGAAGAATATTGATGACAAAACTGATCAATTTTCAAATTATTGTACTGGAAAACATTTGTGGGGCAAATGACACAATCACCTAGCAGTTTCTCTCGCTGGTGTGTTGTAGTTGGAGGTATATCATATAGCCTTGACCACAGGGGTGTTTCACTTGGCTACTATGGCTACTAGGTGCTTATAGACCTTATTTCCATGTATTTATCTAATCGGAGAATTATTGCTTGGAAATTGATACTTGTTTAAGCTAAACTCGAATCCTGTTAGGGGATTTGAGGATTCCTTATAAACTGTCCAGCTGGCTTTTATTGGGCTCTCATTGTTTCCAGAAGATAGCCATCCAAGTGTGCCTGGCATTGATCTAGTTTTGACTATCCATTCCCTTCCTCCTCCCGCCTACATTTTTTAGGAGATGTGTCAGTGGAACCATTAGCATCTAACCAATTGCTTTTAACTGGAGTTTCCATCTGACCATAAACCTTAAACTTCAGCTCCAGTATCCATATGCTGCTCCACTGGATACAAGACATGCAAGATGAGTTGAAACCTTACAGATGTAGGGTTTCCTATTCAACAGGCCAGCAATTTTTTTTTAAAAAAAAATTGTAAGTGGCTGGTGACATAGGATGTCTTATTTCCACTCTTTCCACTCACTTGAGCTGTGGGACTAAGCTCCTCATCATGTGCTTTGGAGAGTGTTTTCCCCTGATGTTGCTTTGGAGCAGGGGTGGGGAATCTGTGGCCCTACTGATGTTGTGGGACTCCAACACCCATCAGCTCCAGCCAGCTTGGCCAATGACCATGGATTATGGGAGCAATATCTGGAGGTCCATGTGTTCTTCAGCCCTGCTTTAAGGATGCCAGAGTATAAGAACCTGAGCAAAGCTTTTTGGTTCAGGCCAAAAGACCATCTAGTCCAGAATTTGATTGTGACAGTTGCCAACCAGATTTCTCTTCAGGTTGTGACAGTTGCCAACCAGATTTCTCTTCAGGGGATTCCTTCTGACACTCTGTGTCCCTCAGTCCGTACTCTTAACTGCCATCATTATCTCCCTGGTTCTGTTCTTGTTTTATCAGGGAACTCGCTTTAATTAGTCGTGCTCAGAAGTAACCCACGTCCATGATAACAGCTTAAAAAATGATTTGAATAAACACTCGCAGCAAGTTTTGATCTTCTTTTTCTTTTCCCAGCATAGCTTCACTTCAGACCTGAGTCTTTTGCCCTACATCTTTTTTGATTTGTTTATGACTGTGTGGTTTTCGAAAAGAAGCTTTAGCATATTAGTTTCTCGGAAGCGGTACCCATTGAACATGTTCAGTCCATGGTAAGTGGAATAAATAATGCCGTTGAGAAACTATCTAAGAATGCTTATTGCTTCACTAAGGTCTCATTGAATTTAATCTGATTCTTTTTTGGTATCTTAAGTCAAGGATCAAGGTTTCACAATATATGTCAGTGCAGAGGAGGGATGGTTTCGGCTGATGGCTTTGACTCTGTTTTTCAAACTGTCTAAATCTCAGGAGTTGTTGTTGTTGTTTTAGGAATTCCAGTGTGTGTTCTTAGAGTGCTAGCTCAGCTGCTGGTGAAAGAGAGAGAGACTGTAGTCATAGCCACACCTTGTATGTAGAAACACTCTTATGCCTCTTTAATGATCATGACTTGCCCCAAAGAATCCTGGGAATTAGGTTTTCTTAAGGGTGATGAGAGTTCTTAGGGCACCCCTCACAGAGCTGGATGTTCCAGGGGCAGCGCTGGAAGCTTTTATTCAATGAAAAAGATTTTCCACCAACTTTTCTGGCAATAAGGAGGGCCAACTAAATGGAGGGAACACACATAGGGGGCCAGAGCCAACAGGGGGTCTGTAAACTTGAATTTAGTAATAGTGGTGTTGTTGTTTTTCCTTTTCTACGATCTATTTGAATGATTTTGCAACTATATTGGCTTTATCTGAGAATACTGAGTTCTTTTTAAAATTCAGTTTAAATCTGAACCAAAAAATATTTCTATGATTATTATTTTTTAAAAATAAACACATTGATTTAATATTAAAACAAATCATAACAATACATTTCCCACAAAATCAAGAGTTACACTAGAATAGTGATAGAAAATGTCTAATGAACCAGATTGGTAGCTGGGTGTCGATTGAGGGTTTTTGGCAAGCCAACATGACAGTGATGAAGGATCAAGGATTGGAGTTATCATTCTGGGATTTTTTTAAAAAAGGAACCCATGTTTCACGGAGAGGCAAATTTAATTGTAATTGTCCACATTTGGACACTATCACTTCTGAGCTGGGGAGAGAGAATTGGAGGTTTCCTTTTGAATTCCCAAGAAATAAGCTGCTGTCCGGGAAATAATAATGGTGTGAAATACAGTGGGTTTAAACACAGAGACACACTGTGCTTTAAATAGAAAAACAAAACAAAACAAACCAACAGGTCCAGTCTGCAGGCTCACACTCTGAAATAAACCAGCCCCTGATTCAGTAACTGAATCTGGGTCCCTCTGCATGCAAAACTTGTCCTTTACCAGTGAAGTATAGCTCTTCATGTTTTTGAACTTGTCTCATGCCATAATTGTTAAAAAAGTTGGCTACATCTATCCCATTGCTTCTTCATTACAGCATTTCTTTTTGTAGAAAAACCATTGCTTTATAACACTGATAGCAGTTCTCAGATTAAAACTGTCAAATTAAAGAAGTTATCCACTTACTGCTCTGAACTGTTGCAAGATTGGATCTGAAAACTGCCTTGTCCTTTGTGGAGCACAAGTAAGTTAAAAGTTATGGGTGGTTTTTTTTTAATAGTTTTTAAAGATTTTAAGTGTAGTAAATTACAAGTGGTTGATATCCAGGATATTGGCAGCACTGGCTGGCTTCTTCTTTTCCTTTTTAATTGAACATACTGACATAATTTTGCCAAGTAGTTTCCAAGGAAGATGTTGCAACAAACAACAGGCTAGAGTTTATTGATTAGTCTGGATGCAATTTCTGGGATCCGTCCAACACAGGGTCAACTTTTCCTAAAAGAAATGGATAACAGCTCCGTTGAGTAAATTTGGTCTGCTGTTTACAAGGCCTGCTATTTCCTAGGAAACCATCTTTTATATGAGCTCTTGGTATCCAAAGCACCTAAGTAATTTAGGCTGCAATCCTATACATACTTGTAACTCAGCTGGACTTTTGAGTAGACATGTATAGGATTGCACTGTCAGAACTCTGTACAAATATTATATTTGTTTGGAAAGTGAGTATCAGGTGGTAGAGCAACATTGCAGGCAACATTTAAAATGGTTATTGAAATAACTGGATCACACTTATTGTTCATTCCACCTGTTGAATGTCTCAAAGCAACTTGCAATGATAAAAGCATACAAATATAAAATTTTAAACACAGGGTAAGAAATAAAATAACAAAAATAACAATTGACTAAAAGTTACCAGCGAGGATCCTATGTCTGCAACCAGTCAAAGTTTGTCTCATTGGGAATACCTTCTATTCTTTATCTTAAGTGACCTGACTCATTTTTATTTGTTGTTAAACAGTGGGTGAAATTAGCCTGAAAGTTTTGCAAAATAAATAACCTTCCGTGTTTGGATGTGTAGAAATTTTGATCATGAATCCTTGTGGGTGATTGTTAACTATGATACTGCAATATTCGGTATTAGTAAACTGTATCACTCTATAACCTTTTAGCTGTGGCTTTTTTATATGTCCAAATTGGAGCCTGACATGACATGATATTTGGTTTGCTGAGGGTTGTTAGGAGACCCCCCCCCCTCACCTCATGGGGCTACAATTCCCAGAGACTGAAAAGGGACCGACAGTTAAACACCTCTGAGAATTGTATCACTAGGAGTGGAAAAGGAGGTTCTTACAACTCTCAGCAAACCAAACAGCTAAAAATTATTAACAAACTACAGATCCCAGCATTCTTTGAGGGAAGCCATGACTGTTACGTTGGTCTAATAGTGCTTTAAATATATAGTGTGGATGTGTATAGTGTGAAAGAGGAGCTTCAAGGTGCTTCAAGGAAATATGGGGAACTATCCTTAACCGTCTCTGCAGAAAAGTGCAATGCTTCGCTAACTTTCTCATATTTCAGCACTTGGAACACCTGGCATTAATATTTCCAGCTTCACAAGAAGGAATATTTCACCCTGGTGAGTGGCCAAGGGACGTGTCTCATAGCCATTTCTGTATGGTTCACTTTACATTGTCGGCTTAAAAAGAAACAAATATAGTGTTTGTTTTCAAAGCAGGTTTCTAGGCAACCCAAGGCAGGACTTGCCAAGAAATGTTGGGCTTTCTTGTCCACCCCCCCCCCCCAGCCCTCTGCCTTCTCTATGAATTGCATTTTTACATGGCCAACCTAAGCCTTAGTTGTGGCACACTTGCCATAGAGAGCCAATGTGTATGTGAGAGAGAACATGTGAGAGAATGGGGGCATGGAAAGAAGCAATGATGTGTGTGACCTTCAACCCAAATGGGAGCTGGGACTGTTTCCTGATAATATCTAGTGCAGTTTTGGCTCAAATGCTTTACAACATTCTTGTTATTTGATGTTCAGTGCACATTCTTTTGTTTCCGTGCGATTGCACTTGGGGCAGCAGGGCGGGCCATTGGAAAGCATGGATGGTATTTGATCGCCTGCCACCGCCACTAACTGCCCAGCACATACTGAGCCCTTTTGATTCCATGGAACTCCCATAAGATCTTCAGGACCCATCTCCAAATAATTCAGAGCTCTCAGTGGACCCCCAGAAGATATTGGGTCTGAAGGCTACTTTCACTGGATCTCAGGCCTAGAGGCCTATCCTTTAAATGTGGCCTAGGACCCATGCACCTATGGGACTACCTCTCCTGGCAGGCCCTGCGGAGGACCTTAAGGTCCACAAATGACAACACTTTGGAAGTCCCAAGTAGCAAGGTAGTTAGATTGGTCTCAGTTAGGCCCAGGGCCTTTTCAGTACTGGCCCCAACTTGGTGGAACACTCTGTCACAAGAGACTAGGGCTCTGTGGGACTTGACATCTTTCTGCAGGGCCTGCAAGACAGAGTTGTTCCACCTGGCCTTTGGTTTGGACTCAGTTTGACCCTTATGTTTCCCTCCCCTTATGGTTTTGATCTATGGGCTACTCTTAAAATGAGGCTGCATTTTAAATTGTATTTTCAACCTGTATTTTAAATTGGTCCCCCCCATTGTGTTTTTATTGTAATTTTACTGGTGTTAGCTGCCCTGAGCCTGGCTCTGGCCAGGGAGGGCGGGATATAAATTATTATTATTATTATTATTATTATTATTATTATTATTATAGCCTCCATGTGTGCATTTCTCTCTTAAAAAACAGGGGACAGGGTCATAGCTCAGTGGTAAAGGATCTGCTTTGCATGCAAGATGCTCCAGGTTCAGTCCCCAGTATTTCCAGGTACAGCTGGGAGAGACTCCAACTTGAAACCCCGAGGAACCACTTTCAGTCAATGTACACCAGGATTTCCCAAACTTGGGTCTCCAGCTGTTTTTAGACTACAGTCCATATCATCCCTGGCCACTGATCCTGCTAGCTAATGATGATGGCAGTTGTAGTCCAACAGTAAGTTGTTCCCCACATATTGCTACTATCACAAAGAGTAAAGTCTCATGCAACAGCTATGGGATGTCCTAGAACACAGTCGGGGTTCTAGGTTGTTGTTGTTGTTGAGCTCAAAGCAAAGTTTTTATTTATACTTTTCATTAATTTTACAATCATTTTAACATTTCAAGGTTTGACTTCCTTCCCCCTCTTTCTGAGGTCCCTTAAATTTATTTTTAAATATCTTCTGTATATCCAAATTCATTCAATTTGCTCATTTAATTATCTACTTTAAATACATACTCTTATGAAACTGCAAGTTATTACAATAATCCTCCCAATGTTTTTATCTGTTTGCAATTTATCTGTAAATATTCAATAAACCATTTCCATTCTTTTATTAAAAGTTTGTTATCTTGATTTCTTATTCTTCCAGTAAGTTTCGCCATTTCTCCATATTCCATATGTTTTTCTATCCATTCTTCCTTTGACAAAGCATCTCATAATAATAACAACTTTAAAAATTATCCAGCAATCAGTATAATTGTATCCAAAGCATGATAGCATATAAATAAGACGCAGAACACATCCATCAAACAACACAATTTAGTACAAATTGAATTTAGTCTCAATTTCTTTTTCACCACCAAAGGTATGAATTTAACACTCCTGTGTTCTTTTCAGAGAGTCAGAGCAACAGGTTCCATAGAGGACCTGGAATATCTAAATTGACTTTTCTCCATGTGGGATATTAAAGGGTTATATCATGTCATCTTGGATGCTGGCAGCACAAGTGAATGTTCACGTGGAAGAGAGCATTCTCTGAGCTCCTTTGCGCCTTGGATCTTTCAGAGTTCTAAAGGCCAATGCAGTTTGGCAGGAACCTTCTTGGATGAGCACCTTTGATACAGCGATAATGTGCTCTCTGCAATTAATCCTAGCCAATAGCTAGACATTTGCATCCCCGGCCCACTGCATTCTTCAACCTGTATCCAAGGATTGCTCCATGCTTAGCACATTGTAGTAATCAAGCTGGGCAATGCTTAACCTCATTGGCTGCAGAAGCTCAAAGTATGGGGACGTGGTAGATCAATTGTGCTGCTGCTCAGCCTCGGAGATTTTGCAGTTCTCCTGCTGATGCTATGGAAGGAAACGTGCTGTCTCGCACTGCTTCACAGCAGCTAATGCCATCACGCTCATTAGATTCCTGCTATTTGCTGAATACGTTTCCAGCACGGGTTACTCTCAGCCATCAGACTCTCCCTAGCAGTAGACATAGCTGAACGAAGTACAAACTAGAGAGAAACGCTGCCAACCATCGTTCTGACGATGGTAGTCTTTTTACTACCACACAAATGCATCTTAGCCAAGGAAACATAAACTCCCCTCTTTGGTAAGAAGGTGGAGCTAGCTTTGGCTTCTGTGATGGAAAAGAAAAATTCTTGTTTAACGCTTGTTCATTCATGCAATGCAGCCTGCATGTGTTTATGGTTAGAATTAGCCACCCCTATTTATGCTGAGACCTCATGCCAGCTGTCACTCAGATGCCAAAGTTCAGCTGTCCAATGTGATCTAGAATTTGAATCACACTTAGCAAAGGAGTTTTTATGATATCATTCCTATGTCAGTGGCAGTTCATCTGCTGGGACTTCACAAATGCAAAGTTCCACACCGATGGTTAACACAGTACAACATTTGGACCTCTATCCGTTCCTCCAGCATTTTGAGAGTTCAGATTTAGCTCCTGCAAGCCCATATCTGCTTTGGACTGGGGTGGAGAACCTGGGGGTCTCCAGATATTCCTGGATTCCCATTGGCCCCAGCCAGCATGACCAATGGTTGTGGCCAATGATTTGAGTTCTGATTCCAGACACATCTGTAGGGCCACAGGTTCTCTACCCCTAATCTAGGATAGTGGCATAAGGAAAGCTTTTCTGAACTGCAATTTTTCTTCACTTACCTATAGAAATTAGATTTGCACACTTCACCCCAAAGTAGGTAGTAGATATGTGCTGAAATTTCTAAAAGTAATTTTATGGCCTTTCATGCTGCCCTTGAAGTGTTGGAGAACTTCTTTTGTTCCCTGGAGTACATGTTCAGTGGAATTGCCTTCCCAATTTCAGCAATCCTGAACGTTGGGCAGAAGTTAAATGATATCTAGTTGTGATATCATTTAATATTATTTTAATATGATTGAAGTAGAAATGGGCTTGGCTACTACGCCTTCCAGCCCATCTCTTTTAGCCCCAACACTTCCTCCATCCACCAATATCAACAACAGAGTTCCACTCAACACTGAGCTGAAATTCCTCCAAAGATAATTTTTGAGGAAATCTGCTGGAGAAATTCCTTCTTATGCCCCTCCCCCATGAATCCCCTCCCCAATTTTGCTATGCACAAATAGCATTGGAGGCCATTTTCACTCAGCCCTATTTAGAAGTCTCCGGATGAATTTTCAAGATCATTTTGTTGTGCAGAAAGATTGCCGAAGGCTTCTGGTATTTGTCCACTAATATACTGTTAGAGCAGGTGGAAAACCCAGTGCAGGAACAACTTAACTCCCAAAGTAGGTAGAAACCTTCCCAAAGCCACAGGTCATGTCTGAAGGCCCAGAAGGCTGCTGCTTGCCAGATGGTTCTAATACTCAAAAGCATTTGCCCAACTTTTCTCTCTGCCCAAAGTTAAATCTGCCTCTTTCCTCTCAGATCAGAGGACTGAAACTGTTTTAGACAGGAAAATGTAATTCCAGAAAGTGGGCAGGTTCATTACGTGAAGACTGCAACATCAAGCAATGGCTCCCACTAGGGGAAGTTCCAGCACCACACGTCTACCAGCACAGATAGAACTTTTGCAATATTATCCAGTGCAGTCCTCAGAAATCTCATGCACCAGCAAAAAAAAGAGAGGGCTGTTTAGTCTCCTTTGGGCTGCCATATAAGGTTGGTAGACTGCCTTTGACTTGGTTGGTCAGCAATGGCAAGAGGTGTCAGTGTGCCCTAGATCTTTTCAATACCTCCAGGATAGATTTGACTACATGTGTTATTGGAAGATCAGTTTCAGTGTTTGAAAAGAACTGTGTTTGATTTACAGTCACATGTTGGAAAAGGAAAAGGTGTCCAAGTTGGATTGCTGTGTTGCCAGAATGTTTCAAGAGTGCGGTATACTGCTTTGTGTCCTGAAAATTTCAAGGCTGGCAATTCATGAGATTTTTATAGTTCTTCAAGGCTGGCAACCCATGAGTTTTTTTTATATAGTTTTGAGGTTTAAATTTGAACTAACAATCCTAAATAGCATACATTCCTGTAGAATTTTTTTTCGGGAGGGTGTGTGTGAAGAATTCAGTTTGGATCCTTTTTTTAAAAAAAACACCAAACAAGCCCATAACTTTCTTCTTTCTCTCTGAATTGGTGCCCAGAACATGAACCAGATATTTTCAGTGAATTTTGCTCAGAAGACGCAAAAGTTGTTGTGAGTGACTCTGTCCTCAGACTATTTCTGGCTCGAGCTAAAGCAGGAAGTTTTTGCATCCTCGTGAGAGCAAATTTTTCCATGTTCATTCTTTCCAGTTTTTACATTTGAAATCCAAGCAGCAAATATAGGTTGGGAGTAGTATGCCATTTTTCTTCTTTGTTTCCGGCTTAAAACTAAGCTCAGCACTGTATGAAACCTACTTTCCTCACCTGCTTTAATCTTGAAAGCAAAATAGCACCACAATTCCTTTCTTTTGTGAGTATTATAATTTGTTGTTACAGGAAAACTAAACCCAGGCCTTGTTGGAGTGGGGGGTGGCCATACCCCAATTTGGTCTTGGAAGCTGTCGTTAGCTTGGAATCCACAAGGGCAGTCGCTGAAACCTGAAGTTGATAAAACAAGGTCAGTCTCTTAGCATTCTTCTTCGGTATAGCCAGTCAGGACTCCTGGTATTCATATTAGGCATGGCCAATATGGTGCACTGTTGTTGAACACATCTATTTCTTTCTGCACACTGAAAAGGTCTCTGAGGCCTGACTGCACACACAGTCCTCAGCAGCTTACTAAGCTATGTCCCAACCCTGGACGATGAATTTCTCCATTAAAGGCCCTCAGCAAATAAAAATAAATGGCATTGATCTCCTGGAACATGTATTTTTAATATTCCACCCGTTTCTTCTTGTGAGCCAGTCTCAAGTTCCCACATGCCACTGCAGGACAAAAAATAATAATGCCAGAGTTATTGTCATCAAACAAAATGTTAAAACTGTTGTTAAATAAGTAAGAGAAAAGGAGATCAAATGTTCGGTCAGTGACGTCTTTGGGTTTTTCAAATTCCCAAATATTTTTTTCAAGAGCAGTCTGTTTCTAATTCTTTCGGAACTTGCAACTGAATGCTTTCTCCATTCCAATAATGTGAATGCCAACTTGGCATCCTGCTCTGCGACGTAAATCAAGAGAGACGACCTAAGCAATACAGTTTAAATGGAAACACACAGTCCCCCCACCCACTTCCCCGCCCCTCTCTATCAGATATGTGCTATCCATTTGGATGAAAAGTGCTTTACTCAAATGGATTTTGTCAGAACTGGCAAGCAAGACGGATGGCTTCTTCCAGCTCCAGATGCCTAAGGCTCTGGTTCAATATTCAAGTGAAGTCAATGGAGGTCTCCCCATTGATTTAAATTGGCCCGTGTGCTTTGGATTGGCCAGAACTTACGCCCAGATCGAGGTAAACAGAACAGAACAGCTACTCGGCAAAACAATGTGCGCACAGTTGTTTAATGACAGGGATTTGATTTTTAAGATATCCTGACCTTTTCTGTTTTTCCACAAACATTATTGTGAACAATTTATTCTGGCCAGATGAATAATTAGAGAAGACGACTGTTTCAGTTTTGAAATATATTACCATAATTGGAAGCTAGGCGGAGGCAACTTTGAATGTTTGTGCAATGGTACGGTACCAGGATTGGAAATGGAGTGCTTTGGCTAGAGTATTTAGCTTGAGAATTGTAGGTTCCTAGTCTTGCTAGATTGATAAGCTCACTGGGGATCAGTGATCACTGAGCACCAGTTCAATGTAAAAAGAGCATGATACAAATGTTAACAAGTTATGATGGCACTAGCAAAATGGTGGGGTGTGTGTGTGAATGACATGACTGAAGGAGTTGAGTATTCTTCTCTGACCACCTGAAGTAAAGTGTGAATAGCAGAATGGATATAGCCATTTCTTCTTCTTCTTCTTCTTCTTCTTCTTCTTCTTCTTCTTCTTCTTCTTCTTCTTCTTCTTCTTCTTTTCATACTGTACCTTTAACACTTATAAAAAGTAATGGGCTAGATCCAAAGCTCTAGTGTCCCTGTCACAATAGAATTTCCTGTCCTGTCCCCTGTTGACTGACCATGAATTAGTTTAATCCTCCTTTAAAACCATTGAAGTCAGTAGTTACCACCATGTCTAACTTTGCTGTCTCCCCGACATGCTAATTCCTCTGTTCAGAGTATATAGTTGTGAGGCAGAAACACTGACTCTTAGGAATCCAGACAGAAGCAGATTTACCACTTCATCCCCTGTTTGGGAGAACTAGGACGATGCGTGATTCTCAAATGGCGACACTTTGTCTCTGGAGGGGAACGTATTGGTAGGAAAAATGTTCTCGGGTGGAGAGTGTACTTTCAATTTTCTTGGGGAGTATTAAAAAATAAGTGAAAAGCAATTTTTAAGATTGCAAAAAATGTTATCTGTGTTCTATCAAAGTGAAGCGAATTGTAGCATCCAAAAGAACATATGTAAATGCTTCCACAACATGCGTTTCAATTGTCATGCAATGAAATAACTCTTCCATAATAGCAATTTTATTTCATGCCAGAGTGCTTCACTTCAAGGCAAAGCATTTACAGTCCCATTGGTATTGGATTGCAACTGAGTGTTCTGCAGAACACATTTTACTGGTTAAGCAGTGATATATTTTCATTCTTTTTCTGCACTCAAAAAACTTCTATTCGGTATTAGTCCTCCACTAAGAGCTTTTCGGGAGTGATAGATAGTTTCATCATTTGCTCAGGCTGTTTCTAGAAGGTGTTGTGCCAGACCGTGAGTGGGAGAATCTTCAAGATCTGTATGTGGGGTGGAACATTCAATCATCACCCTGATGGACTCGTTTGATGTGTGTATGTTTGTGTTTTGAAGCATACACCTTTCGGAACTGATACAATATGGTGGGGACGGACGGACCTCAGACTTGGGGGCCAAGTACATCTCTCCAGAGCTCTCTTCTTGTCTGTTAAGATACAGCTCAGGCTCATACCCAGCTACTGTTAAGTATAGTAATTTAATTCACTGAAATTGTAAATGCTGGCATGCATTCCTATGTGTTGAAATTTGATTGGTTGGTAACTGGAATTATAGAAAATTCTCTAGTAGTTCTCATGTGATTGGCTAACGTTTGGTCACATGGGGGTATCTAGTGAAGGATAGGCTCCATTTTATATGAAGCAAGATGACTGTGTTTTTGAATCCACTGTGAACACTGCTAAGTTAAATAGAGTGTTTGGAGTGCTTCTCTGCTTGAAAGAAAGAAAGAACAAAGCTTCAGGAGAAGGTTAAAGTGGAAATCCCTCAAAGGAGCTGCAAGCCATGGCCTAACTGAGATACAGAAGACTGAAAGTGCTGAGCTCTGGAAAGAAAGGAAAATACAGTTGTTTGGAAGTTAGAATAAGAGACTGTAGGCCCATGCTTGGAGAAGCATGCGGCTGTAAATATCATATTTTAATTCATCTATAACTATAAGTTTCTGCAAGTAAAGTTTTTTAAGGTCTGGACGTGGGTTTAATTTCCAAAGAAAGGTTTCAGTCATATATATGATTTGAGCTTCTTAGCTATGTTTTTGCTATCCTTATATTCAACAGTATGTCCCCTCTCCCCAAAGCTTACCCCTGACTAATCTTGTTTCTCATCTTCCTTGAATGTTTTTGCCTTGGTGGAATGTGTCTTTAAACTCTCGTTTCTCTGGATGGAGGATAGACAGTGATGTGTGTGAAGAAACTAGCCTAAAATATGCACCTGTTGTTCTGCTCACTTTTGACTCTGGTCGATTGAGTAGACAAGACCTATAGTAGGTCCAATGGTCAAGAAGGTGGTTTCTGCACATGCTATAAAGGCAAGTGAGGGGCAGATGGGTTTGTCTACCTGGGAAGGAAGCCCATCTAGAAGGAAAACTCTGATCCTAAACCTCTGCTGCCTTGCAACATATTTTTGGGTGAAGAAAGGGCTAAGGAGTAAACCCTAAACAAATCCAGAGTGGAGTCAAGCTGGTGCCAAACGTATTGCTCTGCTTTCTTTTGGACCACATCAGCAAGGCCAAGAGAGGGGCCTTGTCACCTGGTGAGCCTAGGACCTCCATACATGCTTCCCAGGCTTGTACCCCAGAAAGGTCACTTTAGTTCTGCTAATGCAGCAGTTAGACTTCACCCCAGAGGTGCACTCCATTGTCTCTTGAAACAGATGGAAACAACAACATGGTTGGATCCATTGTTGGCTCTACTCAACACTGACCTATTGAAATCAATGGATATAACTAACTTAGAACCTTTAATTTCAGCATGTCTACCCTAAGCACAACTTAGCAGGAAACGTCTGGCTGGTGGGCCAGTCTTGGCATGCCAGGGGGTACAATTTGGCTTGCCAGGTAATTTTCCTTAAACTACACCCACCTGTCCATCAACTCATATCACTCATGATGACAGCTGATGAGTGGGAGGATAGAGTTAAACCCTGCATTGGCTGCACACCTGTTCCCAGTAGTGAACAGGTAAGTGCAGCCACCACAGCAGTCCTCCCCACTGTGATGATATGTAGAACATTCCTATTTCAATTAGAGTCATTCTTTCTAAATTTGCAGCTATACATTTTATGTGGATCAGTGTCCACTTTTGGTCTCTGCTTTGATGGTGTGTTTCCTCTCTTTTGTTTTTTTTGGGGGGGCACCCTAACTACTTACCAGAAAGGGACCTTTGAGTACGTAAAGACAGAGGAAAAGAGATAAAAGGCAAATGGCTCATTCCTAGTGCCTATTTCAAAGCAGCACTTTGAACGGCAAGAGTATGTCTGCCACCTTTCTATGGAACAAACTACTTGGAGACCTTATTTTCCTCCTGCACTCATCATTACCTAAATGGCTACATTAAGCTGAAGTGCTGATCCATCTGACTGCAATTGGGAATGGAACTGCCATGGTTGAATGACCAGCCAGATGCAACCCAGTGCCTTTGCAATGGCGAAGTTTCCATTGCCTCAGTTCTGTGGACTTCGGACGACTACAGTATCTGTTAAACATAGGTGGGTGGTTGTCGCTTCTTTCTCCAGACCAGAAGGAGCAGCAAACAGAGCAGAAGAAAAGAGGTAGAGAGTTTGACACTGATAGCCCCCCATCAAAGTTTGCAGATAAGTTAGGAAACTCTTCTCTCCTCCCATGATAGGATTGCAGTTTCTCTAGCTTCCCAATGGAGTACATTGATTAAAATACCTCTGCTGCCTAATAAATCACTTGCAGTCATTCACAAGGCCTTTGATCCTGTGGCATTTGAGAAATTTTAATGATACTTCTGTGTCTGTACCAACACTTTAATGTGCCTCTTTAAATACTTCCAGTCACGTTCTGAGATGCTGTAAATTGGGCTGAAACACCTGATTGCTCTGCTGCTTTTGTTATCATCCACTTGTGTGATAGTACAGAGCTTGTCGGAGTTGCTCAATATGAATGTTGCTCAATATGTTGTGGGGGCAGCGCTGGTGTGTGCAGGTGGGTGGGTGGGGGGCTTATGCTGGATCCTAACTCGGTTCAGCTTGATTACGTTGACCTGGCAGCCTTGTGGAACTTAAGGTAAAGGTAAAGGGACCCCTGACCATTAGGTCCAGTCGTGACCGACTCTGGGGTTGTGGCGCTCATCTCGCTTTATTGGCCGAGGGAGCCGGCGTACAGCTTCTGGGTCATGTGGCCAGCATGACTAAGCCGCTTCTGACGAACCAGAGCAGTGCACAGAAATGCAGTTTACTTTCCTGCCGCAATGGTACCTATTTATCTACTTGCACTTTGACGTGCTTTCAAACTGCTGGGTTGGCAGGAGCAGGGACCAAGCAATGGGAGCTCACCAAGTCACGGGGATTTCCCTTTTGACTGCTTATTCGCTTCCTAGTCTGATTGGCATACCTCCAAATAATAATAATAATAATAATAATAATAATAATAATAATAATAGTAATTTATTTATACCCCGCCCATCTGGCTGGGTTTCCCCTGCCACTCTGGGCGGCTTCCAACAGAATATTAAAATAAAATAGTCTGTTAAACATTGAAAGCTTCCCTAAACAGGGCTGTCTTCAGATGTCTTCTAAAAGTCTGGTAGTTGTTTTTCTCTTTGACATCTGGTAGGAGGGCATTCCACAGGGCGGGCACCACTACCGAGAAGCCCCTTTGCCTGGTTCCCTGTAACTTGGCTTCTCGCATTGAGGGAACCGCCAGAAGGCCCTTGGCGCTGGACCTCAGTGTCCGGGCAGAACGATGGGGGTAGAGATGCTCCTTCAGGTCTACGGGCCTTTGAGGCCGTTAGGGCTTTAAAGGTCAGCAGCAACACTTTGAATTGTGCTCGGAAACATGCTGGGAGCCAGTGTAGGTCTTTCAAGACTGGTGTTATGTGGTCCCGGCGACCGCTCCCAGTCACCAGTCTAGCTGCCGCATTCTGGATTAGTTGTAGTTTCCGGGTCACCTTCAAAGGTAGCCCCACATAGAGCGCATTGCAGTAGTCCAAGCGGGAGATAACCATAGCATGCACCACTCTGAAGAGACATTCCGCAGGCAGATAGGGTCGATGCTAAAATCTATCAGATTTAATTTTTTTAGCATTTCCTTCCATTGACAAATATCCCAGTTGTAAAACTTCGCCACCACAATAGTATTTGTTTCACTTTACTGTAGACTCCGTAATAGTGGTTAACAGTGGATGCCATCCTTCTGATCGGTTTAAAACCACATGAATTAATTTACAGTGTGCATAGACCAGCTTTAAACAGAATGCATTGAATGAGTAGAACTCTCTCTCTCTATATATATATTTGCCAGTTCATAAATGCAGTTCTAAACCGGGAAAACAACTCTACTCTCAGCTATTTTACAAGCAGATGACATCTTGAATCCCAGTGTGATTCCCTTCTCACTTCTTTGTTCTTCTTAATTAAACAGAGCCAAGATCTTTGGTAAATATAAAACAAAAGGCTCTCACTGAAGCATTGCTGACTTGCATGAGCCAAGACACTCCTGGAATTTTAAAATCCAATCATTTTTCAAAAGAACCACAAGATTAACTGTAGTGGGCCAATAACTAATTAATGTCTTTATTTTGCTGATTGTGGGCTTGTGTGGATGCTTTGTCAGTGAAGTCATGCCATAGCGATTAAGATTCAGGTTCCACTTCTATTATTATAGGCAGTAATTATCCTGACGCTTATTATTCCCCCCTTCTAATCTAAACACTAATGCAAGCCTCTAGCTAGCATCTCAATTTAATAGTGCTCTGAGCATCTTAACAATGAGAAGGGTGGTATTTAACTGCAGGCTTGTTGTGTCTTGGATTATAAATAAGTAGTTGTTGTTTGTCGAGGTCACAGTTATGTAGGTGTTTTCCAGGATCATAATTGTGGTATCTTAAGATGTCTATGTCTTAGATTTTCAGAGAATCTAAAGGCAGCACACTGTCAGTTATGATTTACGTTGATAAGGAATATGGAGAGAGGAGAAATTCAATTCAGTTCACATCTAAAGGTGAACTGAACTAACTCAAAAATTTTAAAACAGCGCAAGAACTGAAACACAGCCATCCATTGAAATTCACACTTTTCTGAATTTTGCAGTAGAGTTCCAAAGTCAAGTGATGTGTACAAAAATGCATATTCTGGAGTAAAATATCAATTAAAAATGTCAATACTAGTGAAAATAACACACAAGGTGCATTATTTTCAATAAAACAGGTTTGGGGGGGAGTCTCTATTATACAAAATGGCATACAAATGTGTATATCAGGAGAAATTTGCATTAAGATGCTGGTGGTTTTTAATGAGGGCTTTAAAAAATGAAATCTCAAATTCATGTGGAAGACTGAACTTAAGTTTGAAAAAAATAAGAAACTGGGTGAAAGCAGAACTGACAGATTCTACCGTCTGCAATCAGGGACAGTTTAAAGTGTTGAGCATATTTGGCCTGCAAAAGGGAAGGAAGTGTGGGGATTGATAATGTTCTTTAGATATCTAAAGATCTGATTGTAACAACTACCATGGAATTTCCCTTCTGAGTACTGTGCGGAAAGCTCTTGTCCAGGTAGTTCTCAACAGATTACAGTCACCTGCTGACAGGGTCTATATCCCATTTCCTTCCCAAAGCTGGGAAAGGACTAATTAGGCTTTGGGAAGGAGGTGGGAGGACTCTAGGAACCTGTTTGATCAGTTTGGTATGCCACAAGGTGTGCAGGTCTGAATTATAATATCTTGGGAGACACTGAACAACGTATTGCTGAGAGGTACTTGTTGATTCCAAGTCTAATTGTTGTTGAAGCAGATTATTCACCCTCTTCACATTTATTCACAGGCTTAAAGTGGGTGCATTTTTCTTCTGTGTTCACAGGCGCCATGTATCATGAGATACTTAATTCAGTCTCATCAGCAAAAGCACACACTGCACCAAAAACAACCAGAAAAATAATGCATTTCAAGTAGATGTGCTTAGTAGAGTTTGTATCATGTTCTCTGCGTCTGTACATTTGCACAAGCACGTAACGGGGTGATAAGTACGCAGATGATCCTCACCACACATGTCTAAATGTGCATCTGTTGCTGTCATACTTCAGGCTATCATTCCACACCAGAGTTTGCCTGGCTACCATGCATTAGATTTGTTTTCTGTTTCCCTTCTAATTTGTGTTTATATGCATTGGTTTTGCCAAGCTCAGGGAGACAGAAAAAGGAACATTGTTAGTATGCTGTTATTTACTCTCCTCCCAGAGGACCTTCTGGAACTGCTGATTCAAGATGGAGTGAGAGAATGCATAATGCAATCGTTTTTATTAGTCCTCTATAAATCTGTTTGTTTCCTTTTTTTGTTTTAAGGACAGTTGCTTACAGATGAGGCAGATGGAAAATATTGTGGCCATGCCTCCTGACAGCCGTAGCTTTAACTCGGTGGTTCCTCTTAGCAGAATGTTCTGCCTCGAGGGAAGAAGAAACTTCCTACATTGCTTCCAGGGAGATTGTGGCCTGTGCAGATGTAAAGTTAACTGCATATTAAGAATCAGGCTGCAGGGTAGCATATGCCTGTCTACTGCCCCCTGTTACCTTGTGTTTGAAACAACAAGGGAACCTCTGGCTTGGGGTTACATGTAACCATTGCCAATGCATGTTAATTGGGGAATTGGGGAAAGCCCCTGCACACTTGATTCAAATCAAGATGGCACACCCTCCAACATTTCTCCGATGAAAATAGGGACATCCTATTCAACAACAACAACAATTTATACACTTCTCATCTGGCTGGGTTTCCCTAGTCACTCTGGGCAGCTTCTAGGTGAAGGAAGTTTGCACAGTTGCTGTGGTGTGTGTTTTTTTAAAAATCATATTCTTTTACCTCTCTATAAAATTTGCAGGAGCCACCAACCTGGAGCCCATGAGCACCGTGTTGGCAATCCCTAAGCTAGAATATGGATACCAGCCATTTCAGGCAAGGATGCATTGCTGCATCACTGCGCAAAGAGCTTAAACCGATTGTTCGACCTTGTTTATGTTTTGGTGTCATGGTTCATTGAGAAGTTTGGAATACGATACTGCCAGACTATCATTACACAGAAGCTGATAAGTCCTCCCTGACTGCTGTTTGAAGCTGCCTAATAGACTTTTCCTGCTACTTTGTGGTTTGATTGCAACAGGTACAAAGGGGAGGCAGGTTGGATTAAGCCCAGTGCTTAACACGGGGGTGGAAATGCCCAGAGGAAATGCTGAATGCATCTGTGTTTCATATAAATTCTGGAAGGAGCTGTTTGATAATAATTTGTATTTATCGCATCCCAGCATTTCATATTTTCTGTTGCTCATTTGTTTTGCAGTCTGAGTTGCTCTTTTCACTGCAAGAGTGTTCAGTGATGCACACCAGTCATTTCCCTTTACCTTCCTATTGCTTTCTTCTCCATTGCCTAACCTGGGCAGAAGTTTCCCAGGCTTTGGGGAAGAAGCACCAAGCCTGCTTCCTCCTTCCCATAGCCAGGTGGACTTTGGGAAGAAGGGCTCTTTGGACCCTGTCGGAGCATTGTGCCACCTCCATAAGGTGGGTAGAAGTGTTGGGAAGCAGGTGCCAGGCTTTAATAGTTTAAGCTTGGAGGGGCACTGTGAGCAGTTGAGATACCACTGAAATCTGTCACGGTGGTCGGCATTGGTGTCAACAAAGATGCTTTGACCATTGGGTTTGTGGCCAGCTCTAATTTCCAACTGACTAGGTGGTATTCTCGTTGCACACTGCAAAATTCAGGATCAAACATCGCAGTTTGTTTAAAGGTCTGTATGAAAGATTCTGTAAGTAAATTGCAAGCATGTAATGGGCAGCTGCCTGCACACATAATAGCGTACCGTGACAGCACTGGAGATGGACAGCTGAAGATTGTGGTGAACTTTGAAGTCCCACAGATACTAAGTGCCCCCGATGAGTACAATGGTGGCTGCAGAAGAGCCAAAGTATAGGTGGTTGTGGTCAGGAAGAAATCCCTTCATTCTTTCTTTGAGACCAACAGAAACCTGCAAAACCCTCCCATTGGGACAGTTATTGACACAGAGGCTACTCGACCTGAATGGTACAACTTCTTCTTAGGTAGCCAACTTGCTCACCAGGGCACTGTCAATCCCACATACTACAATGTGGTTTATGATGATAATGGATTCAAGTCAGACCACATGCAGCATCTTACGTATAAGATGTGCCACCTGTACTACAACTGGCCTGGCCTAATCAGAGTGCCAGCACCATGCCAGTATGCCAGCAAGATGATTTTCTTGGTGGGCCAGAGCATCCACACAGAGCCAAGCGTGGCACTCGCCAAAAAACTTCTATTTGTGAACGGTGTTGAGGTGACAACTGCCAAGAGGTTTTGTCTTGGTTTGAAAAAGAAGTTTCTGTTTTTAGAATTGAAGCAATAAACCCTGCTTCCCTACTGGTGATCATGGAACTGCCTGCCCACTGGAAAAGAGAGCAGCTCTCAGATGGACTAACAGCAAGTGAAGAATGATAACTGGATATTAAATAAGAGATGATGCGGCTATGGGAGGCAATGATCAACATATGCTTGCAGCAGGAACATGAAATCTGATTTTAAGAAATTGTATTAAATTAATTTTGTTTGATTTGTAATAATTTAATAAAAATAATTGGGGGTGGGGGAGGAGAGCAGCTCTCAGAGATTGCTGGTTCCTGGTTTCTGCCATTCCTGCCTTGGCAGTGCTTCTGGAACCATTTTATACTTCTAGATTATTATTATTTAAATAAAATAAAATTATGACACCTTCAGAAATGCATCGTGAATAATGTCAAAAGCCTGTTTGGTGAGTTTATGTATCAGTGATGCAAGAGCCTAGTCAGTGGGCGTGGCATCTGGTTGCAATAGGTTGCCTTCCTTTGGCTTCTTGAACATTTCCTGGAGAGTGAAAATAATAATGGTTTCTCACAATGAGATGCTAGGGAAAGCTGAGCTAGAATCTCTTAAGAGGTATCATGCTTGAAAATACAGTTGTACCTCGAGTTAAGAACTTAATTTGTTCTGGAGATCCCTTCTTAACCTGAAACCATTCTTAAGCTGAGGTAACACTTTAGCTAATGGGGCCTCCTGCTGCCGCCGTGCGATTTCTGTTCTCATCCTGAGGTAAAGTTCTTAATCTGAGGTACTACTTCCGGGTTAGCGGAGCCTGTAACCCGAAGTGTTTGTAACCCAAGGTCCCACTGTATATAAATAAAATTCCGACATGCTTTTCTTTTTCTCAAGCCTCCATGAAAAAGATGACAACTTCGCAGATGTATCTCCAAATATTCCTAATCCATTTTTACAAGTCATTCCTCTCCCCACACCACACCTGAATGCCCTGGAATGACTCTAGGTCAGAGGCATTGTGGAAGTTGCAAAATGGTGGCCAGACTACAAGGCACAGTTGGGACCTTTGTGGAAAAGAAAGAAGCTGTTCTACTGCCACTGCTAATGGTAAACCCCACCCCTAAGAAACTGCTGGAGAATTTATCACCTCCCTGGAGAAGTTGGATGAAATTATTCCTTCTCCCCACCCTCAGTTTCTCTGCCCAAAAAATAAAAGTGGGAAATTTTGAGAGGCCGTTTGTGCACAACACTAGTTTCAGGTGTCTTTAGGCCTGTCCTCACTGGAGCAAAAAGTAGACACCATCCCTGGATGGCCCTGGACAACACTGGGATGGTGAGGAAGTCATGTGTATTCCTCAGCATTAATGAGGAGGGAGGCCGGTGCAAATCCACATTTTGCTCTGGTGTGGCAAAATCCAGACATGCCACATGAAGGTCACTGTTAGCCCAAAGAAGGGCCAATTCACGAGAGCAGAAGATCCAAGTCATAAAGCTATCTTTGAAGATTCCATGCTTTGCTCAGCCAAACGAGTGTGTCATTGAATGCCAGAGGTTAAACAAATGTAATATGGAATCAAACTCCCTGTGTTTAGAGAAGGTTAGCACGTGTCCCTCCCTAGCGGCCTTGGTTACATCTGATGATTGTCATCAGGAAAAACGGGGAGGGCCCACTTACACAAAATGTCCCAGGTTTCGGGTCGAGCAGACAAGGCAGTTAAAACCAAACACATGGAGCTGTTCAAGAACATTTTCATTACACGTGGAGGTCCTTTTAGCAGCTCAGCTGAGACCCTTCAAAAATATTTATCTTATGACCATATTAATATTTTGCCGTTTATTATTGCAAACAATGAAAAATGATCATATCATAAGAGCTTTCCAAGATTTGTCTGCTGTGATGAATGCAAAATAAATAAAGAGATTGGGACTTAGACAAGGTCGGACAGTGGAAAATCTCTACGCCACTGACCATTGGGAATTGAGTGAGTGAGAGGGAGGGCTTTGCAAAGATTTTCTCTTTGTGTGTTCCTTCTCTCCATGTTGAAGCAATGCAGCACCCAGTTCAAGCACAATTTCACACATTAAACAGAAGCCCAGGTCTGCCAAACGAGTGCGCTGACAACAGGAAACTGCAGTCAATCACAAATAATTACTTGTTCAATCAAAGTGATTGCATACCCTCTAACATTTCTCCCATGAAAATAGGGGCGTCCCATTCCATAATGATAATTTTACTATTTATACCCCACACATCTTACTGGGTTACCCCAGCTATTCTGGACAGCTTCGAACATTAAACATTAAACAACTCCTCTATACAGGATTACCTTCAGACGGCTTGGGGGTCGGATAACTCCATACACTCCAACATTTCTGCAATGAAAATAGGGACATCTTAAGGAAAAGCAGGATATTCCAGGATCAAATCAGAAACCAGAATGTCTTCTCTAAATCTCTAAATCAGGGGTGTCCCTGGGAAATAAAGCACTTGGAGGGTCTGTGATTGCAAGTTTGTGTGTGACACTCACACTTTTTTAAGATGTACCTTTTAAAACAGCTTGGGTATACACCTACAAATGTGATATGTGATGTGACTCAAAAATAAATATATTACCGTGGTACCTCAGGTTAAGAACTTAATTCATTCTGGAGGTCCGTTCTTAACCTGAAACTGTTCTTAACCTGAAGACGACTTTAGGTAATGGGGCCTCCCGCTGCTGCTGTGTCACCGGAGCATGATTTCTGTTCTCACCCTGAAGAAAAGTTCTTAACCAGAGGTGCTATTTCTGGGTGAGCGGAGCCTGTAACCTGAAGCATCTGTAACCTGAAGCATCTGTAACCCAAGGTACCACTGTACATCCTCCCTAATTGTTGTGCTGAAGCATGTGACAGATTGTAATACAAATATATTGCACAGGCACTCCTTTGCCCACCAGATAGACATCCATGGTTATTTATGTATTTATTCTTATTCATGCACCTGTATGAGTGATGGCTGGACATTTCTTGGCGTAAATGCAAACACAAATTAGTTCTGCTTAGGGTGAAATTTTTTTTATCATTTTCTTTTTCTTACATGTCATTTTACGCAATGCCTTAAGCTAAAAAAAGAGAATTCACTGCCCCAAGAAGATGACAATTCACATTAAAATAGAGGAGGAGAAAGAAGAGGGACTGAAGTTTCTGGAGAAAATTAGAGAAACTGAGGATAAACAGAGGCATAATATGAAAAATTATTTATGTAACCACAAGTTCCAATGGATGAAGCACTGCCTAAATATGTGAAGACCTTTTGTGCTTGGCATCTCTTGATACTACTAAGCCTCAAACCAAGGGACTTGTAGCAAAAAGCCCAGGATTTCCCCATCATACTTTGACATTTTATGTTGCTTTTAAACCCTGAACTGAAACAGCATTAGGCCCATTTGGCCTCTTCACCTGACATTTCTCCAAGTATAATGACAAGTCAGCAAAGGTAATAATTTGTGAGTCAAATTGTAGTCAGATGTGGGTTGCTGTATTCTTAATTTATTTCTTTAATTGTACTTTCAAAAGAGAAGGAAGTGGTGTGTGGCCTAACCTTTGCATTGCCATGGGAACGATTTCTTATGCATTTGCGTCTAGTTATCTGTGTCTGTTTTCTTCCTCCCTGACAGATAAAAGAGAGGTTTTGCCATATTAAACTGATCAGTGTGCCTTATTGTTGGAGGAACTCTGTGCAGGTTTCAGTTGTCATGGCCAGTTCTCTCTCTCCAGAATCTTCCGATTATTTTAGTCAAGAAGAGCAATTGAGAATACTTCTGCATTTCACTCTTTTCTGGCAAGTTCTCATTTTCTGCGCAACTCCAGAGATTCTGAAATGGACCGAAGGTTAACACAGACATGGTGTCATTGAAAACCAATTAAAACTCAGAGTTTTAGTTGGCGTTGGCTTTATATATGTTTTTTTTAAAAAACAAAACAAAACTGTTTTTATTTTTTGCAGTTGTTTCATATCTGTTGCATTGTATAATGACTTTGAGATGATCCACAGGGAGCAATTTATTAATATGAATAATATTAATAAAAGCAAAAACCTGAGACTTGCAGGTTACTACTGCCCAAGTATGGAACCTCTGGGAGACAAATAGCCAGATGATTCTATCTGGGGTTCCCATTACCAGGGTTTCCAAATAATGGATTACAGATAGGGAATGGCTGAATATGTCCATTTTGGTTTCTCATTTCCCCCCCCTATTCTAAATTCAGTTTTCCATGTTTCCACAATAGTTAGCATTTATTTATTTATTTAACATCTGCTAAATGTGCCCATTTAATGCAGTTTTTCTTAATTCCCCCTTATATAATGCATTTAAAATATTTTCATTAATATGTGCATTTATATGCAAATTTTGCCTTTTCTGTATAGGAGAACTGCTTTGGAAAAAAATTCAGAGGAGCGTGAATTTCGAAGGATCACCGATTCGAATTGCTAATATTTCAGAAAGCTTGGATTAGGTAGGTTCACCTTTATTTCAAACTGAATCACATTTCTCTCTCATCTCTTATCACAGGTATACTTTTTATTTCAATCAAATAATAAGCTTGGTTAAATAGTAACAGGGGTTGCTTAGCTTTCTGCTTAGGCAAGAGACCACAAAATTGAAAACTAGCTGCAAGAACTGCCTAGAGGCAGAGGGGTCAATGTATCTGTGAAGACAGAAGGACCAATCAGTGATGGCCAAACTTGGCCCTCCAGCTGTTTTTGGACTACAACTCCCATCATCCCTAGCTAACAGGATCAGTGGTCAAAGGTGATGGAAACTGTAGTCCCAAAACAGCTGGAGGACCAAGTTTGGCCATCACTGGTGAATACCAGGATGAGAGGTCCAAGACAAATTGCTCTGGAAGCTTACAAGTCCAGTTTAGAGGATTAAGGGCAGTTAGCAGCTGAGCCCATCAGAGGTCCAAATGACACAATGACCTTCCTTGGCTGCTATTGAAATGGTGGATCAGAAGCCCTGCTATTTCTCGCTATCTCTGGTAGGCCTTTGAATCACAGCCATAACCGAGTGTGATAAAAGCAAGCATCTACATCTTTATGAAGCTAAACATGAAAGCTTTCTAGGAGTTAGCAGATGCATGTTTTGAAGATGATAAGTTATAGCTAAGTTTTACTCAGTGCAAACCCACTGAAAGTAATGGACCTAAGTTATTCGCACCTATTAATGTCAGTGGAAGTATTCTGAGTAGGAACAGTGTTGGATGCAACCAAACGATTCAAATCTTTTAGCAGGGCACTTCAGCTGTCAAGCATCTTGTCATTACCAAATCTTTCCCTATCACGAGGAGCAGCTTTTAGATAAACAAGTACAAATTACCTTGTTTTCACCTAAGAAATACTGAACGCTCAGCGATGTTGTGTTGATAATTGCATCTGATCTCATTTGTGCAAAAGGCTTATGGTGTGGGAGGGATATAACATGTGCCAGCTAATGCATTCCCATAATATTCTCACTGGTTCGAAATTCTCGGAGCTAGTCTATATACACAGCAGGTCATATGACTGCAGTTTGCACACGGTAAAAACTGATCTGTGAACTGTGCCATTTCAGACTCCAAACCATTTCCCTGTGCATATCTAAACAACCTACCTAATTTACCCATTGCAAGGATTGAGCAGGGGGAGATGGGCTTTGAATACATGACTCCCCCTACTGTCTGATGTATTATACAGAAACAGTGGTGCCACATGACCTGCTGTCCAGCTCTGAAATAATGATTCAGAAGGTGACACCGCAAAGACCTTTTTGCATTCAACCATGAGGCTGTGAATTCCCTCTAATTTACCCCAGCTCTTGGAAGTAGCTGATTTATAATTGTCATGCTTAAAAAGGAAGAAGTAAACATAAAATTTCCAGGGTAGTGAACAGTGATGGTTATGAGAGATAGAACACATTCACTGGCAAGGATTAATTGCCTATTGAATAGGAAAGGAATGATGCCCTTTGGCTGTTCAGCTTTTACACTCTGTTTACTATAATGATGATCTCAGGACAAATATTCAGCATAGCTGCAGAACTTTGGCCGCACTTAGGAATTGAGTTTAGCATGAGTGCTCAACTTTCCTTTCACTGCAGTGTCCCACAAATGACCTGCATTTTTCTTTTCTTTTTTGCATTACGGAGCAAGGACCATGAAGGCGCTGAGAAGCCCTCTGTTTAGGCTATGAACTCCTAAAGCCATTTGATGTTGTGTTGCCACAACCTATGACAAATGAAGTACATATTCCAGTTATTCATGCACACACAGTGACATACATAAAGTGTTTTGAGGTCTTGGTGATCTTCAATTAATGCAATGTTCACAATTGGTGCAATGTTCACCTTCTGTAACTGTTTTGTTGGATAACATTTGTTTGAGTTTTTCTTCTGCCCCCATTGCTACATTAAGTAAATAACTTCTAGTGAACTCTGCACCTCATTTTTACACTGGACTAGTGATGAGGCAGAGCCATGGCTCAATTTGTGGCGTGTTCAATTAGGTACAGTGGTACCTTGGTTTTCAAACGTAATCCATTCCAGAAGACTGTTTGACTTCCGAAACGTTCAAAACTGAAGCATGCATTTCCGGAAGCCTTTACTTATGGAAAATTCAAAACGGAAGCTGTGTGGCACATTCCACTTCCAAAAACCGTTCAAAAACCAAAGCAATTACTTCCAGGTTTTCAGCATTCAGAAACTGAAACATTTGACTTCCAAGATGTTCAAAAACAGAGGTACCACTGTATTAACATTGGAATCTGATATTAAGAGCAGGGCTGAGACCTCAATAATGAAGCAAGTAAGGTACAAAGATTCATGGATTTTCCGCTTACTGTATGTATACAATCTGTCTGCAAATGTTTTGTTACACGTGAGTGCCTGTTGTATTAATATAACAACTGAACAACTATGACTGTCAAGAAAAAATAGCTCATCTACCTCTGATTGTAGATAGAAGTAAGACTACAAATTGTCAACGGAGAAGGGCTACAGTACAGTGATTATTTTATTGGATTCCAGCTTCCAGTGACAATGTGGCCTACTGATTTATGTACATTGGGTACCAGCTGATAGTTCCTGAAAATATTGCATTGGAAGCACTGAATAAGCACATTCATCAAAATATTTGCTTTTGGATGCACTACATTTCCTACAGCCATACTGGGGAGAGGTCAAAAGTCTAGTCATCTTCAGCATGTGGAAACCATAAGACCTTTCACTGCTCAGAACCAAGCTGGGCCTCTAGATGGATGGACCCTAATCTAGGTTGGTTCATGTGGGTCTCCAGTTCAAGATCACTGAACTAAGTGGCTTAATTGGGAGTTGGAGATGCTGCTTTGTTGATGAGACAACAGCAGGAGTTGTGCAGTGCTATAATAAGTGAGTTCTCATGCTTCAGTCAGAGGCAAGATAAATTCTTGTTCAAGTAAAAGAACACCCCTGGACTTAGTTTCATTTTTTTTTGTGCAAAATATTTTTTTTAAAAAAAACTATTTCTGTAAAAAGAAGACGCTTCCTGCATACAGAAGCAAACCTCTGGCTCCAACCTGCTGTTTATGAAAGCCGCTAATTAGTAAGTAAATTTTAATTAAAACTGCTCCTTGTGTCAATGTTAAGTCTTCATGACATGGTTGTAAACAGTCTGCACAATTTCTTGGTTTCAAGTTCATTTTCTGCCAAAAGCATTTGGTTGTGTGTTGTTGGTTTTTGAGCTGTCAATTATTGTACTCCAGTCTTGAAAATCTTAAACTATAAATTAATTAGCATTAAAAACAAGTAAGCCAATCTGTTCAAAATAGTTTAGTGGAACAGCCCGACCTGTGGCTCTGGTATCAGGTAGCTTTTGACTCTTCAACATGATATTATTCATGTTCTTGCAACTGGAATGCAGAATTCCTTGCTGCTGCTACCATAGCAAGCCCAATATCGTATAAGTAGGGTAAGGTAAAGGTAAAGGGACCCCTGACCATTAGGTCCAGTCGTGACCGACTCTGGGGTTGCGGCGCTCATCTCGCTTTATTGGCCGTGGGAGCCAGCGTACAGCTTCTGGGTCATGTGGCCAGCATGACTAAGCCGCTTCTGGCAAACCAGAGCAGCGCACAGAAATGCCGTTTACCTTCCCGCCGGAGCGGTGCCTATTTATCTACTTGCACTTTGACGTGCTTTCGAACTGCTAGGTTGGCAGGAGTAGGGACCGAGCAATGGGAGCTTACCTCGTCGCGGGGATTCGAACCGCCGACGTTCTGATCGGCAAGTCCTAGGCTCTGTGGTTTAACCCACAGTGCCACCCGCGTCCATAAGTAGGGTAGTTGGGTGAAAAAGAGGACAGGCCTCCTGCATCGTCAACATCTGGGTAGAATATAGATTTTCAGCATGTGCAGAGGCTGCTCCATGGCTATTAAAGCTGCAGGAGCCCTGATTTCACCTGTCCACTCTGGAATGTTTGGAATAATGGCAATAGAGTTTCAACAATTAAAATAAGAGATACTGAAATGAAGAAGAGCTGTTCTGAAATAAAAGACTTGGGGCATATGCAACTGAGCAAGTTATAACAAAAAGACAGCTGGGGTCTGATGAAAGCTATAATGTTATTAACGGTGAGAAGGTCGTTCCGTCTCCCCCTTCTTCTTGCATGGAATTCAGGGTCACCCTGAAACAGTAAATTCAGGGCAAAATTAAGGCGTTATTCATACAACATGGAATTCAAGGCAAGACTATGAGACACAGAAGGTCAGGAGATTTGATTTCCAGGCCACATTTTTGTGTGCTAAAAGAGGCCAGGATTGGACTGGGTCAGGGAATTAGCACGGGGGATGGAGAACACAGATAGATCCCTCTACCACAGTCCCAGTTCAAAGCCCCCACCCCCCAACTGTTTTCCAGTAAAAGATATCAGGAGATCCACTTGTGGATCTTTAATATTGAACCTAATGTAGCATTCACTGTCACACTCTGGGAAAATATGCAATGTAACTGAGAGAAGAAAGAGGAGGAGAAGAAAGCTTTGGTAAGACCGGGGGAATTTCTTTGCAGACGGGTTGACAAATCAAGATTTAAAAGAAGCACGCATCTCACTTTGTAGCTACATGGTGAACACTAGCACATGTCTCTGTGTGCTCATTTTTTGGCCACACTTCTAATGTCTTGTCCTCCCAAGTCATCACAGAGAAATGGTGAGACCTGCCAAAACACATGGGTATCCTTGGGCGACTGCCCAATTGCGTTCTCAAATACCCTCCAGGAACACTTCTGTGGTTGGAAACAGCCTTGGTGGCAAACCACCGTCTCATTATCAGAAGATTAAAAGAATGTCTGTACAACCACTGAGAGTAAACAACCAACATCTTGGGCGCATCATCACATGATTTATCAAGGGGCGGATGTGTCTTCCCCTTCCCCTCCCACCCATCCCACATGAACATGTACAAATGTTAGCTCGCATTTCAACCGTACATACATGAATGCTACATGGTGCCATTCCTCTTGGCCACCCAAGTCCCTCGCATTTCTCCCCGTATCTTTATCGCAAAGCACTTCCACTTTGTCTCATTCTTCAATGCTGGAGTATATTTGAAACTCCACTTTCAAGGTGCTCCATGCAGCAACATCTAACAAAACAGATGTTCCTTTATCATCCTCTATCTGGCAAAGTCTTCCGTGCTGCAGATTTTATTATATTCACTGTGAGCAGTGTTGCGCGCATGTTGAAATTCCCCTGTGGGCTGGTTTATGTGGGTAAAGTCGACGGCCAAATCAAACAATCTGTGGCTGCCATGGAGAAGCATTTTTCATAGGAATGATAAAGAATGTCCTGCGGCATCCAGTATGAACATATTCTGCCAAGATGTTTCCTCTCTCAAAGTTAAATGGAAAAGGGGGAAGGCTTGGTGTTGTGTGCTGAAAAGATGAGCATGTGACGTAGCAGGGGACAATCTTTTTTTTTTTCATTTTGGGGAATGAAATCCCCAAAACAATGGGTTCCCCCCAACCTCTCCCATTTTTTATTTTTGTTGCTGCTGCATCACCCCAGCATAGAGCAGAAATATAATTCTCTCTTTCTGAAAAGTATTCAATCAAAGGATGTTGGTCTGTCTTTGTGCCAGATATCTGACTGCTGCAATTTTGCAACACTTCTGTAAGATCAGTAGCAGTAGCAATGGCAGAAGCACAAACCCCTCAGTTCTGCTGAAAACCAGGAGCGCAAGCCTTGATCTCTAGCTCTTGTCTGGAAAGAAACAGTACTCAGTCTGGCCAGAAAGTGTACAGCAATACAGTCTCCCTCTAAGTCCTTTCATCTGTTTTTCCCTCCAAACTTGCGTTAACTTCATTTTAGGTTTGTTTGTTTGTTTTAAGAAAAAAGCTCAATGGAGGGTCAACCACCCCCCCTTTTAAAGTACCGTATTGGCCCAAATATAAGCCGCACCTTTAAAATTTACGGGGAGAAAAAAAGACAATACCCAAATATGAGCCGCTCCCTTAAAATTCCACAGGCACTCACACCTGTTCCGTTTTACCGTATGCCTGTTTCAGCAGTGATATCGTACAAAAGCCAATATTCGGGCCAATAGGGTATATATTTATTGTCAATTTTTATAGACTGATGTTCACTGTAGAGTATCAGAAAGTGGGTTACACAGCTATCAGTAAAACAATCAATAAAAAATGGTGTTTCAAACAAGCTAAAAACACAGATTTTTTAAAAAATTGAGCTCAATAAATAGGCATAGCGCAGCTTGCTTAAAATGCAAGGAGTTCCACAAAGTCAGGCCCACAGTATTGAATGCATGGCCTCTGGTGGGTAGAAGCAATGCTTTTCTTCTAGAAAAAATGGTTCCAGGACTGCATACCCTCGAGTACTCGCAGAAAGAAGCACTGGGTAAGAGCCACACTTTTGGGCCTTTTGGGAACCACTAGCAAAGGTGAGAGCTGGACCATAAAGAAGGCTGATCGCCGAAGAATTGACGCTTTTGAATTATGGTGCTGGAGGAAACTCTTGAGAGTCCCATGGACTGCAAGAAGATCAAATGCATCCATTCTTAAGGAAATCAGCCCTGAGTGCTCACTGGAAGGACAGATCCTGAAGCTGAGGCTCCAATACTTTGGCCACCTCATGAGAAGAGAAGACTCCCTGGGAAAGGTGGAGGGCACAAGGAGAAGGGGACAACAGAGGACGAGATGGTTAGACAGTGTTCTCGAAGCTAGAAACATGAATCTGACCAAACTGCGGGAGGCAGTGGAAGACAGGAGTGCCTGGCGTGCTCTGGTCCATGGGGTCACGAAGAGTCGGACACGACTGAACGACTAAACAACAACAACAACAGCAGCAAAGGTCGTACTCACACCATAGAAGGATCCCAATCTGATTCACCAAGAGAGCAAAGTTATGAGAAAGAACAGATTTTGTATTTGTTAGAAAGGTTAAAGTTGACACAACTTATTAAAAAACAAAAAAACCTTAAAGTGCGACACACTTTATGCATGGCTCCTTAATGCCACATGCTCTGAAATGTGCCAGGGAAGACTGTGGTTTTTAGGCCAACTTATGCATTTGATCTTTGGGATAATTGTTCAGAATGAATCACTGCACATTTTGAGCCTCATCCATGACTAAACAAAACTTTAAAAAAAAAAAGTTGAGGGGCTGATTGACTGATGACAAATCTGATGCTAAGAACTAAGAGTAACGATGACTCCACACATATTTTCTTTGCCTCTCTCTGGTGACTCACAAACAGGCAGAATAAACTGTTCCTAACAGAAATGCATGTTCCATACCTGTAAGGCAGGGGGAAAGGGGTGAAATTGGATGCTTGACCTCTTCCCAACATTTCAGCTCTTTATCGAGAGATGCTGCTGAATTTTGGGACTGGGGAATTCAAAGTACAAATCTCTGCAGTTATTAGCTCAGACGTTCCAGGTTAGAGATTATATAGCTTCGGCATTCTAGCACCTATTGGAGGCTGCCTCAATCTCAACACCCCTGAGCAGGCTTTCTTACTCTTTACCTCTTGCAAGGTATGTTTTTGGAGAAGGGAAAGGGTCACAGGGAGCAGGGGCAGGCAGTGTCCTTGAGAGGAGGCTATAGACATTTACAGGCTTAATTGCGCAATGTAATTAATGTCAAAAGTGGGTGGAACGGACTTATGAATGCATACATGAAACTTACAGGGACTGGAGAGAAGCTGATCTGCCCATTTCTGATGTTGATCTTTCTTCTGGAATATTTTAATACCATAGTATGTATGTATGTATGTATGTATGTATGTATGTATGTATTTATTTATTTTATTAAATTTATATACCGCCCTATACCCAGAGGTCTCAGGGCAGCTCACAGAACAAAATCAAAACACAAAACCACAAAATACATACTCATCATAAATACAACTCAATCACCCCCACCCCCTCAAAACCCCACATTTTAAAAGGGCATAGGAGGTCAATCAAATAAACCAAAGTCCTAGTTAAAAAGGAACATTTTTGCCTGGTGCCTAAAGGTGAATAATAATAATCATCATCATCATCTACCATTTGTACCCCGCCCATCTGGCCGGGCCTCTCCAGCCACTCTAGGCAGCCTCCAACGAAGACTAAAAATACATTAAAATGTCACACATTAAAAACTTCCCTGAACAGGGCTGCCTTCAGATGTCTTCTAAATGTCAGGTAGTTGTTTATGTCTTTGACATCTGATGGGAGGGCGTTCCACAGGGCGGGCACCACTACCGAGAAGGCCCTCTGCCTGGTTCCCTGTAGCTTTGCTTCTCGCAGTGAGGGAACCGCCAGAAGGCCCTCGGTGCTGGACCTCAGTGTCTGGGCAGAACGATGGAGGTGGTATAATGAAGGCACCAGGTGAAAGTCCGTGGGGAGAGCATTCCACAGACGGGGAGCCACTGCAGAGAAGACCCCGTTCTCGTGTTGCCACCCTCCAGACCTCCCAAGGAGGAGGCACACGAGGAAGGGCCTCAGAAGATGATCTCAATTTCTGGGGAGGTTGATATGGAAAGAGGCGGTCCTTGAGGTATTGTGGTCCTAAGAAAGTTGTTGAATAGAGATGCTGCAGGGGACCCTAAATAAAGCTTTCCTTTATGGCTGGTGGGAGGAATTTTTGGCTCTCCAGATTTTGCTGAACTACAACCTTTTCTTTTTCAGGGGCTACTCAAGAGTATGCAGTACTGGCACCTCTTTTTTGATGATACAGAGTGCGGCACTTACTGTAACACTGGCATAGGCAAACTCGGCCCTCCAGATGTTTTGGGAATACAACTCCCATCATCCCTAGCTAGCAGGACCAGTGGTCAGGGATGATGGGAATTGTAGTCTCAAAATCATCTGGAGGGCCACGTTTGCCTATGCCTGCTGTAACAACTTCATGGTGAGTATTGGCCATACTTGCTGGAAATAATGGAAGTTGTAGTTCAGCACCATCTAGAGCAGGGTTTCCCAAACTTGGGTCTCAAGCTCTTTTTGGACTACAGTTCCCATCATCCCTGATCACTGGTCCTGCTAGCTAGGGATAATGGGAGTTGCAGTCCAAAAACAGCTAGGGAAACCCTGATCTAGAAGGCAAGTGGTTCTCCAACCCTGCTTTAGGACAAGGGCTCAATCAGTTTCTTATGATGGTTTTCAGAGCTCCTTCATCTGGAGTCTCAAGAAATTGCCTGAACGTATGTCAATTCTGAGCCATAACTTGTTAACGGAAGGTTGCTTTGCCACAGCTGCTTGTTGGACGTGAGGCTAAGCAAGGGAGCTGCTAAAAAATCCAGTGGTTACCTCAGGTTTCCCTGCTCCCCCTTATTCTATCTTAATGGAGATGAGATAAAATCAATAAGAGGGCCTCTTTGAATAGCATCCATGCTTCTGTCAGAACACTCTCCCTCAATCGCTTGCGCGAGGAGATGAAAGCAGCAATATTTAAAGTTCTGCAACCATAATTGCATGTTTGGTTTGGAAAAGGATATGTGCACAGGAAGCCTATCTGCAATATGAGATGAATTTTATGTGTGTTTGGGGGGGACTTGGTGTTTACCGATGATGGAAAAGATTGATGTGATGACAGCAAAGACCGTCTCTGGCTATGTTAAAAAGCTACCATATGCTTCTTGTTTTTTTGTTTTTTTAGGGGAAGTTTTACACTGGGCATTTTAGTCTGGAATGGAAGCAGAAGATGAGCCCTGCTGGGTCAGATCCTGGACCCACATCTAGTCAAGTGTCCAGTTCCTACCTGGCCCCAAAGGAGTGTGTGGCTTTGTGCACATTTCAAGCAAATTTGTGCAAAGCATTGGGGGGGGGGGGGGAATCATGAGCATTGTGGAAGCCGCTCGACGAGACATGAAGTGCCTGCAGCTACTGTCCTGAAGGAAATAAATGTTTGTCTAATGCCTCACTGTGGGCTTCCTAGATACATATGGCTGGCTACTCTTAGAAATAAGATTGTTGTAGGAATTCAAAAAGAGGTGCTCCAAAAGGCAAATGCGCACCCATGGCTAGGCTGTGGGCCCTAATCACAGCCTGCTCTGAACAGAGTACAGTGGTACCTCAGGTTAAGTACTTAATTCATTCCGGAGGTCCGTTCTTAACCTGAAACTGTTCTTAACCTGAAGACCACTTTAGCAAATGGGGCCTCCTGCTGCCGCCGCGCCGCCGGAGCCCGATTTCTGTTCTTATCCTGAAGCAAAGTTCTTAACCTGAAGCACTATTTCTGGCTTAGCAGAGTCTGTAACCTGAAGCGTATGTAACCCGAGGTACCACTGTACTGTATTGACCCGAATATAAGCTGCACCTTTGAAATTAAAGGGGGCAAAAGAAAAAAAGACAATACCTGGGCCGCTTCCTGGGGGGGGGGAGCCGTGCTGCTTTGCCTCTGGGGAGGGGGAGCCGTACCACTTTGCCTGTGGCCTCCCCCCTTCCTTACAATGGCTCAGGGGAGACTTGGGAGTGGTGAGTGGGCTGCGTGCCATTGCCCTGCGCTCCCAGCCTGCTTCCTGGAGGCAGGAAACCACGCCACTTTTCCGACGGCCTCTCCCCTCCCCCCTTCTTTCCAGTGGCTCGGGGGAGGCTTGGGAGCTGCGGTCAGCACAGGCTCCATTATCCTGCCCCCCCAGCGGCCCTCATGGGCAGCTATTTCAGCAGCGATACCGTAAGGTCGTGAATATAAGCCGCACTTTCACTTTTCACAATCAGAATTTGGAAAAAACAACAACATGTGGCTGATATTCAGGCCAATACAGTATACAGTTGTACCTCGGGTTAAGAACTTAATTCATTCTGGAGGTCCTTTCTTAACCTGAAACTGTTCTTAACCTTAGGTACCACTTTAGCTAATGAGGCCTCCCACCACCGCTGCACCACTGCTGCACAATTTCTGTTCTCATTCTGAAGCAAAGTTCTTAACCCGAGGTACTATTTCTGGGTTAGTGGAGTCTGTAACCTGAAGCGTCTGTAACCTGAAGTCCCATTGTATAGAGCTATGTTCACTGCAATCCTGTTAGTTGCTGCCATTTCCCCGCTTCCAAGGCTCCCTGGCAATTTTTCTTGAGGGAGGAAGGAGACTGAGGCAGCAGTTGTAGCTTCAGTGCCCCGATGATTGTATCTCAGTGGGCACTGTGTACACAGCATTCTACATATTCCTAAACTTTTGGGGCCAACAGCTGCACATGGAATTTTGACAAAGTGCCACGGCTGCCAGTCACAAATGGCTTCTGTGGGACATGTCAGAACACAAAATGGCCGCCATTTTTAAAAGAGCAGAAAAAAAGGCTAAGGGGACAAAGTAATGTGGGCATGCTCACCAGCCTCCCATTAGTGGGGAAAAGGCTCTTACATCGGCCACAGCTATGCCTGCTCAGAGAGGGAAGCTTTCTGCATGTGAGTCCACAAGGGAAGGTGGAATGAGTGTCCAGACCTGGCATCAAATGAAATGGATTTTTGAGAATACTGTATTTACTGAGACCCTTTGCAGGTGCCATAGCAAATATTGGTTGGCATACTTGTGGCCACAGGCATCGTGCTGGTTCCTATCCTACCCAGTGAGGAAACAAAACTGTGGGAATAGGGTACACATACTCTCCAGTGGGAAATGGACCCTGAGAATACCTGTATTCTCCATCTCTGCCTCTTCCTCCCACTACCTTGTAGTAACACTGCCTGTCTAGTTGGCCCGGCATATGAAGAAGTAACATTTCAAAAACAACACGCTGGACATTCTGAGCTTCTAGTAGCTATTCTAAGCTCTCGCATTACTGCCTCACCTTAGATTTCATGTCAGGGAGGTTGCTTGCTTAACCCAAGTTAGAGTCATGCACCCTACATGATTTGATCTGCCTCCAACAAATGAATGTCATATCTATGTTCATTAGCAATACTGAAGTACAAGAGAGTAGTTTTCTTGGCGTGCTTTCATGTTTTACCCTCTAGGTTCCTTGACGGCAGATTTGCCAGAGTTCCCTTGAACGACAAGTGCTGTCCTGGTAAGCATTTAGAGCTGGAAACAGCATTTCATGTGTTTTTCTACTGTACAGTTTATCAAATGGTTGGTGGATGGATAATTTATCTCCTTATGAGGCTGTTTCTTGGTCATGAGACCCTTTTGAATGTCTTTCTTTGGGGGGTCTAGTAAAGGCAGCAATATATCTGAATGTTGTAGCATCTCTAGATTTACTATTATTGTTAATTCCTAGCCTGTCACCATTAACAAAAATTGGTTCTACTGAGGCTATGATTTTGTGCTTCTTCATATTTTGTACTTCACAAAAGTTACAAGAAAGGAGATTCCGACTAAACATCAGGAAAAACTTTCTGACAGTGGAATGATCTCCCTCAGGAGGTTGTGGACTCTCCTTCCAGGATTTAACTTCCTTCCACAGGGCCTGTAAGACAGAGCTATTCCGCCTGGCTTTCAATTTGAACTTAGCTGATCTTTTATTCCCCTTCCTTTCCTTCCATTCCCCTCCCCTTTTTATGAAGATTACCCGCTCTGGGATCCCACAGCTAATTCTCCCCTGGTCTCCTCGCTGGCCCAAATAGGACTAATTTAGCCAGCTAGCCCTGGTGATCATCTAATGTTTATTGGATGGATTTCCCCCCCTAAATTGATTTTTGAATTCTGAATTTATTGTTATTCACGTTTTATACTGTATTTTATGCTGTTTTTTGTTGCATCAATTAAGTGTTTTAAATTTGTTGTTAGCCACCCTGAGCCCGGTTTTCTGAACTGGGAAGGGAAGGGTATAAATAAAAATTTATTTATTATTTATTACTTCTTGGAGGTTGGGTGGCTATCTGTCATGGATGCTTCAGCTGAGTTTTCATTGCAGGGGGTTGGACTCGATGACCCTTGGGGTCCCTTCCATCTCTACAATTTGATGATTCTATGAACTGTTGCATCTGCCCTAAATATTAAAACATATCACTTGCGATTAATACAGTTGACAATAATAGAACGATATCTCAGAAGGCGTAAGACCATGTACCTATTATGTGTCACAAATTATTAGACTGCAAATGAAACACTGTTTTCAATAACAAGAATTTGCATTGTGCAATATTTCCCAATCTTCATTCCCAGTACCCATCTATCCTAGTTATTATCCCTATATAAATTGCATCAGTATTTCCCCTCTTCTTAACGAAGCTGACATGTTAGCAAAATGAAGCCTATGTTCAGAATTGTTGGTCCCAGAAGCCTACTATCAACATCTGTCTTATACATCTCCCTATTTTTGGAGACTTATATGCTAGTATAAAGTTGCCTGAAGGGGAACATTTACTGATTATGTGTTTTCTCTGGGGCTTAAGAGCTACAGTTTGTACCGCAGTCTTGCCCTCTTTACTCGCTATAAAGTGTCATCAGTGATAACTACAGCAACATGGGCTGTGCTAGAATTCTTCCTTCTAGCACAGAATTGTTTACTAGAGTGCATAAGCCACATTTTTAATAAAATGAAATTTAAGAAGCCATTAGGAAGAAAGACCAGCTTAGTGGTCTCCCATCACAGTCAAAATACTGAGATTCCATAGAACCACAATCCAAGTCCTGGCATGGTTGACTCATTCCTTAATCATACTTGGATAGGAAAAAAACTGAGTGCAATGTGTTTTATTGAGCCAAATCCCCAGTTAGATAATCGGTGGGCCTTAACTACACCAACCTCAGTCAACCTTTGGTCTTAAAGATACCTGGTATAAATCAGCAACACTGACTCAAGGCCCTAAGTACTATACATTTCCATTTTGGATGAAAAGGGAGAAACACTAACAACTTCACCTTTTTCATACGTTCACGAAAACAAATGTTTTAAAAAATAAACAGGGCCTCTTGACACTGTCCAGAACCTGCTTAAAGCTACCCAGGAAACAGTTCAATGTTTAACAATGACCCAACACTGTGATCTACGGAATCTCCTTATTTACCATTGGTCTTCTTCAAACAATGGCTTATGACCTGATATAGCATGCATGTTACAGCTGTGGTGCTGCCATCGTCTTATTTTTCGCCCCCACCCCATACTTGGATGGGCCAATAAGAAGTTAGGATGCAAAGTGGATGGGTTTTTACCATGGTTGTGGATAAATCTAAGGTCGCTGCAGAAAGTAAGTGTGCGTGTGTGTGTGTGTGTGTGTGTGAAAGAGAGAGAGAGAGAGAGAGAGAGCGCACAGTGGAAAGAACAATTACTGATGGAAGCTGCACCCAGATATTTGCTTGGAAAGAGTGCTGAAGCATTAATAGTAAAGGGGTTTCTATTATTATAAGCAGCTGCTTAAAAGCAAGATAGCTACAAACAAATGGGCCTTATGGTAACAGTGGGACCTGGACCAAAATATTGCAGTGTATCTGTCAGGGAACTGCCATCGGAGCGGGAAGCGGAGAGGAGGCTCCCGGACGACGGAGGAGAGGGTCCCAGTAGGAGGAGGGACAGCCCATCCGCTGGGGAAGGGAATCAGCGTTACACCAGTGGAGAAGGGGAGGAGATAGAGGAATCGGAGAGGTGGCTCCAGGACTCTTCGCAGGAGACCAGCGGAGAGGGGACAAGTGCTCCTTTGCCCACACCCACCTTGCGCAGAAAGCTTTCACACAGGCAAAGGGGGAGGAGACTGGGCGTCAAACAGCTTTTATGTTGGAAGCAATTTAAGAAACGCCCACTGACGGATTCTGCCAGCGACTGAGGCAGCCACGAAATAGAGGCTGTCCTGTCAGAAAGGGTTCAACCATGCTAGCTAGCCATGAGTAAAGGCAACTTACGAACAAGCAATCCCTAGAACCATTACAGTATCCTTCTTCCTAAAAGGAGTGCTGTTTTGCAGGATTCCATCCAACTGTTCACTCCAGACAGGGTCATCTTCCCTGTCATATCCAAGTTATGCTTTTCTTTTTCAGCTGTCGCTCTACATTCGGTGGCTACACCTCTCATTGATCTGTGTTTTCTTTCTCGTTTTCTGGGAGACTTGCCGCCTTCATTTTTTTTTTCCTGTTTAAGATTTGTTTGGCACTTCTGCAAACTTCAAATTTACTGGTCATGACAATATATCCCTCTTGATTTCTATTGGCTTGATTGGGGCTATTCCCTCAGCACTCAGTGCCTGAGTTTGCCATTGAAAGAAGACCATTCACCTTTTACCTGGTGTACAGAGTTGCAGCCAATCAGCTGAGCCTCAGCAACCTTCCAGTGTAAAGCAAGGCACTTGCCTTCCTTCTTGCGTCACTGCCGGCTGCATCATCAGTGCTGGGGACATCCCCAACCAATCTGTTGCTGGAGGGGTGTGGCCACGGGCTGTTTAATTACACTGTGGAATGGAGGTGACAGGCTGGGGAATTGTTATGTAATTCCACAAGATAATTTCCCTTCCTGTCATAAACTAGAGATAATTCACAATGTTTACATATAGATGCTATCTCAAATATAGGGGCAATGAGAGGATTTCTGTATAAAGTGAATGCCATGTTTTTAAGTATCATGTTAGCATGGTTAAAAAGGTGTGATAAAGGTTAACTGCCATATATGAAGCAGTTATTTTTCCTCTTTCTCTGATCCTCGAGACATGCACATTTCCATTTTTTGCCACCCCCCGCTTCATCCTACCAAAAAAGCAAGAGCAGGAAATTGTGGTTGCCTTCCTTGGTTACTCCCCTCCCTCCCCATTCAAGTCGATAGAAGATTCCTTACCAAGAGTTCATTGGTAAGTCGAAGGCACCTATACCGCTGCCATCAACACATAGCTCTGCCCAACGGATATTTTTGGTAGCGAGAGGCATGTATCCCCATGGATGCATTCAATAATAAAAGGCTATTTCATGTACTTTCAACAGTTGTTATAAATGGTTTCTCCCATGAATGAGTATATTATGATAAGCTACAGCAAGCAAATAGGCTTTCTGTTTGCACTCTGCTACAGAAGGGGCCAGAAGCTGTGAAAAACAAGTTTGAGAAAACAAGGAATGTATTTATGTTGACTTACTACTTAAACATTTGTGGCATATGTGATAAGATCTCTCCACCCCCCCCCCCGAGCTATGAAGCTTGGCGTGTATATTTGTTTGAACATCTGGGGCATTTTTAACTCGGGCAATGAGCAAAACAATAGAGTTAGACAGATTATCACCACCTCTATCATAGGAGTTACTCAGAGTTTAAACAGGAATAGAATTAAGTTTTGTGAGCAAACCTGTTCTGCTCGAACCGTTACTAAAGGCTTCTAAACTTTCCCAAAGAACGAAGGGCGCGGGAGATCGAACAAACATGAAGCGAGAGAGTGAGAGATGTAATTTAAAAGCTGTTCAATAGATCACCCAAGTTCAGAAATAATGGATGTTCTTTAAGAAATAAAAAAAAGCAAATATCCATTTCTGGTGAGGCTTGGAAAAGCTTTATTGCTTCTTATGAAATATTCATGCGAATGAATCAATGTTAACAGGAGCTTAGAGGCAGCAATGGAAGAGAAAAAATATCAAAGCATCAAGAAAGGTGTTCAAAGCCTTGAGGGAAGTAACATTTTAGTAACACTGACTGATAACCTCTTGCTTATTGTTTTCTTTTTCACATGCTTACAGTGCTGTAATTTTAATTGTGTGAAATTGCTGAAATTGACAGTGCAATCTTACGCACAGCTCCTAAGTAAGTTGAGCTCAGTGAGCGTAGGATTGCTTTGAGGAGTATATGTTGTTTCTTTCCATTTAGGCAAGGAGCTCAAGTCAGCCGTCTTACTTTGCTTCCCCTACTTTGATCGTGAGAATTTGGAAAGCGACCTGGACATGTGATAAGATCAACCAGTTACAGATTGTATATTTTATGCCTGGCCTCCCCACTTCAGTCACACAGTTTACTGTGCCTGTTTCATTCAGCTGTTTTTTTTAAATGGCAACACACATTCTCTTGGGGAAATTTATGAAAACAGAGAAAATAACTTTTGTCATTTTGGTTGTGAGTCCTGAAAGACCTGCTTCTTGACTTGCAGGTCTTTTCCCACCTGGCCTGGAAAGGCAGGGCTCGGACTGACTCCAGCTACAAAAGGCTGCATGAGGTTGCTGAAAAGACTCTTCAGTTGGGACATTGTTTAGGGGTTTTTGTTGAGGGGGGAATTGTTGCTGTTTTTGATAATTTTTTGTATCTTTATTTTAGATCTTATTATTTATGTGGAAGTGGCTTAATTTGGTTGTGTACATTTTGATGTTTTATTTATTGTAAATGACTATTTTTGCTTTGTTTGTAGTTATTTTTTTTAATGTTGTAAGCTGCCTTGAGCATGGTTTCAACTATGGATGTAAGGTAAAGGGACCCCTGACCATTAGGTCCAGTCATGGCTGACTCTGGGGTTGCAGTGCTCATCTCGCTTTATTGGCTGAGGGAGCTGGCCAGCATGACTAAGCTGCTTCTGGCGAACCAGAGCAGTGCACGGAAATGCCATTTACCTTCCCGCTGGAGCGGTACCTATTTATGTACTTGTACTTTGATGTGCTTTCAAACTGCTAGGTTGGCAGGAGCAGGGACCGAGCAACGGGAGCTCATCCCGTTGCTGGGATTCGAACTGCCGACCTTCTGATCGGCAAGTCCTAGGCTCTGTGGTTTAACCCACAGTGCCACCCGCGTCCCTTTAACTATGGACAGGCAGCATACAAATTAATTTATGTATGTATGTATGTATGTATGTATGCATAATAATTTTTAATTGGGAAAAAATAGTGGCTTTCAGCTTTGCAGTACCACTTAACTCTCCCTTTGGAATTGTAAAAATAAAAATAGGCACTACATTTTTGACATAGTGGAATCTGGCATAATGCTTCTGCAAAGGTGTTCCACAAACAAAGTTTTCTCACATATCCTCCTGGTTGTATTAGAGCCATCTTCACCAACCTGGTGTCCTTTAGAGGTTTTGGATGAAAATTTCCTTTGACCATGTCAGCACAACCATGCAAACTCAGGCTGATGGGAGTTGCAGTCCGAAACAAATGAAGTTTGACACCAGGTTGGCAAAGGCTATATTAGAGTAAAAACTTATACCCTACAGTGTGATGTAGTGGTTAAGAGTGGTAGACTCGTAATCTGGTGAACCAGGTTCAATTCCCCGCTCCTCCACATGCAGCTGCTGGGTGACCTTGGGCTAGTCACACTTCTTTGAAGTCTCTCGGCCCCACTCACCTCACAGAGTGTTTGTTGTGGGGGAGGAAGGGAAAGGAGAATGTTAGCTGCTTTGAGACTCCTTCAGGTAGTGATAAAGCGGGATATCAAATCCAAACTCTTCTTCTTCTACATCAGGTGTGGGGAACCTTGGTTTCTCCAGATGTTGGTGAACTCCAACCACCCCTAGCCAATGGCCATGCTTGCTAGGGCTGATGGGAGTTTTAGTTCAGCAACTTCTGGAGGGCCAAAAGTTCCCCACTCTTCCTTACATGCCACTTATGTTCAGTTTGCTTCACTTGGATAACCTGTAGTACCGACACAGAGAAGAGCAGACTCTGTCATAAGCTGCCAGAATGGGTAAGGTCTGCTTTGAATTTCCAAGTAGACAACATTGCGCAGTACAGTGACAGGATAGTGTTTACAGTATCAGGTAAATACAGTAGGATAAACTCTACCTGGTAATTATTGCTGGAGTGAATGTATAGGTATATTTAATAATTTAAGAACTCTGCTGCTTTAAGACCAGAGTTAAGGCTCGTGTTGGCTCAGCCGCCACAAAGCCCGGACAATGGAACCTGTTATGGTTTCTAAGGGGTTGCTCGTGCGCAAGCAGGCAACTATTTCCCTGTCCGGGTGCAAACACCTGTCTGGGTTGCCAAAGCAAACTTGATCTGTCCAGACGGCACTTGCCCGTGGCTGACTCAGTCGCTGGCAGAATCCGTGAGTGGGCGTTTCTTGAACTTCTTCCAGCAAAGAAGTTCTTTGACGCCTAGTCTCCTCCTACCCTCTCTGCGCGAAAGCCTTCTGCGCAAGGAGGGCATGGACAACGGAGGACCCCTACTCTTCCCGCCGGTCCCAGGCAAGGAGTCATGGGACCGCCTCACCGCTTCCCCCATCTGCCCCCCCTTCTCCACTGGTGCTACACTGATTCTCTTCCCCAGAAGATGGGCTGCTTCTCCCGATCCCTGGACGCTCTCTGGAATCCCTCTGGCTTTTTCTCTCTTCCTCCGGCACTGATGGCAGTTCCCTGACAGAACCCAAGGCTGATGCTTTAACATACATGCTCTGTGATCAGTAATGATGTTGTGCAAGCACAAATCACAAATTGTGCTTGCTTATTATTCTTATTAATTAAATTTGTATAAAGCCCTTCACTCATTGTGCGCAGAAGGAGGACTGAGAAGGGCAAATCGTCTAACCTTTCTGTGTGTGCCATGTATAACCTTCTAGGAAAGGGGCTGCAATTTTAAGGCAGGAAGGAGAGAACTTACATAGTACCATCAATGTGTTTCATAGACTCTCTGTGCCATTTGTCAGTACCAAAACTGATTAAAATACATTTCTGTGGACTGCTAATTCAGTTCCTTTTTAATGTCAATATTGATTCTGGCCTCACCCTAGTCACATACCATGGAGGAATTTTATATCCCGCTGGATGATTTTTGTGTGTGTGTAGATACGGTACTGTACATATTTGACTTTTGTTCTTCCTCTTCCCTTCTCTGCTCCCCGCCAACCTCTACCAACTTGTGCTTATAAAACAAGGCAGTGAACCATATCTCGGTGTTACATTTTCCCTTCTTGTATGCCTTGCTCCTCATAGCTGTAGCATTTGATCCATAAAGACAGATTAATGTGGCAAGTAATGTCTACAGTGTCCAATGCCATTTGTGCTCAATATATCCTTTGAACGATTGGAGGTACACTGTGAGTTGAAAGTCTTATTTTCCCAGGTCACTCAGCACAGTCCAGCTAAAATGACTAATTTTTAGCCTTCTTGTATTTAGTCTCCTGCACCCTGCTTAGAGACACTATGATTGAGTGGTATACAAATTGTTAAAATAAAATAAAGTTAAGAACAGTTGCTTTTCAGGAGATAAGTGATTTATGTGCTTAAAACTCTACCACGGAAGATAATGTGATGTCGGCTAAAAATGTAAGAAGGCATCACTTTCTATTCTGCCTTGCATATACTGCAAGCAGCGTGGTTTCTGTTCCACTGCAGTTCATCTTCCACCCAAAACTATGTTATTAGTTCCGCTGTGGTGAAATTATGTAACTTTCATAATTTATCTCATTAACTGTGTAAATCAGTGCTTTTCCCCCCTGGGGGTATGCAGTGGTACACATATCCCTAAACATTTTGTGAATCTTTGTACTTTTGTCCATTTACTGTATTTATTTTCCCCGATCTGAATGATAAAATAGTGGTTTTCTTGAGTCAAAATGAGAGTACCCCTAAACCTTTTTTTAAGGGAAAAAAAGCACTGGTGTAAATCATATAAATGCCATCATGTCATTCCATTGCATTCATTTCATTGCGAACAAGGGAGGGGAATGTTACCAATTACATACTGTTTGTGGGCTAAAATACTGATGGCACTCACTGGATTGATTTTGCTTCCAGACATGGAATGAATATGTGAATATCAGTTCTGCTTCCAGTTCCTTTTTCACCTGAATTTTCCAACAACCCTCATCTATGCCCACTTTTCATATACTGTTCCCAGCTTGGTTTCCAATGCCTCAGTGCTTGGTCCCTCCTTGGTCCAGCTATGTTTACAGGTCCCCTGTAAACTCCAGAAATAGGAGAGTTGAAGCTATCCATGCTGTAAAATGGTCCATAAAATGCTTAACTGTGGCTGGTTCATATTCTTATGTTTCAAATTAAACAGAAGGATATGACACATAGCTGAGTTACTCACAAGTAAAAATCTGAACTGAACCTGTGGTCACAGTGGACAAACTTACTCTGTGGCTGCTTGTCTTCTAGGACAAACAAGCTAACTAATAGTCCTGGCATCTCCTGGACCAAAATGTTTCCTGGGTACACGGTGAGAGATTTCAGCATGGGATGTTTGTATCATAAGAGTACTCCAGTGTTAGAGAAAGTTCCACAATGCCAAGCATCTCCTTTCTAGTTCAGAAGATACGTACAAAACAAGGCAATAGACAATTATGTGCCACTCAGGCACACATTTTGTTCATGACTTCTAGGGGAGAGGAAGGAAACAGAATTTAAACGTCTCGAAATCTATACAGACTGCCAGTTTAAAAGGATATAACAAAACTGTAGGATTCTTCTGTATGTCCTTATGAGTCACAGCCACATCAGGTATTTAAAAGACATTGAAAACATGGCTTCCTCACAAAGAATCCTGAGAACTACAGTTTTCCTCTCACAGAGGTCTGATTTACAGCATCCTTAACGAACTACAGTTCCCAGTATTCTTTAGGGGAAGCTATGTACTTTAAATTTGCTTTGAATGTGTGGTGTGGTTGTGACCATGATATCTCTACAGTGACACAATATGGAGAGAGATACAGCAGTACCTTGGTTCTCGGACTTAATCCGTTCTTAGTCCGTTCGATTCCCAAAACCGTTTGGAAACCAAGGCGCGGCTTCTGATTGGCTGCAGGAGCTTCCTGCACTCAAGCGGAAGCCACGTTGGACGTTCGGCTTCTGAAAACATTCACAAAGTGGAACACATACTTCCAGGCTTGCGGCGTTCAAGAGCCGATTTGTTCGGCAACTAAGCCATTCAGGAACCAAGGTACCACTGTATACAGAAGGTGCATTCGGGTCTCTGAGCTGGTGAGGAGAAGATGGCACTGAGCAGCAGCGCTGCTTGAGAGACAATTATCCACAGTGACTGTAGAAATTACTGAAGCTGGGCCAGAAATTCACCCCTCCCAGATTTCAGGAGAAAAAAAAGAAACAACTTCTGTGAAAATAGAGAGGGGAGGCAAGTTTATGTTGCTTTCCTAAAAGGAGGAATACATTTCTCTCGCTTTTATGAGCAAGGCATCGCCACTTACCATAGTTTTTCGTGTATAACATGCCCCCAGGTATAAGACAACCCCTATTTTGGAGGACTTGAAATTAAGGAAATGGGGGGGGGGGATTGCCCCGAGTTGTTCAGCTTTGGGGAGGATTGCCCAGAGTTCTAAAGCTTCTTTGGGAGGGGGGGAATTATCGACAATTGCATGCCTCGCCGATGACACCAGTCGTCTGCCTTCTCACCACCAGCAGCCGCCATTTGCCCACCCAATAGCTGCAGCAGTAGCCAATCCACGACAGTCCTTGCCTCAGACACCAATCACCAGCCCAATCACTGCTGACAATCTCCTGCTGACACCAATTGCCTTCCCCCCTCTGCACTATCTGTGTATAAGAAGACCCACAATTTTTATCATTTTTCTATAGTATAAATTCCTCAGTATAAATTCTGCAGTATAAATTTTCCCAGTAGTGATGTATGGAAGTGAGAGCTGGACCATAAAGAAGGCTGATCGCCGAAGAATTGATGCTTTTGAATTATGGTGCTGGAGGAGACTCTTGAGAGTTCCATAGACTGCAAGAAGATCAAACCTATCCATTCTTGAGGAAATCAGCCCTGAGTGCTCACTGGAAGGACAGATCCTGAAGCTGAGGCTCCAGTACTTTGGCCACCTCATGAGAAGAGAAAACTCCCTGGAAACGACCCTGATGTTGGGAAAGATGGAAGGCACAAGGAGAAGGGGACAACAGAGGATGAGATGGTTGGACAGTGTTCTCGAAGCTACCAGCATGAGTTTGACCAAACTGTGGGAGGCAGTGGAAGACAGGAGTGTCTGGTGTGCTCTGGTCCATGGGGTCACGAAGAGTCGGACACGACTAAACAACAACAAATAAATTCCTCATCTTATACATGGAAAAATACGGTACTTAACTTGCTATAAAGCTCTCTCCCCAGCTTCCCACTGGCTGTGCTTCCTGGAGCACCTTAGATGGGATATGTCATTCTGAAGGCCTTTTGAGAAATGCAGCTAGTGGGAAACTGTGGTGAGAGTCTTGTGCCACTTCCCACACGACTATACTTCCTAGAATGCCTTGGGAGTGATCTGATGTGATGTGGCCTCATGCCAAAGGCATTCCAGGAAATGAATCCAGCAGGAAACTGTGGAGAGAGCTGTGTGCCATAGCTGCTGGCATGGGACATTTTCCATAAAAGTGAGCGAAACATAGTGAACCCTCAGCCACAACATTTATGTTTTAATTATTCATAAAGTAAATAGTGTGCCCTCCTTGAAAATTTCAGGTAAATTTATCCTCTCTTCTTTTGAATGGGATTTGTTTATCCAGTGAAGAGATGAAAAAGGAATATGCATCAAAATTTCAGCAGCAGAAGGAAAATGACAGCAATTGCAATAGAGGAAATGAATACGAGATATAAATATGCTACATAATGCAGCAGAAAAAAGGTGGGAATAAAAACATCGTAGAGGTAAGGGTGGGGAGTCCAACTGTTAAGGGAAATATGCATTAAAGTTGCTTTCTTAAAATTTCTGAATTTAATATAAATTCATTACAGTGGTGCCCCGCAAGACGAATGCCTCGCAAGACGGAAAACCCGCTAGACGAAAGGGTTTTCCGTTTTGGAGGTGCTTCGCAGGACGAATTTCCCTATGGGCTTGCTTCGCAAGACGAAAATGTCTTGCGATTCCTGGGGTTTTTTTTCCACTCCCCACCCCCTTTTTTCTAAGGCACTAAGCTGCTAATAGCCTTTTAGCAGCTAATCCGCTAATCCCTTAAGCCTTTAATAGCCGCTAATAGCTGCTAAACCGCTAATAGCTCTAATCCGCTAATCCGCTAATGGGCTTGCTTTGCAAGACGAAAAAACCGCTAGACGAAGAGACTCACGGAATGGATTCTTTTCGTCTTGCGAGGCACCACTGTATATATTTTTAAAATGATTTAAAAATATATATAAATAGGGACACTTTGAGGGTGTGTTAAAGTTGAATGCTAGCAGAGAATCCTGTGCATGTTTACTCTGAAGTAGGTTTGACTGTGTCCAATGAGGTCTTCTTCTTCCAGGTAAGTATATTTGTAATTGCAATCAACATATCCCCACCCCCACCCCTACATCTGTTTTGCACCACCTTTTAAAGTCAAATTTATGGGATATATCTAAATGAAAATTATAAATTTGTTTGTTTTTAATAGAAGGCCGAGAAAGAGAAGGTCTGGTGAAGTAAAGAAAAGCGCCATTATGTGAGTACTGAGAGGAGAGAGGAATCCAAAACCTTGTATGCCATTAGCTGAAAATGGTGGAATAGTCCATGGGAAAAGCTGCCAATTTCTCAGCCGTCTAAAAGCTTTTAGAGCTCTGTAAGTGGCCATAGGGATTTGACCCTAAGGAGAAAGTGCTTCGCCATGGCAGTTTGAAAGCACCTTATCGCTTATTTTAAAGAAATCAATATCCATACAGCCTAACAGTTGCAAACACCAAGCTATAACTCCAAACCCCAGGGTGAAAAAACGTAAATACCATGCAGGATGGACAATGCAACAAAGGGAATTTGATGGATAGAAAAGCGTAAGATGTAACTCGCCTTAAGTTCAGGGCTGCAAATGGAAGGTTTGGAAATCATTATTAATAGTTACGTTAATTACTTCAGTGAGCCAGCAGATTATGCCTGTATTAGAGTTCAACTCTTCCCAGATCACAAACATGAGGTCTCCTCAGATGAGTAGCAAGGGGATCCAGACCCTCTAGCAGATCTCCACACCATCAATTATATGGATTAAGTGTCATCTACTGTTTTCATGGGACGCGGGTGGCGCTGTGGCTAAAACCTCAGCGCCTAGGACTTGCCGATCGTATGGTCGGCGGTTCGAATCCCCGCGGCGGGGTGCACTCCCGTCGTTCGGTCCCAGCACCTGCCAACCTAGCAGTTCGAAAGCACCCCCGGGTGCAAGTAGATAAATAGGGACCGCTTACCAGCGGGAAGGTAAACGGTGTTCCGTGTGCTGCGCTGGCTCACCAGATGCAGCTTGTCACGCTGGCCCCGTGACCCGGAAGTGTCTGCGGACAGCGCTGGCTCCCAGCCTATAGAGTGAGATGAGCGCACAACCCTAGAGTCTGGCAAGACTGGCCCGTACAGGCAGGGGTACCTTTACCTTTACCTTACTGTTTTCATTCTGAAAATATAAGCTCATTGGTTTTGCATTACCTTGCAGTGTCTCCTTTTCTAGACAGATGTACACAGCCCAGGGAATGGGTATCCACTCTTGTTCAGAGATGTTGTGCATGGGCATACATCAATATGGCAATCGCAACTTACGTCTTCATTCACCTGGAGCATTTGCAGGGAGGAAAATATATGGCTAACCCAATTAATTACCCGACCCCTCTCTTGTGGACAGAAGGTTCTAGAATCAATCTAGATTGAAAGCAGCATGTTGAGGACAAGCATAAATGTTTCCAGACTGAGAAAAATTACATAGCGTGTATTTTAGTGTGCACACAGCCTAAGTCAAAGAAGAAAGACGAGAAGCGCTCCTTTGGGTAATGAAACCTCCTTTGACAAATGAAATAAAACCCTCATGCCCATATTTTTCATAAACAGATTGCACACACAACTTCTTCTTTTACCAATTTAGGACTGTACAACCCCCTCTCACCTCTTGGGTTTCAATTCTACCTTGGGTTTCACATTTGATTGTTCTTCTCCAATACTGTTGTTTTCCATGCTAGATGAACCAATGTGGATAATTAAAACGGTGTAATCTAAGCCACCACAAGTCAGGCTTCAATGTGTTCTAGAATGCTTGAATCGCTGAATGTTTGATTTAATTGGGCAAAGGAAGCTCAGACCACAACTGAGTGAAAAAGAATACAAGTACAGTATTTTCAGCACTGGAGAAAATCAAGCACAGCAGGCAAAACTGCTGCAAAGTTTATTTTGATTCTGCGCCAAAGGGCAGCACATTAGCTACAAGACTCCATGTAGATGTATATTATATATGTATGTGTGTGTATATTGACAACCAGTCTTATGGAAACGCTTATTTTCACTAAGCTGCTTTATGGTTTGATGAGAAAGTAGGGAAATTTAGCAGGGTTTTTGTTCTGCAGTTCTGAGACCGTATGAGCCTAGCCATTTCTTTATATGTAATATTGAATTAAAGGTCCTTGTGGAAACTCAGAATAGGTTTGTGTAGGTTCTGCGGTTTTATACTGCTTTTTTGCTATCTCTGATTCAGAAAATGCATGTGCTGAAAGTTTTAACAACAAAGAGGCCTTGAACTGCAGACATGTGGCTCCCACTGAACCGTATGTCACGGCGATCATGTTTTATAATTTTAGACACACAGAGATGATTTAAATAACTGAGGTCAACAGGAGGCAAACAAACTGAGCATTCAGAAGAGGGTTAATGAGCACTGCCGAGGCATTCAAAGGCCAAAACATTCTAATTTCTGAACTCTCATTTAAACAGAACCTCATTTAAATGGAATTTTATATATGAACCCCAAAGCTGTTGATGTCCCATGTTTGTTTGTTCATTTTGTCTTCGTCTCCTTCTCCTCAGGAGACGAATGTGCCTGACTGCTCTGCCCTTGATTACTATACATTTCATAAGCTGAACTGAATTACCGTATTTTTCGCCCTATTGGACGCTCCGGCCCATAGGACGCACCTAGATTTTGCGGGGAGGGGGGGAATAAAGGGAAAAAAATTATTTCCTTCCCCCCACAGGCGTGGGGTTGGGGCGTGGGAAGCCCGAGCTTCCCCCGACCCCAGCCCCCAGAACGGGTGCCAGAGCTGTGCGCAGCTTCGGCATCGCTCTGGGAGCTTGCGGGGCGGGGGGCGGGGGAAGCCTGAGCTTTCCCCGATCCCAGCCCCCAGAATGGGTCCCAGAGTGGTGCCAGAGCCGCGCCGGGCTCCGGAGGGTTGCACAGAGCTTCCTGAAGCCTGTATTGACCCCATAGGACGCACACACATTTCCCCTTCATTTTTGGAGGGGAAAAAGTGCATCCTATTGGGTGAAAAATACGGTAACTCTATTAAAGATAAACTCTGTTGGAAACAAAGGGCGTAAGATTACAGTGGTTGATATAAAAATTATTTGTTCGCCATAGGCAAGTCATCACTTGATGATGAAGCAGCCATCAAGTGATGAATGTTCATGCCTGAACCAGCCCTCCAGATAACACGAATTTCAAAAGTACCTTTGAAACAGATGTAAAGCTGTTCTTGATGCTACTACTACGTAGATCAGCCTTCCACAACCCGGTGCTCTCCATGTGTTTTCGACCATAACTCTAATCAGCCCCAGCCATCATGCTTACTTGGGAGTAAGCATAATTGAACTCAGCTGGGATTTGCTTCTGCACCAAGCCATGTGAGTTAGCTGTAGGTCTCACAGCTTTGACTGGGGCTTACTCACCTTACTGTATTCTTGTGAAACATGGACGACTTATAAACGCCATCCCCAACTCCTCAAAAGATTCCATCAACGGTGACTCCAAAAAAATTTACACATCACTTCGGAAGACAGGCGAACTAATGCCAGTGTACTGGAAGAAGCAAAGATCACCATTGTCGAAGCAATGATTCTTCAACATCAACTTCGTTGGACTGGTCATGTTGTGTGGATGCCTGGTTATCGTCTTCCAAAGCAACTACTCTATTCCAAACTTAGAAATGGAAAGCGTAGTGCTGGTGGTCAACAAAAGAGGTTTAAAGAAACTTGCCTGCAAGTGCTTGAATTGGAAAACAGCCTTTACCAAAGGTGTCATGAGCTTTGAAAACACTTGGATTCAGGACACAAGGGAGAAATGTGCTAAGAGGAAGGCACGCTTGGCAAATCCACACAGCGATCAACTCCTGACCGGGAACCAATGTCCCCACTGTGGAAGGATGTGTGGGTCCAGAATTGGCCTCCACAGTCGCTTACAGACTCATTGTTAAAACTGTGTTTATGGAAGACAATCTTACTCGGCTACGAGTGATCGCCAAAGAAAAAGACTGAAAATTAAATCTGCATGAAATTGCAGTCTTAGGAGTAAGTCTCATTGATCAGCGCACATTCAGAGCAAGCTAGGCTAGCCTGTGCTTAAGATCTTTAAATCTTAAATTCAAAAGTAAGAGTAGGATATTATGTTAGTGATAAATCGGGAAGGACATGTGGCGTCACCATTATGATTTTTTCCCCAATATTTTCAGTCCACTTTCCTATGATAAATAGCCTCTCTTTCCCCTCCAAACCATTCTGTGCTACCCTCTAATCTCATAAAAATCAGAAGTGTTCCTAAAAAGAAAATCCTATATCTTGTTTGTGTGTTTTGGGAAGTGTCTTTTTCTGTTTTGTGGTTGGAAGAAGCCACAGGGCTTTTTTTTTTTAAAGGGGGAGGCTCATTCTTGGCGCAATAGCATAGGACAATTTATGAGTATTTCTGAAATAGTAGAATACTATAAAAACAAACAAAGGAAAGCAATAAGATTTGAATTTGATGGTGTATGAAACACTCACAAAGCTCTCTACTGTATAATCCAAGCGTTTTGGTGTTCCTTAAGAGGGTTGGGTTTTTATTATTATTATTATTTAAGGAATATTGTAAACTAAGGAATGGGCAGTGACTGGCCAAACAGATGAAGTCATGGCAGATGTAATACCCATTCAAGTGTGTGGTCAACTGATCTCAGAATACAGCAGGGATGAGGAACCTGTAGCTCTCCAGATGCAGCAGCTACCATCATCCCTGACCCATTGGCCAAGCTCTCTGGGGCTCATGGGACTTGGAATTTAATAGCATCTGAGGGCCACAGGTTTCCCATACCTGGAACAACATGGTTGGAGAGAAATTTCTGTCACAGTGTGTTTTTTAAAGGGTATGATCTCCTGTCACCATACTGCTGAACAGATGAATTCAAAAAGATGTCTGAAGCAAAAAAACAAACAAACATAAAATGATTAAATAAATGATAATTTTAGATATTATCATGGCTGCTGGACAATCATTCCTTTATCATGCAGATGTTAATCCGTTAGTCAGGTCTTCTGGTTGATCAATGTGATGTTCCATCAATGCATACGTGGTCATCTCCTGATAATGGGTGTCTCTCTTCTGTGGTCTGAAGGAGATATCCATCAGAACTTGGAAGGTTGACACACATCCATCTCAGAGGAAGGGAGTAGAGAGATGGTCGATCACGGCCTCAGAGATAAGAAAAGAAGAGTTGTTCTGTTGTCTGGAGAGGCCATTTCCTGGTTCGCATGGAGAAGCTGTTTTCAACAGAGCCCAGCAAAGGAAGTGAATAGCTGTACTGAGACAGCACCAAGTGTTGAGCTTTTGTGCCTCTAACAATTTGGCATCCAGGGCAACCACCCCTGTGCCCGCCCCTGTCCATGCTATGCCACTAAGGTGGAATGGAATGGAATATCCTGGAAAAGGATATGATGGGCTGGTGGGAGCACCGTACACTGTAGGTCCCACTGTAGTTTGATGCAGCTGCAGCTGATCAGGCAGACCTAGCTCCCTAGGTTCCATGGATGGGAAACTGCTTGAAATCATATGAGAGATGGTCTGAGCTTCTTGGAGGCAGGCAGTTCAGGGTGGGCTGTGTAGAGCAAAGGGACATACAGCGGTACCTCGGGTTACAGATGCTTCAGGTTACAGACTCTTCAGGTTACAGACTCTGCTAACCCAGAAATAGTACCTCGGGTTAAGAACTTTGCTTCAGGATGAGAACAGAAATCGCACGGTGGTGGTGTGGCGGCAGCAGGAGGCCCCATTAGCTAAAGTGGTACCTCAGGTTAAGAACAGTTTCAGGTTAAGAACGGACCTCCGGAACAAATTAAGTTCTTAACCCGAGGTACCACTGTATAGTAAACCAAGTGAAGAACAATAGTTGTGTTTGCATTATGTAATCATGTAATGAGGCACTAGGCGACACACAATACGGCTTAAAACATAAAAAAAACCATACAAATTGAAAACAATTCATTAGTAACTCATTAGTGAAAGAAGGTTCTTATGGTACCCCCATAAATTAGGTGGTAAAATCATGTTTTGCTCCTCACAAGCTACCACATTTTAATGGGTGTGTATAAATTATACATTGGATTCTTCCTTGCCAACCTGACCTGTACTGAGAAAACCAACTTGTTGAAATGTCTCTGAATCAAAACCCATGTGAAGAGTCTGTGTAAATGCCATGTTGTGTAGAGCCAAGAACCATATATTCCAGTCTTTAAAGGCCATGTGGTCCCCATAACTCATCTTTCCCCTTTTATCTGCACTCTGCTAACTGCTAAACTCAACTGTAAACTTGTAAAGAAATATGGCCGATGAATATTGGCTCCTTGCTATTGGCATACATTCAAGGCCCTCCCACCCCCCCCTATAAGCCAGTAATACAAATTACCACCTTGTACTTTTCGTGAGCTGAGATGGGGAAGAGGCAACACTTATTAACTTTTAGGAAACACAAATAGTCATGAATCAAAGAACTTTCTACGCAAGTTTTGAATCCTTGTTCTCACGTAAAATGTGGTTGCAGCACCCTATCTTCAGAGAAACGGTATAGGAAAGCCTGATTCATTTTACAAACAGAATATGGAGCGGACTAAAATTACTGCCATTCTTCCACTCTCCCTTTCAAGCCTGGACACTGAAAATGCTAAAGCAAGTTGTCAGGGAACTGCCATCGGAGCAGGAGGAGGTGAGAGGGCTCTCGGATGATGGTGGAGAGGGCACCAGTAGGAGGAGGGATAGCCCATACGCTGGGGAAGGAAATCAGTGTAACACCAGTGGAGAAGGGGAGGAGATAGAGGAAGCGGAGAGTTGGCTCCAGGACTCTTCGCAGGAGACAAGCGGAGAGGGGACAAGTGCTCTGTTGCCCACACCCATAGCGCGCAAAAAGCTTGCGCGCAGGCAACGGGGGAGGAGACTGGGCATCAAGCAGCTTTTATGTTGGAAGCGGTTTAAGAAACGCCCATTGACGGATTCTGCCAGCGACTGAGGCAGCCACGATATAGAGGCTGCTCTGTCAGAAAGGGTTCAACCATACAAGACAGCCACGAGTAAAGGCAATTTACGCACAAGCAATCCCTAGAACCACAACACAAGTCTACACAATCTGTGACCTGACCAAACACAGGCTTGCATTTGACAGCCCCTGTGCTTTTGCTGTCTCAGGCAGATTTGTGCTAATATCAGAAAGTACCTGAGTTGGTAAGGGGATTTCTGGGATAGCTCAATCAGTAGAGCATAAGACTTGATTTTGGGGCCATGGGTTTGAGCCCCATGTTGGGCAAAAGATTCCTGCATTGCAGGGGGTTGGACTAGATTATTCTTGGGGTTCTCTCCAACTCTTCAATTCTATTATTTTATGGGAAGTTGAAGTAAGAAGGGAATCTGGACTTATTTACATACCTGTAGTGAAAAACCTATGACCTTCTAGCTGTTTTTGAACTTCAATTCCAATCAGCCCCAGACAAGCATGGCCAATGGTTGGGAATGATGGGAATTGTGGTCCATCTGGAGGGACACAGGTCCCCCTATTTTGTTGTCCATCTGCTACTCAGCCATCATGCCCCATGTTAATAGAATTAACAGTAAGAAATCAGCCTTGGGAGCCTCTGTTCCATGCCATTCCCAATCCCATCTTTCATGGTGTGAAAGTATTCATTATATTCTTCACAGAATTGGGTTTCCAAGAAAAAGATGCAATGCTGAGACAACTGGAAGATAACCCTGGATGAAATCCAGCTTTTGTTTAAACTTTGAGCATGTTGTTCTGATTTGAAGACCTATTACTTAAGTAAAAAGGTCAAGTTGTTCCTCAAAGGAGGAGAGCAATGTACCTAATCACATTCCTAGCGTAATTCTTAATGACATTATTGTTGGAAGAATGGAGATCCAAGTACCAAATGCTAAAGACTGACAGGTTTAGGTTATTGAGGCTGAATTAGAGCAGTCCTGAATTATTACTAGGTATACTTATTCTTTTTATCAAATCATAGAGTTTTTAGAGAAAAGAACTTTTCATCTGAATAAATAATCATTTCCCTCCTGAAACTGCAAAGACCCCAAACTGGTTTGGCTCTATTTTTCTTATTTTGTGCCAAGTATTGAATCACAATGAAGCTGGAGAAAGATTAGATTCTTGGATCAAATTGTGCTGTTTCAGGGGAGAACCGAAACAGAGTTGCCTCCCTAAACCCTCTGCAAATTCTTCATTGCAAATACAATATCTATCTCCCTACAATCAGTTACAGCATTTGATCAATGTTTGATAGTTGACTGTAATCAATATTTGGCACTTGATTGTCTGTGTTCCTCAGGTGCACTTATAGGAAGGTGGTGCTTTGTACTTTCCTGACTATGTAAATCAGGCCTTATGAGATCTAATAACATTCTGCCAGAACTGCTAAAGACGGCTTCTCATTTGCAGGCCACATGGACAGTTGACATCACTGTCAGCCTCAGCTGGTCACAGGGGATGACCCACCAAAAGTGTAAAATTCAAATAGGGCAGTCATGGCCTTTGTGGGGGGAGAAGTGTTCTGACGGCGGACTTGTTGCAGCCAGTCTTCCATCAGGCCTGCTGCCACAGCATAAAAGTTTCCTGCACTGCAGGCATGTGGCACAGTGGGAATTGGACCTTCTCACCCTGTATGTTGTTGGCCCTGCCTGGAGCTAAGCAGACAGTGCATGTGTATGGCTGTGGAATTAATTGGGTGCCATATATAGGGCCAGGGAGGATTTTCCAGGAGGTGAATTTGGCCTGCCGGGCGTTTTTGTCCTTCCTCATAGCAATTGTCCCAAATTTGGGTGGAAAAAGGGCATTGGGTTGGATCCTTACTTTAAGCTAGGGCTGGGTGGGATCAAATTCAGAGTAACTCGATAAATGAGTATAGGAGTAGGGATCTGTCCAAAAGCCCAGACAGGAAATAATGGGTCATAAAAGGTAAAGGGACCCCTGACCATTAGGTCCAGTCGTGACCGACTCTGGGGTTGCGGCGCTCATCTCGCTTTATTGGCCGAGGGAGCCGGTGTACAGCTTCTGGGTCATGTGGCCAGCATGACTAAACCGCTTCTGGCGAACCAGAGCAGCACACGGAAACGCTGTTTACCTTCCCGCTGGAAGGTATTTATCTACTTCCACTTTGACGTGCTTTCGAACTGCTAGGTTGGCAGGAGCAGGGACCGAGCAACGGGAGCTCACCCCATTGCAGGGATTTGAACCACCAACCTTCTGATCGGCAAGTCCTAGGCTCTGTGGTTTAAGCCACAAAGCCACCCGCATCCCTTAATGGGTCATAGAACACCCTAAAATGGCAACCTGGGGGGATCACCCTATTTAATTTGTGTCATGGGGGGGGGGGATCCTTAACCATCGGTGAGATCATTTGTAGAATGAAGGGAAGGACACTCACAAACACACCTCAACCACCTCAAAAAGATAAGTTAAGCATGCCAAAACCACACTTTGAGGATTCTGAAATGCAGTTTTGTCTCTCGTGGTTTTGGGGAAATGCATGCGAATTTTTTTAAACACAGCACTAGCTTTTGAAACCACGAAACTTGCCTGATTCATCAGCTTCATGTTGTAGAGCTGCCTAAACTGATAATTCCCCATGACAGAGCTGTTCTTTTTCCATGTAGATCTTTATAAACACTCGAGAGGGGCTCATTTCCAAATCAAACTATTTAAGTCACTGTGGGTGAAAGGCTTGAGTGAAGTTTGCATTCCCATTCCAAACAGGATTTCTCTTTTAAGGAAGGAATAATAAATATGCCCCACCTGTTAGCTGGGCCTGGCACCGGGTACTGCTCCATTTTATTGTAATCCAAAACAGCTGAGTGATAACACTACGATGACTCCAAAAGTGGGTCCCCCAACTACAAAAGCAAATGTTCTCTAATGCTCTTGCTTACATTAGACTTCAACTGCGGAGAGTTATATTTGGACAATCTTCGGAGGCATCACTCAAGTGGGATTCTGCCTCCTTTGCACTCCCAGCGCTTTACATCTCACAGCCGTTGACGGCTTATTGTTTGTTTACCAGATGCCTTTGCAAAAGTGCTAAAATGCCGAGAGCTTGCCAGAAACACTGTCAAGTCGGCATTCCTGCTCCACCCCTAAAACTTGCTTTACGGAGAGGCATGGAGCAGGGATTGTGGCTATTGGCTTTGGATACTAGCTGCCTTTTTTTTGTTGTCGTTCCTTGAAGAAGCTGTGCTCTTGGGGCTCTCAAACAATTTTTTTTTTAAAAAAAGGTTTACATAAAGAATGAAATCACAGTGATGTTGTTTGGTTACTCGCCAATAAATTGTGTCAGGACACTGCAGAGCGGGTGCTGATACATATCAGCACATGAAATTTAATATGTATGTATCTTTGATGCATTATATGACATTTGGCTTTTGATGTTGGTTGCTGAGGTTTTGTGTGGAATTTGGCTTCTGGTGAAGATTCCTTGAGAGGGACATGTTGACCAGTAATCCATCAACTATATACCACTTACAGGGTCCCTAAAATAAATATGTCTGCACTTTCAGAGACATAGCTTGCTACATGTTTTACTGATCTGAATTCTTGTTCTATGGTGATTTTGTTGCCAAAATATTTCTATTATGAATTGCTTTGTTTTCTTTCTATACATGATCCCCGCAGGCAATATATGTCTTATGTTGTTAGTACTCCATAGTTAGGGGAATACAAACTTCCCGATTTCAGTTTCTCATATTTTCCAATCTTAAATTCACTTCTCCATGGTTTTTCAGCATTCGGCATTTTTTTAAAAAATGTATATTCTTGAATTTTGTACAATCTAAACAGCAACTACAACAGCAAAATAAATACAAGTCTCTTGCAATTTGTTCCACAAACTAAAAAATACCCAGGGAAACCAGAAACAAGGAGTCAGCATTTTTGTGCAAATTTTTCCTAATATACATATTTTTGAATGCAGCTTTGACTTACATGAACATTTTGCAATTCATTTCCTCTAATAGAAAGCATTTTGGTATGTTATTTTTACTAAATGCATGCATTTTTATGCACACTTTCCCCTAAAATGTGCATTTTCCTACACATGCTCTGTTTCGAGAACTGCACCGCAAAATTCAGAAAAATGCAAATGTCAAAGGCAGCTGTGTTTGGCTTCATGTATTGGTTTAAGAAGTGAGAATCGGGTAGCTTTACTTTACTTCAGTAGGCAGTATCCAAACAAACAGTATCAAAATGTGGTCACTTGGCTTAATTATATGCCTATCCTAACCCATTTACGATCACATGGGATATGGATAATTTTGATTTTGTATTATGTTTTTTTTTTCTAAGTTCAATAAAGCAATTTTTTTTTAAAAAAATGGGATATCTGGAATAGGCACAGATGTTTACAACTGGAAAACACATCCCCCCTTCTTTTTGTTTAGAATGCAATGGAGTTGATCTTGTCCATCATTAGTATTTGATTCCATATATTGTATATTTAAGTAACATTTGAAAATTACCGAAATAGCTGTCATCTCTTCCACATGCTCCATCTGACAATACTATGTTGTAAGGCTTCAGATTTTAAAGAGTTTAATTTGTCATGGACTGGTTGGATGCAGAGGAATGATGGGAAGAACCAGCTGGGGAAACCCCAAGGGAAGAAGGCTCAGGGCCCGGGGAGGGGTGGTGGGACGATGATGAAAAGGAGGTGTTGGAAGCTGAAGGGGTAACAGGGCTTAGTGAGCAGGGAGAGTCTGTGTCAGAGAGCAGTCCAGAATCAGAGGCAGAAGCTGAAGCAGGAGAAGAGAGAGGCCAAGAGGCAGAGATGAGTCAGGCTGGTGAAAAGACACGGGCAGAGAAGAGGTTGGTGGCATGCAGGCACAGTCTCCAATTGCCAGGGGAAAGCCCTGATGCAGAGGCGAGCACTTTCAGTCTTGTCAACTGATTTTCATGGAAGAAGACCACTGGGAATGAGCTGCTCTGCTCATTAGGCATGGCACTCAACCAAGTCTGTGGTGGTCATGTTTTCGGTAATAAAGATCTAACTCCATATTTTAACTGTGTGATCACTGACCAGAACTCTCCTGTGAGAAATTGGTAGCTTAATTAGTGCAAGCTTCAGCTAATTTATAAATGGGAGCCAATTTTAATCAGGGAGGCTGTGTGTTAAGGGAGCATGTTTTTTTCCTTCTTAAGCCTCATTACTTTAATAGGAAATGGGGGGGCATAGACTTTTCTTCTAATTGTGCGAATGGTGACTTCAAGTGATGCATTTCCTTCTGTCTTCAGTATCTCAAAGTCACTGCAAAGGTAATATGCAAAATTATTTATATAAAATAAATTGATCTGGTTAAAAGGCAAGTGATTTAATAATTCTTTAATTGTTTGACAGCCCTACTTATTTTTGTGTTTTCATTAGTTTTCCTCAAGTCACTTATTTGGCGATCGCTGATCAAAGTAACCTCAAATATGAGCTTGTCTCAATCAGCATTGTCCTTACATTACCCTCTGTGATGTGGCAACTTGCTGCAGGTTCCATAGATATTTCACGTCTAATTGTACATCTTCTTTTGGCAGCTTGTCAGTTACACCTCCCAGTTTTGTTATAATAATGATAATACCAGGAAAATGGTAATTATAGTTGTTATAATTGCTCCTCTCTTAGAAGTGGACGTCCTGTGATGATCCTCTGGACTGTCACGTACACCTTGAAACAGCATGACAGATGGATGTTGGCGACTGAAATAGATTTATTTTTGTAATTCACATCCTTAAAGCTGGTCATAATCACAAAGGCAAATATATTTTATATATATAAAAATAGTCACAGAAGGAAAACAAAACATATCGACATGAAATTAAGACTAGCATCTTGGGCAAAGGCTGCTGTGAAAGGTATGAGAAAAACAGGTGTGAGAACCAAAATAAAATAAAAAAATCCTTCCAGTAGCACCCTAGAGACCAACTAAGTTTGTTATTGGTACGAGCTTTTGTGTGCATGCACACTTCTTCAGATAAAAAGTGAACCCTCTTTTTAAATCCTCATGGTCAGACTTGCAGGGCTCGCATGCTGGTGGTTGTTGGGGCCAGAGGTCAAGATGGGTGGATCAATGGATGTGGCTCTTACCTTTGTGTGGTAGACTATATTTTATCTATGCAGAATTCAGATATTTCTGCACCCGCTCATCCTTATCTCCTATAGCCTGGCAAGAGGGATTATCACATTTCAAAACCACATGCTAGTTAGGGTAATGTCTGGGACTGGGCAGAGGAGGGAGAGACAGTATAGATTTACAATAGGGGTTTGCGGAAGGTCACAGCCCAGAGGCTGCAGAAGGGAGAAGATGATGAGAAATATTGGGAGAGGAGCAGGAAGAAGAAGAAGCACCAGGGGAGAGACAGCCGACAGATTCAGTGTCTTTGGAAAGCATTCCAGACACCTCCCCTCTCCCAGAACCTGGTGGGCATTGAAAGTAGGAGAGCAGAGAACTCAGAGGCAGAAAGCACAGATCAGCCAACATAGGGTTGACGTATAATAGGAGAGACGAAGGGGGTGAGGCTTTCCTCAGAGAAACACAATTTCTAAGCCTCTCTCTGTGAATATTGAATAAGAGATTTGGTAAGAACTCTTCTCTTGCCCAGATTCTGCTTGCAAACAGGAGTTGCTAGCCTATCTGCAACGTATTGCTTTATCATGCCACCAGCTAAACATCTGCAGCAAAGTGAAGGCAGAAGTTCAAAACCTGGGAGAAGAACTCGTTGTCTCTGGGGTGGACAGTGCCATGTCGCTGATTAAAGCTGCAAAGAACCTGATGAAAGCTGTGGTGCAAACAGTGAAGGCCTCCTACGTCGCATCCACAAAATACCAGAAGTCTCAAGGGATGGCTTCTTTGAACCCGCCAGCCATGTCCTGGAAAATGAAAGCCTCAGAGAAGAAACCATTCAACAAGTTAGAGAAACAGGACGAAACGCAGACCAAAATCAAGCACGCCTCCCAGAAAAAGCACGTCAACCCAATGCAAGCGCTCATTGAATTCAAGGCAATGGAGAGCATTTAAACAAAGGGAGTAGTATTTCTGGATTTCATTCCTACTATCAGATTCCCCCACCCCAATATTCTATGGATTATACAGTGGTACCTCGGGTTAAGTACTTAATTCGTTCCGGAGGTCCGTTCTTAACCTGAAACTGTTCTTAACCTGAAGCACCACTTTAGCTAATGGGGCCCCCTGCTGCTGCCACGCCACCGGAGTACGATTTCTGTTCTTATCCTGAAGCAAAGTTCTTAACCTGAAGCACTATTTCTGGGTTAGCGGAGTGTGTAACCTGAAGCGTATGTAACCTGAAGCGTATGTAACCCGAGGTACCACTGTATTAGAATTCATTTACACAACATTTTTTGATAAAACCACTTAGACTAAAAGGAGATAAACAAGATATATGAAGCATGAAACTCTTCTTATTTATCTAATTCTTGGTTGCCCACCGTGGGAGGGATCGGATTACCTGAAGCCTGACAGGTAAAAGCACTCACAGAGGTCAAGGCTGGCAAGGGGGCATTGCCTATTTAGAATCCCAAAGGCTGTATTCAGCCTCCAGGCCCGAGATTCCCCACCCCAGTCATAGCAGGTGACAACCTACACATGAATCAGGTGCTTCTATTGCACAGAGCAGAAACACCACTTGCATTTCTTAGGCAATAAGAAGTATTACTTCCTTTTCAGTTGTGGCCCTGCCTGTGGAATGCTCTACCCAGTGAGGCTCCTTGGATGACCTCTTTTCAGTGCTAGGTAGAAAACAACAGCAACAAAAATTCCCCGGCTTTTGATGGGCAAGGATGATGGTGTTTCTGCTGCTAGCATGTTGTCAAAGATTCCTGCAGCTGTAATTGGAGACAGTTGTTTCGTATGGGTTTTATTCAGTGTAAATTTAGCCAGAAATTAATTTCGGTGGGAGTACTCTGATTAAAACTTCGTTGAATGCAACCCTGTAGGTGGGATTTACCTAATGAGCCCCATCAGTGGAAACCCTGTGCAAGGACTTGTGTGGTTGTTAAGGGTGTCAGACTAGGAACTGGGAGACCGGGGTTCAAATGTTTTAAATATTTTTTATTTTATTGTATTTTGAATTGAATGGCGTCTGATGTTAAACACCTGATGAAAACTTGTCTGTTCCACCGGGCCTATGCAGGCAATTAAGAGTCCCAGAGTGGTTTATTGATGCTTGTTTTTAACGTCTTTGATTTTAAATTGTGTTTAACTTACTACACTTATACTGTTTGGTTTTTGTCTTTTAATGTTGTAAACCGCTTTGATATATTTTTATGATTTAGCAGTTTATATATATGTATGTGTGCGTGTGCTGCGAGCCACTTTGTGATGTGTAGCTCCCAAAAAGCAGGCAATAAATCCTTTAATTAAACAGGATTAGCTTCTCGCTTGCACAACTGCACATCTGTAGAGCTTCCTCTTGACTTTTTGGCTTTTTCTGATTGATTCGCCTTCATTTTCTCCTAATGTGTCTTGTCAATTCTTAGATTGTATGGCAGGGCCATATATTTAATTATTCTATAGCAGCTAGTAGTGAATCTAGCTGCTTTGCAAATAATAATATGTAATCTTAGAAACAGTTTCTTATGGGCACATCCCACTGAACTCAGGTCGAACTTCTTAGTAAACATTCTATAGATTGTCCTGAACATCTGTCATAGCTATCTGCTTTGGGGTATTGCAGAATGCACACGTGTTCAACAAGCTGTTTTATTTTTTTAAAAAATCTCTTTGTTGTAGAGATTATAATGGCCTTTTTCTAATATATATGAAACTTGTTTTTCTTTTTTCATGTAACAAGATAGTGTGACAATTTGCAGAGTCCAATGTGATTGCTTTTATTATCTGCACTTGTTTGATGTAGATTTCTACTGAGAAGAGCCAATTGGCTTAAATTACCCTGGAGATTTGTTTCCTAACTAATGAACAAATATTGGTCCAACAATCTTACAAAGCGGTACAAATCACTTTTTAAATTTAGAATAATTTATTAAAGAACATTAAACTCTTGAGATATATATCTAATTATGTCCTGGAGGGTTTCAGGTAAGATACATTAGGAGAGAGCTGAATCCAATCAACACAAAGAGAGAAAGTTTTATCCGTAGCAAAATATATTGCTTTTGGCTGAGATACTGAAACATTAGGAAAGACGAGGATCTTTCTTGAAATACTGCCGAATGTAAGGTGAATGTTAAGGCAATTACAAAGTGGGATTCCACCTTCCCCCCAGCTAGATCAGCATTGTGTTTCTATCAATTCTTTGCTGCATCTAAATGTACAAAACATACTATAATCCATTATCTTTGCGACAACCTGCTGAGGTAGATTGTGTTTAGAGGGAGGGTATTTCTATACTACAAGCTTCAACTGGTTTAACTAGTGCCCTTATTCCATGGTTGGAACCTGGGGACCAGTCATTCTGAATGGTACCTGATCTCACAAACAGTACAGTGGTACCTCGGGTTAAGTACTTAATTTGTTCTGAGGTCCATTCTTAACCTGAAACTCTTTCTTAACCTGAAGCACCACTTTAGCTAATGGGGCCTGCCACTGCTGCCGCACTGCTGGAGCACGATTTCTGTTCTCATCCTGAAGCAAAGTTCTTAACCTGAGGTACTATTTCGGGGTTAGCGGAGTCTGTAACCTGAAGAGTTTTCACTGTACTCTGGGATTGTGATGTGGCACGATAAATCGTGCAATGGGGCCTGAAAGAGGACAGCCTTACATTTTTATGTATATGGGAAGATTTAAATCACCATATATGTCTGGAAAACATGCTATAGGAATGCAGAAATACGGTATAAGGCACGAGACCAAGTAAAGTGTAAATGTGAAGATGCTAATGAGTTGCTTGGATGAACCCAGGAGAGACTGGTTTATTTCAATCTCAGCAAGATGAATTTTTCTTAAATTCAAGAAAAATAATGTTACATACTTAGGCAATAACCGTCGTCCAAATAAAACAGAATCTTTTAAATGATGTACATAGAGGTCATTGTAGGAGCATACAGAATACACAGCATCCTCTGTGAGCGCTAGGAATTTAAAAGAGAAGCCAATGTATATGAGGAGGTCTGGCATCTGAAATATTACACTGATGTATATGGCAAATCTACAAGAACTATACAACCAAAATGCTAGTTTAGGAAGGAAACATTTAAATTGCCTTGAACTTTCAGTAACAGGTGTGTTCCCTGAATATGGAGAATGCAACTCTGGGCGAAATGCCATTCTAGGTATAATTTTAGAATTTGATGTTGCTGTGTTTCTTCTTGGTTCTCCAACTGCATCATGGAGAGAGAGAGAGAGAGAACACTTCTAGTGACACAGGAAATCAGACCATTGGTCAATCTAGCTCACCATTGCCTACACTGAGTAGCAGTAGCTCTCTAGGAGAGAATTGTCTCCCACACTATCTGTAGATGCTGGGTCTTGAACATGGAATCTTCTCCATGCAAATCAAATGCTTCAGCACTGAGCTACAGCCCTGCCTACAGTTGGGACAGTTCAGTTGGTAGCACATGAGACTCTTCATCTCAGGTTCATGGGTTCGAGCCCCATGTTGGGCAAAAGATTCCTGCATTGCAGAGTATTGGACTAAGATGACCCTCATGGTCTCACGGTCCCTCCCAACTCTATGATTCTAGCTCCTAAACACATAAAGAACAGACTTTTGTCTACTGGTGGATTTTCTCTTTGTAAAATGGCACTCAAATACTTGGCTATGCTTGCTCTTCGGCGTAAGCCACAGATTGTAGGGATTTAATTAAAGAACAATGCAAGGGTCTAGAACAGGCATAGGCAAACTCGGCCCTGTGGATGTTTTGGGACTACAGCTCCCATGATCCCTAGCTAACAGGACCAGTGGTCAGGGATAATGGGAGTTGTGGTCCCAAAACATCTGGAGGGCCGAGTTTGCCTATGCCTGATCTAAAATCTTGGGATAAGAAACCTCTGTTACCCACAGCACCATGGATTAGATTATGTGAAGCCAGTTCTTCCATGTTATGCATGGAGCTGTGGCTGTTGTGATTCACATGTTCAGGAAAATATTGAAAAGCAGCAGCTGTGCTTGTGTGTATGTGGGTCAAGTGGTTCATCATGTATTCACACTTGGCTGGCTTACAAGTCCCATAGGGAACCAGGACTTGTTGGTGAACAGAGCTACAAATATGTCTACAATGGAAGAGAAATGATATATGTGCGCCATAAGAAGCTGAATCTCACTGGTTTTACATTTTGGAAACCAGATAAGAAAGGAGGAAATGATTTATTAATGCAGCTGAGGACCAGTCTTATCATCACTGTGATGCTTTGGAGAAATGGTTGAAAGGTTAACTCTGACCTCAAAGATGTTGAATGTTGCAATCTTTATCGCATAAAGAAGTGGGATTTAGAACGTCATACTTTAACAGCAGTTTAAGCAAAGGTAACATTTGGATAACCTTCCTTGAAAATTAGATGTTTGATTACATGACCGCAACCAAAATCCAGTGAGACTTTATGACTATGCGTTATTTTGACAGACATCTCTCATTTGAATTCCAAAGTTACATCCATTTAAAACAAAGTTAGCATTCTTCCTTGAAAGTAATTGACTTCACAAACCAAGTTATATGGTAAATATAACTCAAACATAACACCAAATCTATGTGGAAGGACTTTAAAATACATTTGTCTGACTTAAGCAAATTTAGCATGGGCCTCGGTGGTCACAATTTATGAACTAACGATGGCCAAAGGGGAATAAATTGAGGTATGTTTTGTTATATAATTTAAGGTGAAGTGTTATGCAAAATGAAATGGAAACTGTGGTTTTTGTGGTGAGGCAAATCAAGTGTACCTAAAATACAAAAGTGAGCTCTTGACTGAAATGTAGGATGAGGAGGATATCCATGAGATGAATTATATCCATCACAATAGTAATTTGTGTTGCTGGCATATGTAAGCACAAAAGTACTGGAAATTATGCCAAGTCAGTTTGGGACTTTGAAAATAGGGGCCAATATACAATGGAAGTTTCATTTCTCCTCAGAAAGCCCACTGTATATTGAACATCATATCAATTCATTATAGCACAATCTGGTGTTTATTCAGAACTAAGCCTCACTGTGTGGTGTTTACTCCTGGGATAGTGTGCATAGGATTGCAGCTTTAGCCTGCAATCGTAAATGTATCTACTCAGAAGTAATCCCTATTGAATTCAGTGGGATTTCGTTCCAAGTATGTGAGGTTAGGATTGCAGGCGGCCCTAGATTCCTTCAGTGTAATAGACTTTATAAAAGGCTTCAAGGCCAAGGAAGACTAAGTGGATAGTGAACCGTGAAGGAGGATAGCTGTGTGCGTGATCTTTTTGGATGGATGTTCCACAACAGAAACAACAGCATGGCTTTTGTTTAGTATTCAGAATATGGCTGAGAGACACTGTGGTCCTTGACTACGTAGGAACACAGGAAGCTGTCCGACAATTGTTGCATCTAGCTCAGTATTGACTGGCAGCCCATTCTTCATGGTTTCAGAAGGAGGTGTTTCCTATCCCAATCTAGAGATGCTGGTGACTTGTCAAGGAGTTGTCAAGGAGCCAGGTCAACCACAGGGCACACACACACACACACACACACACACATACACGGGAGGCACGGAATGCAATTAGCTCTTTATTAACAGAAAAGAACAACACAGTAGAGTCCTCTCTACACTCCTTTCTGGAGTGTATGAGTGAAGTGTGCCTTTACTTTTAATTCAGAAAATAAGTTTGCCTCCTCAGCTATCAGAATTTGTGGAGGTGATGAACTGGGGCCCTGCTAATAAGCGAATATGATAGGGTAGAGATGAAAACTTCTGAAGCTTAAAAGATTTCCACAAGAGGGGTTTCTTGAACCGCAGTGAGAGTCAACCATAACATGCATCTGCTGATATATCTTTGGACACCCTTGCAGTCAAAACCCCAAACTGGAAATGTCTCAGGGAGACAATTTGATCTCAAAAGCAATAGATTGAAATCGGGAGCCTGGTTTTTATTAGCATCATGAGGAAAGGGTTTGCAAATCCTGTTGATGGCCTATAATGGGATGCAGGTTTGGCTTGTGGAGGCGTTGACTACTGGGCATTGTAACTCTGATTTCCTCACCGCATCACTGAAATAATAACATACACAGCCATAGGCTAAGAGGCAGAAGAGCTGCGTTGCTACTTCCTCTAATTGATTTGCAATTCATGAACCATTTCCCACTGAAACAGCTACGCTCTTATTCTAAAACCCCATTAGTCTACAGAGAGACTCCCAGATTCATTATCGGGCTGGGGATATTTGAGAATGTGCAATTCAAGAGCAGCCATATATGCCATTTTTGTTGAGGCTACTTCAGCCAAAGCAGGAATAACACAACCCCACTTTGCAAAATTGCAATAGGAGTCCAACAGGGTAGGGCTCAAGCCGTTAATTTTTTCATTTAGGCTTTCTTCACTGGATGTTCTTTGGCATCGGTCACGTAAACATACTGGAGATCAAGAGGATGCGGGTGGTGGAGGAAGCCCCTGTTATCCCTTGGCTGAGTTGCAATTATGTATAATGTTGATGAATTGGGGGGGGGGGGGTTCACCTGATAAGATGTCTAGCTGCTTGAACTGTATGGGTTCTATTTGATAAAATCTGCATATACAGAGTTAATTGCTCTAAAGAAAGAAATTTTCCCAGTTGGACTGGCTTCAGATTTCACTGGCTTCAATGAAGTACGCTCCACTGACTCCCATGAGATTTCTCCCAAATCGACACAACTGCAGCCTTTACAGCCTGCTCAGATGCACTTGGTTTGATGTCTTGCCTACGTGGTATAGTGGCAGGAGGTCATTTCCACCCTTGCTGAACCAACTGCTCTCCAAGAGGTAAGACAAGGACCAGCAATGATTTCAGCACAGGAGAGAATTCCAAGGCATTGCAGCCAGCGGCAGAGCATATGCCGGCGCTGACCAGGGTGGGCATGCTCCCAAGGGTTTGTGGTGTGCTCCTGTGGGGGACATGGCACAGAGGGTGCCCTCCCAGGCGCGGGATAGCCGCTCGGGTCTCTGGAGCGGCGTGCACACCCTGCAGCCGGGGGTGGAGCGAGCCGCCCATGGCGGACATTCGGTACGCCACCTGCCCACGACTTCCAAGCCTCCCCCTAACCATTCAAAATGAAGGGGGAAATGCTGCCGGCAAAGCGGCGCAGCTCCTCCCTTACCCTGATGGCTCGGGGTAGGCTTGGGAGTTGTGGGCAGGTGGCGCGCCGAATGTCACCCCCCTTGGTGAGGCCACCCAGGGCAGACTGCCCCCACCGCCCCCTTCGTATGCCCCTGATTGCAGCTGGATCTTTCTCTCTGTCCCGCTCCCCAAGTGGGTGTGCGTGAAGCGAAATGGCAGACATCAGTTGAGAACGGAGAGGAATGGTTGAAATACCAATGAATGAGACCAAATTGTCTGGTAGAATTTGTGGTCAGTTTGATTAATTGATGAAACATTGCAGAACTGAATCTGCTGGGGGAATGGATGTTCTTGACATTACAGCATTTTGCTGAAATGAATAGTCTGTTTTCTCGGGGGGGGGGGGAATTGCACAAGCATCGAGTGAGGAGGAGCTGGGAGGGAAAGATTGTTGTGCTGGATACTGGGAATCTTAGAGGGACAAGGTCTCGGAAACAGTGGTGTTATCAAAACTCACAATGGCCTCATTTGGAATATGATTTTGCCTAGCTCATAATGCTTCCCACAACCCCCCAAAATTTTCCCCATGTTCTTCTACTGGAAAACAGAGTTCTGCAAATGAGAAGATTATGTTTTTAGTCCCTTTTTTTGTCACAAAGTGCTGCTTCCACAGAGTTAAGCAAATATCTCTGAAAGCTGTTTTTTTTTTTAAAAAAAGGTTTTAGGGCACTGGCAGGCACTGTACCGCTTGGTGCTTGCCTAATGCAGCTTTGGGGAGCTTCTTAATCCAACCTGTATCACAAACAAAGGGTTTTATCTGAAGTTCTGCTAAGCATCAGAACTCAATACAATGCAATAATGATTATGAGTTGATTTAATGGCAAGGGGCTGGGGACATGAAACTGAGGCAAATATTGGTGGACTAGAAACTAAGAGCCACTGCAAAGAATGGGAAGAGAAGCAACGGCTAAGAATGGATTGTTTTTGGCTGGTAAAAGGAAACTCAAATGGCGGGTAGTGGGACTGGTACCAGACTCTGTTTTGTTCCTGCCATAGAAGTGGTGATTTTGTCTATGGGGGAGGGTGACTACCTCCTCCAGAGCCAAGTTTTGAATTCACAGCAATTCTGTTATGTGAACATGATGTGCTTTGGTTTGTGGCAAAACGTCCTCAACCAAATTAGCTATCCATTTCACAGTTGGTGAGTCTGGATGGCTTTTTGTTGTTGAGAAATTAGGGCATCATCTGGTTTTGGCAAGAGGGTGGGCTGTGTGCTCAAGGTACCATAGTAACAGTATGGCTTGCTAGCATCTTTCAGCTCCTTCCTTTAACTTTTCAATGCTGCTGGGGTCATCCCTTCTCCTTGCCCCATGCCTCCCATGTTTAGATTTGAAGCCCTAGTGACCAGAACAGCTGTAGTCATCATGCATTGCTGTGGCAGAATAGTTGCAGAGGCATGCTGGGAATAGTGAAACATGACAGCAGCCACAACTCTTACTCTGACTGCTTCAACTTGTTTCAAAATGTGGGAGGGGGAAGGGAGGGGCGAGGAAATATGCCATGGGTACCCTTTTATAAAACTACCCCCTGCCCCGTTTCATGGCAATCTAAGCCTGTACCTCTGAATTAGTCAAAACATCTCCACTTCTGTATGTAATGGCTGCCTCATTTGGGGTGGGGGATAAATCCTGAAACTGAACAAAAAGGAACTCAGGCATGCTGTCTCATTATTCTGTACAGTCATACCTCATGTTACGTTTGCTTCATGTTACGTTCTTTCAGATTACATCCTGCGGTGACCTGGAAGTACTGGAAAGGGTTACTTCTGGGTTTCGCCACTCACGCATGCACAGAAGCACTAAATCGCACTTTGCGCATGCACACAAGTGCCAAATTGTGCCGCACACCTGTGCAGATATGGCGCTTCAGGTTGCGCTCTTTTCATGTTGTGAATGGGCCTCCAGAACGGATCCCATTTGCAACCAGAGGTACCACTGTACTGTTTTGTTCTGACTGGAATGGTTTTACTTGCTTTTATAATGGGATATTCTATTGTTGTAACCTGCCCTAGGACCTTATGGTGAAGAGCAGGTAAGAAATCTTATAAATAAATAATCAGTCGTGACATCACATACAAGAAATCTAGCTCAAAATGAATAGTAAGTTTCACATTTCCCAGTTGGATAACTATATTCATTTTATGAACACATGAATTAACTCCATCCATATTTTTTACATTTGTGGATTCAAGCCAGTGTTTCAGAATAGTAGGCAGCAGAAGGAAAGTGCCACTTGTTTTCACAGCTTAGACATTCTCTGCAATAAGTTTTAAAGCAAGTTATCCAACAACTTTTTACTCTAGCATTACCTAGCAAAATTAATGCAACTTCCTAGAAAGTTGCAGCCTAATTGCTTTTAAGACTGAAATATTAGACGTTACTGGGTGCACCAGATCCTTTATATTGTGTTGACTGCAAGGAATTTGACAGCATAATCTTATGCATGTCTACTCAGAAAAGTAAGCTCCATTGAATTCAATGGGGCTTCTTTCCAGGTAGGTTTGTGTGCACAACTGTGGCCTAATATATCTATTGGAGCATTGCTTGTTGAAGTAACCATTCTCTCTCTCTCTCTCTCTCTCTCTCTCTCTCTCTCTCTCTCTCTCTCTCTCCCTCTCTCTCTTGGGCACTTTTCAAAGGAGACCAGTCACTGGCATAAGGAGGAAAAGCGTGGATACAGAGAACACACGTTTACAAATAACACCAGATATTTTCCAGCTCTCCTCTTGGTATTCCATTCTAATGTGCTGCATAATATCAAAGCTCCCTTTCAGACAATTGGGGCTGATGGCATGGATATTAAAACTGTTTTTTAAAAGTGTGTTGTTTCAGCAAGTAACCTGGAAAACCAGTCTAGGAAGTGGAAAATATTGCAAGCTAGACATTACTTGGCCTGAGCTGGCACAAATGGAAATTAAAGATGGTGGAACTTTTGCTGAATAGTATGCTTTTCAGCTCCACGTTTTGGCTGACATTTTCACTCCAGGGAATGTTTACAAATGATGCCCTGCCAGCATAATGAAAACTCCGTGCACTGAAACGGCAACAGTTTATTTGTTGTGATCAATGGGACTGAGGAGGACTAAATCCAAGTATTTCACCTCAGTTGTGTCGTGGATCACAACTTTAAGCTATTCCGTATGTAAATGCTCCCAACCACAATCTGCTTATAGAATACATACTATGAAGCAACAAAGAGGCAGAGGTTTAAAGGCTTGGGAGAAGACAAAACAACTCTTCACAGCTTTGTTTCATTTCATTTCATTTTAAATGCTCTGTCCTTTTTTGAAAATTTGTTTGTACACATCATGTCCACCACTGATTTCAGGAACGGCACTGTTTCAGGGCATCCACTTTAGGGTTGTCATATGTCCTCTTTTTCCAGGACACGTCCTCTTTTTCATGGGTATATAAAATGAGAGTCATCATAGCGATCCATAGTTAAAAGTAGAATTCGGCAAATGTGTGGATTCCACACTTGAGATGACACGGTAGCATCACAACTCTCTTGACCATCTCTGCATTGCCGGCGGTTGGACTAGATGAACCTCGCAGTCGCTTCCAACCCTACCAGTCTATGATTCTATGATTCTGGTGGTTTCAATGAGCTTTGAAACAGCATGGGAAACAAGCTGTTCTCTTGCGATGTCCCCAAAAGTAATTGGATAGAGTAGGAGTCTCTCAGCCCAGAAGGATAGCCTAGGCAGTTATATAAATGCCACTGAGAGGGGCAGGAGAACTCACTTATATACAACTATCCTGTCCACTTCGCAAGTTAAGTCATCCACCGAGGTGACTTTTTTTCACACCGTGACATTATTTGAGTTCTATAGGCACAAAGGAGCAGCAACTGCACCAATCCTTTAAAATTCTTTGTGTATAAGGGGAGAGGGCAATACTCAGCTACACAGCCCATGATACACTTTATGCTTCCCACAGTGTTTGTTCTTTCTAAAACAATACACGAAGCGAAACACAGGCATCCTTTGAAATTCACACTTCTCTGAATTTTGCAGTCGGTTCTCCAGCCAAGGAATGTGTACAAATACATAAACACTAAGATAAAGTGTGCATATGAATGAATGTATTAGTGAAAATAACATACAAAATGCATTGTATGAGGTAAAATGGGGGGGGGGGGAGATGTTTTAATCTAGCTTTTAAAAAAAGCAAAAATAGAATTGTCAAATATATATTTTATGTTGGTTTTAATGTATATACATGCTTAAAATATTGTAAATCCCTTTGAGTTACAGTGGCAAAAATGTGACTAATAAATTTAATAATGAATAATAATAAAATGATGTAAAATTTTCATGAGGACGTCTCAATTCATTTATTTATTGCAAACAGGTGCAGAAATGTAGAGAACTGAACTTAAGACACACAAAAAAGGGGGGAAATCAGAGGGGTGTGTGTGTGGAATTGACACATTAACCCATCCCTAGTGATTTGTAGCCATTAATAGCATTAGCTTCCATGAATTTGTCTAATCCTCTTTTTAAATCATCCAGGGTGATAGCCATCATTACTTCTTGTGACTGCAAATTCCATACTTCAGCTATGTGCTGTGTGGACAACTGTCTTCTTTTCTTTACCCTGAACCTTGTGACTTTTAGTTTTATTAGATATCCCCGAGTTCCATGCATAGTTTTGTATACCTCTATCATGTCTGCCCTTACTAACCTTTTTGCTAAACTAAAAAGCCCTGGGGCACTGTAGGAAATTAAAATGGCCACTCCCAGCCACCGTTAGAGTCCTGCTACAGTCAGTGATGGGACTATCAGTGTTAGAGGGGTCCCACCAAAGGGCTTTGGGCCCAGGATCACCTCAAACCTGGCCTTGCTTCCACCTATGTGGTTCCATTTATTGATGCCTCCATTCAAATGACGGAGCTTTAAATAGGTTGCATGTTGCTTTCATGCTTTATTATAATGTCAGGATGTTGAAGAGAAGTTTTGTACCTACCCAGTCCACCATGGGAGCAACTCTAAAGTCAGCAAGAAGCCGCAGTTGTGTTCTTCTACTGTTTGATGTGTATAGTTGCTCTCATTTTGTAGAGCCAAAGTTTGTTGACTTGAGATCCAGGTGCCTTTTGCATTATAATAATACATAATTCAGCAAACAAGAAGAGTGGGGAAGAGGTGCCTGCAAGGACTGTTTCCACTCTCTCCACCCAACACACATTTTTCCTACCCTTTCAGAACAACAGTGTTTGTGGCTTTGGAGTACAAGAGGGTGATAGTGGCCTGCAAGTGTTTTTAAATGTCTCTCGCCTTAACTTGAGATGACTACACGATGCAGGCATCTTAATCCGACGCCATTAAACACTTTACAGAGAACTACGCCACCAAGCATATGTAAGATATACTTGATATGGTGCCATAATATGATTTCATAAAAGATTTTAGAGCCTTTTACAGCACTTTATTGGGACCATTTTGTTTTATCCTCCGCCTGTAAACTCTAGCAATTGTGAAATACCACTGTGCAGGCGAGGGAGATACTTCCTTTTCCTGAGTGCTGCACCCAGAATTCATCTAATATCTTCACCAACCAAGAGTGTAAGTGCAGACGGGAAGTGGAATTACTGAGTGCAGAAACACATGTTGTGTCGTGTGCATCTGGTTTCTTCAACTGGCAAAGCTAACAAACATTTTTTTTAAAAAAAATCCTTTCATTTATGACAGATTACATTTTTATGTTTGCTTTCTCAGATTCTGAATGCTGATAGAACTGTGTTTCTTAGTTGGCTCCACCTTCCTAGCCTAGCTCCCCCCCTCCTTTTCTTCTGTTTGTAGCCTTTTGCCAATTCATTAACAGCCTATAAAGAATGTGTGCAATGCCAATTTGAGAAGGAGAGACTGAGAAAAGATGCTTTTCTTGCTAAGGCCTGGGGAAGGAGAATTTTCTTGATAAGACCTGTGGATCTAAAAACAACGGTATTTGTAGATGAGATTGGGATGATTTGTCAATGATGTAAATAGGATGCCACGTCGGCAAAGCAGGGGATGGAGATCACCTTTACAGTGGTACCTTGGGTTACAGACACTCCATGTTACAGATGCTTCAGGTTACAGACTCCACTAACCCAGAAATAGTACCTTGGGTTAAGAACTTTGCTTCAGGATGAGAACAGAAATCGTGTGGCGGTGGCGTGGCAGCAGCGGGAGGCCCCATTAGCTAAAGTGGTACCTCAGGTTAAGAACAGTTTCAGGTTAAGAATGGACCTCCAGAACGAATTAAGTTCTTAACCCGAGGTACCACTGTAATATGTTGAAGGAAACCATGGAGGAAAACTACGATGAAGTTGGCTCACAGGTAGCACTACACATCTGTAAGTCTTCACATTACACAGGATAATTAATTCTTTCTCTCCCTTGCATTGAAGACAGCGTGCTGTGGTTGAAGAGCTCTTGTTCCATTTATGGTGGGAGTGTCTTTGGGTCCATGTCTTTTGGTAAGAGGCATCTGGGGCAATTTCAGTCACAATCTCTTCTACCCTTGCTACAGTCTTAGCTTCACTGTCTATTCAAGATAATAGGCAGGGTCAAGTATTCTATATGGAGGAAGTCAGTTTCTTATTGGTCACTGCCAGAATGGAGATAGTGCAGGAACAGAGGAAGCTGCCTTATACTGAATCGGACCAATGGTACACCTAACTCAGTATTATCCACACTGATTGGCTGTGGCTCTCTACATGGAGACAGAGATAGCTGTTTGGGGGTCAGGTTCCCCCACCCTGAAATATATATATATATATATAGAGAGAGAGAGAGAGAGAGAGTTTCCATACTGTATTTTAGAAATACAGAAGTCGAGTAGTAGCTGAGTAAAGAAGTACTATCTTTTAACTGTCCCAATTCTTCCAACATTCGGTTTCATTGGGAGTCCCAGAATGCTAGTAATGCAGGGCCAGAGGGCTTGGTAACTGCTAGAGCTGCTTCCTATAATACAAAAATGACTTTGATGGCAAAGCAAAAAATGTTTTTGCTGATATCAACAGAGCTGCATGCTTTTAAACAGCATAAGAATGTGGTCAGGTGAATTCTGTCTGACATCATTGGTCACTAAAGATACACATGGTATAATTTTCATTCTCAAAAACAAATATCCTGCACTATAAAACAAGAAGTACACTTATGTAAGCATTTCACATTATCAAAATCCCTTTTTCGTTATGATTCATACATATAGAATGTGCTTAATTGTTGCACTTTCAATGCTATGTTCTCAGTTTATTAAAAGCAGACCTGGTGCAGAGAGTCAAAGGCAACAATTGTGAAATGATTTACAATATGGTCTCTGGTCCAGCATAATATGCCTTGTAAAAGTCTTTCTGTTGCAGAGGAAACAAGTACACAGCATTTTCATGGTATTGTCACAAGTCCTGTTGCCATGGGGAGAAATACTGAGTGGATGAAGTCATGATGTTCACTAAAAGGCGTCAGTAATGGGGCTTAATAATGTGTTGAAAACACTCAAATTAGAAAGGAATCGCTTTGTACCGGATGAATATAAACTCTGAAAAATGAAATATTGTGATGTGAAAATTAGCTGAGATCTGAACAATACTGCCACGTAGACTGGTTGCTGAACATTATGAGAGCCTTGAGCAAGCAGATGCGCAAAAGGGAACTTTGACATGCACCTGTAACCACAGGCAGCCCAAGGCAAAGGACAAAATGGCAACTCTAACTCTTCCATTCTATGTACAGAAGCCAGATGGACTGGCAGTGAAATTTATTTCCATAGTGGCAATGGAATCCCATCCACCAGGACACCTGCGGCACCAACCTACTTGAGGGGTTGCATGACAAGCACACATAGCTCTGATCACCAGCAGAAGGGAATGGCTGGATAGTTCAGCAGCAAGGATTGGGGGCTGCTACCTACCACCTGAGAGGGACGCGGGTGGTGCTGTGGGTTAAAGCACAGAGCCTAGGACTTGCCAATCAGGTCGGTGGTTCAAATCCCTGCGATGGGGTGAGCTCCTGTTGCTCGGTCCCTGCTCCTGCCAACCTAGCAGTTCGAAAGCATGTCAAAGTGCAAGTAGATAAATAGGTACCGCTCTGGCAAGAAGGTAAACAGCATTTCCGTGCGCTGCTCTGGTTTGCTAGAAGTGGCTTAGTCATGCTGGCCACATGACCCGGAAGCTGTACACTGGCTCCCTCGGCCAATAAAGTGAGATGAGCGCCGCAACCCCAGAGTCGGTCACGACTAGACCTAATGGTCAGGGGTCCCTTTACCATTACTTTACCTACCTCCTCACTCTTCCGAATGGTAGGGCCAGCTCTGCCTGAAGCCTGCCCATCTCTGTGTTAGTTCATCTTTGGAAATTCCAGTAAAATAGCAAAGGGCAAAGGGCACTGTCTGCTTGTCAACAGTCCTCAAAATGTATGAAGCTGCTCTGAGGTATCATTTTTAAGGGATCATCAGGTTTCACAATGGGAAATAGATTTTGCCTACATCGATATTCTAAAAGTCCCTGCTCTGACAAAATATATGTAGGAATTTTGAAAGAAGCTGAAGGGATGCTGATAAACATAGGAGCCAACTCCTAGTGGCTAAGTTGGCTTTGCCAGTAAAATATTTGATGGATCGGCCCCACCAAAGTGGATGGGCATTGCCACTTAAATGGCATGTGCGCACTGCGCCATGTGATCAATTATGCAGGGCAGGGCTTACCTGAGCTCCCCCAGTATTTTATTCAAGTTGTCACCCCTGTAATTTATTATTAAGGTCAGAGACCAGCTTGTATAAAGATATATGAAATGCTTCTGGAGGGTCTCATTAGGGTTGGTTCACAGATGAGTTTTCAGTAAGAGGCAGAAAGGCCCTTTTGCTGCATAAAGTACTTTAAACCCTAGTTTCCTGCTGGAATATCATACTTGAAAGTGCCACAAAATCAATAAGTATTGACTGAAACCACCCTACAAATAGCTGTTTTTAGGTGCTTGCTTCATAAGAAGTAAGGGGTTGAGGAACTTATAGGTCTTATGTTTACAAGGGGGGTGCAGATCTAGAGAGACATTGTAAAATAAATGCCTTAAAAACACCACCACCACAGATCAAGTAATGGCAATGTGCAAAATATCTGACAACTTTGAGCACTGCAAGACTTTGGCAGGCAGTCAGGGTTCATGGAAAACATCTGCATACTCATTATTAGAGCTGTAACTGCTGCTCAGTTGTGGAAATCAGTTGCTTTCTACTGGCTGCGTATATTCTCTTTTTTTACCCCCATGTTGATGAGAGACAAAATAGTTGTCTCTGGATTTTGACTTGTTAAAAATTCTTGACTAATCTGCTGACTAATGGTATGATTATACTGGCAGTGGTAGCAGTGAATTAGAATCCTCATCTAGCTCAGAGGGCTGATAATACGGAGCTTAAATCAAGTTCTACTCTGGTTATCCCATAACACTCTGGGGAGGTACCATAGTTCGACAATGGAATTCATGTTTTGCCCAAAACAGGTCTGAAGTCCCAGTCTATACAGCAGCACTACATACAACTGCCCTTTTCTCCTGCGACCAGAATACTTTGTTGATGCCAGCCCAGTTTTTAGTCTGAGCCCAGCACAAGCTGCATGAAAATGGAAGGCATTGGGTATCCTCTCACTTCATGTTTGTCACAGTCTGGTTCATGGGTGATCGAAGTCCTGGCTATGGACGTCGGGGCTGGGGGCAAGATGGCGGGGTGGGAGCAGGAACCGGAGTCCAGAAGCCAGGAGTCAGAAAGCCAAGAGTCCAAGGGTCAGAGAGCCGGGAGTCAAGAAGCCAAGGGTCTGAGGGTCAGGAAGCAAGGAGTCACAAAGTCAAGGGTCTGAGGATCAAGAAGCAAGGAGTTGAGAAGTCAGGGGTCTGAGGATCAAGAAGCAAGGAGTCATGAAGTCAGGGGTCCGAGGATCAAGAAGCAAGGAGTCATGAACTCAGGGATCCGAGGATCAAGAAGCAAGGAGTCATGAAGTCAAACGCAGCAAGGCAGGGAACGTGTTGCTGTGGCAAAGAGCCGAAGGGAAAATGCTGACCTTACATCCCTTCCTGGCTCTTGCCACCAGGTGCTGTGCCTCACCTGTGTGGCCACACCTTGCCTCTTCAGAACAAACTTAGGAAGCCCTACTGGTCACAGGCCCTGGCTCCTGCACACACACCCGACAATGTTCTCAATGAAGTCCTGCTATTGCTTGGGTGTGGCAGTAATGAACATCATGCTTTATATCAATGATCTTGCGGAGTAGGGTGTCTGGAGAACAATATAATGACTCGGATCCTAAAATGAGTTAGTGAAGTTCATTGAACTAGATTGTTTTGTTTCCTTCCTTCACCTGGTATCCTCCAGATGTTACGGACTACAACTCCCATCAACCCCAAGCCAGCATAGCTGATGGAGGTGTGATCCTTCTTTGAATTCCCTTCAGTTAACTCACCTTAGGGTGTAAGTCCAATTTTGGGTGATTTACTTTCTCCAGGAATACCAGACCCTCCAAGTGTCCCTATTTTCCAGGGATAGTCCTGGATTTACAGAAGCCATCCTGGTTTCTGATTTGATCCTGGGATGTCCTGCTTTTCTGTCCCTCTTTTCATCGGAGAAACGTTGGAGAGTATGGAATTATGTGACCCCAGAGCCAAGGAGATAGGTACAACCTTTAGAAGACATCTGAAGGCAGCCCTGTATAGGGGAGTTGTTTAATGTTTAATTATATTTTTAGATATGTTGCAAGGCTCTGACAGTGGCTGGGACAACCAAGTCATAATAATAGAATAGGACATTCCTATTTTCATTGGAGAAATTTTGGAGGGTTTGCAATACCATCTCACCATCTAAAGTGGATTTCCAGGGGACATGGCAGGGCTGCATAGTGGGAAGAGCAACTTTTATGCCATGAACTTCCTTAAAGTTAACTCGCCTTAAGATATAAGCCTGTACCTTTGTTTGTGTGTTTCTTGTTTGATAACACTAGGACTGAAGGATATACCACAGGATAAACCAATACACTATAGAGACTGTCCCCCTTTCTTGTGTTCTCTGATAGCTGTATGGGAGGCCTGCTTAATGCCTCAGAATACAAAACTGCAAAGTGAGGCATTGTGGGAATAATGGATTGGATTTGGACAAAGATGAGCACAGAAGAATTAAAGCCCTTTCCTTATCCTCCCATGCTATAGTCCCAATACAGCTTACCCCCACCACTCCTGCTTTGTATTTAAAGAAATTAAACCAGCTATGTAAGGATTAAAAACATGAATAAAACCAGCCATGTAAAGATTAACAACATCTAGTTTGGCCCTGAATTGATGTGCTTGAAGGAGCCATATGTGAATCTTCCCCCTTGAACTATCATGCAGTGTCTTGCTGCATCAAATGTGAAGACTTCTTCCTTTTTAAAGAAAACCTTCCAGCTCCTTTGTGAATTACAGCTGTGTGAATTGGCCATGACGGAAATGCAAAATGGCCCTGAATGTCACCTGTCTCAGGAGCTGGCTGCTGCAGATGTGAAGCGCAGATCTGCCATGCAAAGGAGTTCATGAACTTTCCAAACACACCTGTGCTGATTAATAAGTTTGCATGAAAAACGTGCGGAATCTGAGGTTTCAGAATGAGATTGGGTGGATCTTGGCAGCTTTGAAATATTAGGTATTTACAGTAATGTAAAATATGAACCTTGGCAACTTTTGAGAGGCTGAGTAATACTTCAAACTGAACTGCAGAAACCCAAAGGGACCCGTTGTTGTGCTACTAAAGGAGGACAGAGAAGGGGTTTCTCTACTGGAAAGGAGTCCTCAGCTGCAAAATGTGTCAGTTTTATCCAAGCACATTCCTTCCTTGGTCTTCTGGGATCTGTGGCTGAATTTGCTAGTTGCTGACACATCTCTGTTCTATGACTTTTGCATTTGTGAATCTTCAGAGCTTAATCATGATATAAAAGTCAGGGTGAACTCTGGGGCTGCTTTAATCAAGTTCAGTCATCAAATTTGGGAGGGGGGGCACCTCTTGTAACGATGAAATTGGGAGCCAGAGAAATTTGGACTTCTACTAATTGTGGGAGGCGGGGCAGGTGTGTAAGTATGCTAGCACTACATATCTGCAATCTTTATTTATCAGTAGCAAAAATAGAAAATTCTCAGTTGCTAGGCAAATAAATGTCATGAACATAGTAACAGGCTTCTAAACGTTTATCATAAAATAAGAAGGGAGCACAGATTTGTGTAGGTAACCCATCTGCAAAGAATTGGGAAAGATAAACAATAGCTTCCAACATAAGCAAAACAAGGCATTCAAGTGTTTGAACTGGATGTGATGATCAGCAATAGCATCTTGCAACTAGTTAGCACCCAGGTTTCTTCAACAACATGTTTCACAGTCCAGGTTCCTAAATTTTACAATGACCACAGTTTTTCAACTGACTTGCCTAAGATCCGGGACAAAGTGCCGTCTTTCGGAAATTCTCCCTGGATGTCAATTCTGCCTTTGAAATACTGGTGTTGTTGTTTAGTTGTTTAGTGGTGTCCGACTCTTCGTGACCCCATGGACCAGAGCACGCCAGGCCCTCCTGTCTTCCACTGCCTCCCACAGTTTGGTCAAACTCATGCTGGTAGCTTCGACAACACTGTCCAACCGTCTCGTCCTCTGTCGTCCCCTTCTCCTTGTGCCCTCCATCTTTCCCAACATCAGGGTCTTTTCCAGGGAGTCTTCTCTTCTCATGAGGTGGCCACAGTATTGGAGCCTCAGCTTCACGATCTGTCCTTCCAGTGAGCACTCAGGGCTGATTTCCTTAAGAATGGATAGGTTTGATCTTCTTGCAGTCCATGGGACTCTCAAGAGTCTCCTCCAGCACCAGAATTCAAAAGCATCAATTCTTCGACGGTCAGCCTTCTTTATGGTCCAGCTCTCACTTCCATACATCACTACTGGGAAAACCATAGCTTTAACTATACTGACCTTTGTTGGCAAGGTGATGCCTCTGCTTTGTTGGCTAGGTGATGTCTCTGTACCCGGAGCAGGAACCGGCAAGCCACTCCAGTATCCCTGCCAAGAAAACTCCATGGACAAAGAAATCCTGCTAATGACTGGGGAAATCCAGACAAATGGCAGCCCTATGCGAAGGGTTTCTTGTTTTGTTTTTAAATTAATTTATTTTGGTTTTTACTATTTTACATTGTCATGCAGAGACTATACAAATGCTGTTAAATAAATAAAATATCCAGAATACCAATATAAGCCTTCATGAAAATTTATAAGTGTTTTTGTGTAAATCTCTCCTGTTATATGCACATGGAAAGCAATTTCCCACAAGATAATGCTTTTTTGCATTTTACTTTCACACTAAAATGCACCCTAATGCACACTTTATCCTAGTATATGATTATTATTTTTTGAATTTAATTGGAGAACTGCACTGAAAAATTTGGAGAAGCACACACTTTGAAAGATGGCTGCAAAACTATATCCAAAGAATGCAAATGTCCGTTCAACAAGGGCATTATATTTCCAGGCGTCATTAGGCTGTATGTTTTAAGACTAATGAAAGGAGCCTAGCTCTTATGTTTGGTTCTATGTGAACATAATCCTGCAAGAAGGCAGAGCTGTCAGAAAGTAGCTCAATTAGAGTGAACTGATTTTGTTTTTCCTGAAGAAATGCAATGCTTTCAACGATTCTTGCTACACTTAAACTCTTTTAGTGGAGTGAGGAATCTCAAGCTCGTTTTATTAAAATACTGTAATGACACTCTATTTATAACTGCAATTACAGCACTGCTTTTATGCGTAATGGGATTAAAACTGTGAACAATGTATGTTGCTACAGTACAGGGTATGATGAAAACTGGATCAGTTCTGTAGCAGAAAGCTAACCAGAGTAGCTAAGTGGCTGAGCATAAGGCACAGAGAGGGACTGCTGTTCAAACATGTAATGAAAATTAGCTAAAGGAGAAAGGACAGAATGCAGAAACCAAGCATGCCCTCATATACCGTATTTCTCGCTCCATAAGACGCACCAGACCATAAGATGCACCTAGTTTTTGGAGGAGGAAAACAAGAAAAAATATATTCTGAATCTCAGAAGCCAGAACAACAAGAGGGATCACTGCGCAGTGAAAGCAGCGATTCCTCTTGCTGTTCTGGCTTCTGGGATAGCTGCGCAGCCTCCATTCGCTCCATAAGATGCACACACATTTCCCCTTACTTTTTAGGAGGGAAAAGGTGAGTCTTATAGGGCAAAAAATACGGTATTTTCTCAAAACCTAGTGGGTTTTTAAAAAATAAATAAATGCTTTTTTGTTTTTAAATAGTATTTACAGCTCAGAGCCTTATTTCCCATTTCCATATGAAATGCTGACCAGTTTCGGTTGCATTTATTTATTCACATATTTCTTGATTCCTCAAGATTACTATTACTCAAAAGTAGTGCATGCTGATTATTATATGCTTGCCTGCATACAAGATCCAGTTCCAGACCCTTCAAGTGTCCCTATTTTCCAGGGACAGTCCTGGGTTTGCAGATTTGATCCTGGAATGTCCCATTTTTCCTTAGTTCCCATTATCCCTGACTACTGGTCCTGCTGGCTGTGGATGATGGGAAATGTAGTCCAAAAACAGTTGGTGACCCAGGTTTGGGAAATCCTGGTTTAACTAACCAAATTTGACTCCTATATTCCTTAGATGACTATTCTACATATAAATAGGGCAGAGCATCTGAAGCTTTAACCTTTTAGCTTGCATCAATAATATATATATAGAGAGAGAGAGAGAGAAAAAAAATAATTTATTCATAAGTCAACATCCCTATAAAAGGTAAAGGTACCCCTGCCCATACGGGCCAGTCTTGACAGACTCTAGGGTTGTGCGCCCATCTCACTCAAAGAGGCCAAGGGCCAGCGCTGTCCGAAGACACTTCCGGGTCACGTGGCCAGCGTGACATCGCTGCTCTGGCGAGCCAGAGCCGCACACAGAAACGCCGTTTACCTTCCCGCTAGTAAGCGGTCCCTATTTATCTACTTGCACCCAGGGGTGCTTTCGAACTGCTAGGTTGGTAGGCGCTGGGACCGAACAGCGGGAGCGCATCCTGCCGCGGGGATTCGAACCACCGACCTTTCGATTGGCAAGCCCTAGGCACTGAGGCTTTAACCCACAGCGCCACCCGCGTCCCTCAACAGCGCCACCCGCGTCCCTCATATATATATATTATAGATATATTATTTTGGTTTTTGTTTAAGCTCTGTCTCAGTTGTGGGTAAATCTCATGCTATGCTGTATTAACCAGGCTACTATAAAAATAGAGTTTATTAACAGGATTAAAGATGGCTGGAAAGAGATATGCAATTTTCCACCTTGCATTGTTCATCAAACTGTTCTATTCCAAGCTGTGGAAGAATTTTGAGGGAATCAGATTAGATCTGTATTGCATTCAGGCATTATGAGCTAGCCGAATGTGTATTCTGAGCCAGGTAAATATGAGTTTCAGTGACATCATCACAGATATACATTATATTCCCCCAAGGATGTCTGAAATATATACACACAAAACACACACACCTCCTGACAGCTCATCATAATGATGGTCATTTTACTGGTGTACAATATTTCTGGCTGCCTAACAAAAGCATTTGTCTTTTCTTCTCTTTCCAGCTATAGAATAGTGACTTACATATTTTACCTATAGCTTGAACTATTAAAACATGATGCAACTGATATTTTATTGTGGCTTATGTGCAAAATGCCTCCTTCACCATTCTTCTTTGAATTGCTTCCCCGCACAAAGCTTGAAGCAGTACTCTATTAATAAAGAAACCAAGCACATTTTCACTTTTATGTTTGCTGATATTCTAGAACTTATATATAATATTGCTGCTATTAAAGCCGATCTAAGGCTGATAAAAGTTTAGAAGCCATATATAAATCCTCACTTTCAAAGTGCATAGCCCAGTCACCTTTGGAATAGAATGTCTTATATTAGCTTACATAGCCAGGATAGACAGGATACCTCGGTTGGTTAGAACATGGTGCTGATAATGCAAAGGTTGAAGGTTTGTATGGGACAACTGCAAATTCCTCCATAGCAAAGGGGTTGGACTTAGTTGATCCTCAGGGTCCCTTCGAACTCTACATGATTCCATGATTCTGTCTCTCCCATAATTAGCATTGTGTCCTAGATCAAGTTTTTCCAACCTGGTGACATCAAAGTTTTGGACTACAATTCCCATCAGCGCCAGATAGCATAGCCAATGGTCAGTGTAGATGGGAGCTGTTGCGTGGCGAGTTCCTGTCCCCCCCAGTGGAAATAAAGACACATGACACAATTATTTGAGGTTAATAGGCTAAATATGGTCACAACTTTATTGGTTACAGGTGATGAGCGGTATTGGCTTAGGCATTGGTCCTAACAGACTATCTGTCTTCAGCCCATCCACTTGAAGTCTGGGAAGGGTTAACCACCAGTAGGGGGAGTCCTGCTGATGCACATCAACTAGGAACTCCCCCGGGGTCACCGCTTGGGGGCGTGCCTTAGGCCCTCACCTCCACAGGCTTTGGACAGGGCCACACCCCCCAGAATCCTTTATTGGACTACCCTTCAATATGCGGGGCAGGTGATGGCACTTCCTCCCCTCTTCCATCTACAAAACAATACCAATACCAATGCGGTAAAAGAGGGAGATCCCCGGCCGTGCCTGCGTTTAAATTAGGTGGGCCACACCTCCAAAGCCAGCCGATTGGCTGGCCAGGGGGTGAGAAGGCCGGGGATTCCCTCAATCACGTGGGGGCTGGGCACGTGTGGTGGGGCTGTGACGCTCGCAATCCCACCTCCTCTGCAGGGTGGAAGTGGCTTTGTTAAACCCGGAGGGCATCAGCCGATGGAAGGCTGACTTAGATTATCTAATATTGCATACCTTTTTAGAAGGAGGTTTCCTTGGCACATTGTTTGATGGGTGGCCACGTCTATGGACTTAAGAAAGCATTGCTTGCACATCATTCTTAGAAAGAGATAAAAGCCTTTTGTGTGCCTGGTTTGGGCTTCCTTACATGTTAACACAGAAGGGATAGACATCACTTGCATTTTCTGTACAGATGCAAGATGAGCCAATTATGTGGGCAGAAGTTTTTATATTTTCCCATGAGCAATATGGAATCAGCCATGGAGCAGGTGGCAACTACGTCACACCAGATGCATTAAAGGGCATGTGCTACGGCTACCCTTTTGGAATTAAGGGATATAGATGCATAAAGCAAGATGTGCCTAGGAGAGAACAGACCTAATGTTTGTAAAAGGCTTAGTAATAAAACCCAATTATGGGCTGAACCATTTCCACAGGAAGGCAAAACTCCAGTTTCATTGACGGCATTAGCAGCTGCGCTGATTTTCATTTGAAAGGACTGGAATGGGTTTATTAGGAGAGACAAGATGCGGATAGGCAAAACATCTCCTCTAATTAGAGGAGGAGTCAATTTATTGCCAGGGATCAAGTAATCCAGCTCCCCCTGCAGGCAAAAATCCATTTTGTCCAGATTAAATAAAAGGGGGAATAGGGATGCCCTTGGTGAATACTAGTCAAACAAAAGGCGGCTTTTGTGAAAACCATAAATGTTTAAATATGTTACTGATTCCAGAATAAAATGTCTGCCTTTTAAAGCAGGCTTTTCCTTGTAAACCTGTTTGCAAGAGCCTTGAGCAGCTTTTATGTGTGCCTTTTATTATTTCTGAAACGGCTTTTCTTTACAACATTCTCAGGTGCTCCTAGACCCTGGCATGATAAGGAAGCTTTTCAAAAGTCACTTCCATCTCCTAATCCTTCTGACTATACAAGCCAAATATTGATCTATTTAGTAAACTAACCTGTGGTAGTAAAGACTGTAAAAGAGTGTTTATTCTGCATCGGGGGGCCCTGACAGCTGCTGAATGGTGGGATTATGATGTCACAGCAATAATTATACTATAAACATGGGAAACATAGGGAAATAAAACATGAAAGGAAACTTTTGTGACCAGTTGCCAGGCAACCAAAATATGTAATTTAAAACCTTTGAAGCATATTGTGACTCTCTCTCTCTCTTCATTTTGCAGATGTCCTTGCTTTATAGGAAATTCTCAGTTTCAGTTTCAATTTATTGCCCTGAGTATCTAGAGAGACAAGGACGAGGATCTGGTGATAGAGAGCTCCATGAACTGATGTGCATCAAATTGCATTTCAGTTGGAGTTTAGCTGAGTTCACATGGAGCCTAGGAAGTCATTTAGTCGCACTGAGATTAGATTCTACAGCTACATGTAAAATTGGTTTACTTTTACCTTGGTTCTAATGTCAAAATAGCACAGGATGTGTTGTAAAAAAGTACTTTGACACAGTCTGTAAAGTAATTTGCATATAAGCAGTACTCTCCTACATATATTTACTTTAGTCCTGGCATATGTGTATTGATTCTATGTAATCCATGAATGTTTGGGGCTATATATAACCACTGAATCAGTGGGGCTATGTATAACCACTGAATCAGTACCAATGTTCCCTGCATTTGCAATCCCAGCTATTGACAATGATATCTAAAGCATTCTATTTATATTTGAAAGTCAGGGCCTCTTCCACCAAACTTAGGCTTTATACAAACCACTTAAAGCACATGACTCCTCCCCCTCCCCCCCCAAAAAAATCCTGGAAACTGGTTTGTTAAGGCTGCTGGGAATTGTAGCTTTGTTGAGGGTAAACAGTTCCTGGGATTATTTTTCTGTGCGGGTTTTTGTGTGCTTTAAATGCATGGTGTGTACTCAACCTTAGACTGAATAAGGCTGCTAAATCTGTTCTGTACATTTCCAGCCCTTGAACATATCCAATATGTACATTAATTTGAATGGTGAAAATGGTGCGCCTTATGCTGCTCGTATCATACGTGAAAATAATGGGAAGAGGAATTAATCCATTTGGTGAACCAAGTTTGGTTGGGGAGAAAACTGGTGAGAAGATTTCCCATGTGATCTTATTTATAGGTTGTTGTTGTTGTTGCTGCTGCTGCTGTTTTGGCAAATACATGACTGGAAGAGCAAAATGGCAGTGTACAAAAATTCATTGGCAAACCCAAATCTTCAAGTATGCCTGATCCCAATAAGAAATCCTCAGAGGGTTCACTGCTTGCTTCTCATTGTAAATGCTGCTTGTTTATACCTGTGGAACTGCGGCTTTCCATCCAGTATCTGCATCAAATCGAAGCTGGAGGACATCCAAAGGAGGAAATGCCTCTTCTGAGATAGCACCTGCTGTGATGCAGATGCACAGGACAGTTTTTCTTCAGAAATATTGTTTTAATTTGCATGCATATGTATGCAGAGTTAATTGACTAATTAAGTGATTACAACTGACATGATTAATCAACTATTTCCTCCCAGTGGGAATGCTCTGGGTTTCATGAGTTTACAGCGCTGACTCATGAAGTATGTTTCTTATAATATTACTCTAAATGCTAACAGTTCAAATCCGCACGGAACAGCTTTTTACCACGAATTTTATGTACTCTAGTCTGTAATTTCGAAGGCTGAGCAATATACAGTGGTACCTTGGTTCTCAAACATAATCCGCTCCGGAAGTCCATTCGACTTCTGAAACATTCGAAAACCAAGGCGCAACTTCGGATTGGTGCTGGCACCCAGGAAAGAATATTCCTGTTCGGGTTCCAAAAAAACTAAGTGTTCAAAAACCAGAGCACTTACTTCCAGGTTTTTGGCGTTCAGGAGCCAAGATGTTCGAATACCAAGGCGTTCAAGAACCAAGGTTCCACTATATAAGTAAATATTCCAGTAGGGAGGCTGCCATTTTTAATTTACTGCATTGTACCATACATTGGAGGCAATTCAGGTAATTGAAATGGCTGCTCAGCACTAATCAGAGGAGAACCAACCCTACTGTGTCACTGTGTGGCATAAAATACATTATCAGGGATGGGTAACCTTTGTCCCATGTGTTGTGGATGCTACATTTCATCATCCCTGACCATTGGTCATCCGGACTGGGACTGATGGAAGTTGGTGTTGGAACAGACACAGGCTAGCCATCCCTGTTTAAGGGCTCCAGAAATGATGCTCGATTATTTCCCTTAATTTTTGACTTCGCAGCCTTCATTGTTGAGGCTTCAACAACTCCTGCTGGAGAGAAATGCTGATTTCTCCTTATCTATGCAGACATTTATTAATGACTTGCAGAACAAAAGAAGATTAACATGAAAGAGGAACCTTGTGTGAACCACCCCATTTCAGTTTAAGCTAGGAGGCCTCACCTAACGAAACCCAGGAGATAATTACCAGGTAGGCTGAATGGCAATTTACAGCCTGTTGCTACTAATTATAATTTGATGGTGAATAAATCACAGTGGTGGCATTCTATAAACAAACACTCGTAGAGTCAGTGTTCCAGGATTTCACAATATTTCTATCCCTTTAAAATGAATTAGTGATGACTGGTAAGATTCGAAACCTGAATGTGAGTCAGTACTGGAAGTGCAGGATGTTAAAAGGGTCATATTTCGGTGTTCCTGCCACTGTTTTTCATGAATGCATAGGAAAATGCAAGTGGGACTCAGCTGAGGCATAATTGTATGGTGTTAGCACCTTTGAAAAGCTAAGTGGGATCTAAAAAGGTAAAGGTACCCCTGCCCGTATGGGCCAGTCGTGTCCGACTCTAGGGTTGTGCGCCCATCTCACTTAAGAGGCCGGAGGCCAGCGCTGTCCGCAGACACTTCCGGGTCACGTGGCCAGCGTGACGAAGCTGCTCTGGCGAGCCAGCACCAGCGCAGCACACGGAAACGTCGTTTACCTTCCCGCTATAAAGCGATCCCTATTTATCTACTTGCACTTAGGGGTGCTTTCGAACTGCTAGGTGGGCAGGAGCTGGGACTGAAAGATGGGAGCTCACCCCGCCGCGGGGATTCAAACCGCCGACCATACGATCGGCAAGCCCTAGGCACTGAGGTTTTACCCACAGCGCCACCCGCGTCCCTAGGTGGGATCTACACACATATAAAAAACTCTGTGAAAATGCTTTTTTTAAAAAAAAGTTTTGAAAAATACATTGGATTTTGCATAGCTCGCTGTTGTGTTATGTTTGTATATTGCACTTTACAACACATTTCAAACGTTTCATTTGCAGCTGTGTAGCTGAGTCTCCAGTCTTCACAACATAAAGTTATGCTCTTATACAGCATCCTCAGAGCAAGATGCCAGGACTGGCAGTCAATGCAGAGCTAGCGTTGTCTAAAAGATTGTATTATGTTACTCATTGTTCCCTTGTTTTGTGTGAATTTGGCTTAACTTTCCACAATACCTTGCATAAGAAACCCAAATATTCTCTTCCTCCCACTCTCTCCAGATCTGTGATAGCCATTTATAAAAAACTGTTTTTGTTCAGGACACTTGTGTGCAACTGTGGTTATGCAATTTTCGCTTTGAATTCAAAACCACAGCCTTCTGCATGCCAAAACACAACTTATGTTCTGCAATGCGTGTGCTTGTGTATATGTGACAAAGGGAAGCAGAGAGTGTTTTTGCTGTTCGTTAGCACCTAATAAACCAAAGCTCAAAGCAGAATGAGGTAGTATTCAAAGAAACCAATTTAAGGGTGATGTTCCTACAGTAATAACATTTGACAATAGTTTTTATTTCTCTTGTCATGACATGTTTCCCAATGTGCCAGATGAAATGCGCCTTTGGGCAGCCTTTGCAAGTGACATAAGCCTGACTTCTTTCTAGTAAAAATATAAGTAAAGTGGAATTTGGAAATTTCCTCACTTAGTTCATGATAGATCATGTCTTTCCACAAATTGTCGCAGGAACTTTGGGGGCGTGGAGGGGGAACCAATTGTCTTGATGTGAAGAGCTTTGTCTGTCTTTTCTCACTGCTAGGTTATTGCTATAAAGGTTCAGGTTGTGGATACATCACACATTCTTGTGAATATGTTTTAACTATTCTTCATTCTGACTTTTAAATTGTTGTAACCATCCCTGGAAGCTGCTGGTGAAGGGCAGGTAATAACTTTAAAAGAAACTAGATAGAGACAGATAGATAGATTTACCATATGTGAATCCTTACCTAGCCAAAAGAGCAACATTTGACAGTGTCAGCAGACTTGGGTGAACCCAAACGTTTTGCATAAGTATGAATAATGTTTATGAAATGCTGTCTTTCCAAATAAACTACAGGTCAATGCAGGGATGGGCAACCTATGGCCCTCCAGATGTTGGCATAGCAGCCAACTCCTAGGGGCTGAGGTCCCTTTGCCCCCCAATCAAATATTTGAGGGGGCCAGCCCCACAGAGTCAATGGGCATTGCCATTCAGATGGTGTTCATGTGCCATGTCTTGTGGTCGATTATGCCAATTGGGGCTTACCTGGGCCTCCTCAATATTTTATTCAAGTTGACACCCCTCGTGGTTGGAGTCCAGCTTCCATCATTACACCATTAGTCATGCAAGCTAGGACTGATTGTCACTAAAGTCCAGCAACACCTGTAGGACCAAAGGTTGCCCATCCCTGTATCAACTACTCGGGTAGTTTGCCAGTTTCTGGGTTAACAGATTAAATAATATAAAGCAAGGGAGAAAGAGCTAGTGCAATTCACTAACTATGAGCCAGGACATGTTCAAAACTAACCTCTACCATGATCTTGCTAAGCAAGCTGCTTTCTCTCTCTCTCTGCCTTGGGAGATGGAGACAATGCTGAACTGAGATAATGTTTGTGGGGCAGATAATTTACATGGAACACTCTGAACACCCGGAAAGTTTTTCATTAATACAAAGAATAATAATACAGCAACATGGTTCAATAAATACATAACTGAATCTCAAATATCTGGAGGCGGCATCAGCTAAGAGCTGAAAATGCTCTGTATGGCAAGAATTCACTACAATTTAAGCACCTTAATTAATCATTCTCTTAAATTTATAATTAAAGGCCCTTTAATTATAGTACCTTTAAAGAGCTCCTTCTCCCATATGTGCCTCCCATTCCTTGAGATCGACAGATAAAGCTTCATTTTGTATTTTTTTCTTTTCACCACGATACGAACTGTGGGAGCTCAGAGATGAGTCAGCGCCCTCCTTGAATGGATGCCATTGCTAGCCAAAATGTTCCATGGCATTCTCTGGCTCATGCTAATTTTCACGGACCAACAGTCTGATAATGTTGCCTCTCTGCAAATCAGTTTTGATCTTTTTTTAATCATAAGTCACTTTGAGCAGTCTTTGAAAAACAAAGTTGGAAAATGCAGATTGCACATTTTGTATAGGAAACTAACAACAACAACAACAACAACAACAAACAAACAAACAACCCTGGCACTTTTCATGCTTCAGTTTTTGGGCTTTATTTCTCCTCTCATATAGGAGATGAAAATCACTGGCCAGCCTTGTCATACAACTGTGAACAGTCATTCTCTGCCTTCCAACATCATGTGATTTTTTAAGTTCTATGCAGAATTTAAAGGAGCCCTGTGCTGTCTGAATTTTTATTGGGAAGCTTCATAGGATGGATATATGTTTGTCCTCTTACTAATATCATCCCCAGCGTGTGGCTCTCATTACCAGGATAATCATGTGGTTGTGTCCTTAACCACACAAAAACTTTTGTGCAACTCATCACAAACAGAAAAGGGGGGAAACCCCTTATATTATGTTGTCCTGGAACTCGCGATGACTCATTGGCTCATGTTCTCTGACTGCAAATCACACTCGTGTCACCCAGACGGTATGTGACAGAAGAGAAGAAATGGTCAGGAAACAGAAATAATTTGTTCTTGAAGTTCCAGAAATGCCTTCACAGCCAATATTGCATTTTCAAAGTTTAAAAGCCTTGTGCATGGCATCTAAATGAATGCAATTACCTTTTTTGTCCTAGAAACACTTTCCTAGATAATATTTTCATCTATGATGTATATTCCAGGATTTAGAACTAAGCATAAAATGTTGCTGTTCAGCTCCTGGATGGCAAAATGGGATGGGGGGGGGGGGAAGATACTTGCCAATGTTCCCAAGGTGCATGGTTTAAGCTGGGAAGCTTACCCCGGCAGTGCTCCTGGCTCCCATGAACTGGTGGCTGCCATTTTGTTTCATCCATATTGCCCTTGGGGTGATGTTGCATCATCATATAGGGTTGTTCCGACAGGCATGATGGGCAAGAAAAAAATATGCACCCTCTGGTTGTCTGTTTGTGGCCACATTTACTTTTATTCTTAATTCCTCTCTGAGTAACGCAACCCCTGGCTGGCAGCCAAGGGGAGGTTCTTCTGCCCATAATGGCTGTTGGAAGGATGCCATGTGATGAGGTAGCATGACATTCATTGGTCAGGTGGAGGGAATGAAAGCCACCAGGAACAGCACTCCCTGTGTTGCTGTGAAATGGGCATCAGTGGTGACAAAACACACAGTGGCTGTAAAAGAAGCTGGCAACCTTTGCTGTCCCTTTCACCTCTGAAATCCTATGAAATGATCGTCTGTGAACCTTCCACCTGTTCCTACTCTAGGTATCTATTGTTATCTAAGATCAGCTCATGGCTTTCTGATGGAATTGAAGGAGCACCTTGCGTTTTGCTACCAAATCACAAGGCAGAAAAGATAATCTGCTGCCATCTTCTAAACCACGGCTGGGTAGTTCATTGTGGCTGTAGGGGTGCAAAAGGTAAAGGACCCCTGGATGGTTAAGTCCAGTCAAACGCTACTATGGGGTTGTGGTGCTCATTCTCCTTTCAGGCCGAGGGACCCCTGGATGGTTAAGTCCAGTCAAAGACTATGGGGTTGTGGTGCTCATTTCGCTTTCAGGCCAAGGGAGCCGGTGTTTGTCCACAGACAACTTTCCGGGTCATGTGGCCAGCATGACTAAACTGCTTCTGGCACAACGGAACACCGTGATAGAAACCAGACCTCACAGAAATGCCATTTATCTTCCCACCACATTGGTACCTATTTATCTACTTGCACTGGCATGCTTTTGAACTGCTAGGTTGGCAGGAGCTGGGACAGAGCAATGGGAGCTCACCCCGCCGTGGGGATTCGAACCACCAACCTTCTGATCGGCAAGCCCAAGAGGCTCAGTAGTTTACACCACAGCACCGCATGTGTCCCTAGGGGTGTAAAGCATCAGGGCTAGAAGATGCAGCAATAGCCTCAGACAAATCTCCTTGGAGAGCTCTATCAATGGCGACTGGCTATTATGGCTATACATAACCCTCTACAGTTAGAATGCTTCTGAATACCACTTGCAGGAAACCACAGGAAGGTAGAGTGCTATTTTGCTCGAAGCCCAGGATGCCAGACCAGATGGGGCATTGGCTTGATGCTCTTACTATTTACTTATGGTCCTTTTCTTTCCCCTAGGTCCTTCCCTTTTGTCACTCCCCTCCCTGCTATTTTCCCTCATACTCCTCTCACGCTTAGACAACTGTTATGTACTGAGTTGAATAGGATCCAAACTGCAGCAGTCTGATTGGTCCTAGAACAATAGGATTCAGAATGCAGCAGTCTGATTGGTCCTAGAACAATGCAGCTGTATGATTGGTTGGCAGGAACCACCCAATCATGCTCCAGATAGAAGTGAATCCACAACCTGATTGGCTTACAGTAGAATTCCTGAATTAGCCAATCATGTGCAGCCCATTGTGTAAATAATGTATATAAAGCAGATACTTTGAGGGGACTCTCATTCGTTCCTCCTCACCACTATGAGCTGAATAAAGAGCATGAAATCACTTTGCGACTCTGAGTATATTTCAACAACCTTTGTTATTCCCCCTCTCTTTCTTTCCTTTCCTTTCCTGCCGACTTGTGTGCTACTACAGCTTTGTTGTCTAGCCAAATCCCAGTCTCCCATGTGCCTCTCTGAACTGTGCATGCTGGGAGCTGCTGGTGCTGGCATTGGTCCAGCCAAACTGCTATGGGCTGGGCAGGGTGGCAACTGAAGAGGTACAGAAGTCAACCTCAATGTGGATTGAGGCACACTGGTGGTCCCCAGCTTGGCCACCGGTTTGAGAAACACTGCATTACAGGGAATGCACATTTTGTTGGAGGATTGTGGCAACCTGTTGCATGTGAACAGCAAATGCAAGCAACCGTGCCAATTATTTGCTTTGGCTACCTTCAGAAAGCCAAGGGAGGATTAAATTGGTGGTGCAGGCAGTTCTGCCTGTGAAAAGATCTGCAGCTATTACAAACTCCCAAGAGAAAATTATTTAATACGTTCTTAAAATTGCATGTTGTTAGTATGTGTAATTAAGGTTAATCTTTCTTTTAGCTGTCAGCTCAGGTTTACAATGCTGCATTTTCTTAATTCAGCTAAGAGAGTCGTATGATTGAAGACTGCTGTACCTTAGAGGCATTCACATTGCTTTTTACATGGCTCGTGCCAATGCCTTGGTGTGCTTTTCAGTTTACAGTAACTCAGGGTTCCTGGCAGAGTCAGCATGTCATGCCAGAAATGTAAGATAAAGGTTGATAGTTTCACCTGGGTTCAGCAAAACTCTCTTGTGTGGCGTGTTTAGGAGGTTTTCATTGTCTACCCCTGGGACACCCTGGGGTTCCTTGGTCACAGTTGCCATCTGGAAATCTAAGAGCACAGCTGTAGTCTAGGGGTACACCCAGTCTGTGAACCTGATAGGAATGTGCTCAACATCCTTCCCTGCCATGCTTTCCCTTAATTTTTGGAGTGTTGTATTACCTGAAATAATTAGTGGACTGGAACTCACCATGCTGGAAATCTGAGGCAGTCCCAAAGCTGTATCTTTTGAATGCGCACACTAAAAAAAAGTATAGTAATGTGTGGCTGCTGCCATTTGCTGCCTGCCACCTGTCCTATAATGTTCTGCGTTTCCCCAGCCGCCACCACCAGTGGTATGTGAAGGAGAAAGGGAAAATGTAGGATGTTAATATTGATAAGATGCCTTTCTGGATCCAGCCCATATATGGTGGCAAACAAAATAAAAGCATAAAAATACAACATTAAAATAAACTTCATTTTTTAAAAAAACAACAACCCACAATCCCTCCACAAGAATATGTTAAAATACAATTCAGGCAATAGAAATAACAAAAGATTTTTATCTAGCCTCATTTTTATTAGAAAATGTTGTTACAAAAGTTGTGTTCCACCCCCACTCTCTGCTGAGTAGTGGCAAAAGCCCATGGGGTTCCAGGCATTTACCCAGGGTCCATGGTCCTTTGGAGAATTGAGACAAAGTAGAGACTATTGTAGCGTTAAGAAATATGGTTTATTCACCTACTTACACATTCAGTCTGCATGGAGGGAGTCCAGATCTTACAGCATGGTCATTTCAAGAGGGATTTGTCTCCCACAGCAGTGCAGCCAGCCTTCAGCCAGCCTGCCTAAGATGGATCCCCCATCCTTTTTCCTCCTTCCTCGAAGCAACTCTTGCTAAAAACTCTCTTTTCCTCTCACCTCACACCCAGTTAGCATGGCGGCCTACCAAATCCCAGTCTCTGTTCACACCTCATGGCAAGTCAGGAGGACAGTTCTCTTGCATTGTCCTCAAGGGCCCAGTATAGTTTCTTAATAGCTAGCTTGGCCAGGTCATTTTGCATAGGCTAGTTCAGGAATTCCTCTGCAGCTTCTATTTCTCCCAAATAATCAAAACCCTACCATTTATTATTTTATAGGGTTTATTAATTTATTATTTTCTAGGTTTTAGGGGGGGGTCCCCCAAATCTATAACACCATTCTTCCTTTTCTTCCATGCTGGCATAGGAGACATTGCTTTATTCTTGTAAATCAAAAAAAATATGTTGGCATATCATAGTTAGAGAGAGGGAGAGAGGGAGGGAGGGAGAGAGAGAGAATAAATGATCTGTTCAGCTACAATACACCTGCCAGCAAAAGCACCTCAGCTGATGAAAACATGCCAAGTGACTCCCCCAAGAAGATCTTGGGATGCTTTGCTTTTTAACCTAAAGCAAAGCCATAAGTCTTAAGTTAAATTGCTTGTAGCCAGAGCCTTGGCAAGAGAATATACCATGCCTTTGGAGGTAATGTATGAATAATGTAAAAAGGAAGAAAATGATTCCATACGAAAATGCAATTGTAAAGACATGAATTGGCATAAATCCCCAATTCTCATATTGACTTGCCTATTATTATGTTAAGAACAATACACTGATGCCAACAGTGTTATATTCCTGTAAAAGGGGAAACACACCTTACAATAGAAACACGCTACCCCATTCTTTTTATTTATTCATTGCATGAAACTTTTAAATCTTAAAACAGACTGGATAGAGACCATTTCCACTCTGCAGAAGGCAATGCAACATTGTAGAAAGGGGGGTGTTTTGTTTTTGAGAGTATTTTAAGAGGCACACAGATTAAATTGCTACTCCCTGATGTCTTAGCTGGCAGTTGTTGTTCACAGGGGCTGTGCATGCATTTTGAACTGAGCAATGGCCAAAGAGCCAACAACATTGGCTCCATCTTCTGGCTCATTCCTGAGTCAGGCAATGAGCAGAAGTGGATAAAGGGCATTTGATTTTTGCTCGATTTAATTTTTCTATTCTGCTTTTCCAACAACAAATGTTGAGTTCAAAATGACTCACAATAATCGCAGAAGCATTTAAAAACAGCCAACATTACAATCGCCGTACGATTAATGGTTGCCATTAATTTTATTTCAATGGATTTTAGAATGCTGTGTTACTTTTATTGTTGTTAGCCGCTCTGAGCCCGGCTTCAGATGGGGAGGGCAGGATATAAATAAAATTTTATTATTATTATTTTATTAACAAACACAATGACATATAAATGAAGCAAACAACAACAAAATCATCAAAATGATGAATGCCATTCAATAAAGTCATGCAGAACAAGGAGGGTGTTGTTGGTATATGGGACTGTGCTAGGGGCCAGATGGGAAGTTGCCTCCCCAGGTTTTCATTCACTCCTCTCCAGGTGTCACTTACTCATGAATTCTTGTGGGCATCAGTCTCGGGAGACAGTGGAGTGTGCCTCTGGGGGTGAAGTCAAACCACTGTGTTAACACCACCAAAGTGACCTCCTTGAGGCGCAAGCCTAGGCAGTGTATATAGAGGTCCTGGGCTGCCTAGTTGACAAGACCCCCCTCTCAGCCTCACTGATGTGGTCAAAAGGAAAGCAGAGCGATATGTCTGGCACCAGCTTGGCTGCAGGAGTTGCTGGAAGTAAGGGTACCATGTGTCATCCAACTGTCCTAGGGACTCCACTCTGGATTTGTGTAGGGTTTACTCCTTAGCCTTTTCTTTCCCCCAAAGAGATCCCACAAGGCAGCAGAGGTTTAGGCTCAGGGTTCTCCATCTCCTAGATGGACTACCTTCCCAGGCTCATGAGCCTCACCTCCCTAGACAGCGCATGCAGAAACCATCTTTTTGGCCGTTGGAGCCGCTATTGGTCTCATCCACTCAATCCACAGGAGCCTATCTTCACATGCAGAGGAGGTCCCTATCTCACCAAGGGCCTGCAACCCATAGTGCTTTTAAAGAAATTTTTAGATTATTTTCAGCTTGGCTTTATGGGCAGAGAAGGATATTATCTTCCCTCTGATGTAACCTTTATATCCTTCCCATTCCATCAGTCTTGACGTTGAAGATTTGGAGTTATTTTTAAAATATATTTGTGTTTCTTGGGTTATATATTGAATGAAGTTTTTTCATTTAATAATGATATATTAAGATACCATCTCCTCATACCTTCCTGGATTTTAAATATAATTTATTATATTTTTGTATATCAGTATTATTGCTGAGTGATCAGCTATAATGGGAATATCAATGTCACATCGGCTAGTAAAGGTATGTAATGATGCTGATGTTAGAAAAAAAGTCAATTCTATGCTGGGTATTATGAATTCCTGCATAATATGTATATGATTTTTCCTTAGGGTGGTGCAATCTCCATGAAGCCACTAAATTCCACTGTATCATATAGTTATTTGTCCTTTTTCCCTGGCTACTGAGGTGGTATCTATCTGTGGATCTAAAATTTCATTAAAATCTCCACCCATTATCAAGTGCTGATACGATAGAAGGCTTAATCTCTTAAAGCAGTTGGGAACCCATTAGCTACCCTAATGTGGTTTAGCCAGCCAGTCGAAGCCATTCCCAGGGTGTGGCTATTGTTGCATGCTGACAGCTTCCAGGAGCCCGTCATATGAAATGTTAGGGGAGGCGTACTACCTCTGCTGGGGGACATGTCGTGCTTCTTCTGGGGTAGTTTGCCCAACTTTGGTCCCCCCCCCCCTACACTCAGCTCTGTCAGTATTGCTGGAAAATTCAGCTCTTCATGGATTCACTGTGACTGCTATCAGGAAAAAAAATATATCTGAGGCCAGGTCATAGGTTATGCCTTCTTTCTTTCTTTCTTTCTTTCTTTCTTTCTTTCTTTCTTGTAATTTTTAATTGATTTTACAAATCGTTTCACACAAATAATGTTGTTGTTGTTTGTTGTTTAGTCGTTTAGTGGTGTCCGACTCTTCGTGACCCCATGGACCAGAGCACGCCAGGCACTCCTGTCTTCCACTGCCTCCCGCAGTTTGGTCAAACTCATGCTGGTAGCTTTGAGAACACTGTCCAACCATCTCGTCCTCTGTCGTCCCCTTCTCCTTGTGCCCTCCATCTTTCCAAACATCAGGGTCTTTTCCAGGGAGTCTTCCCTTCTCATGAGATGGCCAAAGAATTGGAGCCTCAGCTTCAGGATCTGTCCTTCCAGTGAGCACTCAGGGCTGATTTCCTGAAGAATGGATAGGTTTGATCTTCTTGCAGTCCATGGGACTCTCAAGAGTCTCCTAATAATATTATTACAAATATTAAGATTTGTATAATATTCTTCTGAATCTCAAGACTTCCCTCCTCCCCTCTGTGGGTTCTTTAAATAACTTTTTTTAAAAAACAAACAAAACAAAACTGCATATTGTAAGTCCATCTAATTTGCCATCCTCCATTATGTCCAAAATCTGTGTATCATTGCAAGAGTTATTTAAAGCCTGCCAAAGAGTTCAGGTGTTTACAGTGGTCTTTCAAATACAATCTAAATTTGTCCTATACCTTGCTGAAGTTTTGATCCTCCTGATTTCTGATTTCCCCAGGAAATTCACATATTATACCTTCTTATGACCACCTCTCAGGTCATAGCTATGTGTTTATCCTCTCCCTAAAATGCATTTGGGCCAGCATTGCTGTTCCAAGCAAAATCTCCCCTCTCTAAGCAGAAAGTCCAGTGTATTTATCTTTGAAGTCTTCTCATGCCCAGAGGGAAAGGCCTTCATTTCCCCCTGTGATTTGCATGTGAGGGTATGGAACATAGGAAGCTGCCATACACCACTTGTCCACGTTTCTCAGTGTTGTGTACACTCTTGCCAAATTGTGAAAAAAGGCTATGGGCTTTACATTTCTCCACCTCGTTGTGATGATGAAGATCACATGCAGTGTAGAGATCTTAGATATGGCATGGGCACTCCCACTGTGTGGGAACCATAGCCCTGCTTCTGCTTCCCATGTGAGAAGCCTGGAACCATGCAAAAAATAGCTGTGGTACAGCTAATCCAAGCATTATTCCAGTTGCCAGGGAACAAAAGCTAACTCAAATGTAAGTTATAATAAACAAACAGAATAAGCTTTGCTGAGTCCCTTCCTTCTCTTCTGCAGTGAGGATCATTATAAGACATGACTCAGAGTGTATTTTTATGTCAGTGCATGATAGGAGAGGCAGATTTTGATGGGATTTTTGATAGAGCACAAACTGAGAAGTGTGTGTGTGTGTGTGTGTGTGTGTATCTCGCCACTGTTTGCACAAATGATTAAAATCCCTGCTTGTAGATGGCCTTTGGAATGCAAACTTTGTGGCGGCATTAAGAGCTCAGTGAAATGTTTTTGTAATATGGCAGATGAGGACTAAGAAACTGTAACATTATCATAACTTATGACTCAGGTTTTGAAAGTTAGGGCATTTGGAAGTCTCATTTAACTCACTTCTAGTAAGAGAGAGAGAGATTAGTTGATCTAAATAAAATGAGGGACAGTTCACACAACCAAATGGTCGTGCTGAGAAGGAGGTTTCGGTACTGTGATACATTGCCAGTCTTCAAACAAGGCTTTTTTCTTGGTGTCCACAGAACCTGAAGCACACTGCTTGGTGACTTCTCAGAGGTAGCATCTCATTTATGGACTGTGTTTCTCAGGAAGACCCACCTGGTGCCTAAGAGTGATGTTATTTTGGCACGAGGTAAAATACCATTTTGGTTCTCCTGGACTAAAATTGTCCAATTTAATCTGTTCAATAACTGCTGCTGATTTTTATGCTGCTATTTTATATCTTGATGCTGTTGTGGCTGGAATGTTTTAATAGTTTTATTGTATTTTGATCCGTTGTAAACTGGCATAGCAGTTTTAAGCTTGGGTTAGAAATATCCGACTAACAAATGCACAGACTTGTACCAAGCTGACAACACAATTCCTAATTATTACACCATCACAGTTAGTGGGGTGGAAGACCTACAAACTAGAACAGCCTATGAGGTGCACCTACCTAGGGACAGAGTTAACGCCCAAAGTCAGTTCTCATACTGCCATCTAGTCTCTAGACAGATCAAAGAAAACAGGCACAATGGTAGGGACGGAAGTTTGGAAGAGTGGTTTCCGCCCCCTCCTTTCTCTGAGACAGAAAGTAAAACAAACATGATCTGGTGATCTTTGCAATGGGAGGGATGAAAATACTGACATGCCGATCAGAAGGTTGGCGGTTCGAATCCCCACGACGGGGTGAGCTCCCGTTGTTCAGTCCCTGCTCCTGCCAACCTAGCAGTTCAAAAGCATGTTAAAGTGCAAGTAGATAAATAGGTACCGCTCCGGCAGGAAGGTAAATAGCGTTCGCCAGAAGCGGCTTAGTCATGCTGGCCACATGACCCAGAAGCTGTATGCCAGCTCCCTTGGCCTATAGAGCGAGATGAGCACCGCAACCCCAGAGTCATCCGTGACTGGACCTAATGGTCAGGGGTCCCTTTATCTTTAACAGTTACTAGCCTATGTGCTGTGTCTATATTTCTGTGATTTTTGGAGGGGGGTGGCTGTAGAAAACAGAGCGTGTTTTTGTCAGTTGTGGAAACCATGCCTTTTTTGGTGTGTGTACTTTTTAATATGATGAGCCCCACCTCCTCGACATTTTTCATTTGTTAGTTTGAAATAGCTGTGTACAACCTGTACAAATTATGTGATTTCACTGTCATAATTGCATTAGCATATGACATCCACATATTCCCTGATTCACTGTTTGATCCTTGTGTGTTTGTGCGCATGTATTCAACACATGCTATTAACTTAACCAAAGCCAGCATAGCCAGGGTTAATGTTGCTTGCAGCAGAGTGAAAAATCAAGGCAGAAAATCAAGACACGCTACTGTATCAGTTCAGCACTGGGTTTGACCTGCAGATTCAGAGTAGCCTGCGAGCTCTCAGTACATTAATCTGTTGATTTCTTTCTCTAGCTCCTTGACCGTTGCAAGAGTTTTATAATAAAGCTATGGCCTTGTTTAACCCATGTAGCTCATAAATTACTGTCCTGCTGGAAGCTTTGAGCCAGTAAAACTGGTCTGTTGAGATCTACAACAAACACATGTAAACTGTGGTTACTTTGGTGTCTTTTGTGTAGATGGGAAGTTCATTTTTCTTTCCTAAAAAGCCTCTATAGTTATGTTTCAAATTGGTTTTCAGAGAGAATGCAGACAGCGAAGCCCCTGCCGTTTCCAAGACTGCCAAGTGTGGTTTAAAGCTAACACATTCTGTGGTTTTGCTGAAGACGTTCAGAGCTCTGCCACACAGCACCATATGGCCTTGGTTTGGTATCTCTCGAAGATGATCACGGACTGTTTTCTTTTTGCTTGTTCAAGGTGTCTAAAAATATACTTCAGTACCAAAGGCAGGCTTGCTTCCCGGGACAAAAGCAAGTGTTAATTATTGGGTTTGGCAAGCGTTCTCCCTCATACGCTAAACTGACAGAAGGTTCAAGCTTGGTTCAAGCTTGGAGAAGTGGGAACTGATGAAACATTCAGCAGCCTTGTGCGAAATATCTGTTGCTGGACTGTCTCCACCTCCATCATCCAGCCCGGACACTGAGGTCCAGCTCCGAGGGCCTTTTGGCAGTCCCCTCATGCTGAGAAGTGAAGTTACAGGGAACCAGGCAGAGGGCCTTCCTTCTCAGTAGTTGCACCCACCCTGTGGAATGCTCTCCCGTCAGTTGTTAAGGAAATAAACAACTTTCTGACTTTTAGAAGACATCTGAAGGCAGCCCTGCATAGGGAAGTTTTTAATGTTTGAGATTTTATCATATTTTTAATAGTCTGTTGGGAGCCACCCAGGGTGGCTGGGGCAATCCAGCCAGATGGGTGGGGTATAAATAATAAATTATTATTATTATTATTATTATTATTATTATTATTATTATTATTATTTATTCTACTTTGGACAAGTGGGTGGTTTAAACTTTGAACACTCCCATCCAGAGCACATTAAGAGGGGTGAAGCAGCTGTCTTAGATAGTATAAACATGAGAGGCGAGGCCCCACCAGCCCCACTGTTTCTGCCACTTCCGGAACACCCCCCCCCCCGCTTTGTCTTTGGGGCAGAGAAGATGAGCTGCAAGGCCTTGTGGAACGCTCCCCATGTTTGGCGACAGGGGGCATGTTCCTGTGGTGGTGGAAGTGATGGGAAGTGGTGGTGAGGAGGTGTCACATTTCTGTTTTGCCTCAGGTGGCAAAACAGGATGGGTATTTCCTGCTCCTCTCTCTCTCTCTCTCTCTCTCTCTCTCTCTCTCTCTCTCTCCCTCTCTCTCTCTCTCTCTCTCTCTCTCTCAAATACTATATGCACAATACAACCTACCATGACAGAGAAAGCATAGACCTTCCTGGCAGGTTTGTTTAGTAGTATTTATTAATAGTATTTGTTTGATGAAAAGATTTCCACATTGCCCACCTACAGAACTTTCAGGGTGGTTTATAAGGAGTATGGGCAGCTTTAGCTCTGGGAAAGAATAATGACTGTGGCAAAGTAGCCCCGTTTTTGTAAATGAAGTCATTTTAAATGTCTGAATTTCATTTTATTAAAAAAATCTGAATAAATAGTTGAACTGTGAGCAAAATGGATGTTGTAAGTACAAGGTCGCTGTGAGGATAAAAGCAGTCACCACTCACCTTTGAGTCTTTTTGATAAGGTGAGTAAGAAAGATAAACTAACATGACTATTTTTAATGTATTTGTGTAACTTAAACATGAATCTTAAGGTTCATAAAGGAATTATCAAATTACTGGTGCTAGCAGAGCAAGACTTGGGGACAAAGATCCAATGCTTCATTCATGAGAGTGAGTAGGTATATCTTCAAATGCACCAGGGCTGATTTGCCACATTTTGAAGTGAAGTAATAAACATTACCATCTAAAGAGGAAGGGGAAGTAAGCTTTTGAAATACAGATACTAGGTAAAAAAAAAAGGTAAAGGACCCCTGGCCGGTTAAATCCAGTCAAAGGCGACTATGGGGTTGCAATGCTCATCTTGCTTTCAGACCAAGGGAGCCAGCACTTGTCCACAGACAGCTTTCTGGGTCATGTGGCCAGCATGACTAAACTGCTTCTGGTGCAACGAAACATCATGATGGAAACCAGAGCACACAGAAACAACATTTACTTCCCGCCGCTGTGGTACCTATGTATCTACTTGCACTGGTGTGCTTTTAAAGTGCTAGGTTGACAGGAGCTGGGACAGAGCAACGGGAGCTCACCCCATTGTGGGGATTTGAAATGCCGACCTTCTGATCGGCAAGCCCAAGAGGCTCAGTGGTTTAGACCAGGGGGCCATTTTCCAAATACTTCCTGTGTGCAGAAGTGATGTTAGGAAGACCTTGGCTCTCAACAGGTGATCTGGCGCAGGAAATTATGTGATAGATGAACCTGCTGCAGGAGTTTATGATGATTTATTTAGCAGTAAAGATGGACAAATCTGTCAATTTCAGATTTGTTTCTCATGCTTCCCAGCCTTAAGTTTCGTTCACCACATTTCTGCATCAGTTTGCAATTTAAGAAACAAAATACAAAACTCGCATTCTTCAGTATCTTTGTCTATTTGTCAGAATTTTTTGTGCAGGTTTCTCCTTATGCATATACAGATATTGTGATGGTGTGACTCATCCTAGCTCTCTTCTGGAGGGAAATGAAATTCTGAGTTGTGCCTTATTGTTATTCCTAAGCAAATAAGAATGCACGAACAAAATTTCTGAATCATGCCAGTGTAGTTATGTGTGACTCATGCAGCCATGAGGAAGGCAGCAGCAGCAGCAGCTGAAGGCCCAAGCCGGGGCAAAAAGGATGCAGCCGACAGGAGCGATTAGCCTGCTGTCTTACCATACATGGGCATTCTTGGCTTTCCAGGTAGGAGAGCTGAAGAACAGGAATTTAGAAGTGCCTTGCACAGCCTGTTTAAGAACTTAAAGGACAAGGAAGCAGTAGTTATAGAGTGAAATAAAAGCTCATGAAGACTCCTATGCAACCATTGGTATCTCCAAGTAGGGTTGATTGTCCTAAGCCAACCTTCTCCAAGCATGGCTAGTGGTCAGGAAATGTGGGAGTCATAGTCCAACAGCATCTAGGGCCCAAGACTGGGGAAGGCTGACAGAAGAAGAGGCCATGGGTGAAAGCCAATAGGGCATTTGGCCCAAGACATTTTCCTGCATGAGGTGTGACCCCACAGAGAGACACACACACAGTCCACAGAATCCAAGAAAGGTGTATAGTGCTACAAACAAACAAACCCCACCCAACATCCATTGCCCCCAAACTAAACAAACAAAGATGAAGCTTTAAAATATGAATCAGAAAGACGATTGCTTACATCAAGAGGAAGCATTTCCTGCATTGTTTTTTCTTTAATTTGCCTCCTTTGAAGATTTTTTTTTTACCCAGGTATTTGGTTGATTTATTCGTTATGCATTTTTTCAACATCGCTGATCTGGTTTGTGATCTGATTTACATTTACTGTTTTTATTTGTTTTAAAACTGACTTATAACTGCCATTATTACTATTATCACGATTGTCATCTGAAATCTCCATAAAAGGGTGAGGATTCTGGAGAAAGGGACTGGCAGGCAAGCAACCATAATCATACAGGTGTTTCTGCAAGTCACTTTCTATTTGATAAATGCAAGTATGAGAAGGAGTTAGATACCCTTCTCATGAGTCACAGACAGGTGTGCCAAGTTGGCAGGCCTGTGTCCCTCACAAGTATGAATGCTGAAGGAGGAATCTGAAGCTGCGTACACAGCAAACGTTTAAAGCACATGACTTTCCCCCCAGAATACTAGGAGCTGTAGTTTATTAAAGGTGGCTGGGAATTGTAGCTCTGTGGACCACAGTTCCCAGGAGAGTTTGGGTGGGTATGTTTTAAATGTACGGTGTGTATGTGGCTTTGAGAGAAAATCTCAACTCTTCTCCAACAGAACCAAGTTGGACCTGAAGAAAAATTGTGTCTCCCACACGGCGCTCTACATTTGCATCTAGGACTTTGAGAAGGCATTTTAACTTCATCAGTTTCTGCGGATTGATCTATGCTTTCAGTCAGTGCTATTTTTCTAGAAAAAGGAGTTTCGGAACTCACCACAAACACCTCCCTCATTCTCTTGAATTGCAATGGCACCCCCCTGAGAGGTGCCAGAACTGAGTTTCGGAGAGTGCTGGCTGAAAAAAAAATATATCCTGCTTTCAGTCTGGAGTCAGACTATCCATTCCCATAAGAAATTTAAGCAACAACATTCTTGCCTCCTCCTCCTTCAAGCCCTAAGTCTTGCTTGCAAGACTGGGAGTGGTGGAAAAGGACTTGCTCTCAGAAAGGAACATCTGCCTACATGCCAAGGCTCTTGGGCATCAGACTGAGAGCTTTTCCTGCAGTTCTGCATCTGCCCTATCCTGTTCTCCACATAAGAACACATATGCACAGTTTGGTGTTTTTCTTTTCTGGTTGGCCCCTGATTTTTTCCTAATAGGTATGAAATATCCTTCTGCAGATCTCATGGTTCCCTGGAGCAGGCAGAAGTTCAGTATCAGAAGAAGTGACAGAAGACACGAATTATTAGCTGTTAAGGTGTACTATAAAGGTAAAGGGACCCCTGACCATTAGGGCCAGTCGTGGCCGACTCTGGGGTTGCGGTGCTCATCTCATTTTATTGGCCGAGGGAGCTGGTGTACAGCTTCCGGGTCATGTGGCCAGCACGACTAAGCCGCTTCTGGCGAACCAGAGCAGTGCACGGAAACACCGTTTACCTTCCCGCCGGAGTGGTACCTATTTATCCACTTGCACTTTGATGTGCTTTCAAACTGCTAGGTTGGCAGGAGCAGGGACCGAACAACGGGAGCTCACCCCATCGCGGGGATTTGAACCGCTGACCTTCTGATTGGCAAGTCCTAGGCTCTGTGGTTTAACCCACAGCGCCACCTGCATCCCCAAGGTGTACTGGGGTTGTTCTAATATTCCTTATGTTACTTCATGTACCGGAAACTAGAACCTGAGCTGTGCCAGTGTACAAATTCATATTTGAATGTCACATATTCTTGATTGTGATACATGAACTACGGCTATGAAAACATATATCCAAGGACTGACCTGTTCTTTTAAGTCAGCATATAAATCAAATTCTACTGTCACTACGATTGATAAAAAGGCTGTGGTTAAAATTCTGCCGGATTTTGTTTTCTAAACCTTGGCTTTCATATAGAAGATAGGGGAAGCCAAATGGTTTCAACGTATGCCTTTTTCTTTTAATTTGTAGTTAGAAGAAAAATTCAAAGGGTTATTTAAACAGATCTTTTGTCACTTACATAAAATGTACATAAAATGTAATCAAGGAATCATATTGCTGGCAAATGGTAGAAGCTGGATGACTGTGATGATTTCTTCTGCTGAAGATAAACAAAAATCCATTATAATGTAGTGTGTGAGCTTTTGGGCTACACAGACAGAATACTTCATCAGACTGGGTGTATCCTCGTGGAAAATACATTTAACATTCTTGCAGAATCTGCCTGTTGTTCTGTTTCTTTACTGCCACCGTAAGACTGAAACCAAGACATTTCTTACTCATTTACTGCTGGGTAAACATGTGTAGGATTGCACTGTAAATTGGAATTGTATTGTGTTTTGAATTCTGAATTTTAAATTTTGTAACCCACCCTGGGGCCTGCTGGTGAATAGCTGCTGGTGCTGATAATAATAATAATAATAATAATAATAATAATAATAATAATAGGTTGCAAGGAGGAACGCTAAGGCAAAACAACTGTATCAGGTGGACATCATATAATACATTTGTATCCCCCTTCCTCTAGAGTTCTTTGAACTGTTCACAACATTTTTTGAATGAGCCTGGTGGATCAGTCAATGACGCATCTTGTCCAGCAGGGGCACCGGGTATATGGGGTGCAAGGGGCTCCAGCTCCCTCAATATTTGGGGGCAGGGGGCTGCGCCCTCCAATATTGAGGGGGCTGCCATCCACTGCTGCTGCCAGGCACCCTCCATGTGACCCAGCCCCAGCTTCTGCCTGGCAGCCCAGGAGCTGGGTAGGGGCTGGGAAGAGGGAGGGCAATCTTCTCCTTTGCTCATCCCAGCCTTTGCCTGGTCTGGGTCAAGCAAGCACAAAGATCACCCTCCGTGCATCCCATCCCCACCCAGCACATGACTGGCAGCATCACATGATGCATCACATGGCCATACCCCCTCAATGTGGGGGCAAGTTGGTGCTTCTGTAGTCCAGCATCCTGTTTTCTCAGTGGTCAACCAGATGCACCTGGGAAACCTATAAGGCTGGAAGGGGAGTTATGTGAATGGATAGGGATTGTATGAGTCTATTTATGTATACTGCACATGGAATAAATTGAAGACTGGGTGGATAAGAGAATGAATGGATGATGGTGTGTATGCAAATGGATGGATGTGTGAGGTTGCTCTTATGGCTTAATTAATCTATCTTTCATGTTAATTTTTGAATTATTATGAATCAGAACTGGCTGCTTTGGATCACCCTTGCTTTCCATTCATGAAGCTTATCCCTACTTCTATTCATGGAGCTTATGATGAGCAAACTCATTCCTTGGGTTTATGCAGAGTTTTAAAACTGGAGCCTGTTTTAATTGAAAGGTAGCAAGTCACTGCCAGCATCAGCACATGCTATGTTTGAGGAATGACGCCTTAATATGCATTACTTTTAATCCCATTTGAAATTGTACCTGCACTGGATTATGCTTAGCTAGCATTGGGGATCTCTTTCATTTTCCTAAACCTTTACTTTAAGGGAAATAATTCTGCCTTAGTGGAAAGTTTCTAATGAACCCTAGTTAGCATATAAGAGGATCTTCTAGTATAAAAATGATCTCTGAAAGCAGGTGATCCTAGTACATCTGTATATGACCTCCTCACAGTTGAGGCAGTATGGAATATGCCTACATTTTTGATGGATGACATTATCAGACGTTCTGGGCTTTGGAATTAGCTTCTTCCACTGGGATCTAGGTGAACATCTAGCTGTTAAACACATTCTCCCTGCCCAATGCCTCCTTGTCTTTGACAATACCCCTGGATTCCAACTTGTTGATTCCATAAAACATGGGTTGGGTTTGCCATTTGTCTAGCAATATTTTTTGCAGAACATGATGGTCTCGTTGCTGAAGCGCTCTCTCTCAGTCCCCAAGCTGATGTATTCATGGAGTATCCAAAATTAGGAAGGCCAATTCAGCCGCTCTTTTTTATACAATAGAATCTTCGTAAGGTTCATACTTGCTAGCATAAATGACATGCAGGTTAATCTTTACCCAAAATGGGGCAAGTGGGAAGACATTTCAAGTTATGGGGCAATTGAATTGAAAGATGCTGGTCTAGATGTTACACTTGTCCCATGATAACTTTTCAACCCTCTGGCTATATCACTTAGTACAACTCCCTCTTTTGGGCCACCACATTATGAGTTTCCTCCTATCTTCTGTCAAATGCCATTATCTGTGGCAAATCCCATTACCTGTGGTGGCTCCTCACTTCTGGAATGCTCTTCCCAGGGAGGCTCACCTGGTGCTTACATATTTCAGGCACCAGGTAAAAAACCCCTCTTGTCCCAGGCCTTTGGCTCATTAAACAATCTATGGCCTTTAAAACTATGTCTCTGTGTTATTGCTTGTTACTATGGTCTTCAACATCAACTTCATTGAACTGGTCATGTGCAGATGCTTGATTATAGTCTTCCAAAGCAACTACACTATTCCAAACTTTAAAATGGAAAGCGTAATGCTGGTGGTCAACAAAAGAAGTTGAAAGACTCTCAAGGCAAATCTTTAAAAATGTAGCATAAACACCAACAACTGTAAAACACTGGCCTGTGAGCGCTCCAATTGGAGAACAGCCTTTACCAAAGGTGTCATGGGCTTTGAAGATGCTCGAACTCAGGACACAAGGGGAAAATGTGCTAAGAGGAAGGCACGCTTGGCAAACCCTCACTGTGATCAACTCCCGCCCGGAAACCTATGTTCCCACTGTGGAAGGACGTGTGGATCCAGTACTGGCCTCCACAGTCACTTATGGACTCACTGTTAAAACTGTCTTTATGGAAGAGAATCTTACTCGGCTATGAGTGATTGCCAAAGAAGAAGAAGCATCATAAGAAGACTTGTGTTATTATATTGTAAGCCACACTGTGATCCTTGGATGAAAGGTGGTATAAAATTTGTATTAAGCATCATCAAATACTGCCAGGGATACTTAAATATAGTGTCCCCTACTTTCATGGTGAGTTGCCCTGGAGAATGAGGAACGGATGTTGGCTCCCATAGTGAGGGTGACATACAGACCAGCCTTTAGTTGATTAATCTACCAATTAAAAAATGCAGACCCAGATCTTATCTTGCAGACATCATAGTGAGAAATTTAATTTGTTTGGTGAAGACCACAAAGGAAAGCTAAGCCTGGTTTCCTGAGACTAAGGAGCACACCTTATAATTAGCACACCTGTTTTCCACATAACTTTCATGACAACTTTTTTTTTTTAATGCAGCCATGCCTCTGTTTTGCTGCAGGAAACTTAGCTGCTGCCAGCTGACATCCCTGAGATGTTATGTGCTCATATGAGAATTAGATTTCATCACAAAATAGGAAGGCGGGGAAAAGCAGAAGATGGAGGAGATGGTGAATATTGCTCAGAAAGAGAGAAAAGCTTAAAATGAATAAATGGGAAATGACGCTCTCTGATCACATCCATGTATACACTTTATAGATAATAGAATCAGAGTTGGAAGGCATCCTGAGGACCCTGCAATGCAAGAATGTGTGTCTGTCCTATACAGGGATCAAACCTGCAACCTTGGCATTATCAGCACCACAGTGTGGTGTAGTGGTTAAGAGCGGTGGACTCGTAATCTGATGAACCGGGTTTGCTTACCCGCTCCTCCACATGCAGCTGCTGAGTGACCTTGGGCTAGTCACACTTCTCTGAAGTCTCTCAGCCTCACTCACCTCACAGGAAGGGAAAAGGAGATTGTTAGCCGCTTTGAGACTCCTTCAGGTAGTGTTAAAGCGGGATATCAAATCCAAACTCTTCGTCTTCTTCCTAACCAACTGCATGAATTTCAGCTCACATTGGTTCCTTTCCTCCATTCTATGTGCTTCCCTTGTGGTATAAATACGAAGGGTGCTTCCCTTCATAGCATGTGGCACAAATACCTGTCATGAGAGCCAAATTCAATTCCAAATCCAAACACAAGCAGTATTTGGAAGATGGGAAATTCCTTTGAGGTCCACCCAACTTCAATTTTACCCTAACCCTTAAGGGGAAGCTTTTCTCTTTGAAGCGTCTGTCTGCCCCATTGCATCCTGGGCTGGAGGTTTGGGTTGTGCTCTAGGGTACACTACTCTGATACGTTTCCTTCATCTAACCCTTTCATTAAGCCCTCACATGTATGTGTGTATGCGCAGGATGAATCAATGCACCGTTTTGAAGGCATAGTAAGCTGAAGCACTTGAAAGCTGCAGAACAGGCAAATATTTTGTTTTGGAGCTGCTGGTGTCTAAATTAAAGACAAATAGAAATGGCAACTGTAATTAATCCAGATGCTTCAAAGTTTAATAGGGATGTGGATTTATCATTTTCCTTTTAGATCTTGAAATTGTTGTGGTTACTGGAAAATTATTCTTTGTGCTGTGCTCTTGTTGACAATCGCCATGGGCAATAATAAATGTTTGAAGGGTGTCTTCTTTTTCCTAGATAAAAGATAAACTATTATAAACTTCTTGTTAAGCTGGCACATGTTAAATAGGGTAACGGGGGGCAGGATAAAGGTAATATGGAGGAGAAACTGGCAAAGGAACATGATTTATAATATTTCTCCTGGCTAGCTATTATTTGTACAGTTTTATTAAAAGATGCTATTAAATTGCAAAGCTAAATAGATGCTTAAAATGCAAACAGTGAATAAAGTGCTTGGTGATGCTTTTAAAAAGTCATTAATATGTACATCTACTGAGCATCATACCCAGCTTTTATATATACAATATCTATAAAAATGCACACATTAATATTTCTATAGTACATTTTGTCATAATAAATGCACATACCTGTATCAGTATGTACAATAACAACCATAAACATACCACCATCAGTCAATATATACATATCAAAAGGGACGTGGGTGGCACTGTGGTCTAAGCCACTGAGCCTTTTGGGCTTGCCGATTGAAAGGTCAGCGGTTCAAATCCGCTTGATGGGGTGAGCTCCCATTGCTCTGTCAACCTAGCAGTTTGAAAGCATGCCAGTGCAAGTAGATAAATAGGTACCGCTGCGGTGGGAAGGTAAACGGTATTTCCATGCACTCTCGTTTCTGTCACAGTGTTCCATTGCACCATGAGTGGTTTAGCCATGCTGGCCACATAACCCTGAAAGCTGTCTGCGGACAAACACCGGCTCCCTTAGCCTGAAAGCAAGATGAGCACCACACCCCATAGCTGCCTTCGACTGGGCTTAACCATCCAGGGGTCCTTTACCTTTTACCTTTTATATACATATCAATACCAGTACACACTCTAAACTACATTGATTATGACCCTTAAATCACTTAACAAATGTTCATTCTTATATGTTTATCCAGTGCTTTCTAACCCCCCCTAAAAAAAAAGTTTAGGGGTACTCTCATTTGACTTAAGAAAATCACCATTTTATAGTTCAAATCAGGGAAAATAAATACAGTAAATGGACAGAAGTACAAAGATTCACAAAATGGTTAGGGGTATTCGTACCCCTGCCTCCCTCCAGAAAAAAAGCACTGTGTTTATCTCCAAATTTCATAGTTACCTGCAACACATGAATTGCATATGAAAGTTCTTTTAGCCAATTAGCCCAACTGTTAGGGATGTGGGATATGGTTGATTTGGTTCATATTTCAATGCAAACCTTTTAAATTTGCATTAGTTGTTTGAACCAAAGCACAGCTATTGTTCAAAACCTTCACTCCTCCAAATTTTGTGATGCAGTTCTGCAATCATTCAAAAATGGCTGTATTAGAGGAAGAGGTGGATGAAGTGTAGAGATTAGTGAAAATAACATAAAATGCATTACATTTCTTGTGAAAAAATATATGTGTTAGCTAAAACTGCATATAAAAATATGGATATAATGAGAAATGCATGCCAAAATACTGATGAATTTTCATGACACCTTTTAATAATAATAATAATAATAATAATTAATAATTGCAAACTGATGCAGAAATTTGGAGAAACAAATTTAAGATTGGGGGGGAATGGGAAACTGAAATTGACAGATTTATAATCCGTACTATGGGTAGGCAAACTAAGGCCCGGGGGCCAAATCCTGCCCAATCGCCTTCTAAATCTGGCCCACGAACGGTCCGTGAATCAGCATGTTTTTACATGAGTAGAATGTGTGCTTTTATTTAAAATGCATCTCTAGGTTATTTGTGGGGCATAGGAATTCGTTCATTCCCCCCCCCCCCAATATAGACTGGCCCCCCACAAAGTCTGAGGGACAGTGGACCAGCCCCCTGCTGAAAAAGTTTGCTGACCCCTATTCCATAACAACTATATTTCCCTCTTAATTAATCAAGAGAGAGGTGAGCTGGCTGAATACAAAATTGTATTGCAGTCTCTATAATGTATACCTATGAAATGGCCATTTTAAGGGATAGTAAAAACTATTTTATTTCATGAGACTTTGGGACTCTAGATTGCATTATTTCCATCGGATGCTTGTTCCTGTTTGTTTTAGCAGTTCACTGTAGTTAACTTTGTCTTGGGGACCTCTCACTTGAGGATTGAAAAGTAAGATATATATGACTAAATACAAGACTAAAGGTCTGTCACTCATGTGGGAGTTTTAGACATCTCCTTAATTAGTTCACTCCTGAAATAATCATATTATATAATGCTTAAATTGGATGTGATTAGGCCTGAGGAAATAGTGATGCACATATTAGGAGGTGATGGACTAGACACAATCCCTTGAAACAATAACAGAAATTCACCCAATCAACTAAGATCTGTGGACAGGGTTGTCATCAGAGTCCCATCACTTGGGGAAGTTAGCTTGGCAATAAAAGGAGCTTTCTGAGAGGCCATGAGGTCAAGCAGTAAAGTAGGAAATGCTTCAATATAGACAACATATTTTGGATACTGAATATTTCACCTAAGCCAGGCATTCCCAACCTGCAGCCCTCCAGATGTTTTGGCCTACAACTCCCATGATCCCTAGCTAACAGGACCAGTGGTCAAGGATGATGGGAATTGTAGTCCAAAACATCTGGAGGGCCGAAGGTTGGGGATGCCTGACCTAAGCCTACTATTGCTGAATCCATGCAGCAGTAGCAGTCAGAGGTGTGGGAATATCTGAAGGAGGAATTTTGTTCTGCATGGACCAAATAATTACAATAAAACAGTGGTGTCCAAACTTTTTTCAAAGAGGGCCAGATTTGATGAAGTGAAGGGCCATGAGGGCTGACCGAAGGCCCAACCAAAGTTGTTAAGTGGTAAGCTTTTCTTAGGATTGAAGTTGTTGAAGTTTTTTTTAGGATTTTACCCCAGGAAACAAACTGCCACAGCGGTCGGATTAAAGCGATCGGCGGTACTTTGGACATGTCTGCAATAAAATGATCCACACACAACAAAATTAGTTTAAACATATATATGAAGGTGGTGATGGAATTCATTGCACAAAAGCAGATAGGTTTTAGCATCAACACCATCTATTTATTATTTCTACCTCACCCATTTGGCTGGATTGCCCTGGCCTCTGGGTGGCTTCCAACACATATAAAACATCAAAAACGTCCAGATACAGGACTGCCTTCACATATCCTTAAATTGTATACTGGCATAAGCATTGGTGAGGAGGTGGGAGATAGCTATCTCAGTAGGAAATTAAATGCATTCAGTACTGACTGGCAATGGCATCATTCATGCTGGCTGTTCACAAGAGCAGTTCACAACAAGCACAGGAACATCTGCTTTAGCTGAAGTTTCTATCTTCATTTCCAACCAGTGGCATGCTTGCTCATTTGTATCTGAATGACATGCAGTCAGTGACTGCAGTTAATGCTTATTGTGTCATGCTTAATGACATCACTGGGGTCCGCCCCCCTGTGACATTACCAGAAGCCACCTCTAGGTCTCATGTTTGGACACTGAAATCTCAGGGTCTAGGATGCTCCACACATGGCAAACCTAGGGAAATCTCATTTGCTCAATAGTACTTACTCCCAGGTAAACATGCGTTGAACTGTGCCCAAAGCTGCTAACTCAGGCTGCCTATACACATTTCATTCAGGAAACAATGGAGACCACGTAATGTACCATCTAAACCTGTTGCATGCTTTTTTGCCCCCGAAAAGCATTTCTTGAGAAACTGGCTTCATTCCCAAAATTAAAGCTTAGTGCAAATTGATTCTGCATTGCCCTACAGATGAAAACAGATGTTGGTGGCCCTGGCAATGGGGGTTGATTCACACCTGCCTCCAAAATACCTGCACCAAGATTGCAGCCACCGTTTCTTCATTCACCTGGGCCATGTGCAGGAAGGAAAGAGCTTCAATAACTCAAAAGGGTCAAACGTGTATCAAGCAATCACACCCACCCCAGCAGACTGCAGTATCTAGAATCGAAAGATTCCAGACTGAGAAATATGGCATTTTTGTTCTACGAACAGGTTAGTTTCTATGCAGCCTGAGTGTGTTCAGTGACATAACATTCCAAGCTGGCCTTCTGGCTTCTCTTGCTTTTTCCTTCCAGTATAACATGTTTCTCTTTTCCCCCTTAAGGGATAATATGGTTTCTATGTTGATATTAATCCAGTTTTAATTTGGTTGCACATATCTCTGTGAACATCAGGCAATAAAACTGAACTACCAAACACTGAGTCACCTAGCCTCTTGTCTATATTAGAGTGATTTAATGGGGTCATTTTGACCTCCTCGTCGTTTTGCTGGCAGGAAAGCTGCTCTTCTTGTTATGGGGTAATCACAAGGTGTTCAGAAGGCTCCCAGAGGCTTGTTTTTGCAGTGGAAATCATTATAACTCCAACAACTTTAACGGTAATTATCATTCCCATTAGAGAGATGAGTACCTAATAATTAGATAGTATTGACTGACTTACTTTCATGAATGCAAGCAGGATGCCAATTGAGTGTTAATGCACTAGGCAAGCTATTTAGCATTGCGTTTTAGGTATATTTCCAGATGTGTGTTGATTGTGAGATGAGTGATACTTATGCATGCAGGATTTTCCTTAGAGTATACCCACAATGGGAACAGTGTCAAAACGTCAGCTCCTAGTACCCCTGCCCCCCATTTTTAAAAACATATATTTGTTACTGAGAACTAAGTAAAAATTAAAAGTGCACAAGGTAAAATAAGATGTGAGGGGAAAATAACTTAACAGCCGTGTAAAAAACAAAAAAAACTTATAAAAATTACATGAGTGTTATTGTAGTCAACCTAAACTTAATCTAATACAATGTTTATAAAAAATGAAATTAAAATATTGTTAATTTTCTCCATGGGAAGTCTACCTTTGTATGTAAGATAGATTTGTTGTTGTTTAGTCGTTTAGTTGTGTCCGACTCTTCATGACCCCATGGACCAGAGCACACTAGGCACTCCTGTCTTCCACTGCCTCCCGCAGTTTGGTCAAAATCATCCTGGTAGCTTTGAGAACACTGTCCAACCATCTCATCCTCTGTCGTCCCCTTCTCCTTGTGCCCTCCATCTTTCCCAACATCAGGGTCTTTTCCAGGGAGTCTTCTCTTCTCATGAGGTGGCCAAAGTATTGGAGCCTCACCTTCAGGATCTGTCCTTCCAGTGAGCACTCAGGGCTGATTTCCTTAAGAATGGAGTGGTTTGATCTTCTTGCCGTCCATGGGACTCTCAAGAGTCTCCTCCAGCACTCTTTCCATAAAAAAATCTGGTTTCATTCATTTGTTCGTTTTTAGAAAACCTGTTGCAATGCAATATCTGAGTGGTCCGTTTTCAGCATTATGCCTTGTCTGGAAGCACCCCTTTGCTGCAAGCAGTGACCCGATCTAAGTTTATTGAAGGAGTGGGATAAAGTTGTAAGCAGTAGCTTGGTTTAGTTCACACTTTTCCACAGCCAGAGTTAAGAGAGCGTTACCAGAGAGCTTAATTAAGAGAAGTAAAACAGAGCAAAGTAGGACAGCAGGCAAACTTGTTGCGGTCTGGCAGAGGAGAGAAATACTTACGTATGCATGCATAATCTCAAAGGGGAAAAGCAATTCCATAAATCAGAATCACGAGGCATGGGAATCAAAGCACCATACATAATTCAGAAACTGCACAGATCTGCTGAGTGTGTAAAAAAAAAAAAACCAACACCAAAAAAACCCAACACAAAACACAAAACCAAACCCCAACAACCTGCAGGTCTCAACTTTTTCTTTTAACTACAGAAAGAGCTTTAGAATTGCTGTTCAGATATAACAGCAAATTGTGTCAGATGTATATTTATACCAGATAATATATTATAATAACTAATTTATTGAATTCATATACCGCTCTATATCTGCAGGTCTCATCTATTTTTAAAATATATGAAATCTAGTTATTAAAGAGTCGAACACAAAGCACAGCCTGCATATTTTCAGAGCAGTGTATGAGCAGGCATCCCCAACCTTCAGCCCTCCAGATGTTTTGGACTACAATTCCCATAATCCTGACCACTGGTCCTGTTAAGTAGGGTTCATGGGAGTTGTAGGCCAAAGCATCTGGAAGGCCGCAGGTTGGGGATACCTGTGTAAGAGCTTCTTCATTAGGTTAGGCCCATGTCTCCCCATTTTAACTTCTGGAGAAAGGAACCACAAGGGCTCACCTAATAATGTGGCTGCTTCTTGTGAAAGTGCCACTGTCTTCCAGGGGAAAAAGGAGTGTTTTACACTGGAGCAGCATGCAAGTGAGCCACGCTCACTGTGTTCTGCCAACCTGTGAATCAGGCCTTAGACTTTCCTGAGGCAAAGCTCTAATTGGGGTGCTATATTTTGTCCCATTCCCTCAACGCTTCCATTAATGCCTGTTTCCCCCCAATTAGCCGAAAACATTTTTAGTACAAATTCCAAATGCTTTTGAACGTTGATATATTGGCTTATGTGACAGCTCGTGCTTTGACATGGCAATCAAATTGGACAGGGGATCGAAAACTTGGAAAGAGATGCATTGGGATGGGCAAAGCTTTCACATTCTTCTGCTTACAGAGAAACTTCAAATGCTTTTCATTCTCTCTGACATAAACTAGGTACTGCAGTGCAGAGATGTATACCATGTAGCACGTTTTTCCTGAATACTGGGCAGTGTGTTTTCTCTGTAAACTGGAAACAGTGACATCTAGTGATGCAAGACAGCATGATTTAAGTCTATGGAGGGTGTACTAGTGTCTTAAGGGAAATTGTAAACGTTTATTAAGATACAGATGCTATTTCAAAGGCTATTAATTCCTTGCAAAATCCTTGTAATCTATCCTGAATTGGTTCTTACGCTTCAAAGTGACACAGAGCCTGTCCACCTCAGAGTTCACTCTGTGATTCCAATTTTTTTATTTGTGTAGTCCACACTGATGTCCCCCTCAAACATCACCAGTCTTGATGCTTTCCTCCTGTAAATTTGTGTTTTCCTAATATGGGGGAAATCCAGTACTGCAGATTTGGGGAAATTGGGCTTGATACAGGATTGCAGTGTTCTGAGGCTGGTGGATCACTTTCTGCTATTGTCCTTTTCATGACCCCTCCTTCCTCAATCTTGTATTTCTTTTCTGGGTTGTTCCCATAAATATTTCCAGTGCTCTCCTAAATAGACGAGTAATTTTCTTTCTTTCTTTTGATCCCTCAGATTTGCACAAAACCAGAAAACTGCACAAGGATGCCACACTAAAAAATTCAACACCAGATATATTGGGCAGCAAACTGAAAAGTGCATGCTGAGGATTTACAATTACTATCATTTCTCTTCCAGTCTGCTAGTAAGCTTTGGTTTGATGAAGATGCAGAAACACACATAACCCTTTTGATCCATCAGATTTGCACAAAACCAGAAAACTGCACAAGCAAATTTACAATTGCCTGTCGCTGTGCTTTTGCACACATCTTGGGTGGCCTTTAAAACCAAACTAAACCAGGTGCACCTGCGTGCTTGACCTGTCGGTTCTTAATTGGCATAAAAGAATGAACAAATCAGAAGGCAGGGGCTAAGACAGATGGGAATGCCTACTGATATGAATGGAAAAGACCAAAGTTGTACAAATTCAAATATATCTAGGTCTAATCCAGTCTGATTTGAATGAGGGGGGTGGACTTACAGGTAAATAATGCAAAAATGTGGACAATCTGAAACAATCCTTTTGCACTTTAAAAAGCTAAGATATTTATAGTACAATAAGATTCTTCGGATCGTGAAGTATCAGTGTGCGGAAAGACAATACCCAAGCATGGGAGATGGGTTCTTAACAAAACACCCACAAGTGCGGAAAGTGGATGAGTAAGCTGGTTTGTGCAATCCTTAGCATGGCATCCTAGTAGCAAGTGGCTATTGAATTCTGGTTAGAGAGTCAGGCTAGGTCTGGAGAGACCCAGGTTGCAATCCACATTATGCCGTGACTTCTGCTGTGTGACTGACGTTGGACAGCCATTTCTCACAGCTTCAATTGAGCTGTTCTGAGGATAAAATAGAGGCATAGGAGGAACAACCATGCATACACCATCTGGACATGGGTGGCGATGTGGTCTAAACCACTGAGCCTTTTGGGCTTGCCAATCAGAAGGTCAGCGGTTTGAATCCCCACAGTGGAGTGAGCTCCTGTTGCTCTGTCCCAGCTCCTGCCAACCTAGCAGTTTGAAAGCACACTAGTGCAAGTAGATAAATGGTTACCACTGTGGTGGGAAGGTAAATGGCGTTTCCGTGAGCTCTGGCTCCGTCACAGTGTTCCTATGTGCTAGAAGCGGTTTAGTCATGCTGGCCACATGACCTCAAAAACTGCCTGTGGACAAACACCAGCTCCCTCAGCCTGAATGCGAGATGAGCACCACAACCCCATAGTTGCCTTTGACTGGATATAACTGTCCAGGGGTCCTTTACCTTTTGCCTTACCTTATACACCATCTGGAGGAAGGGCAGGATGAAATATGATTAATCAATGATGAAATTAATATTTAATAAAACAAACAATTTATCTCGCAAATAGTGTGGCTCTGAGTTTCATCGTGGGTTTCTCAGTGTACTGAGCTTCCCCTCTGCAAACGTGGAACATTCCTCAGTTCATAGAAGAAAATTTGGAATCCCTTTTATGTGTACTTGTGGATTGTTGGATCATAGCCACTACTCACATATTTTCAAACTTTTTCTACCCCTAACCTTGAGGCTTTTCCTTTTAAAAAACAAACACTATAATTCTTCAGATTCTGCACTGGCCCACAGCAAAATTATTCTACATCAAGGATCTATATGTGATGGGGGTTCTGTTCTCTAATTTACTTGGCATAATGGTTTATCTGGCAACCAGCTCTTAATTGAAATATGCGATATATCAGGAAAATCCCCCATCCCGCAAAACAGCAGGGAGCCTTGCGTGTTAAGTATCTATCTGTGTAATAAAACCAACTGTGTGTTAAAGTAAAACATATTCCATAATTAGGGTAGGCTCTTTAATCTTTTCCTCCCTGGAAGTTCAAAAACATCTGTTTAGTCTTTGTTAAACATAAATACAAAGCTGTTGGCGAACATGTACACACCTTGAACATTTTGTGCTTCTACTTACGAAACCTGCTTTTGAAAACACATCTGTGATCATCTTTGGTTATTTTTACTTTATTCGCAAAATTCATTGTAGATATCTTAATCTGCTATTCTGTCTATAATGTTCTGAGACTGAACCATATTTAACACTTTTTTTGGCATCAAAATCTTAGGTCATATTGGATCTTTCTTGAACTGAAATTTCTTATTTGAAACTGTCATCAAACTGCCAGAAAAATCACCCGCTTTCTTTTTAGCGATGTTTCACTTGCCTTTTTCTCTTCCTAATTTTCTCTGTTTAGAAGAGAAGACAGACACAGACTGGCTTGTATAAGAACAGCAGGTCATTTCTCCAGTTATATTTGAGCTCACACCATTCCTCTTGTCACACCATTTCAAGTATGGAGTAGCAGGAAATTGCAACAATTTGCTTTTTTAAAGTGTAACATCTATCCTCATAATTTTGTTTCCATGCTGAACCTGAGATGATAAGAGCATCTCTAGACCAATATTATTTGGGACAGTAACTTGCTCTTCAAAATATATATTGTCTAGAATTCCTGGGTCTAGAATTCCATGTGAGTAATTTACTGTAAATTTGGGCTAATGGTTCTTCCGTCCATTTGGATTTTTTGCTGAAAACCAGGGTTTTTTGTGATAGTAGTCACCAGTACAGAGTACCAGTGCCTCTTTTTTTGCTGTCCATGTTTTCTGCTAGCACCCATAGCACTTTTATCAATTTATATATACCAGCACCGTGTTTTTAACCAGAAAAAAGCACTGATGGCAACTAGCAAAAGCTTAGAGTCAGTTGAGCTCCCCTTCATTTTTAACTCATATTTTTAAAACAATAAGTTATTTTTAAAACCCTACAGTGCTTATTGCTTTTTTTTATTTTAAAAAATGGAGAAACAAAACAAACACAGAGTAGAACTCCATAGGCAACATTTCAGACAACCTCAATGGAAGCCTTAGGAGCTCTGGAAAGGAAGGGCCAGTGTGAAGTTGAAAAGTTTTTACATGTCGGTATATACATCACTTGGGCGTCTCTTAATTATTTAATGTAAGAATGAGCAAGAGACAAACTCCTGCTCCCCTCTTTCATAAGATGTTATGGAGGAAAGTGAATCTCTCTTACTTTCCCCACACATGTGGTGGTTATGCGTTAAGGTGAAAACTTACTGGGAAAACATATACAATGAACTAAAGAAGATCTTTAGATATGCGTTTTTGAAAAAGCCAGAGCCATTCTTCTTCGGAGTGGTAGAAGAAGACATTGCTAAGAATGATCAGAAATTGTTCTTATATGCAACAACAGCTGTGAGGCTATTATTAGCCCAGGTTTGGAAACAGCAGCAATTGTCAACAGTAGAAGAATGGCAACAGAAGGTAATGGAATATGCAGAAATTAAATTTAATTAATTAATGGGGAAAATTCGACAACAGGACAATGAAACATTTCAAAAAGAATGGGGGAAAATATGTCATACATAGGAAAGATAAGGTGAAATAGTGCAACCAGTAGAACTGAAATAAACCTCATAATGTGAAATACAAAGAAATTTACTGGATAATAAAAACAATAAGAAGTAGAATGTACAATGTGACAGATGTAACTAATAGCAGTTGTAAATGAATATAAACAGACAACAAGAATTGTATATATAGAAGGATTTATTTGTTTATAGACATTTTATGGACAAATGTGGAAGAAGAAGAACAATTTACAAAATGGATAAAGACAATGTGAAAAATTTAGAGGAGACATAAAAAAGCCAGAAGAAGGAAGGAGGGAAGTCAGCTCCTAGGAGCAAGTATAAATGTAAAATGTAATACAATATGTGTATGTGGAGTATGTAACTGAAAAACAAATAAAGATTATCCTAAAAAACAAACAACAAACAAACCTTTCCTCAGTCTCACCTTCATTGTTTCTTAGACCAGTACACACAGTATTTTATTTTATTTTTTTATTTTTGGCCACAGAATGTTCTCATGATGATTACACTCTGGCACAAGTGTGCTTATGACTGTGTAGAAGGAGTAATTTGTGAATGACTGCTACGTAGGTACATTCTGAAGCAATTTCCATGATCGCTGCAGTATTTCTGGTACCACCTCAATGACTGAAATTGCTGCAAAGTGTATCCAGGCATGTCTGGTTCACTCGGTACCTCCTCCTTGAGACTGTGCATATGCATTCATAGTCTGCATGGAGGCAAATATCCAAAAATGAGCGTGTGAACCAGGCTGTCTACTTGATTCAATCCTCTGAGTTGGCAGCACTGGAGGGTTCAGTAACGGCACTGCTGGCACAGATAAATAGAACAATAAAGAACAGAAAGAACTGTACTTGTAGTATTCTGTATGCCTAAGGGGAGAATCTCTTAAAATACTTTTGATACAATGCCAACATGCACAGAGGAATTGGCCGTGGCTTTATCCCAGTTAACTTAAATGCATTCTAATGTTGGTGAAGATTTCAGTGGAAAATCAATTAGGGATCTCTGCATCCAGCAACTCTTTAAAAAAGAGAGAGAGAGTCTTGATTATTAGGTATCCTATTATGCATGCCAATACTTGAGACAAATTATTCAAACATGAATACATTAATATATCTTTTCTGGAACCAAAGCAGGGTGAGCCTGGCGTAATACCAGTGCCTTCATTTTAGGAAGATCCAGCAAATAGCTTAAAATGTTGAGGTCAAGTAAAGCAAACGAAATGCTTTGGGCTTTTTATAGAAATGTCACTTCCATGCTGATGATTATTTAATTTTATTTATCCTTGTATGCTGTATTATTTAATCCTCGGTTATTACCATCATCTGGTTCCATAATTGCATTCATAAATTCAAAGGGTTGTGGTGTTGGAAGCGGCCCAAGAATGGTTTTAGCAAGCCATGCTTTCTTTTACCCTATTCTGTCCTCTGAACCAAGCTACTCTCCTAAATCATAAAATTGTAGAGTTGGAAGGGACCCCAAGGGCCATCTAGTCCAACCCCTGCAATGCAGGAATAACCCCCTGCAAAACCCTTGGAAGGAGGGCAGGCTACATTTCTCCAGCTGTTGAATGCCATACTGCTATTAAAGAAAGAGCCACCTTCAAGGATAAGCAATCTGTGCCTTTTCTTCCATGGTGCACATACTGGTGTTGATAAAAAAAATTAATTCCCTGAGTAAGAATATGAATTTGCCTAGCCCATAATGCTCAGTCACATGCAGCAGAAGTAGTAGTCAGAAGTTATTCTACAGTTCAAAATGCAAAATAAGATTTTACACCTGTACATCATGTGCTTTCATTTTAAGTCTATTGTGCAGTTCAGACAACTGAGCTAATACAGTACCAGGTAACTCTGGTAAAAAAATAGGAAGATCTGAACTTTAGGGATAGGGTGATGTGGAATAATGGCACTCATTTGATCAAGCTCCATGAAGCTGCTTAAGCCCGTCCCTAGCTTTTGCAAATGCTTTTTGTGAATTTTCTGCAAGCTGGCTTATATCTGCTTGGCATTTTCAGTTTACGGAGAGTCCAGAATGCTTCTCTCCCAGAAGGCTCGGTGTTACAAAAATGGAAACTGAAGAATCTATAGACAACACTGTTCTCTGCTTCTTTACAGGCAAGATAGCACTTGGCCGGGAGATAGCTGATAAACCAGTTTGAACATTTGTGAAAAGTTAACCTCTTATCTACCTAATGACTCTTGGTTTAACCTCATTACCAAGGATAACGTTATTTTTCATGTGTTGAATTGCTTTGTGATGCTTCATGGGAACTTGCACATTATGAAAATTAGCACACACTCAGACCCTCCAAGTGTCCCTATTTTCCAGGGACAGACTCGGATTTACAGAAGCCACCCCGGTTTCTGATTTGATCCCAGAATGTCCTGCTTTTCCTTTCACCTGAGAAATGTTGGAAGGTATGGAGTTATGCAACCCCCAAGCCATCAGAGGCAGCCCTGTGTAGGGAAGTTTTAAAAATGATTATTGTTTTATTATTTTATATATATGTGTTGGAAACTGCCCAGTGTGGCTGGGGCAACCCAGTCAGATGGGTGGGGTGTAAATAGTAAAAAAATATTACTATTACTACTATTACTAAAGTGGTACCTCAGGTTAAGAACTTAATTTGTTCTGGAAGTCCGTTCTTAACCTGAAACTGTTCTTAACCTGAGGTACCACTTTAGCTAATGGGGCCTCCTCCTGCCGCTACTCCAGCGCCACGCGATTTCTGTTCTCATCCTGAAGCAAAGTTCTTAACCTGAAGAGTCTGTAACCTGAAGTGTCTGTAACCCAAGGTACCACTGTACTACTAAAGGTAAAAGGTAAAAAGCTAAAGGACCCCTGGATGGTTAAGTCCAGTCAAAGGCGACTATGGGGTTGTGGTGCTCATCTCGCTTTCAGGCCGGTGTTTGTCCACAGACAGCTTCCCAGGTCATGTGGCCAGCAGGACTAAACCGCTTCTGGTGCAATGGAACACCATGATGGAAACCAGACCACATGGAAACACTGTTTACCTTCCCACCACAGCTGGGCCTATTTATCTACTGGCACTGGCGTGCGTTTGAACTACTAGGTTGGCAGGAGCTGGGACAGAGCAACGGGAGCTCACCCCATTGTGTGGATTTGAACCACTGACCTTCTGATTGGCAAGCCCAAGAGGCTCAGTGGTTTAGACTACAGTGCCACCTGCGTCCCTACTACTGCTACTACTGAATAGAACGTCCCTATTTTCATTGGAGAAATGTTGGAGGAGTGAGAGGGAAGGTCAATGTCTTTCCCTTCCCCTGGCCTGGCCCTCGCATGATCTCCACTAGCAGGGGCAGGATTGGATGACGCTATCTATGTCCTGCCTCCCATACAGGCCACCTAGAACTGTGGCTGCCCTACCTAACAAGAAAGACTGTCTACAGGGCTGCAGGGTAGGCATAGACTTGTGAAAAGTTGGCTTCTGAAGCAGAGGCAGGAAAAGAGTTGAATGTGCATTTTTTTTAATGTAACCTTTAGGTTTTTACGACTAGTATCTTTTATCTCACATTTTTATTTATGAAATCTAGATGCTAACCCAAAGATAATGAAATGCAGGGGCAGCACAATGCCTTGGGAGTGGATCCAGAACACATATATTCTATATTATGTGCTGCAGTTTTAATGGTTGTGGTTTTTGGACTAGATACAAGAGCCGGGGCTGAGCCGTGTCGCCTGTGCGATTTTGCATTTAAATGCTCACATGGAATTTATGTTGGTTACAAGCAGGATTAAATGGGATTCTTGAGACACAAGCTGGCAGAGGATTACTTGTGCCAGATTCTTACTGGTCAGATCACCCTGTACTTGCTTGTGAAACCAGATCTGTAGACACATGTACTAGAAGATGAGTCAGACCAGAGATGGAGTTTGATGCTATTACTTTAAAAAACAATGTTTGCCTTTTAATCCTTCTCCCCTATTAGCACTTTAAATTAGATGCTAGTTTGTTCTTCTTACATAGACTTTGAGGTTACATAGGCATGTGACTCATGATAGTGGTGTTCAGATGATTGCCAAGCCAAAGGTTCTCAAGGAGGAACTTCCTGCTTATATTCTTCCTCCCAATATTCTCTGAAAGAATAGTGGGACAGCTTACGATTAATGGTGGGTGTCAGTAATGATGCTGTATTTTACTTTTTTTCCTAAAAACGAATGCCACCATAGGCAGTGGAGAAGTTCCACATGTCAATCGACAACAGGGAGACACCATTTTCTCCCCTGAGTGTAGCATGTTTTTTTCTAGAGGTACTTTTCTGGGGGTATTCTATGAAGAATTAGTGCCAAACCAGGCCCAGTTCAAATTGCTGGCATTGACCTTTAAAGCCTCACACAGCTCAAGACCTCAATACAGTGGTGCCTCGGGTTACATACGCTTCAGGTTACAGACTCCGCTAACCCAGAAATATTACCTCAGGTTAAGAACTTTGCTTCAGGATGAGAACAGAAATTGTGCTCCGGCAGCGTGGCGGCAGCAGGAGGCCCCATTAGCTAAAGTGGTGCTTCAGGTTAAGAACAGTTTCAGGTTAAGAGCGTACCTCCAGAACAAATTAAGTACTTAACCACTGTACTTTAAGGATCGCCTCTCCACATATGAACTGACCCAGACCCTGCACTTGTCAGGGCCCTTCTCTATGTCCCCCATCTTAGAGAGGTTCAGAGGGTAGCAACAAGAAAACGGACCTTTTATGTGGTGGCTCCTCAATTGTGGAATGCTCTCCCCATAAAGGTTCATTACATGTCTTTAGGCAAAAACATTCCTCTTTACCCAGGCCCATGACTGTTAAATAATCCATGGGCAATGAAAGTATGAGGGAGTAGGCTGTTATTGCGTGCCCAGGCAGAGACCCCCTGACCCCAGACGACACCCAGGTGGAATAATGACTTGTGACAACGTGTTATGGGATTAAAATGGGCCACAACTTTATTAAACTTTCAGCTGTAGGAAGACCTTGGCCTAGGCATTGGGAGTTTATCCCTCCCAGTCCACGGCCGGGGATCTGGGGCACATCAGGATTATCCAATCTGTGTGGGGATTGGGCCCCCCATTTCACTGCAACACAGGGGAGTGTACTGACAACCTGGCCAGGGACTCCCTTCAACACAACCCCTTTAACAGGGAACCCTGGGATCGCCACCACAGGGGGGGCGTGGGTCACCGCCTCACACCCCACTCACCCCATGTAGGGAAGATAGACTAAAGGATTCCACCCAAGGCCTATAACTGCCAGAGCTCCCAGGTAACTATTTTATTATTAAGCTATCTCTCAGTATGTTTTTTTATAACTGATGTTCTCTGTGTGTTTTTTTCCAGGGGTACTCAAGGGTTCTCAGCTCCCCCCCCCCCCAAAAAGGTTAAAAGTGTGGTACTTACTGTAACAACTTCATGATGAGTACCTGAATCTTTTTCTTTTATAGAAGCACTGAATGTTCTGTAATGTGTTTTCATGTTGTACACTGCCCTGGGATCTTCTGATAAAAGGGTAGTATATAAATTGTGATGATGATGATGATGATGATGATGATGATAAATGTTATTATTAATAATAATATAAAGAGAAAGAGTTTCATGGTGTGGTTACCATTGGCCCAACCCATTTTGGCAACCCTTGTACACACACACACACACACACACACACACACCTCACAGATCAGATTTATTTATATGGACAAAGTGCCATGGTAAAACACAGGTGGAATAACAGACCCCGAATTACATGGAATGTTGCATATAGAATGTAGAAACAAAACATGCAAACTTTTACATCTTTCTAAAACCCAAGCTGAAGCCACCTAGGGTCTTATATTGATTAGCAAATGGAAAATGTCCACACTCGTTTTATGCAGAATTCTAACAAAACAACTATTGGTCAATGATCAAATCCTTCCTGTCTTGTTTCTCATATTTTCATTAAAACATGATTCCCAACAGCACCCCTCGAAAGGGCAAACTTTCCAGCAGTGGAATTTGGTTAGGACCTTGGGAGATCAGGTTTTTGAGGAACAAGTTTCGACTCTTGAAAAAGCAAGCATCTTCATTTCTGGAGTGATGCATTCTGTAGCTTTCTTTCTCGTAACGAAAAGTAGTGAGAATGTTCACAGAAAATCCCAAAAGTTGTCTTTTACACGGAGTAATTTTGCTTCCAGAACCTCATGAAAGAATATGTAAATAGAATGTCAACCAACTGCCCAGGTTTCCTAAAGGGGATAATATAGCAAATAATTGAGAATGATTCCCCATGCAACAGCTTGGAGGTTCCAGTTCTTCTCAACTGTAAAAATAACTGACTCTTTGCTGTAGGCTCATAATGATGTGGCATCTTGGCAAGATATCATATGAAGCATCCTTCTTTTGAAGTTCAACTGAGGAGGCAAGACTTTCTTAAGGCCTTAAAATACTGACATTTTCCCAGGAATAGATATCACACTGTTGCTTTGGCACCAGGTAACTGCCTATAGCAGTCGATTTTGAGTGTCATTAAGGGACGACAAATATTCATTCATTCATTCTGCATTTTTACTGCCAAAGTAAAAAAAAAAAAAGAGGCCCTTTGATGATTGTTTATTTTTATTTCTGCTTCTGGTGTCAGAATAACCCAACCAGCTTTGTGAACTATGTGCTTTGCTGGCGGGGGGACGACAATTTGCTACACTGTCTCAGGAGGGATAATGTTTTATTTATTTAATTATTTATTATACAATCAAACCTCAGTTGTTGAACGTAATCCGTTCTGGAAGACTGTTCGACTTCCGAAACATTAAACAACGGAGGATCAAAGGGCGATCGGCAAAGTCAATGGAGAAAAAAAGGGAAAAAAAACCTTCCTGGAAGCTGTTCTGAAAATTGTTTGAAAACCTGGGCAGTTACTTCTGGGTTTGTAAGATAACGGAGGCATTTGAGAACCGAGGTTTGATTGTATCTGTTTCTAACCTTGTTGTTTCGTTGTGTCTGACTCTTCATGACCCCATGGACCAGAGCATGCCAGGCACTTCTGTCTTCCACTGCCTCCCACAGTTTGGTCACACTCATGCTGGTAGCTTCGAGAACACTGTCCAACCATCTCGTCCTCTGTCGTCCCCTTCTCCTTGTGCCCTCCATCTTTCCCAACATCAGGGTCTTTTCCAGTGAGTCTTCTCTTCTCATGAGCTGGCCAAAGTATTGGAGCCTCAGCTTCAGGATCTGTCCTTCCAGTGAGCACCCAGGGCTGATTTCCTTAAGAATGGATAGGTTTGATCTTCTTACAGTCCATGGGACTCTGTCTCCTCCAGCACCATAATTCAAAAGCATCAATTCTTTGGCGATCAGCCTTCTTTATGGTCCAGCTTTCACTTCCATACATCACTACCGGGAAAACCATAGCTTTTACTATATGGACCTTTGTTGGCAAAGTGACGTCTCTACTTTTTAAGATGCTGTCTTTCTAACCTACCATTTATCAATTCACATTCCCAGGGTGTGCAGATCTGACTATCTCCAATCCAAAGCAGCTTCTCCTTATCCATAAGCCCATTGTGTCCCTTTTCTCACGTTCATCTGTACGAAAATTTGCACCGAAAGATAAATCATACATAGTACATGCATGCTCTTATTGTGTCGCACATTTCTCCGTATGCTACTATTTCCCACACTTGAAATATCCAGTTGCATCTTGAAGCTTTTATTGGTGCATCGATATACGTGTCATGTGTATATTAAAAGCTCTCCCTCCGCTGCTTTGCTTCTCTTTCCACTCGTCAAAAGGACCAGTTTACACTAAGCTCATTTGGAACGTAGACCTTTGGAACGGAACCCGAGGCTCCTCTTTTGTGTTCACAACACCTTTCTGTTCCCCATCTCTGTCTCCCACTGCTCTACTTGGCTTAACTTAGAACTTGTTTCTGCTCCCTCGGTTGCTGAGATGAATCTGTTTTAGTCATGCATGGTGCTGAGGCTCCTTACCCAGCTGAATCCGGCGGTTAAACATTCAGCTGCAACTCCTCACCTGCCCCCCCCCAAACCCCACCTCCAGCATGAAAAGGGAATATGGACTTTGAAGTCAGTGAAATATATTACTGCTGTAAACTAGAGCCGGAATGGATTGGCTGTAGCTTATTCCTGAATCAGCACCAGGTATCCGAATGAATATATGAATATGAACTGACCATACTTACAAAGAAAATTACATTGTGCCCTGGGCACAACCCCCACTTTTGTTAAGAAAATCCCTGCTGGATCAGGGCATTGGGAAAGGAGATTGTTAGCCGCTTTGAGACTCCTTAGGGTAGTGATAAAGCGGGATATCAAATCCAAACTCTTCTTCTTCTTATGGTGGCCAACCAGGTGTCCATGGGAAGCCAGCAAGCAGGAGCAGAGTACAACAGACTCTCCCCTCTCTTGTGATGGCCAGCAATTGGTATTCAGAAGCATGTTGCTTCTGGAACTAGAGCAGTGCTGTATTTACATATAAGCTAGCAAGCTATAGCTTAGGGCCCCACTCTCTTGGGGCCCCCCAAAAAAATTTAAAGGAAAAAAAACCTGGATGTACATTTCCAAAATATAAGATAAAAAACCAATAAAATAAAACCTACATACCGCAACAGTGTTTTGTGTTGTGTAGGCTCCTATGATGTAAGTAATGGGCCCCGCCTGCTATATAAAGGGCCCCATTAAATTGGGAGCCAGCATGGTGTAGTAAAGAGTGGTGGACTCGTAATCTGGTGAATAGGGTTCGCTTCCCAGCTCCTCCATATGCAGCTGCTGGGTGACCTTGGGCTAGTCACACTTCTCTGAAGTGTCTCAGCCTCACTCACCTCACAGAATTTTAGTTGCGGAGGAGGAAGGGAAAGGAGATTGTTAGCCGCTTTGAGACTCCTTAAGGTGAGTGAAAGGCGGGATATCAAGTCCAAACTCCTCCTCCTCCTTCTCCTCCTCTTCTTCTTCATTACCTTCAGTAGCTTAGGGCCTCATCAAACCTAAATCTGGCCCTGTGCTAGAGACAGAACATAGCCATTGTGGCTAGTAGCCATTGATAGCCTTATGCTCCATGATTTTCTCTAATCCCATTTAAAATGTGCAAGTTCAATCCCCGTATCGGACAGCTGCATATTCCTGCATTGCAGGGGGTTGGAGTAGTTGATCCTCAGGGTCCCTTCTAACTCAACAAATTTAAGATTTGATAAAAACCATCCAAGTTGGTGGTAATCACTACCTCTTCTGGTGGCAAATTCCTGTCGGGCTGGAAGGATTCTCTCCTCCACCGACAGCTTCCAGGATCAAAGAAGAAACACAAAAGTTTGTATTTATGATTTTATTCAGCAATTGTGGAGCAAGACAAGGAATCTAGTTCTGGTTGCCATCATGACGTTGCTCAGTCTGAGCTCCTCCTTTTCTTCCCCAACATCACCCTGTGTCCTACGGGAAGTCTTAGGAGTCAAATGTCATTGCACTCTTTGTTCGTGAATTCTAAGTGACCGGCACGTCCTTGGAGAGGGGGGATCCCTCAGGCTCTCCAAGGATGTGTCTGCTTTCTGTTCTCCAACTCCCCCTCCTTCCCCCAATACCTCATAACTCGGCAGCTCTGTGTCTTGTTGTAATTCAACCCTGTCTGCGTCTCCTCTTGCAGCTGCTGGAGAATGGGGGAGGGATTCTTTCCCCTCCTCCTCCGAAAGAAGCAGAGGGGAAGGAGGAGGCCTCCTCTTCAGACCAGTCCCTGACAATTCCCTAGGTTTACTATTTGCTATGTGAAGAAGTGCTTTCTGAATCTTCCAACATTCATCTTCACCAGATACCTGTTGTCATGAACACACCAGCTCCAAGTGCAATCTCGCAGCCGGCTGCTGAATGCAGTCAGAAACAGGGAGGCTGGTTTTTCACGCCGGCACAGGAGAATGTGAAACTGCCATTGTTGATTCCCCTTGACCTTGGACTGCTGGCAGATAAGGGAGGAATGGAGAGCAGGCTGGAACAGAGCCAAAGCTCCCCGGAAGCCCAAACAGGCATGGAAAGCCACAGAGACAGCTTTTCAGAACAGGAAGGGGCTGCAGCTGACCAAATAAGTCTGAGGTGTAGGTATATAGGAAGGCTGCTAGACAGGACTCAAAATAAGAAACGTAAAGGTTGAAGGTTCAGTCTCTTCTGTTGACACAGGAAGAACTCCTCAGAAGGGTCAATTGAGTGATGGGGGCCGGAGGCTTGCTAGAGCTGTCCAGAGATAATTGCTTGTTTTTCCCCCAATAAATCTTCCTTTTTAATTATGTACGCTTACTGTGTTATCAAGCCGGGAACCTGGACTCTTAACACTCGTGGGCTCCAATATTATGCAAAAGGTAGAAAAACATAGATGGCACCATCGATTTGTATGACACCATTATGTTATTGGCAGTTGCATTTTCAATTCCTTTCCTAATGATTCTTAGCATGGGGTTAGCTTTTTCTGGGCACCTTCCTCTGCCCAGCTGCAACAAAACATGTCTCTCCCACATCGGTCTCTACAGCCACAGCAGTCGCTGCAACCTCCCATCAGCTTGACTTCACCCCAAAGGTGCACTCCTCCATTGTCTCCCGAGACAGATGAATGCCAAGAATAAATCCACAGCAGCTTCTCTAGTCACAGGGTTTAGTTATTACCTAGATTTGTAAATTATAGGGATCCCAGGGTGGTATCATAGAATAAGCAACTGTTACAAAAACATGCACCCATTAAAATATCTTATAAAGAAATTAAAACAACAGAGCAGATTAACAATACCGAAAACAGAAAGCGGCTTCACTGGTGCACCTGAAATGACAAGAGAGAACAATGTTTTTACTGGCAGGTGGAAACTCACGAGGGTGTACAGTCTGTCTTTATCTAAATTGTAAGTTATTTCAAAAAGGCACCAATTCTGGGTAATATGCAAGTGTATGTACATTTAGATTAATCAGTTAAAAGTCAGGTTAAGTAACTCATTTTGATTGGCTGGCAGACTTTATTGTAGCTGTGCTCAACTGCTAGGCAACCAAACAGGTGAAGATCTTTTATTTATTCTCTGCACTGGCACCGAGCCCCTGAAAGTACATCAAAAGCTTTCAAATACAAATCATTAAGGTGCCATTCAGGCAACTTCAAACAATGAGCCTGGCTCCAGACAACTCTTGTTTAAACCCTTTTAGTGAAAGAAACCGTTCCTGTGACATCAAGATGATCTTCCATGACTGACATCTTAGAAAAACCTGTGATGTGTCACGCACCTTTTAGTAAAGAGTTGACTCTGTCCTTAAAACCGAAGACAATTAGCTGCCATGAGAACTTGTTTGTGTGGGATTGTTAAAACATTGGCGCAAAGAAAGGATTGGCATTACCAAAGAGTCTCTCTCTCTCTCGGGAGAAGGAACTGAACTTGTGTCCTCAGCACAAAATTACAGAGCAGTCACTGAAGCTTTCTGGCTAGTAAACAAATCCAGATTCTGGATTAAGTACAGACTGAGAAGCAAACTCTAATTCTTAGTCCTCTGTATCAGTGTTCCTCAACCTTGGGTCCCCAGATGTTGTTGGACCACAACTCCCATCCTTTGTAACCTTTGATTAAGCTGTCTGAGGATGATGGGAGTTGTAGTCCCACAGCATCTATGGACCTAAGGTTGAAGAGCATTGCTCTATATTTCCCCAGCGCACTGGAATCCCAGTGATTTGAGGGAGTTTTTTAAAACAACAACAACAACCCATTTATTTTTTTTAGGTGGAGGTATGCTTTCCCCATTCAAAAGAAATGGAGAGATCTCCATTGTATCACTGATTTATCATATTTTCACCCTTCCCTATATCAGTCAACAGAGAGTTCTTTCACTCCCAGAGAGAAGAGACCATGGAAATATTCAACCAGCAAGAGCTAGCACAAGGATTCCCTCCCCTCCCATCTCCATATTTAGTCATCTGCTCTGGACGTTGGGGGAACCCTTAGAACATATTTAAGGGGCATGTGGGGAGAGAAGGGCAAAGTTCCATTAAGAATGGGGAAGTTGCCTAAAACCCTGTGTCTATTAGGAAAGCAAAACCCCTCCCCCCAACAATACTCCTTATGGTAAGGTACAATGGACATTGGAACAACCTAACCCCAAAGCATGGGGATGCGGGTGGCGCTGTGGGTAAAAGCCTCAGCGCCTAGGGCTTGCCAATCGAAAGGTCGGCGGTTCGAATCCCCGCGACAGGGTGCGCTCCCGTTGTTCGGTCCCAGCGCCTGCCAACCTAGCAGTTCGAAAGCACTCCCGGGAGCAAGTAGATAAATAGGGACCGCTTACTAGCGGGAAGATAAACGGCGTTTCCGTGTGCAGCTCTGGCTCGCCAGAGCAGTGATGTCACGCTGGCCACGTGACCCGGAAGTGTCTCCGGACAGCGCTGGCCCCCGGCCTCTTGAGTGAGATGGGCGCACAACTCTAGAGTCTGTCAAGACTAGCCCGTACGGGCAGGGGTACCTTTACCCTTTAACCCCAAAGCTTAATACAGAAAAGGGAAGGGGGTTAGAGAAAGGATCGGTATAAAGAAATTCCTGGCAGCCCTGATCACAGGGTCAAGATCTTTCTTCCAGTGGAGCCTTGTTAAAGCAACTCTCCATTCATGCTCCTGGCAGAGACTTACGGTGCACCAGCAACCTCAAAATTTAAGAAGATCAAGAAATGCAGATGCTTCTTCATCTGAAAACATTTCCAGTCATCCAAGCACAAATATTATGGGGGGACCAGTTCTGACAAAAGAAAAAAAAAAAGTTTGAACTTTTGAAAACCCATATCCTTAATACCTTGCTTGAAACCTTTGTTAGCCTTTTCATAATGAAAAACAGTGAGAATATCCACAGAAAATCCTAAAGGTATTTCACGAAGAAGAATTCCCCCTCCCCCAGCAGCTCACGAAAGAATCTGTAAATACTGAGTCAACCAACAGTGCAGATTTTCTAAAAAGGATATGAAGCCAACAACTGAGAACTATGTCCCACACAAGTGCTTGGAGGAAGGTCAAACCTGCCTCAACATTCAGAACTGCCCTCCCTACACATTTAGTGGTTCCAAACATTCATCTCAGAAAATCCCTTTATACCTTCCCTAGAGTACTTTTCATGCCCTGTGTCCTTCACACACAAATAGCAACTCTGAACAACAGGTGGACTACAATCTTGGCTCTATAGATCCATCTGGAAAAAGCTCTACACCTTCAGCATAACCCGTCCCTCCACTGCCAAATCACAGTCTGGGATATATGAGATACCATGGCCATACCCTGTTTCTGTGGATTTCCATACTACTGATGAGTAAAAAAGAATCCCTAAGTACCAAAAGGTTCCCAACAGATCTGCAACTAGAGAAAACCAAGTTCTTAGTTTTATTATTACAGTGGTACCTCGGGTTACAAACACCTCGGGTTACAGACTCTGCTTACCCGGAAGTAGTACCTCAGGTTAAGAACTTTACCTCAGGATGAGAACAGCGGCAGCGGGAGACCCCATTAGCTAAAGTGGTACCTCAGGTTAAGAACAGACTTCCAGAATGATTTAAGTTTGTAACCAGAGGTACCACTGTATTTACAGCCAACCATTCACTATTGCATACATAGATGAATGCATTAAAGCCCTTCTAAGACCCACCCTGTCATGCTGGCCACATGACCCGCAAGCTGTACGCCAGCTCCCTCGGCCAATAAAGCGAGATGAGTGCCGCAACTCCAGAGTCGGTCACGACTAGACCTAATGGTCAGGGGTCCCTTTACCTTTACCTTTTAAGACCCACCCTGATTAAAGTTAACAATACAGTATATATACAGTTGGGCTTCCCTGTTTGGAAGCATGAATCTTAGGTAAATACCAGATCATACAAAACAATCAAATTGAGGTGTCTGGAAATGTCGGGTGTGAGCTTGAGAATATACTTTATTTTATCCCCCTCCCCTTTGTTTGTATGCATGACAATATTCCGAATATACATAAAAATATTACCTCTCTCTTGCAGAGGTTGAAAATGGACTTTCTGTGTCTATAGGCTTACCATCCGAAATGATACAACACATAGAACCAGTGCTTTTTTCCTAGGGGTACGCATACCCCTAAACATTTTGTGAATCTAAGTTTAGCCTCATTGAGGGGCAGTATTTAAATATGGGTAGGAAAACGAGAGTACTCCTAAACATTTTTATTTTTTATTTTGAAAAAAAGCACTGCATAGGAGAAAAGACTTAGAGAAATGGATGGGATAGAGGAAGCAAATGGAAAAAGATCTTATTAAGTACTGGAGGGATGAAAATATGCACTGAAAGACACATCAAGAGTTCATGTGCTTCATTGCATTAACTTCTTTCAGTTTCTGGTGTAACAGTTTAAATTAATGGACCGTTTCAGTTTCAATGTCGTGTAAACAAACCTGTCTTATTTATGCTCTATGCTTGACTACATAAAAGTTTATTGCAGGTAATCTCTAAGCTTTTTCCTGTAACCACTAATTGTACCCAGAAAGTGAATGGGATTAGCTAGGCAAACAGTAGCTTATGTTCTGCCCTTTCTGTGGATCACGCTTCCCATTTCAAGTCGAGGGCAGCTCCTTCAAGAAGGTTCTTATATGCACCACAGCTACATCCAGACACAGCTAATGTTCTTGTTCATTGCAGATGGCCAAGCTAACCACAACCAGGATGGCTAAAGCAAATAGGTCCTCCTCAATTAGTGAGGCAAAATATTTCCTTTCATTAAGTATTTGAAATTGGATTCAAAAGCTTTTACACCTTGCTGCTTCAAAATCGTGGGGTGGGGGCAGCGGGTGGCTCTGTGGTCTAAACCACAGAGCCTAGGGCTTGCCGATCAGAAGGTCAGCAGTTCAAATCCCCGCGACGGGGTGAGCTCCCATTGCTCAGTCCTTGCTCCTGCCAACTTAGCAGTTCGAAAGCACATCAAAGTGCAAGTAGATAAATAGGTACCACTCTGGCAGGAAGGTAAACAGCGTTTCCGTGCGCTGCTTTGGTTCGCCAGAAGAGGCTTAGTCCTGCTGGCCACATGACCCGGAAGCTGTCTGCAGGCAAACGCTGGCTCCCTCGGCCACTAAAGCGAGAGCGCCACAACCCCAGAGTCATTCATGACTGGACCTAACAGTCAGGGGTCCCTTTACCTTTACCTTACTTCGAAATCATAAGAACTGCATTTGTCTTGATTTCATTCCCCTTTGCTTGTTGATTCCCCCTGCCTTGCCCCACCCTCTGGTCCTAGGAGTCCTCATAAGGGAGCTGTTCCTGAAGAAAAACTGCGAGGGGAGAGACTTTGTCAGGCAAGGCCTCTTTCCAGCTGCCTTGCTCTAGCCTCTGCTTCTCAATGTGTATTGTATTATCACATTTTTGTATTGCATTAGATTGTTATAAGATGTACATTTTTTGTTTCTTCAGCTTGTAAACCGCCTTGAGTATTGCAAGATAGAAAGGCGGTATACAAATAAAAAATGATGATGATGATGACATGCAGTTGATTGTGGCAAGTAAACAGCAGCTGGGTCATTCTCTTCCATGGCTTGCTTCCTCTTTCCATCTCACTTGCAAGATGGAGTGTGTGTTTCTGGAGGGATGGGAGAAACTATCATCCTCTCCCCCCAGGCGCTTGCCTCCATTCTTTCCTGTTCCCTCTGGCCTGTTGGAGAGCTTGAATTGAAACTCCTTTGCTGGTACCTTACATGCACTATGTCATAACATATGCATTTTTTGACACATGGGTTGTTTAGAGAACTGCACAGCAAAAAATGTAGAAGTGTGAATTTCAACAGATCTTTGTCCTTTGGTTTGCATATTGGTCCGAGAAGCGAGAATTAGGTTGCTTCGCATGAAAAAGGAAATCAAAATTGAATTTCTTCCTCGTTTCTACTCCTTAGTACCACTAAGTATTGCTGACCTCAGCTTTCTAACCACTGCACCCTTTGTAGCAAAAACAAAACCTAAACACCCCCCCCATACATGAGAGAAAATAAAATGGTCACAATAAGCTTGGGATTGCATTAATTTATACTAGTCCCAATACGTCCCATAGCATGTGTTCCGCATCACAGTGGCTAACACAATTTATGCACACAGTGTCCAACACAATCTGTTCTTTTCTGCTGGTAGTTTTCCATGTGCTGTTTTCAGCGAACCCTTTCGATGTTGACTCCTCTGTGAATAAATCTTGGTGTGCATGACATGCATCCTTCACATGGCAGAGGACTCTGGAACCTGTCCTAAGACGTCCAAGCAATGCTCAGAGGTTTCTACCCATTTCTCTTTAATCTCTGTCATCGTCGCCTCCTGTAAGTGAAGATGACACCATATAGTTAAAGTGCTCTTGCATATTGGAGGGAGAAGATTGGAAGTGGTCAGGTCTCCCAGGGAGGTTTGTCTACTACTATTATTAATCCATTATAAGTTTTCAAGAAACCACCAAGTAGTCTGGGACACAGTTTTGAAAGCCAGTCTATCGCATTAGAAGAAGAAGAAGAAGAAGAGTTTGGATTTGATATCCCGCCTTTCACTCCCTTTTAAGGAGTCTCAAAGCGGCTAACATTCTCCTTTCCCTTCCTCCCCCACAACAAACACTCTGTGAGGTGAGTGGGGCTGAGAGACTTCAAGGAAGTGTGACTAGCCCAAGGTCACCCAGCAGCTGCATGTGGAGGAGCGGAGACTCGAACCCGGTTTCCCAGATTACGAGACTACCGCTATTAACCACTACACCACACTGGCATTAGCCTTTTACTATGGAAGTAGTACTACTTGTGGCCTTTGCCCATTAACTGTTTCTCCCATTCTGGAAGGTTGATTTGTGGACAGGACTCACAGTGAGAAACAAGCAAGGGAACAGTCAACATGCTACCAAAGCTATAAGATGCTGGTGCTCATCACTTCATACTCCTTGTGGGGCTTCACCACATAATGATGATGATAACTTATTATTAATACCCTGCCCAACTAGCTGGGTTTTCCCAGCCACTCTGGGCAGCTCCCAACAGAATATTGAAAACACAATAAAACCTCAAACACTAAAAACTTCCCTAAGCAGAGCTGCCTTCAGACGTCTTGTACAAGTCAGATAGTTGTTATTTCCTTGACATCTGATAGAAGGTGGGCACCACTACTAAGAAGGCCCTCTGCTTGGTTCCCTGTAACCTCACTTTTCACAGTGGGGGAACTGCCAGAAGGCCCTCAGAGCTGGACCTCAGTGTCCGGGCTGAATGAAGGGGGTGGAGATGCTCCATCAAGGATCTGTGTGCTGCCTTGACTTCCTGGTCTCTTTGCATAACAGGGACTGAATTACTACTACTACTACTACTACTACTACTACTACATTGTATTTGTACCCCACCCATCTGACTGGGCTGCCTCAGCCACTCTGGGCAGCTTCCTGCATATACAGAACCAGAATAAAACATTCAACATTAAAAACTGCCTTCAGATGTCTTCCAAAGGTTGTATAGTTATTTATCTCCTTGACATCTGATGAGAGGGCGTTCCACAGGACAGGCGCCACTACCGAGAAGGCCCTCTGCCTGATTTCCTATAACCTTATTTCTCACAGTGAGGGAACTGCCAGAAAGCCCTCAGAGGTGTATCTCAGTGTTCAGGCTAGACGATGGGGGTAGAGAAGCACCTTCACGTATACAGGGCCGAGGCAGTTTAGGGCTTTCAAGGCCAGAACCAACACTTTGAATTAGGCTCGGAAATGTGCTGACTGGCTGTCACCTTTGGCATGTACGGTAAAGCTAAAGAGTTGAGGCGTCCCCCTGTTCACGTGGTGACATCAGTGGCCCCTTCGAATGGGTTGTTCTTACACAGTTTTCCTTGGCTCATGTTGAAGCTCAGGACTTCTGATTGGCAATTGGGTGACTTCCCTCCCTACAGAGTCTCTCTAGATTTGGGGTTGTGATTCAGACGGCAGGCAAGATTAAAAGAAACCCACGAAAACATCCCCATACGCCCTTGACTGAAAAACATTAAATCTTCAGGATTAATCATTCAGCAGGTAGATGACAAACACAGAAGACGTCGGGCTGAAATAACATTCCAGAGCTTTCAAAAGAAAGGAGAGAGAGGAAGAAAGACTGTCCCTCATCTAGCTATCCAAAAGAAACAAAAGATGTGCCAGACAATTTTTGGCTTAGGTGGGGAGGGGGTGGGTGGGTTGGAGGATCCTGCTTTCCACCTTCCCATATGGATCTCCTCTATTTGCTTCTGCACTTGACAATTATGGCACTATAGGTTAGTTAGTGGTGGAGACATTATCAATACATGATTATGACATGAAGCCACCATTTGCAGACTTGTCTCTTCCCAGTCCCATGGATGTTCTGTTGCACATTCTCTATTTAGGATGTGATTGTTGAAAATGTGTTATGTGTGTGTTGCATGTTCCTCGCCCCACCACCAGTGTGCCCCAAGGAAGGATGGAGCTATCATAGTACCTTCAACACCCTCTTGGAAAACAACTGTTTCTTCTTGACACAGTTGCACGACAAAATTGGGGAACATGTAAGACACAGTTAGAAGCATATCCGTGCATCTCTGCTGAGAGTTGTGGACCAAAGGAAACTGGCTTGGCTGTCTTTATTGAAACAGAAAAGATTAGGGTGAATTATCCTTTGTACAAGCCCTTTCTATGCTGTTACATTATGTCTGCATTATTTATATCATGCCACAGACTCAGCCATTCAGTTTGGCATATAGCGTCCCTGAATGATGACAGTTCTTATTGTTGTCTTATGCTGACTTTGCCCACATTTAACATAGCTTGATTCTGGAAACAGTAAATTTGGTTCAATTCTGAGGTTTTATATTGTTTTGAGGATCCTCATAGTACTAAGGTTCTACAGTGGTACCTCGGGTTACAGACGCTTCAGGTTACAGACTCTGCTAACCCAGAAATAGTAACTCGGGTGAAGAACTTTGCTTCAGGATGAGAACAGAAATTGTGCAGCAGCGGGAGGCCCCATTAGCTAAAGTGGTACCTCAGGCTAAGAACAGTTTCAGGTTAAGAAAGGACCTCCAGAACGAATTAAGTTCTTAACCCGAGGTACCACTTGTACTCTAAAAACAAAAAACAGAGCTGTATGGTTTGTGTACCTTGTAGGTTTAAAATGTTCACTTGGAATAAAGGCTGCCAGGAACTCACTAGGGGCTTTAGGCCTCAGCTTTGCCATCTGTAGTATGGGAATAACACCAACACCAACTGGAGAACGTATTCATTTAGGTTTTACTCAGAATAGACCCACTGAAATTAACAAACATGACTAAGATAGGTCCACTGATTTCAAAAGGTCTGCTCTTAGTTGAATATTACCCAAGAAATAATAACAACAAAACTGAATATTGTTATTTTGAAAGCGTTAAATTCAGTCAGAGAGCAGAGTTGAAAAAATGATTTATTTATTTTTGTTAAAGGATGTGTGAGAATTCTCTGTGAAAATTCTTTTGACCCAGTGGGAAGATCCAGGCCTATATATTTTACTGAAACCTTCTGCTAAGTAAGGAAGGATATGCCAGTTGAATACTGGTATGCCTTTCCTTTAAGATGAGGCTTCTGGGCAACAATCAGAGTGCCAAGAACAGAACCTCTAATAAGGATTTGGAAGAGTAGAAATTCCTGAGAAACTGGGGTTCTAGTCACTGTTTTTGCATTTTTCATTTCCTTGTGGGAAAGCTTTCAGCCACCAGCGACAACAAACGTACCAAGCTTTAAGCAACTGAGCTTTAAAGTAGATTCTCCATCAAGTTCATTCTTGCAGTGATAATGACAGTGGCTTCTTCTTCGTTTTTATGTTTGGCTGCAGACACTCTTCTTTCATTCAGATAATTATCTACACATGTACCATCCTCCTAAAAAGCAGCCCCATAAATTTCATGGGCAGTTAATCACTGCTGTGCTACTTAGCAAATGAAACAGGCAAAATCACATTTTGTAATGCTTTCTTTTCCATTTGAAATAATCAGGCATGTGTTGGGGGTGGCAAGTGGGGGAAGTTAGGTTTCAAGTAAGTGGGCATAGGATTGCAGCTTTAAAGGCTTAGTGAGGGTTGCAGACCATCCATAGTGGCACGACTGTATATTCTCATGTGCCTGTAGTTTAATACTGCAAGCCATTTTCAGCCACTAAACGCTGTATGTGCTAGAAGAGCAGAAAATCAGACACTTGACTCTGGCTGGATCTAGACACAACAAATAACCGTTTCAATTAAACGTTCTGTAAACTTTGTAAGAGAAATCAGGCTGGCAAAAACGGAACTCCACAGAGCCATTTGGTGTCACAGTGTTATAATGCATATACAACACATAAAAAGGTAAAGGATCCCTGACAGTTAAGTCCAGTCGCAAACGACTCTGGGTTGCAGCGTTCATCAAGCTTTACTGGCCAAGAGAGCCGACATTTGTCTGCAGACAGTTTTTCCAGGTCATGTGGCCAGCATGACTAAGCTGCTTCTGGCGAAACCAGAGAAGTGCACGGAAATGCTATTTACCTTCCCGCCGGAGCGGTACCTATTTATCTACTTGCACTTTGACGTGCTTTCGAACTGCTAGGTTGGCAGGAGCAGGGTCTGAGCAACGGGAGCTCACATCGTCATGGGGATTCGAACCGCCGACCTTACAATCAGCAACCCCAAGAAGCTCAGTGGTTTAGACCACAGCGGCACCCAGATCCCTATACAATATATATAAAGCGCCTTTTCTTTGCCCATGTAGCTGAGTCCTCCGACTGACTGTTACTGATGGATCACAGTGGCCAGAAAGTTTTTTGTGTTGTCGTTGTTGTTTACAGCAGCTTCTGAGCAGGAGCAGCCGATGTAAGTTGTGAGGAACTGTGTATGCATAACTGGTGGTTCTGCTCTTTGGATCCTGAGCCAGATATTCCTCAAAAGTACCTTTTCTCTCCCCCTTGGGAGGTTGTGGCCACTCCTTCCTTGGAGGTTTTTAAGCAGTGGTTGGATAGCCATCTGTCATGGCTGCTTTAGCTGAGATTCCTGCATTGCAGGAGATGACTCTTGGGGGGCCCCTTCCAACACTACAATTCTATGATTCTATGTTCTACTAGTCAATAGTGTAAGAGGTAAATACAGGGCCCTGGTTATTGGGAGTGGGGAGGAATTAAAGTCCACATATTCTCAATCTTGAGCTGCCCCGGAGTGTTTTGTGCTCCTGGGAACGTGTAGATTTTCTCCAACTTCTGCCTCCAAAGCAAATACCGAGAGTTGGGATGCTAATACAATTTTGATGTGGTAGGAAAAATATTTTGCGGGACAGTGCGGAATGTAGCTAATGTGGCAAGAATCTGCATTTAATTTTAAAGCCACTTCATTCTTATCATTTATATACCTTCTTCATTTACACCACCCAGTGTTTTTTTATGAGGGGACACAGGGGTACACATACCCCTAAACATTTTGTAAATCTTTGTACTTTTGTCCATTTGCTGTATTAATTTTTCCTGATTTGAATTATAAAATGGTGATTTTCTTGAGTCAGAATGAGAGTACCCCTAAACATTTTTTTTAGAAGAAGAAAAAAGCACTGACACCAGGCAGAGGGGGATTTAGAGTGGTCCGCCCCAGGTGTCACCACTGAGGGGGTGACAAAATGTTGGGCAGCACTCACCTGCAGCGTGCCCGAGCCACGCGTCTCTCGTGGGAGTGATGTGGTGGCTTGGGCGCCTGCAGGCTCCACACTGCCCCAAATGGTCCGCCTGCTGCCTCCCCCCCCCCCACCTGTAGGGCAGCTGACAGGGAGGAGGCAGGCAGAGTCCTTGGAGACCCTTCGGAGCATCTTGCCCCGGCTTGCCCTGCCATGTGGCTGGCTGGCTGGCTGGCTCCACCCATGGGCACAGGGCATGCATGTCTCCCCAGACACCTGAATGGCTTGCTCTGCCACTGAGTGCAGGATGCCACAATTATGACGTAGTGTGCATGCAGAGGGAAGGTGAGAACTGGGGGGATGGTTCTGAATTTTGGCTTTGCACAGAGCGCTGCTGAAATCTGAAACACCAAAATCCACCCCAATAAAGGTCTAAAACCAGTGGATGAATACAATTTGATTCCTAAGCACTGTATGTCTGTTATATATATGCCCCCATTCTAAAGACCAGTGCACAGTGAGAAGTGCTATGTGTCATGGCATCATTCTGACCTGACATATATTGGGTTAAGCACACTGTTATATTAACAATTTGGAAGCTTATGAATTAGTTATAAAGGTAAAGGGACCCCTGACCATTAGGTCCAGTCCCGGACGACTCTGGGGTTGCAGCGCTCATCTCGCTTTATTGGCCAAGGGAGCTGGCGTTTAGCTTCCGGGTCATGTGGCCAGCATGACTAAGCCGCTTCTGACGAACCAGAGCAGCGCACAGAAACGCCGTTTACCTTCCCGCCGGAGTGGTACCTATTTATCTACTTGCATTTTGATGTGCTTTCGTACTGCTAGGTTGGCAGGAGCAGGGACTGAGCAACGGGAGCTCAACCCATCACGGGGATTCGAACCGCCGACCTTCTGATCGGCAAGTCCTAGGCTCTGTGGTTTAACCCTTAGCGCCACCCATGTCCCTCGTGAATTAGCTATATTTAAGCACAAATGAGGAATAAACTAGACATGATGTTATTCACATTGCTAGACTCTGCTTGTTTTCTTCTTCTCCACTTTCTTTATTAACTGGCATGCATGGGTGGCCCACATTGAGTCAGGGCTTTAAGGTTTGGTGAGGGGGGACTCTATCTCTTCTGTGTTCTCAACTGGAATCATTCAAGGGGAGCCCAATTCCAACCAGGATAGTGGAAAAGGGTTAAAGTCCCGCCTCCCCACATCCTATGGTCTCAATCTGGCTTGGGTCCCTGTGCCTGCTCTTTATTTTTTAAAAATAATAATCATGCAGGGACTAACAATATGAATCATGTCACATCCAGTTTGGCCTCGAGCTCTTTTGCATACTTGGCTCAACAGTTAATCCAGCCCTGATGTGTAGCAATGATCTGTTGAATTTACTTGCGGAGGAGATATATGAGCAGAGCCAATGGAAGATGAGACAATTTGACTTTGAAACAACAATGGATGTGTAATGAACGTACATTTATTTCAATTACGAGAAAATATTTCTGCTCCTAGCACTGAGCTCTGCACTGGATCATGGTGGTCTTTACGTTGTTGCACTCTGTGCTTTTGGCATCCTTTGCTGCCTGATGGTTATTATCTGTATATTTCATTAGGACTAAGCCCACTCATCCAATTATGACATGTCTGCTGAGTTTAAAAAATGCAACGCTAAGCCCCTGTACTTTCCTTTAAGCCTTTTTTCCTAGAAGCAAAACAACATTACCAAGATTTACATGGAGGTTGCATCACCCTAAGATATAGGTGCTAAAAAATCAAGCCATCTGCAATGTGTCCATTTACATACGAGCGGGAAATCAAAGCTGACTCTCTATCAGCCTAGGGGATTTAGAAATACTAAGTTCTAGAAAGTCGCTTTCATCGCAAAGGCACCAAAGAGTTGATTTGTGCTTTTTTACTTTTTTAACTCGGGTACGAAAAGTACTTTGAGGTTACAGGCAAGGCCCCGTGCATAATACAATCAACTGGGAACAGTGTACACATTTTAAATGACCATATTTCCTTGTAATGGTCACAGTTACAGCAAAAGGGAAAAGATCAGGCAGGCTCCAAATGTTGGAGGGTATGGAATGATGCGACCTCCGAGCCAAGGAGATCAGTAACTATACAACCTTTGGAAGACACCTGAAGGTAGCCCTGCATAGGAAAGTTTTTTAAAGTTTCATTATGTTTTTATAGATGCTGGAAACTGCCCAGAGTGGCTGAGGCAACCCAGTCAGATGGGCAGGGTATAAATAATAAAATTATTACTAATATTATTATGGAATAGGACATCCACCAGGGCTCCCCCCACCCAGGAACTCAGTTCTGGCACCTCTCAAGTGGGCGCCATTGCCATTCTAAGAGAATGAGGGAGGTGTTCATGGTGAGTTCTGGCACCTCTTTTTCTAGAAAAATAGCACTGGATGTCCCTATTTTCATTGTAGGATCGTTGGACTTGACATCTTTCCACAGGGCCTGCAAGACAGAGCTGTTCCACCAGGCCTTTGGCCAGGGCACAGCCTGACTCCCTCCTTTGGCAATCTTCACAGAATCTCAGTTTGATTTGAATTAATTTTATAATGAATGATTTTAGAATGTTGTACTATTTTATTGTTGTTAGCTGCCCTGAGCCTGGAGTCGGCTGGGGAGGGTGGGATATAAATAAAATGTATTATTATTATTATTATTATTATTATTATTATTATGTAGAGATTTGAACCAGGAGCCTTCCTCGTTTGTATGCATTTATTAGCCCTTGTGCTGCACAGTCTCTTGGTATTATGGGCTGCTTTTTGGTCCTCAGGCTATTTCACTGGTGATGGGCAAGCCATCAAATGAGAGCAATCTGCCTGTGATTAAGGTAATGCCTTCTCTGTGGCACACTGTGCTTTGTGCCCTATGATTATCGCATCATCATTATGTACATTAGACACCAGATGGCCTGCTGCTTCGGCTTCTTGCTATTGTTTGCGATGGGCTCTGTAAACCCAGCGCGATTGCTTCAGCATATTCCCCCGGCCAAAATGCAGCAGTATAAAATGAAAGATCTCTCCCTATTAGCCGCTGCCTAGGAATGCATTCTTGCTGAATTAGCCCTTCGTCAGGAATGCGGCTTCGCATAGCATGCTTTCTTGCTGACTGTTTTATCTGCCCTGGCCTCCCTCCAGAGCAAGCACTCTTTGCAAAACTGTTACTGCAAAGCCTCTCGGGGGCCATGGATGCTGCCTCCTTAAAAAGCATTAAGGATATTTTACGGCCCAGACTTCTCTGCCTCCTCTCCCCCTCTCCTCGCCACCCCTAAGAATGGAAACCACCTTCGGCGCAGCCAAGTGACATGTCAACCATTTGGTCCAAAGGCAACTTAGGAAGAATTTGTGGCTCTCCTCCAAAGCCAAAGGCATAGCTCCAACTCCCATGTTTCTTCCGCGGACAGGTAGATGGCTGTCTCCAATCAGATAATCTCCCTTTTAAAAACTGTTTCGAGGTTTGTCTTTTCCTTGGAAGGGGATCAGAAAAGAGCTAACTTTCTGACCCTTGCGGTTGGATGCAGAACTGTTTTGAATGCCACGCCAGTAAAAACTGAAAGGGCGCTTTAAAGATCGGATCCATCACTCACGCCAGACACTACAAAGTGCTCGGTTTAAATGCTGTTCTCCATGCACACAGAAGCCCATTTTCTGTACAGTGGTAACAATGGAGGCTCGCCTGGCTTAGGGACAGACATCAGAGGCTCGGGGCTCAATCTTATCCATGTTTCATAGTAAGCTAGTGGCTCTGAATTCAATGCAATCCTGGATACCTCAAGGCCTGCCTCTCTCCAGATGAATGTACCCAGACCCTGAGACCATCCTCTGAGGCCCCTTTTCCTGTGCCTTCCCCATTAGAGGTCCAGAGGATGGCAACACAAGAACAGGCCTTTTCCGTGGTGGCTCCTCGTTTGTGGAATGCTATCCTCAGGGAGCTTCAGCTGGTGCCTTCATTATACACCTTCAGGCGCCAGGCCTTTGGCATGGTTATTAAATGTATTTTGAAAGGCGGGGTTATTGGGTTCCCTTTGTTTTCATTTTTATTGTGTATTCTGTGTTTTTTATATTGTGATTTTATGTGGTGAACCGTCCTGAGACCTATGGTTATAAGGTGGTATACAAATTTTATTAAATTAATTCATCATCATCATCCACTTCCAGACATGCATGCTCTGAACTGTTGGAAACTCTGATATCAGAATGCTGCCCTATGGTTGATAAATCACAGCATCTTGGTTGTCTTGTGTTCAAAGGGGGTGAGAACTAACAGTGAGCCAGATGATTTGTCTCTGATTCTACCAATGTCGTGATCTTTGGTGATCCCTCGTAGCTGAGTAAGATTGCCTTCCACGAACATGGTCTTAACAATGAGTCCGCAAGTTGACTGTGGAGGCCAATTCTGGATCCACACGTCCTTCTACTTTAGGGACATACGTTTTCAGGCGGTAGCTGGTCATGGTGAGGGTTTGCCAAGCCCGCCTTCCTCTTAGCACATTTCTCCTTTTCACCCTGAGTTTGTGCTTCTTCAAAGTCCATGACACTTTTGGTAAAGGCTGTTCTCCAGTTGGAGTGCTCGCAGGCCAGTGTTTCTCAGTTGCCAGTGCTTACACTACTTTTTTTTTTTTAGATTTTCCTTGAGAGCATCTTTAAACCTCTTGAGAGTCTTTAAAGAGGAACATCATGTCATCCTTCCTGGTCATATGTTGTACATATGTCAGTACATTGGCAGAGAACCACTACTGGACTGGCTGTATTAGTCTCACTGGCGCTTGCAGACTGGTTTGCCGGGCTGTTTTTCACAAGCCACAGAAGGTTCAAGCCATTGCAAAGGAAGAATGATTGGGAATGTACTCTTAGCACACTCCTGATTCTTCCACTGCAGGCAAAATATGATGCTTAAAAAATAATAATGGTGTTGATCATGTCTTCTTCTTTTACCTAGGTGGCAGAAAAAGATGCTGAATTTAAAAAGCACCAAATTTTGGCTAAAAAGGACAACTAGGAAATGCACTTAGCATCATCTTCCGATGCTGCGGCTTGAACTCAAACTCACAGCACAGAGGAAGAGAGGAGGCCACATATTAACTACCTTCCTTGCAGCTGCACTTGAACTTCCAGTGACTTGACTTGTCAAAGTGGCCTGTGAACGTCTGACCACTAATCGACCTAGCCCTTCAAAAAAATCCAGTTCCCCACCTCTGAGTGGGCCAGGATCGAGGAAGACAGTTTCATTTTCTCTCTGTTTCTCATTTTTTCCAGTCAGTTCTCCAAATTGCAGCATTTGTTGGCAACGGCTGCTTACCCAAATTCTGGGTGGGTGGCAGCTGCAGCCTGGGGGAAAGAGATTTCCTTCTCAGAACATGGGGGGGGGGCGTGTCTAGGCTCCATTTTGGATCACACTTATGAAATAACAACAAGGTACAGTTTCATGCATGATAAGCAGAGTTCAGCAAATAAACTCACCAAAGCCAGTTGGCTCCGCATATAGAGTGATGGTCATGAGCGCAGAACAATATCAGACCCTCCAAGTGTCCCTATTTTCCAGGGACAGTCCTGGATTTACAGAATCCGTCCCTGTTTCTGATTTGATCCCAGAATGTCCCGCTTTTCCTTAGGATGTCCCTGTTTTCAGCGGAGAAATGTTGGAGGGTATGGAGTTATGCGACTCCCCAAGCCAAGGAGATAAGTGACTATACAACCTTTCATAGGAACCAACTTCTAGGGGCTGTGGAGGCTTCAACCCCCACAATAAAATATTTGGCCCCCACAAAGTTGATGGGCATTCCCATTCAGATGGTGTGTGCGCACTGCATCACGTGATCGATTATGTCAGGCAGGGCTTACCTGGCCCCCACAATATTTTATTCAAATTGGCACCCCTGCAACTTTTAGACGACATCTGAAGGCAGCTATGTATAGGGTAGTTTTTTTAATGTTTAATGTTTTATTATGTTTTTATGTATGTTGGAAGCTGCCCAGAATGGGGCAACCAAGTCAGATGTGTGGGGAATGATGATGGTGGTGGTTGTGGTGGTGATGATGATGATGATAATAATAATAATAATAATAATAATAATAATAATAATAATAATAATAATAGAATAGGTTATCCCTATTTTCATTGGAGAAATGAAAGAGGGTATGCAATATAGGTGAAAACCCAGATGAAAATGAATGAGGATGTTGGGAGTTATGTGCCAAAAAATAACAATAGAAAGGGAGGGGAGTATTGATGTGTCAAAAATGAAATAAAAAAGTGAAAGTTATTTTGGCTCATCCCTATTTCATACTTTGCACTGAAAGCACAGCTGGCTAACAGAGATCAGAATGTGATCCCACGATTGCAGCCCCCATCCGCCCAAAGCTCTCCCCCAAACAGTAGATTTCTTTATAATGCTAAAGGGGTTGATCTCAACAGCGTACTATTTGCTGCTTTTTGCAGGTAGGGCTAAAGGTTATTTCTGTGCAACGAATAGGCTAAACAGGTGACCTAAAGAAAGTTTAACTGGGAGGGGAAAACAATGGCCAGCTTTTCCCCTTTTTTATCTCATTGTTCATAGTGTACTGCCACCTAGTGCTCAAAACACCTGCTGCATTTCTAGGATTAATAGCCCATTTGGTATTTTATGCTCTGAACATTTCTTCCTAGCCAACGTCACTTTAAAAGCTCTTGGAAAAGAAGGAGCATTAATTCATCACACACTTTGTGAACAATGTTTTTTCAAATAGGTAGTCCTATGAAGAACCATTTGCATGTAAAGTTTTTATGGTGTATACCTAAAAACTGCAATGCAACAAGCATGTGTTTGCAAACACCATTATAATCTAAGCATATTCATTAAGGTGCTGCTGTTGGATGCAAATCCCCATTGAGCGTATAGGTGTATGTAAACCTGTATTAGTTTCTGCACAGTGTCACCAAGGGTCGGACTTAGAATTGAAGGGAAACTTGCTAGCATTTGTAATAATTACACTGGAGTTATCATGCACATGGCGCTTAAGATGGTGCAAAAAGACAGGTCCCTGCTTCATGGAAATACATACCCTCTAACATTTATCTGATGACTGAAATGCAGTTTTTAAAATCTCATAAAAATGAAAAAAATAATTAAAATGTGGGTTTGGCCACCCCACACAGATCTTCTATAATAACTTTTCTCCTGTGGGCAGCCTCAGGTTACGAAAGGGAGGCAGAGAGTAATGGCCCCAAGTTACTTATCTATTGAGTTTCATGACTGAGCAGGACTTATGTCTCCCTGGTCTGAGTTCTGCACTTTAACAATTCTACCAAACTCACTGGCTCTCAGTGATTTATTATGACACTGGAAACTGGTATTTGAATACACTTTCTTTGTGTATATAATTTTGCATAAAACATTTACTGTGTGTGCATACTGTTAGATCATCAGTTCCCAGACACTGAAGAATTCACATTCCTTTGGAAATAAAGGTAAAGGTACCCCTGCCCGTACAGGCCAGTCTTGACAGACCCTAGGGTTGTGCGCCCATCTCACTCAAAGAGGCCAAGGGCCAGCGCTGTCCGGAGACACTTCCGGGTCATGTGGCCAGTGTGACATCGCTGCTCTGGCGAGCCAGAGCCGCACACGGAAACGCCGTTTACCTTCCCGCTAGTAAGCGGTCCCTATTTATCTACTTGCACCCGGGAGTGCTTTCGAACTGCTAGGTTGGCAGGCGCTGGGACCGAACAACGGGAGCGCACCCCGCCGCGGGGATTCGAACCGCCGACCTTTCGATCGGCAAGCCCTAGGCACTGAGGCTTTTACCCACAGCGCCACCCGCGTCCCTCCTTTGGAAATAGCAATCTCTTAAATATACCACCAGTATCTCAAACCTGATGAAAGGAGGGAAGGTGGAATCCACTAGTGCAAGTATTCCCTAGTGATGTGAGGTGAGAAAGTTCTCTGGAGAATATTCTCCACAAGCTGTAAATTCTAATGTAAGAACCAGTTTTACAACCCACATTTTAAAAAATCTAGTAAATAATAAGTCAAGCTGTGATATTGCCAGTGTAAGTAATGAATAATTATTTTTTTGATCCAGTTACATTACTGGGCATTGTAATTCACCATTGGCAGTTCTGAAATGTGAGCTACAGAAAATACTGTACCATGTAGATATGCTTATTAAAGAGCGTACTCATGTAGCGGACTTGTGGTTTGTTTGTTTTTATATTCCTTTTACTTTAAAAGCTACATTTCATACATACACAACATAATTAGAATTCAAAGTTGATGGTAAATATATGGCAGGCTTAGTGATTAACTTGAGTCATTCACGCTGAATTTTCAGTTTGAATTTGGTGCAAAAAAAATCAAAGAATGTGAATTCGCGGCATTGCCCCATTGAATAAAAGTATCTGTACACTTTTTGGTTGCCATCTGAACAAGTTTACCCATGAATAAACATGTATATTAACTAATTATATCATTTTCAATGCATTGAAATGAACATTCTCCTATTTCAAATGAAAATTCTCTAACATTCTCATATTGAGGATATTTTCGGGAATATTCTCCAAAAGATTATTCTCGAGAATTTAACATCACTAGTATTCCCTGAGTAGAGTTCAACTCGTGGTAAGTAAGGATGCAAGCCATTGTATTTATTTACACTCCAGAAAAGAAGAATATAAAATATAGAAATAAGCAAAACTGGAAATTCTAATTCCCTCAAAGTAACAGAGACGTGTGCATGACCATGTGGACTGAACCTGCCCTCATCAGGACATCACAGTAAAACAAAAAATAACAGACATTTTAAGGGTTAAAAATAGGCCAAACCTTTATTGATTAGGAATGCCAGTGAGTTTGGTATGGCATCGGGCTAGCCACCATCATCTTCAGCCCACCTGCTAGAAGAATCATAGCTGTCAACGTTTTCCCTTTTTTACGGGAAATTCCCTTATTCCGAATAGGATTCCTCACAAGAAAAGGGGAAAGTTGACAGCTATGTAGAAGAATACCATGGGTCAATGCTGAAAATCTGTGTTGGAAGGTTGAATGACCTTCCAGAATACTGGGTTGGGGGTGATGTGAACTGTTGGTGGAAGAAACTGTCAAAAATTGCTTCGTTTCCTCTGGCAGGAGTGTCCTGAGTTAAACCCACTCAGGGGATGATGCAAGCTCTGTATCCAGGTCCATATCTTTTCAAACCAAGCTGCCCTCGTCTGGCTGTTCTGCTGCCACTGCTTTAGAAAATCTCCTCCCAGGTTGCCCCTCCACTAACTCTGAAGGGGCGGGGTGAAAATCATAGTTCCCTCTTCCTTCGGTGGACATGCCAAGGCTGGTCTTGAAGACAAAGCAGGTTTGGAACCTTGCAGAGAGAGAGTTTTCCCTTCCTCAGTTTAGCAGCATTTTTTTCTTCCTTGTTGGAACCCACAAAAGGGATGAGTAACAACACAAATGTGTACAACGAAAGTTGGGGGGAAGGGTGCATGAGAAGCAGCTGGTGTATCTAGCTTGTTGCGCTCAAGACATAGCTAAATAAGTTGGGGCCAAAAATGGCATTGTCTTTCCAGGAGAAGCCATTTCTGTGTTGCATTGTTTGCTTTCACAAGGTATAGAGGAGCCAGAACTCTTGAAGCTAAATGGTGCTTTGGCCTCAAATCAAAGTCGCTGAATCACTGGCTTTCTTTGACATTTGTATGCAACGTTGTATTGTTTCAGAGATGCACTGGCTGTTATTGTGTAATGGCCCCAGTGGTATAAAACACACACCCAAGGAGTGGCAAGGGGATAAGTGTGGTGACTCACCAACCACAACAAAGCCCTTCCTGTCACTCAACACATACCTGCCAAGATGCAAAGGATATGAACCTGATGGGGACATGAGAACGATTACAGCCATAAACAAAAATTACATGGACTGCTAAGAAGGCCTACAGGTTAGAGTGTTGCATTTCTGAGACCAAAAGTTAAATGCCTAATCTGAGTAACAACCATGTAGATTTATATGGGGAGCTGTAAATAGATGGAGCGCCTAGGACTTGCAGAGACACCCAAATAGCTTTTATTGCAGCGGCTGTTTCTCATGTTACAATAAGGGACTAGGCCTTATTATACCCTTTTGCATATAATTTTTGGTACATAATAAGTTGATTGTTTTGTATTTTGCCAGGAGTTATTGAAGACGGGCTATGCAAGAGGCAATTTGCCAACAGTGTGGAACAATCTCCAAACATACATATATGTGGTAAACTGGGCACCTGTATGACATCTACACATGGCAGTCTACAGGACTGTCTGTGATGATTTGTATCTATTCATGGGACATGACACTGAAAGCAACCCTCAGCATTCGAGAAAAGCAGCAAGAAATCACATGCAGCTGACTTGCCCTTTCCTTCCCTGGGCTTCTGAGTCATATAAGCATATGATGAATTCCAGAAAAATTTCCATGCTGCTGAACTTGAGTTCGTCTGCAGGACTGGCAGACGGTCCTCAGTCTTCAAGCACAATTTCAATTGGTTTTCTCACAATTAAGATGGCACAACGTCACCATTGTGAAAGTTAAGTCCCACCCAAAGAAAGGTTGGGTTTGTCTGGACAGGTCTGTGGTCTTGATGACGTTTTATGTCTGAATCATAATTCCTTACATCAATGGAGTAGTGTATGGCGTCTCAGATTTCACAATGTGTTAAGTCACTTTTCAGTGGAATTCTCTTTGTTCTACCTGATTTTTGCATTTCCTGAACCATTATGTAAGCTGAAAGGCAGTTATCTATCATAATCCATACATGCTCATTTTTTCACCAACTCATTTTTTCACCCAAAAGAGAGAGAGAAAAAAAACTTATCAGGAAAGTGCACATAAAGACGCTCATAGTAGTGAGTAGGATGTACAAACTGCATTCTAGTAGGGAAAATTGCTTTATAGAATACCCATATTTGGAGGAAATACATTCATGGTCAGTTGGCTACAACAGTTGGCTACAGCCACCTAGCAGCTAGCTGTAACTACATGTCAAGAGTCAGACCAGAGAAAGCAGAGAGAACATAGGTGCCAACTCCTGGGAGCTGAGGTCCCTTTGCCCCCCCAAAAAATTTAAGGGGGTCAGGCCCCCCACAAAGTTTGTGGACATTGTAATAATTTATAATAATTTATTATTTATACCCCGCCCATCTGGCTGGGTTTCCCCAGCCACTCTGTGTGACTCCCAACAGAATATTAAAAATGCGATAAAACATCAAACATCAAAACATCCCTAAGCAGGGCTGCCTTCAGATGTCTTCTAAAAGTGAGATAGTTGGTTTTTTCCTTGACATCTGATGGGAGGGCGTTCCACAGGGCGGGTGCCACTACCAAGAATGCCTGGTTCCCTGTCTGGTTCCCTGTCACCTCACTTCTCACAGTGAGGGAACCACCAGAAGGCCCTCAGAGCTGAACGATGTGGGTGGAGACGTTCCTTCAGGTATACTGGGCCAAAGCCATTTAGGGCTTTAAAAGTCAGCACCAACACTTTGAATTGTGCCCAGAAAGCACATTGGGAGCCAATGTAGGTCTTTCAGGGCCAGTGTGATATGGTCTCAGCGGCCACTCCCAGTCACCAATCTAGCTGCCACATTCTGGAGTAGTTGTAGTTTTCAGGTCACCTTCAAAGGTAGCCCCACGTAGAGTGCAATGCAGTAATCCAAGCAGCAGATAACCAGAGGTTGCACCACTCTCGCAAGACAGTCTGTGGGCAGGTAGGGTCTCAGCCGGAGTGGGTAAACGGCTGCCCTGGACACAGAATTGACCTGCACCTCCATGGACAGCTGTGAGTCCAAAATGACTCCCAGGCTGCGCACCTGGTCCTTCAGGAGCACAGCTACACCATTCAGGACCAGGGACCATTGCCGTTCAAATGGTGTGTGTGCCAGGTGACTTGTGATCATTTATGCAAAGCAGTGCTTACCTGCTCCCCAAAATATATTTTATTCAAGTTGGCACCGCTAGGAGAGAGTGGCAGTTGCCAAGTAGGTAAGAGGGAAATGGGCAGGTATATTATGGTGAGGAAGGCTTACTGGGGCAGGATTGGAAACAGATAGATTCCCTGCAAGGAGTGGCCTTTGGCCCAATCAGTTTTTCTTTTGCAGCCTTTCAAAGCAGCTACAGATTGGAAAACCAATGTCAACACCATCCTTTCATGGCACTGCAAAGGTGTGACAAAGGGATAGAATTTGGTGACTCGCTGTTATATCCGGACATGTAACTAACTAAATATAGATAGGAAGGCTGCTGTCCTGTTCTCATTTACCTGGGGATAAGCCCCCATTGAACACAGTGGGACTCATTGCCAAATAAATATGCACAGGATTACATTGTAATTCTGTTTCCTAGGGGAAAAAATGTGTAGGCTTATTTGAAAACAAACAAACTCCGTGTTGATTCACACACTCCCTGGCTGCAGATTTAGTATGTACAAGGATGGAGACAGAAAAAGGACTGTCCAATCCCGACTCTTTGCTTTTGTACACATGCCAATCTTTTGTCACCCTCTTCCCAAGCCACACACATACACAAAACACACACAAACAAGAAAAAAAGCCCCGTGTAACTCTGGGCCCTTACTGATGGGAACATACTCTCTCTTTTTATTTACTCAGTGCAGAATCAAAGTTGGGCTTGTGTTTATTTAAGAGAAGAAAGCATGAAACCTGAATCGTACTCCACCATTAGTCACATACTGAAATAATATTTAGAATGCATCAGCCAATGCCAGGGGGAAAACATACAGCACAGCCAAGAAAACAAATATATGTATGTATTTTATTTTTAAAAAAATGTGTTTTCAATGAAAAAGTCTTCTAGACTTTGTTTCCCCATCTTTCTCATCACTTTGATAACCTACCTCCAAATCCAGCAATTTAGCTGTGATATTTGTGGGGTGTTTTTTTAATGTTTTGGAAGCACCTGAATAAAGTTTATTTGAGAGAGAGATGGAAAAAATGGAGATAGGCATTTTCAACTCTAAGATTGTTACCTCCAAGTAATAAGTGGCCTCCTTTCCAGTAATGGTCAGGAATAAAGAGGCCTTCCTTCCAGTAACGGTTATGGCAATCTTTATCCCAGTGTATCCAGTTTTTGGGTGTGGTGTAGGAAACCATAGCACAAGGTTTGGAACCACCCTGTGAACCTCAGTTGATGCCGAGCTACAGCTCCGATAATCCTTGACTGTTGGCCATGCTGTCTGGAGTTGATGTGACTTGGGACTCCCAAAATTCAGTGGTACCTCGGGTTACATACGCTTCAGGTTACATATGCTTCAGGTTACAGACTCCGCTAACCCAGAAATAGTACCTTCGGTTAAGAACTTTGCTTCAGGATGAGAACAGAAATCATGCAGCGGCGGCAGCAGCAGGAGGCCCCATTAGCTAAAGTGGTGCTTCAGGTTAAGAACAGTTTCAGGTTAAGAACGGACTTCCAGAACAAATTAAGTACTTAACCCGAGGTACCACTGTATCTGAAGGGTTCTCTATTCTAATGTGCCATCAGTAGAGGTGGGGGAAGAAATTCTGTGGAGTTTGCATTCAAAAGCCAATTTTATCACATCTGCACTTTTCAAAGCAGTGTAAGGACCAAAACTGAGCCAGCTTTCAAAATGTGAATTTTGTGAAGCAGTTCTCCAACCAAGCAACATTTACAAAAATGTATGTATTGGAGGAAAATGTGCCTACAAATTAATTTATTAGTAAAATAACACACAAATATGCAGTACATTCAGAGAAACTGCTTGCAAAACTGCATACAAATTGTATCTTTAGTACAAATCTACTAAAATCCTGGAGAGTTTTCATGAGGATTTAAAAAAAATAAATCACAAATTGCTGCGGAAATGTGGAGCATTGAATTTGGGTAACTGAAATTGAAAGATCCTTCCATTGCTAAACCAGTGAAAGAGATTGAAAGATTACTGCCTTTTCCTTGCCCACAACTCCTCTAATCTCCATCATATGGGACAACTTTCTCCTGAACAGTTTCCTTGTGAGTGGTCTCTTGCCAAATGCATATAGACTGCAGGAGCTATAATTATAGGGTTACCGTCTAGCATGTTTTACATCACATCTTCTTGGCATGTCCTTATTTAACTCGACTTTTCTTTTTTGTGGAAAGAATAGTCTACCTCCTGGTTGAATGAATGAATGAATCTTTATTTGCGTCAGCCATCGGCCATAGCAATAAAACAACAATACAATATGCAAAGAATAGAAATACACACACATACATCTAAAATACATAATATATGTAATACGTAATATATGTATTAGTCCGAGAGTGGATCTTATTCTGATTGCCCCAGCTAACCTTGCAACCTTTGCTGTCACCTGCTCATCTTGACCCACCAAGAAAAAGGACACTGTGGCAGTGGTTGGGCGACCCGGAATGGACAATAAAAGAGGGGCTATAGTCTCATTCCTCAAGTCTTTATAAAGAGTGCAAGCCAGAAGGGCATGTGCCACCGATTCAGTACTGCCATCTCCACACGGACTTAAGCATTTTTCATGTGGAATCTGTTGAAATCGCCTCTCAATTACAGCCAAGGGCAATGCATTCAATCTCGTGAGAGTAAAAGCGTGTCTATACTTTAGAATTGCTAGGTTATGCAGATAGGATGCCAGAGAGTCGAAATGGGAAGGTGGAAAATAGTCATACCACGGGCAAAATGTCCTTATTGTGGCCAAGTTGTTCTGATCCTCAGTATCATTTAGGCGCTGACAAATTAGGCTGTTTGTTTTACTCAAACCCAAAGTGAGTAGCTGTTGTGGTGATAAACCACAAGAGTGAACTTTTTGATAGACAATTTTAGTCCAGGCACTCTTGTGACAATCTTGCAGCACTAGGGATATTAGACCGGGGGGAATTTGAGTTTTTTTGACACCACAGCAATGGACCCATGGGGTCGGCCAGTTGTTGTTGTTTAAGAGAGCATATTATATATTTTTAAAATAAACCAAAACTTTAAAAATGGACAAATCGGGGGGGGGGGGAGGACCTCAGAAAAACATTGGCATCAGAGTACCCTATGGAATCTTTAAGTAATTTTAAAAGTATTTTTTAAAATGACAGTTGTGGGTGGGGCTGCTGCCCCCCAGCCCCTTTTGACATTACATTAATTTTAATGTGTCTGTACGCACATGCATCTTAAAATGGAAAACATTTGGAGGGGCCTTTCTTTTTTTGTAAAATATTTTTTTATTTGGTTTTACAAATTTGTTCACATTCGAAATCACAAATACTAAAAATTACACAAGATTCTTCCGAATCTTCAGACTCCCCTCCTCCCCTCCATGGGTTGTTTAGTTAACCTTTCCAGCTGCATACTATAAATCACTCTAATTTTTCAGTTCTCCCTTGTATCCAAACTCTATGTAACATTACAAGAGTTATTTAAGACCTGTTAAAGAGTTCAAATGTTTACAGTGGTCTCTCAAGTATAATATAAATTTCCCCCATTCTTTGCTGAAGTTTTGATTGTCCTGGTTTCTGATTTTCCTGGTTATTTTTGCCATCTCTGCATGGTCCAACATCTTGGTCTGCCCTTCCACTCTGGCAGGGACCTTATTGTCTTTCCAACTTTGGGCAACCAGCATCCTTGCAGCTGTTGTTGCATTCATAAACAGTCTTTTCTGGTCCTTTGGTATATCTGCACCTACAATTCCTAACAAAAAAAGGCTTCTGTTTATTTTTAAAACAAATGTTATTTTAAACATCCCCCCCCAATTCATTATATATCTCTTCCCATGATTCCTTTATAACTTTACAATTCCACCACATATGGTAAAAGGTGCTTTCCTTTTCTATACAATTCCAACAGATATTTGAACTTGTCCTATACATTTTTGCTAATTTGCTCGGAGTTAAATACCAGCGATACATCATTTCCATATGATTTTCTTTTAGTGTATAGCATGCTGTAAATTTTAAGTCCTCTTTCCATGACTTTGCCCATGCTGACAGCTGTATATTGCACCCAAAATCCCTTGCCCATTGTAACTCCCCCCCCCCCCTTCTTATTGTGGCAGCACAGTGGGAAACCTATAGCAGCAGGAAGAAATTGCTTCAAAATCACTTCCTTGTGTATCTTCAGAGCAATGCAACATCCCAATTTTCACATCTCTCCAAAGCTGATCAAGGGAGTACAGGCCAAGGGAGGTGGCATCAATGGGCTTGCTCTGCACACTGTGCTAAAGGATCCTTCTTTTAAAGGTGAAAACCATTGTCTACCTCAACATTTGGGGTAAGCAGCAGCTATGGCCTCCCCCTCTACAAAGATTCCAGAGAAACTTATTTCCCCTTCTTCCAACCTCAATACATCCCCTTGAGTGATCAGACCCTTGAAAAGAATTTCAGCCCAGAACTGGTACTGATGGCTATGAGGGAAGTCAATTAGAGATGTGACATAAGATAAGTGTGCAAGAGTCAAGGGTTGGATCTAACTAAGGCAGAAATTCCTTGTTGTTGTTGTTTTTTAGTCATTTAGTGATGTCCGACTCTTCGTGGCCCCATGGACCACAGCACGCCAGGCACTCCTGTCTTCCACTGCCTCCCGCAGTTTGGTCAGACTCATGCTGGTAGCTTCAAGAACACTGTCCAACCATCTCGTCCTCTGTCATCCCCTTCTCCTTGTGCCCTCCATCTTTCCCAACATCAGGGTCTTTTCCAGGGAGCCTTCTCTTCTCATGAGGTGGCCAAAGTATTGGAGCCTCAGCTTCAGGATCTGTCCTTCCAGTGAGCACTCAGGCCTGATTTCCTTAAGACTGGATAGGTTGGATCTTCTTGCAGTCCATGGGACCCTCAAGAGTCTCCTCCAGCACCAGAATTCAAAAGCATCAATTCTTCGGCGATCAGCCTTCTTTATGGTCCAGCTCTCACTTCCATACATCACTACTGGGAAAACCATGGCTTTGACTATACGGACCATACAGCAATTCCTTACCCAGAAGCAAGTCCCACTGAACTCAACAGAGCTTCCTTCTGAATAAATGTGTATAGGATTGTACTGCACATTTGCTCATATCAAAATCAATGGGACCTATCATGACTAATTGACCAATGGGTGCTAAGGTCAACTAAGTCTGGACACAACCCGAGAAATGCGAGTGTTTTGCTGGAAAGGGTGATTTGGTCCTATGATGGAGGCATTCCCCTTGGCTACCAGGCTCAATTCAAGGTGCTGCTGCTCACCTATAAAGCCCTAAACTGATTAGAGCCAAGATATCTGAAAGAACACCTCCTGTATGAAACTGAGTGCAGGTTGGAATCATCATTGGATACCCTGTTCTATGTTTCACCATCCCATGAGATTTGGTTGATGGAGGCTATGGCAATAGGACTTTTCCTGTAGCAAGATGTTGAATTCTCTACCATAGGAGATGAAATCAGCCCCATCCCTGATGCTCGTTTAGGCCAGTAGTGAAAATGTTCTCATTCCATGTGGTTTTTAATATACGGCTGAAAATTTTGCATCTGCAACATTATAAGGTTTCAGCTTTAATTTTACAGGCTTTAGTTTAACTGTGACTTAATTACGTTTGGTTTGGTTCTTTTAGGCAAACCACTATGGGGGTCCCCAAAAGTGGCTAAATAATGTTTATTGCCATTACATAAATAGAATACTTCCCTATTTTAAATGTAGATGAAAATCTGTTTCAGGGAGGGATCATTCACGCTGGCATGTTATATAAGAAAGATTCCCTTGGGTATAAATAAACTAAGGTGGGATTTGTAGATTATTAGAAGCCTGAACGCAGCAGAATACATTTTAACTTTAAAGGGTTTTTCTCTTAATTGAATAAATAATACATTAAAATACCAAAGTTTCCTCCACTGGGCCCCAGTAACCAAAGCAAACACAGGAAAGAGTAATGAATTTCAGAACCCATTACCTCGGAAAGAGAATCAGGTGGCTCCTTTGATGAAAAGTGAAAATCACCTCAAATCAAGCATGCCTGTACACAGCTCATCTTCGGGCTGAGTGCTTGCATACTTTCCTCTAGGCACATTCAAATGTAACCTGGTTTGACAAGTTGTGCTGGACAAATGCCAGGCTAGCAAATCTACATCTCTTAATCTACCCAGCTAATATAAACATACTTTTGCACAATCTCTTTCTCTCCCCCCCCCCCATTAAATGTGTTGTTTCTTTGTTGGCATGTTCCCCTTCCTCCTACCTTTTTTCTAAGCCAGGTATGGCTAACGTCTATCTTCTCAGAGGGTTTTCTATTCTCCAAATCAGTCTCACACAATCTGCAACCCTACAGACTTCCATCACCATTGACTAGTGCCTTTCTTTCAGCCAGAACTCAGTGCCATTGCCATTATAAGAGAACGAGGGAGGTGAGTTCCAGCACCTCCTTTCCCCCCCTAGAAAAATAGCACTGCTCTGGTTTCAGTGTTCCGTTGTGCCATAAACGGCTTAGTCCTCCTGGCCACATGACCTGGAAAAACTGTCTGCGGACAAATGCCGGCTTCCTCGGCCTGTAAAGTGAGATGAGCACCACAACCCCAGAGTTGTCTGTGACTGGACTTAACTGTCAGGGGTCCTTTACCTTTACCTTTGACCATCGGCCATCCTACCTGGGGCTGATGGGAAGATGGAATCCAAAAAGATCTCGAAGGGACCAGGTCAGGGAAACCTGCCTCTTTGAGCAGGAAGCACATTTTGTCACACAGATGTAAAGGCTTTGTCCATGGTGGAGTTGATGCACGTGAGCATAAATGGTATCTCGGGTTACAAACACCTTGGGTTACAAACACCTTGGGTTACAAACACCTTGGGTTACAAACTCCACTAACCCAGACTAGTGCCTTTTGTTAAGAACTTTGCCCCAGGATGAGAACAGAAATTGTGCAGTGCCCGCATACCTGTGAAGAAAAGTTAACCTGCAAAACCTGTGAAGAAAAGTTTTTCTTTTAAAAAGTATCATCCTTCTACAAACAGTCACAGAACTGTTTAAGAAGACCACCTTGCTTTCAGTTCTTGTTGATCCAGGACAGAAATGAGCCCCTTGAATGAAGTAGGTCACATCCCCCCTCCCCAAAATAGTTAGGATGAAGAAATGTCATTATTGTTGATGACAAGGAATGGCCTCATACTGCAGAAAGACAGGTGTAACTGTCTCGACAAGGTGGTGGGCTTATGCCGAGCCAAGATGTCTCTTGACTACAAGGGGTGAAATCATAATCAAATGCCTCTGCAGATATATATAAATGGAATGCCAGAATGCCTAGGCTAGAAACCTTCTTGCTCACATGATAATTTCCCATTTCGTGGAAGTAAGAATATTAGTCGTAGCAGTAAAGGTAAAGGGACCCTTGACCATTATGTCCAGTCGTGACCAACTCTGGGGTTGCGACGCTCATCTTGCTTTATTGGCCAAGGGAGCCGGCATACAGCTTCCGGATCATGTGGCCAGCATGACTAAGCCGCTTCTGGCGAACCAGAGCAGCACACGGAAATGCCGTTTACCTTCCCGCCGGAGTGGTACCTATTTATCTACTTGCACTTTGTGCTTTCGAACTGCTAGGTTGGAAGGAGCAGGGAACGAGCAACGGGAGCTCACCCCGTCGCGGGGATTCGAACTGCCAACCTTCTGTTCGGCAAGTCCTAGGCTCTGTGGTTTAACCCACAGCGCCACCCGCGTCCCACTAGTAGTAGCAGTAAGAAGTGCTATATTGACAGGTTTACTATCTCAGTGGCAAAAAAGGTGGAGGCTCTACTGTCGGCATTTCACTCCCAAACATCATGTTAAAGCTTTCATTACTGAACTGCCACAGATGTATATCTTGTGTAACAAAGTGAAGTCAGTCATGAACTGACTTTCTTAGCAACGCTGCTGGCTTGGCCTTTGGGCTGTCTGAACTGCTTCCGATTCTCTCGACTTGCCTCAATTTCCTACCTTAAATTGCTCCAGGTGATGGTACATATAATTATACTTATAAAGGCATCCTAAATGCCACTGCAAATTATAGCATTGACTGCAGGCCCTGCGCCACTTGCTAAAGGAGTAGGAGCTCTGCTGGTTTAAGTGGAACACCTATTGCACATGAGCAGATGCCGCAGCTTGAGAAGGAGGGTGATTTCATGCTTGTGTGTCCATCACTTGATGATTAAAGATAATGCATTGATTATTTGCATGCATGAAACTGTCATCACAGATCAAACGTTCCACAATCAGCACTTTCATATCAGCGCAGGTGCAGTAGTAACAACCCACAGAAAGTTAATCATGCTTATGTCCCATTTAAATTAATGGAATTGAAGTCAGTGGGAGCCGGTTTAACCTGTTGATTTGCAATGGGATTAAGCACAAAAACCTTTCTCTGAATTGGGGCCAGCCAGGAATTTTCAGTGGACTGATGTAGGCAGTGCCAAGCCTTCAAGTGATAAGCCAGCAAGTTGCAGGACATAGAGCGATTTCAGAGTTATAAATAAGAATCGAGCCAAAATCATTACATTGGTACCTTGGTTTACAAACTTAATCTGCTATGGAAGTCTGTTCTTAAACCAAAGTGTTCTTAAACCAAGGTGTGCTTTCCCATAGCAGCAGGGGACTCAATTTACAAATGGAATACACTCAACATGTTCTGTTTCCAAGGCAAAGTTCACAAACCAAAACACCTCCTTCCAGGTTTGCAGCATTCTGAATCCAAGTTGCTCATAAACTAAGCTGTTCTTAAACCAAGGTACCACTGTACTGTGCTTCTGTGGATATTTCTCTGTCTGTCTGTCTGTTTCTCTCTCTCTCTCTCTCGCGCTCTCTCTCTCTCTCTCTCTCTCATTAAGTCACATTATGGCTCTTCTGAAAATTTCACCTAATAATCATTAAATGAAAGGACAATGTATAGATATGTGTATTTAGTGGAGATTTCAAATTGATGTTCACAACCTCTTGTCTACATTATAACCATGCGTAGAACTGTACTGGTAGTATAGTTAGAGTCCTTTTAAAAGCTTCATGAAGCTCCCACAGTAAGTCTACTGCATGTTTTCCTACTGTAAAACTAATCTTTGAGTTTAACATTTTATTTCGTTGCTGCTGATAGTTCCTGCAAACTCCTACCACTTCCCTTGAAATATGGCGTGCCAATCCTCCTCCTTTATTTCTGTAGACATTTTCTCTCATTTCCATACGAAGGCACTGCCTATTCAGAATGCTCATGGGGGAGGGGGGGAATGAGCATGCAATTTTTGCAATCCACATCTGAATCATTCCTGCATGTTCCATGCATATATTATCATATAATTCAGTCGGCTTGAGTGTGCCTCAGGTTTCCCATCCTGCAATGCACACCTGTCTCTGTTATTGTTGTGAATCAGATGTGCAATTAGTTTAATTGGGCATCAGCTTGCACATGCGGATCAGATGAGCCATATATTGCACTTGCTTATCTGCAACAGTAAATATGGGATTTTCACAACGTAAGTGGAAAATCACAAGCATTTGTGGCATGATGTCAATGGCTGTCATCAATGGGGGAGCTGAGCAAGTGAGGTGAAACCAAGAAGCTCATTGTGGAGCTATTAAACCCAGAAGGGTCCAGCAGATACTGAATTATCTTCTCACTGCCAGCTCTTCCTCTTTCTTATCAGCTGCTGGATCACTACTTACAGCAGATAAACAGACACACTCACATCGATTCTGAGCTTTCCACCAGGTCCTCTTCCACCCTCATTCTTGAAGGGTTCAGTCTGTGGTCAGAGGGTCTATCAAGGGATCCAGGTGGGACTCATCCATAAGATGACGAACTTCAGACTGCCTTGGGTTTGAAGGCAGACCCAAATTATGGACAGATGCCCAGCTAGAGAAAATCTGTCATACTTGTTGTATGCTCACCTGGCCAGTGGCAGTATAAGTGGAGGCAGGTTTTGCGAGTGCCTCCTGGAGGAGAATATAAGACACATTAACCATAATGTACAGCTACACATCATGCTAACATTGACTAGGGGTATGTGTGGGCATAATAGCCTATATAAGCTGAGGCCAGGCCTCTTCATTCTTCATTGCACCTACCCAAGTTCCCTTAAAAAAGAGTTTGATCCAAGTCTGATTTGGATTTTTTGATTTTTGATTCATACTGTGACACTTAAGCGGGTGGTGATACAGAGTTAGAACTGGAAGCTAGATGTTAAGTTGGTCACAATTGACAGGGTTGTGCAGGGGGGAAGATCAATAGTATTTGGTGGCAGTCAGAAGGACTTGTAAGGTGAGGTGGGACTCTAGAGACTTACTTACATATCAGGGCTGTGGGCTGAAGAGCAGGGTATGGGTTCCTTTGGGGCCAATCTGATGCTGTGGGGTTTGGGAAAGTGTGGCTCACGGAAGCCTCTGTCAAAACCCAAGTAGATATGGCCATTGGGAAAAGGGTAGTGTAATGATGACCCCAGGGCCCAGGGAAACAGGCAGAGGGCCTTCTTGGTAGTGGCACAAAGCCTGTGGAATGCCCTCCCATCAGATGTCAAACAGATAAGCAACTATTTGACTTTTAGAAGACATCTGGAAGCAGTCCTGCATTCAGGGGAAGTTTTTAATGGTTGATGCTTTTCTATGTTTTTAATATTTTGTTGGGAGCCGCCCAGAGTGGCTGGGGCAACCCAGTCAGATGGGTGACGACTTCTTCTTCTTCTTCTTCTTCTTCTTCTTCTTCTTCTTCTTCTTCATATTACTGGTAAACAAGTAAATTCAGAATTAAACCCACACATGTTAGGTTGCACTAAAGTTGTGACTAAAGTTAATAAATTGTAAGGTAAAAAGTAAAAGGTAAAGGTAAAGGATGCCTGGACAGTTAAGTCCAGTCAAAGGTGACTATGGGATTTCACACTCATCTCGCTCTTCAGGCCGAGGGAGCCAGCGTTTGTCCACAGACAGCTTTCCAGGTCATGTGGCCAGCATGACTAAATCACTTCTGGTGCAACAGAACACCGTGATGGAAACCAGAGTGCATGGAAACACCATTTACTTTCCTGCCGCAGCGGTACCTATTTATCTACTTGCACTGGTATGCTTTCGAACTGCTTGGTTGGCAGAAGCTGGGACAGAGCAACGGGAGCTCACCCCATTGCAGGGATTCAAACTGCTGACCTTTCCGTTGGCAAGCCCAAGAAGCTCAGTGGTTTAGACCACAGCGCCACCTGCATCTTGTCTCTTTATTCCACAGTGCTCTCACAAAACGTGTATTGAAATCAACAGGTGAAGCTGTTGTGTTTAACTTGTATTTGTGTTTTATTATATTTATAGATAATAGATGATAGATAGATAGATAGATGATAGATAGATAGATGATAGATAGATAGGTGATAGATAGATAGATACCGATAAGTAGATAGATAGATAGACAGATAGATAGATAGATAAATAAGATATAGATAATGGTTGGTTTAAATTGTTGCTAGTTGCTCCAAGTGATGTGTAGGCACCAAAAGTGAAGGATATAAATGTTTACATAAGCTGAAATTCCATTAATTTAATGAGACTTAATTGGAGCTTCTGAGAACTGGAGACATCGAGCACACTTTTAACAATCAGTTTAAAAAAGTAAAAAGGGAAGGGGCTTACTGATAGCTCAGATGAAGCAGTGGAACGAGCTGGCTGATCTCAGTAGCTGCATGCCACGCCTGGACTTTGAGGAACTTTAAGGAGGGAACTTAACATTTCTGGAAGCAGTCAAAGGAGTTCATTATGCAACCTGCACTCCTGGTATTTCTTCTTCTACAGTGAGTGGGCATGATAGTAAACTAGGTTGCCATAGCAAAGTAGATGTCAGGACTAACAGTGCCTTTGAGGGGGGAAAAGAAAACACCATCAACAACGCTGATTTACTATGGACCTTCTCCTGATGCGTTTGGAGAGACAAACGTTTTCTGTAAAGTTGGCAAGACTAGTGGGTGCCAGATGATAATTGATACAGGCCCTGGAGGCAGAAGCTCAAGCCAGGACTTACTCTTTGTTAATCACTAGGGCTGCGTAAAGGCCAGATGCAGTGTGTAATTAAGCCAGACTATTGCAAAGGAGGAAGCGAGTCACGTGGTGGAAAGGTATTTTCTTCTTGGCAGGCCACACCAACACTGGAGGCAAGCTTGGGAAGCTGTCATGCTGTCACTTCAAGTGCATTCCTGTGTGTAGGCGGCTTGAAAAATAAGCTGGATACAGCAAAACAAACAAATGAACAATATCTGTGAGGGGCAGAGGAGGCCAGTGTATGGGATCAGCAGAATGGAGAGGTAAAGGTTTTCGGAGGGCTCTGCCCCTTGCCAATGGGCGGCTGAGTGTTTGACTGCTTGCCCAGTGGAGTGAACCAGGAATAAAGGCTCAGGTTTGCACTCTCCCTGCTGTGCTATGTTTCTACATGCAAAGCGCTTTCATTGTGTGGGAACTCTGGTACATGCAAGCTCTTTTCTCCAGTCTGATGCAATTCAGTGAAAGAAGAATTTGACCGGTTGGTTCTGTTGGCCATGTTTACTGGCCCAGTGAGATAAACAAAAACATGGTGTTGTTTTTAAAGGCAACTCATCTCTTAGGCTGGGTCTAGACACATCAAATAAGGGTTTCGGTTGTAAACTCATACAGGGCAACCCGGTAGGGAAAGATGGGACTCCACAGCGCCATCTGGTGTCACAGTGTTATCTCACATATACAATACATGTCAAATGCTTTTTCTTTACCAATCTAGATGAGTCTTTAGTCTCTCAGATCTGACTAAGAATCAGCTTAAGTTGTGGAAAAAGTATTTCAATAGATGGGGCAATTGCAACGGGGGAGTTGGAGAACGTACAGTTTTAGTAATGTGTGCACACATATTGTAAATGTAAAAGGGATACTCTGAACTGGAGCTTCATTAACTTATAAATGTTTGCTCCTCATTTGACCATGTCTTGCACTTTGATGCATCTTATCTGAACAGGCTGTTTTTCTTTTTAAACAAGTTTTGTATTCAACTTGATGTTGTGTGATATAAACCTTCTGTCTTCGTGTCTGTAACAGCAGACATGCATGTAAAAGTCACTGGATACTGTAGTCAATGATAGAAGAACATGCATTCGATGACATTAGGCACAGATGTTCCTGTTGAATTTAGATTGAAAATGAAAGACTATGTGGAACATAAAGAGACCACTTTTTTAATGGTTACTATTTAAAACATAGAAACAAACTTTTGAGAGTGGAAGCTATCCCAGTGGGTCTTCTCTGAGTAGTACTTAGTTGGATAACACCCAATATAACTTCGTAGCAAAAGTACATGCGACAATGTTAATAATCTCAATTGGATGTCCATTCTGATAAAGAGACAGTGGGGTGAGGAAGAGAGATTCTGAAGTAGCTGATGCCCTCCTGTTGTTTTGAACTACAATTCCCATCAGCCCCAGCCAGCTTGGGTAATGATAGATGACGACAGGAACTGTAGTCCAAAACACAGAGGGCACCCCTCCTCTGAACTATTGAGAAAATCTATATTCATGTACTATTACCAAGGCTGCAGGCACATCAGAATAACTAAAACCTTGCTTACATAAGCAACAGATGATGTGGTACAATTGTTCCTGAACTGTAGGACTTCAGACAATTAGGCTGAATAAAAGGAGAGAAGTTAATTTTCACACATGCTTCTCTTCTCAGTATTGAAAGACAAGCATGGCAAGCACTGATCTTTCATGGGTGGCTTCAAAGGTGTTTTCTTATACCAGAATCATTCATTTGTGTTCACCTTCCTCATTGACAACTGAGATCACCCATGTAATCGGGTCAGGAATGGTTGGTTTCACTCTAAATCTGCTTTGTTTGCCTGCAGTGGTGTCAGCACACACTAGCTTCATTATCAACTTTGCTTTACGATCTTTGATGGGCTGGGGTCACTTTACAAAGGGGGGTGGGAAGGCCTATCAAGAAGTGGGAAATGGTGCCATCTTTCTACTATCAAAGGGTGAAGAGAAAAGAAGAACCTTCTCAGGCATAGGATCTCTTCACACAGAAAAGCACAATGGATGAACATTTAGACAGTAAATTAGTTAACCAAGAATGGTTGACTTTGCCACATTACAGCTTCATTTTAAAACAAATCTCCTTAAATATTTGAAGCTCTGGGCATCTTCCCCCCTTTGTGCCCTCTTCCTCTTCTAGAAATGAAACCACCATCTCTCTGGGTTCCCATCAGTTGGACGAATTACTCCAGGAAACAAATCAAGGTTTCAAAGCTTATTACATATTTTGATACTACCCACAGATGCTCTTTTTACAACTTACAATAATTGAAAATAATAAAAGTGGGAGGAGTTCATATTAAATTCAGCTGAACTCATACTTATTGCCATCTGGTTCAATTTCCAGTTTGGCTCTCTTGGCCTTTACTCTACACATAGAGCTTTGAGTATTATATTCATTTGAAGTGAGCCTCATAGCCATTTGAGAGATTTTGTTCCTAGGGCTGGGCTAAATTTCCATGATGTTTGATTTGATTTTTTCGGCGAAAAAAGTTTCTGCAGGGCTGTGAGGGAGAGGAGGCATGGAAATGCTTTGCCAGCCACCTACGTTCTGTTTCTTTAGCGTATATTTCCATACCTCTTCTCTGTCATTGTTCACCCAACTTTTTGCTGCTTGGGAAAGCAGAGAGAACTCAACATCTCCCTTGTTGAGGAAATTCAGCAGTATTTTCTGTGTGTTGGGCCATGTGCATCTGAAAGTGCAGCTAGAAGTGAATATTGTTCCTTGGCACTGTGTTCAGTGGGATGCATCTTTGCATGCACATCATAATGTCAGAAGGAATCATGTGTTGCCTCTTCCACTCACCCTTTGCCAACATTTTTGCATTCCATCGAAAGGGAATACGAAGAATTGCAAAAAGAAAAGGCTGGGGTTATTTGCGGGAAGGGTGAAAGTGTTTAGGAAATGCAACTCTCTTTCTTACTGGATTTTAACTGTCATACTTTTAATTTCATGAAAGAGTTTTCAACCATCTAATGCAGTTTCCCAAACTTGGGTCTCCAGCTGTTTTTCGACTTCATTTCTCATCATCTTTTGGACTACAACTCCCACCATCCCTAGCTAGCAGGACCAGTGGTCAGGGATGATGAGAACTGTAGCTGGAGACCCAAGTCTGGGAAGCCCAGATCCAATGTGTCTCCATTGTTTATGGGCATGTTATATAATTAGTGTAATGTACAGGCAAAGTGCAGGGAATAACACACAAGTGTTTTGTGGTGGGGCTGGACTGTGGCAAGCATTGTGGTAGGAACTGGGAGCCAAGAGACAGGCCAGTAGCCAGAACCAACCAAGGAGTGAAGCAGGAAGCAGGACCAAAAAAACCCCACAGGAGTTAGACCAACCAAGAATCCAGAAAAATGTCAGAGCTCAGAAATATATTGTTGCTCAAGCAAGGTTCCATTGGCAAAGGAAGCCCTTAATATTATTTCCTGCCTAGAAAAATCCACTGGTGAAGCTTAGGGGCCAGATTCAATCCAGAAGGGTCTTCAGGAAGAGGACTGCCACTTGCATGTCAGTAATTCACCACACAGGGCAGCAACACAGAGAACACAGGTAGTTTCTCTTCATTTGTGTATTACAATTATATCCTACTTTTTAACCAAAATAATCCCAAAGCCTTTCGGAAATTAATAGCAATCCTAATGCAAGATCCACAGTGCCCTAAAACCTGGGAAATCTCTAGCTGGAGTACTGCTGGTTTTGAATTAGTAAATCCTTCTGGCAGTCTGCAACAGTGGCTGGCATGAAGGGAATCCCTGATACAGAAGGAAGTGCTGGGTCATTATGAATAATTTGCTGAGCTTTGATGAGTAATTGATTTTATAGAATGATTTACCAATCAAAGAGGATTACACTTTGAAGACTGACTGAGAACAATGTGTGACTTGCGTTGGTGCGTCTAAGGGAATGTGCAACAGCACTTTGTTGAATCAGCCTTTTTTAGTTTTGCTTCATTGTCGATGTGTGCTGTATAATAAAAAGAATAAGTTATCAACTGTAACCTGGTGCACGCATATATATATATTTGTGTTTGCTGAAACATATATTCCCAAAACATATTACGATATATGGTATTTAAACAATTTTTTTAACATTGTGTTAAAAAAATTGGAAGCTTTGTTATGAAAATGATCACTGTATTTATTGGGCTTCTGGTTCAATAATGGGATACTTTCATTACATGCATTTTCCAAGACATAGGCGTTGGTCACATGATATGCATCATCAGCTATGTCTTCCTTAAGACTGTTAATTCTTCTGGTATGCAAAGGATCAGTATATGTTCCCCAGCTTGATAACTTGCCCTTGTAGGCAAGACTGTGCCCTTCATCACACCTGAGTCACTGATATATATTCTAGAAAAGGCTACAGAAACAGAGAATCAGCCTTTATCATTAACGGTGTGTTATTTCTAAAGCAGGTTCTACTATGCAACACATTGCCTCACGAAGCAGGGACAACCATTCCAGATTAATCCCTGCATATTTGGTCATGTCAGCATAAAACAGGAAAGAGCCCTGCTTTCATTCCTGGGTAAGGTCAGATTGTGGTGAAAGAGGAATCTAGGGTGTATTTTTTTAGTTTTTTATATACATCTTTATTAGTTTTTTTAACATATAATTTCCAACAATAATATAACATAACTTCTTATCCTATACAGTGGTACCTTGGGTTAAGTACTTAATCCATTCTGGAGGTCTGTACTTAACCTGAAACTGTTCTTAACCTGAAGCACCACTTTAGCTAATGGGGCCTCCCACTGCTGCCGCGCCACCAGAGCACAATTTCTGTTCTTATCCTGAAGCAAAATTCTTAACCCGAGTTAATATTTCTGGGTTAGCAGAGTCTGTAACCTGAAGCGTATGTAACCTGAAGCATATGTAACCTGAGGTACCACTGTACAAGATTTTAGACTTCCGTCAACACCTCTGATGATTTCCCATTCTTTATCACTTATTCTGCATTTCTTAATTTCTCTATTACACTTAATTATCATTAACTAATAATTCTCCTCATAGTCTTTCTTGCAATATTTCAAATAGTCCTCATTACAGAACTTCTTACAGTCCTACTAGCATAATCTGTTCATTACAATTGCTTTTCAATAGTTCATATATTTACTCCAGTCTTCTAAGAATCTCTGTTTATTCGATTTATGAATCGCTTCCGATAATAACATCTCAAAGCGATTTCCACTCAGTTTTGCCCCAGAATTTTCCCTGAAGCAAATATGGATGTTTCTGCTTTGATGAATCACCAAAGGATTTTTAGTGACACAAAAACAGATTATGAATAAAACTACTGAAATTTTTCCACAGGGGAGAGGAGGGGTGATTGATGGTTTGCGTCAACCTAAGTCATCATTTTGACCTAAGGGGAATTTTGGGGGTGAATTCTTGGTTGGGAAACACAAAGATATTTCTGAACAAATTTTCTAGAAAATGTATCAGGATTTGAGATTATCAGTGTTGGTGAACAAACTTCCATGAAAGACTGTTCCCCCAGAACCATGACTCTTCTCTACATGAGAGAATCAGGTGTGTTCTAGGCTGCCCTAGGTTTTCTTTATTTGTTCAGTTAATAATAATAATAATAATAATAATAATAATAATAATAATAATAATAATTTATACCATGCCCATCTGGCTAGGTTTCCCCAGCAACTCTAGGTGGCTCCAAACAGAATATTAAAAACACGATAAAACCTCAAACATTAAAAATTTCCCTAAACAGGGCTGCCTTCAGATGTCTTCTAAAAGTCAGATAGTTGTTTGTTTCCTTGACATATGATGGGAGGCATTTCACAGGGCGGGCACAACTACCAGTGTGAGAGCCAGTGTGATGTAGTGGTTAAGAGCGGTAGACTCATAATCTGGTGAACTGGGTTCGCATCTCCGCTCCTCCACATGCAGCTGCTGGGTGACCTTGGGCTAGTCACACTTCTCTGAAGTCTCTCAGCCCCACTCACCTCACAGAGTGTTTGTTGTGGGGGGGGGGGGAAGGAAAGGAGAATGTTAGCAGCTTTGAGACTCATTAGGGTAGTGATAAAGAGGGATATCAAATCCAAACTCTAAATCCAAACTCTACCAGGAAGAGCCTCTGCCTGGGTCCCTGTAACCTCAGTGAGGGAACTGCCAGAAGGCCCTCGGAGCTGGTCCTCAGTGTCCGGACTGAACGAGGGGAGTGGAGATGCACCTCCAGGTATAATGCGTAAAGGAGAGATTGATTAGCTTTCTCCTTGGAGAGCCACATGAGGTCTTAATGGGAAAGATGAGCAAGGATTGGAAACCTGTGGTCCTCCATCTGTTGTTTGGCTCCAACGCCATCAGCCCCAGCTAGCATGACCAACCTGGGGGTTATGGGAGCTGAAGTCCCAACAGCAGAAGAAGGACCACAACTTTGTCACCCCTGCTTTACATTTCCCACCTGATGACACAAAAAGCAGCAGCGTGAATTTGTTTGCACATATCATTCTCAATGTTTCCAGTGCGATCTAAAATGCCTGGAGCATCTTGCTCAGTTGGGTTCCGTTCTTAATTGCTAGTGATGCTGCAGCCTAAAATTATTTCATCTCGGTGAATTGAAGTGGACGTCTGGTGATTTACTTTGAGGCACACCAGGCCTGACCATAGCAAGACTTGGCACTATCCATGTGAGTTTCACGGTTTGATCAGGCAAAGAAAGTGAAGGAAGCAAACTTGTTGCATCTGTTTCTCTTCTGCCACCCACTCTCCAGTATACAGACACGCGGGACTTGCTCGTTGCTTCTTTTCTGTATAGTGTAAGCCATTTGGTCACTGATGCATCTCTCTCAAAATTTCTCAATTTTAAAGAATGCTATCATAATCCAGATTTTCAAATGTCCCGATACACAAATGGAAATAGGTTTTCTTTTAAACGGTGCCAAACATGTGTGCTGAGACAACAGATTGTGGGAACCAAAATCACAGATGATTTTCAGGGATATTAATGCACCCAGTCTCTCTTTATTCCCCTATTGAGCTCAATGGGAAAAGACCACCTACAGGCTGAATCCCTCCATCTGCAGGGCCTGGAATTTTTATAAATTGCTTGGCTTGCATGACTTGCAAAGGGGTTTTTAGCACCCAGATGTTTAAAATCATACAATCAAAGGGAACCATTTTACTATATAAAAACAATATTGAAAGCAAAACACTCCAGCACTAGAAGAAGTCAAAGTTTATGGCCTGACTGAACCTCTGTTGTTGCCATACGCATCACACTGCCCCATGGGAACAGATAAACATTTGTCAAGGTGAATAGGCCTTTAATGGAGACACCTCCTTTGAAGCCTTTGCCCTGCAGGTGTCTTTGAACTCAGAAGTTTACACTCAGTGTGTGAAGCATCTACATCTCTGAAATCAGCCCTGTAGCATTGCTAATTTTGCTTATGAAATTTCTGCGGTTTACTTATTTAAAGTGATTGAACAGTCCAAGGCACTTTTGACATCTTCCCCCAGAGAAAGGTGTCAGCCTGAGGGTCACATTGCCTTCCAAGGTGACCTTGCAGGGTCCACATGCTAGAGGTGAGTGAAGACAGAAGCAAAAATCAACTGGAGCAATGAATGCAATTTTTACCTTTGTACAGCTGGCTAGTTTCTCTGCCTATCCTCATTCAGGCAAGCAAGAACTGTTATCAGTTTGAAGGTGACCCGGAAACTACAACTAATCCAGAATGCGGCAGCTAGACTGGTAACTGGGAGCGGCCGCCGAGACCATATAACACCGGTCTTGAAAGACCTACATTGGCTCCCAGTACATTTCTGAGCACAGTTCAAAGTATTGGTGCTGACCTTTAAAGCCTTAAACGGCCTTGGTCCAGTATACCTGAAGGAGCGTCTTCACCCCCATCGTTCTGCCCGGAAACTGAGGTCCAGTGCCGAGGACCTTCTGGAGGTTCCCTCGCTGTGAGAAGCCAAGTTACAGGGAACCAGGCAGAGGGCCTTCTTGGTAGTGTCACCTGCCCTGTGCAACGCCCTCCCACCAGATGTCAAGGAGAAAAACAACTACCAGATTTTTAGAAGACATCTGAAGGCAGCCCTGTTTAGGGAAGCTTTTAATGTTTAATAGGTTATTGTATTTTAATATTCCGTTGGAAGCCGCCCAGATGGGTGGGGCATAAATAATATATTATTATTATTATTATTATTATTATTATTATTATTATTATTATTATTATTATTTGCATTCCAGCCAGGCAAAAACCACTCAAGTAAGGTGAGAACGAAAGCAGGTGAGGGGTGTGGCCTAGGGAGAGGGTGTCTGTGGCTGGGCAGGCCTGAAGAAGAGTCCCAAATCAGGCAGAGAAGCCTGGAGGGCTACATTTGGCCCCTGAGTCTGAGTTTCCCAACCTGTCTCTTAGATGGATATAGTACAAGAAAGAGGTTTGTCTAGCTCAATGGCTCATGCAACATTGGACAATCAAAGGCAGACATGGTTTTTCCTGTTGAAGGCAGCCATTATGTCTACCCCCAGCAGCACTTCCTGTGAGCAGCACCCTGCTCACCCCCCACACCCGGTCTATGGGTTCATAATAATTCATTTTACCCTAAGTCACAACCCACAGGTTTTCTGTATGTTTGCAGGAAAGAGGGACAATGGTATTACACAATGGGTGAGCACCTTAAGGGGCTGAAATGGTAAAGGGAGAATTGTCTCAACCAAACCTCTTGTGGATCACATACTCACCAACATGTGTTAAATAAAAATAGGGTCATCCTATTTCAGACTCCCTACATTTCTTCAATGAAAAGCGGGACATCCCTCTAACATTTCTCTGATGAAGATAGGGTTGTCCTGTTCCCTATCCTCCAACATTTCTCTGATTAAAATAGGGATCGCCTACTATTCCGTCCAACATTGCTATGATGAAAATAGGAATGTCTTAAAGTAAAGCAGGACATTCCAGGATCAAATCAGAAACCAGGACGGCTTCTGTAAATCTGGGACTATCCCTGGGAAATAGGGACATGTGGATTGTCTGGGATCACTGTCACAAGAGGGCCTAGTGCAAGTAATCCTGACAGACTTATATTATTTATTTATTTAACCAATTTATATACAATTTAACTGCATTAGCCTCTAAGTGATTTTTCAAAGATACAAAGCAGTTTGCAATAGACTCTAAGTGATTTATAGATCCATGAGGCTTAACACTGAGGAGGCTGGTGGTGCAGGCAAGGCCTCCATGACACACTGTTCAGTTGTGTGTGCAATCAGGTGTGGAAGCCTGTGATAGCCCTGATCTGATGTTTGGAGGAAGACCTCCCATACAAAGTGAGCATCAAGGGATGTCATCTTATACCTCTCATTCTGGTAGATGCCCTAATGTAGAAGACCTTGGCATGAACTCATTCAGAAGACTGCAGATCAGATATCAACATTAAGAAAGTTGGGGCCTATGAATCAATCCATTTACTGTGCCTTACATCTTCTGAGGAAGTGTGGGGGTGGGAATGGTCTCAAAGCAAAGTAATGGAAATGGGTCTCCAACTTTTACGAAGGATCCAAGTTCCTTAGAGGTATATGCTTGTCAGCATATGCTTGTCAGAAATGTCCCATTTATGTGCTGGTGTGGTGATCTAACACTTTTTTATAATCAAAAGGTGTATTTCAATATTTAGAATGGTAAATATTGAAATGGTACAGCTCCCATCACTCTGGACCATTAGCCATGCTGATTGGAACTGATGGGGTCCAGCCAGCAACATCTGGAGTACCACAGGTTAGCCACTCTGATCTAGAAACTTGGAGGCAGCTTGAATTTCTATCTAAATGGCAGTATTTCAGTGATGGATATCCTCTGGTTATGTGGTTTATGAATAACAGAATGATAAGGACTTATCAAACTGGTTGGCTGAGGTTGAGGTTGTATTGGAGGAAGAATCAGAATCAGAATCAGAACTTTATTAGCAAAGCCAACAGGCCACAGCTATGCAAGAATTAAAAATAAAATAAACTGAGAATAAAAGGAGGATAAGAACAAACAGAAGGAGGTCCGTCAGATGAACAAGTCTTTCACTCAGATGGTGGCCCTCAGTTTCATAGCTCTCTCGATGTACCTCGCGACCTTCTCTGTTGTCTGACTATCCGTATCAGATAAGAGAAAAAACAGTATAATGTCCTGTGAGCGGCCAGGGTTGGGGAGAATGAGTGGAGTAATAATCTCATTCCTTAGGTCTTTGTAAAGGGGGCAGGATAGGAGGACGTGGGACACTGTTTCCGTGTTACCATCTCTACATGGGCAGAGTCGTTTTTCAAATGGAGTCTTTTGGTAACGACCTTCGAGTACGGCAGAGGGAAGAACATCCCATCTAGCCAATGTAAAGGCACGTCTGTATTTTGGGATGGTTAATTTAAACAAATATGAAGCTGGAAAGTCAAAATGGGAAGGGTGATAGTAGGTATACCATGGGCACAGTTTCTTTAAGATAGTCAGGTTGTTTTGCCGTTCAATGTCTTTCAGGCGCTGGCCTATTAGACTCTTTGCTTTAATGAGGCCCATTGATAATAGGGATTGCGGATGCAGACCGCATGTAAGGAGTTTTTGATGCACAGTTTTGAACCACATGCTTTTATGAGGGTCTTGCATTACTAGAGGCAGTAGACCAGATGGATTTAAATTAAGACGAAGCCAATAGTTGAGTGTTCTTTGCCAGGTCTGAGTTTCTACAGATGGAAGGCAGGCCTCGAGTCGTAAAGCAGCGTTTGGAACACAGGAGGGGACGCCGAATATCTGCCTTAGGAATTTAGACTGAACAGTTTCAAGACTGGAGCAGTGGTTCCCCGTCCAGATTTGTGCCCCATACAGTAACTGCGCCAGAGGTTTTGCTTGGAAGACTTCAAAGGCTGCTGGGATGTATCTGCCCCCCTTCGTGTAGAAAAAGCGCGACAGCATCTTAATACTTTGAGCTGCTTTTTCTTTGGCATATTTTTGATGGGCATCCCAGGACCCGGTCGACTGGAAAACGATACCCAGATATTTGAAGGCTTTAACCTGTTCAATTATCTGGTCATCCATCCTCCAGCTGTACTGTCTGCATTTCCTTGCAAAAACCATGGTTTTGGTTTTCTGATAATTTATTGCCAGTTGCTCTCTCCTACAGTATGCTGAAAATTCACCTATGAGCCTATTTAAGCCTATTCTTGTTCGAGATAGGAGTATCGCATCATCAGCATACAAAAGCACGGATATTGATTTGTCAGCCAGTTTGGGGGCATGGAAGTCCGGAGATGACAAACAGTTGACCATATCATTGATGTAAAAGTTGAATAGAACTGGGGCCAGGATGCAACCTTGCTTGACCCCCTTGCTGACAGGAACTGGTCCTATAAGGTGGCCGTTTAACGAAGTTCTTACATGCAGCACCGTGTCTTTATATAAACAGCTGATCAGAAATAATAGTCTTTTGTCTATACTTGATGTGCTCAATTTGTCCCAGAGTCTTGCACGTGGAATTGAATCGAAGGCAGCCTTTAGATCAATAAAGGCTGCGTATAGCACCCCACGGGATTTTTTGGCATATTTGTCAATTAAATAGGCTAGGGTGAAGCAATGGTCTATAGTGGATCTGCCCTGCCTGAAACCCGCTTGCTCTTCCGCTAGAATAGCTTCGGTTTCCAGCCAGCTAGTTAGCTTAATATGAAGATGTTTGGCATATAGTTTGCTGGGTATAGGCAGAAGGCTGATTGGTCTATAGCTCGCCGGGTCTGGCATGGGTCCTTTTTTGTAGATTGGAATAACTATTGCCTCTGTCCAACCATCTGGAAGTAGACCCGTTGAGTCAATCCAAGAAAATAAAGAGGCCAGCAGGGGGGCCCACCAGCCCATATTGGACTTCAGAAGTTCGGCAGGGATGTAATCATTCCCTGGGGCCTTATTGTTCTTTAATTGTGCGATTAAGTTCTCAACTTCCTTTACAGTTACTGGTGGCCAATGAGGTAGGTCCTCCAATTGGATGCATAGTTTGTAATGTTGGACTTCCTGGTCATAGAACAAAGATTGAAAATGGCGCAACCACTCCATTGGTTCCACTGTGCAGATGGAATTAGTGCGCTCCTGGTCCAGTAGACCAGATATGGTTCGCCAAAAGCAAGTAGTATCTTTCTCGTGCGATGCCTTAACCAAACTTTGCCATGCGGCTCGTTCAGCTTCCAACTTCTTTCTCCTTAATAATTGTTTGTAGGACCGTCTCAGATAAATATAAGCATTAAGTAGAATAGCAGTCCCTGATTTCCTATATCTCTGGTAGGCTGATCTCGTTTGTCTCCTTGTTTGCCTGCACTCCAAGTCAAACCAGCTAGCTCCGTTCTTTGCCCTCTTTGTAGCGGAGCTATGTATCGCTGTTGTTAAATTGGATTTCAGTCTTTCCATAAGTAATTTAAAGCGTTCCATAATCGCATCTACTGAATTGCCTGTCACAATAGCGGATCGAATAAGCTTTAACTCCGCTGACTGAAGGAGGAGGGTTAGATTTTCATTCAATATTGGGGACCATTTGAGTCTTTTGGGAGCAAGTATACCCAAATTTACAGAGGGTATATATTGTGGCTCGGCAATGGAATAGTCAAAAGGCCGACCTGCAAGCTCTAGGATTAGAGGTAGGTGGTCACTCAGAGTATTGTGGCCTACTTGGAACTTCCTTACAAAGCTGTGGGCAAATCTTGAAATTAGAATATAATCTATAACGCTTCCCCCTGCCTTGGAAAAATGGGTATATTCCCCGGGACGATCCCCCTCTATGTTGCCGTTTAATATCAGCAGTTCCCTCCGTCTGGCAGCCTGCACTAGGCAGAGACCTGAAAAATTACTTCTGCTATCTTTGGACAGTCGTGTCGCACCAATATCCGTCTGTTCTTCAGGGTCCATAAATAGGTTGAAGTGAGTGTATAGACTGGTGTCATCTGTTCCTATACGAGCGTTAAAGTCTCCACACACAATAGTCAGGGCAGACGGGTAAGTAGATTCAAGAGGTTCTAAAAACGCCTCTAGTTCAGCCCATGTAGCCTTGACAACGGGTTTTTTTTGGCCTGGGGGGATATAGACATTGACCAGCAAAAGGGTAGTTCTCTTGAGGCTAAGTAGGGCGGCTGTTGCTAAAGAATTGCAGCTGGGTAGGGCTGTTAGAGAATGCGCCAGCTCCGTAGAAATAAAGCAAGCTAGGCCGCCACTAGATCTGCCGCCCTTTGGAGATGGAGAGGCAGGCAGGTAGTGGCAGTTATACCCATTGAGAAATATGGGGTCGTTCTGCCATGTCTCCTGAAAGAAGATGATGTCAAATTGCTTAAGGTAGCACATAAATTGTTGGTTATTTTTCTTGGCGTGCCAACCCGCAATGTTCCAAGACAGCACTTTTAGGCCCCGGGCCCTTCGGGGAGCTGGATCTATGTCACCACCACGTCCAGCAGTTCTTTGGTGTCTAAAAAAACACACCCATTGGCTCTTTTCGAGGATGACTGCTTGGAGAGAGTGTATTGATCCTCTCTTCTTGGTGAATTGGGGCTAGATTTTGGAGTTGGGGGGGAAGCTAATTCATTCGGAGACAGTTTAAGGTAGCTGTGCCAGGAGCTTTGAGATTTCACACATTGATTAGGTTTTACTTTATTGTACATCACAGGGGGCTCAGATTGTAATTCCACGTCTACACATTTGAAGGTGCCTCCCACTGTCTTCTTATCCACTAGACATTTGGGAGATATGGGCTGCACATAAGGGTCCTTCATTGTCTCACCTTGGTCATCCTTTTTTACTAGTCTGCTTCTAAGTAAATCAAGTCTTTTCAAGATCTCAGTTTGAGCTGGGGAGTGCAGTGACCAGAAACGCTTTATCAGCGAGAGTTCTTCCTCCCAAGCGGAGTCCTCACTGTCACACGTGAGAGGCCAGGCGCCAGTTGGATGTAGGGCTTCCTTTTTTTCATTTGGTACTGTTTGATGGAGATGATCCTGCTGGAACTTATGCTTTCTATTTTGATGGTTTTGATGGTTGGTTTTTTCCCTTTTGTGAACTTCCATTCCTATGCCCTTGGGCCCCATCAGAGAGGTTAAAGGAGCTCTGTTTTCAAATGTTCTTAATAGGACTATTCTTTCTTTTTTGAATAGGTTTTTAGCTCTAAACATAAAACTGGCCAGATTGTGGTCTAAAAAAGTAATCAATGCTCGTACCGAGCAATCATCTTGATGTAAATACTCTATAGCGGCTATGTCAGTTGCTTTTACTACCCCTGGTAAAATGCCACTTATAATGGACAAGAAATGGTTTATACGGTCCGACCCTACATAAAATCTGGGCGGTTTGGGGTAATTAGCAAAGACGAGCTTTTGAGGGGTTAGGACTAAACTCCATTCTCTTTTGGGACACAACATCTGTCGAACTTGAGAGGAGTGGTTCCCCTTAATAGTTTGGGTCGCCAGCGCACCTCTGTCTGCAGATTCTGTGCTGGCCATAAGAGGACTCTGAGGCGGTATAACTATAGATGGATTAGGTCCTTTGTCCCAGCTCGGAGTTAATTCTTCAAGACTTGGTTTAGATTCTTTTATGGATGTATTTACTTTACGTGTCTCATTGGTGGCACTCGAGTTAGATTTGTTTGTTCCACTTGTGGAGAGGGATGGGAGAAGGTTAAAGAGCTTCTGCCAATATTTTTTACAAGTACGGTGAGTTGTCTTAGGCCGCCTTAGGTTTTTCATATTTTTGCTTCTCTTCGTCTTACGCTCAGCTTTTTTCCTCCGGGGTTTGGTGGACAATGGTGGATCCGGGCTGGCTAGGGGATTTGTAATCTGGTCTGAAGCGCTCACATGTTGTTTGAAATTATCCACTAGAGTCAGGAGGAGCCCGTTTGTTATTGCTAAAAATTTTTTGACGTTAAGGAGATCCGTAGAGATCTGGCGTATCTGCTCCCGAAGATAATCACCTCGCGTTTCTGTTCCATTGTCATTGGCTTTCAACCAATAGGTTGAAAGGTTACTTCCAAGTTCCCGCGATGGCAAATGCGGATTAGCATCAGGTGTGTTGGCTGTATTAGCCTTTGTAGCATTCTCTGCTATGGCAAGTTCTTGGGCCAGATTTGTTGGATAGTTTGTCCTCTTGTTGTTTGTTTGCAAGTCCTTTAGCTGTGTTGACCAATCCAGCACTGTGGGTGGCAAAGGCATAGCTACATCTAGAATACTCTCCTTCTGAGTTCTCCTACCCGAGTCTTCTTGGGGAAAGTAGCTGATAATTTTACTTTGTCTCTCTCGGCGCTCCATCGGGCTCTGTGGTGAGTTAGGCAAAATTCCTTGGTCCTTGTATTTTTTCCTAGTGAGGACCATAGTGGATATATGAGTATATATGGGTATATGGTAGAGGGTGCTTACTTGTCGGCGATTTATCTTTTGTTCTAAGCTGGAGTAAGTAATAGCAGAGATGCCGGTTTGTGGAAGTTACCTCCTAAACCTCTCCAACCTCACCAACTTGCTAATTTCTCCCGCAATTTACATCGGGGCTTGTGAGGTGTCAGTCATTTAAGATGTTAGAAAATATTGCTGGTCCTAGGCTTTCATACTATAACTCCTTTCTTTCTCCCTCATTCAGCAGCCTCACGACGTAACCAGTAAAGTAGCTAGGCAGTATAACAAAGAGAAAAGTCCCCTTGGAATGATTATCGAGTTAAACTTGCCTTATGTTTCTTGGGGTTGTAGCTGCTTCGGTTCCTTCCTTTTTTTTTTTTTTAGATGAAAAGCTCGGCGTCCTTCCAGAGGAGTAGCTGGCCTCCCCGTCTGTTAATTACCGTCTTAAGTTTTTTTCCTTTCCAGTGACGGGGGATCCCTTCACGGCAGGGGAGTCAGGCCAGACCTCTTCCCTTCCCCACTCACTCGTTTCAGGAGATTACTCAGCTCCACAGCACCAGATGCACAGCGGGGGGTGCGGCAAGGCAGCAAAGCTGAAGCTCGAATCAGGTGATAAAACAATAAAGCAATAAAAGCCCAGAGGGGTTTGAAAACTACTTAAAACTACTTGGAACTTAATCTAAAACAATAAAACAATAAAAGCCCAGAGGGGGTTTTTTTTAAAAAAGACTACTTAAAACTACTTAAAACTTAATCTAAAAACAGACGAAGTTAACTAGGCTACTACCTCCGTCGCCATCTTGGAGGAAGGACAAAGGTGAGCTAAGATCTTAATCCTGTTGACTTTTCCAGCAAACTTACAGGAAATCATTCAGGTGACCTTTCTCCAGAACTGAAGTCAGAACATCAGGATTGGCCATTTGCAGTTACTATAGATCAGCTCTGCAAGTTACCAAGAATGGTGCAGAATAAAGAAGTATGGGATTGGGCTATTATATTTTGAGTGCTATTTCTCTGCAGATATTTCTATTTTCTAGGATGCTGCCGTTGTATATTCAGGAAACACTGACAAAAAAGAACGGATAAAAGGAAGTTGCACAATGCACATAAAAATACATAGAATTCAATTTATTGTTCAGAATTGTGTATCATGCTCCCCTTTTTAAAAATGCAAACTGGTGTCATTATTGTGCATCATATACATTGCTGCCATAACTGCATCCAACTTGGACATCCCTTCACTGCTGCTCTCTCATAGAATCATAGAACTGTAGACTTGGAAGGGTCCTTGAGGGTCATCTAGTCCAACCACCTGTGATGCAGCAATCTCAACTAGATCATGCATGACAGATGGCCATCCAAACTCTGCTCTCTATGTACATCCAGACATGCTGCCTATTTGCAGCATTTATCAGCCAAAGCAAATGTTCACATTGTAGAAAGGCAATCTCAGATACAAACATCATTAGTTTTTTAAATGACGGTGCCCAGAAAAGTTTAATACTTAAAGGACATTATTTGATCCATCTGGTAGATGGGTTTCTCAATTTGACAAAGCCTTCCATTAGATGTTCAGAGGACATTTGAGGCTATCCTCCCAATTCTTTAAGGTATGAGCTCCTGCCCAGTGATTTTGGGCATCTGAACCCAAATTTAGACTGAAGGCTGTAATCTTCTGCTCAGGATCTTTGAGTCAGTAGCTGGAGCTGAGAGTTTCAGCTGGAGCAGAAAGAGAATGCCGCTGTTGACCAATATTTCTATCAAGACCTGTTTAATCCAAGGATTTCATGCTGGCTCTTCAATCACATAGGCAGACGCCGCAATGTCCGGATTCCTGTCTGTCTCTGAAGACAGAAAGGAGGAGGACTCTGAGGTAGGGTTGCCACCTTTGGTCAGGCAAAATAAAGGACAGGTCAGGAGGGAATTGGGTGAGTAAATTACTGTACAGGGTGCAGAAAGGACTTCAAACCAATCTATTACAATGGCACACAGGGGCTACAGTGGTTTATTCAATGAAAAAAAACAACCAACACACTGTGCTGCTGCAAACTCCCTCTCACTTTCTGTCCCTCCCCCTCCACCGCTGCCCAAGCAAAAATTATATCTGCCCCCCCCCCCACTCTCCATGAAAAGAAGCTGGGACATATCTGACCTACCCACCTCTTCCCATGCAAAAACTCTCTCCCACAGTGGACCAGGCCTCTGCAAACCCTCTCACTCACTCACCACCAACCCCACCTACTGAAAGCATAAGACGCTACTGTAGCAGGACCATGCAAACCCCCTATATCACTCTCTGCAACCCACCCTCTGCGTAGCTGTCAACTTTCAGATTTGAAAATAAGGGATCAGCAGCCTCACCTATCCTGGGGACAGTCTATGGGATATCTAACAATCCGGGATAGCAGTGGGAAGCAGCAGGAAACGGCGCTGGAATAAGGGAATTTCCCGCAAAAAAAGGGAAGGTTGACAGCTATGACCCCCTGCAAAAGCACACACTCTCTCTCTCTAAGTCCTCCTCTCAACCCCACCTCACCCTCTGCCTGCACCCACCAATAACTCTTGCTGTCAGCCTCTGCTCTCCTCCACATGGCTCCACCTTCTACCTGCACGGTTTGGAGGAGGAGGATGAGCTTAAATACATGAGAAAAGGCATGCTGTTTGAAGTCCAAACAGGACAGGGGACACTTTTCTCCAAAAAGAAAAAAGACAATCACATTTTTTAAGGGATGGGTGGCAACCCTACTCTGGGGACTTGGGCACCCCATGGTAGGCAAAAAGGCTAGCCTCAGTCCTTGGCTGAAGCCCTGGAATCCTTGCTGTGAATGTAGGATGCTGCATCAGTCCAACTGCCCACCCAGGTTTAGATCTCCCGATTTCTCTCTTTCAAGTTCCTTCTGTTACGTACTTTAGGCAGGTTCACAGTCCTGCATGAAATGTAGTCCGCTTCAATTTCTTCTCCTGTTCTTGTCTCCACCTCTTGATCCCTCCCCTCCTGCCTCTTCCTGAAGCATTCAAGCACCAAGCTTTTGAAAATCCTGACCTGGCACGACTTTTTGCATGGCGCAGGTGCGTTTTACAACAGGTGTGGGCTGGATGGTTGCGGGCAGCTTAGAAAACCAGCCTTTTCCCTTCTGTACTTCAGAGATAATTAAAATGCAGTCAACAAGTTGATGACTAGGGGGAAAGAGTGAATTGACACACAAGCACCTTTTGGGTTTCATCCCTTTGATGAAACTCGGTTGCATAACGTGGCCAATTATGAACGCAATTTACAACCCAGTTTCATGAGCGCTACCATATTTAATAGCTCCTCATTTCCCTTGACAAGCTAATTCTCCTTGAATGTACACATTAGCTTTTATTTTTTCCCCTTGCTGTCTTCAATTAGACACCTGCCCTGTGTATTCAACTAATCGTGCACCTGTCTGAGCTATTAATCACCTGTGTATCTGTCAGAAGTGTCATCTCAGTAAAAACACCTGTAGAAGCAGAAGTCACATATCCTATCATAACTGAGTGCTCAGATTTCACAGTCACTCGCTAGGCTAGGTCCTCCAGCCCTGAAGATCAACCATGAATAAAATCAGTGGGAATCTGAAAGCTCAGAAGTTGATTCATTTCAGTGGAGCTTAATTGCCTTCACAGAGCTCCTTCACCATAATTTTTAAGCAAGTCATTAGGCTTGTTTTCATATTTGCCATCCAGCATCCTTTTGGTTTACTGGGACATAGAAAACCTTTCAGTCTGAATACAACTTTTTGAGGGCATATGCTTATGGTGGTATACACCCCTCCCCCCAAAAAAAAAAATTCCAGCAACCTTTTTGACCTCCATCAATGGGGTAAAAGAATTGTAGGCACAAGAGAGGTATACGTGTCTTTCAATATGAATATACATCCATAACTGACATTATGCAGCATAATGATAGCAAATATGTTCATGGGCACATGTTCCACCTGAAATATAATTTTCCAGGACTTTTGAGAGCACCAACTGGCTCTTAAGCTTGCTGGATAACGTGTTTTGGTTGGGTTTTTTTTTAAAGGGCAGCAGTGTCATTATTTTAAAGAATATTTGAGCCAGGTCCAGTTATAGAGTTTTATATAATTAAAAAGTGATTATGTAATTGAGAAATGATGTGGTGGTGACTCGAGGGCAGCACCTGGCTTGTGAAATGATTTTGTCCAGCCGCCGAGAGTCTTTATAATGAGCACAGTGTTCCTGTGAGAGACCAAATGGCTTATTGGACCCAGTTCCCTGGTTTTCTGGCTCAAGACACACAGCCTGGCAAGGTGGCCGTCTTGCTTAGGGGTTGCTCCTGGTGGCAAGATTTCATTTTGGGCAACATATACTTCTTTTTGTATTTTTATTGTTAGGCCTTAATATGAACTTAATTTTGGCCAATGCGTACTTCATTTGTGTTTTTACTGTTGGATCTTAGTGGAGTGTTTTATTCTGAATTAACTAATATGAGATATTTCCATTGGCCTTCTGGATTGTTGTTTCTACCAACTATTTTAAGTTTTGCTTGTGTTTCTTGTAACAACATCATAATGAATAATCTTGAAATGTTGCATTTACAGTGGTACCGCAGGTTAAGTACTTAATTCGTTCCGGAGGTCCGTTCTTAACCTGAAACTGTTCTTAACCTGAAGCACCACTTTAGCTAATGGGGCCTCCTGCTGCTGCCATGCCGCTGGAGCATGATTTCTGTTCTGATCCTGAAGCAAAGTTCTTAACCTGAAGCACTATTTCTGGGTTAGCAGAGTCTGTAACCTGAAGCGTATGTAACCTGAAGCGTATGTAACCCAAGGTACCACTGTAGTTCTTTTCTCAGGTTCTTGTGATTGTGAGCCACATTGGGCCTGGTTTGCTGTGGGGCAAACCATAAACTGATGGTGGTACTCAGTACAGAGCTGACTGTGAAAGACCCTGTCATCTTCTCTCTTCATCCATAGACAGGAGGAAGTAGGAAATCACTTTAGAGTTTGAGCAGAACTGTTCTCTGTATGAATTTGTGAAGCCCAGACATGGGAGGCCTTAAGGCGAGCAATCAAAATTGCAATACCATTTGGTAAAATTAAACTCCCCAAAGGTAGGATGTAACATTTCTTCATTTTTTAGCTCCTAAGCAAGCAAACAAACAAATAAACATGCACTTTTACCTGCACCTCCACCCATTTTAAAACAATTCTAAAACCACAGTCTCAACTCAGACAGAAGAGAAGTCACCTAGCCCAGCCCTGAGGACGAGGCCACCTTAGCTGAGTCAGGGATTCAACTCAATTTAACCAGGAAGCAACAAGGGCACTCATGATTGTTTTTTCTTCTTCTTTAATAAAGAAAACATCTAGCAGAACAAACAAATTAACTATAGCGGCATATGAGTGGATGAGATCACCTAATGCACCCTTTGTTGAGGTGCTATAGCCTAGAAGCCATTATAAACAAATAAACTCTAGGCATATATATATATATATATATATATATATATATATATATATATAATCTGCTGCTTTTGCATTCCACAGAGTTTATTAGTTACACTGGGTTACTTTAGAACAAGTTGTGGAATGATGCACAATTAACAGATATGAGGCCTTGCCTCAGGATGGTCTATGGTCCCAACTAGAGACATCCTAGTTTTTTCTCATGAGACAACAGAGACCACTTGGGGCACTGTGATCTCATGTGATTTTGCACTGCAACCTCCCCCCCCAAAAAAAAAAACCTTTGAGGGGGCCATGGATGGTGGGGGGTGAGCAATGAGGTCACACGGGGTGGCTGTGGTGATATTGGGCCTGTGCGAGGGAGCAGAGGCATGGTGTGCCTAGGTTAGAAGAGGGTGGAGGGTATGCAGAGCGACCAGCTGCAGACTTCTTGGGCAACCCCGGTGAAGGGTTGTGTTGCTTGACTTGAAAATAGTCATGTGATGTGGCCTTGTATAGGCCTCGGGCCGAGTCACATTCTTCAAATCCTGTATGACTGGGAGATCTCTTGCCTTGTGAATTCCCCATTTGCATCTCGTGATGGCCCAAAACTTCCAGACATAGTGAAATTGCCTCCCAGGCCTGTAACACCCAGACATCTTGTCAGCTACTGCGTGGCCGACCTGCCTTCAACAATAGGAAGTGGGCGGATGAGGGACGGTTGACAGCAATTCCGACACTGAACCATGTGGATTTGAGGATTTGGTGTGCATAATGAGGATAGCCTAGGTCTATTGTAATCAGACACATGGGCAGGGGGCCATTCCAAAATGGCTCCCCCCTGTGTCCTTAGTGAGCTTCAGTGAGGCATTTATCTTCATGCAGGGACATGCAATGGTGCCCTCATTGCCACTGCTGAACTCCATTTACCTCTCAGATTGATCAAGAGCTGGCTCCTGACTGGTACCAGGTAGTTTCATCTAAGTCGGTAATATTCAAATTATATTTGAAACACTGATGAGCTCAGAAAGCAAATTGAGAAACATTGCATAATGATTAATGGATCATGATTAATCTCATAACTTGGAACCATTTCTGTTTTTAAAACCATTGCAGCAGCACACTTTTTTTTTTGCTGTTTTTTGTACAAATTGGGGTTTTGGTGATGGTGGCTGGATGGAGAATTAAAATACGGGTCTTAAAATATTTCTGGTTATACAGATAAAGGAGCAGCTTTCATGCCCCTTCATCGATACTTATACAGTTGATTGAGTCATTTAGCACTGATGTCATCCATTTAAATTGAAAATCAGAATTTAATCAAGGAGATAACTTGGTTGCAATCTGAAACCGAGAGTTCCTGTAATCAGGGAAAGATAAGCTGGCTTGGTATCTCTGAAGATGCATAGTTTTTACCAAGGAAGGATGCCAATTTTAATTTCAAAATGTGACATTGTAATTGCAAAGCACAGAGCCCTATGTTGTGTGAAATGCTTTTCGTTCAAGGTAGGCAAATTTTAGTGTCTGGCTTACAGTGCTGCATAGCTAGGGAATTAGAACAACCTCTAGATTCTAGAAGATATGAGACAGATTTTTCTATTTTATGTTTAGAATACTCATTTAGAACTCTTTCCTAGGTACCCGGGCTAGTTGTTCCTTGAAGCATAAAAACAAAACAGAGTGTTAAAACTCTTCAAAGTTTTTGTGAAAAATTCTGTATAAGTTCAAGCATTCTGTTGGAAAGGACCAGAGAAATATTGTGACTGTACTATATGAATGGTTCAAAAGACATTCATACAGTGGTACCTCGGATTAAAAACTTAATTCGTTCTGGAGGTCCGTTCTTAACCTGAAACTGTTCTTAACCTGAAGCACTACTTTAGCTAATGGGGCCTGCTGCTGCTGCTGCGCCGCCACTGCACGTTTTCTGTTCTCATACTGAAGCAAAGTTCTTAATCCGAGGTACTATTTCTGGGTTAGCAGAGTCTGTAACCTGAAGCATCTGTAACCCGAGGTACCACTGTACATTATTTTAGCATACTGTATTTTGAATCCTATCATGTCATCAATAGAGTCATGCCATTCTTCATTCACAGCACTTGCCACAATTTCATTGTTGCAATTGACAAGGGATGCACTAAAGTTCTTCAATTCATTCCAACATTCACCTGGTATTTTCTGCTCTGCTGCAATTGATTTATTTTGCACAACTCTTTTGTTTTGTTGTCCACTTGATGTGGAAATATGTTCCATTTTTACATATACCATAGAACACACTAGACACACATAACTCAGCCATCAACAGATATTTACACACCAATTGCCTTCCTCTGTATGTTGTTTTTCAATATTAATTTCCAGAAGGGTAGCCCTAGTAGTCTTTTTGCATCTAAACTAAACCCATCTTCTCAAAAGTAAGTCCCATTGAACTCAATGGGGTTTACTCCCAGGAAAGCGGGGTTTGGACTGCAGCCTATTTTGCTAGCTTGAGTTCACTGTTCAGTATAATCTTGTCATCCAGTCTCATTTCTCTCACTCAGGTGTCAGGGAGGGAAAGTTCAACACCCTCTGGATATTTTTACTCTTTGTATCATGGACTGTATGAATTAGTCCTTCAGATATGCAGGAAGTGAAGCAAGAACATGTTTAAAACAAAGATTAGGGGGATGGATGGTTAAAAGGAGCAGTTACATCTAGATGGTTCTCCCCATGTTGACAAAGAAGCTCGGATAAGAAGTGAGGAGCACAGATAAACTCTACAGGTAACAAAATATATCACTTTTTCCATGTGAATTGTAGTGAATGATGGCTGGTTTTTAAAATTCACACTAAGAAAAAAATATATATTTGCCTATAGATTGCCTCTAGCAAAAGAACAACTTACATAAACTCAGCGAAAAACACTTCAGGGGGAAAAGTAATGAGACACCTGTTGGGATAGCAGCAATTATGCATCAGCAAATATGTAAATAACATAAATTGCGAAGCAATTTACATATCTATTTGTGCATAATGTGGCATGTTAATTAAAAACCTTCTGTTGTAGAGAACAAAGGCAAAAAGCATTCAAAGCAAGAATTTGTGCCGTGATGGAGGTTGAACAGGCATCTGGAAATAACTCTACCCAATAGACCATTTTCAACATAACCATCCAACATACTCCCTTTGACAACAGTCAGACCACACAGAATAAAATAAACCTGGTTGAAATGGCCAAGGATGAAGTTGGCTGCATTGGCTGAAATGGCTGCTTTGAAATGGCAGTATTTCAAAATAGAAAACACATCTTCACTGGTATAGTGCAAAGGTTAGGGATTTGGACTACAATGCAGAAGACTCGAGTTCAAATTCCTGTTTAGCCACGAAGCTCACAGGGTGTCCTTAGACTAAAAAGGTAAAGGTATCCTTGCCCGTCAGGGCCAGTCGTGTCCGACTCAAGGGTTGCGCGCTCATCTCGCTCAAGAGGCCGGGAGCCGGCGCTGTCCGAAGACACTTCCGGGTCACGTGGCCAGCGTGACTAAGTTGCATCTGGCAAGCCAGCACCAGCACCGCACACAGAAATGCCGTTTACCTTCCCACTAGAAAGCGGTCCCTATTTATCTACTTGCACTTAGGGGTGCTTTCGAACTGCTAGGTGGGCAGGAGCTGGGACCGAACGACCGGAGCTCACCCTGCCGCGGGGATTCGAACCGCCGACCTTTCGATCGGCAGGTCCTAGGCTCTGCGGTTTAACCCACAGCGCCACCCGCGTCCCTGTCCTTAGACTAGTTGTGATCTTTTATCCAGCCACAAAGGATTGTTGCGAGGATAAAATTGCAGGGGACTACCACATGCCCTGTCCTGGGCTAAAAGTCTCTTAGAATTATTTTTGTTGGCATCCATTTGTCCCAAGAGACAATGGAGTATGCCTCTGGGGATGAAGTCATATGGCTGTGTTAGCAGCACCAAATCGACCTCCCTGGGGCACAAGTCTGGGCAGCGTGTATGGAGGTCCTCGGCTGCCCAGACAACAAGAACCGCCCCCCCCCAGCCTCACTAATGTGGTCCAAAGAAAGCAGAGCAATATGTTTGACACCAGCTTGGCTGCAGGAGTTTCTAGAAGGATGTGTGCAAGGTGCTATCCAATTGTCTTAGGGACTCCACTCCTTATTTACCCCTTAGGCTTTTTCTTCTCCCAAAGATAGCCCACAAGGCAGCAGACGTTTAGCACCAGCATTTTCCTTCTCTGTGATGAGCTAGCTTCCCAGGTTGACAAGCCCCATCTGCCCCTTGGAGAGCCAGTGTGGTGTAGTGGTTAAGAGCGGTGGACTCGAAATCTGGTGAACTGGGTTCAATTCCCCGCTCCTCCACATGCAGCTGCTGGGTGACCTTGGGCCAGTCACACTTCTCTGAAGTCTCTCAGCCCCACTCACCTCACAGAGTGTTTGTTGTGGGGGAAGAAGGGAAAGGAGAATGCTAATCGCTTTGAGACTCCTTCGGGTAGTGATAAAGCGGGATATCAAATCCAAACTCCTCCTCCTTCTCCTCACTTCCCTCTGCAGCACACACAGAAACCTCCTTCTTGGCCTTTGGACCCGCTATTGGTCTCATCCACTCAATCTACCACAGCCTGTCTTTGCATGCAAGGGAAGTCCCTAGCTCACCAAGGGTTTAAGACCCATTGGCAAACCTCACCTGGTTTAGCAGGCCACTCGAAGCCGTTCTGGACTGTGGCCACTGTTGCATGATGGCAGTTTCTAGGAGTCACAGGTGAGTCCTGAGTGAAGAGTGGGGACCAGAGGTGGACAAACTACCCCAGAAGGAGCACAGCCTGTCCCCCACCAGAGGTACACTCCCTCCCCTAACACCCCATTCATCCCTTTTTAATATAAAGCAATTAAATAAATCACATTGGACTAGATGACCCTCAGGGTAGCTCTACAATTCTATGAAATAATTTTAATTGGACACTTGGAATGAAATTGAGTAATCAGTCATATGTAGGGATTCTTAAGGAATTTGATTGCTCTGAATTGTGATGAAAACTGACCAGATCCACACACTTCCCAGACTAATGTATGGGGTAGAACATAAAGCGTGTTCTCCCTAACAGAGAGCACGTGTTGCGGTTGGGATGAAACAGGCCACCCTGTTTTTTGCTGGCAGATTTTGGAGGAAACCCAAGCCATTAAGTGGTTAATGGTTGCTGGGGATTTTTTGGTTGTTGCCAATTTTGGAGGAGGAGCCAGAGTTTTTAAATACAGGTCGCCCAGCACGAGGCGACCTCTTGGCTTTTTGCATCGGATCACCCGCCCACCCTCCCTTTAATTAGGGGGGGTTTTTTCTTCTTCTTGACCTTGCTATTGCCTGTGATGGGAGTCGTCTGCTTTGCAGCAGGGGCTCAGTAGGAATTTTGCCATCTGGCTGATTGGCTGGTGCCATTTGGTTTTTGCCTACTGCGTAGCAAATCGTCACAACTTGTAAGGTTGGCGGTTAGGCATTGGTTAAATTGGTGGTGGAAGGGTAAGTGCCTACCCCTCCAATGGTCGTGCGAAAAAGGGAATTCCGTTAAAGGAATCCAGGGGCTTGCCATTTTTTCGTCCTGTCCCGGGCAGCGGATTTTGGGCTGTGCAAGCCCCACAGGAACATGAGGGTGAGGAGTGAGGGACTGTTGCCCAGCTTCACTTCCTCACCCAATACTTGTTTCCCATGCTGGCTTCCGTTGGAGTACGGAAGTCAGTTCTGTCCCTGGGCAAGGACAGATAGTCATAACCAATGCCTAAGCAACCACTCACATTTTTTGTATTTTGAATAAAGTTGTGGCCAAAATCATGCCAAAAACCTAAACAAAAATTTTGTGTGATGTGTGAATTTTTTGGGGGGTGGCCTTGTGGGACTCAACATGCAATTAACCTTTGGGTTTCACACTTCTCTGAATTTTGCAATACACATCATGGCTCAAAACAGAAAGATGTGTTTAAAGTGTATATTATAGGATAAAATGTGTTCAGAATGGATACATTAAGATAAAATATATACTTCATTGCATATCTTGTGATAAGGTACACAATTAAATGTGTATTTTAATGCAGATTTTTCCCATTCATAGATTAAAAGGGAAATGAGGTGGAATAAATTAATAAAAGAAGGCGTGCAGAATTGACATGGTCTCCAAAGAAACTATTCCATCAATCCCAAAATGTGCCTTAAAAATCCCATCTGGAACTCATAGGCTGAGCAGCGTTTATTCCAATGCAGTAATAAATTCTCCTGCACGAGTCCTGCTGAAATTAGTTGGAGTGGTACAAGGTGCTTGGTCAGTCCATTGAGACCGTAATGTTCCTAAATTATAGTTATCTATATTGTCTTGAGCCTTTGAGATGGGGTGGATTAGGGATTCAAATACGTTTGTGCGCATGTGGATCACTGGGACTGAATGGCGATAAATCTCAGCTTTTCCATTTAGGCGTACTGATGATGGCATTGAGAGCACGTGATGGAATCTATGACTAAAATAAAAACCTGTATGATTCTGTGACTCCAGGGGAAATCTGAATTCAGAGAAGCCCAAACGCTGCCATTTTAAAAGCTTTGCATTAGAATACCCAGAAGAAGCCTTTGATAATGCACAGCCCCCTCTCTCAGTTTGTAAAGAAACGCTTGCGCCACCCTGTTTCTTAGCAGGAGTGAAAACGGGGAGTTTAGGAGAATGAAACTGCAATGAAGAAATACTACAGTAGCTACTGTGTCATGGGGAGTGGAATGTCCCCTTTGCAATGCTCCTGTTGAATACTCACCTGTGCTGCTTCCTTCCCCTCCCTTCCCACACAGAGAGAGTGCGCAAGGCTTGCGTGCAAGGCACGGAGCAGTAAACAGATGTTGGCGACGTCACTCGCAAGGATTTCCCTTACTCGCCTATTAGTCTCCATGGCAACTGCCAACCACAACCTGCAAACAGTTACCTAAACTCTATGATGCATGCCAGCAGAACTCCCACAGAGGGAATCCTTGTTTATATTTCTGTTGCTAGGCGATCCCGTCCGGCTGTAATCTGGATGGGTGTGTGTGTCCGTGTATGTGTTTTAAGCGCAGAAAGAGCAAAGGTATGTTCTGAATCACTTAACTGGTTTTTTTTTTCACTTTAAATTTGATATTGACTGAAGAAAATAATGCCCCGAACAACCTATAATTACAAAGCTAATATAAAAAAGTGTGTGTGGGGGGGGAATGTGCTGGATTCTCTTATGCCAACATTCATACAGTGATTCATTTCGATCAATGAGGAAATAGTATCTTCATACCTCTTCTCTTTGATCTGCTTCCAGATAAGGAATAAACAGATTGATGTGCATTCAAACATTTCAGCAGCTTCCCAGGGGCCCGATCCAGCATGGGTGCAAGTTTTCACATGTACGGACAACTAGTGGCCTCAGATGTGGCTGCTGATTCCGGTTTACTCACATCCAAAAAAGGACAGGAGTCAGTTCCGTTGAGCTTGAATTGCTGTGCAATGCAGATGAGTTGAAGGCTTCCTATATGTGTGATTGTCTTTTGCTGGATTGCAGCATGTTTCTCTCCCAGATATACTTACTGAACAAAGGGGTGACAGGATTTTTTGTATTTTGAGATATTACAATTTTTGCAACTGACCAAAGGGTGCTTTGTTTGTCGCTTTATGTAAAATATTTTGGGCTATAATTCCCATCAACCTCAGCCAGGGAATGCTGCCTTAAACATTATCCTTCTATATATGCAGTGCTTTTTTCCTGGGGGGATGCAGGGGAACGTGTACCCCTAAACATTTTGCAAATCTTTGTACTTTTGTCCATTTACCGTATTTATTTTTCCCAATTTAAACTATAAAATGGTGATTTTCTTGAGTCAAAATGAGAGTACAGTGGTGCCCCGCAAGACGAATGCCTCGGAGGATGAAAAACTCGCAAGACAAAAGAGTTTTCTGTTTTCTGAGTTGCTTCGCAAGACGGATTTCCCTATGGGCTTGTTTCGCAAGACGAAACGTCTTGCGCCTTTTTTTTTTTAAAGCGCCAATGCATTCCTATGGGAAACCGTCAATACACATTGGTGCTTCGCAAGACGAAAAAACTCGTAGAACGAAAAAACTTGCAGAACGAATTAATTTCATCTTGCGGGGCACCACTGTACCCCTAAACATTGTTTTTAGAAAAAAGCACTGTATATATGTGTTGCTATGCTATAAACAGTAATAATCAAACACACAAACAATAATACATCAAAGTGGAATCATTTTTAAAGTAAATCTCGTTGATCTTTACATTTTTCCTCCTCAATTTTTTAAGTGTGTCAAAATCCATTTCTACTTCACTTGACATTCATATTTCACAGATGAAAATGGTGCATTTGCGGCTTTGGCTGAGGTGGGTTGTGGCAATTCAACTGCAGACACTACGTTTCCCATGCAGAAGATACTTTGTTCAGTGTCCATCATCTTTGGGTAGGGCTGGGAGAAAAATCCTCTCTGAATTCCTGGAGAGCTGCTTCCAGTCCATGTGGGCAATAACAAGCTATTTCCTAGGGACAAACCCTGCTTTATTGTAAACTTTCCCTGGTAATGACTTTCGAGGATGCCTTGTTAAATTTAGCTAGTGTGACTTGCTTCCTACTGCTATCCTTTGAGGTTGAGCATATACCAGATATCTAGAAGTCCCTTGGGTGACGATAGTGGGTCATCTACATTCCTTATTCTGATTGGTGGAGCAAAGGGGACACCATCGTGAAATGGCCAGACACACTAGAGAATTTCCAACATTTCCCTGGATGTCAAATGGACTATATCTACAGAGGGGCTCGCCATAAATTTGACACACACAGGGGTACAACCCAAAATTTTGGGATTGGCACCCACAACTTAGGTCACGGTGACATTTTGTGGGGTAGGGTCAGTGGCAGAATAATCCATGAAAACCTCTTGGTTTTGCCTTTTTCTGCACTGTTCGCTGCCATTTCCTCGGGATTTTGCTGCTTTGGTGTCCTTTATTGTGCTAATCTTTTTCTGGTCTCCATAGCCATGGTAGTAGCCATTGCAGTTGAGAAGTTGTTAGGTTATTCTCAAAGCATCTAAAACTGCCAGGAACTGTGCTAAAAGTATGCACTTTGGATCCTGCCCACAACCCCAAAATCCAGAGATAAAGGCACATTAGGGAGAAAGGGGAAATGTGGTCCAATGGAGCAAGGCTTATGACTAATGTAGATGTGAATCATTATGGTGCCACACAAGCAATCAGGTATGCTGCAAGTTAATACATTAAGGGAAATGCCAGCCAATTCACTGTGAGGGCTTTGCATAATCTTTATGGATGTTGAGCAGAGGTACCACTTGCATAGCTGTGTGAGGAGACCAGGGCTCAGATGCACACCACATGCCTCTAGTACTCCTCTTGCTGATGCAGTTTCACTGCTCCCCCTTTGACTTCCTCATGCTCTTGTCAGTTGCACAATGGACAGGTGTTTTTAAAAAAACCAGTTTTACATCCTTCCCAAAAATTTGCAAAAGAATGTGCTTACTGTAGCAGACAGAGGTTTTTATAATATACCACTGTATATATACCACTGTATATATACCACTGTGGTACCTCGGGTTACAGATGCTTCAGGTTACAGACTCCACTAACCCAGAAATAGTACCTCGGGTTAAGAACTTTGCTTCAGGATGAGAACAGAAATCGTGCTCCGGCGGCGGGGCAGCGGCAGTGGGAGGCCCCATTAGCTAAAGTGGTACCTCAGGTTAAGAACAGTTTCAGGTTAAGAACGGACCTCCAGAACGAATTAAGTTCTTAACCCAAGGTACCACTATATATAAAAACAATTTACAACATGAACACACACATGTATACTTCCAGTTCAGTCATAGTTTGTTAAGTCAGAGAAGTGCAAAACCTCACTCTGAAATATCTCTAGCTTTACTTGGTTGGGTTCCTTCAAAACCTCCAGAGACATCACTTGAGAAGGGACCTTCAGAGTAATTTGAAATCTTGGGTTGCACAAGATTTTCTGAGAACGAGGCATCATATCACCACCACAAGGAAGTGTTCTCCAAACTCTGTTTAAGGAATGGGGAATTTGTGGCCTTTCAGATGTTACTGGACTAAAAGACCCATTAGTTCCAACAAGCAGGCCAAGGGTCCAATGGATGATGGGAGTGGTAGTCCTAAAACATCTGGATGGCACCATTTTGGCTCCCTGTGTTCTATTTGCTTTCTCCAAAAAGTCTCAAATGTTTTGCCTGAGTAGGAAACCCCCAAATTCACACAATATGCCAAGACCATAGATCAGGACACAAACCGCAGTTTGGTGTTGGTCAATATAAATACATCTGATGAGAAGCGAGGGCATGCAGATTTTTATATGGTAGCAGTGCAATTTCAGTAAAGGCCTCTGTCGAAACCAAGGTATTGGAGATTGCATATTAGTGATTTTAGCAGCTGTTGATGAAACACAAGAATAGGCTCTTTGAAGATCTATGTAGTCTTTGATGATGACTCCATATAAATGCTTCTGAACAAGTAAAGGAAGGAACGCTGGAAGGGATCTGTGGTTTCCGTGGCATCATCAAACTGATGCCTTGTAAAGCTTCACAATGGAATGATTTCATGTCATGAAAGCCCAACCTCAGAAGACCAGCAGTAACACAGTTTAATTATGCACCTTCCATTATACACCACTGACGTGCAGTGCTTTGGGTGGGGTTTGGAATAGGTGGAAATGATGTTGTCTGGACTAGAGCTGCAGGCAACTGAATGGTTAGCCACCTGATTTGAATATTTATCTGTGCTCTGAGGCCAAATAGAATGACTAATGGACTCTAAAGGGCACAGTCATCTGATAATTTCCTCCGGAGTTAATATTTAATTTCCACTTATAAAGTTTTCACTTGAGAGCTATTTACGAGGTCCTGTTTCATTCTAGGAGCTTTTTAAAATTAATGCCATCTTAATAGAAAGGGTAAAGAACTTGGTCACTGCATTCAACCCCCCCCCCCATGGTGAATGTCTTTAATTCCAAAACTGCCCAAGCATTTTAAGTGTTAGTTTCTCTGCATCTAGCCCCACTCTGGACTCTGCATCCCTGGACTAGCCCTGCATCCCACTTGCAAAGGAGCTCATCAAATAGCTTCATTGGTAGAGCACAAGACTCTTTGAGATTAAGAGTCTTGAGTTTGAGTCCCACATTGGGTGAAAAATTCCTGTATTGCAGGGGGGTGGATTAGATGACAATAGGGATCTCTTCAAACACTACAATTCTATGAGTCTGTGATTCTACTATGCCTCCATGCCTATGTGATTCTACTAGGCTCCATGGAATGATAGTGTCTGTGCAATTGTGTTCAGCTGCTCATGTTTAGCGGTTCCTTTGCAAATGGCCACACTCAATGTGTGGACACTCAGAAGAAGAGTTTGGATTTGATATCCCACCTTTCACTCCCCTTCAGGAGTCTCAAAGCGGCTAAAATTCTCCTTTCCCTTCTCCCCCACAACAAACACTCTGAGAGTGGGGCTGAGAGACTTCAAGAAGTGTGAATAGCCCAAGGTCATCCAGCAGCTGCATGTGGAGGAGCGGAGACACGAACCCGGTTCCCCAGATTACGAGACTACTGCTCTTAACCACTACAATACACTGGCTCTCAGGAGCTAGGGCAGCACTGCAATCTCACTTCCAGTTCACTTCACAAGTGTCCTGTATGTAAGAAACACCTGAAGAAGATCAGGTAAAGTCTCGTTGCATGCTGGGACGTTATTCCACACACACAGCACCTTAGCTGAATTCCACCCTATACCTGTATGCAGATTGCTTAGCTGATGCATGTTTGTGTGTGAATATATAGTTAAGCTTCATCAGATCTTCTTAATTCCCTGAGTATCTCACTCAAACCTCTGTTCTGACTGCAAGCTGATGTCTGTCAGAGAAATATTCATTGCATCGTGAAGTGGGACAAAATGTTTTGATTGCCTAAACCTGTTTAATGTAGTGTGGTTTTGAGGAAGTGAACCAGCCTTTTGAAATGAGTCTTGTTGCAGCCAGATGAGGACAATGAATGGAAAGAGCTCGCTAACCTTGTCCCTCACTGTTCCCAGATATGGAAAACGGAAAAGAGATCCCGGGTGAAAGAGCCTACAGTTTATCTTGCCCATCCCTCTTTATATCTTTTTTTTTCCAAAAGGAAATTGTACATTCATGTTGAATTGTGACTTCATTGTAATGTGACCCTGAGATCTAGTGTATCATGTACTGGAATTGCAGCAAGCTAGTACCGGCAGTGCACTTAGTTGCCAGAGAGTCTGATGAATCATACACAAAGAAAGTCATTTTAACTGTATCAGAGTTTAAAGAATTATTATTTAGTTATCCCACCTTTCTGTAAGCATGCACACTCAAGAAGGCTTACAAAGGGCTCATCTACACTTCAGCTTGCCCTATCAATCATGGGTCTTGGAGGTTTTCTGCTTGCACCTTGCTTTCTAGACACAGGTCTGAGTGCTCCCCCCATTTGTACTACCATTTTTGCAAGAGAAAAAACCCTGCTGTTTACTGATGAATTGGAACAAATGTCAATCTGCAGAAAGGCCTATCAAACTTGGTTCTGATTTAGCAGGAGCATCTCCACACCATCATTCAGCCCAGACACTGAGGTCTAGCTCCAAGGGCCCTCTGGTGGTTCCCTCACTGTGAGAAGTAAGGTTACAGGGAACCAAGCAGAGGGCTGTCAGATGTCAAAGAAACAAACAAACAAGCATGAGAGTAGAGGAAGTCCCATTGCACAACATAAAATCCTTGTGCTGATGGGAATCATTGCTAGTTGAATTACTTGTGCTCTCTGGCGATGCACTGATAAAATCTGGATTGTATGGATGAATAGGTTTCAGGCCTTGCCTAAAAGGCAAAAGAACCTTGAGGGTCATCCAAGCCCCAAAATTCCATGATTTTATGGTCTAAATCTTGATGTAGGAGCTATGGAATTTGACATTGAAAATGTCCCAGGCCCATGCTACTCATAAACACACAATGGACTATGTGCGGGAAGGGAGAGTTTGGAGCTTGGACATTGGTAGGTCCAAAAGGGGGTCATGTTGGGTGAACATTTGTAAATGAACATTTACAAGTCACAGTTATGGATGGGGCAGTGGGATAATATTTTAGTGTGTATTGTCGAAAACCTATACTTTTAATGTGGGTGTTTGGAAAGCAGGGATGGTGAATGGACCTCCACATCTGTTTGGACTTCAACTTATTATGCCTGATCATAACCCATGTTGACTCCAGCAACATTTGGAGGGCCATGGGTTCCTCATTCCCTATTCTAGAGAGAAATCAGGAGGTTAACGGGTTGAAATATCAAGCAAGTTGTAAGCTAAAAAATAAACACATGCAATGTACCACACCACATATGTCACAGGATTTCAGTGTGCGTTTCACAGCTGTTGCAAGGGATAATTAAAAGCAGCAAGTTACCATGGTGTTGTGCTGAATTGACGGCCGCTTAACAACATGTGCCATTGTATTTCTCAGCTATAGTGCAGAAAAGGGCAAGCCTTTTGAGGCAGAGGACAATGTGTCAGTGAGATCTTTCAAGAACCATGCTCTATTATAGAACAGGCTTGATCAAGAGGACCAGGTTGCTGCAGTCATTTCAGGGGGGAAAGGGGCTCTGTTTTCTTGTGTGGAGTGGAGCCCCTAATAATTGCATTGATCATGAGCTTTTTATCATTTTTTTTTTCTGCTGGAAAGCATTGGAGCAACATTCCAGCACCTCTCAGGTGGGCCCTGGAAATGTTGGAAGAGATGTAACCAGCCTTAGCTCACAAGGAGACCCTCCCCACAGCCCGAAGTGGACATCATCTATGGGCTCCGGAGAGGGTCTCCACACAAGCTGGAGTTGCAGCAGGGCTTTGCCAAGGCTCTTCAACCTCCTGGCTCACAACTGCCGTGTGCGAAAGCCACACCTCAGCTGAGCAAGCATGAGCTGGGCCGGTGCTGGGGAGTGGGATTGTTAAGTTGCTCTGCTGAGGTTCAGACATCTCTCCACACCTCAGCTAAGCAAGTCTCATTGCTGCTCCAGCTCACATCAGCCAGAGGACAGATGGGGAGGGCTTTGCTTAGTTGCTCAACAAGCCTCTGGCTGGCGAGGAGACCCCCCGAGCCCAAAGATATTCTATGGGGGGAGAGAAGCACTGGATATAATATACATACTTAAACATGAGTAACAGCTTATTGTTGTATTCTAGAGATGGCGAAATCTCCCAATATATTCTTTTCCTCCTTGAAGTGCAACTTGATACCTGCATAGCACCTGAAGAGCTCTCATTTGAATGTCTGCTACCTCCTCCCAGACTCAAGCTTAAGACTCTTACTGAATGTAGACATAGGTGGAATTAACACCAGTTCCCAAAATTGTTCTCCCTCCCTCACTTTCTTTTTAAAAACACCATCCAACCTGGAGAACTCAAAAACTTGCCAATTCTTTTGCGACATTTTGGTTGGTCTAACAAATGAGGTGTGTGAAAGCGGATTTCGCAATACATATTTATATACATTAATCTTCCGCTTCCATGCAAAGCTTCTTAAGGTCATACATCAGTGTGGAAATAAGGTGCAACAGACTTGTGAATGAATATGTGTGAAACTGACATGGATCAGAGATGGAGCCATTCAATTTTAGGCTGAAACTAACTATGAAGAAAACCAGAATCTAGCCCAATGACATGGTTGTTGACCTAGTTTACCTGACTGCCATCCATCCTACTCCCCCCTCCTAATGTACCAACTTTGTTTTATGTACACATGAATAATGGTTGACCATCAAGATACGAGGACTTGATTGTTCAAAAAATCGATAAGAAGTTAAATTTTAAAAAGAGAGTATGTTTCATTTATTGTTGTTAAACAGTAGGCAGCTAATCCAGTGTACAGTTGCACACCCCAGGCTCCATTATTTTATTAGGATTTTTGTATGTGGTTGGGGGTGAGGGTTGGGTAAACACATTACAACTCATGAGTACTCGATGCAAGATTTGCTCCCTTTTCTGCATAGGAATTAGGGCATTGGAGGATCAACTAGCTGTTTGATTGCTGATAACTGATAAGCTAATGTGAAGCCAAAATCTGTACATTGGGATGGAAGACCACTTGTCACTGTTTTATTCCCAACATTTAGCATTGTTGCTCTTCCAGTGCTTTAAAATAATGAATCAATTCTCCCTAAATAATAGCATTTTATCTCTTAACAAATTTCCAATAGAAGAGATCTGATATTATTATTTTTTGGAAGTTAAGCTCAAGTAAGAGCTACAGTTTTTCAGGAGTCATGGTAAAACCTTCCTGAGATACTGTTTCAGCATGCAAGTAGGGATCATGCAATCCATTATGCCCCTGCCCTGCCCCCTGCAAGAAAAACCTCCATGCAGGGGCACCAGGCTAAAACTCCTCTCCCTAATATGATAATTTTCCATGGGCAAGTAACTTTTGACAAGGGCAGCATTCAATCATGTAATTCCCAGCTGCATTCTAAAGTGATATAGTCTCAAGAATCAAAATCTGTGCTACTGTTAGATTTGGGATTTATCATAAATTGTGGTCCTGATCTGTGAAGCAGAAATTCCAAGTGGTGGGTACCAACCTTGCCTCTGCTTTAGATGGAGGCTGGGAGAAAGAGTCTCTGACTCTGAGGGAGGAAGAAATTACAGTATGGAAGCTTTGCAAAGGATGCAAATAATATCACTTGATATAGGAAAACAAAAAAACAAAAATGTGTTGTAGCATGGTGGGTGCTGAGCTGATTCTAATTGATATAAACTCACCATGGCACATTCAACATTTTCCTAAATGTTCCAGTAATGTGAGAAGAAACCTGATAGAAATCTTTCTGTTGTTCTTTCCCTTTCATTTCATTTCCACCCATTGCCGTCAAATTGCTTTGTGATTATTATCCAAATCTCCCTGCCTCTCCCTAATCTCCAGTGTTCCATTAGTTTTGTCTAATCAGATCATCACTTAGAGAGACAAACTAGTTCTTAAACCTTTTGTTGCATCCGCATGAGACTAGAACTTTGCAGGAATGAAAAGAAGAGGCAATTATTGTCATGCCCTGCATCACCCCCCAAAAAAGCGGTAGAACAAGTTGACATAATTAAGATAGTTTTTCTAAGGTTATAATATTTTAACTCCCAGTTGTGTGGAATATTCCAGTCCTCCTCTACTACAAAGTGGCATGGCTAGAGCAGCCCACACATCAAGGAAAGAAGGAAAAGGAACTGTTGGCTGCTCTAGCCCCACCACTTTGTGGTAAACCCGCTTTGGTAGGTGATGCCAAAACCCTCAGGGGGTGGGGAAGTTGTAGTGGACGAGGAGGCGAAAAGAGGTGGCAACATGTTGTACTGCCACGTACCCCCTCAAAAAGGGGGGTGAGCATTCTGGCTATGGTCTACTGCCACTGGCATAGGCTATATGCCTGTGTGATATCACCTTGCCAACAAAGGTCCATATAGTTAAAGCTATGGTTTTCCCAGTAGTGATGTATGGAAGTGAGAGCTGGACCATTAAGAAAGCTGATCGCCTAAGAATTGATGCTTTTGAATTATGGTGCTGGAGGAGACTCTTGAGAGTCCCATGGACTGCAAGAAGATCAAACCTATCCATTCTTAAAGAAATCAGCCCTGAGTGTTCACTGGAAGGACAGATCCTGAAGCTGAGGCTCCAATACTTTGGCCACCTCATGAGAAGAGAAGACTCCCTGGAAAAGACCCTGATGTTGGGAAAGATGGAGGACACAAGGAGAAGGGGACGACAGAGGACGAGATGGCTGGACAGTGTTCTCGAAGCTACAAACATGAGTTTGACCAAGCTGCGGGAGGCAGTGGAAGACATGAGTGCCTGGCGTGCTCTGGTCCATGGGGTCACGAAGAATTGGACACGAATAAATGACTAAACAACAACAACATATGCCTCTGAATATCAGTTAGTGGGGATTTCAGGAGGGGAGATTGCTTCTAGTTTGAAGTCCTGTTTGCATATTTTCCTGAGGCATCTGGCTGACCACTGTGAAAACAGGATACTGGACTGTTGTCGCTATTCCTCAAATCTGATTGTTCAGTTGTTCATCAGAAATGCCAATAAGAGAACTGATAGAAATGGAGCTTCCCAGTTAAATAAGGACATTCTGTAAGTTTACCGGGTCCCGTATGTCATTAGGTGCCTACAGATAAATGCTGGGATCTAATTCCCACTCAATTCTGATATGACTCATGAGCAAAAATAAAGGTTGCCATTACAAATAAAGGTTATCGACTTTTTCTCAGGAAGCACTTCAGCTGACTGAGTAAGCACTGAATGTTTGCAGAGTACACTTGACTGTTAGCAGAACGATACATGATAATTATTTTAAATAAGTTAATATTTGAGCAGTTCAGCAAACACACTGCATTATCTGGAAAGGAGGACATACACTGGGGGGGTCAACATGTTGCCTCCCAGATGTTGCCTGATTACTACTTCCACCCATCCCAGCTGGTGGTCAGGGACAATGGGAGCTGGAGAAGATCATCTTGGCTACAGCTGACTTTCCTTTTTCACAGTCTACGTGGGGGACATTGGGAGTAAGTCAAATGGCAGGTGGTTCACAGAGCTGAGGTCTAGAGCTAGACATAGCTGTGGGCCCTGCTGGGATGTTAGGGCACTGGCACCTGCCTGAGAATGCAAAATGCCCTTGTGTGGGACTCATTGAAATAGTATATGGTGACAGACACTGGTTGAAGGAGGAAGAGGAGAATTTATTTATATGTCACCCATCTGACTGGGTTGCCCCAGCCAAAAAATAGTAAATACACAACACAACATCAAACACTAAAAACTTCCCTGCGTAGGGCTGCCTTCAGATGTCTTTTAAAAATCACATAGCTGTTTATCGGGTTGACATCAGATGGGAGGGCATTCCACAGGGTGGGCATGACTACCGAGAAGACCTTCTGTCTGGTTCCCTATAACCTCTCTTCTCACAGTGAGGGAACCACAAGAAGACCCTCAGTGCTGGATCTCAATATCTGGCCTGAAGGACATGGGTGGAGATGCTCCTCCAAGTATACAGGGCCAAAGCCGTCTACGGCTTTAAAGGTCAGCACCAACCCTTTGAATTGTGCTCAGAAATGTCCTGGGAACCAATGTAGTTCTTTTAGGACCGGTGTTATATGGTCCCAACAGCTGCTCCCAGTCACCAAACTTGCTGCTGCATTCTGGATTAGCTGTAGTTTCTGAGTCATCTTCAGAGGTAACTCCACATAGAGCACATTGCAGTTGTCCAAGCAGGAGATAACTAGAGCATGCACCACTCTGGGGAGACAGTCTGAAGGCAAGTAGGGTCTCAGCCTGCATACCAGATGGAAAGCTCAGAGACCATGAAGACAAGAAATTCAAGAAAGAATGGGGAAAGTTTATAATTTATTTAGGAGACCACTGTAAGCAGATGGAGGATTAGCAGGATTAACATTAGCAGGATTTTAATCTCACTTGTAATGTAACAAATACTATGGACAATATGGATAGAGATAAAATATAGATTACGAAATAATGTTGACAATTGGACTCATGGGGGGGATGGGGGGGGATAGTTTTGAGATTCAACATCTGGGGACCCACAGGTTGAGAACCGCTGACTTGGAGGGAGTCTTGCATCTATGCTTGCATGTGATTCATGGATGGGATTCTTACTCATACCTTGAAGTGAATCATTGGAACTTCTCATGCAACCTGTGAGTTTGTCAATAAGAGTGAGTGAAACAGATTAGATAGATAGATGATAGATAGATAGATAGATAGATAGATAGATAGATAGACAGATAGATGATAGATAGATAGATAGATAGATAGATAGATAGATAGATAGATATAGATGATAGATAGGCATATAAAACCAGCAGCTGGAACTCAACTTTAGCTAATGGGACATGAAAGCTATGGTTCATGGGGGAACTAGAATTGGGGAATAAATTCAAATTTTCATGTGAACCTGCCTAAAGCACATTTCTCAAAACAAGACACAAGGTAAAATACAACCGTCCTTCAAAATCTGCACTTTAAATTCTGCAATAGAATGGGGGGGAATGTGTATATTAGGGGGAAAAATGCATATATTTGTGAAAATAATATACTGTTTTTATGTGTATTGTAGTTGTTTCAACCATTGTGGTCATATTGACCACCAAAAATATATATAAAGTAATACAATATTATTTTTATTATTTTTTAAAAACCCCAGTTAAGATATAGTTTTACATATATACCAAACATAATAATAAACAAAAGGTAAAACAAAAAACAAAAAGTGAAAGGAATAGAATCAAAGAATTGTAGAATCGGAAGGGACCACATGGGTCATCTAATCTAAGCCCTTGAAATGCAGGAATCTTTTGTCTAATGTGGGGCTCAAACCCACAAAGAGTCCCATCTAATTAAATCTTTGCTGTTCTCCATATTAATCACCATATAATTTCTCCTCAACATTTGGGCAGAAATAACATCCCAGTATTCATTATTTTAGGAGAAATTGTATGCAGAAATGTTTGCATGTAAAAAATGTGTATATTAGTAGAAATGTGTACTAAAATGCTGACTATTTTTGTGAAGATATGTGTAAATGCCTGCTGCAGCTGCATAACAACACTGCATTCCTTATGTTCCAAGATCTCCAATTCTGAGAGTTAAGTATATTGTGTCCATTTCTGATATGTGAACCAGGGCTTCCGACTTACATTGGAAGGGGTCTCTCTCCCCCACTCTCTCGCCTTCTCTCTGTTCCAGAGAATTTAGGCTGCTTGAATTTAGATTGCTCGAATATGTGTTTTATGTGTGCTATGAGCTCCCCCTGATGGTTTCAGACTACATTTGTGGAGGTTTCAGATTATAGACTACAAAGGCTGCACCCACATGGTGATTATGCGATTTGGCTGTTCAACTTCAGCGTTTTGAAATTGTTTCCTCATTTCTAGAACATGGTGCAATGAAGTCTCAGATGGGATTGCTGGACGTTCCTCCGGCGTAACTCAGCCCTAGGATCTTCAGACCTAGGATTTGTACCAGTGAGCCAGCCCACTCACTAAATTGTAGCAAGCACATGCAGTTAAGGTCTGAAATTAAATTTTGCATGGTGCTGTTGTCTATGCAAACTGCAATATCACATATCTCTGTGGGGTACCTCAGTCCGACGGGCCAAATATGCCTATCTGGCTGTTGAGAATCCTGCCATGCTACACCTTGTCCCTAGGCCACGCCCCTTTTCTTTTCTTTTTTCTTCTTTATTTTTCTTCTTCTCCTTTTCTGTTGATATTTGATGTTGACTCCTGTATATTGTTTTTCCTTTGTTCATTTTTCAAGCCTTAATCAAAGTAGTTTTAAATGAAAGATAATGGCATCATCTTCGGCTCATTGGTCAGAGAGGTGCGGATCGGGTTAGTCAGTGTCGGAATCTGCAAATATTGAATTCCTCAAGCATCTCTCCTTGCAACGGCACCCCCAAGATTTCCCACCTCCATATGTTGCTCGTTTGCTGTCACCAGAGTTTATTAACCTTTCATCTGTTGCGTTGCAGTCAGCACTGGAATGAATGGGATTACAGGGCACATGTTGCTGCTGCTTTAAAAAGAATATTCTTACTCCAAATATCTTCCAGATTTTGGAGGGATGCAATAGGATCTAGGGCAAGGGAATGGAGTGCAGATTTGACTGAAATGGTAGCATATGCAAAAGTAATTTCGTTTCGTTACGTTCAAAGCCATTGGCAGAAACTTGCAAGTGTTTTCTTGACGCTGCCAGAGGCTGAATTGCCCTATAAATGCTTCTTTTAAGAAATAAATAAACCTCTGCTGTAGTTTTTGATGTCGAATATCCAGAATATTGATTACAATTGGACCATGTGCTTAAGAAATCGTTTGGAAATTAAGTGTTTCACTTGGCCCTGGGCAGAGTCAGAGATATTACAATTTTCTGCTTGTTTGTAACTTCTCCATTCTAAGGCCTCGGCTGGCCTCTCTGTGGTCAGTGCCTGCATCGCTCTCTCTTTAGAGCCAGCATTGAGGTGGGAGGGGGAATGCTGTTTGTGCTTTCCTGCTCCCATGAAATAACAGCAGCACATTTTTGGGAGCCATCTGCAAAGCGTGTTAACAGCATATTCCAAAAGGAGGGGGCATTTTGAGCCAATAAGCCTGTTCTGTCCATCCTGGATGGCATCGTGTTCTTGTTTTGACCATCTTAAAATAGAGCAAACCCTCAGGTCTAGACAGGGAAGAGGTTTTGCTATGATGCATAAGCAGGGGGGTGGTGATGCCGAGAAGGTTTTCTGTTCTTCAGACTCAAATCATGGAGGCAAAGAGCATTCAACTGCATTGGATGCAGTTTCATTTACATAAATCATCATTGTAGCACTGTTTCTACAAGGCGCGGCTATGACAGAGCCCCCAAAAGGATTGAGGCGAATGGGGAAATGCAGGGATTTTTTTTCAGCCGGAATTTACCAGAACTCAGTTCCGGCACCCTTTCAGATGGGCACCATTGCCATTATAATAAGAGAAGAAGGGGGTCATGGTGAATTCTGGCACCTCTTTTTCTAGAAAAATAGTAGTGGGAAAATGTACCCAGGTCAGGTATCCTGGATGACAACATTCTTAACATCTGTTAACTTGGCCAATGCTTTTCATCAAGCACACTTCCATGCTGTCACTATTTCGGTATGGGATTGAGTTACGTGCTGACAGATTCAGGTTGCGCAATTAATGTTATTAGACTTACGAGTTGCTTGTCAACCGTAGGTGACAAGGAAAAGCAAAAGGATATACCATATATATTACCATAGGAGGGGAAAGACGGGGGGGGGGGGGATCATATAATACAAAAACAGAGAAAACCTTGTAGTCCAAAGTTCATTCACATCAAACAAACAATTTCAGTCACAATTTATTTCTTTTAAAACAAAACAAAAGTTATATTGATTTTATATAACATTAAGTCTTATGCAGGGGACACGGGTGGCGCTGTGGGTAAAAGCCTCAGCGCCTAGGGCTTGCCGATCGTAAGGTCGGCGGTTCGAATCCACGCGGCGGGGTGCGCTCCCGCTGTTCGGTCCCAGCGCCTGCCAACCTAGCAGTTCGAAAGCACTGCCGGGTGCAAGTAGATAAATAGGGACCGCTTACTGGCGGGAAGGTAAACAGTGTTTCTGTGTGCTGCGCTGGCTCGCCAGATGCAGCTTGTCACGCTGGCCACGTGACCCGGAAGTGTCTCCGGACAGCGCTGGCCCTCGGCCTCTTGAGTGAGATGGGCGCACAACCCTAGAGTCTGTCAAGACTGGCCCGTATGGGCAGGGGTACCTTTACCTTTAAGTCTTATGCAACAAATCCAGTCCTTCCCAAATCAGACTTTTTGCAATACAGAAAAAGACACACACGCCACACACACACAAAACCCCTTGAAAATTGCAGAGCAAACTTTGCTTCACATTGTCTGACTTCCCTGAAAACAAATGAGAACAAATGCTCATGAAGAGGCCATCTGGAAGCGACCTCAGAAATAAAACCTGGCACCTGTGTTTTTTATTTAGTTCAAAGAGTACCTTGAGAGACATAATATACATGATAGATGCAGCTGCCTGCCTTATTTCCTTCAATTCCAACAATATCTAGAGGGCATCTGGTTAGTAAAGTCTAGCAAAAGTGGGCACTCACCTATTCATAACAACAGTGTGCTGCCAGGAGCTTAAAATGAAAGATGCCAACGCAGGAAGCACCTAAGAGTGACATGCAAAAAAAGAGATGCCAAGAAAAAGGATAAGTTCTTTATTTTTGCAATACGCCCAACGCAATTTGGTCCAAAACGTGTTTGTCAAGGGTTTAGTTTCTTGTTTCTTACTAATCACTGGAGTTTGTATTGTAAACGAACCAATAGAGCAAAATTTTGTGCCATCTTCCTGGCATCTGTGAGACAGAATTCTCTCTTCTTTTATTGCATGTCGGAAATTTAAAATCATTTTTAGTGGCAAGTTAGCTAGAAAAGAATCTCATACACATAAAAACAAATAAATAGAAAATTATGCCACAAATGCTGTTTTAAATCAGAAATTGCTCCATACTAAAGCTGTGCAGTAGTTGTTAGAATACAGGCATTACCAATGGCACAATGATAAGAAGAGGAGAGATATTTTATTTCAAGAAATCTCTTAGAATCATAGAATCATAGAATCATAGAGTTGGAAGAGACCACAAGGGTCATCGAGTCCAACCCCCTGCCAAGCAGGAAACACCATCAGAGCACTCCTGACATATGGTTGTCAAGCCTCTGCTTAAAGACCTCCAAAGAAGGAGACTCCACCACACTCCTTGGCAGCAAATTCCACTGTCGAACAGCTCTCACTGTCAGGAAGTTCTTCCTAATGTTTAGGTGGAATCTTCTTTCTTGTAGTTTGTATCCATTGCTCCGTGTCCGCTTCTCTGGAGCAGCAGAAAACAACCTTTCTCCCTCCTCTATGTGACATCCTTTTATATATTTGAACATGGCTATCATATCACCCCTTAACCTCCTCTTCTCCAGGCTAAACATGCCCAGCTCCCTTAGCCGATCCTCATAAGGCATTGTTTCCAGGCCTTTGACCATTTTGGTTGCCCTCCTCTGTACACGTTCTAGTTTGTCAGTGTCCTTCTTGAACTGTGGTGCCCAGAACTGGACACAGTACTCCAGGTGAGGTCTGACCAGAGCAGAATACAGTGGCACTATAACTTCCCTTGATCTAGATGCTATACTCCTATTGATGCAGCCCAGAATTGCATTGGCTTTTTTAGCTGCCGCGTCACACTGTTGGCTCATGTTAAGTTTGTGGTCAACCAAGACTCCTAGATCCTTTTCACATGTACTGCTCTCAAGCCAGGTGTCACCCATCTTGTATTTGTGCCTCTCATTTGTTTTGCCCAAGTGCAATACTTTACATTTCTCCCTGTTAAAATTCATCTAAAATTCATTTAAAATTCTTAAACACTTTCCCTGTTGTTGCCCTACCCTCTGCAAAATAATCCATCTCTGTGTGTCATATTTCCTTAACAAATACATGTTTGGAGTTCATACAGTGTCTGACTCTCCACCTGAGAACACAAATGGCAAGAGCTTGTTTTTAATCATCTGTCAAATGCAAATGTCACTAGCCAGCCTCCAGGTATTCCACTCCATCAAAACCCTGATATATTCTTTCAGTAAGCCACCTTATTAGAATCTGCTATTTTTCTTCCCAAGTCTGATATGTAAACTGACAGATTGTAAAGATCTACCGAGTCCTTTGAAAAGCAGACAAGATTACTCACACAAACTTTTGTGACTCAAGAACATTTTACTAGGTGCCAGCAATTCATACCCATGATGGCATGACCAGACTTTGCATTTTGTTTTGGGAGTTTAGTCACAAGAGGGGGAAAAAATATATATTCAGCCAAGTGCAACGAGAATCTGTTTCAACTCGGTCTGGACCAAAATGTTTTGATCAAACTGTATTAGCTCTCAGATGGGGCCAAAACAGCTGCTGAAATTAGGGGGAAGGTTTTGTTTTTTTTCTGGGCAGGGAAGGGGAATCCACAAATAATTTCAGGAGCAGACAGCTGTGTAATGCAGCAGCGGCTGGAAAAGGAGGAAGAGGAAGAGGGAGGGAGCAATGGGGCCACCACTGCCCTGACCCCATGATAGGAGGCTGTAACTCCATACCGTCCAACATTTCTCCAATGAAAATAGGAACATCCTATTTAACAACAACAAAAACACTTATCTGACGGCCCCAGCCACTCTGGGCAGCTTGCAACGTATAGACAGATAATTTATTGCAGTCGGAGACCAGTTTATAAAACACACTTGAGGGTACAATCCCAGAAGAAAAACAAACATTTAAAACAATGTACAACAATAAATTTAAAATGTATAAATTCAATAAGCGTATAGACACTTAAAACTTTAAGATAAGCTACCGCAGAGAAATGACCCAGAGTCACCCATGAAACCGAGTTGGGGGATTTTCTTAACGAACTCGTTTGGGCTGGGGGATGGTCTGCGCTTACAGATCTGTACACAGAATCTGGCGACCATCCGGGTCGTCTTATGATCTTTGCCTAATAGGAAAAGGTCAATTTTTTTGCTTTTCTGGGAGATCAGCAAGCCTCACTAGCAGGGTATCAATGGTCTCACTACGTGCCTCTTCATAAAAGGGACATCTAAAGAACAAGTGCTCTGGGCTTCCTATATCCCCGAATGAACAGGCGCAAAGTCTCTGAGCGTATGGGACTTTTTTAAAGGATCTTTACAGGACCGGCGAGGGCAGAGCCGAGCTTACGGTGAGTGCAAAAGCCCTTCTTGCATTTTTGGATACAAGAAAGAAGAGATATGCTGTGTTCCCCAGTCCTCAGCTTCAGACCATTCCCTGACACCCAGACTCTCTCTCTCTGCCCCTCAGAAATCTCTCCAGCCTAAACAAACTTTCCCAGACCATCCCCCTCACTGGTCCTGCTTCACACTCTCCTTTATTTTTCTTCTTTTTTTGGGGGGGGGGTCTTTTTCTCCAGTGAAAATGGGCAATGAACAAGATGGTGTAGATGTGGATTCTTAGCACCATAGGAACCTCCTAAGGAAAAGTGGGACATTCCAGGGTGAAATCAGAAACTGGGATGGCTTCTGTAAATCGGGGGCTATCTCTGGAACATAGTGACACTTGGAGGGTCTGTGACTCTCTAGCCTGGTGGGCACCCAGCCACACAGCCAACTAGCCATTCTCTCTGTGTGTGGGGGGGTGGAGTTTAAGGGCTTGTGGTTGCACAAGGACTACTTTCCAGAAGCAAGAGGTGGATCCGTCAGTAGAGACACTTAATCTCAGGGTTTGAGCCCCAGGTTGGGGAAAAGATTCCTGTATTGCAGGCAGTTAGGCTATGACCCTGATGGTCCCTTCCAATTCTTCCATTCTTTGATAATGTATATAGGGGTGTGGGTGGCGCTGTGGGTAAAACCTCAGCGCCTAGGGCTTTCCAATCGCATGGTCGGCAGTTCACATCCCCACGGCGGGGTGAGCTCCCGTCGTTCGGTCCCAGCTCCTGCCCACCTAGCAGTTCGAAAGCACCCCTAAGTGCAAGTAGATAAATAGGTACCGCTTACTAGCGGGAAGGTAAACGGCGTTTCCGTGTGCTGCGCTGGTGCAGGCTCGCCAGAGCAGCTTCGTCACGCTGGCCACATGACCTGGAAGTGTCTGCGGACAGCGCTGGGCCCCGGCCTCTTAAGTGACATGGGCGCACGACCCTAGAGTCGGACACGACTGGCCCCTACGGGCAGGGGAACCTTTACCTTTTACCTTTTTAGGCTATGACCCTGATGGTCCCTTCCAACTCTTTCATTCTTTGATAATGTATAAATGCTAAGCGTGGTGATCTTTCTGCAGTTTTGAAATTATTTTTTCTTTCTGTAAAAAAAGAGAAAATAAATAATATTTTCTTTCTCTTTTGGCTGCTCTGGAATTTTTGAAAAAGCAATTCCTCATCTCTCTTCCTTACACTGAAAGTTGCAGGGGCACTGCAGAAGTTATTGTGAAAACATTTTGGTTCTCTCCCCCTGCCCCCCCTAGTGGAAAATGAATTGGGATACTATTTCTGTCACCAGGCGGAAATTGAAGCGCACACTTACTAGAATTACCCAGAATTCTTCCCCTACAATGTTAATAAACCTTCCAGCATATGTCGTTAGCTATATTAGACTGGATGTTCTTGATTTTTAATACAGATTTTAGTTAAACAGATTGCAAATTAGCCGGCAGAATACTAACACCTTGAAAATGCCAATTTGGCTGAGGAAATAATAAACATGGAGCAGCTGGATTTATGTAGAATGTAAACTGTATAAAGTACAAAGCCGACACTCTAAATAGGTTCAGCAGAAATGCGGGCTGAGGTTTTTGGTTTTGAGTGTGAAGTACCTCTTTTCAAAGCTCAGGAGCCCCATCTAGGGGCCAATTTGCATGATTGTCTGATAGCAGTTCACGTTTCTTTGCTATATAATTCTGAAAACACATCAGATTTTCTTTACTCTGTGCTACTTTGCTTATTCATAAACCTTCCTCCATAGCCAGCAGAAGTGGCAGTGCCCTTGGAACCATGGAACTGAGATCTCTTGCCCGAGCAAGAGCATTTTCTCTTAGAAAGTTGGGGTTGGACTAGATGTCCCTCATGGTCCTTTCCAACTCTACAATTCTATGATTCTATGAAAGTGAGAAGAAGAGTTTGGATTTGGTATCCCGCTTTATCACTACCCTAGGGAGTCTCAAAGCGGCTAACAATCTCCTTTTCCCTTCCTCCCCCACAACAAACACTCTGTGAGGTGAGTGAGGCTGAGAGACTTCAGAGAAGTGTGACTGGCCCAAGGTCACCCAGCAGCTGCATGTGGAGGAGCGGGGAATCCAACCCGGTTCACCAGATTATGAGTCCACCGCTCTTAACCACTACACCACACCGGCTTCCATGGAAGATGGCTTCCATGTCCCCAGTCACAAAAACTGGCTCTATAAAGAGCATTGCCTAGACATTTAAATACAGAGGTCATTTTCTTCATTTAGCCTTTCATTATAAATATATATTTTATTGTGTATCAGTAAAACAGGATGGATCAAAAACCTCAAAGGTAGGAACAGATGTTTAGCAAAGGCAATAGCCTATATAACAAAATTCTCTTCTCTATGTAAGTCACACAACTCAGTCTCAAAGCAGGCAAATTTACAGACCACTGACCTGCATGTCCTGGTCACGTATCGTTTAAATCCTTGTTGCTCACCCTCAGCCTGTGTGAATATCTTGGGGTTACTTGGTTACTATATCAGTCAGAAACTCAAACATGACAATAAGATATAACAAAGAGATAACCAAATACTTCATGAAAGGTATATTAAAAACGAGGTCACTTTGCAGCTTGTTTAATACCACTGGACCATGTGGCGATCACACAGGGTCCCCGGACGTTTGACGGTCTAGTGATCCCCGTGCCACCACTGTGCTTGCTTCCCCACTGCCACCAACCTGTTATTCTTGGGTACACACTGAGTCCAGACAGTTGTTAAAATTAAACCAACTAAACAAGTTTATTTTATAAGCATTAACAAGTTTATGGTTTCTCAGATAATTTTCTTGTCAGTTTCTTAACCTTAGTTTCTTTACCGGTCTATACCTTCCTAATACCTTCTGACTGATTATCTCAACTGCTTGACTGACTCGTCTTAACAGATTCTCTCACTCTCTCACATCAGATTAGCCCAACCCACAGATTTATCTTCCCTCTCTCTTCTCTAACTCCAGACTGACTTCTTAACAACTCTAACACTAACTTTGACTCCTCCCCTTGGGTTCCTATAGGTTGGTCATTTTACAATTAGTTAACCCTTTCCTTATGAACCCAGTATGATGTCACACACCTAGGAGGGCAAACGCCACAGACCACATTAGAAATCAGTGGTTTTTACACTGCATTCAAAAGCTGGGCCAATACTCTAACCTTGAAGCACATATTTCCAAATATTTTCATGCATTCAGGGCGCCCATCTCAGATGTTTTGCCTAGTCACACCCTGAAGAAAATTGCACCATGTCCCGTGAACAATTCGTTTTCTTCGTTCCCTCTCAAAGAGTGCACAAGTAAAAATAAATTCTGAAGGGCCTTGAAAAAGAGGTAGAAAAACAGGAATGTTCTTTTGTGGGGAAGGGGTGGGGGGAAACTATTAAGGCACTGGAAGACAGGCTTTGAAACAGCACTAATTGCAACGTCATACGTTTCCCTGTTCACTCCACATCATTAACTATGAGGGTAAGATGGGGGAACCCTGCAATGTCACAACGCTTCACAACATGAGGTAATTTGCACGAAGTGTTACGAAGGAGAAGGGGAGTAATGCTGTCATTTCAGGTAACACAGAGATTAATATTTTTGTTAAAGTCTCCTTGGGGGGGGGGGGAGGATTTCAAAATGACAGGTGGCTCGCCACCTCTTCAGCAGTTTAAGAACTGCTCCTGACGTTTTGCAAGTTGTGATTGCATAAATTATGTTTGTTAGGGTGTTCATGCATGAACAGTTCATTTCACCATAATGCCATCCTCAGGAGCCGAGTACAATAAGCTTTGTGCAACCAGCAGCTGCCATAATGGAATCTGGTTGGTGCAGGGAGAGACTTTGGGGAGCAAGGATATTGGCCTTTCAAAATTGTGTTCTTACTTGCCTTGTGCTGCTGTGAGCACAAGGCAAGCGTTCTTTAAAAAAGAAAGTTAAAGCAATCATAAGGAGGTTCCTTGGCCATATGTAGGGTTAGCCAACATGGTGCCGCCCAGATGTTCTGGACTACAACTTCCATTGACCTTGCTGGCTAGGGCTGATGGGAGTTGTAGTCCAACACATCTAGAGAACACCAGATTGGCTACCCTTGCCTATATGAAAATGTAAGCTGCTCACCACCCCCTTCCTGAAAATTTGGGATAAATTTCTCTTTCCCCCTGAAGATCTTCTGAGAGAGTTTCATTTCAATGTAACCCACCCAACAAATTGTTCCTGAAATTCTTAACACAGCTCTGGAAGAAAGGCCTGCTACAGTCGGCCAAGTTGATAAGCAGGATATCAAGAGTTGCCACTGGATTTCAAGGCTCACTTTAAGCAGAGGTGGATTTAGGGTAATGCAACCGGTGCTGTCGCCAAAGGCGTACGAAGGGGGGGCGGAGGGGCTGGCCGCCCCAGGCACAGCCCTGGGGTGTGTGTGACAAGATGGCCCACTGAAATTTGGGAGCCCCAAATCTGCACTTCTAGAAGCCTCCTGTTCGGGAGAAATGTCTGAGGAGAGAGAGAGAGAGAGAGAGAGAGAGAGAGAGAGAGTCCTATAGAACAGGAAACAGGATTTGTATTTTGGGAATGCTCCTGGAGTTTGGAAAAGAATTTAGCAGAGTTGAAAAAACACCTCAACTGAACTCAAACACTTTTTCAATTTCAAACTGGCCATTCTGCTGTCACTGAGGTCATATTCAGCCGTCTTTCTGTATTCAGAAAGGAGCACAAAAATTCACTCGAGGCTTTTTGAGCATTGAAATGGGACCAATTCATTTTCGGTGCAGGAGCAAGGTTGCTACCCATCTCTACATCCTCAAATCTTACAGACATTTTAAAAGCAAAACCTCACTTTGTATATACACTGAAAACACTGAAATGTCTGGAAGAAATCACAGGTGATTTGATGTGTTCCTCTTAAAACTGGCTATAAGGAAATGTCCTTTTAGTGCCACAGTAATTTCAGAAAGCATCTTTATAATGTCACTGTTGCATGGACAAAGTGTGAAAACTGAAATATTAAAGAAGGAAATCAATTCATACATCTCATCTAGCTCTAGGGAATGGGACACACTTGACATCAAGAAAACAAGCATCAGGATTGCTAAATGTGGTAAGGAGTATCAAGCAAAATATATCAGAGAACATAACCCTGGTCTGATTCATGGGTCCATAGGTGTTTGATTGTCAATTGTAGATGGATTCCTAATCGGAGGTGGGTTGTTTCTCCATTATAGTTGTGGACTTTGCCCGGATGATGTGGAGCTGATGCAACAGGTATTGACTGATTGTGATGTAAATTGCATGAGTTGTCATTCTCCAGCTTTCAGGTCCCTTCCCAGAGTCTCTAAAACTTCCATCTCTGGTGAACCTTGTTTCCAAATGCATTGTTAAAAATTTTCCTGCCCAGACTAATAGCCAATTAAACCAATCAGAAAATATGCCACTCCAGAACAAGAAAACTCTTAGGAGTATGGTGCAGGTTCGTGGTGGCCAAACATGGCCCTCTGGCTGTTTTGGGACTACAATTCCCATCATCCCTGACCACTGGTCCTGTTAGCTAGGGGTGATGGGAGTTGTAGTCCAAAAACAGCTGGAGGGCCAAGTTTGGCCACCACTGGTGTAGGTGAAAAGAAGAGTACCGGTGCCAGTTTGGGGCTCCCCCAAAATACCTACTCAGCTCCCATAAATGGGCAACTGGGAAACTTCAAACTGCTTAGGGAGGGAGGGTGTAAGAATTGAAGCAAAGTGAGGCACTTTGGGGAGGAGCCACCTGATAAAGTACAGCTAACCTCCATTCAGGATTGGCTCATTAGGACCAGTGGTCATTGCCAACTCCTCCCCTGGGGAATAGCACCGTGTCTTCTTTTTCAGGGGGGCTGGGGTGTGGTAAAGACCCCCCATGAATTTGGGAGCTGCATTCTGCAAAAGGATACATCTTAGCTTTCAAATCAGCAATGGCAGAATAAATGAATGCAATATACAGCAGTAACAATACTGTTCTAATAATATAGATTAATAAGAAGTGCTACTAGGGCTGAGCTAATGGGGTCAGGTCCGCTGCCATGTGCAGGCTATAGCCCCCCCCCCCCAAAGTCTCAGTGGTGCCACAGCTGGGATATGTGTACAGTGGTACCTCGGGTTAAGAACTTAATTTGTTCTGGAGGTCTGTTCTTAACCTGAAACTGTTCTTAACCTGAGGTACCACTTTAGCTAATGAAGCCTCCCACTGCTGCTTCACTGCCGCCGCCGCACAATTTCTGTTCTCATCCTGAAGCAAAGTTCTTAACCTGAGGTACTATTTCTGGGTTAGCGGAGTCTGTAACCTGAAGCGTATGTAACCTGAAGCATATGTAACCCGAGGTACCACTGTATTTATTTCTTATTATATTTGCATGCCTCCTTTCCTTCCAAGAAGTTCAGAGTTGTTCAACAGTATGTCGCCCAGAGAACCTAGATCATGAGGGTGACTAAACAATAATAATTAATTGGCAATCAATTAGTAATTATTAATAGCTTTAAATTGTTGTAACGTTTCGGTAGTCAAAGTGATACTTGAGGGGACGAGGAGGCAAATTTTCACAAGGGAGGGTGTCACACATCTCTCGGCGGGACCTAAAACGTCTCCTGAATGGTAGATGAAACAAGAGATGAAGATGGACTACAATAAATGGGAGAGTAAGGCCAGGAGTCAGAGAAAATAAGTGTGCATTTGCTAGGGGGAGATGAAGATGATCTAAAATCAATAACTTATTATCTCTTACTTCTCTGGAAAGAAGAGTCCTCACCACTTGATGTCACTGTAACACTTAATGTTTGGTTATAATTATTGGCTAGACCTGGGTTGTTGTTTTTTGTGTCTTGCAGCATGGTTTTATTTTTGGGTTGTTTCCCGCCCCCCTTCATTTTCTTTAAACTGTACAGATCTGAAAGGTAGCAATTAAACAGAGCTGGTAATAATCCTTACATCTGACAATGAAATTTGTTCGTCGTTAAAATTCAAGCAAACATCACAGAGTGCCCAGAGAGTGCTGAATTGATTTGCAATAAGTGGAGCTCAAGTGATTCAACTCTTTGTAAATCTGTTGAAGTGTTTTGTTGTTTTGACAGGAGAATGCCTTTCTTTACACATTGTCCCTGAACCCTGGTTTTCTTTTCAGGAAAGAACAATGGGGTAGCCACCCACCGTGATTAATTAAAAGCTTCAAAAGTAGAGCTGACTGGAAGGTGCTATGAAAGTTTTGTACTCAGGATTTTTTAAAATTAACTTATTCTGACTAATCATCTCCCTAATGGGTGAAGACTCAATGCATTGTGTAAATTAGTCATTGGTGTAAATTAGTCATTGGGTTGGATCCCGTCTTTTCTCCCACCTGTGAGAGCAACTCTGAACTCTTCCTAAGTCCACCTTCTGCTTTCAGCTCCCAACATCACCTATCACACTATTTTGAGGGTCTGGGTGATGTTCCAGTATAGTGGGGACTGTAGGGAGAGTGGGGAATTGACAAAAGGTGCCATTCCCCCTCCATCAGTGTGGAATGCACCCATTGGATCACCCATTGGTGGGATGCACCCATGGAAGTTCAAGTCTGGGTCAAGAATGGGGGAGAAATCCAGTTCAGTTCACATTTAAAGGTTGATCTACCAACTTGAATTTTCCTGAAACAATTTGCAAACTGAAACAATAGTTATCCTTTAAAATACTCCTATCCCTGAATTTTGCAACAGTTATCCAACCATATAATGTGTCTAAAAATACATATATTAGGGGAAGTGTGCATGAAGACACATATTTTAGTCAGAATAGCGTACAAAAGTGCATTATATCAGGGAAAATGTGTACACGAGGTAAAATTGCATACAGAATTGTGTATATTAGGAGAAATTCACGCCAAAATACTGATTGATTTTCATTAGGACGTTAAAAAGAAGACTTTCCAAACTGATGTGGAAATGTGGAAAACAGAAAATTGTTTAAAGTATGGTGACACTGAGGACATTATTAGAGTTCCCTGGGAAGAGCAAATTGCCACATACAAGCTCATTGGACTTCAACAAAAACACTTTGAAATGAAATTTCACTGCAATATTTCTGAAGCAAAGTTAATCTAGCAAATTCTGTTCTGTTGAGTTCAGGCATAATCAAGATTCTTGAGTTTCTTCCCCATTGGAGATGTTAAATTCACTTCACATAGTCAGATAGATAGCATTATCACAGTGCGTGTTGTTGTGAACGGATCATGTTATTCATATACCTTCAAATTTTGTGTGGGAGCTATGGTAAAATTTGGGCTGCACTAGTGGCTGACATCATCTCCCAAAATTCTCCTCAGAGCTGAAATCTAAAATGGTGGGCACCAGCCCAACAGAGTGTTAATAATATCAATTTATTTCTCACTTAAAATCTTGCCGCCGTTCCTTAAATAGGATAGCGAGGGCCACACAGTTGTGCCACTATCTCTTGCGTTTTGCTCTTATTGTTTGCATTCTTTCCCCCTCTATACTCATATTTTTAGATATATCTTCCAACTGAGAATAACATTTCATGTGTTCAACGAAGTACGGTCTAAGTCACAAAAGTTTACAGCATAATAAATCTGTTGGCCTTTAAGATGCCGTCAGATTCTTTTCTTGCTTTTTCTTGCAATGAGCTAACATGGTTCCCACTATGGAACTGGCGAAAAAGACTTTCTTTGCGTAAAATGACACCAAGAACAACATGAAGAGTGAACATGAATAGAATCTCATCTGTCCTGCCTAGAAGGAGTCTTATACAGTGGTACCTCGGGTTACAGATGCTTCAGGTTACAGACGCTTCAGGTTACAGACTCCACTAACCCAGACATAGTACCTCGGGTTAAGAACTTTGCTTCAGGATGAGAACAGAAATCATGTGGCGGTGGCACAGCGGCAGTGGGAGGCCCCATTAGCTAAAGTGGTGCTTCAGGTTAAGAATAGTTTCAGGTTAAGAACGGACCTCCGGAACGAATTAAGTTCTTAACTTGAGGTACCACTGTAGAACACAAATGCTGTGTCCCTCTAAAGAAAGTGGCTTCCACAATGGAATTTCCACCCTCCACTCCCCATGTGCCCCCTAAGTCTGTTCTAGGTGTGTCCCCAAACCTCCAGAGGAGATTTGGGGAGAGCAAAGGAGGCATGTGGGGAGTGAAGAAGGAGGACTTGCATTGGCCAAGCAAAAATCCTTCCAATGATGAAATGCATTTGTTGGATACTGCCCATGGATCCAAAGATAAGTTAGCATAAGAACGTTCATGAAAGAAATTATGGTGTATTTAGCCACTTGTGTCCTCCCACAAAGCCTTTGCAGAGCTGATCAGGGAAGAAGGATGGAGAATATTCCTGTTGTGAGCTTCCTTAAGTTAACATATTATGAGCCAAGTCCAGTTTAGGGTGATTTCCCACAACAGCCCCCATTCCACGATGTTCAATAGGGTCCACAACTCAGAGTCTGCCTAGAGTGCCAAAAACCCATATGCCACCACTGTAAAGAGCCGTTGCAAATTATTTGGCTTTTGTTTTGTAACAGTGAGGAGCACTTTGTAAATTTTGTGCAGTTTCATTTGCAAAGAGCCTGCGGAGCTCCTCTGTAGAGTGTTGTCTATTTCACGCTCACTGGCTTTGGCTCTGCTGCCCATGACTTAGAAGAATGAGGAGCCCCAAAATATTCAGGCTCGAGCACGAAGCAGGGTGATGAAAATGCTTGCATCTCTTAAATAGCAAAATGCTGGGTCAAAGAGAATTGTTCCTGGTAATTTTTTCTATAGACTTTTTTGTCTGCTTTTAAAAATTCAGAGTAAATGAAAACTTCAAAGAAGGGATGGAAATACTTTGTGTTATTGATTAGGAGGAAAGGATAGATTGGCTTTGCATTCCAGAGAGCAAATGCACATTTCAGAGTGCTTAAATGGGAAATCCTAGTGCTTTGAAAAAGACTGGATGCTGAACAAGACACATTAACCACCACAGTTTAGCAGTTATAATTGGAGGTCCTCATAGTAATTAAACTTCTGTTACAACAGTTATGCCAATCGTGTCTAAGCCGGACGTTGGAGCTACATCCTCTGAATCCATTTAAAAGAATAAGAAAAAGTTCTGCATAGCATCTCCCATTAGCTCTGCCTTAATTGCGCTTGGCTCAAAAATAGAAGATGGAATCAGACACATTTGCAAACTCCATTGGGAAACTCACGAGCATGTTTATTATGTTTCCATGTATCTGAAAGTCAATTGAAAAAATCAGCCCAGAATCGAAAAACCAAATACAGTGGTACCTGGTGTTACAGACGCTTCACGTTACAGACACGTCAGGTTACAGACTCAGTTAACCCAGAAATAGTACCTCGGGTTAAGAACTTTGCTTCAAGATGAGAACAGAAATCGTGCAACGGTGGCGCAGCGGGAGGCTCCATTAGCGAAAGTGGTACCTCAGGTTAAGAACAGTTTCAGGTTAGGAACGGACCTCCAGAACGAATTAAGTTCTTAACCTGAGGTACCACTGTATGGAGCAATGGCATAGATAGGTCAAGACCGACTAAGGTTGGAGGAGAAATTGAATTCATTTTGCATTTAAAGGCAAATCTTCAAATTTACACTTTCTGAAGCCAGGAGTGGCTGGTGGGGCAGTGGAGGGGGGCATCTCCCAATACATTGCCCCAAAAACAAAATTTTGGGTCATTCGCTCACATTGTGTGCTTATCAGTCCTGCATTTCACAAAGTGAGACTGTCCAAGATGTTGCCTGTGGACTTAAGAGCTCCAGTTTTTAAATTTTATTTTAAAAAATCAGTGGAGGATTTATTTATTTTAAAAAGGTAAAGGATTCATTTAAAGTGTCCCTCCCCCCAAAAAAACCCCCTATGATGCTCTAACAAAAATAAAACCCAGATAACATATAGCTCTTAACAAAAGTTTTAACAAATCTGTTTTTTATCCTCTGAGATTTTTTATGACCAATCGGTTCCTCTGTCACATAACCAATTTTTCACATGCTTAATTGATGCAAAACTCGACTGGTTACAGATTCAGCAAATATTTTATTTTGCTTCCCTGATAGTTTGCCATGTATGTTGTATGTATTTGAATGTATAGTAATGCTGCAAACATCACATATCAAGGGACTAGTTTCTCAAGTATACACAGCTCTCCCTTTTCAATTATATCTCTCATTGACAGTTTTGAAGTCAGTATATGAACAGGCCCTGAGGGAGGAAATTGATATGATGAAATTGAATAAACTCTGGTCCATAAAACCAGAGAAAACTAGATGAAAATAGTTGATAGATGGTTCCTCTTATTGTTTTCCTTACAATTCGATGTCAATGCTCTTTCAGTGTTCTTCAAAATGTTTATATATATTAATATATGTTATTTATTTTCTTCTGGATACATACAATGTCCATGAAATGTATTTTCCTCCTGCTTTCTTTCTTTTTAAAAATGCATTAAAATGAACTAAAATAAAATAAAAACCAGAACTCTTCAGAATTCCACAGGCAGCATTCAAGACAGCCTCATTTGTAATGCCTATTGGAGACTTGTAAGGCCTATCAGTGTTTACAGACAACACAAAGAGAAATATTTCTGTCATGTAGCAAGGCTTTTAAACAAAATATTCAAGCAAGCATACCACTCAGTCACCTCTTATTTTAAGGTAAATAGGAGCAGTGGGCTTAATAGTTTGCAGTTTTGCAAGCTTAGGGCCAGGGCCGGATTTAGGTTTGTTGAGGCCCTAAGCTACTGAAGGTTATGGGGCCCTTTATATGTCCTGCTGTCCTTTGTCAACAACAAATTGTTGCTGTTTTTAGTGTTGAATATCTGCTGTATGGTAATTTATGGACCTAATAGGTATCTAAAGCCATTTGCACATGATGCCATGTAACCAGTCCATGCAGAATGGAGGCACCCTACATATAGAAACGAGCAAACCAGTGATATTTTAGGGAGCAGGCTAGCAGGCGGGGCCCATGACTTACATCACTGAAGCCTACACAAGACAAAACACTGTTGCTGTATGTAGGTTTTATTTTATTTGTTTTTTATCTTATATTTTGGGAATTTCAGGGGGGGGGGCAAGAGAGTGGGGCCCTAATCTATAGCTTGTTTAGTTTATACGTAAATCCAGCACTGGGCACATCCATACTCCTGCTTGTCCCATGGGTCTGAGAGATTTTGCGCCTGTCCTGTGCTTTTTTAGGCATGGGTCTGAGAGGTTTTCTGTTTGCTCAGCCACTTTCCTCAGGAAAATCCACTCTTTACCACTGAATCAGAGCAAATGTCAATCTGCAGAAAACTCTGAGGGAAAGCGGCAGGACAAGCGGAAGTGTGGACGAGCCCCTTGTTCTTTCTTGAGGGGCTCCTGTGCCTGTGAATTTCATCCACTTTGGCCAAAGGTGAAATATTATAGGTACTTTTAGATTCCTCCTTTTTGTCAATGGGAAACATACAGCTTCATTTGTTCAGAGTGGCTCAGAACTCAAATTACAGGTCAAAGCAACAAAATACTGTTTCAGAAACAGATTGGATTTTTTTAATATATAAAAAAATGTATAGCTACAAATACAATGTGACTTTTTAGGCTTGTGCACAACCCAATTTGATACCAATGAAATATGATTTGCATGAACTGGATATTCCGAATGGAGAGAAGTGTGGATGTTAATGCGTGTATTTACAATAACCATGCCAACAGCCTGAATACCATTGGATTACTTGGGCATAGTGAATTTGTATTTGCGGAGCCTCAGAGCTAGAATATGTTCTAGACGACATGCCATTTTGCTCGTTATATTCTGAACCATGCTCTAAATTACTTGATGCTATTTTAGTCCACTTACAGTCAAGTTCTGATTCAGATGACACTTGCGTGACCCGCAGGCTTTCTCTTTATGCCTTGACAGCCTCGAGAATCTGAGCAAAAACTGTTTCAGACTTGGCTGATAATTGTCATGGTGACATTTTGATCTGTCATACTCTTTGGTATATTCAACTTTTTTTGCTGTTCATTGCAAGGAATTCAACGCTGCGCTCTTCCGATCATTCCGTCATTGCAAGCATTTCGGCTTGACAGATGGAATGATCTCTCTTCTGCATGCTCTTCTAGGAGTTCTCCTGACCCCACACCCATGAGTCAATTTCAGGGGGGGGGGGCAGGGGGGGAAGGAGAGGGAGGAAAGCCTCATTGTGTAAGCAGAAGTCCTTGCAAAGGGCTGACAAGATTTATTAGATGAATGCTGCCCACCATTTTTAAGATTTAGGGTTTATTGGTTTTCTTTTCAACCTTGAGCTAGAATTTCTGAAAGTCTTTATATGATGACCATTAGGCAAAAACAGCTAAAGCTTACTGATCCTGGTACTTACATTATTACATTTCTTCTCCCTCTCTCCCCCCAGGAATGAAAATATTACATTGTAGGATTTAAATTTCATCACACACATTTGCTCACAGCTTTGTGTAAACTTATCCTGTAGTGAAAGTCAAGTAGCAAAGAAATGAAACGAAATATCACATAAATCACTTGACTAAACAAATACAATTAGGAAGCAGCAGTTGCCATTAGCAGCATTTTTTATTTTATCTTGTGGGAGGTGGAGTTATGCTTACATTCATTTTGAAGTCTACGTGCTAATACAAAGGGACCAAAATTGATCACCCTCTAATGGGGTCACTTTCTGTACTTGTGGGAAACTTCTTGTGAGTGCCTATCTTCAGGCAGAATAATGATTTTTTGAAAAACCAAAGTGGCCTACAAAGAGGATAAAATACAATTAAAATAGGGTTGTAGCCAAGTAAGCATTGATCCATTGATATTAATGTAGATTTGTCGTGTTCATTAATTTCAGTGGGTCTACTCTAAGCAGAACCAACATTGAACATACAAATAAACTTAAAAGCAAAAAATAAATAAAGGAATCAGAGCCATCTTGCTTTAAAGTGGTCTTGTGAATTGGCCTTGGCTTAATTTTCCAGTAGACACAGATGCTTTCAGCTCCCTGAACAGGAATTGTTTTGCAAGGGAAGGACTAAGCATTATGGTGAGAAATACTGAGCAGGCACCTAAAAGCCATTCACAACATTTCATGTGCTGTGTTCACCACCCTCTGTAAAGACTTTCTGTTCGTGGCTGTCAAGCCAACGTACCACACTGTGAGACAATATGAGAGGACACTTTCTCTTGTGGACCGGTAGAAGGTCATCAATTGTTGTTTAACATAATTCTTTCACAAGACCCTGAGGAAATGGAGTCTCTAACCACCTGAGTTATATTGTTTTTCCAAGTGAGGTCTTCACTAAGGTAAACTCCCAGGAATTTAAAGGAAGAGACTCTCTCCCCCCCACACACACACCCCGATATACAATGGGGCTAGTTCCCCTCTCTTCCTCCGAAAGTCCAACACCATCTCCTTTGTCTTGCTAATATTTTTGTTGTTGTTTAGTCATTTAGTCGTGTCCGACTCTTTGTGACCCCATGGACCAGAGCATGCTAGGCACTCCTGTCTTCCACTGCCTCCCGCAGTTTGGTCAAACTCATGCTGGTAGCTTTGAGAACACTGTCCAACTATCTCGTCCTCTGTCGTCCCCTTCTCCTTGTGCCCTCGATCTTTCCCAACATCAGGGTCTTTTCCAGGGAGTCTTCTCTTCTCATGAGGTGGCCAAAGTATTGGAGCGTCAGCTTCAGGATCTGACCTTCCAGTGAGCACTCAGGGCTGATTTCCTTAAGAATGGATAGGTTTGATCTTCTTGCAGTTCATGGGATTCTCAAGAGTCTCCTCCAACACCATAATTCAAAAGCTAATATTTAGGTGCAAGTTATTCTCTAGGCACCATGTAGATACTTTTTGACACCCCCCCCCCCCCGGACGCTGATTCATCTCCACCTGTAATTAGACCCATTATGGTAGTATCATCTGCAAACCTAATAATTGCATAGATGGATCATATGAAATACAGTCATATGTATACAACAAGTACAGGTAGGGACTCAACACACATTCCTGTGGGGTGCCAGTGCTGAGCTTCAGGGAGGTAGATGTAACATTGCAGGGTGTGTCTTGGAGAAAGGATTTTGGTGGAGGGGCTTGCTGGATAATGTATCTCAGTGATCAAGGAGAGGGGATGCCAACAAGGGAATGTGTCCTTTGATAAACATTCCTCACTCGTGTCTTGAAACAGTTTGAGGAACGTCGACAATACAAGCCATGCAGTTGTGTGAGGAATCCAGATTTCACAGCCGAGGCCATTCCTTCTCTTTAACAGCAGAGGAATTGTAGATAAATCAACCCCTGATTTAGCTAGTTTAGAAATTATGAACATGGTTCTAACTTGAGACTTGTGTCCATTGATTATTGTGCAATAGCACTCTTCATTCTCCCCTGCTGCTGGGGAATGTTTGTTGCTTAATCGTGGCTCATATTCAGACTTGGCATTCCTTCAGAAACTCTTAGATGATGTGATGCTGCTTAATAATAGGCTTAATAATCCCTGAAGTCTTTAAATTAAACACAAATGAATCCCAGCCAGAAGTAACAAAGAGGCACTATAATTGTTTGAGAAAATTGAGATGAGGTGAGAGTGCTGAAGAGAAATCCCTTTAGGATGGTTGGAAGAGGAGAGAGAGAGAGAGAGAGAGAGAGAGAGAGAGAGAGAGACCTCCTGATTAAATTGCTTGAGGGCTAAGGTAAGCATTTAATGTACTCCTGACTCAACCAGATTCTCCACACTGGGGAGCAAGCTAGATGATTCCAAAGCATTGCAGGCCACGACTCAGCACCTTTTCTAGAGAATGACTTGGCACGTTCCCTGTACACAATTCAGCTAGGAGCACGAATTAATTCCTTTGAATGAATGTAGTGCTTTTGTAGACCATGAGTTGAGGTTCTATGATTCTGAACCTGTTAACATAATTCAACATGCTGAGAAGGATGATTTGGGATCTTTTAAGTACACAACAGCCATTGAGCAAATAGTACTTTGATATGATATGAACTGGTACATAGTATGAAGAGCAAAACATCATGTTTTCATATAGTGATTTAGCACAATCTGATAATGAGGGATACTTCAATGTTAGCCATACTTAGATTAGGACCATTGAAATCAATTGATTTCAGTTAGGTCAATTGATTTCAGTGGGTCTATTCTGAAATGGTTGAATATCATCCAATGAGTCTGCATTTTTACAAACCATAGGCTTATGCATCCTGAAGCGGTACCCAGTAGAGCAGGGAGCAGGTTGGCATTTGCTCTCATAATTTGCACAATCTAAGCAATTTTTTTTTTTTTTTTGCAGATCATTACTTGGCATATTTCAGGCTGTGATTCAGTACTTTTTGTATATGATGATGACAACTCCAAATTTTTGCAGAGTTCGAACTGAGGCTTACTTATTTAGAACTCTGGATAAGAACAAAAGAAAACCCAGCATGACTCTGTAGCTTTTGCAGAACAGAGCTTGGCACTGTTTAGCACTTAACACTCTCCAATGAAAGTATACAAAGGGTGAAATCTCTCGCTTCATTACTTCATTACATGCAAGGAGATTTTATTTTTTAAATGTGCCATAGCATTCAAAATGACATGGTTTGGTACAATTCAAATAATCTCCCTACCTCATTGTGCACTTTTGTGGGTCCTCTCTTCTGCCTTCTTTTCTTTTCTTTTCTTTCTAGTTTATGTCTTGAGCCGCAAAAGAGCCCAGTGGAAAATAACGAATTGCCACAAGACCAAGGTGTGGTATCTCTAAAGTTCTCTCCCAACCCTCAACCCCAACTTCTTTTTCTCTGTTTCCAACAAATTTCTTCTCTCCGGTTTTTTTGGTTCCAAATCGAGGACTCTCCTGCCATGTCTCTCTTGGGGACCTACAGAACTTGTCTCTATAATTCAGGTGTGTTACTTCTATATAGCATGCAAAATGGGAAATGGGTGATCTCAGATCCTGGCATTCCACTCCCGGAACAGCAATTGACCTTGCAGAGAGGCATCTGCTGATATAAGAAAATGGGAGGCAGTATTTGTCAGTTCTTGCTCCCTGGAGGGTGTCCCAAATCTCTAGAACAGTTTTAATTTTGTTTTGTTTTGTGGCAGACACAGCGTGGTAGCACGAAGGATCACACCCTTCTGTTACATTAGCTGATGTCTCTGCTAGATCAAAACTACATTATGATATTCCCTGAAGTTTAACCTGCTGTTTTTCAATAGCTACCTTCCAGGGTCTGAGACTTTTTAGTTTTGAAAAAAGAAAAGAGGCGACACAATAGAACTTTATGAAATTATGCATGGCTTGAAGAAAGTGGAAAGCACCATCCCATATCTTCATTACACTGTTGTGTGTGTGTGTTTTAGAAGGGACAGATGTATTCTACGTGCTAGAGAATTCAGTTATGTGTTCAACAAATTCTATATTCCGAGCATATGGAAATCCTGAACACTGTGATAGGTCCAGGAAGGAAGGCCTTGACATTGCCAAAAGAAAAAGATAATTGCTAGAGACAGGAATAAAGTCTTCAACAGCATGTACTTATTTCCCGATGATCGTTTTATTTTAGGAATATGGTTTGGACTTAGGATTTTCATAAATGGTTTTGTGGAAATTGAGGAATGAAATGTAACATCTGTTCTGTTTTATCTGTGCAGAAAGTTCAGAAGAGAGTAAGGAAAGCTTGCATAGTTGTGTGACGAAAACACATCCCTGTGGCAATAAGCCTTCAAAGCCCTTGATAAAATAAAAACCAAATTCGTGACAAAAGTGTTCACAGCTGGGAAGGGTGAAGAAGCGATAGATTATGCCTTCTTGGTAAGATTAGAACCGACAGTCTGAAAGTGTTTTTCATACCATAAGCACATCCAATACATCGCAGAAATCTGTAAACTGATGTGGGGAAATTATGAAGACTGTGCTAGTAACAGTAAAGGAAGAAAGAGTTGCCTTAGACAATGTGCCCTGTTGCACCAGAACATCAGCCAATTAACTGATGTATTAAAACCACAGGGGCAGAGGGTTGAGATAACTTAGACTTTACAACGAGTTATTTCCATCCCCTCTTTCATTTTCTGCTTAAATGAGGCTAGCTTCCCATGATTTTGAAAAGTAAGCATGCAGTGCTATCTGCCTTGCTCATCACTGCAAATCTTTATGTGTACAAAACAGATGACTAACATTCATGTATGTACTATCTCATCTAGGGATGTTGAAAAATTCTGATGGGACTGGGGGGGGTGGAAATTGCTTGTGCTAGCTTACTCATCCCTTGTTCAGAATGGAAATGGATGCAGTAAATATGTTCAGTATTTGCTGTGGTTCTTTTCAGTCTGCAAGCAATATGTAATTGATTACGTTTTCCCATTTGCATTGTGCTTCATTCCCATTGAAATGAATGGTGTGGAATAATGTAATGGTAACATGATTAATTACACAAATTTTCACCATAGCCAATGGTGTCATAATATAAAGATGAAATATAAATAAGGAGAAATAATATGGTTTTCATCAAAAGTGCAGTACAGTGGTACCTTGGTTTTAGAACAGCTTGGAAATAGAATGCTGCAAACCTGGAAGGAGGTGTTCCGGTTTGTGAACTTTGCCTTGGAAGCGGAACATATTCCACTTCCTGTTGAGTGTGTTCTGTTTGTAAATTGAGTCCCCCGCTGCTAATCAGAGGCTTCCTGTTGAGTCTGTCAGCTATTTAGGACTGAGCACCCACACAACACAGAGGTGATATTTGGAGCCTTTGTTTTTGCTATTTTTTGCATTTTTGTTTGCATGGCTTTTTCGGTTTTTTTTTTGTTTTTTTTACTGTGACTTGTTCTTCATTTCATGGGACTGACTTGTGACTGTGGCTTGTGACTCCGTTTTTGTGACTGTGTGGAAACCAGTTCAGCTACTGATTAATTGATTGCGTGACTGCAGAAATGGATAAAAGCCCTCCATCCAAACAATGACTATCAGCAGTGCACGTAAGGGGGGAAAATTATTATTTTTTTTTTATCATCTACAATACTATCTTTTTATTTTATAGTACAGTACAATGATTATTGCTTTCATTTTATGAATCAATGGTCTTGTTGAATAGTAAAAATCATGTTAAATTGCTGTTTTAGGGGTTGTTTTTAAAAATCTGGAATGGATTAATCCATTTTGCATTACTTTCTATGGGAAAGCATGCCTTGGTTTTAGAACGCTTTGGTTTTGAAACAGACTTCCGGAACGGATTAAGTTTGGAAACCAAGGTACTACTGTAGAATGGAAATAGCTATGCATGTGGCAATCACAGAACAGAATAGATGTCTTCCTACATCCCTTTGGAAGGGTAATTGATAAGGGTTTTTGGACTCTCTTCACCCAACCACTTAATCCTTACCCTGCTTTTTCCTGCCCAGTTCTAAACTTTCCCATATCCCATTCCTACCCTGGTGGAGTGACATGACTTCACTGTCCCCGAAACCTGCAGCCAGTCCTGCTGCATTGATCCTGCATGATGGATGTATTGGAGGTGCCATTGTGTATCCCCATAGCATTGTTCTGGGGTATTGTAGGAAAATACCCCTGGTAGCTGCATGCTACCAGGACAAGATAAGCCTGCCAAGGACCACCAATTTATGAAGTGTTCGACCAGAAGATACATTGGGATTTCCTCAAACCTGAAGCTAGTCCTTTTCCATGTGGGAAACTGGCTTGATCTCATCCAAAGGTCTAGCTGATACTGCTGAGTTTTCCTTGGGCTCTGAATGTACTACCATAAATGCTGGGGTCCCCTAAGTCTGCTAATAGGGTTAGGTCTCCTAAAACTATTACAGAAGGAACAAAAATCTGGCACTAGCAGAAAAGTCCTTAACAGGGGTATCAGATCATTGCTAAGGCTCATTTTCTTGGCTGTTATTTATATTAGTGTTTTCAGGAAAGGAAAGCTGATTTTTTTTTTTCAGAGAACAGATTAAATGGGGGGAGAGGGTTACATTCAGCTGAATATTCAGACTTTCTCTGACAACCAAAAACATAAGATCTAATCATTTCCTGATCACAAATCAGTTTTAAAGGGAGGAGGGGACTGCCATCTTCTGCATGTTTCTAGCCCAATGGTTTATTTCTGTCCTTTCTATCGCTTTCATTATATCCACCCCTCACTCTTCTCATGTTGTTTCCCTTATGTCGCAGAAAGATAGTTAATCCATCTTTCATGGGAGAAGATTTGTCCTCCTCTTGACTAATCCATGGCATTAAAATCTAATTTGTTAGCTGCTCAGTATTCCTGCCTTTCTGGTTTACAATGAGGATACGATGATGCCTCATTTTCTTTCTTTATTCTGTACTTATGCAAACAATCCATGAGTCAAAGCTCTCCATGTAATTGCATAATAACTAATGTTAAAAGCAAAGGGCAGCTCCGTGGAATGACATGGGTCAATATATTATTTAAACCTATCCATTAATAAAACACAGACTGATATCAAACTTTACCGAAATGAGAGAGTGCTATACAAAGAATGCAAACCTTGTTTGTTAGCAACATTTTTAAAAGTCCCTACTTTGTTTGGTCCACAAAGGATCTACAATCTCCGCTGCAGAAGATAACCTTGTTTTTGCTAAGCCTGGAGTTTATCTAACATGCATTTCTGATATGACTTGATCCCTTTTGCTTTCTGCTGAAGATGCACATATTTGTAGCACTGGCGGAGGAAGAGGAGTGCGGGGGGAAGCGCACCACCCCAGGCAGCGCGATCCCCAGGGTGCCATCGCAGCTGCCCCCCACCCGTGCTGGGAGCCCCGCCCCCACAGGTGGCACACCCCACCCCCAGGATGCGCAACAGCCCTGCCCCCGCCTGCTCTCCACCCCCAGTGACGGAACATGAAGCTCCACCACTGATTTGTAGTTGTAGTGTACCAGTATACATATACAGGGCCGGATTTAGGTTTGATGAGACCCTAAGCTACTAAAGGTAATGGGGCCCAGTGGCGTAGCGTGGGGGGTGCAGGGGGGCCGGCCGCACCGGGCGCAACATCTGGGGGGGGGGGGCGCGCTCGCACTCGCAGCTCTCTGCCCCTACCTGGCTCACTCACTCTCTCTCACTGCAGTGCTGGCTGTGTGAATCCGATCTGAGCCGCCGGGTCGCCGCCCACTGTGGAGGGGAGGGTGCCAGGCGTGCGGTGCAGTGCGGAGAGAGAGAGAGGGACTATCTGGGGGAGGGACAGTGCAGCGGGGGGGGGGGGCGCAAATTGCTTGCCTGCCCCGGGTTAGGGGGCGCAAATTACTTGCCTTGCCCCGGGTGCTGACAACCCACGCTATGCCACTGATGGGGCCATTTATATGTCCAGCTGTCCTTTGTCAACAATTGTCACTATTTTTTGTGTTGAATATATGGTATATGGTAATTTATGGACCTAATAAGTATCTAAAGCCATTTGTACATGTTGCCATGTAACCAGTCCATACAGAATGTAGGCACTCTCTATATATAAATGAATAAACCAGTGATATTTTAGGGAGCAGGCTAGTGGCGGCGGTGGGGGGGGGGTCCCATTACTTACATCATAGGAGCCTACACAACGCAAAACATTGTTGCTGTATATGGGTTTTATTTTATTTGCTTTTTATCTTATATTTTGGAAATGTACATCCGGTTGTTTTTTCCTTTAATTTTTTTTGGGCCCCCAAGAGAGTGGGGCCCTAAGCTATAGCTTGTTTAGCTTATACGAAAATCCGTCAGTGTACATATGGGCCAAGCTATTAAGATCACTTAAGTATTCAGCATAAGGGACAAGGGAGAAAGAGAGAAGACTGATCACTCTGGGTGTTGTCTTGAAGGAGCAGAACTGTGGAGGAAACTGTAGTTGATAATTGCCTTCCAACCAGAGAACAACAGAAACAGCAGTGCTGAAAGGTAACTGTAAATGGGTATTGGTGTTGTGATAACAAGAATAATGTTACACAAATAAGTATACCAAGTTTTCTCACATCATTTGTATATCACAAAAATAGCATAACAAATGTGGGAAAATATCTACAACGTATGTTTCATTATGTGGTCAATGTATAAGTTCTTGGTGTATGAATTGGTTTAAACAATGGGGGTTGGACTCGATGGCCCTTGTGGTCTCTTCCAACCCTATGATTCTATGATTCAATGAGGAAGAAGAAGAAGGAAAGAAAGGGGGAAGAGGGGGAGGGGGAGTGGCGAGGGGGTGGGGTGGTTATGCCTCTATTATTCTACTTAGTGGGGGGGGGGTTGTGTCAGCATTACTTGTATGGGTTCTCTTCCTTCCTTTTAAACTTTCCTTCCTTACCCATGCCCAATCATCTCCTAAAACCCCTTTCTGTCTGAATCAATCCCTCTGCCAGCTTTTATTATTATAGAATCAAAGCATCAAAGAATGTTAGAGCTGGACAAGTCCCTGAAATTCATCTGGTCCAATGCGCCGTTATGCAAGAATCTCAAGCTTGTAGCAATTCAAAATTGAGAGGAAGTGTGGGATATAAGATTAATTAATAGGAATAAATAAACAAGACCACGAAAAACAAAATATCTATCTACCTAATGCCACAATAAAATTATGTCACATATAAATGTGGTGTCTATACGAGCATTTGCAAGTTATAGAAAAAAAAGGAGTGTGTTGTTTATACAATCTTCTTTCTTTGGATCCTAACCAGTAATGTTCTCATTTGCGGACTGCCTACGCTTTTATCTGTCCTACCAATGTTTACTTTACGGAGGGTTTATGACTAGTCAATTTCATCTGTTACCTGGACTCACCCCCCTTGTGACCGGTAGCTCTGCTTGGCAGATTGTGCTGAACACTGATACAGTCTGTTCTGATGCAGGGGTCTTGCCCAGAGCAAAACGACTTTGTGCATTCATGTGTACCAATGGTGCTCTGAAATGTATTCCTGCTGACATTAAATTCCTCTCCGATTTGGAGAGTTGTGCTTGGAAGCCTGCAGCATACTGCGAAAAGCTCTTCTCTTGAGCTGCGAACAATCTGGAAAGGATAATTTTAGAAGAGCTACACAATTAGCAAGAAGTAATCGTTAGCGCAGAGTTTCCTTGGGGGCAATTCCTCACCTCCCCAAACAAAAAGTGTTTTCAGCATTTGGATTTCAGCTGTCTTTATTTCCCAGGAAGGGTTTGTATGGCTTCAGTTCTCAAACCATTTAACTCCAGAACAGCCTCAGCCATGTTTTTGGTGGTGGTTGGGAATAAAAACTATAAAAGGATCTCGGAAATGACAGCCTAAGGGAGACGCACTGGCTAATCCTGGCCCTCCATGCTCACATAGGCTTGCAGCTGCAACGGAAGGATCATCCAGACTCCCTTTTGTTCCATGTTTCTAGGCACAGAACTGTACTTCAAAGTGCTGTATCCAAGCACTTTATTCCCTTTGGCACTTTCCCCATGTAAACCTGCTCCTTACTGCTGAATCGGAGCAAATGCGTGGAGAAGCAGATTTTATTTATTTATTATTATTAGAATTTATATACCACCCTATACCCGGGGGTCTCAGGACGGTTCACAGTATAAAATTAAGCTACAAAACCACAAAATACAGTATTTTTTGCTCCATAAGATGCACTTTTTTCCTCTTAAAATCTAAGGGGAAATGTCTCTGCGTCTTATGGAGCGAATGTGTGGTCCCTGGGGCTGGGGGGGGGGGACCGGGCTTCCCCCGCCAGCCCCAACAAGCTCTGGGAGCAGCGGGAAGGCTGTGCGCAGCCTTTCCACTGTTCCCCGAACTGCTCTTTGAGGCTGGCGGTGGCTTTCCCCAAAGAGCAGGTCGGGGAGCAGCAGAAAGGGCTGGCAGTGGGGGAAGCTCGGCTTTTCTCACCGCCAGCCCCACAAGCTCGGGGAGCAGCAGGAAGGCTCCCCGGTCTGCTCTTTGGTTCGAGCAACTCTGGGGTAGCCCATGAAGCCTCTGCAGGGCAGCGGGGAGCCTTCACCCTGCTGCCCTGGGGAGGCTTCGCGTGGCTAACCCTGGCTTTTGCGGGAGGTGGGGGAAGGGACAGAGCGAGGCTCTCTCACTTCCCCCACCTCCCACAAAAGCCCCCAAGAGCCGCATATTTTTTCTCTTTAATCCCCCCCCAAAAAAGTAGGTGCGTCTTATGGTCAGGCGCACCTTATGGAGCGAGAAATATGGTACATAGTTAAAATAAAAACAACAATCCAATAGCCCTCCCCCCCAGAAACACATTTTAAAAGGCATAGGGTGTCAGTCAAATGAAGCAAGGAATATTTTTGCCTGGTGCCTAAACATATGTCATGAAGTCACCAGGCTAACTTCCCTGGGGAGAGCATTCCACAGATGGGGATCCACTGCAGAGAAGGCCTGTTCTTGTGTTGCCACCCTCCAAGCCTCTCGAGGCACACAGAGGAGGGCCTCAGAAGATGATCTCAGGGTCCGGGTAGGTTCATATGGAAAGAGATGTTCCTTGAGGTATTGTGGTCCTGAGCCATTTAGGACTGTGCGGCTGCCCCCCCCCCCAATCTGGCCACACTCTTTAGATATCTATCACTGGCATTGACATCTGCATACGAAAAGCCTACACTTCAGCAGGTACTCTCTTGTAGCCTTCCTTCCCCACAATCAGAAGCCCTGCATAATAGGGGCTTCCTATTGTCTGTGAGCATGTATGTGATCTGGTGCTTATGCACCAGCTTTCTATATGCAGAAATCTACGTACACTGATGCATAGACATCCAGAGTACACCCCCAGCCGGACGATGGGGGAAGGCCATAATCACATTCCAGCTATCACAACACATGTAGCTTAGACAACTGAACAGGGCTAATATCTGTGCTTAAAACTTTGAGCCTGCTTATATATAAAAAATGCCATATGTTTTTCTACTCAGAAAATTGCCTTTTGCAAATCCAGCATCATAATATTTTTTTCCCATTTGCACCTAGCCATGAGTTATGAGATCTTAGCATGATAGCTATGTGTATGTCAAACAAGAGCTCAAATTACATCAGAAAGTTTCTTTGGAGGCCTAAATTGGTGGTAATCTCCTGAAAACACATGAAATTGCTTTTGAGTGGCCAAATTTACTACTCTTTTAGTTATACACACACCTCTAGCAGGATACGACTAAGGTAGAAGCTGCTCTCGTCTCTTTTTATGACTCCATTTCCTAAGGAAGTCATCTTCCATAATTGTTTATTGAATGACCCCAGAATATTTTGTGCACTGATGAGCTGCTCCACACATTCATTATTGGCTTCCAGAAAACCCCACTTTCATATGCCTATTCCTGATTTATTTCTCTAGGTGCCATCTATTTTATTCTCTCCCTGTGTCATCAAAGCCACACAGGAAATAGCTCTTCAAAAATGACATTTTCTATTCCAGAAGAAATTGTATAATTCTTCTTCTTCTTCTTCTTCTTCTTCTTCTTCTTCTTCTTCATCATCATCATCATCTTCTCATTTCATTTTAAATACCATCTCAGGAATTCTTCAGTCAGGTAAAGATATACTGTAAGGGCCTTGGACTGCGATACAAAAACAAAATAAGCAATAGGAAACATATCACTAGCACTAGGAGGAAATTGTATGTTAAGAGGATTGGTCTGGAGCAAAGGACAAGAAGGTACTCTCCTTCTACATGCACAGGAGCTGGCTAGGCTGAGGATTGGAACACTGGTAACCGAATAGCATCCTTCACCACACCTGAGGGCAACTAGCTAGCTTAAAGAGTACATGAAGGCTGTGTAGCACACACATACAACTTTGCTCCATCCATCACCTCACCAACACTGCCTCATTCTATCTAATGGTAAGGCAGGCCCTGTATACTAAGAACACAAGTCTACATAAACATCCTAATAGTTAGGCACAGTGATCCACACGCTGAAGACTTTGCAGTGGTGGTGGCTGGGGTGGAGACCAACAAGATCTTATTTGGGCGGTCAGAGTCCCCCCCCCCAAAAAAAAAAAACCCAAACTAACCCCAATCCTTTATTTCACTGCAGGAAAGGAGCTTGGTGAGTTCCTTGAATTGGGAAGTCCAGGACTCCTCTCCTAACTGGCTCTCCTCTTTCCCCATAAGCACAGGAACATAGGCAGATGCCTGAGAAACATCACTGGTCCATTTAGCTAAGGACCAGTGCTGGGGATTGAACCATGGACTCTTGCATTGCAAAGCTGATGTTCTCCTGCTGAGCGATGGCCCCATCCCCTATGGATGTCCTCCTGCCCCAGTTTAACCTGGTCCCTCTTCCCTATATTACCAGCAGACCATCCTGTATCTCCTTGATTCCAAGCCTTGTTACATCACTGTTTCCTGAAGCTTCAAATGCTGTTTAGAAATCTGTCTCTGCTATGGTAATGATGAGTAATAGCTTGTCTTGGCTGAAGAGCTGGTCTCTCCCCCTCCCAGCCACCCCTCTCCTTTGTGTGCTGCTGAACAGCCATGAATCCTGGTCATGGCTAGTTTGGCTAGACTTGGTGAGATGTGGAAACTAACAACAAGTGCCACCAGCCCCTCATTGGATAGAGAAACTGGGGATATATTTCACCAGAATGTATCTTAAGGAGATCTCACTATTAAAGTGGCATTGCTTCTTTATTTTTATTTTTTTCTAACATTGCCTGGTGACAATTTTGCATTCATAGCAGTACCCTGAACCTAGCGTCATTCCTGGACATTGTGCAGGAAATAGCAGCTGCCAGTAAAAAAAAATAGTAGTGGAGAATATTAGGATAAAATTCTGCAAAATAGACTTCTTCTTTTTATGGGGTTGATAAACAAGAAAAACCTTGGGGAAATGTCTTCAGAGATATTTTATCTCAATACTAGACTGTAGACCGTGTCTTTTTAAAAGGCAATGCAAGTACTGCATTTAGGCTCACTAGTTTGTCTTAGATATAGGCTTAGAGTATCAAAAAAGGTCCAAGAAAGAGCCAGTTTGTAAAGCTAAATGTATCTGAAATTTGCTTGCATTTTGTTTAATTTAGAATGTGAAACTCTGAGTGCAAAATTCAAAACTACATTTTGAATGAGAACTTTTACTTTGGACTTGCCTGGGAGGCACCAGAGATGGCTTCTCCTAGCTGTTGATGGAAAAGATTATCAGATATTAAGTGTCATTGCATGCCATCCATCAAAAGCTGTCAGTTATGAAATGCCATTAAAGTCAATTAACAAGTACAATCAAATACCAAATACAATTGCATGTTAACTATCAAATAAGGTCAAGTTCTAAATGTCATTTAATACCAGACATCAAATATTGTCAAGTGTGAAATATCATTGTGCGTCATTTGCGGGGCAAGGCTGAATGGAAGACAAAAGCACATGTTGTTAAATAGGCCATAGCTTGATTCTGGGCTTTTGCATTAAGATAAAGGTAGGTAAAGATGGATTAGCAAGTCAAATAGCCATAACAGGTACCCAACAAACAAATTCTGCTCTGGTTCTTAGGACAGCATCATCTGCATCTTAGAACTTCCTGTTCCCCAGTACAACCTCAACACCAGTGGCAGAACAACATGCTGCAGCCCCCAGAATAGAGAACAGGTGGGGGTGTGGCGCGTGACAAGCGTGGCAGGGGTATGGCACGTGCCATGGGAGCGTGGAGCGCCGCCCGCAGGGGTGTCCCGGAGTTGCGTGGCATGGTGTGTGCTATGCGTCCCGGGAGGGTGCAGCATGCATCCCAGGGGCAGTGGCAGCGATGGCACCCTTTCCCCAAATGGTACCCGGTGTGGTGTACTCCCCCACCCCCTGTATGCCAGTGCTCAACACATTCATGTATTTTCATTGGCCTAAGGGGATAGCTGTGTACTAGCCTCAGTAAATACCGTATTTTTTGCTCTATAAGACTCACTCCCCCCCCAAAAAAAAGTAAGGGGAAATGCGTGTGCGTCTTATGGAGCAAATGCAGGCTGCGCAGCTATCCCAGAAGCCAGAACAGCAAGAGGGATCACTGCTTTTGCTGTGCAGCGATCCCTCTTGTTGTTCTGGCTTCTGAGATTCAGAATATATTTTTTCTTGTTTTCCTCCTCCAAAATCTAGGTGCGTCTTATTGGGCTGCTGGGGTGATTGCCCCAGGCACATTTGGGGGGGGCGCTGCTCACACTGCCCTCCCCGAGCCAGCCTTGTACTGCTTTATGAGGGCGGCATGAGAAGGATGCCATGCACCCTTCAAACTCAACCCCTCAAGGGTGAGGCTGGGATTATTCCAGCCTCACAAAGCACCTTGGGGCTGGTGTTGTTTTGGCGGTGAAGGCTGGGTTGGTGTGTGACGGGCTTTGTTTACCCTCTGTGCCCCCTCCTGCAAGTACACCTCAGGAACCAGGACAGCACACCCCGTCGCTAAGAGAATTATAAACTTGTGAACATAGGAAGCTGCTTAGTTTCAGTAAGGTCATTGATCCATCTAGCAATCATAATCATAATCATAATTATTTATACCGTGCCCGTCTGACTGGGTTTCCCCAGCCACTCTGGGCAGCTCCCAACAGAATGTTAGAAATGTGATAAAGCATCAAACATGAAAAAGTTCCCTAAACATGGCTGCCTTCAGATGTCTTCTAAAAGTCAGATAGTTGTTTAATTCCTTAACATCTGATGGGAGGGCATTCCACAGGCAGGCTTCACTACCAAGAAGGCCCTCTGCCTAGTTTCCTGTACCCTCACTTCTCTCAGTGAGGGAACTGCCAGAAGGCCCTCAGAGCTGGACCTCAGTGTCCGGGCTGAACGATGGGGGTGGACATGCTCCTTCAGGTATATTGAGCTGAGGCCGTTTAGGGCTTTAATGCTCAGCACCAACATTTTGAATTGTACTTGGAAACGTACTGAGAGCCAATGTAGGTATTTCAGGATTGGTGTTATATGGTCTTGGTGGCCACTCCCAGTCACCAATCTAGCTGCTGCATTCTGGACTAGTTGTAGTTTCTGGGTCAGTATTGTCAACACTGCCAGGAAGTGACTCTCCAGGGTTTCATACATGCCCAAATCTACCTGGAGATGTTGGGGATTGAACCTGGAGCCTTCCACATTCAAAGCAGATGCACTACCACTGAGCTACACCCCCCCCCCCCCAAGGATCAATCCCCATTACTGAAGTCATTCCGGAGCTTCATCCCACCTGTTTTGGTTCTGCATTCTGACTTAGCTGCTTTCATATCCAAATTTAAATCTATTTAATTCACACACACACACTTCGTTTCCTAACCTAGACTGTATCCATGTCCAGGCTGTGACTGAACACATAACAGCCAAACATTAACAGCAGAATCAGTGAGAATTTGATCCCTTCCCCCATAGTGCATTTGGCAAGCTCAAAGTGGCGAGAGCAGCAACCTGTCACCACATCACTGAGCCCATTGTGGCTTGCCTGTAAAGAATCCTACTGAGCTCTGACAGTCAGCAGTGACTGCCAAGGTCTGCCAGGCCATGTTTCAGAGTAGGAGTGAGGGGAAGAGCCAAGGACCCCACTTGATCAGGGGCAAAGAAGGAAGGAAGGCAGATCATAGAAGGAATGCTGTGGCAGGGGTACTGCAGGTTTCAAGGCACCTGGGAAAGATGCCCACTGAGGGAGCTACCACCACTATTCCATTTTCTCCTCCTTCCATTTATCATCTGGGTTAGAAGGGGGAATGAATGAGTTCCTTTTCTTTTTGACAAGTGAAAAGGAGAGAGGATCAGTGTGTTTGTCCCCATCCCTCACCTGCTGCACAAACAGCCATAGATCCCAGTCGGTTCTAAGAAATAATCTTGCCCTGGTCGCTCTCTTGCTGTCTCTCCTAGTTTTGTTCCAAGTATTATGGCTGAATTTTTGATTATTTGCTTACACATGCAGCCAGTTAATTAGGGAGGGCATAGCAAATAACCAGTTGTAATTGGCTTACTTCTTGGGTTTTAAATTTAGCCACCCAAAGACGTGACAATTCAGTGAGAACAGAGCCAGGGAAAGCCAAATTAATCGTATTTATTACCATGAAACAAAACGATTCGAGACCCAAGTGGTCCATTAGGACATTAACAGCATGCTCCCCATTGTCATTTAGTACGTCACCTTGTTAACAGTAATCATCCGTATGAAAAATATGTTATAAATAATTCTCATCTTTATCCTCGAACCACAGAGGAATTAGCATATGCTATCAGACCAATGGCTCAATATTTCACTGTGCGTTTTTCTTAATGCTTCTCAAAGTACATTGAGGGTCTCCATGAAAGATGAAGAAAGTACTTTAGGATAAGTTGGGAGGAAATAATTAAAACCTTGGGGACAATTTACACATTCTACACAAATGCAAGCTGTTAAAAAGAAAAATAGTTATGAAAGACAGGGCTGTGAGAGTGGGGAGATTACTGATCCTTTCCCAATTCATTGCTTTTCTGAGTCAAGCTGTAGCTCCCACTATCTTTAGCCCTGTCCTGAGGGATTCAGAATTACGGATATTGGATAATTTTGATTGATATGTGGACAGAAATTTCCATATTTCTTCCATGTATGGAATGAAATCAATCAAGCCAATACAGTTGGTATTCATTGTTGCTTTCAATCTGCAAATAATAATAAATTGATTACTGTCCCCCCTCCCACACACACATTTGCAATGTGCTTCCTTTGCTTTCAAATGAATGGGGTGGAATAATATAATGACAAATTTACATAATAAATTATAAATTTACAATATATGGTTTTTGTCACAATCCGGTTTCTTTAGCTGAGAATGGATATCACTTCGCTTATGCCCAGGGCTGGATTTAGGTTTAATGAGGCCCTAAGCTACTGAAGGTAATGGGGCCCTTTATATGTCCAGTTGTCCTTTGTCAACAACAAATTGTTGTGGTTTTTTGTGTTGAATATATGCTATATGGTACCCTATGTATAGAAATGAGCAAACCAGTGATATTTTAGGGAGCAGGCTAGCAGGCAGGGCCATTACTTACATCATCAGAGCCTACACAACACAAAACACTGTTGCTGTATATAGGTTTTATTTTATTTGTTTTTTATCTTATATTTTGGAAATGTACATCTAGTTTTTTTCCTTTTAAATTTTTTTAGGGCCCCCAAGAGAGGGGGGGAGCTAAGCTATAGCTTGTTTAGCTTATACGTAAATCCAGCACTGCTTATGCCAAGATTTGATCAGCCAGCCCTGCAGTGTCTGGGTGTGTGTGTGCTCCTGCTAAATTCACTGTGTGTGTCCCTGATGGCAAGGCACCATTGACTTGAATGAGGAAAACGGCCTTTTTCCTTGACAGGCTTGCAGGGAATCTCATTAATATGCAGGTACATTCTAGCATACAGCAGTGGTATAGCATGGGTTGCCAGTGGCCGGGGCAAGGCAAGTATTGTGTCCCAGGGCCGCATGGTGGCCTCTCAGCAAAATATTAAAAACACAATTTTTTTAAAAAAAGACATCTTATGCACAGTTACCTAGAAGTAAGCTTCTCTGAACATTGTAGGGGCAGACTTTTGTTTGTTGTTTCATTCCATTGGTGTCATTGGGGTGAGTTTGTCATGTATCACTCCCTTGCTTTTGCCAAGGTTAATGCCCCATGGCTGGAGACTCTTGCTCTCTAATGGAACATGATCTCAGGACTTGAATAAAACATGGACTTCTTGGTTGAGATGCTTTTTAGTTGAAGTGAGCAGAGCCAGTGTCAACGCCACTGCCCCTCCCAATGATGAAAACCTTCCCCTACATTTGTTACAACTCATAACTCAGGAGGGAAATCTGTCTTAGATTTATTGGCCGGTGTTATCTGTCCCTTGTAAAACTGATGGCGTGGAAGCACATAGCCTATGCCAAAGAATATTCTTTCTGAGCTCCCGTTTTGCATGCACTGGTTAAATCCAGATAAATCCTAATTAGCCAAAATTAGAAAACATTTCTACTGTGCAGCAAGAAGTGGAACAAATTTGAACAGAAGTATTAAAAACATAAGCTGCTTATGGCCACAGGATCCCACAGTCTTAAGGTAGAGAAAGAGAGAGACCTCTGAAAGTTTGAGGATTGCTTTTTCTTAAAGCAGAAACTGTAATCAAAGATGTTGGCCTTCACTGAGGGTTCTGATGAGTTCCTGGGAACTTTATAAATCAGGCATGTAGACTTATCTTGTATTAACTGTAGAGTCCCAGTGCCAGGATACATTAATGTCATCCTATGACTGGAATTCGTTCTGCTGATCCAAACCAGGTAGAAGTTAGGGTTTTGTTTTGTTTTCCCCATCTCCCCACTTTTTTCTTCACTAGGTTTCATTTACAATGGATGCACATTACTTATTTCATACATGCCTTGTTCATGCGTTTAGCTAAACCTGAAAATCATGATGTGCTGGTACATCCTAACACAGTGCTCATCCTTGATCAGATGTGTTGTGCCTTTGATTTATGAACATTAGAAATGTTATCATTGAATAGCACAAAACTACTTAATCAGCAGCTTACCAGTTTTCTCTCTGTGTCTTGTGATTGCAGGTATCAGCAGAATTGGCATGTAATCCTGATATGCATCATCCAACAATCATTAAGCCCTTGCTAAGCAAGGTGTGTAGTGGGACATGGGTGGCACTGTGGTCTAAACCACTGAGGCTCTTGGGCTTGCCGATCAGAAGGTTGGCGGTTTAAATCCCTGCAATGCAGTGAGCTCCCATTGCTCTGTCCCGGCTTTTGCCAACCTAGCAGTTCGAAAACACACCAGTGCAAGTAGATAAATAGGTACTGCTGCGGTGGGAAGGTAAACAGCATTTCCATGTGCTCTGGTTTCTATCACGGTGTCCCATTGTGCCAGAAGCAGTTTAGTCATGCTGGCCAAATGACCCGGAAAGCTGTCTGTGGACAAACGCTGGCTCCCCGGCCTGAAAGTGAGATGAGCGCCGCAACCCCATAGTCGCCTTTGACTGGACATAACCATCCAGGGGTCCTTTTTTACCTTTACCTTAAGCAAGAAGTGTAACCTGAGACATTGCTGAGCTCCTCTGGGCTAGGGATGCTTGAGGAATTCAGTCTTGTTAATTTGTTTATGAAATTTATTTTACAGTACTTTATTTAACAAACTAAGTACTTTACAAGAAATATTAAAGTTATCTATAAAAAAACAGTTCAATACCATCAAAAACGTTTAAAAATAATTAAAATGAACAGTAAAAATAGATTGAAACACACAAGCATCTTTGTGACTAGGTAGGCTTGCGTAAACAAAAATGTTTTAAGCAGGCACCAAAAGGAGTACAACTAAGCTATCTCCTTGATGCCAATAAGCAGGGAGTTCCAATGTGTAGGTGCGACCACTCTAGAATATAAATTTCTTACATCGGAAGAACAAATGTTATGTAGCAATTGTAGCAGTACCAGCTCTGTAGATTGAAGTGGTCAAGTGGGCACATAATGTTATGTTTGTTAAGTTAGTTTAATATAGCTATCATCCACCTAGTAACATTGGCTTGGCTGGACTTGGCCCAGCATTGGAAATATCATTGCCATTGTACTCAAAAGTGATGGTGGAAGAAGATATGACACTTAGCAGCTGCAGAAAAAGTTATGGCGTGTAACAGACAACTTAGAAGGGTTAAAGTCTAAAACATCATTCTCCATTATTTGGTTTCCATTTGCAGACCTTCCAAGTTTCCCTATTTTCCAGGGGCAGTCTTGGATTTACAGACGCTGTTCTGTTTCTGATTTGATCCCGGAATCTCCCACTTTTCCTTAGGACATCCCTATTTTCACCGGTGAAATGTTGGAGGGTATGGCGTTATCCAGCCCCCAAGCTAAGGAAATAAGGATCTGTACAACCTTTAGAAGACATCTGAAGACAGCCCTGTATAGGGAAATTTCTAAATGTTTTATTATGTTTTTTAATATGTTGGAAGCTGCCCAGAGTGGCTGGGACCACCCAGTCAGATGGGCAAGGTATAAATAAAAACATTAATAATAATAATAATAATAAATTTTATTTATATCCCGCCCTCCCCAGCCGAAGCCGGGCTCAGGGCGGCTAACAACAATTAAATAATCAAACAATCAAATAATCAAACATTCTAAAAACATTCCATTATAAAAATTAATTAAAATCAAATTAATGGCAACCGTTGAGCAAAATTCTGTGCAGGTTGCCAGAGGAGGGAGTCAGGCTGGGACCTGACCAAAGGCCTGGTGGAACAACTCTGTCTTGCAGGCTCTGCGGAAAGATGTCAGGTCCCGCAGGGCCCTAGTCTCTTGTGACAGAGCGTTCCACCAGATTGGAGCCACAGCCGAGAAAGCCCTGGCTCTAGTTGAGGCCAGCCTAACCTCTCTGAGGCCTGGGACCTTCAGGATGTTTTTATTTGACGAGCGTAGGTTTCTCTGTGGGGCATACCAGGAGAGGCGGTCCCGTAGGTACGAGGGTCCTAGGCCGTATAGGGCTTTAAAGGTTAAAACCAGCACCTTAAACCTGATCCTGTACTCCACCGGGAGCCAGTGCAGCTGGTATAGCACCGGATGAATGTGATCTCGCAGTGAAGACCCTGTAAGGAGTCTCGCTGCGGCATTCTGCACCCTCTGGAGTTTCTGGGTCAGTCTCAAGGGCAGCCCTACGTAGAGCGAGTTACAATAATCCAGTCTGGAGGTGACCGTCGCATGGATCACAGTGGCTAGGTCAGGGCGAGAGAGGTAAGGAGCCAACTGCTTAGCTTGGCGGAGATGAAAAAATGCCGCCTTTGTTATAGCTGCAATCTGCGCCTCCATGGAGAGGGAGGTGTCGAAGATTACACCCAAACTCTTAACGGACGGTGCTGGCACTAATTGCACCCCCGCTAGAGATGGGAGTTGCCCCCTCAATCCCATATCGTCCCGTCCCAGCCAGAGGACCTCTGTCTTCGAAGGATTTAACTTCAACCGGCTCCCACGTAACCATCCAGCCACAGCTTCCAAGCATCTGGTCAGTGTGTCTGGGGCCGAGTCAGGGTGGCCATCCATCAACAGATAGAGTTGGGTGTCATCAGCATACTGATGGCAGCCCAGCCCAAAACTCCGGACAAGCTGGGCGAGGGGGCGCATAAAGATGTTAAAAAGCATCGGGGAGAGTATCGCACCCTGGGGCACTCCACACACCAAGGAGTGGCGGGATGACAATTCCACCGAAGCGCCACCCTCTGTCCCCGACCGGAGAGAAACGAGCGCAGCCATTGAAGGACTGTGCCCTGGATCCCCACGTCGGCAAGGCGGTGGTCCAGGAGTTCGTGATCGACCATGTCGAAGGCTGCTGACAGGTCTAGAAGAATCAGCAGCCCCGACCCGCCTTGATCCAGCTGCCTGCGGAGATCATCTGTTAGGGCGACCAGAGCCGTCTCGGTCCCATGACCAGCGCGGAAGCCGGACTGGAATGGATCCAGAGCCGATTATTGTTGAATACGATGCCCCTGTTCATCAGAGGAATGTTGGAGGGTATGCATTTGTCAAATTTCTTTTGTGACTACAGGGAGCAGTCCTTCCACTAGATCTTCATTGTTAATTACTGTTTGCTATTATACCTAAACTTTTTTTTTTTTTACTTTAAATGATCTTTGTCAGCCTTCCATATTTCTACATCTTCTCTGTGATTGTTTGGATTTTTCCTACTTTCTGTGCATTTACAATCTCATTGCTCCAAGGAGGGTTTGTAGAATCATATTGTATTTGAAGTGTGTAGTGGCAAGGAGCTACCTGATATCCACTTTGGGTGACTGGAAGACCTGTTTCTGAAGGCAATAAAGAAACTCTTGCAAGACGAGAGGCAGATTTTATGACTCAGAAATAAGTCTCATTGATTTAAATTAAGTTTACTCCCAGTTAAGCAAATGTGTATAGATTTAGAACACTGATGTATACATTTAATTAGCATAATTTTATGCACTGGTGGATATAGGGTGATATCTAATATCAGTGATACTCCAAGCAGAACCATTGAAATCCTAATGCAACTACTCTGGGTACTTCTTAGATGGATATCTAGTAGGTTTTTAGCAGACCTTGGGCTCTCGTTAGAACGCCATAAGAAGGTAAGCCTTGTTGGCTTCTTATGTGCTCATAGCATAAGCAACGCTCCTTGAACTTCCAATGCTTATTCTGTTGCTGCTGAAATATATTATTCACATCTGCTTTGTTTAAGAATCAATTGTCCTTTTACAAACCATTCCCATTCATCATAATGTTATCTCCTCTAGCATCTGATTCCATCAACATTCAGCCGATGTAGAAAATAACTGTTGTTTATTTTTCAGATATCTCTGGGATGTGCACAGTTTCTTTGAGAGTGTCTACTACATGACTAAGCTGCACATCTGTTTTGAACAGATTAGGGGGGGGGGGGGACAGGACCAAAGTGTTGCTGCTAACGTCGCCACATTTGAATTTTAAAATGAAATTGGTTGCAAACTGATTAGCCTGGCTTTCTTTTCCTCTGATGGCTATTGTCTGATTTCTACTTAAGGCCCCCAGGATCCTCTGAGCCTCAGGTTGTGTTTTAGTTTCAGAGACCACCTGGCGGAACTCTTACCACTAGGGCATGGGTAACCTTTTCCCAGTTCATTCCCAGCATACTACTAATAAGGTCCATCCCCCAGTCTGCTGTTCTCCTGCTCTCTTTCATGGTTTGCCACAGGGCTGACCAATTCAAACCTTGTGTGGAAATGTGGCAGTTTCCCATACTATTAGTGTTTAGACTTCAGTCAAAGACATACTTGTTCACCAGGGCTTCCCTAGTATAAGAGGCTGCTGGTCAAGAAATGTTTGAGTTGATCATTCAGAAGTAGTCACTGTGAAGGTATCTGCCACCTGGCCCTTTATTTCACCAATATCTGTTCATGTCACTCAGTCCTCGCCTGGTGCCTGACTGGCTCGTAAGCCCCTCCTTTCCATTCTCAACAAAGATCAAATGTCCATAGCCATTCCTACATCAATTAGCCCCATTGACCTGGATAAGACTGCTCTATGGTAAATGATTGAAGAGCAAGGCCACAAGCATCTGATGAACGAAATAGAGGGCTGACATTTCAGGTTAATAATATTGTGCTGAGTGAACACCTGTGAGGGAGACCCATTACATTCATTTTGATGGGTCGCAGAAAACGCCTTCCCGTGTTTTATTGTAGCTGCACTGAAGCGAAGTATAGAGCAAAAGTGACACAGCTAAATCTCTTGGACAGTAAACAAGCAAAGGCTATTGGTTACCCTCCAGCAGTCATCAAACTGCACTGAAACTAGCAGAAGTTTTGCAACTGACTAAAGCAAGGGTAGGGAACCCAACTGGGCCTCACCAAGATTCTCTATCTTTCTCCCATGCCACACCCCTCTCTAGCTCTTCTTTACACCCTCCTTGAGTGTTTTTTGCTTGGCTGAAATGTGTCCTTCAACTCTGGTTCCTAACTGATATCTACATATTTACCTGCAGTTCAAATGGGGACAGTCCCTAATGGATGTGACTGGGTTAAAATGAGCATTGTATTATGGGCTGCCTTGGGGAAAATCTTTGCTAGTTTGCATTTCTTAGTGCAGGAAGTATTGCTCTAATGTTTAGATATTTTTTCTATTCTAATTCATTCAAGAGGTTTCTGGAAGTTTCTGGAAGCTTCTCTGTATGGTAGAAGCTTCATGATTGTTTGGGTTATACTTTCAGAGAAGCTGAGTACAGCTGGCTTAAACTGGTTCTCTTATCTCTTCCAATTAATGTCATGCTGACTATAAATATAGGCCAGAAGAAGCCTGGGTTTTACTTTCTTTTCTATCTCTCTTTCTTCTGGTGTTGTGCTCTGTAGATAGTATGCTTAGTCAAACGTTAATGAAGCTGTCTCCACAACAGATAATGTACATCCTCATGAACAGATAATGAACACTATTCATTGCTTTCACCATCGCATTATCTGCGTCATCAGGTGAAAGTGACTGAAATCAGCACAGAACGTCAGATGCCTAAAGCCTTGTGACTCAAATAGCAACCCTCCTGTCAAGGGAAGACTGGATTGCCTTCCATCAAGTGGGAGACAAATCCTTACCAGTGGGCAAATGATGCTCCCATTTCTCCAGGCAGAAAAGACTTGGCTCTGGCATCAGAAAACAATTCACTACCTGGAAAATAAAATGTATCCTCAACTTAGGAAGAAGTAGTATGGCACTTCAATGTGTTTTGTTAAACCCATCTGCAGTTTATCGAGATGTACTCTGACCCACATGACAGTTAGGCTAATGAGATCTTGCATCTGAGTGAACATTTGCTGTTAAGCTGTTTTGAAATTTAAATTAAGTACCAAATTCAATCTCTCTGCCTCCTCCTGTCTTCCGTTGTTTATGAGCTCATGGCAATTTCCTGAAAACGGCTCTGCTATGTCTGGGCGTTAGCTCCCATAATGATGATATTCTTTTATCATCAACAGGGCTATGGGAATGGAACAGAGAAGGAGAGAATGAATCCTCATTCATGTGGTAACAGGTGAAAGAACTAAATTAAAAAAATTAAATGGCAGAAGGGATTTCTGAGTCAACAGATTCAGAACCCAATTTGTGGGGAATTTGTGATCCTTGTGCAGTTGGGAGCTTAGCAAATAACTGGGACACCCTGCAGAGATTTAGCTTTTGATGACTCCTTCGACACTAGAAGAGGAGGCGGGAGCATGCTGCTAAACTCCTTGTGGTTGCCTTCCCTCAATCAGATGTTAATTAGGTAAAGCTCTCCAGGAAAAAACCCAAGATTCTGTGTATTGGGACTTAGCACTTCATAGGCTTGTGGCTTACTGTGTTTTTAAAGAAGATAAATCCATTTTCTAAAACAGAAAAGAAGCATTGAAGAAGAACTCACATATGCCTCATCTTTCTTATTAGATCTAGAGCAGGGGTAGCTAACAGTTGTGCCCCCATTGCAAGATGTGAGGTTACAGGAACCAAGCAGAGGGCCGTCTTAGTAGTCACATCTGCCCTGTAAAACACCATCCCGTTAGAGATCAAGGAAATCAACTATCTGACTTTTAGAAGACATCTGAAGGCAGTCCTGTATAGGGAAGCTATAAATGTGTGAGGTTTTTTTGTGGTTTTATAATTTGTTGGAATGTGTGATGTTTTATTGTGGTTTTATAATTTGTTGGAAGAGTGACTGGGGCAACCTAGTCATATGGGCAACATATAAATCACCATCATAGTCATCATAAATTTTGGGCTGTACAAGTTCCATCAGTTCAAGCCAGCATGGCCAATGGTCTGGAATGATGGGAGTTGCAGTCCAAAACATCTGATGGGCACAACGTTGGCTACCCCTGATCTACAGTGATGAAGATGCTAGCAAGTTATAACAGAAGCATTGTGTTGGCCACTGTGGCAGAGATTGTCTTATTGTGTCCCATAAAAAATAGGAGGGTTCTGATGAACACCATTACAGATTAACACCATGCCCAAAGGACTGCAGAGCTGCTGGGACTAGCTCCTGGCCCTGCTACATCCACCAACTACACATTTAACAAGTGTGAGAAAAGGCTTTGCTCATGTTCTGACATTCAGATGTTGAGTTCCTCCATTGTGAAGGTATAGCCTGGGCCAAGAACAATGCCCCCATGCATGGAGGAGCTCCCCATTGATACATTCTCGTTTCAAAGCTGTCAAAAGATGCATCTGTGGCAAGGCTAGCCTCCACAGCCCCTTCATGCATGCTTTTTAATGCCTTAAGGTGCTCATCAGCATACAGAAGGTCACAGGTTCAACCACCAAAATCTCCTGGCAGGGCCGGAAGAAGCCCCTACCAGAAATCTTGGAGATCCACTTCCAGTCAATGGAGACAAGTGGCGTGGAGACCGGAGGTCTGGGATTGAATGCAGCTCTCCATATTTCTCTATATGGTCCTTGGGAGCTCCTTCTGATCATGTCTCTCTCTCTCCCTTCTTAGTTGACCTTGATCATTTTCCTGGAACTTTCTCTGTGACTATAAGAGAACCTACTGACTTTAATAAAAGGAAAGTAAATGAAAGCATAGCTTCTCAAATTCTGCATCAGTTTGCCAACTCACATATTTTTGTGTCTTAAATCTGTGGATGCACACAGACAACCTTTGGAAGTGTGCACCTACTTTTGCTCTGGGGATTTTGCTTTCTCACTGATACTGCTAAGAAGGGGCGGGTCCTTTGATGCTCTCCATCCATTCCTTGCAGTGGGACAAATGTTAATGGGGTCTTCCAAATGCAAACACTTTTATCACCATGCCAAGGTAAGAGGCTACTGCTTTATGTGACAATGTTTGATGGCTTTGGTGATGTTTTATGTTCACATCACACAAACTACTTCTCTCTCTTTTTCTGGGTCAGGCTTTGAGGATCAAGTCATTTCACTGAGCTCCAGCTATCTATTTACTTATATAGTGAAAACACACACAGCATTTCCTAAATCCTTTCAGAGAGCGCAGACTTTTTACGGGACACCTATAAATCATTCCAAGTGAGAAGGAAGCACATCAGAGGGGCATTTTATTCAGCAGGAACAGAGTGCTCCATCTAAGTACCTTGTAGGTAATTTTGGAATTGAATGTAAAGATTGATTTCTAAACTAGCTTCGGGAAAGGCAAATTGATTACAGTGGCACACACTGCAGCAAATTGGCATAATATATATGGGAAGAAAAGGGAAGGCTAAAACACCCTTTTGTGGAAGCATCCACGGGAATTACTAGGAGGGAGAAAGAGACCATTCAGAAATGCCTCCCCATCTATCAATACAAATCACCCACTTAATGTGAACCAGGCCTCCTTTACACCTCCCACAGCAATGCACGTGGTTGCTATTTTCTTGCTAATACAGAGTGAATCATATGGGTCTTTCCTACCTGAACTTCCCTTCCACTTGGCAACTATCAGGTATGAAAGAGTTACCACATTCAGATTACTCTGACCTTTGTACACAATTCTCAGCCACACCAGACAAGAATGGCTGCTACTACAACAGGTATTCAGACAATGTGACCCTCTGCATTTTGTTGGACTCCCATCACCTCCATCACCCAATGGCCAATGGAAGTTGGAGTCCAGAAACATCTGGAGGACCACAGGTTCCCTGCCCTGTCCAACATATCACTGCCAGTGCATGTTAAGGGAGTCCAGTTCATATCAAATGAAAACTGTACTGATACACACAACAGAATATCCTTCAGCAAGAAGGGGGAATATGCAGCCCTCGAGAAATTGCTGGACTATGACTCCCATAAGCCTCCACCAGCAAGGGTGATGAGGGATGCAAGTCAATGTCTGGAGGACTACAGGTTCATAGCATGGACCTCCTAGATTCCATTGTGCTGACCTGGGAATGATGAGGATCCTGCACAAGGATCCCATTGCAAGAAGATAATTTGGCTGCTTTCCTACCAGAGCAAAATCACAACTACACAGGTATGTGGGAAGTTTCTTCACTAGATCTATACCTTCAGGAGGATATCTGGGTTCTTTTGAGGGAGCCTGATGATACTCAGAACACCACCTGATTAAGCAGCTGTGGCAATAGTCCTTGTAAGTCCCGGAAATGCATGTATAGATCCCTCCTAATAAATTTTGTTAGTCTGGTTACATTTGTTGTTGTTGTATGGCTTCATTTGAAATTCCCGAGTGCTTCTCCTGAGCTGGAACCTTTGAGCAGATACCAGCTAGCATGAGCAAGAAATTGGGGGACAGGGAAAATTTTTGGTATTCTGCTGCACAAATGGGAAAAGAATTTGCAATATGGTATAAACCTCCACCTGACTTTTTTTTACTTAATAAAATGTAATATTTTATGTAGCATAAGCACTTACCTTTAGTGATCCCCCCAGCTCATTTGCATTAGGAATAAAAGTCTCCAAACATTAACATATTCTGAATTTCCATGGATGCTTCTTAATGGCAAGGGGATCCTCCTTTATAAGACTCCTGATTAAAATCTTCTCTGTTTGCATTGTAATTTTAAGTGTGTAATAATGTACATAACAAAAGTTATACCTAGTGACCAGTTACATGAATCCTTAGGCTTCCTTTTTCTTTTGATGCACACATAATTCATATTAATATAGATGTATCTCAAAGCTAGAATTGTATTTTGCCTCATGGGCTGCAGCTGGCTCTGAACGCGCTGTTCCACTTCAAAACTGGCAGCCAGAATTAATTTGGGCATCAAGTACTTGCTGATTTCAGCATTTGCAGTATATATTTCTACTGCAAGAATATATTTTAATTATTAACTCTGTTTCAGCACTGGAACATGCTCTGTTCTACTTGAATCTTGCTTTTATGATGCTCACCTATTCTGCTTTCCATAGTATTTTTTTCTTCTTCAAATAAAATTTGCCATGTTGGATTTGACCAGTCTTCACCATCCTAGGGTCCCCAGATGTTTTGGAGTACAGCTGCTGGCTGGGACTGATGGAAGTTGTAGTCCAAACTATCTGAAAGGCACCAGATTGAGGAAGTGTGGGCTATACTTTCTTCATGTCCTCCCATTCTTCCCCTGAAATGCTCCCTACCCCAAGGCTGCTCATCTGCTACATTCCATGAGAGTACATTCTTTGTACCTCTGTACACAAAGAGTTGAGCTTGTACAGTTATTTGTGTGTAATGTACCGTGAGCATACAGTCTCTGTACCTATGCTCACAATAATTTAGCTGTAGAAATCTACAAATGGACACTCATGCAATCACTTTTCGGTATGTAGAGATAGCTTGTGTATGCATTCACTGTTGTGTGTGAACAAGCCTATTGTCTCAGCATACACATCTGGGAACACACATTTGCTAAGATAATGGTGACTTCAGACTAGTATATTAAGATGCTAGACTTATGGACCACACCAGTTCAGACTATAGTTGGGGGTTAGAGAGTATTTCACATTTTTTAATTCCCCCCCAAAAAACTCCCCAACCTGGAACATCAAGAGGAAATATTTAAGGTACTCCTCCCTCTGATGTGATAGTTGCTACAGAGCATTAGATTTTTATTTTTAGATTTTGAGCATTCAAAAATGCCTTCCATTTCATGTCTGAAGTGGTTCAGTCCAAAATTCTACCACTAAACCCTGCTTGTTAGGTAGAATGGCTCTGATACTAAGACAGAAGCAACGGTCCCCTCTGCCCTGTAAATTTCAAGAGCAAAATTAACGTGGCACGTGCATGTTTTATGCTCAGGCTGTGAATCCCTAAATTTAATTTTTCCCTTTAGATAATTCTTTCATCTACACTGGAGAACTTCCTCTGCTTCTGAAAAATGCCCGAAGAATATACTTCATTTCTCTCTTTTATTATCTCGTTCCTTGATCCTGTAGTCACCCTTGAGGGTTGTTTTATTAATGCAATGCTCTGTAACGGAGGAAGCACTCTTGTATATAATTTTCTGCTCATTATATCATTCAGTGGCCTATGTGGAAAGTAAGGGCCGAGATTGATAATCGACTCTTTAATGACGAGAAGTCAGCAGAGAATGCAACCTGGAGGAAGTATGAAATAATAGACTTTCCTCCTACCTTGAATTAATTGTTAGAGAATGAAAGGAGCAGTTTGATGTGACTTTCACTGGGAGAATATTGTTCTGTCCATCACGTTTAGGAGTGCTGCAATTACAGGCACCCTCCAAGTGCATGCGCTGATGGTCTGTTAAGTTTTCAGATTAGCAAATGATTTTTTCGTAGCTGCATAATAAGGGTGTGAAACACGCAAGAAAAGCTCAGTTAACAAAATCAACTTCATAGGTGGGGAACCTGACTCCAGACTTCATGGGACAACTGCTCCCACCATCTTTTACTATTGGTAATGCTGGCTGAGAATGTAGTAGTACTAATAATACTTTAGTACCAGTGCTTTTTTTGTAACAGTATCCACTGGTACAAAGTACTGCCACTTCTTGTTTTGCTGCCACTTTGTGCTAGCATCCATGACAGCTTTATGCCAAAGCCATTCTTCTTCCGGGAGGGGAGGGGTTGTGCACAGGCCTCACACTTCCCGCCCTCAGCGGGGTGTGTGTCTAGGCACCCGCATCACTGGGGAGTCCTGGCGTGTGTCACGACTGCAGCCAGCCAATCCGGCTGGCTGGGGAGGGGGGCATGGCTTGCTGCATTTAAGTAATCACAAAGCCGGGAGTTCTCCCTTCTGCTCCCGGCTTCCATGGATCTCCTGCCCTCCCGCCCTTGCTTCCTGCATTTGTCACCTGACCTTGCTATGGACTTCGGTTATGCTATGGTCACCTGTTGAAGGGGCCTGGTAGGAATTTTTCCACTTGGCAAATTGGCAGTGGCCATTGGGTTTTTCGCCTGCCTCTTAGCAAATCGTCACAACTTTGTAAGGTTTGGCGGTTAGACATTGGAAAAGCTTGGTTTATGGGAGGGGAGGTTGTGGCCATCACCTACCCCTCCCCTTGAAGGTTATTGAGTTAAAGGAATCCAGGGGTCGTGGTTCCTATCCGAAGCCCAGGTGGTGGCTAAGGCCATGGCATGACCTTTCCGGTGACCCTGGGGGAGCTCTGAGTTGATGTACATCAACAGGGCTCCCCCTACAGGTGGTTAACCCTTGTGGGACTTCCTGTATGGCGGGCAGGAGTCAGATATAGTCGGTTTGGTCCAATGCCTAAAGCCAATACCACTCACATTCTGTAACCAATAAAAGTTGTGGCTTCCTTTTTCACCCATGGTGGCCACATGTTTTATTCACCAAAGGAGGGGGTGTGGGGCCTTGATGCACAATCTTTCTCTCTGTGAAAATAAAGTGAGAAAGCAGGGATTAGTATCAAGTGCCTCCCACCACTAAATATTCAGATCTTGGATCTTGGCAGTGCAAAATACTGAGATACCAGTAAAAGAAAAAAGGAAAAAAAGAAAAAGAAAAAGCAAGTCATGCCATATGTTTCTGCAAAAGCATTTAAGTAATTATTTCCCTGCCATTATTATGTAACTAAAGTCCGATGTGAACATTTTAACAATCTGCTATAGGGATGCCCACCACAAAAAAGTCATAGAGGTATTTCATTGTCCAGCTACCATGAATCAAGTACTGTATCCTGTGTGCCTCTATGGAGAAAAGACTATAGACTGCATATGCATCAACTCGGGAACAACTTTTCCCAGGCTGTTTCTCAGCATACTTGTTGTTCCCATCTGCAGAGAATGCTCTATTTTTTGTGTGCCTTAAATAATTCTCATGAGACCTAAAACCTTTATAAATGAGCAAATAGCATTTTATTTTTATTTTTTTAGCTCTCCCCCCTGCTTCCCTGTCCTGGCAACAGTAACCCTATCTATAAATACACCAGACTGTCAACCCACTCAGTTTGCAAGTATATGGCAGATATATAAACAAGAGGTCTGAACTTTTTGTTGAGCTTCTGATTAACTGAGTGCTTGTTATCACACCCCCACACCCCCTATTTCTTAAATACCTTTCTTGCTATATTGATATTTGTAACAGTTTGCCATCAGCTCTTGCAATCTGCCTACTGGTCTCTGGCTCCAACTCTTGAATCGCATACATATTATGCATTTGAAGCAGACATATTGCCTATAGAGATGGGGGATAAATTCAGATTGGCTATCATTTCATTGTGAACTGACCTAATTCACACTTTCCAAAATAATATATGAGCCGAAATGTATTTTGCAATGGAATACTCCAACCTACTTATAGGTACACAAATGCATCTATGAGTAGGGAGTGTGCATAAAATGCACATATTCATGAAAACGACATGCAAACATGGATCATAATTGGGGAAACTGCTTGCAAAAATGTATCTATTAGGCAGAATTGCATTTTAAAATGTGGCTATTGAGAGAAATGCATGCTAATATGCTGGTGATTTTCATGCACTTTAAAAATAATAATCACAAACTGATGTGGAAATCTGGAGACCTTAATTTAAGAGAGAAACTGATTTTAACAAAGTCATCCATCCCTACATTTCAAGGGTTCTCTGTTCTGATCTTTTTATCTATCAACAGTATCCTTCCTCCCTTCCTTCCTTCCTTCCTTCCTTCCTTCCTTCCTACCTACACACACACACACACACACGTGACTGGTGGCTCCTGGACCCAGTGTGGCAGCCTGTGGCAAAGCAGATCACACACCAAGTTTTTCTGGCTTTCTTCCCATCCTCCTCCCTCACAATGATGTGGACACAAAAACATTGCAGTTGTGTAAATCCTTAGCAACTCACTAAACTGAAGTGTCTACCCTTGGTTTAGGAGGGGTCCATGCTCTCACAATTTCTAGTGTGGGTTAATGTCACAGTAACCCTACATTACTTAGACGTAAGGCCCATTCAAATTCAGGGGATGGCACCCAGTTAGGTCTGGAGGCTGGATCGGCTAGTCTTAAAGGTGCCCCATAGAACTGTTAACAAGTCCTTCCTAAACTTTCAGCCCCTTGGAAAAAGATTACTCCCTCAACCCAACTTATTTACTATTATGCCTTCTTTCCAGAATGTGGAGGGATATTAAATGGACTAGGGTGTAGAAAACTTGGGTGACCTTGGGCTATTCACTGTCACCCTATGTTTTCTCATGGTTGTGAGGATAAAGAGTGTAAGAGGAGAATCATGGATGACATGAAAGGAAACCAGTCTCTGCTTGGGAAATCTGTTATCTCATGTGCGAATTCCCTATGGGCATTCCAAATACCCCTTGTTTGTGTTACAATACAGTATATGAGAGGAACCCCCTGAGTCACACAACTGTATGGTTAACACAGCCCCATCAATGAGTGGCCTGTTCTCTCTTCTCCCTCTCCCTGTCCCATTTTCCATACCTTTCCTGGGTTAAAAACTGTTATAAAGAAAGATGTAACCATATTTGACTGTTGAGTGAAGTCTGGAAGAATTGCTTGTTGACATTTAAGGAAATAAGCAATTCCCTCGGTGGCCTCTGGTTTAAGTATGTGTCTTGCAGATTTAAGATTTAAGATTTAAGGGCTTAGCTCCATCTCTGGAGCCATGGGACATCTGAAGTGTGCTTACTGTGGATAAGGAGGTTTTACTTACCAGTGTTACTCCTTCCTTCTGCTTCACTCAATCTCTCAGCCATTTCCTGGAATCTGGAACACCCCTCCCCGCAAATCTGCAATTTATGTGCTTGATCGCCTCTTCAGGACAGGAAATGGCTCTAAAATGTTTCAGCAATGGTTACATCAAAGGTTGCAGAAAGGTGTCCCTATCAAGTTTTAAACACAAGATAGAAAATGGGCTATAAATTGTTTACCTTGAGCTATATTTTATTTTATTTTATTTTTGCAGTAAAATGTGCAAGCTCAGTGAGAAAAGACCCAAGCTCGAAAATGTCTGTTTCTTTTCATCCAAGTTCTGAACTCTAATTGAAGCTTAGACAGAGCTCTGCAAAAGCCCCATGATACACACAATTTCTAGTTTTTAATGGCCCTGGAAGCTTTGTCCTATGCCTTTCAGGCTCTCAAGTTGATTTGGGAGGGATGCAAAATCATCACAGATCATGCTGGTATCCCCAAACAACTAGGCCACCCCAGTCCAACCACAGAGGCTGCTAACACCCAAATTGTAGTGTTCTCCATAATCTCAAAGCATAATTTCAAGCAGGAGTTATCACAGATGTTGTTTATCACGGTCTCGCTTTTTGTAGTTAAATCTTTATGAGTTTGTTTTTATCTGTATTTTTATTACTACTTATCATGTTGCATAAGCTGCCCCAGGGAAGCTATTCATGTATATATTTTTAAAACCATTTGTGTACTACTCTTTATCAAAATAGATTCCAGCACCCCAAATTTGGGACATCATTTCTGAGAAAGCCCTCTCCTTTGTGGCTGTGTAACACACTTCCATTAATGAAGGCACTTGGAGTAGGGCCTCAGTAGAAGATGTTCGAGTACTGGTGGGTTTGTATAGGTATTTGCTTCCCAATTTTTTTAGGGATTTAAAGGTAAGTTGGATCTGGAAACAAATAAACATCCAGTGCAATTATTTCAAGATTGATATAATGTGATCTGATCTAGCTGTTCCAGTTAAAGTTCTGGCAGGCAAATCTTTCAATTAGTGAAAGTTTCACTAATTAGTGAAAGTTTCAATTAGTGAAACTTCCAAGTCACCTTTTCCTCTTCTTTCTTTTTTTAATGGCAGGATATATATTCCTAAATTGAATGAATAAATAACAAGACAAGGTAGAGCAGGCCTGCTATTCACTGCTGGGAATTCAAGGTCATTTCTTAAGTAAGGATGGAGGAGAAATTCAATTCAGTATGCATTTAAAGCCAAATCTATCAAATTCAATTTTTCCAAAATAATATGTGAACCGGAAAACGGCTATCCTGTGAAATTTGCACTTTTCTGAATTTTGCAATGCAATTCTCCAACCAACCAACGTTTACAAAACTGTATATGTTTGGGGAAAGTGTGCATAAAAATGAAGGCTTTGGTGAAAATAACATGCAGAAATGCATTGTGTTAGGGGAAATTGCCTGCAAAAAAATGTATACCTTAGTCAAAACTGCATATTAAAATGTCTTTATTAGAAGAAATTCACACTATGTCAGGGACCATGCTGAAGAGGGCTGCACTGAGGAATAATAGTGGGAGCCACCCCCTCCCCATGATCCTGATCCTGAATTTTCCTAGGAGCAGGAGAACAGTATAGATTTGGAACAGTGGTTTGCCAAGGGGTATAGTTCAGAAGGCAGAAGCTGGGAAATACAGGATGGGGAACAGCTAGCAGAAGAAACACTAGAAGAGAGAGTTAACAGATTCACAGCTTCTGGACAGCATTCACCCCCATTCTCCAAAGACACAGAGAGCTCAGAAAGTGTTAGAACAGAAAGTGCAGAGGGTGCAAACTCAGATTACAAAACGTAGGAATTGCATAGATTAATAGGGACGAAGATGGGAGTGACCCTTAACGGGGAGCACTGCCATTTCTAGGTAGATGTGTTCTTTATCTCTCACTGTGATTATTAAAGAATCTAACTGGTAAGACGTTCCTTTTGCTTGATTTTCTTATCTACTGCCATGGGGGAGGGATCTGATTCTCCGAAGCCTGACACACTAAAACGCTGGTGAATTTTCATGTCACACACACACACATCAGACTGCTGCAAAATGTGAGGAAATAAATCTAAGATTGGAAAAATGAGAGAATCAATATTGACCAATACTTTCATCCCTATCCATAATGTCAGGGAACTGCCATCGGAGCAGGAGGAGGTGAGAGGGCTCCCGGATGATGGTGGAGAGGGTCCCAGTAGGAGGAGGGATAGCCCATACGCTGGGGAAGGAAATCAGCGTAACACCAGTGGAGAAGGGGAGGAGATAGAGGAAGTGGAGAGGTGGCTCCAGGACTCTTCGCAGGAGACAAGCGGAGAGGGGACTAGTGCTCCTTTGCCCACACCCACCTTGCGCAGAAAGCTTTCGCGCAGGCAACGGGGGAGGAGACTGGGCGTCAAGCAGCTTTTATGTTGGAAGCGGTTTAAGAAACGCCCACTGACGGATTCTGCCAGCGACTGAGGCAGCCACGGAATAGCGGGCTGTCTAGTCAGAAAGGGTTCAACCATGCAACCTAGCCAGGAGTAAAGGCTACTTACGCACAAGCAATCCCTAGAACCATTACACATAACCAACACCAATGTAAATATGTAACGTTATTTTAGCTCAGGGATGGAGAACCTCAGACCCAGATACCAAATTTAATTTCTGCCCTGGTCTGTTAGCCTGGCCTTTGGGACTCTCCCATACTGTGCCTACTCCCTAGGCCATGCTGTTCACCAGCCTTGCTCTGCATCCTGTTCAAGAGTATTTGCTTGGCTGGAACGTATCCTTGAATTGTGTTCATACCTCCTGCTTTGTGTGTGTTTGTGTGTAGAAATTTATTAAGTGTGATTGGAACGTAGCCTATTGTATGGCTATTGTATCATTTGCTTTGCTGACTTAAATTTCAGTCACTGTTTAGAAAAACTGAACGGCTTTTAAAGACTGAATTCAGTGGATCTGTTTTCAGCTGCCTGAGACCACATTTTCTAAGGTTAGTGCAAAACCCCAGGAAACAAGGAAGGAAAACAAAACAAAGCACCTTGTTGTCATTCTGCACACTCAGCAATGGACATTTTGCCAAATATTCTGGTATCTTACCCCGTGGCTAAGCAGAAAATAGCTCTGGCTACCCAATGTATATTGCTGCACCATTAAGTTTTGTGACTTACTGAATGAACACCATCCTGAGGCAGTAGCATAATGTTTGCTAGGGCTGCTTTCTCGCTCCCGCTTCGATTATCTGCACTAGCTCAAGTAGCAAGTAATGTCGCCTCTGTTAGATTTCATTTATGACACCAGTTCAAACGACGCTTAATGACAAGCTTTTATTTCGCTGGGCAAAATGCTCTAGCTGAAGCCTTGTTAAAAACAACAACAGACTGCTGTCGTTCTTGAGAGCAAAATATTTGTCTGTGCTGTTTGCTGCCAGCTAATTTAACAACCGACTTGAAATTCTCAGCCTTGGAAATGTTCATGTTTATCATTCAGACTCTAAAGTGCTGGCTCTCTTCATTTATTGTTGTAGCAGCGCTGACATGACTCCCCAACCCCTCCTCCCAAGCCACAAAACAATTTCAAGCAAAAGGCTTAATTGGGAAGAACACAAAGGCATTCTCTTTACCATCAGGGCTACTCCAGTCAAATCAAGCTCCAGAGCAGCAGTCACAAACAAAAATAATTAGACTTAGAAGTTCCCAAAACAGTAATTGAAGATTGTCAAGAGCAGGGATGGGAAAATCTGTCAAATTAGGTCTCACTCAGTTTCCCACTCGTAAGTTCATGTATCCTCATTTCCACAGCAGTTTGTGATTTTCTTGTTTTCAAAAAATAGAAGTCCTCGTGAAAATTTATCATTTTTTTAGCATAAATTGCTTTGCAAAAATATTATTATTATTATTCATTAAATTTGTATAGCACCCTATACCCGAAGGTCTCAGTTCTTACAAGAACTGTCCCCATATATAACTCAATTTTGTATGTTATTTTCACCATTATACACATTTTAAGGCTTACTTTACCCTTGTGTATAAATGTTTCTACATATTACTTGGCTGTAGAACTGCATTGCAAGATTCCGAGGATGTCTATGTTTGCGGGTGCATATTGTTTTGCAAAATGAAAATTAAAGAGATTTGCCTTTAGATGCGAACTGAATCAATTCCCCCCCATCCCTATTCAAGGGTGGATCTCCGCCCCCATAGAGGAACTGTGTTGATGTACAAGAGGATTTTTAAAAAACAAGGTGTAGGTTATTTTTCTGTACCTGTTTATTGAATTACCAAGCCTTTTGTATAAAAGCAGTAGCATTTTATGCTATTGAGAAGGAACTTGTTGGAGCATTAAACATTAGGAAGAACTTCCTGACAGTAAGAGCTGTTTGACAGTGGAATTTGCTGCCAAGGAGTGTGGTGGAGTCTCCTTCTTTGGAGGTCTTTAAGCAGAGGCTTGACAACCATATGTCAGGAGTGCTCTGATGGTGTTTCCTGCTTGGCAGGGGGTTGGACTCGATGGCCCTTGTGGTCTCTTCCAACTCTATGATTCTATGATTCTAATTACCCAGCAGGGCTTTAAACATTTCCCAGCATTGGAAAGGAGTGAAAAAACAGCATACTGGTATAAAAACAGAGAGACTTGTGGAACCTTACAGACTTCCTTTGTCTGATTTATCAAGGCATAAGCCTTAGCGGCTAGACCCCATCTTAGATGCATGAAGTGTTATTCTCAGCAGAGAGAAAATCATAAATGGGATAGACAGGTAGGTAGGTAGGTAGATATCTGTCTTTCTATTATATCTGCCAACTGCAGATAACACTTCATGCATTTGACAAAGTAGATCCTAGCTCCGTTAAAGCTTATGCCATAATCAATCAATCAATCAATCAATCAAAGGTGACACAAGACTCTGTTCTTTTTCTTGCAACAGATTCACATTGCTGCTATGGAATTTGCTGCTGATAAGAATTGCTCAGGGATGGAACACATGTTAAAGCTGTCACACAGGTGCTGTTGTTCTCAAGACAACCAATTCCTCTCCTGCCCAGTTCTGGAAACATTTAACATGCAGTGGGTCTCCACACACCCTCCAGTGACCACTGGAAAAATGGGTGTGGAGCAGTGCTATTTTTCTAGAAAAAGAGGTGCTGGAACTCACCATGAATGCCTCCCTTGTTCTCTTATAATGGCAATGGAACCCACCTGAGAGGTGCAGCAACTGAGATCCGACTGACAAAAAGCCCTGATGTGGATAATCACAATTATGATGTGATGGCAAAGTATGTGGTTTTGACTTACGACCAGAATGAGGGTCAGAAGGCTCAGCATTCCTATGGCAAGTATGTAATGTGTTTTGGCCCTGAGCGATTCAGATGCGTAATTGGTTTAGAAATACTATGTGTAGTGGCTATTCTACATTGCAAAATAGCTATGTAAACTGGATCTCTGAACCATGCCGACAGTTTTCAACACCCCATAGCTATTTCCCTTCCTGATAATAATCAGGACCACTCACATGAATAGCTTATTGCTCAGTTAGGCAGCATGGTATTCTCCATATGCTGTAAGTTCCCATCGTTCAGCCCAAACACTGAGGTCCAGCTCTGAGGGCCTTCTGGTGGTTCCCTCACTGTGAGAAGCAAAGTTACAGGGAATCACACAGAGGGCCTTCTTGGTAGTGGTGCCCTCCCTGTGGAACGCCCTCTTATCAGATGTCAGGGAGATAAAGAACTACATAACTTTTAGAAGGCATCTAAAGGCAGCTTCATTGTATCAGGAAGTTTTAAATGTTTAATGTTTTACTATGTTTTATATATGCTGTAAAGTGCCCAGAGTGACTGGGGAAACCCATCCAGATGGCAAGGTAGAGATAATAAAATTATTATTATTATTATTATTATTATTATTATTATTATTATTATTATTATGTGATGCTGGTTGCGGCTGATGGGAGCTGGAATTCAAAAACATCCGGATGGCACCATGTTGGCTGCCCCCCACTTATCTTATCTATTTCATTTAATAAAATTTATATACCACTTTGTTTTAAAGAAACCTCAACGTACTTTTTGCCATAACTTCTATGTAGTGGCATATTCAAGCAGCCACTGGTCCACTGTTAGAATGTGGAGTTGAGCCTCAGGACTGATTCAGTTGTGCCTGAGATGGTCACCTGTGTCCACCAATGCTGTCATTTATAGACGTATTTCAAGATTGCTGGAATACTGTGTAATAACTTGCAATCTTTCCCAAAGAGCTTCTCATCTTCCAGACTTGAAACTTGGCTGAAATACAATGCTCTCTCATATAAAATTCCATCAAACTAATTGGGGCTTATTTCCAGACAAGCCAGCATAAGATTTCCTTGTCTATGTTCAAACTTGAAATGTTCCTGTTCTGTTTGAACAAATGAATGAAAATATGCAGTTTACTAAATTCTATTGCAGGTCAGCCATCTTTATTTCCACGGCACATCTACTGTCTTGTAATGGCATCTGTTGACTGCTGCATGTCTGCTACTTCCAAGTGTTATTTGCCACACGGCGGGCATCATATTGCTAACCATGTTGCTATCAAGAGCTGCTCATTATTTGCAATATAACTCGCTGCGAATGTGGGCTTCGGAGAGCACATCTTTGTTTGGACTCTGTCCTGTCATGTGGTGCCCAGAAATCTTTCTGACGCGACACATGTGGAAAACATTGAGGCTTCTGTCTGAGTGATGTCTATGCTGGCTTGGTCATGTACACAAAACAGAAGATGGCAGGATCTCCAAGGATATGCTCTACAGGAAGCTGGCTTCAGGCACTAGGCCTGTTGGCAGACCAACTCTGTCTACAAACATGGCATGAAGGCTGACAACATTAACCTTGTGTATGGAATCCCTTGCCAGATGATCACAGTGCTTTGAGACAGACAGGTTGTGTATCCACAGCAGTGACCAGAGGAGGAATGACTGCTAGGAGGACCTGTAGCAGCAAAATCGGACACCTTCATCTGCCCCACGTGCAATACAACATGCCTCCCATTGTCTCCACACAACAGGATCAATTGCTGTTGTCCCATTGCCAACAACAACAACAATATGTCAAGTGCTATATATTCTACATCACATACTTTCAAATATTGCATCTTTATTGTCAAATACAATCAAATATTGATTGGTGGCCTTTCGGTCACCTTGGGGGAAAGTAGGGCAGCTGAGATTACTCTTTCACTTGCCGTGTATTTTGATGGTTCCTCCATCAATGGCAGCTTGTGAACCTTTAATGGTTTCAAATGTTCACTCTGCATGCGGCAGGAAATAGCCTTTGCTCAAATTCCCATGATTTGTTTCACCTCAGAGTCTGAATATACCCTATTCCAAAGTTTGCTTTGAATTGTCATTTCATCATGTAGGCAAAATTCTCTACCAGTTTGAAAGTCAGCGATAATAAAAACTGCCAGGCTCCACTGGCGCCAGCATATTGCTTTTCATTTCAGTGCTTCTGCTCACATCCCATGTTGTGAAAGTCAACTTCAGGTTTCTGTGTCAGGTTTTTGCATGATGTGAGGTGCCAAATCATTTATTGCTAAGCTTTTAAATTGAGATTCTTGTGGGTTTCCCCTCCCCCACCTCAGCCTATGCTGACAAGTAGAGATGGACAAAATATTTCCATGCTGCATGTGTTGGCTGGTTTCATCCTAGTTTCTAGGAGGGCTCACATGTTACCTTTAACAAGTGTGCAATCTCTGTACATGTGTACACAAATAGTTGAGCTATACACCAATGCAGTTCATCACACGTAATGTGCTTAATATAATGTTTGAATCCAGATGTTCTTCTTCTATGTTGACTCTTCCAACAGACAGGGAGCTCTCTTCCAGATCCCTTCTCTGCTGTTACAGTACATATAGTATGTTCTCCCTGGCTTCAAGAATGGCTTTGGGGTTATGAAACTCGTCTGAGAGCTACAGGCTCGGGAGTCCCATTCAGGAACCAATATTTTTTCTTTAGAAGTTGGGGAAACCTAAAGTGGGTGGAACAATGAAGACAAGCTTGGCTTTGTATGTTTCTTTGTATGAATTCTGCAAGCTGAATTTTCCTTAAGACATGTGGAACTTCACAACTTCTTAAAATTGAGTGTTGGTCTTTCCTCCATTAATAAAACAAGTAAATAAACTCTGGTTTCCTGGTGTCCTGTATGGAGTCATTGCTGAAAGAATTCTTTAATCTGAATGACTAAAGTTATCAAATACTAACTCTTTTGGTATTATAAACATAATTGATTGTACTAAGGGAGAAATTAAGCTCTGGCTTTGGAATCTTATTCTTTTAATAATGAAATGGCATAAAAATGTCTAAATTTAAGCAACCAGGCAGATATGAGTTTCATTAGGACTGTGGCAGGTACATTGCCTCTCAAATGCCTCTCTTGTGATTCCATTATTAATTTGATCAAGTAGAAATAAATTTTTCTAACAAGGTTCAGAGGTTAGAAATATCAAGTCTACACAGAGGAAAGGCATATTAGGCTGTTCCATGGAATGACTGCCTGAAAAAAGGTGTCCTATTTTCATCTACCAGTTTTCTCTGAAAGCATAAAGATTTCAAGGTGATTTATGACACCAAAGATACCATTTAAACCACAATTACCACCAACCATTTCTTAGATAGTACTTGTATATTCTTTGTACACACCAGTAACGTTGCTAGATCCAGTTCTGGAGCAAACTATTTGATACACTATTGACACACCTGAAGGATATGTTCTGAGTACGGACACTAATTAGGTCTGCACCCCCAGTTTTTTTTTTTTTTCTGTGAAAAAAAACACTGTATCTAGTATATGGGTTGTTGAGATACATACTACAGTGGTACCTCGGGTTAAGAACTTAATTCATTTTGGAGGTTCATTCTTAACCTGAAACCGTTCTTAACCTGAGGTACCACTTTAGTTAATGGGGCCTCCCGCTGCCACTGCACCGCTGCTGTGAGATTTCTGTTCTCATCCTGAAGCAAAGTTCTTAATCCAAGGTACTATTTCTGGGTTAGCGGAGTCTGTAACCTGAAGTGTGTGTAACCTGAAGCGTCTGTAACCCAAGGTACCATGGTATCTGAAGATATGCATCTCATCCCATGAAGCATATTTCCTCCAATTCATCTTTAAGCTCTTTGTTGTTATAACTAGAATAGCCGCTTGATGTCATCTTTTCATAGGTAAGGCCCAACAGCAGAGGCAGCATTATGAGCTGGGCCTTTTTGAGTCTATGATTATGACATCATTAAAATTCCCTGCCAGAATGTTGCTTATCCCAAGCTGTTCAAGAGACATGGCTCCTTAAGGGAAAGGCAGAGACATGAGGAGAAAAGGAGGCCGGAGACGACCTCAGAGTGGAGTGAAAAAGAGATACTAGGCAAGAAGGAAACAAAAATTTAGCACATATCTCTAGGTAAGACTTTTGCAGACTCGTTGGTTGGGCTTAGCTCTCTCTTTCTTTGTGAATCTGGTGATCCTAAGAACTGGTATACTAAAGTGGTTAAAGAGGTGAAATTGGAAGAATTTCAGCCCTGAATATCTGAAGTGGCCTTGGCCAAGCCTTTGTCTTTCAGTTCATTCCCACATTTGCAACACATCCAAGCATAGTCTCGCTTAAAAAGGAATGCTGTCATTCAAAGGAGATGTTATTAGACACCAGGCCATGCTCATTGAGCAATGGTCATATCTGGTGAGCCAGCCCTAACTGGGCATAAGCCCTCCTCATCACCAAGACTTCCTGGACCCAGAGGCATACGGAGGGTGTATGTGGAGGGGGCAGGCCACCCCGGGTACCACTATGGGCGGGTGGCAAGATGGCCCACTACCTCCCCACAGCTGTAGAGCAGCCGAGGATGCACACACAGTCAGTATGGGCGCTGCTCACGTGGCGTCCGTACGGGCTGCCACTCATGCACACCATCCATATGGGCATCCGTATGGCCTCTTCACAGCTGCCTCTTGAACAGAGACCGTACAGGCTGCCACGAGTATGCAGTCCGTATGTGCTGCCACTCGCACGCTGTCCGTACGGGCTGCTGCTTGCACGTGCCATCTAGCCATACAGGCTGCCTCTCACACGGTGACTGTACAGGCTGCCATGTATGCACACTCTATACGGGATGCTGCACCTGTGCAGTCCATACAGGATGCCATGCGTGTGCAGTCCGTACAGACGTCGTGCATGTCTGCCGGGTGGTTCGTTCCGCCCCTCGGCGTCCCACCCTCGGTGCCAGAGAGGGTTCCTCCGCCACTGCCTGGACCTCCAGCAGCAGCTTTGAATCAAGGAGTATTCCCAAGCTACAGATCTGTTCCTTTTAACAAGATATAGCCCTAGTTCCCAAGCATGACAACTGCCTATTCACATCACCTCCTTTTGGTTGACAGAGCATATTGGATACCCCCTTGAAAGTTCAGGTCTGTGAATGTAAAGAAAGTGAAATTGAAATCTATTGGTTCCAGTAATATCATTGCAACTGGTGCATGGTGAGCTTTTTGTGAATTGGCTGGTGGAATAAGACCACTGCAAATGGCCAATTATATTCAGTTTCAGTGGCATGATAAAAACTGTACTGCACAGCTGGTAATTATTACCTGTCTCCATTTTGAGTACTTTCCAGTGGCGGCCATTCTCTGGTATGGATCATATGATTGGGGGGTCTTATGTTATGCTTTGAGAAGAGAGGCAAAGGTTCTGTGAGTCAATTAAATAAATAACAAATAATTAGTTTTTATAGCAAGTTTAACAAGAAGGAAGAGGGGAATGAAATCTGAGGAAAACACACATCAGCTCACATTAATAAGACAATGGCCACCAATGTATCCATCTCAGTTTAAACCTATGTCAATATATGCCATCCAAATGTTCTGATAGATATCCAGATGAAATCAATAATTTTTAAGAAATATGTTAAAATGTAGTAATAGTAGGATAGAAGAGCTAGAAATAATGCCGATATATTTTGCATCTGGAAACCAATGTGCCATATTCAAATCGTACATGGGTAGACAAGTCTAAAAAGCCCAGGACACAAATTTCCACAGCCCTCTAGCAACTAGGAGGCTTAGTTTGGTCAATATTGAGTATAAATGTCCAGAGTTAACACTAAATACATTACTTCTGGTAAATGAGCCACCATAGCTGCTAGAGGGCAGTGAAAATTTGCGTTCTGGACTTTTTAGAATCTTCTACTCATGTACTATATGAAACCAAAGGGTCTCTTTTCAGCTCTCCTATCCCACTGTAAAGGTGAGTGGTAAGACCAGGGGTCAGCAACCTTCTCCAGCTGTGGGCTGGTCCACCATCCCTCAGACCATGTGGTGGGCTGGACTATATTTTTTTGGGGGGAATGAAAGGATTCCTATGCTCCACAAATAACCCAGAGATGCATTTTAAATAAAAGGACACTTTCTACTCATGTAAAAACACTCTGATTCCTGGACCGTCCATGGGCTGGATTAAGAAGGCCACATCCGGCCCCTGGGCCTTAGGTTGCCTACCCTTGGGTAAGACACTCAGACCATTGCATAATAAATGGTGCATGTTTGTCTTCCCATGCTTGAAGCATAAATCTCTTGGCAGCTATAAGGACTTGCAAAATCCACTTTTGTTGCCCTGCCACTAGTCCCCATACCATGTAGGTATAATTTTAAAGTAAACAAATATAAAGCATTTTTCCACTTCAAAATTAATGCGGATAATAACTGAGTCATTCCTTATGGTGGGCAAGGCAGAGTGGCCTTCTAAATGTTGCCAGACTCCAATTCCCAACTCAACCCCAACCAGCATAGCCAATGCTCAGGGATGATGGGAGTTGTAGGCCAATATCACATGAAGGGCTTCCCCTATCCCTACCTTAAGATATACCTTTAGCAGAGCAAATGGATACTTGTGCTATGACATCAGAAGTCAATATATGAGACTAAATTGCCTGACGGAGTTGCATTTTATTTGAGTTTGAAAAAGCATCGTAAAAGTGCAAGAGATAGCACCATTTCAATTCAGATCAGTTTTATTGTTGAATCCATCACAAAAAAATAAAACCAAAATAGCACATTTCTTCATAATTAGGTCCTGTGTCAATTTTTGATTAAGGGACAGTTTTGTCAATGACTTTCTCTTTTTTTGATTGCCTGAGCTCATCTTTTTCTCCTTATTTATTAGATTATGGCATCATCCAGTGAAGAGCCTACTTCTGACAACAGCTTTTCATCTGTGAATGGCTCAGGGAATGAGAACAGTGCCCAAGGAACGGATGGACCTTCTGACTCAAGGTGTCCTATCTGCCTGGAAAGAATAAGGAACGTGGCCTTCTTAAATCCCTGCTTCCATAGATTCTGTTTTGTTTGCATCCTGGAGTGGTCAGAAAGGAAAGCAGAATGCCCACTCTGTAAACAACATTTCCACTCTTTCTTTCACACCATAAATTCCGACACTGATTTTGAAGAGTACATTATTCCCTTTGAAAATGCATCCTATGGCCTGTGTGGGGAGAGGTCAGCAATTGATCACCGAGCTGAGTCTCTGCCAGACAATGGGATCTTGTATGAAGGATACTCCGAAGGTAGGATGAGAACACTTGATGAGCTGATGAGACAGCTTGGAATAAGGAGGTCATCCCACCCAGGAGGCATCTCCCTTGGGCAAATCCGAGAGCAGGTTACAATTAAGTTCAGGAGGGGCCTTTATCGGTCTGGAGCACGTGTCAGGAACGTCCAGAGTGGAGGTTTTTATAGGGATATATCAGCTGATTTTTTCCACAGGAACCCTGTCCGTCTTAACAGGTTGGTTCCCTGGTTGAAGCGTGAACTGAGAGTGCTCTGTGGTACACATGCATCCTTGATCAACAACATACAGCATATCATATTGAACAACATAACTATCTTTGATCTGGACAGCCAAGCCTTTGCTGACATTGTGCAGCCTCATTTACTCCACTACACCAATCATTTCTTGCATGAATTCATCAATTTTGCTCGCTCCCCTTTCAACATTAAGGCCTATGACTGGAGAGCCACTTATGACATTCCCTTTCCTATCCATGATGATGGGTTCCAGTCCAATTCATCATTTACTACATCATCTTCAGAAGAGGAGGAGGAGGAGGAGGAGGAAACGGAAGACTCTGATGAGAATGAGGGGGAAGATAGAGAATCAGTGACAAGTAATGAGGAAGGAACTTGGGATGACGAAATACAAGGAGCAACCAGTTCCAGTTCCAGCCAGACTCTGGATGAGTTTTTTCTTCCTTTTGGGTCCTCAGATGGAGCACTTGTAAGAAGTCAGGACAACATGCACGTATTTTTCCAAGCTGATGCACATTTAGGGTCACACAATAGGCACTGCCCATTACACGAACGTGTCCTCAACGAGATAGAAGAGAGTATGCCATTGCTATGCAAAGCCATCCCCAATTGTATGGAGAGTGCACATCAAACTATAGATGATATTGATGAAGAAGAAGAGCCAGTAAACAAGCAGAATGCCTTAAACAGTCATAGCTTTGGTGGCAGCACTCATAGTGCAAGTACAGCTATCTCTAATGTTGGCCAGACTGCTAGCAGTAATCGAGTGTTTGATGCTTTGCAGCTTCCATCTCAAGAGCAAGAGGCAGATAGCATGGATCAGACACCATCACAACAAAAGGACATGGTAAGCACCAAACTGATCCATCATAAAGGAGAGGAGATCATTGTTATTGAGGTGCTTCAACCCAAAGCAGAAGACATTTTGGTTATTGAGCACATAGAGTTGAAAACAAGAGAAACTAATGACACTGGTCAGATGGCATGGCAAGATGAAGAAAAGGGTAGCTCTACAGAACTGCACTCCTCTGCAGAAGACACACCAAGTGGTTCTGATACCAAGAGGAAGGGTGGATTTTTTTCATTTATCAGAAGACCTTGATTTACACATCAGGAAAATCAGTCCAATAACCCACAAGGGAACTTGTTAAGTTGTTCTCTTAATGGGGTTATACATGTTATGCTCAAACCAATAAATTCGTATATATGAAAAAAAATGAGTTGAATGAATGATAACAGAAATCTGGTGTTGAGTCTGAAGCAAAACACTGATAACCAAAATACTTACTGGTACCTAAACAATTACAGGAGACAATGTATAGGGAGCAAAAAAGAATGATGAATAGAAATTTGACAGGCTCTTCATTAATTAGTTATTTGTTTTATTAGAGAGTGGAGCTACTATCATGTTTAAACCACACAAGCAAATTATTTTGAGGGACAGCAGAAGACAGCTATTTGGGGGTGAATTATGAACCCTGCATAAACAATTTCTATTACATTACTGTATAAATATTTTCATAAAATGATAATGATAATGATGATAATAATAATAATAATAATAATAATAATAATAATAATAATAATAATAATAATAATTTATTTCTACCCCGCCCATGTGGCTGGGCCTCCCCAGCCACTCTGGGCAGCTTCCAACGGAAGGTTAAAAATACATTAAAACACCAGTCATTAAAAACTTCCCTAAACAGGGCTGCTTTCAGATGTCTTCTAAATGTCATATAGTTGTTTATTTCTTTGACATCTGATGGGAGGGCGTTCCACAGGTTGCCATTACTAAGAAGGCCCTCTGCCTGGTTCCCTGTAACTTCGCTTCTCGTAGTGAGGGAATCAAGACTATTACTCTCCCTCTGTTTTGTATGGGTTCATCTGAAACTACACCGAACAGGAACAATCTACCCTGCACAACCTTGTAGAGTGTAGACAACATGATGTCCTTCAGATGCCGTTCCCATCAGCCCCAGCCAGCATGGCCAATGGCCAAGAATGATGGGAGTTATAGTCTAGCACCTTAATTTAGTAAAACCTGGCATGGGCCAGTGTTTTAATGCTGGCTTAGGCTCCTTTTGCATTTGTGGCTCTTTTAAAGGTTGGCCTAAATGTTCCCCAAACACGGTTGTGTTATTGCTCCAACTCTATTCATTATTTTCATTGCCATGATCCTACACTTTGTCGAAGGGAAACTCCCCACTGGGGTAGAAATCATATATGGAACAGATGGAAAACTCTTCAATCTGAGCAGGCTGAAAGCAAAGAGTAAGTTTATCGTAACTTCCGTCATAAAGCTTCAGTATGCTGATGACAACGTAGTGTGTCCACGCTCAGAGGATGACCTCCAAACCATCCTAAATATCTTCGCAGAAGCTTACGAAAAGCTTGGCCTGTCGCTCAACATCCAAAAAACCAACATCCAAAGTGCTGCACCAACAAGTGCAAAATAACCCCTCTGCAGCGCCAGAAATCCAACTCAATGGTGTAACGTTGGAAAATGTTGATCACTTCTCCTACCTAGGCAGTTATCTTTCCACAAGGGTCAACACTGATGCCAAAATCCAGCATCGCCTGAGCTCTGCGAGTGTGGCTTTCTCCGGATTGAAGTGCAGAGTGTTTGAGGACCAGGACATTCGCAGGAAAAGCAAAATGCTTGTTTACAAAGCTATTATACTACCAACCTTAATGTATTATGCTTGTGAAACATTTACAAATGCCATCTCCAACTTCTCAAAAGATTGCATCAATGGTGTCTCTGAAAAATCTTACACATCACTTGGGAAGACAGGCGAACTAATATCAGTGTACTGGAAGAAGCAAAGTGTTGAAGCAATGATTCTTCAACATCCACTTTGTTGGACTGGTCATGTTGTGTGGATGCCTAATTATCGTCTTCCAAAGCAACTACTCTATTCCGAACTTAAAAATGGAAAGCTTAAAGCTGGTGGTCAACAAAAGAGGTTTAAAGACTGTCTCAAGGCAAATCTACAAAAATGTAGTATAAACACCAACAACTGGGAAACACTGGCCTGTGAGTGCTCCAGTTGGAGAACAGTCTTTACCAAAGGTGTCATGGACTTTGAAGACACTTGAACTCAGAACGCAAGGGAGAAACCTGCTAAGAGGAAGACATGCTTGGCAAATCCACACCATGATCAACTCCCACCCGGGAACCAATGTCCCCACTGTGGAGTTCTGGAGGGTCAGACCCTCAATCTGTATACTCCAGCATCCTATATATCTCACAGCAGTCAGCCAGATGCCCAAAGGAAGCCCAAAAGCAGAAGAAGACAATGAACCCATTATGTTGCTGCTCTCACCAGCTGATATTTCATAGTGTAGCATGCTGCTTCTAGACCTAGAGGTTACATACAACCATGGCTAGATATAGTCATTGCAGATATATTTTCTTTGGTTAGGAAGGAAATACGAAACTGGTTGTATGCCACGTTTTCCCAGCTGACCTGGAGATGCTGGAAATTGAACCTGGAACCTTCTGCATGCAACACAGAGTATAAAAGGCAACTGAACATGCTGGCTCTCCAGCACTGTTCTATACATGTACAAATGTACACATAATACAATATGTACACATAATAATGCATAATACAATTGGTATGCTGCACAATATTTTGCAGAAGTAAAATAAAAACAGGGTCCAGCCCTAAAGACCTTTTCATCAAAATAGATTGCCTGCTGAATCTTAAGGTCCCCTTCAGAGGCCTTTCATCTCCCTGAAAATGCTTCCCTGACCATTGACCCTGCTGGCTGGGGCTGATGGAAGCTGAACCCAGGCAACATCTGAACAGTCACAGATTCCCCATGCAGAATTGTTTGTTTATTTGTGTGTTTGTTTGTTTATACCCCACCCATCCGCCTGGGGCTCCCCAGCCACTCTGGGCAGCTCCCAACAGATTAAAAACAGAATAAAACATCAAACATTAGAAACTTCCCTAAACAGGGCTGCCTTCAGATGGCTTCTAAAAGTCAGATAGTTGTTTATTTCCTTGACATCTGATGGGAGGGCATTCCACAGAGCGGGTGCCACCAGCAAGAAGGCCTTCTGCCTGGTTCCCTGTAACCTCACATCTTGCAGTGAGGGAACTGCCAGAAGGCCCTCGGAGCTGGACCTCAGTGTTCAGGCTGAATGGTGGGGGTGGAGATGCTCTTTCAGGTATACTGGGCCAAGGCTGTTTAGGGCTTTAAACGTCAGCACCAACATTTTGAATAGTGCATGGAAATGTACTCCTCCCTGCTGCAAGGAAGGGGCTAATCCAAAAGTTTGAATTATCCACTTACCAGCTAGTGAGCATAGGATTTAATTCTGTGGGGTGCTGCTATCTCATAAGATTTAGTAAGGTAAGCAGCAACTTACCTTAAATTCAAAAATATCAGATAAATGTCTTCCTCCCTCCCCTTAGCTTCCCCCTTGAAAAGTTTCATTTACCCCACCCCCAGATGGTCCAAAAGGAGGACTTATGCTTAACTTTAGAGTGCTGAGAGAAGCCAATGACTTTTCAAATTATTCCTGAAACCTGTGCCTTAAGCAATTTTTGCAGCTGAGACACTTGGACCTACACTGTAACCCAAATCCAGAAGTATCATTTTAGGGTGACATAAGATCTGCATGCCATAAGCATCGTTGTTAGTTTAAGTTACAAGGTCTGTCTCCAAATAACCATGGCAGCTTTGAAATTTAGTCAGATGATTGTATTTCTTAAACCTACTTATTATGAGGGAAATCAGGTGGATCATGAATATCCATCATAGCTGAAGCAGGAATAGTTTGTCGAAGGCACATTTGGGGGAAAATGATCTTGTCTCTGAGAGCCAGTATACTAAGCAGTAACCACTTTCACCAAATGCAAACAGGGTGTCATGTTTAATTAAATCAACTGACAAGCTTTGGAGTTTTCGGCCCTAGGAGTAACAAATCGGCACCTTCTTCCAAGACAACCTTCTAAAACAAGCCAGATGAGAGTTGCTGAAGAATGGCTCCTTTCCCAAGTTATTTGATAGTGCTGGAAGGCCAAGATCAGATGGAAGGAGCCCATAATTGTCATGACCTTTTCCTGCACCAGCATCACCTCTCCTGGGGTCTGAAGCAACATAGCACAGGCAAGAACTGAAATACAAAACAGGCACTTCAAGCATGAAGACTTCCAGTAGTGGATGGCATAGTGGAGTGGCTGTGTTCACCTGACCTCCTGAGTTACTGGTGCTTACTGGCAAGCTGTATGAAGGTTAGTGCAGTGCAAACACAATGGCAGGAGTGTCAGGTTGGCTGTGGCCCAAACATGCTAGCAATAAGTTAAACAGAGGTCCTAATAGGTACGGCTGCAATTCTGTTTATAGTTCAGATGTTTAAAGCCCACTGCCTTCAATGGGTTCATAAGGACAATCTTATGCAATGATTGAAAAGGGGATCCTTTGTCTGCCTGCATAGTGAGCTCACAGCTAGAACGTTCAGTGTGTTCTGTTTACTCGAATTGAACATTGTCTCCATGGAAAGAGAACAATCAGCTGAAGCCAAGTACCTTCTTAGAAATAGTAACTTGGAAGAGGTGAACAGAAGTGAATTGGAGGCAATAGGAGGTGGGGGATATAGGGAAGAAGTGCATTTTTTGACTTCCTTGGTGCAAAACAGCTTTCTCCAACCCAATGCCCTCTATTTCCCCCCTCATTTATTTTTGATCCAGCCCAATTTATTCCTTAGTCTAGGTTCCAACAGCATTGGGGAACAATCAGATTTCTACGGTAGGGGGAGTATGTGTTCTGCTGCCTAAGTTAAGTCTTCTGTGTGCTTTCTTTCAGATCATGAGACCCCCGAATAAGGAAAGTAAGCCAAGAACTGGCCTTAGACCCTCGAGTGGGGGTTCTTTAGGTAGGAGAATGCCAACAGATACAGCTAAAAACTCAAAATGTGCCATGTGCTTGGAAAGAATCCGAGACCCAACTTACTTGAACCCTTGCAATCACAGGTTCTGCTTTGACTGTATCCAGAAGTGGTCAAGGAAGAAAGCGATATGCCCACTGTGCAAGGAGCATTTCTATTCTTTCTTCCACACTGTAAATACCAGAGGTGCATTGTGTGAATATGTTCTGCCTTTGAAGGGCGCCTCCCTTTCTGGTTGTGGGGAAGGTCACACATCAGCTTCCACCCAAAGACCTGCATCGCCCCCTGACAATGGCATATTGGATGAGGAAGTTGAAGGAACACAGTCTCAGAGAGAGAAGGATCTTTACCAGCTCATGAAACAGTTCACAGTCACAAAGAAAGACGCTAATATAGAAGTCATCAGCCTTGGGAAATTTAAAACCCAAGCTGTAATTCATTTCAGGAAAGCTCTTTACCGTGCTGGCATCCAGGTCCAAACCACTAAAAATCCAGAGTTCAACCGAACTCCTTCAGCAGAATTATTCAGAAGAAACCCAAGGTGCTTTGACAGATTGATTCCATGGCTGAAACGAGAATTAAAAGTCTTGTGTGGCAATCAGAGGCCACTGATTCATACCTTACTGAACTTTATCCTCAACAACATGACTCAGCATGATCTGCAGAGCAAGGACTTTGAGGGCCTGCTACGGCCTCACTTGCGTCAATTCACAGCCCACTTCCTGCATGAGTTCATCAGTTTTGTGCAGTCCCCCTTCAACTTGAAGAAGTACGACTGGAATGCCTCATATGCCTGTCCTGCTTTCACGCAGGAAGATTCTAACTCTTCCGTCTCTTCCGCATCTTCAGATGTTGAGCATGATAATGAAGAGGCACCCAAAACTGATGGTGACCTAGAGGACAGGGACATAGGATGCTTGCACTCTACTTCACAGAAAGATCTAACTGATGCGTTTGCTGAAACAGACGGAATATCCCACACGAATGATGAAGGAAATGATTTGGAGGACTTGTCCAACAGTGATACCGAAAAAGGGAGACGGACACCAGACAGCTTTATGAAGATCAAGATCGGTAAAAAAACACAACCAGTTGGATCATTATCTCACCCCCAGTCTCATCAATGCAAAGAGGAAGATGAGGGTATAGGGGAACTGCGTCCTGTCCACACCCCAAACTCAAAGCACACTGAAGTCTCTAAGAATTCTCCAAATGTCTTAGGATCTGGAGATTACAATGCATTTAGCTTTAATGATGATGATGTTGTTAGCCTGGTGGCTGTGCACAACTCTGCAAAGGAAGAAGGAACCAAATGGAAAGATCTGGATTTCCCCTTGGGTCACTCAAAAAGCTCATCTTCAGAGAGGCATGCAACATTGTCTCCAGGCCGAAAGGGTATCTTTAAAAAGTGCACTTTGAGGGATGTGGAATACAATTTTGAAGAAGGCTATTCTTCCCCCAAGGAAAAACATGGAGGAAGAGGAAGAGCAAGGCATCCACATGAAGGAAGGCACCATTCAAACTATTCCAGGGACAAGAGGCTTAGAAGAGAGCCCAGAAAGTCCAAATCAAGAGATATGAGCTTACTATTAAGGAGCAGCCTGCCACTAAGAAGCGAGGGCTTTGTGGCTAGAGACATAAGCAAGTCCAAGTCTCAGAGTTCAACTCACTTTAGAAAACAAAGGAGCAAAGACTATGATTATTTGAGAAACAGGGTCCCCAGTGAGCCAGGCTGGAGATACCTTTACTATAGACAAGACTGCGAGAGATACAGGTACGATGACCCATTGTATTGCAAGGGTGTGCCAGCCAGAGTATACAGTCAAACCTTCCTGCCGAGCTCCAGAGAGAGATCATATTTTCCTCCAGAACGCAGAATCTCTCAAGAAAGTTTCACTAAAGGCTGGTATGATTGTTCAGAGAGATGCAGGAGTGCAGGAAGACCCAGAGGCAGGTTTGCTGTAGTAGGGCAGGAGAGAGGGCCCTACGATAAACTTGGCGGGAAAAGGAGGCACAAATTGCATCACGTGGAGTCTTCCCATTCAAGGGGAGGGCCAAAGTATTTCCCAAAGGATCTGAATAGCTAAAGGCATATTTGCAGATCTCAGGGCAACACCAATAGCCCAAAAGAAAGCTTTAAAGGGAAGACTGCAGAAGTAACAGCTGAACATTAACAAGGACAAATACATAAAATAGTGGGAGGCAACAGCCTCATTAAAAGAGAGGCAGAAAAGAGAAGCCTAAATGGAAAACAATGTGTTGTTATTCTCCAAGTGTGAATCTTGCCTTATTGGAACAAAATAAATGTCTCATATATATGTACTCATGTGTGCATGTTATTCTATGTCCATCACAAACCTTCTCAGGGTTTGGGGGCAGATAATTTTTTTAAACCACACATAAAACAAAAATATGAAATTAAATTGCAATGAACATATGCTTGCTTAAAACTGTCAATTGTACTCCATTTGGAAAGTGTTAGGCTCAAGTTTTCTTGGAAAAGGGTCTTCCTCGTAGTGGGGCAGTCTCTGGCCCTCTAATCATGTGTGACTTGGAATCACAGGAGGGGAACATGGGGTCATCCACCTTTCCATCCCTTCTATGTTCCACACTTTGGGCTGAGTGGTCTTCTGGGGGTCACAGGTCACTGATGGGTGGAACCAGAGGTAAAGTGGGTGGAGCAATGAATACAGAATTTTGCTTGTGTACAGTAGGCTGTATTGGACACCCCTCTCTATCTTCCAGGCTTCCAGGCAAGCAAGAGGCATTATCAAAGTTCAAGGAAACATTCCATCTGGACAAAAGCATTTCTGTGGCAAAGCAGAGTCAGTGAGAAGCGTGGCCTGGGGGGAATTCTGAGGGCCTGGTTGAGAGGTGTGGAGGGCCATATTTGGCTCTTGGACCTGCTGTTCCTATCTTTAAGCATTCTGTTTCCAGGAGCAGCCAACCAGATCATTGGGGAAGCTTGCAAAGAATGGATGGTTTTTGTCCCCCAAACCTGATAGTCACAAGTGTGTTTTCTCCTGTAGATATAAAAGTTCCACTTTGCTACCATGGTTCACATCCACCAAAGTTAAGTGGAACTCCCATATGCAGAAAACAAATAACTCTGAATACAGAGGCACACACTGGGTATAAGGAGTCAGAGAAGCAGCTGTGTTACTACTTATCACTCAGCAAGGTTATTCCATCATTTTCCCATTCAGCAAAAGTAGCATGGGTTGTATTGCTGGAGTGAGTTTATCATGTGGCTGAAAGCCAAAGGTACCCATATCTTCATGTTGTGATAGCTTTCACTTAAAGTTGTATTTTGGGGGAACTGCCAAAGGTTCCACTTTCAATTTCTAGCATTTGTAGGTAGAGATGGGTGTGGGGAGATTCAGTCTAAAATCCTGGAGAGACCCTGTCAATCAATGTGGACAGGACTGCACCAGATTGATCAAGTAGAAGGCAGCTTCCTATGTTCCTTTGTAATGCAGGTACCATGATGTTTTCTGGTCAACTGTTTCCACCCTAAAGCGGAGTTTGTTCCATTCGCCTGAGTTAGGCTGATTTCAAGCAGAATGTTTATGAGAACAGAACTTTGTGGATTTTGATAACTAGTTCTCATGATGCATATAATTCGAATTAGCGATTGGCGGTTTCTTTTCGAGCATTATCATTAAACCCATCAATTTTTAATCAAGAAATGTTCACTTTATTCCCTGTGTAATTCTGAGATAACAGTAAGGAGAGCAGGATTCAGCATAGTTCCTCTGCTAACTAATGTGCTTTTCTTAATCATCTGTAATTAACTTTTAACAGCTACTACTTTAATTTTAAATTAAAGGCTTATTTGTAGCAGTCCATTTGACATGTAAACATTTTCATACTTCAATGGCCCTCCATCTCAATGAACTTTACATTAAACTCCCTGTTGCTAAAGTATTCAAACCTAGGTGACAAAGCTAGAAACTCCTCCTTCTAGAGTCCTCTTCAGATGTTCAAGGCTCAAGAGATGAAAGGGAGAGTAGAGGTGAGTTTACTTCCACCACCAATTTCATCACCTTTTGTTTGGAACCCTGGAAAGATCAAGGTTCTACATTGTGCTGAGAACATCCAGGGGAAGAGATGGCCCCTTGCTACAGGTCAAGGACACTATCTCCTAGAGCAGTGTTTCTCAACCTGTGGGTCCCCAGATGTTGTTGGACTACAACTCCCATCATTCCTAGCCAGCATGACCAGTGGTCAGGGATGATGGGAGTTGTAGTCCAACAACATCTGGGGACCCACAGGTTGAGAACCGCTGTCCTAGAGGCTGGGTCCTTTTTGGGGGCCCCCAATATTTTTGGGAGGGAGCCAGTCCCCCCAATGATCAAAGGGGGCAGAGGAGGCCAAGAATGGAGCTGGGCCAGTGCGGCTTCAGTGGCCAGCTCCTTCTCCTCCTCCTCCTGCCACAGAGAGGAAGGAGTGGGGAAGCAGTTCCTCACTGGTGGTGGCAGCAGCAAGAGGAGCTGGCGGCCACTGAAACCATGCTATTGATGTGTTTGGCTCCTCCCGTTGGCTCTCCAACATCCTGACATCATGTGCACAATGTCGGGACACCATGCACATGATGTCATGCATGTGATGTCAGTCCCCCCATTCTTCCTCAGAAGTTGGTGCCTCTGCTGCAGATGTTCAGCCCTCTATCTCAAGGGTGATGGCAGGGACAAGGACTGAGGGAGTGGAACTAATGTGCTCATCTCCCTTATGTATTTCTAATAACTTGAAGATTGAATGCCCAGACTGGACTTCATTGATTCTCCCACACAGAGTGGGGAAACACCTCACCATACTGTGATACCCACAACTTTCCTGCCAATGTGTCATATAAATTAACTACCACACTTGTAGTAGATGGTCCCATTTGTCCTCAGCCACTACATTCTGATTGTCAGGGATGTCCTATGTGATTTTGTTGATGGATATCATTTCAGTAGAAGGAGTTATCCAGTTGTTGTGGAGGCACAATGGAGGTGGACCACTGTTGCTTTGGGGCAAGGTAGTGAGGAGGTAGTTGCAGTGCAAACACGTGGGCAGGAGCACTGGAATGGCTCTACTAGTTCGCTTGCATTGCACTGACCTCCCTGCCCCACTCCATATCCAAAGCAGCTTACTAATTTTTTTAATAAAAAAATTAAGCATTAATATAGTACATAAAAAATCAAAATCAAGTAAAATGTAATGGGATTGAAAAACACCAATCTAAGACCCCAGCTAAGAATCTTATTCATTTATTAATGGATTTGCTAGCTTGCATGCAATCAACAAAAATAAAAATATTTCAGCAAAATGAACACGTATTATTTTAATGAATAATTAGCCTCAAATAAAACCTTCACCATCTGTTCCACTTGCGGATTAGGACAGCTAAGAGAAATATATTTCAGAAGTAGATTGGCTAATTAGTTAAAGTGACTGGGAAACAGGGGATTTACTTGCTATTTTCAGAGGTGCCAAAGGATTAACAGTCGGTTTAGAGGGAGGATTGGCTTCCCGTAAATGAATTTGATGCTACTTTTGCATTATTTATGGAAAATAAATACAAACTTGGCTCTCTTTCTTAAAAAAGAAAGGTCTTAACATGATTCCTCCTGCCCCATAAATAAACAAACAAATAAACAACCCTCTTTGAGATATAACAGTTCTGTGGCTGGCAGCATGTCTGTTTTCAGTGCCAGGCTCAATACTTTGCAACCAATGCTATTTTTCTCTGGGAAAAGAGGTGCCAGAACTCCCTTGTTCTCTTATAATGGCAATGGTGCCCACCTGAGAGGTGCTGTACCTGAGTTCCAGTGAGTTCCAGCTGAAATAAAGCCCTGATAGCATCCATGTTGTCTTGGACTGCTGGGATGGGATTTATACTGATTGCAGGAAGGTCTGTGGTGGAGCTGGTGTATAAGAGGACATTGATAGCAGGGTATGCACACATACTCATGTCTCTCGACTTTACACCCTTTTACACCCTTTGCCTCTGAACACAAGAACAGAGCTTATCTTGTTGCGCTAAATTAATTGCAAAATGCAACTTTGCCGGGTGCGAGGCTGAGTGGTTTTCTCTCTTCTACTAATGCCGCTAACAAAAACATAAAATAAAGCTGTCTGATTTCAGCTCAGCTCTGCAGCTTCTTTTTTCTTTTTAAGAAAAAAAAAAGATTTAATTGAAATGTGCTTCTTAAATGTACAACTGTTTCACCTCAAAACTTAAATACATTTCAGAGCTTCCCAGAGCACTGAATACACCAACGGGCACACAAATACAGAACTCATTTGTACGACCATTCACATCAACATCTGAATGATAATAGAGGTTGAGGAAAACATTTTGATGTAGAAAAGTAAAGCAAATGGAGTGATAAAGAGAATTAAATGCAGCCAAATTAAGCGGCATCAAATCCATGCCATTAAAACTGAATAGAGGCTGGCTAAATTGTAGTGAATGGTACATATCAAAGGAGAGGAGTATGAGTCCCCCACACTTTAATTAAAAATAAAAGAGTTCCAGAGTTAAACTGAATTTTAATTCTGTTCATTAGTATTGGCTGCCTAGTGACTCACTTTCAAGTATTCCAGGAAACCTTGGAGGAATTCCTCTGGCTAAGCTTAAGGAGGAGCTTGACACAAACTAGGCACCTTATTGAGTCATAGGAATGGATGGATCCATCAGTTTTGATTTCTTTCAGTCATGAAGGAACACATCCCACACGCAGAGGGTACTACACCCAGTTCCTCATAGCATAATATATGTTGATAAGGCGTATGGTCCACTAGACTTCCATAAGTCATCAGTGCCACCAAAATGTGATTGTTCAATGGCTCTTTAAAGTCCAGGTTTCACAAGGAGGTTGTTGTGTATGTTCTTTATATATACACCATGGAAGCTTCAGTCAAGTGGTTAAGCTCACCATGTGAAACAGTTGCTCAGCAGACTTCACTTTTACTTGGCACACACAAACATACACTCTATATACAGTTATAAGTTGGCAGCCCTCTCTGATCCCAGAGAGGGTTCTCTGCTTTCAGGTTCTTGCTCTTTCAAAGTCGACAGTAAGTCCAGAGTTCAGCTGATTTCAAAGTCTTTGCAGTTCCTTGCAAATTGCTCCATTTTCTTGTAATCAGTCCTCTCTGCTCAGATCTCCCACATTTTATCAGCACTGAATGCTGTAACTTTAAGCTCCTTATCTACAAAGGGGCTGCATGTGAATTCTGCTCAGATACAGAGATAAGACAGTTACCAGATTCAGACAGTTGCATTGTGGGGAATGAGTCAGCATTACCTACTCATGTGGAATCAACCCATTAAACACTTTCCTTAACAGAGGTAAGGTCTCTCTTCGACATTCTTTGGAGAGACCTACTGGCGACTCATTTGAAGCTGAAATTATCTACTTGCAAAGAATTTGTAATCCAGTATCTGTTAAGGGATGGCATACCCAAAACTACTGAGATTTTTTCAGGATATTTAGCCAAGATTTTTAAGGTCAGATTTAAAACTACTTAATTTTACTTAATGGTGGATACTGAGTCTTTTATACGTTTTATGTGTTTAATATGTCTGAATTACCAAAGTTTTATGGATGTTTCTCTCTCTCTCTCTCTCTCTCATTATTATTATTTTATTGTCTGAATTATGCCAGTAAAGGCTGAATGAATGAACAGAAGCAAAATAAGGATAGAAACCTGAGTTTGGATTGTATCATTTCTAATCAGAAAACTAGCATGTGAGGGAGAAGGCTAGAATAGAAGTCTTTTTCATCCTTTGCTCCCCAGATGTTGTTGGACTACAACCTTCATCATCCATAGCCAGCATGGCCAATGGTCAAGGATGATGGGAGCTGAGGCCCAACAATGCCTGGGAACTTGAGGTTGAAGAACATTGGAAAGAAACCTTTCCCCCTGAAACCTAGTTTTATACTAGTGAGACTTTTCTATATGGAGGAGCAGCATCTCATGAGAGATCAAGAACTCCCTTCTTTTCCCCTGCGACTACAGCCTTCCACAGGGAGGTGAGGCATCAGATCTCTTCACTGTGTTACCTGTATATAGCAGGTTGATAGGAGAGTCTTGCAGCAAGGGGGTGGTTGTGTTGTTGCTTTTTTAGTTCTGTATTTCATGAGTTTTTTATTTATTTGTTTAATGCATTGAGAGATGTGCCAATTTACCATGAAATTAACTTTTGCTTGCAGCTAACTCATAGGTAGCACTGGATGGGACTGAGGAAAGAGGCAACTCTCGACAGTGAGTGGATGCATGGAGAGGAGATCAAGCCTTCAAAGATTATTCGGCAGGGAAAGCTTTCCAAAGCCTTCTATTTACCTGCAAGCAATTTCTGTACATATAATTTGTGTCTGTTTTGTTTCTCCAAACTGAAGGTGCCAGTTTATCTCTATAAGACAGCTGTGTGGGAAATAAAGCAACAACACCCGTTCCACCAAAATAGATTTCCCCACGTTGCATCATGGGAGGACCTAAGCCTGGCTGGAACAACTTGTGACCTACTGAGATGGATCCAGACCATCAGCCATCTCCCATAGACTGCCAGATGCCTGACAGCCATTTGTTTCCAGGCGCCAACAACACTGAGGTGTTTATTGGGCTCCTTGTAGATCACCATAAATTAGGGTTGCCACACAAGCAGTGTACAGGAGGAAATGACCAGGAAAATCTGGATGTATGACAACCCATGTCAGAATGCAAATTTCCTAAAAAAATATGGGCCATAGATTATTTAATAGACATAGACCTGGGTAAAGAGGAATGTTTTTGTCTGGTGTCAAGGCATGTAATGAAGCTTTCCGGGGAGAACATTCCACAATGGGGAGCCACCACAGAAAAGGTCTCTTGTCGCCACCCTCTGAACCTCTCTGGGAGCAGAGAGATAGAGAAGGGTCTCAGATGACAAGTGCAAGGTCTCCCTCTCAGGAACTGGTAGTGATCCTGGTAATATGAAGCCAGTTAAACAGACCTGCCCAACCAGCAGCTACTGTCTTGAGCACAAATATTGTATAGAAATAAACCAATTTGATTATGGCTATCCTAGACTGCTTTTCTTCTTCCTTCCATCTTTCTTAGATTAAAAATTATTAATTTTACCTTAAATCATAATTTTCTTTCTCTAGGCAAATCCTTCTGGATTTTTCTTCTGCGTTTCACTGTCTTATGTTTTCTCTTTGCTCTTTTCTTGGTTTTGATCTAATCTCATTAACCACTCCTTTGCTTTCTTTTAATGGCTTGCTTTCTCGAGCCCCATTCTGCTATCGGTGTCTCTCAACGTTCTGCTTTCAAATATATTTTCTTCCCTTCAGCTTCATTATTTCTTCATTTGTATCGATTTTAGGCGAGGTATATTGAGTTGCATTGTTGTATCTTTAAATTCCACCTCTTTCTTCTTCTGTCCTTCAAAATGTATAAGCACCACCTGATGGCTATTTCATCATGGTTGTCTCACCATAAACCAAAGATCAATATGCAGAAAACTGAACGGATTCATTTTTCTTCCTAAACCTTCTCTGTCTTCTTCTGTCTGACTATAGTGCTTCTCTCTGCCATAGTCTCTGCAGCAAGCCTGCAGTTCTGCAATTATTTTTGACAACACTTTCTTTTGCTCCTCATTTCTGCTCTTGTTAAAAATGTATCAACTTTTCCTTCCTCATAATTCCAATAGCCATTCCTTTTGAAGCATTGATTCTGCTACGGCTGCAAGCATAATGTGTGTGCATGGGGAGCAGACAAGTATGATTCTACCAAAATATTCAATGCCCTTGCTAAGCTTGAGCTGACAAAGGAGGAGGGTGGAAAAATGCAGTTCATTCTTCTATTTGTTTCCTGCATTTATTTATTTTTTTAAAAGGTTCCACTCCCATTAGAAATATTTGAATTTCTGGGCATGCTGGTAGACTGGGGGGGCCTTTGGAGCTTTCAGGGTTATAACCAATGAAGCTGTCTCATTAGTGCAAGGACTTTCACCTTTGCAATGGGACTTCTTTCCCATCTCTTCTTCCCCTGAGTCCCCCCTCACCCTCCCAAACCTGTTTTGGGATTTCCTCCATACCTACAGAGCAGATTTATAGAGGTATAGGGAAAGGGAAAGGAAGCATTATTCTGCAGGGAGAAATCCTTGTCCTAGCAGGATTTTGTTGGCTTCAATCCTCAGTTCTAAGCCACTTCCCAGAACACCCCCAGAATGTCCCCTTTGTAGCCTACCAATGTTGGAGCTTGGATGTTGGTTGGGTCAGAACTTCAGAGAAACTAATGACAGAGTGGGATGGTCCAATATTGGATCTCTCTCTTTGACGCTGGAGTCCTCCCTCCTAAATTGGAGACTGAGATCTGATCTGAATTGTTAATCAACCAACCAACCAACCAATCAATCAAATTTGCATACCACCCTTTATTCATAGATCTCAGGGCGGTTTGCAACGATTGAATGTTGGAGAGACCAAGAAAAAGCTTTTATTTAAGATTCTCCTTGTTGGAAAATACTACACAGGTAGCATAGAAGGAGCGATTAGGCTTAACTAGAATGATCTAAAATGAGACATTTGCCTGGACATTTAGATTTCATAAATACACACATGCCATTCAGTTTAACCTAGTGCTAGAATTAGAGGTGGGGACAGAGAGTGTCTGGCCCCAGCCCCCTATCTTGCATGATGCCCCTCAGCTACTGAAGATGGGCTTGATTTGGCTACAATGCAGGATGGGGAAGTATGGCAGATGGGGGTGGCAGCAGCCTCCTCTTAAAACACATCCCCTTCAGCAGATGTCCTCTGGCATATAGCCCCCAGGATGACTTCCTTGGGAATGTAAGTCTGTATTCAGGGCAGGGTTTGGACACAAGCAGTAATCCCCAAATGCCACGTCATTTGCAGGTAGAGAACTGGGTGTGGCTGCTTTGGTTCCATTTTGGGGGCCAAGAGTTGATCCCTAAAATGGTTTGTGGGCAGGCAAGGGAGTTTGTGCTAAGTATCTTCTCAGACATACTCTGGGAAGGAAGATAGTAGCAGTCTGAGCTCTGCTGTTGCTGTTGTGTTACCAGAAGGCCGGAGTAAGGCATCTCTTTGCCACCATATAAGCTCTTCCTTCCCCACCCCTCCAAATTTTGTGCCATCCTCTTCCCTCCCGCTTCAGGATTCAGCCAAGCTGCCCCCACTCAAATCAGGAGACTATCAAAAGAAAAATGGGGGAGACCCAGTCCTAATTCAGTCTCTTATTCTTTGTAAAACTGATTGTTTGAGTAATCTTTCATTTAGTGTTCTCATTTATTCTCTTAAGCCTTTAATAGCTCTCTCAATGGGATTCTCCTGTTCTCTTCATTTTCTTTTCCTTATGGGTTGATTGTCTTTCCCCTTTATATATTGATTTGTATCAACCGTCTTCCTTATCAAATTCCATCTAGCTTTTCCTTTCCTTTTTTCTTTTTGCAAAGGGCCCAAGCCTGCAATCCCAACCCCACTTATCTGGGAGCAAACCCTATTGAATTCACTTCTGAACAGACACAGTTAGGGTTGTGCTGTTCATTCTTATGACTTTGTACCTCTGTTTTCTTCTTCTCTGTATCTCTACTCTTGAAATCTGAAGGTTCTTTTTCATCCTCACCTCTCACATGCTGCTATTTGGATCACTTCTTTTTATCTCTGTTCTGTATGCCCAGAACATCTTTCAGCATTGATCCAACTGGTCTCTTCCTTTATTTAAGAAGTTACTGGGGAAACTCATATTTTAACCCTTGCTTTTCTTTCATGATTATCATGATTAATGTTTGACAGCTACAATCTCTCTTCCCTCTAAATTCCCTTTCATTGTATGTTGTGTTTTATTAGATTGCATGTCTATTGGCAGAGCCATGTCTCTTTAATTTTTATATGGTGCTAATACGCATTGCATTGCAGAAGGATTTCAGTGATGATGGTTGACAATGCTCCATTTGTCCTACATGCAAGGGGTGGAAGGGAGGGGGAAAACACCTCAAATAAAGAGGAGAAATAAGAAAAATGGTTCTGCTGTTTACTGATGCAAAACTCTTTATTGTAGTTCAATGTGTTTCAAGGAAAAACACTCATTTGAGAGCAGAGGAATGAGTCATGGCATTTAAACCACAGTAGAATCTGAGTTCTGTGGAATCTAGCAGTTGACAGATACCCTAGGGCCTGCAGTTCTCTGGGGATGCTTAGCAGAGCCAAAGAGTTTCATCCAGGCTTAATTCACTAGGTTGACCAAGGCAGTTTCAGTCCCAAACCCAAACCAAATTGATGAAATGTTATAACTGATTTTAATACTGTATTCTTACTCTGGTATGTAGTTGGCTTTAGGACCTTATGGTTAAGGACTGGTAAGGCATCTAATTAAATAATGATACTAACAAAGTTTTTATTCATTTGTTGCAGTGTTGCATTTCTATCTTAATAGCAGTGCTGAATTTCACACGTGCAAAAGAGCAGTCTGTTTTTCCTTCTTAAAGTACATTTTAAAGACTGGGTTTAACCCTTTGGCAAGTCACTGTATGTCCAGGAATATGGTCACACCCACACCACAGATTTAAAACACACATATACCATTTTAAGAGTCATTGTTTCCCCCCAAAGAATCCTGGGAACTGATGTTAAGATTTGTTCAAAGGCCCTTAACTAAATTACAGTTCCCAGGATTCTCTGGGTGAAGCCATTGCTCTTTGGGTATTTTAAAAGTGTGGTGTGGATGTGACCATATTCTAGCTGTCTTGAGCAAATTGGATAATGGTAGGTTTGCTTGTCTGGATAGGGAGTAGCGTGTGAGAGAATATAAAAGTATCTGGGCACCTACAGTCTAAATTCACTCCAAAATATGGATGTGTAGAATCCTCAGAGAAATTTAAACAGGGGAATTGACAAAGGGGATTGGAATTCATTGGGCTTCCTTTGAAATTCCTTTGACATTTTGCCTGTGCAGAAACTTCTGTGCTCCCTTCATATTTAACTTTAGGTGAAATCCAGTGACAACCTAAGGATGCAGAACCCCTCTGAGAAATTTTGCTCATTTTATTGAAACTCGCTGAGCTTTCCCCGAGGGACAACCTCCAAATTTGCCTTGAAGTTAGCTTAAGGTAGAAGTTTCCTTAAAGTAGAACTACTTTGTGAGGAAGGACATGCTATGCTAAATAAATAAACAGAACAGTGACAACTCTGCTCAGAATCTTCGTTACAAGTTTTTCGGCAATTATGAAAGTTAGATTCACAGTCAGCAAATATTCATTTAGTTTATGCATGCCATCCAAGAACATAAAGAACTAATTGTCAGGTTGAATAGAACCTGGCCTTCTTTCTGGATTTTTCAACCTCTGTATGCATTATTTGCCTACGCCTTTCATGAAGAACTAATTCCTGATGCTATTTTTCAGATGTATATGGAAGACACTTCTGTCTCATTAAGAGTCACTATAAACTGGATTCTCATATTTTTATTTTTATTTTAAAAAAAGGCCTAAAATTTCATGAAATGCTGATTCACTTTGAACTACGGATTCACAATGCTATAAAATATTTATACGCTCCCTCTTGTTGGCATTAAATTTTTCAGTAAGGTTAAGGTCATGAATCACGATAGGGCATTTAATGAAACAAAATTGTTCTGCCGGTTGAACTTTTATATTCATTCATCTTGTTCCTCAGTGCAAAATCTTCTACACCATACTGATATCGCTAAGACCAAAATCCCTAGTTTTAGGAATAGGATGCCAAACCTTTTATCTGCTGCTGTGCTAAAACGTGCCCTCCAATTTCTTGGAAGTTTTCTTCTTCCATGAAGGCTTTGCAAATGTGTGTGCACACATACCTCACTTGAAGTCGCTCTAGAGTTTCTTTAGAATTTTAGTTCTCATTGTGGGGAGGCCAAGGGTGGCATGTGTGTTTTTCTCCCCATTAAACCTTTGGTTCTCCAGAAGTTCCTGAATTACCACCTCCATCATCCCTGGCCATTGGCCACACTTGCTGAGGCTGATAGGAGTTGTAGTTCAGCAACATCTAGAAGCCCAGAGCTTTCCCATGCAGGCATTAAACATTTCCCCGATGCTCTGATGCCCATGCTTGCTGATCTCATAAAAGGCCCTTGAGAGGTGTTGCCTCATGAAGTATCCCCTTCAGCTTTAACTGAAGTGTGAGAAGACAGGGACTCTGGCATAATAGGAACAGCTTGGTTCTTGTCTAGAGGGAAAAAAGAGCTAACGAGAAAGACATGTATTGTTGGTTCGTCCCTTTCTTATCTGCTAGTAGAAGCAAAATCTATTGTTAAGAAGAGAAGGCAAGAGATGGATGTCTGTCTCTAACCAGCGTATGCCATATATCTATTTTCTAACACTATCCAAGTAAAAACGAGCAGTTTTGTTGGCACATTTTAACATTTTACTCTCCAAAATCCTAGACGACAGATTTGCTGAAGTTCCCTTCAAGTATAGGTGCTGTCCTTGGGTCCATTTAGTGCTTGAAATAGTCTCTTCATGTTTTTCTACTGTAGATTCTATGAAGGGGTGACAGAATGCATCATTTATCCCCTTATGAGATATTTTCCTGATTGGGCCTTAGAGATCCTTTTGAGTATCTTCATTAAAGGGTCTGATAAATTCATTACAGAAGAGGAGGCAGTATATCTGAATGTTGTAGTATCTCCTAGACCTTATGATCAGTGGCATAGTGTGGGTTGTCAGCACCCGGGGCAAGGCAAGTAATTTGCGCCCCCTAACCCGGGGCAAGTAATTTGCGCCCCCCCCGCTGCACTGTCCCTCCCCCAGATAGTCCCTCGCTCTCTCTCCGCACCGCACCACACGCCTGGCACCCTCCCCTCCACAGTGGGCGGCGACCCGGCGGCTCGGATCGGATTCGCACAGCCAGCACTGCAGTGAGAGAGAGTGAGTGAGCCAGGTAGGGGCAGAGAGCTGCAAGTGCGAGCGTGCCCCCCCAGATGTTGCGCCCGGTGCGGCCGGCCCCCCCTGCACCCCCCACGCTACGCCACTGCTTATGATTCTCAGCTCCTAGCTCCTTTTCACCTTTGTTCTTCAGAGGCTGTGATTTTGTATCTTTTAAAATTTCAGGCTCTTTCTTTATGGTTGGTTGCCTGCAATAAATATTTGATCCATTGATACTAGGGGAAATTGTATTGCAAAAATGTGTGTGTGTTTGACAAAATTGCATAATAATGTGTTTGTTAGCAGAGATTCTCACAAAAATGTTGAATAATTTTCACGAGGTCTTTAAACACACACACACACACACACACAAACTGATGACGAGAACAACTTCAGAGCAGAAAAATGTGAAGAGGTCAGACACAAACAATGGCAGATTTAGCCATCCTTATTTAATGGACACGAATGTCACTCTGAATATTCAGATGATATCTGTGCAGAAATAGACAACTTCAACCTGCCACTAGATGCCTCTGTTTTCCACTTGGATAGTTCTACTATCAACAAGACTGGCTTACTAACTGTGACAATGTCCCCATAAATCAAAAGCTTGGCCAGACAAATAGGAATGCACAGTCTGCTGGTTGCTTCTGAGGCGATTGTTAAAAATGTCCCACATTAGAACCCATCTATCAATTTCATTGTAAGGGTATTAATGATCTCCTGGTTTCAGACAAGGAAGCCACCTAGCAAATAATCACATAAACATGTGTAGTGCAGCCAGAGGTCAGAAAGTGTATGGGAACATGAACTCACTGGATGCCTGCTTCTAGAGTGCATTTTCTTTGTTTTCCATTCCCTTCTTTTTAAGATAAACATGTTAAGGTGTGTGTGGGGGGGTGTATGTTGAGTGCCTAATGTAGATAGCAGCCAGTCATTGTGCACATTCGCTAGGCCTTGTGGAGAATGTGCATATAATCCTGTCCATTTTTGTACATGCGGTAGGGAATGTGCAGGTGTCAAGTGCAATTATATATATATATATATATATATATATATATATATATATATATATATATATATTGCATTCTCTGGGCAATGTGCACACCCTCCAGTCAGCATGTGTATTCTCCAGCGGACCCTCTCCATTCCATATTCTGTAGGGCCATAGGACCAGGTGAGATGCTAACCCTCAGAGCCCAGATATGTTCATGCAGGACAACTCAGGAGGACTGTGCATTGAAGTGCATTGAAGCCCCTGAATGAATCAGTGCCTGACTGAGTGCCATGAAGGGGGGGAGTCTCCAACTCCACTACAGTGGTACCTTGGGTTAAGAACTTAATTCGTTCCGGAGGTCCGTTCTTAACCTGAAACTGTTCTTAACCTGGTGTACCACTTTAGCTAATGGGACCTCCTGCTGCCACTGTGCCATCGCTGCATGAATTCTGTTTTCATCCTGAAGCAAAGTTCTTAATCCAAGGTACTATTTCTGGGTTAGCGGAGTCTGTAACCTGAAGCGTCTGTAACCTGAAGCATCTGTAACCCGAGGTACCACTGTATAAGTTCCCTGCCAGAGCTGTTTCACTGCTGAAGCAACAATTCCAAAATCCAGCCTGTCTGAATTGGGGAAATGGACATTCTCTCTCACACAACTGGAATCCTGAGCAGGAATAGATAAGACTTCTTAGGCTCAATTTTTCACCTAGAAGTGGTGGTTAGTCTCCCAGCACTGGAAAAGGACTCTGACACCCACTCCAAATAAGTAGCATCAGCTTTCTGACTGACACATGGCAGCTGCTGCTGAAAATGTCTCATAATAGGAAATAGAACTTAGACTGTGTTTGCATGTCAAAACATCATTCCATAGTGATCAATAATATCTATCCATTTAGTTATTTATTTTATAGATTTATAAATTACTTCATAGCCAAAGTTACCAGAAAGAGAAAAGAGTATAATAAATTGACTGGGCCACCCTTTGGGGAAAGCTTCCTTCAAAAAATGTTTTCAGTAGCTGCCTAAATATCAGAATGCTATGTGCCTGCCGAATTTCAGCTAGTAGCCCATTCCAGAGTGCTGTAGCTACAACTCTAAAAACACAGTTTCTAAGCTATGGGGCATGCGGTACTCTCAGCAGTGCCCATCTGAGGAGGACAGTTGTGTTGGATAGAGAGGTTTGGAAGAGGAATCTCTTACTCTCTCAGAGCAGACTTTAAACACAATGCTCCAGGCACATTAAAACTTGGTTAAATTTGCATCTGCCCTCATCCACCTTTAAATAAACATTCCTCACAAAAATACTTAGCTAGGATAAATCACAGACACTTAGCTTTGCAAATAAGTGTATGTTTCACTCACAGAGTTTCCTGAAGTTGCATCAAACAAGTCTCCATCTGCTAGCAGTAAAATGAAGAAGATGGTTCCAAATGACTTTAAAAGAAAAGCACTTGGTTTCCTTACAAAGAGGTTCATGCAGTCTTTGGGGTGGCAGATGCAAGCTATAAAATCTCATGTTAGAGAGATTCAGTCCGCTTGCAGGGAGCCATGGTGGCATGACTTCTTGCTTGTTCCAGGAAGCCTGAAAAGCGGCAGAGTAGAGGCTGCTGAGAGCCACACCCAGGTGCAACTTGAGCTCTAAGCTACCTTCCCTGGGTTCTACTTCAGCATCCTGCATGGGAGCCTCCTGCCCCTTAGATTCCCTGCATCCGCCCCTGCTGCTACTGTGGGGGAGCATGTACTGCTCCAACTGCTGCCTCTGAGAGGCAAGTGCAAAAGTCGAGCTGAGTCCCCGTGCATCTCCGCTCTCCCTCAGCCTGGCGAAGCCTGTTTCTTGCCTCAGTCACCCAGTGATAGAGGAACGGGGGGGGGGGGACCGCACCGCACCCGGAGACACGATCCTGGTGGGGTGCCATTGCAGTTGCCCCCTGCACTGGGTGCCACGCTCCCACAGGCGGCACGCCACACCCCAGGATGCATGTCACACCTCCCAGGATGAGACCACACCCCAGGATGCATGCCAGCCATGCCCCCACCTGCTCTCCACACACCCCACCAGAGCTTGAAGCTCCGCCACTCCAGCTACCACCGCCTGACATGCACGCTGGCTCCTTTGGGCAAAATCGCCTTCTTTTAGAGCTTATTTTTGCCACTTTGGGAGCTTTTATATATATAAAAAAGCGGCATTGCCATATGTCTGAGTTTTCCCAGACATTTTGCCGTGAACTGGAAATTTCCCCCAGACACAATTTTCAAGGGCAAAATCCCGGATATATCCAGGAAATCCCAGACGTATGACAGCCCCATGCTATGAGGAAACCCTTGAACTGTGCCAAGCTACTGTAGCTCCCACAGAAGCGATGTCATATGGTGTCAACATGATACCCCAGTCAACAACCTATCTCTTGCATTATGGTAATCTCAGTTTCAAATCCGAGGACCACAGTGGCCAAGCTGTCTCGTTCCAGAAATGGCTGTAGCTGTCTTACAAACCGAAGCTGATAAAAGGGACTCTTAGGCAGGTAGGACTGGAAGCCCTGCAAAAGCAGTGCCCCTGGCACCCAACCCACAAACTTTTTGTGACATCATAATATATGTAAGGTCTATGAGTGGCCATTTTGGTCAGCAGACATGAATTTACTTACTGACTAGTTTGATCCTAAGCCAACTGCTTAATGGGTCATGAGAAGTGATACTATTTTGGTATTATGGGCTGTTTTGATCATGGGCTTATGATACTATTTTATTGAGTCATTCTAGACATATCCAGGAATGCTGTAAACCAGCAATGTCCAAGCGGTCGGTCGCGATCAACAGGTAGATCGCCAGGGTGCTCCAGGTTGATCACATGAGTTAGAAAAGTGATCGCCCGGTTGCTCCTGTGTGCTCGCAATGCGCCCCACCCCTGCCGCAATGTCCCATCACCGCCATCTCCACTGCTGTGAAAGCATTTGTTTAGGGCTGCGAACTGTAGGGTGAGCGATATTATGCCATCCCTAGCCCAAAAAGCTCATAAACTCCATGAAAGCCTTCACAAAAGTAACTCATCGACTCTTGGTAATCATTCCAACAAGAAGCTCAACAACTCTGATCCCACCCCCGAAAAACTCAACAACTCAGCTCAAAGGAAAAGGCAAAGGGACCCCTGACCATTAGGTCCAGTCGTGGCCGACTCTGGGGTTGCGGAACTCATCTCGCTTTATTGGCCGAGGGAGCCGGCGTACAGCTTCCTGGTCATGTGGCCAGCATGACTAAGATGCTTCTGGCAAACCAGAGCAGCACACGGAAACACTGTTTACCTTCACACTGGAGGGGTACCTATTTATCTACTTGCACTTTGACGTGCTTTCGAACTGCTAGGTTGGCAGGAGCAGGGACCAAGCAATGGGAGCTCACCCCATCACAGGGATTCAAACCGCCGACCTTCTGATCGGCAAGTCCTAGGCTCTGTGATTTAACCCAAACCACCACCCATGTCCCACAACTCAGCTCACTCCCCCGCTAAAAAAAGCTATGGGCAATGACAATGGGTAGAATATTGCCAATTTCATTATATTGGGGGTAGATCACAATCTCTAGAGTGTTGGACGTGTCTGCTGTAAAACATGAACTGGGATAAAATTTGAGGCCTTAGAAAGCCAGAGCCTTTCCCTAGCCCCTGTGATTTAATCTCAAGATACTTCAGAATTGCTTTTCTGAGTCCCCCCCTCTCCATCACTGTACAATTATTCCCAGCATGCTTCCTTTTATCTAGCAGCTTGATATGCTAATTGTCTTCTGGCTCAAGGGCTGCCATTAGGTAATACCAGCTGTGAATGCCACTCTATTTCAGATGTGGGTGGGGGGAACCCACCAGTACTTCAGATGGGGAAAGGTGGCTTCAGGAGGAAGGTGGCAGGAACCTTAATTCATTGGATTTGAAAACACTAGGTCGCCCCCACCCAACAGAAGTTCTGCTGAAAGGCTGCCAAATTTCTTGGTGGAGAAATTATATTAAAAGAAAATTGGTTTTTATGATTTCCTCGCTAGTAAAAGAGGCCCCTTGGCAGCCATTCGGAAGCTGTCTTGCTTACTATTCTCCAGTTTGGGGAGAGGGATTTACAGAGGTCAGGGCCAGCCCAAAATATTTTGTTTCCTGAGGTGAATCTGAAAATGTCTCATCTCCCTAAAAGTCAAGATGTACAGTATTCAAGGCTGGTCATTATTTTGGCACCTTGTGCCTCTCTGTCCCACTCACAGTAAAAATGCACCCCAAACCAGCTGCATGGGGTGAAATCTCACTCTCACTAATGGTATTGCTATCTCTGCTGGCAGTGGCGATCTGGAATAGATCTCTGTGCTCCTCTTGTTCTCTATTTCACACACACTCATACAGGCAAGGGCCATAGCACACCCCACAACATTTCAGGAGGGCAAAGCAGAACACACACCCCTACACCATTCAACTGCCCCATCACTTACCCACTTTGTCACAACACTTTGATGATTGCCAAAGCGCCTTCCTGGAAGGTGACTGAGAAAAGTTTGCGCCAGAGCAGAGGTGACCCTTTGACAATCAGCAAAGTGCTCCCGGAAGGTGCTCTAGAACTTGTCAGCAGGGTCAGGTGCCACTCTGCTGACTCATGCCAGGGTGCCACTCTTAAGCAGGACATTCCAGGATCCAAACAGAAGCTGGGATTGGCTTCTGTGATCTGGGATGTCCCGCTTAATATGGGACAATTGCAGAGTAAGCCATAGCTCAGTGGTAGACACACACACACACACACACAGAGACACTATGCCCTTGTCCTTTCCTCCCTTGTCCTCTCCTCCCCATGAGTGTTGATGGCCACCTAAAATAAATTCTTTAAATAGTTTTTCTTCCATCCAGTGCCACATGTTTCGTATTAAGGTTATAATAAATCATGTGTATTGAAAGCCTACTTCTATGGCTAATGGAGTTTCCCTTCGAGGTTTATACTTTCCCACCCCTATCCTTCTTGACAGTTCCTCTTAAATTTTCTTGACATCCATTTGGCAGAACAATGCAGATGTTCTATCACATCTTTGTTTGCTAGAAATATAGTAGCGTGCCATCAGCCTTTACTGCTGGCTCCAAAAATGGCTCCGTGGTCTTACTCAAAATATGTAAAGCAAATGTCAAGTCTTGACAAGCTGTTAGAGAAATAATTCCGAGTTGACTTGCGCCTGTGACAGAAACAAATAAAAGAATGTCTGCTTAACTAATAATTGTTGTTCTTTTTTTTTTTTTGACGAATCCAAACCAGACTGCTATTTATGTATTTTAGGTTGAATTCTACAAAGTCATTGCATGAGTGGAATGACTTCTCCTTGTGCAACTGAGCTTCCTTCTTTCTCTTCCCGCTACCTATGTGCCCTCCCCAAATCTGCTCCCAAGTGTTGGAGGAAAACCGAGAATTGTTTTGTTTCTTTGTTTTGGGTGTGTGGGTGTGTGCAAGAGGCCTACAAGGGCAGGCAAGAGAGGATAAGTTCCACTGCAAAGGCAGAAGTCATTCCACTCACACAATGACTCCATTGGCTACAACCTTTTATTTATATTTATATGAAAAATTATAGCCTGTCTTCCTGATGCCTTCATAAAAAGAGAATCCAGAAATATCTGTAGTTCCAGTAACTGACCTGCTGCTGTTATTGCACACACAAACCCGCCACCAGCAGGCTTGAGATCTGACAGACTACACAAGCACCACCACCATTAAGACTATAGATCAGGGACAAGCACTGGCGGAGGAAGGGTGGTCCGCCCTGGGTGTCGACCCTGAGGGGGGCTGACATCACTGTGCTGCCCCCCTGGGATGCTCGCCACTAACCGCGGATGGCTAGCCCTGCCCCTGCAGGCGACTGGCCCTGCTCCCAGGTGTCGGAGCAGCTAACTCCGCCTCTGGGGCCAAGTGTTGCAGATTAAAAGGAAAGCATGGAACAAAACAAACAAAAATTCTAAATAAAACAGATCTATCCCATAAAGCCTAAACAGGAGCGGGTTTGCCACATGTCCCTTTGTCCCATCAGAGAAGGGACACAGCAAATGATAGTCTTATATTCATAGTTGTACCTGAGGACTTTATAGTTTGCTTGTGCAAACTATTGTGTTGTTTTTCATCCCTCTCCTGGTAAGAAATTTGTGGTAGAACCCAGCTCTCTCTGGCAGGCTAGCTTTCTATGAGAAGGAATTATTTTATTTTATGTCTATTCAGTGCAGGGAAGTAGTCAGTCAAGTTTCCATCTGCCACATGGTACAGTCCAAGGAGGTCTTCCACAACCTGGTGCCATCCAATGTTTATGGACTGCAACTCCCAACTCAGCCATACTGCCTGGTGCTGATGAGAGTTGCATTTCAAAACATCTCCAGGTTGTGGGAGGTGGGAAATTTGTGAAATTTGGCTGCAAAAGCTCTGTTCTGAACTAAATCTGGCAGACTTGCCTGGGGACTCCTTTAGTAATAGCACACATACTTAGCATTCATGGAGAAGAGGGGTTTTCAAACTGTATCCAAAGTAGGGATGTTTTGGGAATTTGATCTTTGCAAATTCCAACATGAACTAATTGCATCAGCACCTGCTGAATGAATGTGCAGATCAGGATTTTGTTATCCATTTGATTTCACACTTCCCAAATGAAGTGCCTACTTGTGTGTAAGCTTGTCTATACATAGATTACAACTTTGCTGCTTCACACCAGCCTTTCTTTCTTTCTTTCTTTCTTTCTTTCTTTCTTTCTTCCAGGATTCATTTCTGTCCTCCAACAGGTCTTACAGGCATCTGATACACTTTACAGAATGAGGCTGTCTAAAATTCTGCCTGTGAAATTCTGCAAAACTCTGGGGGTGGTGGGAAATTTTTTATTTTTATTTTTGTTAAAGAAAAAAAAAACTTTAAAAGAAGCTTTTACATGTTGAAAGAACTATCAATGACTATGCTTTAGCAAATAAAATAAAATAAATGAATAGATCAATGCAGAACTCTTCAGTTCAGGAAACATTTAGGACAGTCTTTCTCCTTTCTTCTCTTGAGACTAGAGAAGCAGAGAAATAGAGGAAAGCATAAAGCAATATGTACAGAAACATTGGAGTCACAAAGTGACCTGAGGCTTTGTGGTGTCTGTGATCTGACTCAGTGTGAAGAATAGAGATAGATGGAGATGGATAAACACATTTTGCAGATTAATGTGGAAATGGGATAGAATGGCATTATAGAAAAACACATTGCAGATGATTGTTGGAAAGCGATAGAATCAACTTCTGAATGAACACACGCAAAACTGGCAGGGACTGGGAACAAATCAATTTATCCGTTCTAAGAAGCTCTGGGGTTTCTCAGAAATTATCAGGAGTACCTCAAAGAAATGACCTAAGTTTCACCCACATTGTAAGTTTTAACAATGGAGACAAAAGATGGTAAGGAGAGGAGGAAAAGACCTGGGTTGAGTATGAAACCTGCTCTTCAAATAACAGCCATGGTTATGGCTCGGTTATGGCCCCATGCTACCTGACTCATTCTTGCTAACAACTTGATAAAATCCTTGCTATTCCTCTTCCTGCTCCACAGGTATTAAACAATGTATTAAAATTTATAGAACTTTAGAATCAAAAGGGATCCGACCTGCCTCCCCTTTCTCCTGCCTGCCTCCCGCCTCCGCTGCATACTGGAAAATGCACCTGACACATAACGTCACTTCTTGCTCTACATATATATCATCTATTATCACAACAGTCATTTATCTAGCATGAAGAATAAAGCTTTCCCCCTTCTGCTTAATAACAAAAGGTGAGCTGGGCCCTATGTTAAGAGAGGCTGGGAAAAGGAGTCCTCTCTCTTCAGTCACATGAATCGGTGGGGAGGATATGCTGCTGAGGATGCAAATTCCCCAGTGAGTATTATTGCTAAATTGAAGGATGTCCCTTAACCTGCTGAGAACAAACAAATCCTTTTCAAAGCACGTCTGGAGCCACCAAGATTGAGGAATACTGCTGGCAAACAGATCTCAAAGCTGCAATGGAAGTTATGTAGGGTATCTGCTGTGCGTTCTTTTGCTGAGATGAAATTATTGATGTGCCTTTTATCCAGAGCTTCAGGAGTGGCTGGCAGGAAGAGACACTGCCATGCCCCCAGACTCCTGCTAGCCGCATTGCTGAAGAGATGGCAGGGAGGTCAGGTAAGTGGTGGGCAAGTCAGCATGGCAATTAGAGAAGACAGACAACCCAGCAGTGACAGCCAGCGTGGAGGGACAGCATCGTTCACCCGGCCTCTCATCTTCATCATTGCTACACTTACCAGGAAGCAGAAGGGGAAGTAGAAGGCAGCAGGGAGGACCTGATTGATCTATCCATGATGGTTATTAAGGGGATAGTAATTCTGTTTCTACCACCATAGACACTGGTGCCTGATGCCTCTTCATGCCCCACACAATTGCGTGCCTACCCACGCAGTTTTCCATGCAAGATGGTTGAGCAAGAAGTATGGTTCTGCTCCTGTGTAGCTTCCTGGTTGACCGGGGAGACTGTTGCTTAACTACAGCTGCCATTGCACCCTGGTTGTGGAAGACCTGCAGAATAATTATTGGCCGTTGGATTTGGCTGCACCATGGACCATTCTCTTCAGGATCATTTATGCCGGATCTGTTAAAGAACCATTACACTGAAAACCAGAGAAATGCAAATATTACACAATGTAAATAGAATCCCATACAATGTAATACTAGGTTATTTGTAAAACATGTCATTTCAGTGGAACACAATACTATACACAATATCATTTTTTTTCCTGTTTCCAGATAGTTGTATACTGTAATTATTTGATCAGAGTTACATTTGTCAGTTACAAATTTCTTTTAAAGACTTTCAGGAACAGAAGAATATTTTGCTTCCATTGTGGAACTGAAGAAGAAACTATTATTTTGCACCTGGAGAAAGTGTGTGTATTGAGCACAGTCACTTTGGGAATATATTTTTTATTCTCTGGTGCTGCCCTAAAGAAATAAAACTCTCAAAATGCTTCAGCTTGTACTATTTATGCATCTGAGCTTGTCATTGTATTCCCTCAGGTGATATGAACGATGGAGTCGGTTTAATGGAAGAGAAATTCAAGAGTTATTGGTCACCTTTAGTTCCTGCTGCTGTGACACTGGAATTGAGTGTAGAAATCAAATTGCTTGATAAAGAAAAGAGGACAATAGTTCAGCATGTACTAAATGAATGTGCAAAATAAATACCTTTGTGGACCGTAAGTTTGTTTCAGATTGGTTCCACATTTGCCCTGGGCCTCTTTCACTGGGATGCTCTGCTGAAAGCATTCCAGATTATTGAAACACTCCAGGCATTCAGAGATAAGCAAAAACATGCTGCAATACTTCAAACAATACCAGGGGCCCACTAGTCTTGCATTTTTATGACTGACAATGTCTATGAGCAGTAACCGTTCTCTATATACTCTCCTCCAATATTTGACAGGTGAAAATTGGTACACTTGTTTTATGTTGGTATTCAAGTGTCATGAATGAGCCAGCTCCCAGGGAAAGGCTGCCAACTGAAGAAAGCAGCCAAGAACGGAGAAGGTTAACTGCCAGGCAGGATGAACATCCACTAGTGCCAACTCCCCCATCCCTTGGAATGCCGGCTGAGAAGGGAATGGCAGGGAGCAAGCTAGAGTGCAGTCAATGCTCTCCGGAAGCACAAACAGGCGGGAAAGAGTTAAGAGACAGCCTCTCAGAGAATGGGGAAGAGGAGAGAGCTGACCCACTCAGTCTGAAGTCTTGGCTAATGGGAGGGCTGCAAGATAGGAAGCAAAACAAAAGGTGCACAAAGCGAAAGTTCAGTTGCTTCTGGTCACGCCGGAAACAGTCTTCAGAATGGTCATCTTGACTGATGAGGGTGGAGGCTGTGTTAAAGCCGTCCGGAGCTATCTGTTTGTTTCAACAATAAATCATCCTTTTTAATTAACTACGCTCACTGTGTTATCAAGCTGGGGACTGGACTCCTGACATCAATTGGCTGATTCATAGTGGGGATGCAAGAAAGCAGCTCCTGCAGTGTCATGGCCAAGCTTGAATAGAGAGGTATGCCTTTGAAAGTGCCACCAGAGTGGCTCACATGAAATTGTGACATAGACTCCTAGAAAGAAAGAGGTGAGATTAGGGCCAATCTAATACATTTTGGCATCGGAGGCAAAGCACAAGATGGCGTGCCTCCCTCCCACCAGTGAAGAAGGGGTGAGTGAAGACCTGCATCTGGGACAAGGAGGGAATAAAGATCTACATTTAGGTGGGAGGAGACCAGCAGTGCCTCCTATTCACAAAGAGGCTGCTGTAGAGGTAGTTTGGGGAGGTGGGGCTGCTGTGGAGATGGCAGATCTGGCCTCCAAGGAGCTTGCCACAGTTGTTGTTGCTGCAGTAGCAGTGGCTGCAGGCAATGCATTCATTGGAGGCCGAATCTTCTGCCCCTGTGGATCCTGTTGCCTGAGGCAGTTGCCTCACCTTGCCTCATGGTGGGCCAGCCACCATAAATGGGAAAGGTTGGGTCTGCCAAATGTCAACAGATATAAAGTACCCATCCTGTAATGAACCTACTCTGTATGAACAAGTTCCCTCAGACATCTCTGTTGAAGGGGAAGCTAAGAGATCATTGACCTATTTCTTCCACTGAACTTAACATAGAGGTCCATCAATGAAAGACAGTGGACTGGGGCAACAGTCGTTACTTTGTAGTGCTTTAATGGCTATTGGCTGGAGTTTATTTTTGCTGATCATTCAACAAGCTCAAACCATTTCACAGAAGTCAGAGGGTATTTCCAGCCACATTGCTCAGGAGAGCCAGAGCCTCTCTGTAATGGTGTCAGTATAATGCATCGCCAAGCAATTTGACTAGGGAAAGATCAGCTGATGAACCCGGCAAATTCCCCTGTCCAGGGGGAGAGAGGGGTAGGGCTCAGTAAATAAGATAAAATAAACAAAAGAGCATCTGGTTCAGCCTATTGGCCACTAGTTCAAAGAGTATCCAAAGAGCAGACAAAGTTGTTGAAGATTATGCATCAGCCCTTCCTCCCCTCAAGAGGAAAAAAGTGACCACGGGTGTGCAATACATCTGCATATGCTATTGTATATGTACAGCTGTACATTTAGAAAAAATGTATTCAATAGAAATGAAACATCTCTCTTTACAAAGGAGAAGACTGCAAGCTATCAGAAACCAGGCTGAGGAGTGCTGCTCTGATGAGGAATGGTGGGAACCTCCCCCTTCCCCTGCTCCTGACCAGGATCCTGACGTTGCCCAGGAGCAGTGGAGCAGTATAGATTTGGAGCAGTGGTTTGCAGAGGGGCATAGTTCTGAAGACAAAAGTTGGGACAAACTGGGGGTTGAACAGCAAAGCGAAGTAGAACTGGAAGAGAGAGAGCTAACAGACTCTCCTCTCTCTCGCTGGAGAGTGTATTTCCTATGCACATGGAGCATATAAGGTGGATACACAAAAAGCACAGTGGTTGTGAGATCAGGTTGCAAGGTGTGGAAGTGATTAGGGGGGAAGTGGGTGGGAACCTTAATTTGGAACACCATCATTCTGAGAATGACTGCTTTGTTCTTTTGCTTTGATCCGTAAAGACTCTATAAATGGTAAGCGGCTCTTTTTGGTTTGTACTGCTTTTCTATGGCCAAAGCGGGGGAGGAATCCGAGTCTCCAAAACCTAACACAACCCGATCTATCTAGGCATAGAAACCAACTCCTAGGGGACGAGGTCCCTTACCCCCCCCCCCAGTAAAGTTCAGATGGTGTGTGTGCACTGCATCATGTGATTGATTATGTGGGCCGGGGCCTACCTGGGCTCCTCCAATATTTTATTCAACTTGGCATCCCTGTATTCAGGAGATACAGTGGTACCTCGGGTTAAGTACTTAATTCGTTCCGGAGGTCCGTTCTTAACCTGAAGCTGTTCTTAACCTGAAGCACCACTTTAGCTAATGGGGCCTCCTGCTGCCGCCGCGCCTCAGGAGCACGATTTCTGTTCTCATCCTGAAGCAAAGTTCTTAACCTGAAGCACTATTTCTGGGTTAGCGGAGTCTGTAACCTGAAGCGTATGTAACCTGAAGTGTATGTAACCTGAGGTACCACTATAGATGACTTCAAGGCACCCTGCTCTCCCTTCCTATAGATCTTTAGCTTCAAAATCCAACTTAGATCAGCCAGCCCTTCTGAGAGAGGACTCCTTCTGCTTTTTAGTCTGTTAAGCAGGATACATGCCCACTCTTCTAGGTTTTCAAATAAAGGTCAGCATGGTGATTATGTATTTTACTAAATGGCAGAAAACAGCAAGACAGAAAAAAGACAAACTTCCCCCTCTTCATTAGCAGTATGGTAATGCAAATTTAAAATGTCAACGAAATCCATCCTTGCAGGAGAGAGCGCTCTTGTCAATTTCAGTTTTCCCAGTTGTTGTCTGTTTAAGATGGCATGCCTTATTCATAGTGTTGTGGATTTCAGGGATGGTTAGGCAGTATGCCTGAGCCCCATTCTAATTCCTGGATCCAGCAAGGATTCAATTTCTGGAACATCTAGGCCAGATTCTTGGAGAGGTAATAGCCTAAGCATGGATCATTAAGAAATTCAGGTAGGTCTAAATAGGTAGGTCTTAATTAAGACCTTTGAATTATGGTGTTGGAGGAGACTCTTGAGACTCCCATGGTCTGCAAGAAGATCATACCTATCCATTCTGAAGGAAATCAGCCCTGAGTGCTTACTGGAAGGACAGATCCTGAAGCTGAGGCTCCAATATTTTGGCCAGTTCATGAGAAGAGAAGACTCCCTGGAAAAGACCCTGATGTTGGGAAAGGTGGAGGGAACAAGGAGAAGGGGACGACAGAGGACGAGATGGTTGGACAGTGTTCTTGAAGCTACCAACATGAGTTTGACCAAACTGGGGGGGGGGGGGCAGTGGAAAACACGAGTGCTTGGAGTGCTCTGGTCCATGGGGTCACGAAGAGTCGGACACAACTAAATGACTAAACAACAACAAAAATTAAGACCTGGTCTTAATAGAGATTTTGGATTCCTGTCTCATGACATATGCTAATCATCTGCATACGATCCCTTGCTTTTTTGTGTAGGACTAATTGCAGTCATTAACAGTCACCAGCAGGTTTACCATACCCATTGAGTCAATCACCCATCTCCTACTACCCTCGTGAGAAAAACACCACCCTACCCTTCCACTATATATAAGGGTCTGCTGACTTCTCTTTCAGTGTATCTGACGAAGTGTGCATGCACATGAAAGCTTATACCAAGAACAAAATTAGTTAGTCTCTAAGGTGCTGGACAATTTTTATATATACTGTAAGGTAAGAAAAGAAGTGTCTTGGTGCCAGAGGGCAAATGAGTGAGTGAGAACCTCTCCCTCAGCTGCTAGTTAGAAAGTCAAAGGCCAGAGTTGAGGTGTGTGAGAGCTAGAAGCTGGAAGCAGGAGGCTGCAGGCTGAAGCCTGTGAGGGAAAGCCATGCATGATTTCTGCTGGAATCTAAGGCTGTGGCTATGGGAGAAGCAATACTTTATTGGGTATTAATGCTGTGAACTCTTCCAATGCAGGCTCGGGTTGTATGTATGTGTAAATAAACCATATATCCTACAGATGCCACAGTCTCCACTGTCCCTCATTCCAAGGAAAGTGAAACATATGGAAACCCAGCAGCCTTGCTCTGCTCGTAGACTGAGGTGCTGTTTAATCCTATTAAAACATATCCAGACACATAGGAGAAGAGGAAACACAATGGAAGGAAATGACCTCACTGTGTTTCCTGCTGCTAAGGAGAACATGTCTGTAGTTAGATCCTTGAGGAAGGTGTTTTCAATGGGGCACTTTTCCACTTCAGACTGCACATATCTGAGCCATGATTATAAGCACAGGATTGCAGTGTTTTACATATTGACTAAAATCTGTAAATAAAGATTTTCTCCTTAATGTTGACTTATAAGTTTAGGGAACAATTCCAAATTTGAACCAGTTAGGAGGATCTCCCCCCCCCCCTTAAGACACGTTCTTTCTCAAATTGGCCTACATAAACCTCAGGCCATTAACAACATAATGGAATATGACTCTCTGTTTACACTTAATGATTCTTAATTCTGTTATACTGGCACTCTGCAAAAGGAGGCTCTGTCGATGGTTAGAAAAGACCACCGCCAGTGTTGAAAAAACAAAACAAAAAAGCAGCCTCCTTCCTTGCTTGCTCTTTCATTACTGGAAATTGTTTTGCAGAAGAATAATTTTTGTTCAGATTACTTAATTACATTTAAATTACATCAAATTACAATTACATTGGTCAATCAAAGAGAAAACCACAGTGGGTTCAGATTAGGAGTTCTTGCTCAGCAGCAGACTAAATTAAACATTTAGCTTTATTTATTTTAAATTTTGCAAGCATAGTTTAAAAATGCAAATGTTAAAGCCCAAACTTGAAGGGCTAAGTGAAGGCATACCCAGCTACAATCAGACTTTGAATATTAGTAGAAATGCCTGAGAGTTGGAAAAAAATAAAGTTACTTCTTTGTTTCTCTAAAAATAAAAATTATCTATCTACCATGGAATGACTATGCAAAAGCTTTGACTGTGTCGAAACTTTGTCAACTTTGACTGTGTCAACCACAGCAAACTATGGCAAGTTCTTAAAGAAATGGGAGTGCCTGATCACCTCATCTGTCTCCTGAGAAATCTCTATGTGGGACAAGAAGCTACAGTTAGAACTGGATATGAAACAACTGATTGGTTCAAAATTGGGAAAGGAGTACGACAAGGCTGTATTTTGTCTCCCTGCTTATTTAACTTATATGCAGAATTCATCATGCGAAAGGCTGGGCTGGATGAATCCCTAGCCGGAATTAAGATTGCTGGAAGAAATATCAACAACCTCAGATATGCAGATGACACAACCTTGATGGCAGAAAGTGAGGAGGAATTAAAAAACCTTTTATTGTGGGTGAAAGAGGAGAGCGCAAAATATGGTCTGAAGCTCAACATCAAAAAAACGAAGATCATGGCCACTGGTCCCATCACCTCCTGGCAAATAGAAGGGGAGGAAATGGAGGCAGTGAGAGATTTTACTTTCTTGGGCTCCATGATCACTGCAGATGGTGACAGCAGCCACGAAATTAAGAGACGCCTGCTTCTTGGGAGGAAAGCAATGACAAACCTAGACAGCATTTTAAAAAGTAGAGACATCACCTTGCCAACAAAGGTCCGTATAGTAAAAGCTATGGTTTTCCCAGTAGTGATGTATAGAAGTGAGAGCTGGACCATAAAGAAGGCTGATCGCCGAAGAATTGACGCTTTTGAATTATGGTGCTGGAGGAGACTCTTGAGAGTCCCATGGACTGCAAGAAGATCAAACGCATCCATTCTTAAGGAAATCAGCCCTGAGTGCTCACTGGAAGGACAGATCGTGAAGCTGAGGCTCCAATACTTTGGCCACCTCATGAGAAGAGAAGACTCACTGGAAAAGACCCTGATGCTGGGAAAGATGGAGGGCACAAGGAGAAGGGGACGACAGAGGATGAGATGGTTAGACAGTGTTCTCGAAGCTACAAACATGAACCTGACCAAACTGCGGGTGGCAGTGGAAGACAGGAGTGCCTGGCATGCTCTGGTCCATGGGGTCACGAAGAGTCGGACACGACTGAACGACTAAACAACAACAAACAACAACACCATGGAATAATTGAAGCATTAGATGTAGCATATTAGTATCCTGTCAATGTTTAAAAATTCATGTTGTGATACATCTAGAGGAGCATATGTACACAAAAGCTGACTTTACATGATTGTACTCTTAGCTTCATAAGAAATCACATGTGTCATCATATATGCAATAGGTACCGTATTTTTCGCCCTATTGGACGCACCGGCCCATAGGACGCACCTAGTTTTCAGGGGGGGAAATCAAGGGAAAAAATATGATTTCCCCCCCGCAGCTCTGGGAGCAGCGGACAGGCTGCACGCAGCCTGTGCGCTACTCCAAGACCTTCTCCCTGCTTTTGCGGGAGGTGGAGGAATTCCCCCACCTCCCCCAAAAGCCCACAGAAGCCCTGCGTGACTCCTACGGGCTTTTCGACCAGGAGGGAAAAGGGACTGAAATGGCCAGTCAGTCCCTTCTCCCTCCTCGGGAAAAGCCCCCAAGAGCGGCGCGCTCTTCAAAGGGTTCGTGGCTCCTGCTGACTTTTCTACGAGGTGGGGGAATTCCCCCACCTCCTAGAAAAGCCAGCAGAAGCCGCGGAGCCCCTTTAAAGAGCCCGCGGCTTTTGCCTGCTTTTGCGGGAGGTGGGGGAATTCCCCCATCTCCCGCAAAAGCCCACAGGAGGGAGAAGGGACGGACTCAGCCAGTCCGTCCCTTCTCCCTCCTCGGGGAAAAGCCCCCAGAGCGGCGCGCTCTTCAAAGGGTTCGTGGCTCCTGCTGGCTTTTGCGGGAGATGGGGGAATTCCCCCACCTCCTAGAAAAGGCAGCAGAAGCCAGGGAACCCCTTTAAAGAGTGTGCGGCTTTTGCCTCCTTTTGCGGGAGGTGGGGGAATTCCCCCATCTCCCGCAAAAGCTCACAGGAGGGAGAAGGGACGGACTCCCTTTTCTGCGAGTGGGGGAATTCCCCCACCTCCTAGAAAAGCCAGCAGAAGCCGCGGAGCCCCTTTAAAGAGCAGGCAGCTTTTGCCTGCTTTTGTGGGAGGTGGGGGAATTCCCCCATCTCCCGCAAAAGCCCACAGGAGGGTTGGAGAGTAGGGGGAAGGCGTCGCGCACCTTCCTGCTGCCCCCCATCCTCTGGGGCTGACGACGGGGGAAGCGCTCCTTTCCCCCCCGCCAGCCTCCAAGCCGGGTTGGAGGGTAGCGGGAAGGCGTCGTGCGCCTTCCTGCTGCCCCCCATCCTCTGGGGCTGACGATGGGGGAAGCGCTCCTTTCCCCCCCGCCAGCCTCAAAGCCGGGTTGGAGGGTAGCGGGAAGGCGTCACGCACCTTCCTGCTGCCCCCCATCCTCTGGGGCTGACGATGGGGGAAGCGCCCCTTTCCCCCCCGGCAGCCTCCAAGCCGGGTTGGAGGGTAGCAGGAAGGCGTCGCGCGCCTTCCCGCTGCCCCCCATCCTCTGGGGCTGACGATGGGGGAAGCGCTCCTTTCCCCACCGCCAGCCTCAAAGCCGGGTCGGAGGGTAGCGGGAAGGTGTCGCGCGCCTTCCCGCTGCCCCCCATCCTCTGGGGCTGACGATGGGGGAAGCGCTCCTTTCCCCACCGCCAGCCTCAAAGCCGGGTCGGAGGGTAGCGGGAAGGCGTCGCGCGCCTTCCTGCTGCCCCCCATCCTCTGGGGCTGACGATGGGGGAAGCGCTCCTTTCCCCCCCCCCGCCAGCCTCAAAGCCGGGTTGGAGGGTAGCAGGAAGGCGTCGCGCGCCTTCCTGCTGCCCCTCATCCTCTGGGGCTAGCCATGGGGGAAGCGTTGCTTTCCCCACCGCCAGCCTCCAAGCCGGGTTGGAGGGTAGCGGGAAGGCGTCGCGCGCCTTCCCGCTGCCCCCCATCCTCTGGGGCTAGCCATGGGGGAAGCGCTCCTTTCCCCCCCGCCAGCCTCCAAGCCGGGTTGGAGGGTAGCAGGAAGGCGTCGCACGCCTTCCCGCTGCCCCCCATCCTCTGGGGCTGACGATGGGGGAAGCGCTCCTTTCCCCCCTGCCAGCCTCCAAGCCGGGTTGGAGGGTAGCAGGAAGGCGTCGCGCGCCTTCCCGCTGCCCCCCATCCTCTGGGGCTGACGATGGGGGAAGCGCTCCTTTCCCCCCCGCCAGCCTCAAAGCCGGGTTGGAGGGTAGCAGGAAGGCGTCGCGCGCCTTCCCGCTGCCCCCCATCCTCTGGGGCTGACGATGGGGGAAGCGCTCCTTTCCCCACCGCCAGCCTCAAAGCCGGGTCGGAGGGTAGCGGGAAGGCGTCGCGCACCTTCCTGCTGCCCCCCATCCTCTGGGGCTGACGATGGGGGAAGCGCTCCTTTCCCCCCCGCCAGCCTCAAAGCCGGGTTGGAGGGTAACGGGAAGGCGTCGCGCACCTTCCCGCTGCCCCCCATCCTCTGGGGCTGGCGATGGAGGAGGCGCTGCTTTCCCCCCCGCCAGCCTCCAAGCCGGGTTGGAGGGTAGCGGGAAGGCGTCGCGCGCCTTCCCGCTGCCCCCCATCCTCTGGGGCTGGCGATGGAGGAGGCGCTGCTTTCCCCCACCGCCAGCCTCAAAGAGCAGACTCTCCTGGCTCCAGCGGAAGCAACGCAAAGCCTCCAGAGCACAGGCTTTGGAGGCTTCGCGTTGCTATCGCTGAAGCCAAGGAGCCTGCATTCGCCCCATACATTTCCCCTTCATTTTTGGAGCTGGAAAAGTGCGTCTTATAGGGCGAAAAATACGGTATATATGCAACTGATGATATCCTCCCTGGCTGATTATCTGACTGGTGCTATGTCTGTGCAGCCAGCATCAAAGCCATGGGGTTGTACCCATTGTTAGTCCTAAACAGAGTAGATTTATTGAAATGATAGGCATGATTCGAGTAGGTCCATTATTTTCAATGGCCCTACATTGAGTAGAACTTTGTTGGAGACTATCAGGAGTGGGAGTCCGGAGCAGGCTGGCAATAAATCAGACAGCATCAGCAAAGTTGACTATTCAGGGAAACATGTTTTACTCAGGAGGCTGGGCCTAGTGAGCACAGAAACTTGTCCTGGTAGATTTTGTCCCTATAAGGCAGTTGGCACTGGCATTTAAAGCTCTAAATGGCCTCTACCCAGTATACTTGAAGGAGGTCCACTTCCAAGGGTCTTCTGGTGGTTTCCTCACTGCGAGAAGTAAAGTTACAGGGAACCAGGCAAAGGGGCTTCTTGGCAGTGGCTCCCTCCCTGTGGAATGCCCCCCATCTGATGTCAGGGAGATAAAGAATTACACAACTTTTAGGAAACATCTGAAGGCAGCCCTGTTCAGGGAAGTTTTTAATGTCTGACATTTACAGTGGTACCTCGGATTACATACGCTTCAGGTTACATACGCTTCAGGTGACAGACTCCGCTAACCCAGAAATAGTCCTTCAGGTTAAGAACTTTGCTTCAGGATGACAATGGAAATCGTGCTCCGGCGGCACGGCAGCAGCAGCAAGCTCCATTAGCTAAAGTGGTGCTACAGGTTAAGAACCGTTTCCACTCCAAGGAGACCTATGCACCATCTTAGCTATGCATTCAAGGGTGCGGACCTTTTGAAGCAAAGGCAACTGGTACTTCAGAAGACTGTGTTCCTGTTTGAAATGCTGGCAAAAGAACTGAGAATACACAGTGCAGTGTTTGTAGCTCTGTGTACCAATCAGTACCTGTTATTGTGTTGCTTTTATTATAGGATTTACATTCACTAAGACTGTACACATTAGTAATGCTAGACACCTAGTAGTGACGTTTTTAGTTTTGCACAAATGGGTTAAATATAGGCCTAAGCCAAAAGGCTTCCCCACAATGCTTTCAGGCAGTTCATGCTCCATTATTAGCTAGTCAGGGGAGCTAAAAAAAGAGGCAATGTGCTTACTTGTCTTACCAGCATTCCATGTAGTGGCAGAGATTCAGGCCTGTAGCCACCTGGTCCTCATGTTTTCTCCACTGCTGAGGGGTAGATAAGTTTGGCTGGTACTATGTACTCCCTTACCACCAAATGCACCACCTAACAAGGAAAACTGGCTACAGTGCTGCAGAGACCATGCAGCCTGCCACTGATCCACACCCCCCCCCCAACTTGGGTAATGATGGAGTGAGGGTAGGAAGCATTCTCCTCACTCTCATTTGGCTTCAGGATGACACCAAGTAGTCATTCAGGTTTGGCTGTGTGACAACTTCAAGGGCAATCCATTTGTGGCTTGGACCCAAAAGCACTGGCTGTGGTGTTTATTCATACCTAGAGGAGACAGTCACTTATTGTGAATTTTAATGCTCCTTTTTAAACTAATGCAATATAACTGCACTTACGTTTAGTTGGATAATGTCCATACATTTTCACCCAGGTCATATGTACCCAACTGTTCCCATGACTTAGTGGATACACCCAGTGTCATGAAAATTATCCAGTACCATGACTAAGTGGGGAAAGAGAGGAGGGGAAATAAGCCAAGCCAACCCTTCTTCTTCTTCTTCTTCTTCTTCTTCTTCTTCTTCTTCTTCTTCTTCTTCTTCTTCTCCTTCTCCTTCTCCTTCTCCTTCTCCTTCTCCTTCTCCTTCTCCTTCTCCTTCTCCTTCTCCTCCTCCTCCTCTCCCTCTTCCTCTCTTTCTGCTGGCATACCATCCTTTGCATCACAGTTAAGGAACATATGGCCCTACAGATGTTGCTGGACTCCAGCTCCCATCAGTGTCAGCCAGCATGACCAATGGTCAGGGGTGATGGGAGTTGGAGTTCAACAGCATCTGGACAGCCACAGGTTCCCCATCCCTAGTCTGTGTGACACAGGCGTGGCTCATACCCAAAGGATTTTGATTGATCATCTGAGTCTTTGTCAAAAGCCGAAATGCATTGCCTCATTAACCAGTTTTTAAAAGATTTTTCATCTCAGCATATCAGTTTGGTAAGTCATAATATTTACCAGTAACTGATCATCATTCTCCTTTGTTGTTGTTGGCAATGTGAAATGAAAATAACAGAGTGCTAATAAAGGAATAATAATACAGGAATCCAGTGCTACCCTAATATATCAAGCATTGAAATGTTTTATTACAACTTATTGTTTTCAGCATGGAAATAACTTCTCATAAAATGAGGGTGAAAAGGACACAGAGAATATTAAGAAAAGTAAAATCTCAATTCACAGCATTTATCTAAATGAGACTCATTTGCTGTATGCTTTCTGTATAAATATTGTAATACTTGCTCATTCTATGGGGACTTGGATTCAGTTAACTTCTTGCATGGGATGATGGAAGGCTTGAGAAGGATTTTGAATTCTGACTCATTTTTTTTGCTGCACTGGGATTTGATTCTTGCAGAAATAACAAAGCTTGTTTTGTTCATCAGATTTGAATATTTCTTCACTTTGAATATTCAGTGATTTAATTATACTTCAAACCCCGAGCACATTTTAATTTAGTTTGCTTTAATCTCATGCAGAATGCTCAAAGTAGGAGGTAGGTTTGAGGTTTTGAAATCCCCAAAATACGAATAAGAAGGATTTGTTAGGGGCTCTGGAGAGTGAATTAGGATGGATCCTCAGGCTCAGAAACTGCTTCAGGAACAGAAGGCAACAGAGGACCACAACATCAGTCCCTGAAACCTGTTGGTAAGATATCAGAGCTTTGCCTTCTATCTGTACCTAGAAAACTAAACAGAGCAGTTTGCTTGGTCTAACTTAAGCGCAGGCTCAGAGCTGGCCATACTGTTAGGCAATATGAGGTGATACGAGATCTGCACACATGGGTGAGGAACCTTTTTAAGACTGAGGACCTCATTCCCTTCTATGCAACCTTCTGGGGGGCTCATGCCACTCATCCCAGTGATGGGTGGAAGCAGAAGAAAAAGTGGGTGGAGCAAAAGCTTTGTACATTAGGTTTGGTGCTGCACACATCCACACGTTGCTCTCCACCTTCCATCCAATCAAGAAGCGTTATCAGAGTTCAATAACACATTTTAGCCAAGCCAAAACACTCAGGGAGGGTGCAAAGCAGGGTTGGTGATGACTGTGGCCTGATTTTTATTATTAGACAGGGCTGGCCCTATAATTAGGAAAAGCGAGCCAGCTGCTTCAGGTAACAGGGCCTGACTGCTCCTTGTAAACCCTCCTGCCATTCCCCTCTGTTGGAGAACAAAATTCCTTTGATTTTTCTGTCCAACAAAAAGCCACCAATTTTTTTCAGCAGGTGAAATGTGGTGGTATCTCATGGTGTGCTACTGTTCACAAGGCCTTGAGTGCATTATATTTCTCTTTCACATACCACAGGTTGGTGCCCAGAGACAATTGTACAGGCCAGTTGTATAACTCAGTCACAGTCAATCATGTAGCTCCATCATATGTCTGGCTATATAGGCCAGGTATAGGAAAACTTTGGCCTGCCAGATGTTGTTCAACTACAATTCCCATCAGCCCCAGCAAGTGTGGCTAATGGCCAGGGATGATGGGAGTTGTAGTTCAGCAACGTCTAGAAAGCCAAAGGTTCCCAATTCCCACATCTAATAAAAAATGTATATGGGGTCCGACTGGAATAACATTGTGCTACAGTCTTGCAGTGGAGAGTATTACATCTTCTGAAACAGTAGCTAAGGATCCTGGCACCTGCATATGTTTCTCACAGTGTTTCAGTGTTATAAAAAAGTTACAAAACAGGGTGACTGCCCTCCCTTTCCCCTCCTCTGGCTTAATAGATATATGAGTCACAAGCTTCATCAGTTAAGGAACGGTTTCTGGCTTGATTTTGCACCCAAATGCCTATGCTATTTTTAAAATCCAGAGGGGGGGGGGGACTGTTGGGAAGTTATAGGAGTTAATTACTAAGCATTATTTTTGCTCCATGAAGCACTGAAATACTCATAATAAGATAGCTCATAATTACTTCAATGCTGTTTATTTCATTCTGATGGCAGCATATGAACTCAAGCTTGCTTAAGGGTTGTCATCCATTATACAGGGACATACCTGAGCTTTCCATCAAAAGGAAGAAAGTTCTTTCACATATTCAAAATTCAACAACTGACTGTTTGGAGGATACCATGCACCTTGATTTGGGAGAGTGCAGACATCTGCTACTCTGCAAAAAGGTGGGCCTTGACAGGTGCCCAGTGATGACAGCACCCCAGCAGAGATGACCCTTGGCTTGTTCTATCACTGTTTGAAGCCATAATTATATAGACCAAGAGCATGGGACATGCAGAAAAAGGGGGTATTCATCTTTTCTGATTGCTCATTCCACTCTTTCGCTAAATGGCACACTCACAAATGTCATCAAAAGGGGGAGAAAGGAGGCAGACTGGCATGTAATTACACATTTTTTGCTCAAAACTCTTACCATTGTTCCACACTAGCTGTGAAGAATGTGCTGCTGATAGCATCTCTGCAATTGCTTCTCTTTCTCATGTTCCAATTCAGTTTGGACGATGCTGTCTGCAGAACAAGCCATTATCACCCACTACAGTATGAAAAACATGTCTTCCCCCTCTATTTGTCTTAGACACTGAAAACAATGAACCACCCCCTCCACCCCCAATCACACAACAGCAATAATGAAGCCAGATGCATGTGAGCAGGACCATGTGGAATAAACAGATTGACAGTTATTCTCAGACAAATTCCTACAATAGAAAATCCTATTTTCGGTATAGATGCAGGTATAAGACTTGGGAGGACTGGATTGACAATCTGAGTTGGTAACAAATTAGATATTGCCTTTTGTAGTTAAGGTCTGCTGAGCTTTTCCACTTGAAGCAAGATGTTCTTTCAAGAATACTTTTAAAATATAATTCCGTGATTTGACAAGAGGCCCTGTGACGTGTTTCAAGCCAATACTGAATATCATCCCTTTCCCATCCTTTCTCTGTCTCTAAAGAAATTCGGTGTAGCACTTCCAATTTCACTTATTTTTAAACAGCCTGGAACAATTTCTGAAATGAAACAATGACCAGCTTTCAACCACTGCCAAAGATACTCTAGTCCTATTAATTTCAATGAGAGAGTTATACCCTCATCTATTGAAACCAGTCGAGCCCTGTCCAGCCATTTGGTGCTGAAAGAGATCTCCAGAATGTGTCTGGCTGGCCACACTCCTTAAACACATGAACCAGCCAAGCCTCCCCAGTCATCAGATGTATGTGATGAGGTTTCCTCCATAGTAATACGAACTCTGACCATTGTCCTAAAGAGGGGGCCTGCTAACCACACCCTTTGCAAATGATGCATGTGCTGATCACACAACTCAGGAACTACACAGTAAGCATTGGTGTGAAGCAAGCCTACATGATTAAAGATATGAGCACATAATGCTCTCTCCAGGGGAATAGAGACCCTAACCAGTCCTACATGCTTGCTTTTGTATACACATAGACTCCCTTTGCATAGATGCCACACATGTGGTTGCTGGGCTGGCAGGGCTGACAAATGTATCAATGTGGCTAGAGGATACTGCCCCTATTTACTCCAGGAGGTCAGACTATGCAAAGCTGGCTTGCTACATGTCCTCCCTGGGAGAGACCAGTGGTGTAGCATAGGGGGACAGGGGCAGTTGTCCCAGGTGCAAATTTGTTAGGGGTGCAAAATTTCAACACCTGGTGCTGCCTCAATGTAGTTGCATGCGTCCATGTTGAAAACAGTTTCTCCATGTGAACCAGGAAGTGATCTCTCTAGACAACAGAACAACTCTTCTTTTCTTATCTCTGTGGCTGCAATCTCCTGGGTGATGCGGATGCTGTTAGGCAGTTGAATGTGCACATGCACTCTGTCCATTTCCCTCCCTCCCGCCTCCATGTGACCTCGGGCACTGGCAACCCAGGCTAAGCCACTGGACAAGACCACTATCTCTCTCCATCTTCAGACATCATGAGCTCCAGCAATCAGGGCAGCATCCAGAAAGGAAATGACAGTATCTTGAAGGAAACAAGGGCAGATCATATACATTGAATGCAGCCATAAGAGCATTGACAGCTACTTCAGTAAGCACATATACTGAGCTTAAGAATAGGGTATCTACCTGCTTAAAATGTATCACTTTCTGTCCATGGGATAATATCAGGATAACAGAGTGCTTGGCATTATGCTGACAGTAAGTCATTATTTTTAATGGCCATATGAAGCTCAGACATCGTACCATTTGGAGGAAAGCTTCTGGGGGGAAAAAGTTAGAGGCCATTCTTTTATTGTGGATGAAAGCACAAACACACAAATGTAAGTACTAATTAATGCATCACATTCTGTCTTTCAGTGTTTTTTGCTTTTTAAAACCACAATGTTCAAATTGTGGAATTTAAGCTCTGAAGCTGTTGGGTTACCTTTTAAAATGTGTGTGTGTGTGTGTGTGTGTGTGTGTGTGTGTGTGTGTGTGTGAAATAGAATAGTTGCTTTCAATTTGGATTGTCAGGGCTAATGGCAACCTGTGGGGAGGATAGCATCATGCGCATCATTGCAAGGGTATTAGAAGGTTAAGGCTGCTGCCAGTTTGAGTGGCATTTTATGCAAAAGACATTAGTCACTCTCCTGTGCTTGGTTCATTTGAAATTATAATTGCATTAAAGAATATTTCAAGCTGACAACGTGAGAGGGCTGCAACCTGTTGCAAAGCAGGCAATGACTGGAGGGAGGAGATCCAGCTACTTTTGTCAACAAAAATGAAAGAATAACCTGATTTTAGAAATGTGTGTCTTTGTAAAACAGCCCAGCAGGGACCTTGAAGCTTTACTGTTTAAGGGCATAAGGGAAATCCTCCTGGATCAGACCAAAGGCCCATCTAGTCCAGCATCCTGTCTTCACAGTGGACAAGCAGATGCCTGCAAGGAGGACTCGGGTGCAGCATCACTCTTTCCACTTATGAATTCCAGCAACTGGTATTCAGAAACATACTGCCTCCAGCAGTGTGTATTATGGAAACAGTGAGCCAGTTTCTCCAAATCCTGGTATGGAGATGTGTCCTTGAGAGCAGTTTGCAGCCATTGCCCAAACTTCATGTGACTCTCAACATTATCCAGCTCTCCAGATCTATGGACCCACTTTGTTCTCTGGACCACCACTCATGTCTGTGTTTCCTCTTGTATGTGTTTGTGTCCAGGATGGACAAGGTGGTATAGTGAGATGTTGCAAACGCTTTTCACTTTTGGCTTTGGGTCTATCCACCATAAGCTGTTGAGTCTCACTGACTTTCCCCATAGGTAAACAACACTTCTCAGCACCCTCACAGGCCTGGAAACATAGGAAGCTGCCTTACACCAGAACATTGGCCCATTTAGCTCATTACTGTGTACACTGGTTGGTGGCAACTATCTCGATAGCATTTGTGTTCGGCTGCACTGTACCACCCACACAAGAAGGTGCTTTCATGAAGCAACTATGATAGGGTTAGAGTCAGTTTAATCAAATCCTCCTTAAACCTTGCAAAGGGTTTGGGAAGTGTTGATTTGAAACTTTGAAATTTGGGGTAGATCAGTTCTGAGCCCCAGCCTTAAAATATGAGCTTCCTGACTAAGGTTGAAAAGAATTAAACATACACAAGATTGCTGCAATCTGTGGTGGAGCTCATATTTTGTACATATGCAGATTCATTTCCAGCATTTCCATTAGCAAAGAGGTAGTGGGGCTGAGAAGAACCTCAGCCTGAGATTGTCTGGGCAGCTGTTGACAGCTGGATTTGACAGTACTGGCCAGGCAAATGACCTTACACAGTATACAGCAGATCTTGGGTGTCCTGCTTGAATGCCTTAATTGAGCAAAGCTTTCCTGCAACTGCATTTGTTTGTAATCTTAATTTGTAACCTTGTCTCTTCATTGCCTCTGCCATTTTTCTTCCCTTATCTGACTAGGTTATAAGCTCTTTAGACGAGAGACATGTATTTTACATTACTCTCTGCAACGTGGTCTCTGCTCTCCAGTGGCCTCGCTGATGTAAATTGGCACAGCTCCATTGGCATTAACAGAGAGTCTCTGGCTTTAATCAGTTGAGGCTAGAAACCATTAGCTGGGTGGGACAGCCTCTTCAGTTCTGAGAAAAGAATTGGCCCTCGCTGCATCACATACAGAGCCAAACAATGTAGATTAAACCTTATCAGCCTTCAAGGCTGATGATTATCATTAAAGGTGTGCAGGCTGTGATGTAGACCTCAATGAAATAACTGTTCTTGCTCTAGGTGTCCAAGACTGCTGACATTAAAGCTGTTTAAACTTCATCAAAGACATTCTAAACTTTGATTCCTTATTCCCACATTGTACTGGTCAGCAGCAGCTGCCTTAGAGCAATTAAAAGATACCATGGGTGCCAGATCTCCATCACTGTTTTCAAGAAAATGTCATTCGTAAATGGCAAAGTGGCATTTGCAAACAGCTAATTTAAAGGACAAGAACTGTGGTGTGAATGACTGCTGAAAATGTCTGAGATCCAGGGTTCTGTTTTAATGCTGTCAAACCTCAGTGAGTATTTTTAGGAGTCCTCACAATATTACCTCAGTGACAAGAAACCTTGTTGGAAGATTGTACCCTTCCAGTACATGGTACCCTTCCATAGTACCCTGGTAACATCAAAAGTCTAAGGTCACATGGGAGGATAATGGGATACAACTACTTCTCATGTTGCTATAGCCCCTCCAAAGAGCTGGGGCAGTGCTGAGATGGAAGGTATGTGTGATCTTATCAGGGAGCAGGTGAACCCCAAGGATTCTGCATAGAGTTCATACTTGCAGGACTGGTTCAGTAAATTGTTTTATTAAGCCCTGCTAGGCAAATATCTTGGGACGCGGGTGGCGCTGTGGGTTAAAGCCTCAGCGCCTAGGACTTGCCGATCGAAAGGTCGGCAGTTCGAATCCCCGCGGCGGGGTGCGCTCCTGCTGTTCGGTCCCAGCGCCTGCCAACCTAGCAGTTCGAAAGCACCCCTGGGTGCAAGTAGATAAATAGGGACCGCTTACTAGCGGGAAGGTAAACGGCGTTTCCGTGTGCGGCTCTGGCTCGCCAGAGCAGCGATGTCACGCTGGCCACGTGACCCGGAAGTGTCTTCGGACAGCGCTGGCCCTTGGCCTCTTTGAGTGAGATGGGTGCACAACCCTAGAGTCTGTCAAGACTGGCCCGTATGGGCAGGGGTACCTTTACCTTTACCTTAGGCAAATATCTTATTCTTGTGATTCCAACACCTCCTGGTGTGAGGTCTTCTCTGTTGCTTGTCACAGGCACTCAAGCCTGTAGAAGAGTGTGATCCTCCTGATTTACCCCTTCCTGCTCAGTCCAGTCCTTCCACCAGCCCATTCCAATCGCGCCTCTTCCTGGTCTTTTCTATTCTCTGTCAATCATCCTGAATCAATCGGGTCCCATTCTAGTTCAGAACCCCACTTTTCCCAGCTTCCATCATCTCTTGTCTAGAATAGCCTTTAGATTTCAGACTACCTTCCTGCATCTATCTCCCACCTGTCCATTTCCCTGTCTCTGTTTGTTTGGACAGCTACCTTGCTTTTGATCATGGCCACTGAATGACTCTCTTTTAGATTGCCTATTCTGAATGATGCCTTGACCCCCTGACCAATGGCTTCTGAAACACCTTGATGACATTGGCTTCTAGTCTTGCAATTTGTCCCCCCCCCCCAATCTCTGGCAGAACCAGCCCTTATTTCAAAAAAGGCTGGTTATCGGGGGTGCAGAATTGAAAGATGGGGCCTGGGCACACCCTGTGTGTGTGCTAGGCAGCTGTTAATTCCCACCAAACAGTAGGAGGAGAAGAGGATAAGAGAGAGAGAGAGAGAGAGAGAGAGAGAGAGAGAGAGACACGAGTTTAACAAATATGAGATAAATATTTAGAGATGCTTAAAAAAAGGGAACTGGTTCTGTATGATCTTTAATTATCCTTTCCAACTTTTAAAAAATGCTTTCTTTTGTGTCTGTAAACCAGGTGTTTGCACAAGTGACATTGGTTTGTGCTGAACAGCAATCTTGTTTATAAATGAATTCATACTTTAGTGCCCTTGCTGTTCTGCATAGTAGTGACACATCATTATAAAAGCCAATATTTCTTACCAATGTCCTGTTGTTGTTTTTTTAACCACATAAAGCTCCTTATCAATTTGTTACTATCTATTTCTTTTCTTCGTCTACTCTTCTTTTTTTTCCAAAGAGAAAGACTTTTCACTTGATGAAGTAGTTAAAGTAGAATAAATTGGAACCAGAATGACAGCCAATATGTTTCTTAAAGCATAAAAGAGGAAAACAAGCAGAAGTCGTCTGAACTGCAAACCTTTCCTTCATTGTTCACATCACTGCTTCATTGATTTTCATGGACCCTCAGCATGTTCAACAATTTACTATTTACGCAAAGGCCAAAAGAGCATGCACAATTGTGCAGACCCCTTTCCTCTTGTTTTCCCTGTGGAGTGGTGCTGTAGCATATGGAAAACCTGCTCTTCATCAAAACATGCATCATCAAATGTCAGACAGAGACCCAAGTTGTTGGTTCCATTTCAGCTCCAGGTTTGCTTTAACAAAAGGGTCTCAAATGCACCAAGGTTTTGCTCTGATGAATACGGTAAACCTTAAAAAATTGGTTTCAGGCTTTACAAAATCACACTGCTTGTATTATAGCTAACACCTTGTAAAACATTTTTGAAGAATTTCTATTCGATTTTTCTTCCCTTAAGATGCTATAAGAATTTCTTTTTAGGTATTATGATAGCATCACATCCTCGAGAAAGACACCAGTGACTGTGGACAGTCTGCCCCCCACGGACCCATGGATAGCCAACACATCCTCCAGATGTTGTTGGATTTCAAATCCGAGCTGGAGAGCTGTAGTCCAACAATATCTGAAGGGGAAGAAGAAGAAGAGTTTGGATTTGATATCCCGCCTTTCACTCCCTTCAAGGAGTCTCAAAGCGGCTAACATTCTCCTTTCCCTTCCTCCCCCACAACAAACACTCTGTGAGGTGAGTGGGGCTGAGAGACTTCAAAGAAGTGTGACTGGCCCAAGGTCACCCAGCAGCTGCACGGGGAGGAGCGGAGATGCGAACCCGGTTCCCCAGACTTACGAGACTACCGCTCTTAACCACTGTGTTGGATACCCCTGTTGAATACTACCAATAAAAATACAATTAGCAAAACATGCTCTCCCCCCCCCCCCCATTCTCCAAACCATGTTCCAATATATATTGGAGAAGTAACATGTCCCAAAGCCCAACCAAGGGAATGGTGTCAGAAAAGGGTTTTGCTCTATATTGCTGTGTGTTTGTGTGAAAAATACATGGGACCTTTTAAAAACAAAACCTGAAGTTAACAGTAGCTGGTGGTGGGAAGAATCACCTCAGTGGCAGACCTTAATAGATTTCTTAGGATTCTTGTTTGTCTCAACCTCATTTTGATTTTCAAAAAGAAAGCTCCATTTGGACACTTAAACTTCCATCATTGGATCAGGTTCTGCTGAGATTTTTTTTATCCCAATGTATGTTGCATTGGTTTAATATATCAGAGAAGCTGGATGGACTCCACCACTGTGCCCTTACTGCCTCCTTTCTCTCCTTTTGCTTAGTGGCAACAACTCTTACCATTGGGAGGCTATTGCTGCAGTCTGTGAAGACTGCTCCACCAATGCTACTGGGACACAGCCCTCCCCATGAGATTGTCAAACAATTATCCCCCAAATCTCAAAGTCACATACCTTTTCTTTCCCAGACACATTTTACGCTTCTGTTTGAACTCAGGACGTTTCTATAAGACTCTTGTTCTGTGGCCAATCAGCTCTCTGCTCCACTCAACCAATCCTAATCCAAAAGCTATGGCAGAGTTCCCTTTCCATAATGGCCACGCCCAGTGCTATTTTTCCAGAAAAAGAGGTGCCAGAACTCAACACAAATTCCTCCTTTGTCCTCTTACATATAATGGCAATGGTGCCCGCCTGAGAGGTGCCAAAACTGAGTTCCGGTGAGTTCCGGCTGGAATAAAAGCCCTGGTCATGCCCCACCAGGTGAGGTGCTCCAGTCTCTCTGGGAAGATATGAAAGACAGCTAAGAAGGTTATAAAATAAGATAAATAATTACTCCTTTATTATCCAACCAACCTTCCTGCTCCATTCTGAAGGTCAGGGTAGGATTTACAAGGGGATTGATTCAATGTGGTCTTCCCCCTAGGCACTGAACAGACTGAACCTGGCTTATATATAATAATATACCAACATTATATGCTCTTGAACTCTCCTCTGTCCCCCCAAAAAGCAAATATAAACTGAATAAATGTAAACTAAAAAGTGCTGGCAGCCTCTTGTGAAATAACCAAGAAGTTCTTCTGAAACTTGGCACACCAAGTTGTACACAGCTGTGTCAACCTTCAAGCTCAAACCTCAAAATCAGCCCGAAGAGTATCTTTAAACCTAACTAGATGCCTACTTATAGTTTTATTTGGGCTTTGAAATAATCAAAGGTTTTGTTTGTTCCAATGTTCTGAGAAGATTAGCATAATCACTCTGCTTCCCTCTCAGCATGACTGGATAAAAGCTAGACTGTGAGCAAAAAGGGAAACTGTTATTGGGAGGGAAACTTCAGAAGTTGGAGTGAGAAAGGACTAGGAAAATGCAAGAGGGCCTGTTGATCTTCTACAGGGAATACTCCATTAGTAGTCTCCTCGCGAATAAGAACAATGCTTACTTTTTGTTGGAAGCCTTAGGGTGCCAGTCAGTTTGCATGTGTCTGCATGAGAAATAGTAGAAAGAGTAAGGAACTTGCAAGCTTACTACACTGCCTTTTCTTGTAGTGCTAGATTGATACTCTTAAGATGGCTGACCACACTTCCTACTTCCTTTCCTTCTTTGGATTTCCTCTGTTTGGATTTCTCTTATCTTGAGGGGCAGGAGCAAGTATGATTTACTGGATCTCCACCTTAGTTAGAGAGAACTGGGGATAGTTCCTGTCAATGTGTCTTTCCTCTAATAAATCCAAGATTCTTGTTTTTTTGTTAAATAATAGAGTCACATTGTGATTGTATCCAGGGGAACCTGTGCTCCTCCAATAGGAATTTGGATACAGTTCAGCATTTGCCAGCATGCCACTCCAGTGCCAACAGTTTTTACCCAAAGAGGCAACCATTTCTCATCAGACATGTCAGTACTTTTTCTGAGGTGTGAGATTTACAAATTTCAAGGAACCGTTCAGCCAATGTTCTCATGACAGCCAATTGTTGCTTTCAGGAGGTTGTTCAGGCAATGCATCGCTCATGTCAAATTTTTATGTGACAAAAAATAGGCCACCTTAAATGGAAACAGTTTTTGTTCTCGATCTTTTGTCTGCTGCTTTGTGATATGCTACTTGAAAGGAAATGACTGCTGTACAATGGTTGCCTGTGTTATTGCATGGTTTACTTGTCACAAGAATGAATAGTGCATCCAAAGCCAAAATATCATTGGGTGGGTAGGAAATAGCTGAATGTTTAAATGATGCTTGTCAACATTCCTAGGCAACCAAAGTGAACGCAGGCAAGGGCTACAATTCTCAAATTCCACAATGAAGACTGCCACTCCTAATGGATAAATTATATATCTGGACAACTCCTCATCTGCTAACTGTAATCACGCAGAGTGATATTTCAGGCAGCCTCTGTATTGAAAACTCATCCTAAGTGGGAAGTCGATTTTTCAGACAGCTTTAGAAACAAACCGTTTATTTCAAAAACGCTTGCCATGCATTTCCAGATTTGTGTTATTTGCAGATCAGATGAACTCAGTCCTAAACCAAATCTTTTGATACCCCTGGTTGAATTAACAATAATGTAACTAGTCTGATTATATCTCAGAGGACCTGACCTGGGTGTGACGTGATCAGGTGTGTAAAATGCTTATCAAATATTAGTAATTCACATGCCAAATAATGCCATGTTTTCTTTTCAGAAAGTGATGAATAGCCTCCTCTTCTCTACCACCAGATGGGAGATAAGGAGCTGAATACCAGCTTACTCATTTTTTTTTGTGAGGACTGCAGGCCAGAGCGGTGCTGTTGCAGCTTCTCTTTGACTCTGTCTGAATTCTGATACGGTAAAGTGCATTCACTCATGTCTGAGAAAATTGGAGTCATGTAATGTTCAGCAGCAGCAGATGCCAGAATTTGTGTAGGATGTGGGTTTGCATAATAGTATCTGAGTAGGAACAGTCTGCCAGAGCCGTGAGAACTTCAGAATTTCAGCACCAGTTTATTCATTTCAACATTTAAAGGACACTTTTCAGGATTATCAAGAATAACTGTAAAGGACTGTGGCCATTCAATGCTAGCTTACAGGGGGAGTAGGTAGGATTGGGAACCTGTACCAGCTATAGAAATGATTAGGAACACTGGTGTTGGAGAACAATCTATCAATAACTATTATTACCCTCCATCATGTGAAGCGGTCATGTGGGAGTGGGGCTGTGCTGACTAGCTCCACCCCGATGATATGCATGCTTGCGTCCCCCATCCTCTGATGTTTCTACCTTCATATACTGATGTACTGCACAATTCAAAGTGTTGGTGCTGACCTTTAAAGCCCTAAATGGCCTCGGATCAGTATACCTGAAGGAGCATCTCCACCCCATCGTTCAGCCTGGACACCGAGGTCCAGCTCTGAAGGCCTTCTGGTGGTTCCCTCACTGCGAGAAGTGAAGTTATAGGGGAGCCAGGCAGAGGGTCTTCTCGGTAGTGGCGCCCGCCCTGTGGAATGCCCTCAGTTGTCAAAGAAATAAACAACTACCTGACTTTTGGAAGAGATCTGAAGGCAGCCCTGTTTAGGGACATTTTTAATGTTTTATTCTGTTTTTAATGCTCTGTTGAAAGCCGCTCAGAGTGGCTGGGGAAACCCAGCCAGATGGTTGGGGTATAAATAACAAGTTGTTGTTGTTGTTGTTAGCAAATGATCTCTCCCTGCAGACATTTGTATGAATTATGCTGATGCCAGAAGTCAGGGGAAGTGCAATTCATTCCTTATTTCTGGATCAGCCCAGAACCTGCTAGGTAAAAAACCATCACATAAATGCCTCTAGAAACTGTAGTTTTGGCCTGATTGTGATAGGGCAAAGCCCCTATTCTCCATTACAACAGGGTCGATTATGGTTCATTACTGCAGGGGTGAGGAACACTTCTTTTTCAGAGAGGGCTGCATTCGGGGAAACCACATGCCAATGGTTGGTGTGGCCAGAGGTAAAAGTGGGTGTGGCAGTGGTTGTCATGCTTACCTTTACACAGTAGGCTACATTCTAGCTACACAAAATCCAGGGGTTTCTACACACACCTTGCTATCTCCCATCCATACAAGTGAGAAGCACTGTCACAGGTCATGGATGCATCCAGCCAGGCAAAAGAACTTGAGGACGGTGAAGGGTTTGACCTAGGAAGATGGGGCTGTGGCTGGAAGAGGGGACATAGTCTAGAGAGATAGAGAGTCTCCAGGGCTGGATAGAGAGGTGTGGAGGCCCACACACATGAGGTTCCCCATGCCAGCATTACAGAATATCTTCATCCTGTCCTGTTATCCAGGCCCCTGAGAGCGTTGTCTCTTTGCAACAGGCTTGATGTACTGCATGAGTCTATAAATACACCAGCATTCATTACTTGAAATAGAGCTTGGGAAATGGCTTCATTCAGTGGTCAGGTTCATTTTCTAATACCCATTCCATCATGAAAACAATGCTATTAATTGCAAGCTCCATAAGGTTAGGCTACTTAGCCAGTTGATAGGCTCTGCCTTTTTAGTCTCCCAAGATTCAAGGAAGTTAGATTTATCAGTATGAAACAGGCTAGAAATTTATACCAAGGCCTGTTTATCGTACGCAATTTGAGTTTGAGTTTTCTGGTAATGAAACCAGATTGCTTCCATGCTGCACTGTGATTTTAATTAAAGTTTTACAGCTGGTGATGAACGAAAAGTGCCCACTGCCCATTTGCCGGGGGGGGGGGGGCGCGTTATCATGGCATAAGCAGTCAGCAGAGTTGAAATGACTTAGTCTCATCTGTCTGTTTACATAGAGAAAATAGAAAGGTGCAGTATGTGTACAAATAAAATACGTTTTTTAAAAATGGATTAGATCATGTGTTTTGTGAATCCATGCATTATACTGTTGGTAGAGTCATATCCTTTAAACATTGCATGGGGTACTTTTTCCATAGTGAACTCACAAGTTGCCTACTGAATTCTTTGGCAATCAGTGATGCTAGCGGTAGGTTGGGTTGCTACAGCTAAAGAACAACCCTGCCAATAATCTGTTTCTCCCCAAGAATTTCAAAGCTGAAGTATGCCTAGGAAAACTAAGCTGCCATTGTAGCACAGAATAGTCTGCCATTTCCTGCAGGCTCGCTTGAAGACAGTTCTGGAGTAATGCATAAAAGGACAGAACAAAGTCATTAAGACCGCAAGTTTCTATTTTCTTCAACAGTTTTTTTTATTTACCCTGAAATCCTATCCATATTTACTCACAAGTAGGGATGGGGGGGAATTCAATTCAGTTTGCATTCAAAGGTGAAGCTACCTAATTCACAGTTTTCCCAAGCAGTATGTATACCAAAATACAGGCATCATTTGAAAGTTGCCCTTCTCTGAATTTTGCAATGGAGTCCTCAAACCAAGTATTGTATCCAAAAATGTATATACTAAGGTAACATGTGCATGAAAGTGAAGCTAACATATAAAAATGTGACACCAGGGGCCATTGCACTGCAAAAATGTGTATATTAGGCAAAATAGCACACAAGTATATATGTTAGGAGAAATTTACACTCAAATGTTGATGAACTTTCGTGACATTTTTGTTGTTGTTAGTAGCCCTTGACAGTCTCCATGAATTTGTCTAATCCTCTTTTAAAGCCACCCAAGTTAGTGGCTACCACTACTTCTTCTGAAGGTAGCCCTGTATGAGGAAGTTTTAATGTTTGATGTTTCACTGTGATTTATATTTTGCTGGAAGCTGCCCAGACTGGCTGGGGCAACCCAGTTAGATGGGCACCATATAAATAATACAATGATTATTACTATTATTACTTGTGGAAGCAAATTCCATAGTTTAAGTATGCATCATGTGAAGAAGTACTTTTTTCTGTCTTGTTTCTTCCAATGATATCACCAAGCTATACTACCGGCATAGGCAAACTCGGCCCTCCAGATGTTTTGGGACTACAACTCCCATCATCCCTAGCTAACAGGACCAGTGGTCAGGGATGATGAGAATTGTAGTCCCAAAACATCTGGAGGGCTGAGTTTGCCTATGCCTGCTTTAGTGTTATGGTATGGAGTAGGTATGGAAGAGAAATTCAATTCAGTTTACAGTTAAAACCCAATCAATCCAATTCACAACCTGAACCGGAGAGACTCCAAAATGATTCAGACTGAAGGAGATCCTTTTCTGAAGTGCTGAACCGGTGTCTGAAATGAAACTTGTGGTTGTTGCACAATTTTGAGCTTCAAACCCCAGCATTCAGGCTGGTAGTTGATTGCATTATTTCAAATGGGGCATGGTTTCTGATGCCACCCTCCCTGTGTGGCGACAGCAGACAAGTCTTATGCCAGAGGCGCAACGATAGCCTTTCCCATGCTGCTGCCATCCCTCTTCCCGATTTGGTATAAAATGGTATAAGCCATGATTTCAAATGTGCAAACATTTATGGTACCCCAGTTCACAGGTTACTTTTCAGCTAGGGATGCAAGTAGCACTGTGGTCTAAACCACCGAGCCTCTTGGGCTTGCTGATCACAAGGTCAGCAGTTTGAATCTGCATGATGGGGCGAGCTCCCGTTGCATTGTCCCAGCTCCTGCCAACCTAGAAGTTTGAAAGCATACCAGCATGAGTAGATAAATAGGTACCACCGCAGTGGGAAGATAAATGGCATTTCTGTGTGCTCTGGCTTCCATCGCATTGTCCCATTGCACCAGAAGTGGTTTAGTCATGCTGGCCACATGACCTGGAAAACTGTCTGTGGACAAATGCCGGCTCCCTCGGACTGAAAGTGTAGATGAGCACCACACACCCCATAGTTAAATTTGACTGGACTTAACCTTCCAGGGATCCTTTACCTTTACCTTACTTTTACCTTTTCCACTACTTATGCAAACCTTTGGATTGCTGGATCTAATATAAAGTCAAGCAGCACATTACCATTATTTCCCCCCCCCTTCCAAAATACGCAGAGCTAGTCCAGATGTATTTTCCAAATTGTTCAAGAATAGCAGTTATAAATATGTATGGGCAATTCTCCCCTGTATCTTATGAAACATTTTAAGTATGCCTGGCCAATTTGTCTGAAACTATTACCAAATTTCAAGTGAGTCACACAAGCCCCCAACCGCCAAGACAGGATGATCCAAGGAGTTTACTCTTCAGATGGACATATTTATTCCTTTCCATCTCAATGGGTATACCACTTCTTAGTGTGTGCACGTCACTATGTTCCATCCATATTGTGGGCAATGTCCCTTCCCTTTTCCTAACCCCTCATGGTCACCACCAGTACCTTTTTTATGGGGGGGGGACACAAGGGGTGCATACCCCTAAACATTTTGTGAATCTAAGTTTGGCCCCATTGAGGGGCAGTATTTCAATACGAGTAGGAAAATAAAAGCACCCCTAAACATTTTTAAAGAAAAAAAGCACTAGTCACCACACACTCCTTCCCTTGACATTTTAAAGAATCCATTTGATTGACCCATAGATAGATAGATAGATAGATGAATGTTAGAGATTTAGCCAGGGACATTAGGGAACCTTTTTCAGGTCAAGGCAGTTGTCAGGAGTCCAGTCCCCAGCTTGACACACAGTGAGTGTAGTTAATTAAAAAGGATTTATTGTTAAAACAGATAGCTTAGGACGGCTTTAACACAATCTCCACCCTCATCAATCAAGATGACCCTTCTGAAGACTGCTTCCAGCATAACCAGAAGCAACTGAACTTTTGCTTCATACGCCTTTTGTTTTGCTTCCTATCTTGCAGCCCTCGGACTGAGTGGGTCAGCTCCCTCCTCTTCGCCATTCTCTGAGAGGCTGTCTCTTAACTCTTTCCTGTCTGTTTGTGCTTCCGGCAAGCATTGATTGCGTTCTAGCTTGCTCCCCATCATTCCCTTATCAGCCGGCATTCCAAGGGAGTTGGCACTAGTCGGCTCATCCTGCATGTCAGTTATCCCTCTCTGTTCTTGGCTGGTTTCATCAGTTGGCAGCAACCTTTCCCTGGGAGCTGGCTCATTCATGACAGCAGTGCTATTTTTCTAGACAAAGAGGTGCCAGAACTTACCATGAACACCTCCCTCTTAGAATGGCAATGGCGCTCACCTGAGAGGTGATGGAACTGAATTCTCGTGTGTTTCAGCTGAAAATAAAGCCAATGACTTCATTTCCTTTCTGGGCAACCTTCCAGAGGTCACATGGCTGTGATGGGTGGGACCAGAGGCAAAAGTAGGTGAAGCAACAAATGTAACTTTTACCTTATTCACAGTAAGATGGCCTTTTTGGGTGAATCATGTAGTATAATGTAAGAAATAAAATCAAACTCAAGTGGGTTTACTTGGTTGAGGTAAAGCTGAACATATTATAGGAGGAAAGATTTTAATTCCTTTAATTAATATTTCACCACCACCCTTCTTTTTTCAAGCAAGCTCCTTTATGTATACTCTGGATTTTAGAAATCTTTTCACACGCAGCAGCATGAATAATGTTGTTCGTTATATGCAGGCAAGCTGTCAAATATATGCATTTCCCCTTAAGAGTTCATTAACGGGTAAAATGAAATATCTGCTGTACTTGTCCCTGCATAACGACTCCCGGGTTCCTTCAAATTCTTAAGCTGCCCTACGAGGCTGCAAGATAGTTTTCTGATACTTTGAGAACTCCTGAATAATATTTATGAGGTGCTTCTTTTGGCTAAGCAGAGAGAATGGTGGCAGGAGTGGGGGTGGGGAGAACAATCCCAAATCCAGCTTGACAGTGTCACTTCAGGCTTCACTAGTGAGGTAGAGGGGAGCTTGAGCAGATGAAACATCTCATCCCCAGTGACAAAGCATCAAAATAATAAATGAGCTTGGCAGCAGGGCCAGGGAGCCAGGACAAACAACACCCCAGCTTTTTTTGACCTAATGAATCTCAACTTCCAAATTAAATTAACTCAACAGGAGGTCCACACTTAAAAAGCCAACAGGAGTGCTAGAGTTATCCAGTCTCATATACCAAATAAAACATATATGACTAACACTTGCTGGTCAAAAATCATGTGTGGGTGTTCCATGCAATGAACTCCAGGCACTCAGGGAACAAGCTCACTCCCTTGAGGTAAAGCTACATGAACTGGAGAGACAGAAAAGTTGGCGAATGAAGGCTACAAGGACATAATGGTGGTATCCCACTAACAGGGTGATGGCTTCTCTGCTGTCACAAAGAACCAAGGTCTTGGGAAAGAAAGGTGTCACTCTGATGGAACCCAGTCCTTGAGGGATTGGTATCCTTCTGACATGAGAATCATCCTCTGTGAGGCTCTTGGAAGCGGACAATTCAGTTATTAGTGACAAAAATAGTTGGGTGAGCTGGGGCAAAGGTTGTGTCTGTCAGGTGTTATTTGGATAGCCTTATAGGAAGAGCATCAGTGATTGTGGTCCATGTTGGCACCAATGATATGAATAAATCCAGTCATGTGGTCCTGGGAGCAAGGTTGCTAAGTAGGAGACTTTTTCTGAAATACTACCTATTCCATGTAGAGGTTCAACTAGACATGTTTAAGCTGAGGAGTAATTTTATATGTGAGCTGTTCTGGCAATGAGTTGAAGTCTTAGGGTGTACACCCCCCAAATAAATAAAATAAATAATATTGGTAATTAGGGGAGCAGCTCCCTTTCCACCATGGTCAGATTACGCAGGTGGACTAGCTGGCTTTAAAGCCAAATGTTCACTCAGGATGATGGATGCTGTGAACATGGCAAGGAAATAATGGATTAAGGAGGATTTAGATGGGATACAGGATGGATGCAGAATGGACTGCAGCGTGGGCACATTGGTGAGTTTCTTCCCACGAGTGTTCACAGGGTGCCCTGATCTCATGTCACCCTGCCCTGACACATCCCAGTAAGTGACAATGACAATGCCGCTGGGAGGCTGCCTCTGTGATAATGCCAGAACCACCCAGTCATTCCCGAAGGCAAAAATTCCCCAGAGGATAGCACAATCAGGTTCAAATAATTGTCCCTGGTTTGTTGACCTACCTTGTCAGCAACATCCGCACCACTCACCCTTCCCTGCATACAACCCTACATAACCAGGAACTCCAAATCTACAACTTAATTTTAAGGGATTTATTTTGGTGATAATCTTACTTCTGCATGGTGCTGCTTTTTCAATACTGTGTTAGTTGTGAGTTGTTGCTGCAGCTGCAAATAAAACCTAAGTCAACTGTCTCCCATAGGTTTAAATGTCGGCACTCACACATTCCCATCCACACGCACCAGTTCATCTCTATTTCAGAAGAAACTAAATTATTATAGTTGCACAGAAGAACTTGGTTATTTGAGCATATTCTCTTCAAATGTAAGTCATTTAAACTTTCCTTCTGTGAGCATATTATTAAAATAAAATTCTATCTGGTTTAAGATACAATTTTTAGATATAAATGACATTTATGTCCCACTTCTAAGCCTTGGCAATTCAGTTTTAATTCACTTTCTTAGGAATGTGAAGATGTGAAATGCAAGCTATTAACTATTTTTATTTTTTTAACAAAAGGTTTACTGTTCTTCATTCAATAAGAGCAGGGCGGAATCAATAGAAATGTTAATTTAATTTTCTTTCATGAGGAAACTGTTCAAAAGTATATCGAGTTAAACATGTGCCTAACAAGTAAAGGAATAAATGTCTCTTGTAGATGTAAGAATCTTGATAAGTTCCAAAGTAATTTGTCTTTATTGTTCAGAGGGGACTTTGATGGACACTGAAGACTATTCCGGAATGTCATTACTTAGCCATAAGGAGAGGAAAAAGATGATAATATTGAAGATTTTATGTGCAGGTGATATCAATTCCTTACTTGATGGAAAAGAATATCTCTTAAGCTATGTTGCCTGTGGCCGGTTATTGAATACTGAACACAGTATGTGAGAAGAACAACGAGGGAGCTTTTATGATGTAGTCAAGTTTTATATCTACTCAAAATTTCTCCATGCGTACATTATGGAGGAGAGAGAGGGATCTCGTCATTAGCCATCGCTCTGACATGAACACATAATTTTGCCCATCTGGATCCAGTGGCTGATCCTTCCCTTCTCCACAAGTTAATAGATTTGGGTGTACCACTTGAACATGATATGCAACTGCTTTCCCCAAGCCCATCACACACCCACAGATCTGTCTAGTGAAAACTTCACCCAAGCAGAATAACAGAAGGGCTGGTGACCAGGTATAAAAAGGTGCCACCACCCATAATTCTACTTTCCTTCTTTGTGCAGCTCCCACCCATTGTGGGCTGGGCATATTGGGCTTTGAGGGACACAGCTGGAATTTTATGGGGCATCCTTGATGGATTTATTGGGTCCTCCTTTTTGCCTACTCCACAGTGCGTGCAATTCTAATTAGCTGTTGTTTAACTCCTTGATTTGCTACTCTTCTTGATTGGCATTCAGTGCAAGCAGGTGAGTGATAAGATAAGAAACCACATGTGATTCTTGGGATCAGAGGCATAGGTCTGGTACTGGGGTGAGAAATCTGTTTATATTTTTATTTAAGCAATCTCCCTCCCTCCCCCCATGGTATGTTTAATCAAGATTTTGCCTTTTCCCTGTTTATAGACCGTGCAATATATATATCAGTTTATGCTGGTAGTTTAACCGTGGCACACCTTTAAGAAAACATATGTATTGTGGGGTATCTGCATTAAGCTGCTCCAAGGACAAGTGACAACGGAACAACAAAATCAAATCATACTCTCCAACATTCTTCAGTTGAAAATAGGGACATTTCTCATTTTCCACCAACTGACCCTCCTCAACCCCCACCCCCCATTTTGCCCACCCCACATTTCCTATCAGAAGATGGGCGAGTGCCACCACAGTTGCACCAATGGGACACATCACACACACCAGCAACCATCTTGATGACAACAACACACAACAACAACAACTTATTGTTATTTATATGCCACCCATTTGACTGGGTTGCCCCAGCCACTCTGGGCAGCTTCCAGCAGATTAAAGCATCAAACACAGTGAAACGTCAAACATTAAAAACTTCCCTATACAGAAGGGTGTTCCACAAGCCAGGTGTGATTACTAAGAAGGCCTCTGCCTGGTTCCCTGTAACCTTACTTCTTACAATTAGGGAACCACCAGAAGACCCTTGGGGCTGGGTAGAATTATAGCATTGGTTCAACGCATAAATCTCATCATGTGGTCCCCATCCTATCTGAAACCATACCAGAGCCTGCTTAAGCTTTGCAAATGTGCTAGCACTTTTATTGCTGCACCACTAGGAGGACTAACCAACGGGGGGGGGGGGGTGTACAGGATGATTGATAGGCAACTCCATTGTACACATTAAGGATTACAGTGCTGACCCTCAGTTGCCTGTATGTTTTAAAAAGATAATAAAGAAGTAATCCTGCATGGTTTTCAAATTTGTTCTCAGCAAAGGGAGAGTGCAATCCATTTATGGCATTTTTTTAAAAGGTAGAAAGAAAGCAATAAAATCCGGAGTCTCCAAATAAACAAGAGCATAAAACTCTCTTGTGGGCTGAAGTGCTGCCTATAAGCATTTTGAGGAAATTTCATTGCATTCTTCATATCCTTAACTTTAAATGACTGTTCCAGTTCACGTTATTGTTGATTAGTTTGATTTCAACCACCTCATCACCCAACAGTACAGAAAATGGTCACAAAACATTTAAATACATCCCAGGAGGTGTGTGTTTGGGGGGGGGGTATGGCTCACATTTGTGCAATTCAAAAATAAAGCCATTTGCAGCTTGTCTAATCTCTGTGCGGGTGCACCTGCATTATGATCTGCCTGCTGTCTTGTTGCAAACATTTTGCAACACTTTCCTGTCATCATTTATGCACACTTCAAATCTGATCACATTGCATATGTCCAAACACCTGCATAAAAATAAAGACTGTGCCCCTAAATAAATTAAATTCCATATATCTGTTGACCGGCCTCTCAGTTTGTGCCAAGTTTCTTTTGAAAGCTGTGATTGCCTCCTTTGCATGATGGCCTTTCCTTGCATCTCGAGGCCCCAAGACCCACCCCCAAAATAAATACACACGGACACTTATATTAGTTTAAGTTTTGGGGCAAAAAAATTTTGGCCACAACTTTATTGAAATACAATCACGTGAGCGGTATTGGCTTAGGCATTGACTCCCCACTATAACTGGCTCCACCTCTCAGGGTGATCGTCAAATGGGGTAAACCAAACGAGGGAGCTAGGTCGATGAGGACCAACCTAAGCTCACCCCGGGGTTCCTGTAGTCCTGGCATGGCCCTAGCCCCTCAAGCGGACTTCAGACGAGATCCAGGACCCCCAGATTCCTTTAATGGAATACCCAGTTCCTGGAGGGGCAGGTGATGGCTGCACCTCCCCTCCCCACAATCCAACTGAGCCAATGCCTAACCGCCACCTTACAAGTTGTGATGATTTGCTAAGGGGTAGGCGAAAACCAAGTGGATAAGCCAATCTGCCAAATGGAAAAATTCCTACCCAGCCCCTGTTCCAAAACAGGCGACCCAAACCAAAGCAAGGCCAAGTGACTCTAACTAAACTAGGGAGGGTGGGCAGGTGTTCAACAGTGCAAAGCAAGTGCCCCTCCTTGCGTCACACTGCTGTTTTTAAAGCCCCTGGGATCACGCCACCCACTGGCTATCGGCTAAAATCACCTGGTGTGATCCCAGGGGAATGGCCAGGACATCTTGCCCCCCCCCCCATTTTAACCCTATCAGGTGAGCTCTTGGGTCCTGCACGCAACCAGGACCCTCTGTTATGAGGATCCCATTTCTCTCCTCATTCATACAAGGACATAGATTCTACACATCAGGATCAAGCAAGAGCATCAGGTGTAAATCTTGGCAGCAGCAACATTACTGGAAGGAAAGGACCTCCTACAGAAAGCAGAAGCAGCAATATGTGGCAATTGCGAAGTGTGCCTCATTCTGGGACTGTTACATTTGGTGCCATTCAAGTGAATTAAGGGCAGAGAAAATATCTAAGTGCGATTGGAAGCTTTTAGAGAAATGGTGACGAGCCTCCCTCTGTCCCAGATGCTGTAGGACTCCGGCTGCCATCAACCTCAGCTAAGATCAATGTTCCGAACATTTTTTTTAATCCCTCAACCAAGACAGCTGAGGACAACAAATGTCAGATGTTTGGTATAGCCAAAGACTCACCAAGAGTCCATTTCCCAGGTCCCTTCCAGTCAGATTTCTCCCACTTTGCAAGAGTTTTATGTGAAACTTGCAGGCTCTCCCAAGTGTTTTCCAGGGACGGTCCCAGATTTGTGTGACAAAGCCCCGGGCCCCGTAGTTCCCTAATAAATAATAAACACACACGGACACAATAATTTAGGTTAATAGGCAAAAATGGGCCACAACTTTATTGGTTACAGATGTGAGCGGTTTGGCTTAGGCATTGGGTGGAACCAGACTATATTCCGACTCCTGCTCTTCTGCAGGGAGTCACACTAAGGGCAAACCACCAGCAAGCGGAGCCTTATGTCACACGTCAAATCAGGGCACCCACATGGGCCTAGCCCAGGACCAGGCTTTGGACAGGATCCACATCCCTGGATCCTTTTAACAGGATACCCTTATCCAGGAGGGGAAGGTGGAGGCAACTACCTCCCCTCCCATCACAACAGCTTACCCAATGCCTAAAATCACAAAGTTGTGACGATTGCTACAAGGTAGGCAAAAACCAAGTGGCTGGTGCCAATTTGCCAAGTGGAAAAATTCCTACCTGGCCCCATCAATATGGCAGCCAACATATGTCCATAGCAAGGTCGCTGTCATAGCAACACATAAAAAGAGGGCGGGTGGGCTGGGAAATCCGATGATGAGACAAAAGGAAGCTGCCCCTTAGGCCACCTAAAAGGTCAGCTGGGGGCGTGATGCAACCAGAAATCCCCGTGACCTGGGCAGCACCCATCTGCCCCCAATCCGGGTCACTGAAGGTCCCAGATGCCAGTCTGCAACATCGCCCCCCAGGGAAGGGGAGCGGATTTACAAAAGCCTTCCCAGTTTCTGTTTGATCCTGGAATGTCCTGCTTTTCCTTAGGACTTTCCCATTTTCATTGGAGTAATGTTGGAGGGTATGGAGTTATGCAACCCCTGGGCCGAGGAGGGGAGTAACTAAACAACCTTTAGAAGACATCTGAAGGCTTATAGGGTATAGGGAAGTTTTTTTAAATGTTTAATGTTTTATTATGTTTTTATATACGTATGTTGGAAGCCGCCCAGAGTGGCTGGAGCAACCCAGTCAGATGGACAGCATATAAATCATAAAATTGTTGCTGTTATGAAATAGGACGTCCCTATTTTCATTGGAGAAATGTTGGAGGGTATGAACTTGTCACTTTTTATGTTGTTGAGCACATACACCAGCAGGTTCTATGCTTTTGGACGATCACGTACAAATAACAACTGTTTGTACCAATTTTACATGTGGTCAGCATAAACAAGAATCTGATTTGCATCTTGCCGACGGCGCTCAAGATAGCCTAGCTGTTAGCAGCTTGAAACAACAGATGGGAAGGTCGGCTGCAGACTCTCCAATGTGATCATACCAGGCAATCTAACTGTTTTGTTTAATTATTATGATGATATCCCACTAGCCAAGGTGGTGAAGAGTAATTTAGATAGTTCTGTGCCTAAGTGTTAGCCATGAGCTGCTGTTCTGGGACCCTCATTGGTTGCATCGGCAGAAATAAATGAACTGTATTTCTGGGCAAAATGGTCAGCTGGAAATTTCTTTTAACAGATTTGGAAACAAACAAACAAAGTATCTGTAAATAAAAAGCAAAAAATAAACGAGCCAGGAGCCTCAAAGGGCCTTCTTGTGTGAAAACATGCAGTTAACAGCTTCAGAGTTGAAAATCATAACGGGTGCTTCTGAAAACTACTGCTAAATGGAGTTAGTGAATTATCTATTTTTATTTCTCTGTGTGGACATTGAAACCTGCTCTGTTGAACATTGTAACAAAGATGGAACATCTTCATATGCAGAAGGTCCAAGTTTCAAGCCTAGAAATGTCCCCAAAGCCCTGGAGAACCACTGCCAATCAATCAATCAATTTTTATTGTGGTCCAAAGACCCACAAAATGGAATTCAGTGCATATAAAATACATTAAAAGCAGAAAGACTACTAGGACAAATCATAAGACTATGCTGGTTTCTGAATAGAACCTGGAGACCAGAGTTCAGCCCACCTGATAGCTCAGTCATTAGAGCATGACTCTTTTAATCTCACAGTTGTGGGTTCAAGTTCCCCATTGGGGAAAAGATTCCAGCATTATAGGGGTTAGACTAGATGACCCTCATGATCCTTTCTAACTCTACAGTTTTATGATTCTATGATTCAAATCCGCATTGGGTATGAAGCAATCTTAAGACCCCTTTCCCTAAATGTTGGAAGTATTTTGAAGAATATTCTAAGCAAAGAGCAAGTGAAGAAACAGCTATAGCACTGAAATCCTAAAATGGCAGGGTGCCATGAATTACACATATTCGTGTAGGACCCCCTGAGACATTTCAATCTTACTAGGAAATAGTAACATCCTGGGTGGTATTTAACTAAAACCAGTACTACCTTCCTAGAAAAAGAGGTGCCAGAACTTACCATGAATGCCTCCCTTGTTTTCTTAGAATGGCAATGGTGCCCACCTGAGAGGTGCTGGAACTGAGTTCAGGTGAGTTCCAGATGAAAAAAAAGCCCTGATTAAAACCATCCAGTCAGTGCAATAATTATCACTAGTGCAATGGAATTCACTCCCTCTTTTCCCACCCCAGTGCCCCTCATCTGCTCTGAAGGGTCGGGGAAAACCCTAGAACAGAATTAGGGGAAATATATGGGAATGAGAGGGGGAATTGTTCATTGTGTAAACAGGAATTCTAGCTCTGACACAACTATTTACTTGGCACTACTCTGAATACAGCCACCTGCCTTCAGTCCTACTGATGCTTAACCTAAACAACACTCTCCAAATTCCTCTTGAATTTTACAATTAGTGATGACTTAGGCAAAGTTTGATGACAAGTAAGAAACGCATCTTGAGAAATCTTCCAAAACTTTTTTTTTTTAAAAAAAGAAAACTCATCCCTCAATTTTACCTCAGATGTTTTTCTACCTCCAAATTCAAACTTTAATTCCCCTAAATTGATATTCAGTGGCAGCTCTACCTAAATGCACAGCTCTTAAAATGACAGCAACCTTTTGAATACTTCTGCACTGAAGTTGCTTTGAGTTGTTGTAACAATTCATTCTGTTCTCCATCTTTGTCTCCATTGTTAACTCAACATGGGAGAAACTGCATAGGCTAGACATGGCGTGGGATTTATGGAATGCAGTCTCTGCATTAAAAGGTTTGTTTCTTCATAGTCAGCAATGGTTCTGCATCTCCTTCTTTTTCTTCCTTTAATGGTACAGTGACAAATGCACTTGAGATAAGAATAATGCACATAAGTAGGGGGGAAAGGGGTGAAATTTCAGTGGCTGGTTGGTACAAATGATAAGTAGACATTCTGAGGAGTGACTGTATATATATCAGATCTTGGCCAACTTGAAAAACAAGCCCATATCCAATTACTCAGTATAATGCTGAATCATGCTCTCCTTATGTAAATTCACAAAGTAAGTTACATTGACAGTAGCCAATGTTCTGTGGCGTATATCTATGAAACAAGATTGTAGTTCTAGGCAGACACTCAAGTTGGATTTTGGACTCCAATAAATTGCAGGAAGGTTTTTCAGGGGGAAATGGATGGGTTTGATCAGCGTTTTCCGAACTTGAGTTTCCAGCTGTTTTTGGACTAGAACTCCCATCATCTCTAGCTAGCAGGACCAGTGGTCATGGATGATGGGAAATGTAGCCCCAAACCAACTGGAGACCCAAGTTTGGAAAACCCTGAGTTGGATGACTCCTTGGTGTCAACCAAGGGGAACTTGTGGCCCTCTGGATGAAAGGGGCAAGAAATACATCAATTCTGAAGCTGGTGCCCTTATTTCCAATGCTTTGGTAGTAAAATCCATGCCCCCAACCTTGCTCTCTGCCTGGAGGGCTATGGATTCTCCATTTCTATGGATTCAGTGCAGCATTTTCCTGTCCTGGGAACGTATAATTACCCTGACCATCATGCTATCATTGCTAATGCCTGCAGTAGGATAGGAAGATTTGTTTCTATTCTTGCCCAAATGGATAGAGTCAGATTTTGTTAGTTTCTGTTTGTTGCCACTGTGCAGTTGCTTTGAGTCACAAGACTCTGTTTACATTCCAGAGATTCCATACTGTTGGAAGTCTCACGGGAGACGGGTGTGACGTTACTGGTTTCCTGTTCCTTTGTTTTTCAGTTGCTGTCTTTCACAGAGAAAGGATGATTTCTTTTCTGTCTGCGTAGTTAGAAATAAAACACTCTTTGTGATGTATTTCACTTCTGCTGCTTTGATTCTCTGCATAATTGGAACATGCTTGGAGCCTCATCAAAGGCTCAGGTCGTTAATTATCATCGGAGGCGATTCCAAAGGACTTGACTGGAGGAGGAGTAGCTTGGTCGTAGCGGAGGCTCCAACATTTTTCTCAGTAAAGTCTTGTGCATCATCAGCTTACACAAGAAGGGCTGCCACAAAATTTTCTTATACAATGATTTGACTGGCATTTAGAAGTCCCCATGTGATTAGGAAACCTCTTTGGGATTTTTACAAAATAATAATAATAATAATAATAATAATAATAATAATAATAATAATAATAATTTATTATTTATACCCCACCCATCTGGCTGGCCTTCGCCAGCCACTCTGGGCAGTCTCCAACAAAATATTAAAACACAGTAATCCATCAAACATTAAAAGCTTCCCTAAACAGGGCTGCCTTCAGATGTCTTCTAAAAGTCTGGTAGTTGTTGTTCTCTTTGACATCTGGCAGGAGGGCATTCCACAGGGCGGGTGCCACTTCCAAGAAGGCCCTCTGCCTGGTTCCCTGTAACTTGGCTTCTCACAGTGAGGGAACCGCCAGAAGGCCCTCGGCGCTAGACCTCAGTGTCTGGGTAGAACGATGGGGGTGGAGATGCTCCTTCAGGTATACTGGACCGAGGCCATTTAGGGCTTTAAAGGTCAGCACCAACACTTTGAATTGTGCTTGGAAATGTACTGGGAGCCAATGTAGGTCTTTCAAGACTGGTGTTATGTGGTCTCAGTGGCCGCTCTCGGTCACCAGTCTAGCTGCTGCATTATGGATTTGTTGTAGTTTCTGTCTCACCTTCAAAGGTAGCCCCACACAGAGCACATTGCAGTAGTCCAAGGGAGAGATAACCAGAGTATGCACCACTCTGGCGAGGCAGTACATGGGCAGATAGGGTCTCAGCCTGCATACCAGATAGAGCTGGTAAACAGCTGCCCTGGACACATAATTGACCTGCGGCTCAATGGACAGCTGCGAGTCCAAAATGACTCCCAGGCTGCACACCTGGTCCTTCAGGGGCACAGTTACCCCATTCAGGACCAGGGAGTCTTCCACACCTGCCCGCCTCCTGTCCCCCAAAACAGTACTTCTATCTTGTCAGGATTCAACCTCAATAAACCTGTGGAATTTTTCAGGGTGGAGGGCATGGACCCATACATCCTAGCAGTGATGTTGGTAGGAACATGCTTCTTTAAATGATCAAAGTAGCTGTGTTACTCTGGATGCTGCCAGAGGTTTTCATTCCTCTTCTTCTGACCTTATAACAATATATCACAACTATCTCTCTTCTTGTGTAATAATCATTGTCTCAACACAATCATAGGCTATGCAAGCTGTCAGCATGTAAAAAGATAAAGGAAAAGGACCCCAGTGGCTTCCAACCAACCACCCAGGATTTTCAAGGAACTGTTTCTGCTCGGTTACAATGAATGCAAAATTTGTCATTATTATCTCCCGGCAGGAAGATGTATATGTTCCAGGTAGTCCCTCCAAATGATTATTCAGGAACTGTGGCGGAGAGATCAGAAATCCGCATGCTTCATAGCTACCTCAAATCCATCCCATGGTACCATACTCACTCTGATTTCAAATTAGGTTCTAGAGGGAGGCATTAGGCTTCTTTTCTCCAGCACCTATGCAGCACTGCTTTCATATCCCCTCAAAAAACAATTTATTAAACAGATTGCAATGCCAAAGCTACTCATGCCCTGGGAAAATATATCTCATGATTCATTCAGAGGCATTTAACAGAGGACAGCTCTAAAAGTGCTATTTCCATTAAGGGCTCATTTGAATAGAACCCTTTGAACTGCACAACATCTGCATGCGACAATAAACAATGATGCAATTGTAATAATGATCCCCATTAATAAATATCAATAGGAAATAGCTAGGTTTGTTTGCAGCATCTGAATGGTGCATTTACGAGTAAGGGAGTACAATGGGTGATCAGGATGGGATGCTTGTTGCAAATAGTTTGTTAGTAATGATGATGGCCTTGAGCAATAACCAGAATTAAAACGGAGAGATTCACAGTTAAAAGCCCTGAAGGGGAAAATGAATTCTTTTATAATACTATTTAAAGAAACACCAAATGAAATGTCATGTGCCGGGGTATTAAACAAATGAGTGTATCCCTTTCTAAGCAAACTATATTTGCATGAAAGTGATATGAGTTAATGAAGTAGCTTCACAACATTTGAAAGGGTTATTTGTGTGTTTTCTTTAAATGGGTGAAAGCTACTGCTTATTCGAGGCAGAAATGATGAGAAAATGCTCTTTGAGAAGTTGTGCTGATGTAAGTCCAAGGAAAACCAGGAGAACGACAGAGGTATCAATTCTTTGAAATAAAACTTTCAAACTGGCACTTGAATGGAGCCTAGGGGCAGAGTTTCTGGACTGAGAGGTCAGAACCAACAGCAGGCCCAATGGGCAGAACCCAATGCTTTCTAGTGGGCCTGAGGGTATGTGGAGCCCAGAACAAGCTTCTTCTCATGTGGCAGGAATGGGGATCCCATGATCCTCCACATGATTCCAAACTACAACTTTCATAAAATTCATAATTTTGTTTACCATTGGTCATACTGCCTGGGAGTGATGCGAAACCCAACAACATGGGGAGAGCCACAGGTCCCCCACCTCTTGTTTTTTGAGCAATTGTCCTAAAAGGGGTTGAAGGGACCTTGGTCCCTAGGAGTTGTCTCCTATGATTAGTTATAATTGTTAAGGTAAAGGTAAAGGGACCCCTGACCATTAGGTTCAGTCGTTGCTAACTCTGGGGTTGCGGCGCTCATCTCGCTTTATTGGCTAAGGGAGCTGGCGTACAGCTTCCGGGTCATGTGGCCAGCATGACAAAGCCGTTTCTGGTGAACTAGAGCAGCACACGGAAACGCCGTTTACCTTCCCGCTGGAGTGGTACCTATTTATCTACTTGCACTTTGATGTGCTTTCAAACTGCTAGGTTGGCAGGAGCAGGGACCGAGCAATGGGAGCTCACCCCGTCGTAGGGATTTGAACCGCCGACCTTCTGATCGGCAAGTCCTAGGCTCTGTGGTTTAACCCACAGTGCCACCTGCGTCCAGTTATAATTGTTAGAAAAGGTAAAAAGGAAATGTCCCTGGTGTGGTTGGTACATATAGTTGTGTCAACTGTAATTCTGTGAAGTCTCTTACCAACATGCGGGAGTACAATTCTGCACCAGTAAAATATTCAACGAAAAGAAGAATGATTTATTTATTTAGTACGACATTACACCACATAGCTGGGCTCCAACACACTTTAAATCATGATTTAAAGAAGTGTCATCATCTGTTTTCGTTTTCTAAAAAAATCTGTACATATTTCATTTTTAAATAAAATGAGCAGTTTAAGTTTGGGGATCCTTTTAATTGTTGTGCTTTTCTTTAACATTCATTTGAGGAAAGTCCTGTCTTAGGCATCCATAAAAAAGGGAACAGGGAGATAGTAGGAGCTGAAATATTTTGGGGAGAATAAATTAAAGCGGGGAAAAATCCAAGCCTATTTTAATCTAGTTTACCAGGACAGAAGTCATAAAGTGCCCTCCAGTTCAGAATTTCTCCTCTTGCTGTAATATCTCTGGCTTTGCCCTCAAAGCCAGAAACTGCGCTTCTTCATTACTAGCGCTTCAGCAGAAATGGAAGGTCACCGACGGGGCATTATCAGAAATGCTTTCGTAGCACTAGTTAAATATGCACACCGGTTCCTCTGTGTAAGGGGAAGCGGGAAGACTGTTAAGTGTTAACTGCTATCACCTGCTTTTCATAGGCTTTTATAATGAACCACTCTTGTTTATGGGCATTTAGTGACACAGCATAATGATGATAAACCAAAACAGATGCCCACTGCTTCACTTTGCTGGGATTTACATCAGACACTTGCACACATTTTACAGGAATTGTTGGATCGGGATATTATCAGATAATTGCCAACTGCCTTGCAGATGTGTTGAGTAAAAGAAGTGGGTTTCTGGGATATCACAACAGGGAAGGGAAGGAGCTTTCTGGGTGAACGGCTGACCAGCTTCAAGGGCCTCCCCATCTGAGCTGCAGAACCCCCTCTTTACCTACCCATCCCTGCTGCAACTAGGCTTTAAAAAGTGTTCTATTGGCTCCAATAGAAGGGTTCTCTCGAGCCTAATTGTTGCAAGGAGGAGGGCCATTTTCCTGGGGAATCCAGCTGCATTCTCCAGGAAGATTGCCTCACTCCCTGCTGCAGTTAGACTTGGGGAAAAACTGGATGCTTTTTTAAAGTTTAATTGCTTGGGGGGTGTATATATATGTGTGTGTGTGTGTGTGTGTGTGTACATATGTGGGCAGGGGTGCCAACTTGAATAAAGTATTGAGGGACCCAGATATGCCCTGCCTTGATCAATCAATCACAAGATGTGGTGCACACACACCATTTGAATTGCAATGCTCATCAACTTGAGACTCCGGCCCCTTCAGATATTTTATTTGGGGGGGAGGAGTGACCCCAGCCCCTAGGAGGTGGCTCCTATTCATGTGCATGGATGTCGCCTACATGTGTTTATGCATTTGTTTATGTGGTTTGCCTTGAAGGTAGCCTCACCTGTTATGGCTTCTTCCAACATTGTCATGTGATCCCCAGATTGTTGGTCAGGAAAGACTGTAGCTCTCAGGCCAAATAAGGTTCCCTAGCCCTGTTGAAGTCTCTTCACTAGGCAAATTCAGAAAAGGGCACCATGCTGTTCACCCCTGGACAGTCTAGAGCACTGAAAGCTTTTGTGGATTGACAATCCCAATATAAATCATCAACCATGATGAACCTTACAATCTGCTGGGGAGGCCTTGATTGTGGTGGTGCCACTGGGAGCTGCTGCCTGTTTGGAGTTGACCCATGACAGGGCCTTTTCAGTGTTGATACCCAATTTGTGAAATGCCCTCCTTAGTGAGTTGTGTCTGTTCCTATCATTTCAAGAGAATTCATACATATCAAGGCATTTGGTGGCTGAGAAATAATGTACCTCACAACCCTGAGATTACCAGATGAAATAATATTTTTTTATTGAAAGTGTTTTTAGAATGTTTAGACTATTTTTGAATAGAAATCTAGAACACACAATGAGGTGTTTGCCCACCTTCTGCTCTACAAGATATTGGTATCTCTCTGAAAAGCTAACAAGTCTACAGAAGCTGATAGCCAACAGACCACAAACAAAGTCTAAACTTGGGGAGAAGTAATAATAATAATAAATATTTATACCCCACCCTCCCCAGCCAAGACTGGGCTCAGGGTGGCTATCACCAGGTATAAAAACAATTGATTGAAGTACAACTTAAAAACAAGATCAAAATACAACATTAAAATGCAGCCTCATTTCAGTAGGAACTCAAATCAAAAACTTTTTGGGGGATGAAAACGTCAAGTCTTCACCAAGGCCAGCTATCCAGACTGGTCCTACATGGGCCAGAAAAAAAGCCAGGGAAGTCCCCAAATAGGAGTAGAGGGAGGTTCGAAATCACTTGATCTCTCTATGTTTTAATATGACACATAATTTCCGGCAGCTGAATGTGTGAATTGAATCCACCAGAAGTTAATATGCTTGAGGAAAATATGACAAGTTTACCTGACAGCTTCAGAGTGCACACAAACAAAACCATGACTGCATGTTGCAGTTAGAAAGTGGTGGTCATAAAGTGCTGATATGTTTCAATCATTAAGCATTGTGAAGTACAGTGGTACCTCTAGTTACGTACTTAATTCATTCCAGAGGTCCGTTCTTAACCTGAAACTGTTATTAACTAGAGGCGTGTTTCGCTAATGGGGCCTCTTGCTGCCGCTGCGCCGCCAGCACATGATTTCCATTCTCATCCTGAGGCAAAGTTCTCAACCTGAGGTAACTCTTCCAGGTTAGTGGAGTTTGTAACCTGAAGCGTTTATAAGCTGAGGCGTTTGTAACTCGAGGTACCACTGTATATGCAAACTCCTCCGCCAGACTCAGCTTTAGGAATAGAGTGGTTTCTGACTCAGCTATAGGAATAGGGTGCAGATGTCCCATTCCCGATCTCCTAAACATGGTTAGGATATTGGAAGCACGCTGCAATATCATGCATTAATTCCCCTGGCCTTTAGAGAGATAACTCTGGTGTAGCATTACAGCTGAACCAATATTGAAGCTAACCATGATTAACTTTAAACTCTAACCATCACTAACCAAACCATTACTGGTACGGAGTCAACACGGTCAGCTTCAAAAAGGAAGGTGGCAGAACTGTATGTGAGAAGAATGTCGGGCATAGTAGATAGCAAGCCCCCAGGCACCCTACTTTAAAAAACAACAACCACACATACCATGGTAATATGATAAAAGAATATTAGTTTCTGATTTGTGCCTCCTATGAAATGGATCTTATTTGTGCAGCTATCTGTGTAAAAAAAATAAAAAAATGAAAGCTCATGTGATAGCCTCTGATTTGAGATAAGAAGGATAATCAGAAATGGCAGATGGTTGCTCCTGACTTTTCAAGTAAAGACTTGTGAATATTTTTAGCATGAGTTCACCAGGAGACTAGTTTATTCTGCCCTCCCTTCCTCTCATTTTCACCCTTCATATTCTCCTGCATTGGTGTTCTGTGAATGGTATTCCTTAATTGAGATTCAGAAAGGATGTCCTTGCTTCAGCACTGGGAAAATTCTGATTTTCTACTGTATTTTTATGTGTAATTTCATGCCATTTTCAGTAAATTATGCTGAAATAAATGGCTGCCTTTTAAAGCCGTTTTACATCTAACTCATTGACATTCACAGTTCCAGGTTTCCCACTTAATTGAAGCACTGGGTCTGAATTACCAATCTGTAAAAGATATGTTTGATGGTCACAGGTACATATGGAACATAAGTCTGAACATTAAAGTGCTGTTACAACAGCTTTCCTATGTAGCGCAGGGCAACAGTATGCTTTACACCGTGATCCTTGGAATGCAGAGGATAATTGTTACAAAGGCTAAAACGAAACACCATTTGAGATTTTGATTGCGAATGCAAGCTCATGTTGACTTTCAAGGGCATGATCTAATCCACTGATGGAGGAACGGTCCTGCTGAGGCCATTTTGCCCTGGTCATGCTATGAAAACAAACCTTTTCAGATCCAAAAGTGAAATGTGCCTCCACATTTAATTCACTTTGCTCTAGCCCTCACTTGTTTTCTTTTCAATGGCCAAATCTAATTCAGAAAAAGACATCTGTGAGAAGCTTGAGAAATCTTGGTCTAGAGCAGAGTTTCCCAAACTTGGGTCTCCAGCTGTTTGGGAACTACAGTTCCCATCATCCCTGACTGCTGATCTTGCTAGCTAGGGATGATGGGAGTTGCAGTCCAACAATAGTGGGAGAACCAAGTTTGGGAAAACAATGGTCTAGAGAATATTGAAGAAACAGCTTCTAATATATTACGAATATGTTTCCACCATGCATATCTTACAACTAGCCACTAGACATGATGGCTGTGCTGTACCTCCATAGTCGGATGCAATACTATTTCTGAATATCAGGTGCTAGAAGCTGCAGGAGGAGGAAGTGTGGAATATAAATAATAACATCATCATCATCATCATCATCATCATCATCATTTATAAAAGAAGAGCTTTTTGTAATTGTGAGGACTGGGGTAGGAGATATGGTTTCATGTGTTTCTTTAAAAGGGTATTATTTAACATTTTATGAAAAATATCTGCAAAGTTATCAGAGAAGCATATACAAAACAACATATTTTGGTTATAAAATACATGGTTTTCTTGAAACATTCATTCTGTTGTTGTCAGAGAAATGGCCTATAAATCAATAGTACATCCAATAAAAAAACCATTTTTTCAAAAAAACCCGAAATGGGTTCTTATAAAAACACTTATCCTATCTCTACAGTAGGGAAGAAATGGTTGAATAAGATGCTTTTTAAAAATAATAATTTAGGATTGTGCTATGCCTGCAATTAACTATTCCCTCAATATTAGAAGCAAGGACGGTTATAATTATATGGGAAGGATATGTGAAGCTATTTTGGGAAATACATTTTTCTCCCCATTCCCAAGGGGTTTATTTTCAAATCAATGTTACTGTCAGTTCATTGAAGCAACATCACAGAACCAGGTACATGAATATTGTCTGTGTAAGACTCCTTGCAACAAACTTTATTTAAAAAGTTTATTGTCCTCAACATCACATTTTGCAAATGTTTAATATATCTAAATTCTATGCAATACATACAAATTTGATCTACAATGCTCTACAGGGCTGCTTTCAGATGTTTTCTAAACATCTGTTTTCTAAACATGTTTTCTAAAGGTTGCATCTCCTGGACTCCAATACCCTCCATTATTTCTCCAATGAAAATAGGGACATCCTACCATACCTTCCAGGGACGTGGGTGGGACTGTGGGCTAAACCACAGAGCCTAGGACTTGCTGATCCGAAGGTCGGCGGTTCAAATCCCCAGGAATGCAATGGAGATGCTCCTGCCAACCTAGCCATTTGAAAGCATGTCAAAGTGCAAGTAGATAAACAGGTACCACTCCAGCGGGAAGGTAAACGTGCGCTGCTCTGGTTCGCCAGAAGTGGTTTAGTCATGCTGGCCACATGACCCGGAAGCTGTCTGCGGACAAACGCCGGCTCCCTCAGCCTATAGAGTGAGATGAGCACGCAACCCCAGAGTCGGTCACGACTAGACCTAATGGTCAGGGGTCCCTTTACCTTTTTACCATACCTTCCAACATTTCTCTGCGAGAAATAGGGGTGTCCTTAGGATCAAATCAGAAACCAGGACAGCATCTGTAAATCCGGAACTGTTCCTGGAAAATAGGGACACTTGAATTTAACTCCGAGTAGGCGTGCTAAGATATAGAAGACTGAATCAGATAAGTGCTGGAGATGCAATGAGGTTGAGGGAACATTCATTCATATGTGGTGGACCTGTAAAAGGGTAAAAGAGTATTGTGAAATAATCCAAAATGAATTGAAAAAAATATGTTTAAAAGTACTTTAAAAAAAAACAAACCCAAACCAACAACCCAGAGTCCTTTTTGTTGGGGTTAATTCAGACGGAAATTCCCAGGTGTCAAAAAAGGTTGGTTATGTATGCCACTACTGTGGCCCGTGTTTTGTTGGCCCAAAAATGGAAAACGAGCGAGGTCCCAGCCAAAGAAGAATGGCAACTCAAGTTGACAGAATATGTGCAGCTTGTAGACTTAACATATAGAATAAGAGAACAAGAAGAATATACGTTTAGAGAAAATTGGAAAATGTTTACTGAATATATGGGGGGAAATTGTGTACACTTGAAAACGTTGGCAGCATTAAGATAAATTCAGCAGTGTAAACAGGTTTTGATGCATGTAATAATGGAATACTGGATGGTTTAGTTTACGTAAAATATGCAGAGATTTATGATATGCAAAATGAACGAAGGAAAGAGAAGAAGGGAAAGTCAGTGATATTTTAAGAATGTTTAAATGGAGTATTCTAAATGGTAAAACAGAATATATACACACACACACACACACACACACACACACACAGTGGTACCTCAGGTTAAGTACTTAATTTGTTCCGGAGGTCCGTACTTAACCTGAAGCTGTTCTTAACTTGAAGCACCATTTTAGCTAATGGGGCTTCCTGCTGCTGCCGCGCCGCCGGAGCACGATTTCTGTTCTCATCCTGAAGCAAAGTTCGTAACCTGAAGCACTATTTCTGGGTTAGTGGAGTCTGTAACCTGAAGCATATGTAACCCGATGTACCACTCTGTGTGTTTGTGTGTGTGTGTGTGTGTGTGTGTGTGTATATATGAAATAAAAGATAATAGGGACACTTGGAGGGTCTGCAAAGGGGAAGTAACAGCTAGAAGGAGGGACTAGTCCAGGAGACGCTTGGGCTTGTCAGTGGGCCACACAACAATGCCAAATTCTGACATGAGCCAGATGAACTGGTGTATTGCTTTCCTCCCTGTTGAAAAAGTGGTTGTCATGGCTGTAGGGATTACATCAACACACTTTATCATATAAATATAAATATTCAAAGTAGGAAGCCTCCAAACCATCCCCCATGTGACCATTAACATTAATAAGCAACCCACCCCCCAGGAACTATCAAAAACCAACACCTTTCACATTTTGCATCATTTTGACGTCTGCTTTGCCAGATTTTTATCACGATCTTTTAGCATATCTTCACTTTCCTATAACTTTGCAAAGAAGCATTTAGGAAAATTAATCTTTTTCAAACTGCAGTCTAATCATTGATATGTACAGATGAATGCTCCGCTGAACTTCATTTCAATCCAGTGACAATTCAATCTCAATTGGATGATCCATCTAGGGAGTTAATTTGTATGGGATGAGGAATTAATGTGAATCATTAAACTCTGAAAGGGCTCCTACAAATATATCTTTGTCGGCCGTGCATCAGCCTTAATGAATTGTGCTCTCAGGCTTCCTTTGCATAGGCCGTAATATTTATCATTTCAGCTGCAGTGATTAAAATAAAGAAATGCATCTACGGACTATAATATGGCTGCAATTATGGGTTGGTGTAAAGCAGCACATGAGTATTTAAAATGAGATGGAGCGTCCCCTACCATCTTTCTTCTATCTTGAAGAAAGTACTTGGGTGTTAGCCAGTGACAGGTAGGATTCCAAGCAAAGGACCATATCATAAAATTTGGAGAAGGGCAACATACAAAGGATAACTCCATCCCAATCCTGGGGGTGCAAATTTGGTTAGTTTGCTTTAAGATCTGAATCCAGAAGAATTTCCCTCCACCACTATCTTAAACTGCCAAACAAAATTTTAAATACCTAATTTTTAAAGTTAAGGAATCAACAAGTCTGCACGCACAAGAGAATTCTACTTTCCCAGGAATAGAGATGTTTGGGGCTTGGGTGGGTTTGATGCGCTTAATTTATCTTGCTAATAACAGTAGCTAAAGCAAGATTGCATTTCACTCAAAGCGTTGGGAAGGATTTGAGTTCCCTTGAAACACAGTATGTTCACCCAGCCTAGACTCTCTGTAATTTTCTGAAGCAAATCTCCACTGCTGTTGTCTCCAGCGGTAGTTAATGGTGTTTGGTATCTCTGAGGGATCAGGCTGGTGTGACAGCATTTACACTAGGCCTGACAGGCAATCTAGTAATCTGTCGCTCACCATTTGTGTATCTCACACACTGATAGAGCTCCTGCTGATAAGTGTAAATTTTCCTAGGAAGGGAAATTCAAATATGACCAGTCACTTAAAAGGCTGAGTGTAAAATAAATAAATACCCAAACCAAAGGCCTTTCCTAATTCTGGGTGCATGTTCCCCTCTGCACTGAGAGCTGTACAAGATATTGCACCCAGCATATTTCTGTATTGGCACGTTAAACTGAAAAGCCATTTTGTGTAGATTAACATAATATATTTATTGTATATTCCTCAGTTGTTTCCTGCTAATTCTCCCAGTTGAAGAATACAAGACTGGCATTTCTGAAACAATCAGATCTGTTGTATTGTCTTCTGTGGCTTCGTCTCCAGTAAATACCGCTAAATGACACTTTTGTGAACTTGTGTATAGAGTACAGGCAGAGCCGTAGCTGGGCAATCTTGCACCCCTGGCAGAACTGTCCAGATTGTGCCCCCTATCCACGGACAAATTAGCTCTTCTTTCTGCCTCTCCTCCAACCCCATTCAATTCACCCTCTATTTAAAACCTTTTATTATGAGGCAATAATAAATATTTTTATTTATAGACAAATTTATGGACTTATTTTAAAGCTATTTTTGGGGGGCATCTGCACCCCTGGCGGGGGCCCAGCTCACCACTCTGGCCCCAAGTACAGGTTCAAGTGTACATCCTTAGGAAGTTCCCTTAACTTAGAAAGGGAGGACATGAAAACCAATAATCATCTTACACGGCCTCTGAATGAGCCCACTGGGCCATTGACTGGTGTTGGAGCCCCAGTTAATGCTCAGCCTATCACCTCTGCTCTGCAAGGTCTGTGTTAAAAAGAAGGTGGCAACCCTTCTGTGTAAGTTGGCCGCCATCATCACAAGGAAAGAAACCACACCCTTAACTACCTTGGTCTGTGCTAACTGGGTGGATTCAGCTTTATTTTAGTACAGAATTGTAATTTCTAAACAGGGCATTCATTGTATGAATGCTTGGCAGCATTAGTTGTCCATTGCACAGCCATTATAACCTAAAGGCTGTGCAACAATCCATTGTTGCTTGCACCATTGCTTTGTGTGGAGGGTTCTGGGACTTAGAAGAGCCCATAGGATCTGGTTGGTGTCCTATCTATTTCAGCATCCTGTTTTCACAGTGGCTGTGCTGGTCCCGAGGATTAACCATGCGGCAAGTTCTGAGTCCAGTCCGAGGTCGAGGGTGTGGTATGGAGGCTGTCTGTCAAAGCTGAAGCGGGGTCCAAGGCAGGGAGTCGGGTGAGGTCAGGAACTCTGGCAGAGAGCAGGACAGGGTGCAGGCAGGAACAGGCTACCAACAATGTTGCTCCCGCAACCTGCGACTGGGGCTGGGTGGCTTTTATCTGCCCCAAGGCATAGGGTGGCCCCGGTCCACAGGTGACTCGCCTCTCCTGGCCTGGAGGCGAGCACTCCTCCTGCGGGAACTTAGTTCCCTCCACATCTCTGCCCTGAGCCTCTGCAGCTCAGGAGAGGCTGGAGGGTTACTGGACCCAGAGGCAACCTCCTCTTCCCCTGATGGGGCTGAGAGTGGAGCACCTGCAGGCAATGGGTCCTCGATCACCTCAGGAGCCAGAGCAGATTCAGCTGGTGCCTGCACCTGAGGATCCAGCACAGGTAAGGACCCTTCAGGCTCAAGCCCCAGCCCCCGCTCAGCTGGTTCTGGAGGCAGGGAATCCTGTGCAGGCTGGGATTCCTCAGGTTCAGTCTCTGAGTCTGAGTCCCAGGCCATCACAGTGGCCAGCCAGATGCCTAGCAAAGCCAGAGTTTCATCTGGGTAGCCATAATCCTACTACTTGACATCTTTCCGCAGGGCCTGTAAGACAGAGCTGTTCCACCAGGCCTTTGGTCAGGGCGCAGCCTGACCCCCTCCTCTGGCAATCTGCACAGGGTCCTGTTTGCTGGTTGCCATCAATTTGTTTCTGATTGATTTTATGGTGAAAAGTTTTTAGAATGTTGGATTGTTTTTATTGTTGTTAGCCGCCCTGAGCCCAACTTTGGCTGGGGAGGGCGGGGTATAAATAAAATTTATTATTATTATTATTATTATTATTATTATTATTTATTATTATTATTACTACTGAGACAGCAAGTGGATCAGTAGGTCCTTGAGGCTGTATCTAAATACACAATGGGGATGAGCACACTAGCTCTGCCAACCACCCCCATCAACCACCACAAAAAGGAGGGACATGTCCATACCTGCAAATGTTAACTTGCAGAAAATAAAATTACGTTTAAAAAATCAAAGGTGCCCTACATGGAAATCACTGTATATATCTGCCTGCAAGTTAGCAGTCTCAATCTACTCTTTGCAGCCATGCCTGCAAATTGCATCCACTTCTACACACACACACACACACACAGAGAGAGAGAGAGAGAGAGAGAGAGAGAGAGAGATGTGGGGATTTCAGGATAATGGGGAATCTAAAAGAGTTTATTTTTAAATAAATGTAGTTTGATCCAGAATACTCAGTCAAATTGGAAACACACATCAAAGCTCGGAAGCAGATTGAGGTGCTTCCCAAAGCTACAAATACAAATTGAATCTTGTGACCAGTTCACATCCTCGATATTTACAGCCTATAGTTCTGCTCCCATTGCACCTCTGCACCAAGGTAAGTTTAAAAATAAAATCAATATTTAAAAAAATTATTTCACTCGTGCTGTATTAATCTTCTGCAAATAGTAGTTAAACAAATATGTCCTCTGCTTATTTTTATTTAGTATTTTGATGCCAAAATTATTCAAGTTCTGTGCCAGTCTCTACCCTCCCCCATGTAAGCTTGCTGATTAAAAATACAGTTTGAAATGTTGAGTACAATTTGTATATATTGAAGAAACATTTGTGCAAAAACAGCTTATACTACTGGGGGTAAAGAGCATGATTAAATCATGCTGTTAATACACTGTGAATAAAAGTTGTTAAATATTTATGATGACATAAGACTATTGGATTTATAATTATTTTAATATGAATATGTACCTACCCTAGATTTTCCTGAATGGCATAACTGCACATATTTCCACATATTCGCACAGAGCCTTTCTGCATGCAATGTATCATTTATGATGATCTGACAGAAATGTGAATATCTGAATGACATCTGAGTTTATGTCATGTCAAACTTTGTTTCTGTATTCTGACCTCTCTCAAGACCAATACTACCCAATAAAACCCTTCAAATCTCCTTTCTCTTGCAATTTCACGGCCATAAAAATTATATTTTCTGCCTACTCAGTTTCTTTAAAGATTTTTTTTTGCATATTACAATTCTAGTGAGGATTCTTCTGCTTGTGAAATCTACCAGGCAAGTAACAAATAGGTTTATGACATAAAAATGCCCAAGCTCAGGAGAGCTAGTTCTCAAGAATGTGCTTTTTTCCCCAAAGATGACAGTGCAATTTTAATCTCATTATTTCCCCTCTTTTAATCAAGTTGCACCCACAATGATACAGTGGCTTTTATGTGTTCTAGGAAATAAAGAACAAAACCAATGGGCAGCCATGTAGACATGGGCTTCCCCAAATTCTTTGCATTATTTGTAGGCAGTGCTTTTTTTCTTTCAAGAAAAAAAGGGGCTGGTATTCACCATAAAGTACCACACTTTTTAACAACAAAAAAAGAAGTGTCAGTACTGTATACTCTTGAATACCCCCTGAAAAAAAAGCACTGTATGTGATGTAAATTAGGGGGAGAATCAGTGCGATTTTTCTGGGAAAAGGTGCCAGAACTCACCACGAACATCTCCCTCGTTTTTTAGAATGGCACTGGCACCCACCTGAGAGGTGCCAGAACTCAGTTCCAGCTGGGGAACCCCCCCCCCCCCCGGAAGGAATATAGCATAATATTCTTGGGGTAGAGGTGGATTTCTCCAACACGTGTCCTCCTGAGAAATTTCACCTCACTTAGATTGCTATCCTATAAAAGTCTACTCCCATATCACGTTAGCCTAATAATAATAATAATAATAAATGTTATTTATATCCCGCCCTCCCCAGCTGAAGCCGGGCTCAGAGCGGCTAACAGTAAAACGATAAAACATTCTAAAATGATTTCATTATAAAATTAATTCCAATCAAATTAATGGCAACCATTGGGCTAGAAGTTCTGTGAGGATTGCCAAAGGAGGGAGTCAGGCTATGTCCTAGCCAAAGGCCTGGTGGAACAGCTCTGTCTTGCAGGCCCTGCGGAAAGATGTCAAGTCCCGCAGGGCCCTAGTCTCTTGTGACAGAGCGTTCCACCAGATCGAAGCCACAGCCAAAAAAGCCCTGGCTCTGGTTGAGGCCAGCCTAACCTCTCTGTGGCCTGGGACCTTCAAGATATTTTTGTTTGAAGACCATAAGTTCCTCTGTGGGACGTACCAGAGAGCAATCCTGTTGCTAATTCTTACTCTTGAATGAAGGAAGCAATGGCTTATGACAGAAGGAGAGGAAGCAGTAGGGTCCAAACCCATTGCTTCCTCCAACTTTATTGAAATAATATTAAACAACATTAATACTAGATCTGCAGTCACAACCAAAATTTACAGACAGCAAAATTGAGGAGGCTGGTTTGCTCGATATTCCCCGGGGAGAATTGAAGTTTTTCAACAATTCAATCCTCCAAAAGGATTTTTTTTTTCTTAAAGGATCCAGAAAATTATTTTCTGAAAATTTGGCTCCGCTTTGCTGTTCACACATAAATTACTAGGTAGTAAATGATGGGTCTTATTCTTTCCTCATAAAAATACGAAAGGCAAAAATATAATCTCCCTTACCGTCAATATGTATTTTTGGATTTTACTGGAACCTTGATTTCATAACAAGCAAATTACTGTAATCTCTTCTGGTTTTCTGCTAGGAGTCAGAAGCAGACCTGGAGGCTATTAAAAGAATTGTGTGTGTCTGTGAAGATAGATAAATGGTGATGGTCACACACCACTAAAATTTGATACCCAAGCCAAGATACTTTCTACAACACTTAAAATGGCCATATGCCAGGGTTACGATATTATATATCATAGACATCATTTCCCAATTGCTAGTGGAGGACCCTTGGGAATGCCATGTGAAGCTATCTACTGAAAGAATATACTTCCATCATTGTCACTATATAGGCAATAGATCTCAACAGAATGAGCCTAAAGGTCCAGATAGCTCAGTATTGGCTTTTTCCAGTGATTCGTAACTGGGGCCATATCCTTCTCAGATGTGATATACACATCTGGGACAATTGAAAGGCATTTGGAATTTGGGGCAGCCCCTTTGTGTGTCATGTAATGTCTCCTGACAGACAGCAGAGGAGGACTGACGCATATGAGGGATGGGGAACTTGTGGCATTCCAGCTGTTGCTGAACTACAAATTCCATCATCCTTGGCCAATGCTGGTTGGGGCTGATGGGTGTTGGAGTCTAACAACATCTGGTGAGCTACAATTTCCCCATCCCTGTACTTTTACCAGTCTCCCAGATTTCTCCCTTTAAAAAGTGGCACACAGCAAAGAAGACCCCCCACTGAAAGCAAATGAAAAGAAGGAATCGTATTATTCCACCCAGTTATAATGTGAGATGAGCTTCCAGAAAGAAAACAAAAGAGAGGGTGCTGTAATCATAACAACTGGAGCTACATTTTAAAACACACTTCTTTCTTGAGAACCTGTTTCTTCCTTATCATCAAGCAACAACTTGTGCACGCGGAAGCTGCTGTTGCCTTTCCCGTCATTGTTTTTTGTCAAGTGTGCCCTCAAGTATTGAAACTGATCTGCCTGGCAAGAAACAGAGGCACTTGAGCATCACATAGACTCGAAGCTCAAGCTGTCTACTAATATAAAACCCAACTTTAAAGCAGGGATAGGAAGGAAGCATCTGGCCTGGGAGCCAAAGGCATCCCTCCACACCTCTCTGTCTGGTCCTCAAGATTCTTCTCCAGGCCACACACCATCCTAAGTGACAAACCTGAACAGCTTTGTTTTGCACCCTACTTGAGAGGGGTTTTTGCCTAACTGCTATGGTTTTTTGAATTCTGACACTGGTCCTGTCTTGTCCAGATGCAAGATTGAGAGGAGTGTGTGTCAGTGTGAAGAATTCATATCTATTGCACCACCTGCTTTGGCACCCACCCACCACTTACAATGGTCCCTGGAAAGCTGCTCAGAAGCAAATAGGGTCCTTGAGTTGAAAGAAGGACCCTTGACTCTTTTATGCAAAGGTCTCATGGAATGTTATGTCTCAAATCTCTACTTTGTATTCAGCAGTGGATTTCTTGATACATTCTTTGGGTTGCAACTTGGCTATCTCATTATTGTATTTTTGTTCTCCACCCGCCCCACACCCTTCGAACTGGGCTTCAAGAACTACTTTAGCCAGGAGGGTGGAGAATACTACTGATTGCATTACCGATATCTCAAACTTATCTATTGCCTGCTTTCAGTTTTATCTTTTTACTTCGTCTTTTTGTACCGGCAAATGACTATAACAATAAAAAGTGAACTGAACCGGGGGTGGCTTTGGGAGAGAAGAGAGAAACAGCTAATGGTTGAAATAATACCATAGATGTTGTCTCCGCCATAAGGTCATGGCTGGCTGCTGCTGCATTCTGCAGAAGCGGAAAATTAATCCTATAGCCTAGATCCTGTAAAGGAAAAATGTGGGGGGAGGAATGTGCAGGGCACTGTAACTTTGTGGTCTGCATGTAAGTAATTTGTCTTGGTGTTAAGAAGGGGGATAATGGTTACTATTCATCATCATCTGCTGAATTCATACATGCCACAATAGCATATTGTAAAGGGTGAGGCACTCTTTCAATAAGCTGGTAGCACACGCACTATCTCCATGAAAAATGACTCTGCTTCATCAACACTAATAGAAATTTGGCTGATTCTCCTGCATTCACCTGAACTGTGATATATAAAAGGACCATAGAAACATTTGCACAAATATTTGGGAGTGTGCAGGTCAAATCTTCTCCCCACCCTTACCCAGCCTCCGAATATTCTGTTCAGTGGAGCTAGCAAGGCAGAGACAAAAATTCCAATGGCCAATCTCGTCCAAACACCTGCTCTTGCAGTGGCCCTCCAGATATCCATGGGAAGCCTGAAAGCACTACTGCAGCACAGCAGCACTCTCCCCACCAACTGGCAGTCAGAAACCTATTGCCTCCAACAGTGGGTGCAGATCATGGCTAGTAGTCATTAATACCCTTATCCTCTGTGAAAAATTGGAGCATACAACTTTAGACTGCAAGGTGGGAGCTCATGTTTGTAGACCAGCATGGTGTAGACCATGCTGGAGTAGATGGGCCAGTTGTCTGGCTCAGTATAAAGCAGCTTCCTTTGCCCCCTCCCACAGAGAGCACTCTATCATGTAAGGCCCCACCTGTAGACTGAAGTGGTACAGTCTAGACACAGAATCACCACCTGTCAAGTTCACTATGTGATAATGAACAGGTCAGAAGAATAGTTCCGTTCCAAAGTTCTTTGACCTTCGTATGATTCTGTAGACAGATAGAAGCCCTCTTTGTGCACTCAGGACAACACATGTGGGCCATGAGTGTGTTCCCATGTGTATCAAGCATGTATGTTCCACCATCAATCTTCACATGTTTAGTAGAAAGGTCTGAGGGGCACGGGGTTCTAAATGCATTCAATGGAATGTGCTAAGAACCCTCATTTCAGTCATGAACCCAGAGGATGATGTTCATTTAAAATAATAATAAAAATGCCTCCTTAAACCAGGTCAGGCTCTTGGTTCATCCAGACGTGGGTCATCTGGTGGGATGGGGTGGAGTTATAATGATAGCCTCGCAGCAGAGACAGAACTACCAAAGGTGGAGAGGTGAGACCAGGGCTACACAGGAGCACAGGTGGGTTACTGCTGATACACCTGCAGTCCTGGCCTTCCCACGACAGAAATTCTTCTGACAGAGGCTATTGCTGCAGGTCCATCCTACCAGGTGAGTTGCTTCTGTGTCCGTTTGGCTTGGCTGGTAAAAGGTAAAGGTAATATTTTTCAAGGACAGAAAGAAACATTATGGACAGAATAATTGCTACACAAAGGAAGAACAAGGATATAGTTTGAATGCTTCACCTGTAGATTTACAAATCATTTAATGTGTCAATACGAATGGAAGTTGTTAATATTGCAGTTGTTGTATAAGGGATTTTGACTAGAGTGTAATTGAAATTAATAATATTTTGGAATACAGAAATAAAGTAAATAATCAAACCATCAATTCTAGCATGTGGGGGCCACCTAAATTATATAATTTGGCAACTGAATGATTGGTATTAGTAATTGTATCATAATTTGGCATTGTTATAATGAGGCTATTATTAGGTTATTGTAATTGAAAACTAATAAAAATTATTATTAAAAAAATGCACACAACAAAAACACATTCTTCAAGGTCTCAGGCAAAGGTCTTTTCCATTGCTCCTTGCCTGATCCTTTCAGGCAGAGATACCAGGAACTGAACATGGGGCTACTGAACATTTGCTACTGAGCAATAGGGGCTCCCTTAAATGGAACAATGGAGTGGAATTTCATGTACTGGTTCAAATTCAGGAGCAAGGCCAGGTACTGTGTAACTTCAAAAGCTGGAGAGAATTTGAAATCTTGGAAGCACCCCAAAGTTATATGTAGTGGGGGAGGACAGGGAGTGAGACAAAGAGAATAATTTCCACCCACTCCCCCCCCCCAAGACCAGCCCCTGCACAGGCCCATGGGTTCTGTTAAGTAAGGTAACTAATTACATCATTGTTTTATGACCTCTTGAAATGGCAGCCGAAAGATCAGGAGAATGTGTTAATTATAATTAGATGTTCAGGCTGAAGAAGGTCATAGTACTGAGAATGGTATATAGTTCAGAAAAGAAGCCCAAATCTCACACATGAATGTAAATATTTTATCATGGTGCAGGCATTAATCTCCAGATAGCTGTGCTGATGCTCTAGATTTCCCCTTTTTATTGTACTTGTAGAATTTTACTGTCTTAACTGCACATAATCATTACTCAGATTAATGTAGAAATCTTCTCAAACTGTTGATAACTTCCCCATGTATCAAAAAGATAATTTTACTATGAAGGGCATTTTTTAAAAATGCTGTTGCAGTCTCGTTCTGTAACAGGGAAGAATCTTGAGCATGCAGTTTTGTTTCTGATGCACCCTTCCTTTAGCTGCTTTCATCTTACTGCAACAATATTAAGAATTCTGTGTGACTAGTTGTGCCAAAAGGTGAGTGAAGATGCATGTTCAAATACAGCTTGAAATGGAATGTCAGAACACAAAACTGGGATTCAATATGACTTTAACAGAACTGGGCACAAACTAACAAATTGAATTTCAGTATGGACCAACCAGCTGCACAAATATAGGATGAGGGACATCTGGCTTGCCACAAACTCAACATAAGTCAACAGTGTGATACAGCAGCAGCCCAAAAGCTAATGCTATTCTAGGCTGCATCAACAGAAATATAGTGTTCTGATCAAGGGAAGTAATAGTACCTCTCTATTCTGCCTTGGTCAGACCAGCCTTGGAGTACTGGACATCACAATTTAAGAAGGATGTTGACAAGCTGGAATGTGTGCAGAGGAAGGAGATCATGTGGCCAACTTTTTTTAAAAAGCTGATAACTGCATGGAGTTCACAGAAATATCTTTTGAGTGAGTGGGGTTCTATTTCTCTTGTATTTTTTTATTTTGTCTGTATTTTTAAGATGTGTCATTTGCGTAAGCTGCTTTGAAACAGACAATTTGAAATAAATACGTAACAGTGCAATTCTATCCTCCATCACCTGGGAGCAAACCCCACTGAATTCAGTATGATTTACTTTTGAGAGACACTTGGGATTGTGCTGTCAAATGCTGTCCTGATTCACAGGTTTTTGATTAGAGCTTCCCAAACCAACTCACAATGCAATCCTATGGGAAGCAAGCCCCATTAAGCTCTGTGGGACTTCCTCCCATGAAAGTGTAACAGGATTGCAGCCTGCGGCCCATTTGAGTTGAGATGAAAGCCTCGCAGAAGAAGCACGTGCAAACGCAACAGGAAATTAGGTCTCCCTCAGACCATTACCAACCAGCTACAACTTCCTCTAAAAGCTGTTGCTTACTTGAAGCCTTTGAAGAAGGATTACAGGGGTTACTACTGAACCAAGGGCTGGCTGAGAAGCTATGAAAGCTAAATGGCTTAATGCGATGTGAAGATGACACTGTGGTATTAGAACAAAATCTCCTGTCTTTTTTTGGGGGGAGGGATCAGCAGTCCAGGCCGGTGAAACCTTTTCCCTCCCTCTCAGGCTTTTATTCTGGTAACAGCTACAAGAGAGATGAACAGGAGGAGGAGGAGGGAGAGAACAAAAATATCACCTGCCTTTTACAGAAACAGCATCAAGAGAGAGACAGAGGAAACATCTTGCCCGGAAGAACTTTGCACTGAAAGTTCAAAACTCTAACTGAATCTATTTCAGACAGCTTCAAAGTACAATAAAAAGGAAACCAGGCTGGGTTCTTTGCCTTGTAGGAGCACAGGACAGGAATCAGCATGAGAGTCATGCTGAAGAACTTAAACAGTAGTAAGTAGAAAATCATCCAGTGTTCTCCTTCCGGGAATCTGTGTTTGAACATTTTATGATCTGGTTGTGTGTCTATTCAAACCTGGGAAGCGGGTGGCGCTGTGATCTAAATCACTGAGCCTCTTGGGCTTGCTGATCACAAGGTCAGCAGTTCGAATCCATGTGATGGGCTGAGCTCCCGTTGCTTCATCCCAGCTCCTGCCAACCTAGCAGGTCGAAAGCAGGCCAGTGGAAATAGATAAATATGTACCACTGCGCCGGAAAGGCAAACTGCATTTCCGTATGCTCTGGTTTCCGTCATGGTGTTCTGATACCTGGTGTAAACTACCATGGCTTCCTGATTCCTTAGAGTAATGCCATCCTCATTGCTCAGAGCAAAGGCAAAATAAACACATCATCTCAAGGCATGCACACAATTCCAGCTGAACCCAGCTTCCAAGTCAAATCATAAGAAAAACAAGATTTCCAATGGTGCGCTGGTAGGGAGAGGATAAAGTAGAAACATTTTGTGGACAGGCCCAAATCAAACCAACCAAATTTGGATAGCACTGTCCTGAAATTGTTCCACTGAAGTAAGCAGGGAGTACATAACAGTATTATTTGCTACTGTTGATGAGTGTTTGTTGCAGCAGAGTGCTCAAAACAGTATTTTGAGCATACATCATCAGTTGCATATTTTTAGTTATTGCAGTTTGGAACTTTCCTCAATAAGCAATTAGTAGTTGCTTTTGGATGTTACTATTTAAGCCAAAATGTATTGCTCATCTGAGTGTCCCAACAAGACAATTTTCCATCGAAAGCGGGGGGGGGGGGGGGGCAGGGATGCCACCAGGGCAAGACTTTGAAGCAGATGTCTGGAGCCCACTGGATAGAATGAGTGTTGTGTCTTTCAAGTGCAGCTGTGCTGGATTACCATATTGTTACAAAACTTGTGTGCCATCCACACTTTCTGCAAGATTCCTGGGGGTTCCAGGCACTCACCCAAGGTGTGTGTTCCTTTGGAGAATTGAGACACAGCTGAGACTGCCGTAGCTTTGAAAAATATGGTTTATTTAACCTATTTACACCTTGTGTCTGCATGAATGGAGTCCAGATCTTACAGCATGGTCATTTCAAGAGGGATTTGTCCCCCACAGCAGTGCAGCCAGCTTTCAGCCACCTGCCCAAGATGGATCCCTGTATTTTTCTCTCCCCTCCCCCCCAAAGAACACCTTGCTAAAAGCTCTCTTTTCCTGTCACTTCACACCCAGTTACCCTGGCAACCTCCCAACTTTCCAGTCTCTGTTCACACCTCAGGGCAAGGGAAAGAGGGTTCTCTTGCATTGCCAATGGCTCTCAATGGCCCTGTATTGTTTATTAACGGTCCTAGCCTGGCCAGGTCATTTTGCATAGGCTAGCCCAAGAAGTCCTTGGTAAATGATCAAAATCCCACCATTTATTAATTTCTAGTGTCTAGGCAGATCCCTCCATCTCCAAAATCTATAACAATATTTTGAAGTAAGTGAAGGAACAATGTTGCCATCTAAAGAAGGGGTCCTAAAGAAGCAGGAAGTTGTGGGACTAAAATTGCATATTGTACCGCTGGGGGAGACCCATGCTGCAACATTAGGTCTGTGCTTTTGAACAGAGACAATGGACTCCACCCTACACAACATGTATGGGGTTTCCCTCATGCAAGTGGACTTCCCCTTCCCAAGCACCCTCAAAATCTGCTCCATGGAGTTCTAAAACCCTGCAGGTGAGAGGAGGGATGGGAAGCATTCAACTGTGCAAGCAGAACTCTGCTGTGCTAGCAAAACAGCAGTGTTGGATATGACCCAATGATAATGCAGCCAGGTTTCTGTTTTTAATGAGAAATACTATACAATAGCCAGGTTTCTGCTTTCGAATGGGGAACAAGATGTAATTAAGATAATATGCATGCAATGCGAAACAACAATGCACACTGATAATTTTGGAATTGTGATCACCATAACAAAACAGTGTTTATGTTTATAGACACACTTTCGCACATCTCCAGTGCCTCCTTAACAAGCATTGATTTGACTACATGCTTAACTTCTACGCAATCTCTGAGACAAATCAGGCCTAGGCGAATCATTGCTTGTCCCTGGTTTGGGATCCTGTTTTGAGGACTAATGATCATATGTTCAAACCAAAGTTTGCCATATTCAGACAAATGTTGGTTTGCCACAAAGGCACATGTGAAACAAGGAGGGGGTGAAAGAGAAAGCAGGCACACATCAAATGATTGACATTGTCCCATCTTTAAAAGACAAACCATGGTTTAGAGTTAAATCTGAATTGAACCACTGACCAGTTCATTCATAATTATCTTTGCTTAACCTTCACTTCAGGAACAAGGTGCAGTCATACCTCATGTTACGTTTCTTCAGGTTGCGCGTTTTCAGGTTGTGTCCCGTGGCAACCCGGAAGTACCAGAAACGGTTACTTCCAGGTTTTGCCGCTTGTGCATGCGCAGAAGCGATGAATCGCAACCTGCATGTGCGCAGACGCAGGTTGCATTCTTTTCAGGTTGTGAATGGGGCTCCGGAACAGATCCCATTCACAACCAGAGGTACCACTGTATATGCCAACACAGTCTTTCTCTCCAAACACGTCAACATCACTGATGGATTTTGGGGAGTTTTTTTGGTTCTGTTTCTTAAACCATTTTCCTGTGGCATCTGACCTTGGAAACTATGACTCCATGAGGCCCTCCCAGTGGCCATGTGTCCTGGTTTGGAGAGAGTCTTCAACCATAGCTTCCTATTCGAGATGTCACAAGACTTTGATGCAACTAAGATAGCTTTGCTGAAGCTGGGCGTGAGAGAAGATGGAAGGGGAAGGTGAGAAAATAATGTGCTGGCACACATAGCTCATTCCTGAGCTGATCAACCCTTGTTTACTGGGCCAGGATATTTGAAGGACCACCATGCTCATTGTTGGGGCGCACATACTTTCACTCAATGGCTCTATGTGTAGCAAAGTGGTAGGCAATTTGGCTGGTTTTTAGGGATGCCTGAATCCATTTACCACAGTGTTGTGATCTTTATATGGTGTGTTTTCAAGACAGTTAAATGTCGAGGGCTCTTTCTGAAAGCAGATTGTAAACATTAATAAGGAGAGCACCATTGCACATAATAACCAACAAATTAAATTCTGTTTCTTGCAGCCACATTAAAAGCCCACAGTAAATAATTGTCTTTCAAAGAAAAAAAAATATTGGAGCTTTGTGTTCTGTTGAAATTGTTCATGCCACTGATCAGGACTCCTAATGCAGCACTGATATTTACCAGACCATAGCAAAATCTGTCTTGTGTCTTGTTTAATGTCAGTTTATTAAAGTGTTATTAATGGGATTTTGGAAATTCAAAATATGTGCCATCCCCATTATATGATTCCAGGAATTTAAAAGTATTTTACAATTTCTCACTATAATTTCCCTTGGCATCACAGCTACTAGAAAATCAGTGTGACGTGCATTTTCTCTCTCTTAGTGTTCATGCACAGATTCAGCAGGTCTATCCATTATTTGGTGTGGTATGAGAGCAACTATTAGGCCTGTCACAAAAATGCTTAGTATGGAGCAGTATTTATGTTTGTCCATGGGTGGCACTGTGGGTTAAACCACAGAGCCTAGGGCTTGCTGATCAAAAGGTCGGCGGTTCGAATCCCCGCGACGGGGTGAGCTCCTGTTGCTCGGTCCCTGCTCCTGCCAACGTAGCAGTTCAAAAGCACGTCAAAGTGCAAGTAGATAAATAGGTACCACTCTGGCAGGAAGGTAAGCAGCGTTTCTGTGTGTTGCTCTGGTTCGTCAGAAGCGGCTTAGTCATGCTGGCCACATGACCTGGAAGCTGTACGCTGGCTCCCTCGGCCAATAAAGCGAGATGAGTGCCACAACCCCAGAGTCGGTCATGACTGGACCTAATGGTCAGGGGTCCCTTTACATTTACCAATGGCCATGAAAGACCAACTTCTTTGAAGCATCTGCAACAACAAAAAGGGCCGGATGACTTGTAGGTAAGACCTGCTCAAATTCACATGTATACGGTAGTCCTCCAGCCTACACCCAATTAGAACATGTGCCAATCAAAAACTGATGTAGAATTGCATGTGAACTAGACTCTTTTGCTAAATGTTTTGTAGGACAGGTGATTTTGGGGCAAGAGAGGCAGAGGAGCAAAAGAAAGGTGAGATGGATAGCTACTTAAAACATAGTCTTCTTAGCAGTGACAACAAAATGACGGAACTCCTTTTCTAGTGGTAATTAGATCCCCAGGTGCTTCTGTCAGTTTCACTTCTGTGATTCTAGGGCTTTATGGTTGCTATTGGTTTAAAAATTGTATTGTTTTCTTAAGCGGCCCCTCTGTGTCCCTGTTTTCCGGGGATAGTCCCATATTTACAGAAGCCGTCCCAGTTTCTGATTTGATCCCAGAATGTCCTGCTTTTCCTCAGGATGTCCCTATTTTCATTGCAGAAATGTTGGAGGGTATTAAGTTATGTGACCCCTGAGCCAAACTTTTAAAAGACATTTGAAGTACCTATAGGGAGTTTTAAAATGTTTAATGTTTTATTATGCTTTTATATGTCTGAAGCCACCCAGAGTGGCTGGAGCAACCCAGTCAGATGGGAGGGGTTTATTATTATTATTATTATTATTATTATTATTATTATTATTGAATAGGATGTCCCTATTTTCATCAGAGAAGTGTTGAAGGGTATGCCTCAGTAGCTGGGAATATTTAACTCAAAAGTTTAAGTACAAATATTGGAATGAATGAATTCATTAAACCAGAGAGCGGAGGGTTTTTCAGCCCAAGGGTCAAACTCAGTCTCAAGGAAACTTCTGGTAGCCCCACGGCAATGGTATCAGAAGCAAAAGTCTCTGAACATTGTACAACTTTGTTCCATTCCAGTTGTGCAGAAGTCAGAGATTCCTACATCCACTCAGCATCATCTATCGAGGCAGCCAAGATAAGGGGCTCATTCCAGCCAGGCAAAAGCAGTCAAGGAAGGTGCAGAGCAAGGCTGTTTTGGGCTGTGGCCTGGGGAAATATCCTGAGAGCTGGCTATAGGGACCTAGAAGTCTGCATTTGAAGGCCACCGGATCTAATACTCACAACTCATGCATTAAAAACATCAAGGCTGAGATTCAAAATCAAGAGAGACTCAAAATCAAGAAGACCAAGAGTTGCCATTCATAATGTCAATATTTCAGAGACTGGATTGCAGTTCCTTATTTTTCTCTCTAAGACTCCAGTTCTTATCTGTCTCTTTTGTTGGCAATAGATTCTGAACCTGCATTACTGTGACTAATGAACATAGATTGAGTTATCCGCTCTCTACTCACCTATCTGTGAAGAGGCACATCTACCAAGAGTAACAATTGAAAAACATTTACCATTGTGATTTGATATTCTTTCAGGACAGAACGTGCTTTTCTTTCCCTGCCACATTTAAATAACAGTTTCCCATTGCTTAAAAGTGTGTTTCCTTCAGCTTGTTGAATTCAGTTTAATGTTCTCTCTCGTTCCCAGTGACAGTACTGAAGATTTTCTTTCTTTTCAGAAGAAAAGGTTTGGCAGCATTTCTTTTCTTAAAAAAATGGTCTTTAAAGCCATCTGCATTGAAATCAGTTCTACATACGGGAAATTTAATCTGCCAGCACATTATCCGTTTCCTTTAAACAATGCCAATGATAGCCTCCCCCCCCCCCGTCCCCCGCTTTGGGAGCTATTTCATTCATTGTCATTGTCTTTGTAAAAGTGACTTCCGTTCTTAAGGGCTCATTTTCAATTAAGTCTTCAAACTTTTGTGAAGGCAAACACACTTTTTGTTTAAAAGTTTCAATATAATGGAGGGAGACTTTCTTTGTTATCCAACATATACTTGCTTCCAATTCATGATCTTTCGGTGATGAATTATTTTAGTGAAAATGCTGGAAAAAGCAGTCTTTCTCAATTAACCTGACAATTCACTTTTCAGAATTGAAAAACTACTTTTGGGTTATTTGACATTTCTCTGCCATGGAAGAGCATTCAGACCTGCCTTGCTAGATAAGGCTAAGAAGTCCTTCCAGTTTAGCAGAATTTGGTCCATTACAAGTCAGATGCCTCTAGGGGAGAATCTAAAGGTAAAGGGACCCCTGACCATTAGGTCCAGTCATGGACGACTCTGGGGTTGTGGCGCTCATCTCGCTTTACTGGCCAAGGAAGCCAGTGTTTGTCTGCAGACAGCTTCCGGGTCATGTGGCCAGCAGGACTAAGCTGCTTCTGGTGAACCACGGGAATACCATTTACCTTCCCGCTCGAGCGGTACCTATTTATCTACTTACACTTGACGTGCTTTCGAACTGCTAGGTGGGCAGGAGCTGGGACCAAACAATGGGAGCTCACCCCGTCGTGGGGATTCGAACCGCCGACCTTCTGATCGGCAAGCCCTAGGCTCTGTGGTTTAGACCATAGTGCCACCCACATCCCCAGGGTAGAATCTACACACATATAAAGAATGCTGTGAAAATGCTTTTTTTAAAAAAAAAAAATTGAAAAATATATTAATTCGCCATAGCTCACTGTCACCGGCTAGTGTCACATTTGTATATTACACTTTACAATGCACTTAAAACATTTTATTTCCAGCAGTATAACTGAGTCCTAGAGGACTCTACAAGTGGGAAAGAAAGTGGCTGGCACTCCTGATTGTTGTCTATACCTGGAAGTTTCAGTTAGCTAGCATTGCTCTTAGTAGTTAACAGTCTTCTTCTTCATCATCATCATCATCATCATCAGTAGCAGAGGCCCAGCAAAATAATTCAGCAGGCAATGATTATTTCCAGTCCAGAGCTAACAGTGTTTGTACATCTGTAGCATGACCCAGAATTTCATCCAGGTCACCCCTGTGTCAGTGCTTGTCCTGCACAGGTCTGTCTTAAGTATATCTGGTGCCGTGGTGGAAAGATCCCTCTGGCACACCCCTCCCCCCATTTCCCAGAGTTTCCGACCTGTTTATGGCTCTGCCGGCAGCTTTGTGAGGCTGGAGGAGGCAGGCAGCAGTTGGAGGGCAGCTCCTCTGGCAGGGAAGAGGCGGAGGCTCTGGAGGCGGTGCTGCTTCCGCGAGGCGGGCAAGGGTGGCGATGCTAGGAGGCACTGTCTCCTGCCTCCACCTCTTCCCTGGCGCCCTCCAGAACTTGGTGCCCCGGTGCCCTGTGCCACTTGCTTCTATGGGCAAGACGCCCCTCGTTCTGCATATGACCAGGGCTGGCTACATCTTTTTGAGGTTTGCCTTTTGTTTTGCCTTCTTTTCAGATGGCCAGTGGTAACTGGAAATTGACCTGAATGCCAACGTCTCTCACATGGTATGTTGTTGTTTAGTCGTTCAGTCGTGTCCGACTCTTCGTGACCCCATGGACCAGAGCACGCCTGGCACTTCTGTCTTCCACTGCCACCCACAGTTTGGTCAGATTCATGTTTGTAGCTTCGAGAACACTGTCTAACCATCTCGTCCTTTGTCGTCCCCTTCTCCTTGTGCCCTCCATCTTTCCCAACATCAGGGTCTTTTCCAGTGAGTCTTCTCTTCTCATAAGGTGGCCAAAGTATTGGAGCCTCAGCTTCACGATCTGTCCTTCCAGTGAGCACTCAGGGCTGATTTCCTTAAGAATGGATGCGTTTGATCTTCTTGCAGTCCATGGGACTCTCAAGATTTTCCTTCAGCACCATAATTCAAAAGCGTCAATTCTTCGGCGATCAGCCTTCTTTATGGTCCAGCTTACTTCCATACATCACTACTGGGAAAACCATAGCTTTTACTATACGGACCTTTGTTGGCAAGGTGATGTCTCTACTTTTTAAAATGCTGTCTAGGTTTGTCATTGCTTTCCTCCCAAGAAGCAGGCGTCTCTTAATTTCGTGGCTGCTGTCACCATCTGCAGTGATCATGGAGCCCAAGAAAGTAAAATCTCTCACTGCCTCCATTTCCTCCCCTTCTATTTGCCAGGAGGTGATTGGACCAGTGGCCATGATCTTCGTTTTTTTGATGTTGAGCTTCAGACCATATTTTGCACTCTCCTCTTTCACCCTCAATAAAAGGTTTTTTAATTCCTCCTCACTTTCTGCCATCAAGGTTGTGTCATCTGCATATCAGAGGTTGTTTGTATTTCTTCCAGCAATCTTAATTCCGGCTTGGGATTCATCCAGTCCAGCCTTTCTCATGATGAATTCTGCATATAAGTTAAATAAGCAGGGAGACAAAATACAGCCTTGTCATACTCCTTTCCCAATTTTGAACCAATCAGTTGTTCCATATCCAGTTCTAACTGTAGCTTCTTGTCCCACATAGAGATTTCTCAGGAGACAGATGAGGTGATCAGGCATGGTATGCCTGAACATGGTATAGCACCTGAAATTCAAATGCAGCTTCATTATATTAGCCTGCAAGCACTGGCTCCATTTCATACCCCTCATTCAAGCTATAAAGCCTGTTGGAATTTGGAATGCGCATAAATGCCAGTTATTAACATGAGGGAGCAATGAGGAACCTCCTTAGCAACTTCCATGACAGTGGTCTTCCCTCTAGACCGGTTGTTATTACTAGTGTGATCCATCACACCGTTTTCTGAAAGAGTTTCTAATTCCAAGCTCTCCCCACAAACCCTCTCACGTTTAGCTGTTTAAAACTGAATGTTCAACAAGAAGGCACCTTTCCCTTTCTGGTTAAGATCGCAAGCCAACAGGCGGAGCCAGCACAACCATTAGGCAAGGTGAGGCCACGACCTCAGGCAGCAGAAGCCCCTGAGGCAGCGCCCTGTCTGCTCTGCTAGTCACCACTGTTTTCAAGTAAGATCATTCTGATTTCAGATTCAAGATCATTCTGAATCCAGATTCAAATCAGTCATGATGCATGTTAGGGGAGTTTGGGCCAATCACTGTCTCTCAGTCTGATCTACATTTTAGGGTTGTTATGATGGCACTGTGATCTAAACCACAGAGCCTAGGACTTGCCGATCAGAAGGTTGACGGTTCGAATCCCTGCAATGGGGTGAGCTCCCGTGGCTCTGTCCCTGCTCCTGCCCACCTAGCAGTTCGAAAGCACATCAAAGTGCAAGTAGATATATAGGTATCGCTTCAGTAGGAAGGTAAACGGCGTTTCTGTGCACTGCTCTGGTTCGCCAGAAGCGGCTTACTCATGCTGGCCACATGACCCAGAAGCTGTACGCCGGCTCCCTTGGCCAGTAAAGCAAGACGAGTGCCACAACCTCAGAGTCATCCGCGACTGGACCTAATGGTCAGGAGTCCCTTTACCTTTACCTTTATGATGGTGCAGAAAGTACTATGCATATCACCTTAGGCTGTTACTATATGTACAACAGCTGCAAGCAACAATATGTATAAACAAGACATACATTCCAAAAGTATACACAAGCATATGTAGACCTGGACAGAAAAATCTGCTTCACAGTGCTGTTACATGCTTTGCTGTGCAATTATTAGCAGGAAATAGCAAGGTGGACATGTGTTTTCGATCTGATGTGGAGTAATGTGTATTGTAGACCTGCAAGCCGAGGAAAGGAGAAAATGCCCCACAACATAATAATAAAAGGTTAAAGTGAACTAAATAGAATGTCAATGGCAAACGCCGTTAACCACCAAGAAAATCAATATTGTAATTTAACTCTTTTAAATTGATTTTATATGCAATCCCTTTGAGCAGGTGTTTATCTGGGCTGAAGGCATTGATTTCTGAGAAGAAAGTCGTCGTTGGCAGCAAGTCGGGTGATTTGCTTCTTGATCTTCCCACTGAAAGTTGCAGATTATTAAGGATGAAATTTTACACATTTGAGCCTGTGTGTGAAAGTAGAAGTGACACTTTCATTGCGACATGAACAATTTAAAAGTCTATAAATGAGCAGAACCTTGCTTTCATAAGGGTTTTCTTTTTACTGTCCACGATGATCTGCAAAGAGTGGAGCTTCTGGGAGGGTTTGACATAAACGCTATTGAATACAGAATTAAACCCTGAACTAAATAAAGTCCACATGGGCATTTTTCATTACTTAATTCTCTCTTGCCAATACACAGCTCACAACTGATTGGAAGGAACAACCGGAATCTCCATTAGGGTAGCTGCAATTGCCTGTGGTTATTTTAGAAAATGTCTAAAGAATCACTATGTAGCCAACTTAGCCATGACACGAAAGTGGCAGACGCCATGATATATGGTAGTATATTAGACAGCTTTGTGGGCAACACCGAAGATATCTAAATGAGATGGGAAACTGACATAGGGATTTCAATAAGTGAAAAAGTATGGACATCTATATGGCGCAATCCATCTTCAAAGACCATTTCAGCTGTCTCCAGGAAATTTCCCTTATAATAATCAAAGGCATCTCCGAAAAAGATATCTTTGACATGATTTGATCTCCTTTTTTCTTTTTTATTGAAAAAGAGCAAGATATAGATATACTTTATAAGTTTTACATATTATATTCAACATATTAATCATATAAAAGAAAATACAATAAAACACCCCCCACCCCCACCCCTTGGCTTCCCTCAACTTCCCGTTCTGGTTCTTTAACAATTTGCTACTTCTGCTTAATTTTATTTTTCGTCTTTTAGCTGTGTGCTCTTATATTCTTATCATTTTTTATACCAAATTTCCTTCAAATTCCATCTTACGTTTAATTAATTTCCATATTGTTGTCTCTTACCCTTTACTCTTGTTTTCTTAGTTGTAAGTGTTTACTCAAACCCTGCTAGTGAGTCCATTTCTTTGCAATATTTCTGCAAATAGGATATAAACGATTCCCAGTCTTTTTTAAAGTCTTTGTTGTCTTTGTCTCTGAGTCTTCCTGTGAGTTCTGCCAATTCTGCATATTCCATGAGTTTAACTTGCCATTCTTCTTTGGTTGGTATCTTGTCATCTTTCCATTTTTGAGCTAGTGAAATCCTAGCCACTGTTGTAGCGTACATGAACAATTTCTTCTGCTCTTTTGATAGTTCCTGCCAGGACTGTCTTAAGTATATGAAGTGCCAGGGTTCAGAGATCCACCCGGTGCCCCCCCCCTCGGTTGCCCAGTCCCAGGCACGCAGGAGGGCGGAGCCAGTCAGCTGCCTCAGCATCTCACTGGCTCAGTCACCCCCAAACTCACGGCACAGAGCCGCCCGCAGCAGAAGAGCCCACCGCAGCACTCCAACCGACGGACAGGCTCTTCCCCGGACTCAACCCTCAGGCCCCGGACTCTCTGCCTGCCGCCTCTGAGAACCCGGTGCCCGGGTGCCCTGCACCCTTAGCACCTATGGGTAAGATGGCCCCGGTTCCTGCCCTATGATACCTAAAAAGAAAGCTTCTGGTTGTTTAACAAAAGTTATTTTAAATATCTTCTTCAGTTCACTATCTAAATGCCATCATCATCACAGAGTTGTCTGTGGAGGGGATATATTAATTGAAAATGTCTAGTAAACCAGATCAATAGCTGAGTTCCTACTGAGGTTATTTGGCAAGCCGACATGACAGTGATGAGGGATTGAGGATTGGAGTGATCATTCTGTGATATTATGGCAGTGGACAAAGCTGTATTGTAACTTTTGAATAAACGTGTTTTAATAATAATAATAATAATAATAATAATAATAATAATGACTACCCTCAACATAGGTACCTCTAACACCATGGTTAGTAACCCCACAGACAAACTGCAAGTCCAGAAGATTTTGTGGGGGAGGTAAAAGATAATAATAATAATAATAATAATAATAATAATTTCATTTATACCCCACCCAGATGCCCTGCCCTCCACAATCCAAATTAAGCAATAACGTGAATCACTTCATTGTTTTCTTAAAATGGAAAGTGGTATAAAACTACTTATAATAAAAATAAGTAAATAAGAAACCACCTCAGAATTGATCTCATTTCAGCCCCTTTGATGAAAATATGAGAGAATTGATCAAGTTGTTCAGCCTTCAGCTAATAGTCGTTTCTCTGGGAGCAAGATCTATTTTGCTCAATGGGCCTTACATTTAGGACTGCTCTCCTTTAAAAAAAATAGAAATGCATTAAAAGAACAAAAACAAACTCCAAACCCTACTTAATGTTACTAAGATTTCACTTCTAATTTAACTTAAATATAATACTTGCTTCAAGGGAGGTGACAAAATACCAGACCTCTAAATTGCAATCAGTTGAAAACTGCTACATGGAGAATGATCACCTTATATTGAGCAAATATTTACTACTGTGTAAATTGCGTGGAAACTATAGAGTAATAACAGACCAACATTAAAGGTTTGTGAAATCATCACTTTTTAAAGACTGGCTTCACTTTCTTTAAGCCTATAACACAATAAATATGAAATCTTTGAAACAAAGACATCATAATGAAAGAAGATAGTGCTATCTTTTTTCTTAATCTGAAACTACAGGTTTAATTCTCAGTGACTGTAGACAGCCTTCAGGGAGCACTGTTCTTAAAACAATTAAAAGATACAATATTTTTAATAAAATGCTAAATAATACTCTCAGTAGTATTTTGGATACATTCTGTAAGAGAGTGGTGATGGCAGAGTCTAATTGGTTTTTAATTGCTATAATGCATTTAGCTAATTACTGTCACATCTTTTTATTTAAGAATGGGAATCTTCCCAGATTGTTATAACTATGTCTCCAGCTCTGCTAAATTCAAATCCTGTGGGTCTATGCCCCCCTTCCTCGCTGTCTCTAAATGTAGAGTAGGATGTAAGCAAGATTGTCAAGTTGTTGTTAAAGCGTATTTATTGTACAAGAGCTCGCTAAGCTGTCTCTCCACCTCACACGTTCTGCTAGCAGCTCTCAATGCAAGAACTTCCTCAGTCTGATTTACAATGTTTGCTGTGGCAACTTATTGAAATAATTCTGGAATGATAAAGCAATGGCAGTTAGCCGTTCGTTCATTTTATTTGTATACACAAAAATCATGCTCAAAGTGCACTACATTCCCTTCGCATACTCTGTTTACGATTGGGCTGTGGCTCAGAATTTCAGAACCCGCCATTGAGGCTGGTTGTTGAAATCAGTGGAGATCCAGCACAATCCTAGAAATTGACAGATACTTGTGAATATTGCATTATTTCACCACTTGGAATGCTCATAAGGCCATTCTGTATTACAGATGCACAGCAAAACCCCATGCATGTTTCCTCAGAAGTAAGCAAGTTTCAGGAATTTATATTCTTTCCACATGGAACACACATTTCAACAGACTGTCTTGCCAGAGTGGTGCATGCTCTAGTTATCTCTGGCTTGGACTTCTGCAACGTGCTCTACATGGGGCTACCCGGAAACTACAACTAATCCAGAATGCGGCAGCTAGACTGGTGACTGGGAGTGGCTGCTGAGGCCATATAACACTGGTCCTGAAAGATCTACATTGGCTCCCAGTACATTTCTGAGCATAGTTCAAAGTGTTAGTGCTGACCTTTAAAACCCTAAACGGCCTTGACCCAGTATACCTGAAGGAGCGTCTCCATCTCCATTGTCCAGCCTGGACACTGAGATCCAGCACACGGGCCTTCTGGCGGTTCCCTCACTGTGAGAAGTAAGGCTACAAGGAACCAGGTAGTGGGCCTTCTCGGTAGTGGCACCCACCCTGTGAAACACCCTCCCATCAGATGTCAAGGAAATAAACAACTATCTGATTTTTAAAAGACATCGGAAGGCAACCCTGTTTAGGAAACTTTTTAATGTTTGATGTATTATTGTGTTTTTAATATCCTGTTGGAAGCCACCCAGAGTGGCATCTTCTTCTTCTTCTTCTTCTTCTTCTTCTTCTTCTTCTTCTCCTTCTCCTTCTCCTTCTCCTTCTCCTTCTTCTTCTCTTTCTTCTTCTCCTTCTTCTCCTTCTTCCTCTCCTTCTTCTTCTCCTTCTTCTCCTTCTTCTTCTCCTTCTTCTTCTCTTTCTTCTTCTTCTTCTTCTTCTCTTTCTTCTTCTTCTTCTTCTTCTTCTTCTTCTTCTTCTTCTTCTTCTTCTTCTTCTTCTCTTTCTTCTTCTTCTTCTTCTTCTTCTCTTTCTTCTTCTTCTTCTTCTTCTTCTTCTTCTTCTTCTTCTTCTTCTCTTTCTTCTTCTTCTTCTTCTTCTCTTTCTTCTTCTTCTTCTTCTTCTTCTCTTTCTTGTTCTTCTCTTTCTTCTTCTTCTTCTTCTTCTTCTCCTCCTCCTCCTCCTCCTCCTCCTCCTCCTCCTCTTCCTCTTCCTCCTCTCCTCTTCCTCTTCCTCCTCGTGGGAATGTTCAGGGATGCAGGAGAGGATATATTGACTGATTATATCCTTATCCAACTTGTGTTAACAAGTTCCCAAAATATCAGCAGAGTAAAACATTCACATTCCCCTTTATTTTAAGTTTGCAACGGCAGCGTTTGCTCAGGCTCGCTTAAGCCCATAATAATCACTCTGGTAATTTTCCCTTATTCCCTCATAAAACAGAAGACACGACACAGTCCTTTTACAAAAGTATAATAAGAGTTTACTCACATTCTGTTCACAATCAGATCCCAGAAGGCAGACTTTAGCTTAGTGAAGTAATATACATTTGAATCTATCTTCTAAGAAGATAGTCCCTTTCTCTTCTCTTGGCTGGGAGCCAAGAGGGCATCTTAAGCTTAGTAGATGTTGCTTCTTCGAAGATGAAGAGGTAAGAGAGAGATGGCTGCCCCTGCCCTGTGCTTTTATCATTACCTGCACAGGTGAGGCCACACCCACCTCTAGACACATGCGGAGGAAGTTTACCTGCTGGCTGGACAAACATCCCTCCCCATGTCTAAACATATACACTCTAGGAATGTTGTAATTGACTGCTCCTGTGTTTCACATCCCACACTCCTCACCATATATTACAATTCTAGGAATTCTTCAGGGGAAATCATTATATAAAATCAAATGTGTGAATAGTGCAGATAGGAATTCTCACATAACTATGGGCCAGGTTTTGGGGCCTCTTGGGGGAAATGAGAGGTTTGGGATCCAGTAGCTCTGGTGGCAGAGCATGAGACTCTTAATCTCAGCAATATGGGTTCAAGCCCCAAGTTGGGCAAAAGATTGGCAGGAGGTTGAGCTAGGTGACCCTTGTGGCTTGTCCCAATTCTACAATTCTATGAAAGGCTCTCTTTACCCCACCTCCACTGCACTCATGGAATACCCCATATTGAGGCCTAATACTAGGCTGCCCCAAGGAGAAATACCAATGGCAGATGATCCATGTCCGTGCAGCTTTCTATGAGCATAGTGGAAGACAAGTCCTCTCCTGTGGATCTCCTCTCAAGCCAGAAGATTTGGGGGTAGGCTTCCTTTGCCCAATACATATTTGAACAAAAATAGAACCCGTTTAATCCCCAGTCCTTATGATTACATAGAAATAGTTCCAATGAAATCTATGCCCCAAACCAGGTTTTTTTTCCCTGCCGGAATCTGCCGGAACTCAGTTCTAGCACCTCTCAGGTAGGCTCCATTGGCATTCCAAGAGATTGAGGGAGGTGTTTGTGGTGAGTTCTGGCACCTCTTTTTCTATAAAAACAACATTGCCCATAACTATTTTGGGTCGTCCATATAGCTGACTTGCCAACTTCTATATTATATACCATTGCAAATGCTCTCCCGGGTAAGCTTTATAAAATGCAAAGTAACGGCAAAATAAAATAAAATAAATGCATTGCATCAGTGGATTTGAAAACAGGAATTTGGACACAGTTTGTGTGACAGGGATAAGTACCCTAGGAGTGGAGCTATTCTGCCATTAATGGATATTAGGTCTCTGTGGTAATTGTGCAATGCTGGTTTTTTGCTTTGTTTCTTCTGATTAGTCTAACAAGTTGGTGGGTTTTGTTGTTGTTTTGTTTCTGTCTGTGTCTTTGTGAGGAATTAATTAACTTGTCAGCCATGGTCTGAAGAATCCGGGGTGAGGATTAAATCCTTTTCTAAGATCAGTAAGGTTGCTTCATACATGACGATAATTAGTTTCCTTTTTTTGTGGTTCATTTGAAATCCCTAAGCATCAGAGCAATCAAACCTATAAACCATGGATAATAATAGAGAATGGTGACAGACATCTCACTTTGCAAAAAAAATCTTCTGTTTTATTTTAAGCTTTTTGTAGTTGAGTGATTCCTGTAGTAAGCTTCATATGTCCACCCCAACAATACTTAGTGATATCTTAATAACTATGAGTGCTGATAGTATATTAGATACAGATGGGAAGTGTATATGGAAGTTGTGAAACAATTTATGTTTTGATTTCCGATCCTGCATGGGTGTTGGTCAGTGATAGGTTTTCACTGGTCATTACTCCAGATTTGGACCAGATTTTACACCATATCTGAAGTATCAGATCTGTCCCATGTTGGGCAAATGAGTGGGAAACCTCCAGGCTGTGAACAACAACAGGACTCATTCCAAAATCAAATTAAATGCTTAGGAAAATCCATTCTATTTGGCAGTGCACATTTGTAATGGTGTACTTTCCTGAAAATTTTCTGCTCTAGGGAAAACTATAGACTTTGCAAAACTCTAAAATATAAAACTTTTAATTTAAGCATTGGTTTAAAAGTACAGATGTTTTTCCTTCTTGATAAGCAGATATTTAAAGCACATACATAATAGATCTACAATATATAATCTACAGCTGAAAATTAATTTCACCAGGTGTAGCACGTGAAATGAGTGTCTGTGCAAAACAGAGTATTTTTCGTACACTGGATACATTGGATACAACTTGCAATCTCTTCAGTTCTGGTGTACATACTTGGATATTTTACTGCAGGCCCTCCCCCAGGTCCCCAGAAGGCTAGAACTCACAGTAAGAATTTTAAGAAAATGTTCAATTTCACCCAAGGGCAATTTTGAGACAAAATGGGGACACTGAGTTACCAGAGGCAGGTACCAGAAAATAAGGATTGGCGCTGTTGTATTTGGTGTCTTCCAAAGCAACTGAACTTAAAAATGGAAAACATAATGCTGGTGGTCAACAAAAGAGGTTTAAAGACTCTCTCAAGGCAAATGTAGTATAAACACCAACAACTGGGAAACACTGGCCTGTGAGCACTCCCAATAGGAGAGCAGCCTTTACCAAAGGTATCACGGACTTTGAAGATGCTCAAACTCAGGACAAAAAGGAGAAATGTGCTAAGAGGAAGGCACATTTGGCAAACTTTCACCATGATCAGCTTCTGTCCGGAAACCTATGTCCTCGCTGTGGAAGGACGTGTGGATCCAGATTTGGCCTCCACAGTCACTTATGGATTCACTGTTAAGACCGTGTTCATGGAAGACAATCTTACTTGGCTATGAGTAATCGCCAAAGAAGAATTGGGATCATTGGAGCACATCTCAGAGATCTAGGGTAATCCAGTGGACAACATATTAAATTTAGATTGGAGCTCTCTTCATGTGCTACTTGTGGGGGAGAGACACGCGTGCATAGAGTAGGGAGGAGGTCTGCACCTCTGGTGATACAAGTTTCAGCAGGCCTTGCTTCTGATATCTGCATGTTGAGGGCAGCTGTCGAAAGGAGAAGGACTATGTGTAAACAGCTGGTCTCACATAGATTTTCCACATGATTGTAGAGGGGGTCCTGGTTTTGTGGAAAGCCTACAGGCGAGCAGCTCACCTGCAGACGTTTCATTCCAGACACCTGCACTCAGCATGTAAGATATTCACTGTAAGTAAAGGTAAAGGGACACCTGACCATTAGGTCCAGTCGTGGCTGAGTCTGAGGTTGCAGCGCTCATCTCGCTTTATTGACCGAAGGAGCCGGTGTACAGCTTCTGGGTCATGTGACCAGCATGACTAAGCCGCTTCTGGTGGACCAGAGCAGCACACGGAAACGTCGTTTACCTTCCCACCAGAGCGGTACCTATTTGTCTACTTGCACTTTGATGTGCTTTCGAACTGCTAGGTTGGCAGGAGCAGGGACCGATCAATAGGAGCTCACCCTGTCCTGGGGTTTTGAACCGCCGATCAGCAAGCCCTAGGCTCTGTGGTTTAACCCACAGTGACTGTAGGGATGGACAAATCTCTCTACCCCCCCCCCAGCCACATTCTGCATGCAAGTTCCCACCACGATCAATCAATCACATTTCCATATGCAGTCACAGATCCAATGACAGCAAAATGAAATCCCCAAATCATAGTTTCTAACAAAAACTGTGTTTAAAAATATTGTACATAAATAACATACTTAATATGTTAATTTGTTGCCTGCACCCTGAGGTCCCAGGGTGTGGGTTAGAACAATTTAAACATTTTACAGTCACTGTTTCTGTTGCTGACTCCACTGGCAGAGCAAGAGGGGGTGTGGGGGGTACGCACCACCCCTGGCAGTGCTATCCCAGTGGGGTGCCATCGCAGCTTCACCCCAGCCAGCGCTGGGTGCCACGCCCCTGCAGGTGATGTGCCACGCCCCCAGGACATGCACCACACCCCTGGGATGCCCGCCAGCCCCAGCCCCGCCTGCTCTCCGCCCTCCCCCCCCCCCCCAGTGCCAGAGCATGAAGCTCCGCCACTGGCTGACTCTTCCTCTCTCTGCAAATACAACAGCAAATACAAGCAAGTATATATAAGAAGCAAGAAGAGGAAAACAACCCAAACTACAACTAAACTGACAGAATTTTGTTATAGATCTTTGCAGCAAAAGGGGGGGGGGAGAAATCCAGCAGCTGCTTATTTTATTGTTTTGTTTGTATCAGCCAATAAGTGAGAAAACGTAAGTCCTTCTTGGGTATTTTAGTAAGACAGGCGCTAACAACCTATTTTGCTCATCCCTGTAAAAGTTACACACCAAAAGAACATGTATTAGCATTTCTATTACTCCATCCCCTACAGGGGAAGAGCAGTTTATTATAAGGAATATCCCCTGAAGAGCAGAAGGGAGGCAATTAAATGTGGCCCTAGGAACAGCTGATACTTGGGGATGGTTTTGCACCATGTGAGTAGCACATGAAGAGAACTTGGGGAAAGCTTAATTTTAAGTCATGGACAAATCGTGTGGCCGTGAGCAAGCTGCTAGAAGTGGTAATAGGGACCAATTTTATGGGATTGTTTTGGGGAGGAATCAGATGAGATTGTAAGTTTTGCACATTAAAACTTTCCCAATAGATTGCTGTTAACTTTATTGGAAAAAATAAAAAGTACCCAAAGAGATGTAAAAATAAGACAGCTACCCAATATGCAGTTAAGCTTCCAATATGTACATACATCATTCCAGCCTTTTCCAGCTGGAAAAAAATAAAAGACTCTTGATGGAATCATTTTTTATTTTTTTAAAGAAACCTAACAGGGATGAGTTGTTAATAATTAGGGCCTTAAATTCAAACCCTTCTACAAAACGAACTATTTTTGGCAAGTGTCTGTGGAGTTTCAGCTGGTATTTAACTGCCCTAGTGATGGGTAACAAGTTGTAGAAGGAAATGTAACCTAATTAAATTTGGAAGTTTATATATAACCTTTCAAGACATTATTGAATTTAAAGTGGAATTGCTCAAACACAGAACTACTCTGTAATGAAAGGGATGATTAAGCTTGTTCCTCCTCCTCCTCCTCTTCTTATCAACTCTAATTAGAAAAACAAACGAGCCATCTTTAGATTGAATTCCACCCTCAGTATGAGCTTTAAACCACCTAGTTCGTGTTTGCATTAGTGAATTTGATTTAAAACCCAAGGCTCTCTTTTGTTAATCAAAGGAGTACCACATTTGGGATTTACCCATTTGTCCTTAGGAATGCAAATATCATCTTAAAACCCATTTCCATTATCTTGAAAATATTCTCACCCACTCATTAGTAAATCACAATCTTAGGTCCACCTGTTTAGAGATTCATTTTGAATACATTCCTAGTGCTGAAAGTGATCAGGTTGCTTACCTGTTGTAATTCATTTATTTATTTGACTTAAAAAGGTAAATGACCCCTGACAGTTAAGTCCAGTTGCAGACGACTCTGGGGTTGCAGAGTTCATCTCGCTTTACAGGCCAAGGGAGCTGGCATTTGTCCGCTCCGCAGACAGTTTTTCCAAGTCATGTGGAACAGCATGACTAAGCCGCTTCTGGCGCAACGGAACACCGAAACCAGAGCAGCGCACAGAAATGCTGTTTACCTTCCCGCCAGAGTGATACCTATTTATCTACTTGCACTTTTTTGGCGTGTTTTTGAACTGCTAGGTTGGCAGGAGCTGGGACCGAGCAACAGGAGCTCACTGCATCACGGGGATTCGAACCGCTGACCTTCTGATTGGCAAGCCCAATGGTCTAAACCATTGAGCCACCCACATCCCTGGAATTATTTGACTTACATACCCCTTCATCATAAGCTCTCATCATAAGCTTCAAAAAAGATATGCAAAAAACACAAAGAGAAATTTATGGGCAGGACTTGCCAGGGTTTGGCACTGGCTTATTTAAGTACCTGAGGGCTTGTTCATATGACCTCCTTTGATATTCCTTCGCGACACATCTGCAGAAATGGGATGCCTCATGCAAAAATGGCAGGAGACCTACTGAAGAAACAGACACTGAGGCAACAGGCTTGTGAATTTCACTCCTTTAACCATCCTAAATAGTTTGCATGCAGAAAGGTACTTGACAGTTATTGGAATTAGCTACAACAGATGTCACATTAACATTTGACTGTCGGGCTGATGGATGAGTAGCTGCCGTTTGGCACGTTCAGGAAGCTTATATTAGACTTCCTAACACACATTGCTGTCATTCCACCAGGCTTCTAGGTCTGAATAAAAGGAATGGATGATTAGAATAATAGAAGTGAAGGGGAGACATTATAACCACAGGGGTCCAACTCCATCTTTCATGTTTTATTGAGCTGCTTACTAACTATGGACGTTAGCAGCCATGGTCATGCAAAATGCAAGAGAGAATTCACCAGACAACACAGGCAGTCAAATGCAACTTACGTATTTTTTGCACCATAACACTCACTTTTTTCCTCCTAGAAAGTAAGAGGAAATGTCTGTGCGTGTTATGGAGGGAATGCCTACAGGTGGCATGCCTACGGATTTTCCTCCTCTAAAAACTACGTGCGTGTTATGGTCGGGTGCGTGTTATAGAGCGAAAAATACGGTACATCACCTTGCTAGGTTAGAGCCTTGTTTACGAGAGCACTGTATTTCCGCAACCAACATGCATCAAGCATCCAATATGGCAGCACATCTCCCCTGCCTTCTGAAGGATTTCACATGTGCATTTAAGATTACCACACCCATTGCTGAGACCTGCTTCACATAAACGTGGAAGACTGCCTGCCCCCACCGTTCTGCTTTTAACTGCAAGTTATGCAACAAATTTAAGAGTCTTTTCTTCTTGAATATCAATCAATTTAAATATTTCTGTTTTGGGTTTTTTGGATGCTGCCTATTTTGGACTGGAATGTTATGAATAGGCAACAAACCTCCATTCATGTACTAGCCTGAGCTATGTTGTTTTGAACATCAAAGCTAGGTAATTTGTTTCAGTGCCAGCACAGATGGCTTGTCTGCCGTGTGTGCTTAGCTCAAAATGGGAACAGATTCCGGCTTGGTTTCAGTTCCATTTATGACTCCAAAGTAAGAAATGCTTTGTTTTGTGAACATGATTAATTAGAGCTGTGTGAAAGGCAGCATTTTTTTTATTTAGCATGTGATTTTTTCCAGGGGGTGTTAGATGTTACATATGCTTCTAAATTCTCGAAGCCTCAATCAAAACTGAGCATATAAGGAGCAGCAAGGGCGGGGAGTGTAGAAGCTTTTCAAAAATATTCATGTCCTCCTAATTAGCTGGTACAGGGATCAGAGGGTCATGTTTTACCTCCTAAATAAGTGATTGGTAGAATTTTATTTCTCTTTGTGTAGAGTGCTAGTGTATCCACAAGTACACACACACACAAATACAGCCTACCTTGTAGAAGCTTCAGTGAGGTTAGAAAACACTGTAACAGCCAAGCTACATTAAAGTTATATTAAATCACATTTACAGCATAATCTATTCTGACTTTAAAGTGAATGAATGTAGCATTATATCACTCCCTGTGCTAAACGTGGCAAATATGCTATTGTGTGAGGAGAACAAGTGCTTTCAACTATCCATCCATCTAATGATAACCTGTTCAGCATTACCAAACTGTAGCCTGGGCTGAGCTGCGAATAGTGAGGAGGATGTTATTTATATGCTTGTAGAATCATAGAAATGGAAGGGACCCTGAGGATCATCGTGTCCAACCCCCGATGCAATGCCGGAATAGGCCGCTGTCCCATACGGGGATTGAACCCGCAACCTTGGGATTATCAGCAACACACTATAACCAACTGAGCTATTGTAGTAAACAAGAGCTTGCATTTCATATAACATCAGGTAGTTATATCCATCAGGGCCAGTTACAGTGGGCCTCTTGTCCCATCACTGTTGGTCGATGATGGAACCTGGCTGGCAGTGCTGGCTTCCAAAGCATACAGCAGGAAGGCACCCCAAATCATAGTACCATAGAATGCATTGGAAGGGACCATGAGGGTGTAATGAATGACATGGTTTGTATGGGCCTAAAGATGGCTGAAGAACACCACAAAATGGATGTGATGTCTTTGAACTGTCAGTGACCTGTCTGTGACCTGTGTTGTATAAGTGCTAATGGAATGTGGAAAATATCATGATGTTGTGGCAAAAACAGTGTGTGCTAGGTACGGTACAGAACAGCACATACAAGGAGGCATGGAGATGGCGTTACCTTCGAGATAAAATAAGAGTTATGAGATGATGCCAAGGACGAGGATGTGAGATGCCAAAAACAAGGAGTATGGAGTTGTGTAATGCCAAGAATCAGATGAAGAACAAGGAGTATCTATGGCAAAGCCCTCCCGCCTAAGTTGTGGGCCGGACATTGACAGTGCTGTCGTCTGCCACCCGTGGCTCTTACTGATACTGATCACTTCAGTGAAGAGTGAAAAATGGTGAGTATGACTGATGTATGAATGGAATGAGTGGAATGAATGGTTGGGTGCATATTCTCTGTCTTGACATGTGAATTACTTGTTAATCAATAAAGCAATATTATAGAAAAAAGTCAATACAGTCATACCTCATGTTACGTTTGCTTCAGGTTGTGCGTTTTCAGGTTGCATCCCGCGGCGATCCAGAAGTACTGGAAAGGATTACTTCCGGGTTTCACCGCTTGCGCATGTGCAAATGATGTCATGCACATGTGCAGAAGCAGCGAATCACAACCCGCGCGGGCACTTAGGTGCAGGTTGCGTTCTTTTCAGGTTGCGAATGGGCCTCCGGAACGGATCCTGTTTGCAACCAGAGGTACCACTGTATTGGTTGTCTGATGTTTACTTGTGCCTTTCTAAAGTATACTGGGTCTCATCCATGTTAAACACCTAAACAGATTAAAAGAACCTAATTGGTCATTACAAGGGTCTTCCAGTCCAACCCCCTGCAAAGGAGGAATCGTTTGCCCAATGTGGGGCTCAAACCCATGGCCCTGAGATTAGGAGTCTTATGCTCTACCAACTGAGCTATCCCAGCAGTACTGGGCTCACAGCCCCTCCCAGGCAGCAGCAAGGGAACTGAGCTGACTGTGGATGCTGTCAGGACTCAGCCAAGCGCACACATTCACCCCACCTGCCCTAAGAGTCAGCAAGGGGATTGGGCAGTGAGGGATGCTGCTGGGCTTCTGGTCCCTTTGCTAACACCCCACCCAGCCCACTGCTGCTCTCCAACCTGTTGTCCACCCCACTCTACAATGATTTGTCCGATACTAGATTTTTGAAAAGATCTCCAAAAGAAATCATGAGCAATGTAATATTCTTAACTTATTCTGCCAATAATCTTTCATCCACTCACAATGATTACTGTACTAGGAACACAAGTTGCTCGGTCCATTAGTGATCTTTCATTTTTTGGCACATTTTTAATGCTAATTCTTATTTGCATACAAAATTCGGAGTTTTAACCCAAATAGATAAAAGATGAGTAGAGTATAATTTGACTCTTTGCATTTCATATCCAGAAACATAATTGCCAATTCACAGAAGAGCAGATCATCAAATTTTCAATGCTCTGCTCAGAGAAATGGCAAGCAATCTGCTAGGCTGCGTTTATGAATGTTGCCTTTTGCATAAGAACTGACCATTTGCATGCGCACGGAAATGGCATAGAGATGTGCAGAGCCTACTCTCCAGTATTGGTGCATTCGGGGAGATATTTCAACCCCAACATTTCCAAAGTGAATTGTTTGAATTCAACTTTGGCAGCTGATTCATGCTTGAGTTCCAAAAACTACTATTGGAGATGCATTGGCAAGAACAGAAAATCAGTGTCAAAAATATTCCTTCTGCAATCAGCAAGATGGTCTGCTCAGTTCCCTCGAACAGAGTATTCTGTAATGTCAGCAGAATCCAGTTGCCAACCAATGAAGCTTTTCCAAAGGTTTCTTTTTGGCCTCTTTCAAACTCAGTCCAGACCTGTGATTGGTCTTGTCAATCTGAAAAACCATGACTAGGAGATGCAAGGAGTTCAGTGAGCAAAACTACAAAGGATTAATAAATTAGTAGTAGTTCTTTGGATTGACTCACTAACTGGATTTCCTTAGCTGAAGTCCTCCCCCTGGACTCAGCTATAGAGGTGCAAATAAAAGGTTTTAAGTGTGTTGTAAAGTGCAATATACAAATGTGACATGGGATGGCAACAGTGAGCTATGGCAAATTCAGTGTATTTTTCAAAACGTTTTTAAGAAAAGCATTTTTATAGTGTTTTCTATTGTGTGTAGATTCCATCCCTGTCTCTCATATTTATGCATGTGGAGGGGATAAAAAGGTAAAATGGTGAGTGTACCATGTCTCTAGGAAAGCAAAAATCTTATTTTTTTCAACTGTACTCCCCCTGCAAACTAAGTATCTTGTGTCCAAAAAATAAACCCCTGCCTTCAGCTATGAATAATTTTCATATGTAATAACAATAGCAAATGGTATGTTCAAAGTTCCCAAAGTTAATGGAAAGGAACAGGAAAAATAAACATGCAACCGGTTAACTACACCATGCGTGATAAATTACTATGCTTTGCACAGTGTGCGTCCCACCGCTCATGAGATAATGCTGAACTACTATGCACCCATTATGAAGTGCAGATCACCTAATAATCTGCGTATCATATTCTCACATCCAAACTTAACTGTTCATACTTTTATATTTTAATATTGTAACAGAACCTTACCTCTATGAGCCTGGAGAAGGTACAGTTATCAGAAATCATGCAGCCTTTTGCATCTGTACTATAGCTCGAGCCTGAAGAAGACAGCATTATTAAATTTGCCCCCCCCCCCTTCTCCCCCTGTAAACATATGTCTTTGGAAACAATTCAATTTTACTTAATGATCAAATTTAATTTCAGCAGCCATTTGAGAGAAATTGTATTGAGGCACATTGCATAAATAAAAGCTATCTGGGTGCTATAATTCTGACCGGAGACCTGAAAATTATACCTCTCCTTTGATGTGTTGACAGGCAGCACATATGAATTTACCTATTGTAGAACTATCTTTCTAAATAAATAAATATGGGCATGGTCCAAGTGTTGGCACAGTATTCACGGGCCAGACAGTAAATAACAGATAGCTAAGCCGTCCTGCATTATGTAATCTGGGATTGCTTTGGTCTGATGAACATTAACTCTATTCACTTTAATGTTTATCGTTAGCTAGCCTTTATTCGCAGGACCTTACATGCTGAAAATGGCCATATTAATTTTAAATAGTATCTGAATTACCTCAGTAAAGTTTTTGGCCTTGGGACCAGAGCCTTATAAGCTGGAAATTACCCAATTTGTTTCAGCTGATGTTGATGAGTTTACTTCAGTTAAGCTTCTGGCCTCTGTAACCGCAAGAAATTAAGGAGAAGGATATATTTTCTTGGCGAGTTCTCCAGCGTAATTTTTCATATATATAAGAAAGAGAGAGGTCCTTTCTGTTAATGATATTAAAATGGTAATGAATTTCTTGAAGCACATTAGGAGTGGGCATGGTGACACCACTCGTTAGGTCTTTGTTTCAGCTATTAAAGTCTTCAGCTTCTGGGTTTCATGTGGCTCCACAGCAGTGATGCTCAGGCAGCCATGACTTGAAGGAGGAAACAAGACTGGGACTTCATCTGGTTAGCTATTGAGGATGTGTGTGCTCACCATCAAAGCCTGAATTGCAGATCCTCCTTTTGTTGTTTAGTTGTTTAGTTGTGTCCAACTCTTCGCGACCCCATGGACCAGAGAACGCCAGGCACTCCTATCTTTCACTGACTCCCGCAGTTTGGTCAGACTCATGTTTGTAGCTTCAAGAACACTGTCCAACCATCTTGTCCTCTGTCGTCCCCTTCTCCTTGTGCCCTCCATCTTTCCCAGCATCAGGGTCTTTTCCTGGGAGTCTTCTCTTCTCATGAGGTGGCCAAAGTACTGGAGCCCCAGCTTCACGATCTGTCCTTCCAGTGAGCACTCAGGACTGATTTCCTTAAGAATGGATACGTTTGATCTTCTTGCAGTCCATGGGACTCTCAAGAGTCTCCTCCAGCACCATAATTCAAAAGCATCAATTCTTCGGCAAACAGCCTTCTTTATGGTCCAGCTCTCACTTCCATATCTGCAGATCCTCCAAGTGCCCCTATTTTCCAGGGACAGTTCCGGATTTACAGAAGCTGTCCCAGTTTCTGATTTGATCCCAGAATGTCCTGCTTTTCCTAAGGATGTCCCTATTTTCATCTGGGAAGTGTTAGAGGGTGTGGAGTTATGTGACCCCCCCCCAGCCAAGGAGATAAGTAACTATACAACTTTTAGAAGACATCTGAAGGCAGCCCTGTACAGGGAAGTTTCAAAATGTTTTATTATGTTTTTATAGATGTGGTGTTGCCTGAATACCTGCACTATCTCTTGAATGAACCAAAAATCACATAAGACAGGGGTGGAAAAGAGAGTCACAGAGGTCAAGCGGGATAATTCCACAAAGACTGGACCCTTGCCAAAGAATTCTATAGCATTTTTTATTTATTGCATACATCCCATACATTTCAATACAGTTCCTTCATACATTCTAATACAGTTCAAATCCCTTATCCAATCAAAACACTCAGTTCCTCTCACCCCACTTCCTTTTAAGTCACTTAAACCTGTGATTGCTCTACTTTTGCTGCAGTTGGGATCAAGCGTACTAGCTACCAGTTTAGACAAAGGAGCGTCGTGTGATTGGTCAGGTTTTACCACAGTCTCGAGCATGCTCAGTATGCCAAGACCTTATTTGGTATGATTCTCTGAAATTTATGTAATTTATTACCTCATTTTACCTCAGTTGGAAACCACACAGAGTGGCTGAGGAGACCCAGTCAGATGAGTGCAGTGTAAATAATAATAAAATTATTATTATTATTATTATTTAGGACATCCCTATTTTTATCAGAGAAATGTTGGAAGGTATGGAATTGGATATATAAGTCCCCTATAGTAGGCCTTGTTGCAGTCTATGAGCTGGCCATGACTAATGTTAGAAACCTGGGGCTGTATTCAACTAAGTTTTACTTTGAGTAGACCTATTAATAATAATTGCCCTTAATTAGTCATGCCTATTAATTTAAATACAACCCCTGACCTTCTGGCTCCAGCTTGCAAGCCCTTCAATTCCACTGATCTTAGGGATCCAGAGCTCAATGGTCGTCTCCAGCTATGGCCACTTGGTCCCATCTTGGCTCTGTGTGAAGGTTATTTGAGCAGCAAGAGAAGCATCACTAACATATGTCCAAATTAAAACATTCCTCTGATATGATTTCCAGTTTGTGATCCATAGAAAATAACCCCAAATAGATATGAATAGTTTAAATGGATTCTTTAAAAGGACAGGTATCCACTTAGCATATCACTAAAATACTCCTTGAACCTGCACAGTAAAAAACAAAAACAATGCAGTGCTTTAATTTTAGATTTCCTTTTTGTTTTTTAAATCGCAATTTTATCCCCACCCCGATTACTCACGGCAAATAAAATCAGTGACCTTCAGATGACAGAATGATTCATCTTCAATATTGTTCTGCATAAAGATGACTAAGCTATGAATCTGGAAGTCCCCTTTTCAGTTCTTGGCTTTGTTGTGAACTCTCTTGACATACACAACACAGCCCTTGTTACTCTGCAATATTTTAGGACTGCTCCTTCATGTGTCCTGTCAATAAACTTCTCAGCCAAGGTGAGGTTTCATCATCTTCAAAAAGGGATGAGGCTTCAAGATTCTTATAAAAAAGCAAAGACAGACTGCTCCTCTGAGGTAAGTGTGATGTTCATCCCAGCTTTAAGATCCTAACAGTGCAGGTAAAAAAGGTAAGGTAAAGGACCCCTGGACAGTCCAGTCAAAGGCGACTATGGGGTTGTGGTGCTCATCTTGCTTTCAGACTGAGGGAGCCAGCGTTTGTCCACAGACAGCTTTCTGGGTCATGTGGCCAGCATGACTAAACCACTTCTGGTGCAACCGAACACTGTTACGGAAACCAGAGTGCACAGAAACGCTGTTTACCTTCCAGCTGCAGCGGTACCTATTTATCTACTTGCACTGGCGTGCTTTTGAACTGCTAGGTTGGCAGGAGCTGAGACTGAGCAACGGGAGCTCACCCCGTCGCTGGGATTTGAACTGCCACCCTTCTGATCAGCAAGCCCAAGAGGCTCAGTGGTATAGACCACAGCACCACCCGCATCCCAATCCTATGCATGTCTACTGAAATGAAGTCCCATTGAGTTTAATGAGGTTTAGTCCCAGGTCAGTGTGTCTAGGATTGCAATCTAATTCTGCAATGCTTCTGAATCATTATATTCTGCAGTGCTACAGAATAATTAAAGCAGTGAAATTTAAATTTATGCTTGCAATTCTTTTAATTTATTTGGTTGCATGAAGGAAACATATTAAAACAGTGAGACTAATTGGAAGTCATTTTTAACACATTTTGGTTTTTCCACAAGATTTATAATTATTTGTATTATCGGGTGTATAAACGATGTTTGTTATACTATTATTGTTTTTTTCCTTTTTATAAATGTATTTATTTTAAAACAATAAAGACATTAAATACGGGGTGGAGGGGAGAAGAAGAAGTAAACATACTACAGTGATTAAGACCTGACACTGTGCTCTTCCGTTGGCTAATGTAATGTCCATAACATACTGCCTAGTTTCTGGTACTGTTTTTTTTCCCCTTGTAGCAGAGATAATGCCAACCTGGGCCACACACTTTGTTGTATAATGAACAGAAAACATGCAAAGTAAGGATTTAAAACTCATAGGCATCTTAGGAGCAGGGAGAGGGCTTCGGGGACAAAAAATATCTTTCCTCTACTATTTTGGATTACAGAAGATTTGCTCTGTGCACAGTGATAAGGAATAGCTGTTAGCAAAATCACGGTATCACGTTGCGGCGCTGGAGCTTCTGCAGGGGGATCTAAATGTATGTATGCAGTTGCTACTCTTGACATCTTCAATTCGAAGAAGGTTTAAAGCAGCTCAAGAAAGACAGGCTCCTCCTTGTTACTAAAGCAGAAAGAGGGGAAAAGAGGATTTGTATTTATTAAGGTCTCAAAGCTGTGTGTGATTGAACATGTGCCTGCTTTTCCTGGGGTCCTGGTTATGATTCATGGCTGCAGAAGCATTGTTAGGCTCAAAGTGGTGCTGGGAAGGGTGCCAGGCAGAGCCACCTTACATCCCCTGGACTGCCCTGCATTCTCTGCCACCACCAGCTTATTGCGCCTGGCCACCTCCTTGGTGCCAGTCCACAACTCCATCCCTGCCATTGCTTGTGTGTGAGAAAGATGCAGCAGCAGCAGCAGCCCCAGCCTCCATTTGAAAATGGAGCTTATAGAACAATAGAATAACAGAACTGCAGAGTTGGAAGGGACCCAAATCTAGTCATTTAGTCCTGACATGAGGTGGGAATCAAAATCAGCTGTCATATTTAAGTACTATTTTTCACTCTATAGGACGCACCCGACCATAGGATGCACCTAGTTTTAGAGGGGGAGGACAAGGAAAAAAAATTCTCTCCCTCTCTGCACAGCGCCCCTTCAGTGAAGCGGCAGGAGAAATGGAGCCCCTTCCATTTCTCTTCCCGCTTCGCTGAAGGGGCGCTGCGCAGAGAGGGAAAGCTGTGCAGTGCCTCTCCAGCGAAGTGAAGCCAGGAGAGCAAGAGGGATCGGTGTGCACTGATCCCTCTTGCTCTCCTGGCTTCAGGCTGCTATCCCTGAAGCCAGGAGAGTCTCACTCTCCTGGCTTCAGCGAAAGCAACATGAAGCCTCAGGAGCTCTCGCTGTGCTCCGGAGGCTTTGGGCGGCAATCCTTGAAGGCTGGAGAGTCTCGCTCTCTAGGCTTCAGTGAAAGCAACGCAAAGCCTCCGGAGCGCAGCGGGCGCTTCCGATGCACTCCGGAGGCTTTGCGCTGCTTTCGCTGAAGCCATGGAGCCTGCATTCGTTCCATAAGATGCACACACATTTCCCCTTAATTTTTGGAGGGGAAAAAGTGCGTCATATAGAGCGAAAAATACAGTAGCTCTGTTTCTATTAAATGTTTCTCTAGCTGCCCTGCTCCCAGTGCAGCCTATTGCCAGAAATATTGCCTGGGAGCCCACAGAATATAAATTCTGTCTTTGGTGAGGGAATATCAGACTACAGCAGCTTTGGACTGGCTGGGTACTCTCCTGAGAGCAAGGTTTCCTCCTTCTTTCCCTTTGGAGTGGGATCTGGGGAGACCAGGTTACCAAAATGGGGAAGGTCCTGGGGTAAATTGCAAGTAGGTTTTTGCAAAACTGTAGTAGGATCCGGGTCAAATTCCCCATTGCCACAACCTTTCTGTTCTGTTTTATCACCCCTGCCCCTGGTGGTATCATGAACTATTATTTGCAGTTTGTCTGCCCAATCTGTAAAAAGGGAAGAAAAACACACACAAGGAAGGCTATTTTTAGAAAACTGTAGCAGCCTTTCTTATAAAAGAAGTGTAAAAGTGTATAAGATTTCTCCCATCTAACTAGAAGATTGGTTGGAGAGGGATATGGTAATTTTAAAAGATAGCAATTGGAATCTCCAAGGTAACTGGGTGCTAAGGAAACAGGTTGTGAATAATAGAAAATATTTTAAAATTCATGGCTCATTAAATTGGACTCAGTGAAACTCCTCTCATCTATGTGATAGGAAAACTTAGGGTTCCTTTAAAAGCCACTTAAAGGTGCACCGTTGATAAATGACTTCAAGCATACCCACTGACTTCATCATACAACATCCCTGTTCCGTATTTTGAGAACTGAGCATGTATGGTGTCCATAGGGGCAGAAGCATTCAATTGCTGACATTTCTAATTGAAATAATTACGACAGCACAAAAATAAAGGTTGAAACAGCAGTGCTTACTGGCGTATTTAAATATGCTAACACCTCCAACCAATAGGTGGTGATATATTTTCCCTTATTCCTTATTTGCTATTCTATATGCTATTATATTGTTGTTCCAACTAGGGACAAATCCAGGACTTTCATACCCTCCAACATTTCTCTGATGAAAATAGGAACATCCTACTTAATGATGATGATGACGATGACGATGATGTTATTTATACTCTGCCCATCTGTTTGGGTTGCCCAACCACACTGGGTGACCTCCAACATATATAAAAACATAATAAAATAATGAACATTTTAAAACTTCTCCATACAAGGCTGTCTTCAGTTGGCTTCTAATGGTTGCATAGTTACTTATCTCCTTGGTTCAGGGGTCGCATAATTCCACACTATCCAACATTTATCTGATGAAAATAGGGATGTCCTAAGGAATAGCAGGACATTCTGGGATCAAATTGGAAACCAGGACAGCTTCTGTAAATCCAAGACTGTCCCTGGAAAATAGGGACACTTGGAGAGTCTGGACTTCAGCCATGTTCTGAAGACTTGCAGTGAATTTACAGAATTCCTCTCCTGTGAACAAGTATTGTTGCAAAACCAGAGGGTCAGAAGGGTATGCATATTTAAATAGTGTTATGTGCAGCAGGGGGGTAGGCTGAATGCCTGGGCTCCTTTCTAATTACAGTCATACCTTGTTTTGTGACCAAGATCTGTTCCTGAGTCCCGGCCGCTAGCCAAAAAGGACACAGGGCAAAGTGTTGCATCTGTGCACACGCGCATTGTGATTTGTGCTTCTGCGCATGCACGAGCAGCAAACCCAGAAGTAACCCATTCCGGTACTTCCTGGTTTGCCGCGGACGTTTGCCAAAGCAGACGCTAGACAAGGCAGACATTCGCGGAGGTGAGAGCCAGTCTGGTGTAGTGGTTAAGAGCGTTAGACTCGTAATCTGGGGAACCGGGTTCACTCCTCCACATGCAGCTGCTGGGTGACCTTGGGCCAGTCACACTTCTCTGAAATCTCTCAGCCCCACTCACCTCACAGAGCGTTTGTTGTGGGGGAGGAAGGGAAAGGAGAATGTTCACGGCTTTGAGACTCATTAGGGTAGTGATAAAGTGGGATATCAAATCCAAACTCCTCTTCTTCTACTGTATTTGAATAGCCAGGCTAGCTTCCTGGTTATGTGATAGCCTGGGTGATGGACCATTAAAGGAAGAAAAGAAGTGGCTCTGTGCCAAATAGGTGAGGGCCTTTCCCTCAACTCTCTGGTAGCTAGAAATACAAAGGCAAGAGTCAAGAGTAGATTGATGTGAGATAGAAGCTAGAAGCAGGTGGAAACCAGAGAGAGAGAGATGCTTGATTTCTGTTTGAATCCTGTTTCATTTAACATTTGTGAAAAAGCCTGAAGCTTTCTTATTAGGGATAGTGGGAAAAGACCTGCCAAAGATATTAAAAAATATTTTTATGTACGCGACAACAGCAGTAAGAGTTTTGATAGCACAAGGATGGAAGAATGAGGAAATCCCGACGAAAGAACAGTGGCAAGGAAAACAGGTGGACTATGCGGAATTGGCAAAACACAAACTACGTGATAAGGATAACTGTGACTTCAAAGACGAATGGGAACCTTTTATGAAATATTTGAAGAAGCAACAAAATGAACTGGACTCTTTGGCGGGTTTTGAATAAATATTCACAAACTTTTTATTGTAATATATAGACAGACAACTTGAGGATCTTTACAATTGGATAACATGCAGATAGAAATATGCGTTGAGAAACCAGAGAAAGGAGCTGAGGGAAGTCCGGGGGTGGGGTGGGAGGTTGGGTTTTTTGTTTAGGGGGGGAGGGGAGGGGGGAAATGGAGGAAAATAATAATAATAATGTGGATGATGTATTTTTAATAAAACCATTGTGTTGAATTATTATTTATTGTAAAAAAGATTTCTGTTTGAATCAAAGACTGTAGCTATGGGGGGAGCAAAGCCATCTTGGGGTGTTAATGCTGTGAACCCCTACATTGCAGGCTCAGGCTGTATATATGTGCCTCATTCTCTATTTCTGCTGTCCCTCATTCTAAGGAAAACATGAACCCTGTGTAAGTGCCTGGAACCCCTAGAATTCACACTGTTCAGAGATTGGGTTGGTGTGCAACAATAGTTACCATCTTTTTGGTCCTCCCTAACTATGTGAGCATAGGGATGCGGGTGGCGCTGTGGTCTAAACCACTGAGCCTAGGGCTTGCCGATCAAAAGGTCGGTGGTTAGCTCCCGTTGCTCGGTCCCTGCTCCTGCCAACCTAGCAGTTCGAAAACACATCAAAGTGCAAGTAGATAAATAGGTACCGCTCTGGCAGGAAGGTAAACGGCGTTTCCATGCACTGCTCTGGTTCGCCAGAAGCGGCTTAGTCATGCTGGCAACATGACCTGGAAGCTGTACACCGGCTCCCTCGGCCAATAAAGCGAGATGAGTGCCCAACCCCAGAGTCGTCCGCGACTGGACCTAATGGTCAGGGGTCCTTTACCTTTAACTATGTGAGCCCAGAAACATTCTCGTGTGCTGCAAACTCTGCTCTTAAAACATACACACACAAAAACCCCACACACTTCTCAGGTTTTGCTTCTGTCTGGGAATCTATGATTCCGATCGATGGCTTCAAGTACATAGGTCAAATACACAAGGTGAAAATTTATTTCCCTTCTGTGCTTCTCCATTTATTATCTTGTTTATGGGAGAAGACCTGGTACACTAATTATCCTACTAATTACCATGCTAATAAAAAAAAACTACACAGGAACCTGATGACCTAAAAGTTTGCCGTCTTGCTCCAGTGATTAAACTACCCTGTGCTGCTAAACACCATATTTTATGATCTAGGTCACTATTTATCACCTATCCTCACTCAGCAGATTCAAACGCTTCCTCCAGGAAGCCTGCAACTTAATAACAATTATGATTTATGAATCATATTTCTGCATTAGTCTGTTTTCTTTCCTGCACCTGACTGACCGTATACGATCACGAATAATTCTCTGTCAGGTTTCAAAATGGAAAGGAGTCATAACTTTTTACCAGTGCTTTAAGAGAGCGATTTGTCTTGCAGTGGGACTCCGAGTCTGAAAACTCTTAACGACTGTGGTATTGCTGTTCTGGTCTCAGGAAATGGGTTGGATAATTACACGGTTTAAAACTCCATTGGAGAGTATAAGGAGAGGCAAGCCAGTGCTGGAGAGAGCTGAGCACCTACAGAAGTAGTACCTCGGTTTAAGAACTTTGCTTCAGGATGAGAACAGAAATCGTGTGGTGACGGCGTGGCGGCAGTGGGAGGCCCCATTAGCTAAAGTGGTATCTCAGGTTAAGAACAATTTCAGGTTAAAAACAGACCTCCAGAACAAATTAAGTTCTTAACCCGAGGTACCTACTGTACACAGAACAGCTTCCTCCAGTGAAATGTGTGGAGCTCTTAGAGGAGGTAAAGGTACCTTTGTATGCATCAGTCACTGAGCTGAAAAAAATAGCCACCCACAATCAGAGTCCTATTCTGACACCTACTTAGAATAATAGATTCATAGAATTGTAGAGTTGGAAGGGGTCCCCAAGGATCATCTAGCCAGACCCCCTGAAATGCAGTAATCTCAGCTGGAGCATCCATGGCAGATAGCCATCCAACTTCTGCTTAAAACCCTCCAAGGAAGGAGAGTCCACCACCTCCAGAGGGAGTCCATTCCACTGTCCAAAAGCTCTCACTGTCAGAAAGTTCTTCCTGATGTTTCGTCAGAATCTCCTTTTTCGTAACTTGAATCTATCGGTTTGGGTCTTACTCTCTGGAGCGGGAAAAAGCAAGCTTGAGTCATCTTCCCTGTGACAGCCCTTTAGTTCTATAAGGAAGCAGGGAATAAATGTTTTCAGGAGTTTCTTCTCTCTGTTCCTTTCTATCTCTGAAGAGCACTGAGCACCTACAGTTCTGGGTCACTAGGCTCGCCCTACTTTCAGTTCCTGGTTCAAGAGCCCCATTGGTTCCTTGAAAGTGGGTAGAAACAAAAGAAAGGTAGTCTTTTCTAGAAATAGCACTGTTTAGTTACATTTATAGTCTGTCTTAGCCCTAGGGCTCACCGTGGATGACATTTACTCATTATTCTTTGAAGAAAAATGTCTCGGCTGCAGTATGTGCATCAGGTCCTCTCTCATTGCCCCTGGATTCATCCAGACTTCTATCTTTTGATCCATTAATCTCTGCTCCATAACAAGGTCCGTGTAAGTGTTTGATGTAAAAGATTATTAATGCTAACTGACATGTGACCCCAGCCCTTATTGCTTTTCTCTCCAGTGTAGCCATGCCAATATTTATTCTGTTTTTATTGCATTGTTTCACTCCTAACTTGCAAGAGACTTTTATTTCCTACTTTAATCTTGAAACTTATCTATACCATTTTCTAAAGTCTCCACGTCTCCGAAATTGCATTCTTCGCCTTTCTAATAGCATTCTCTTTTCTGCTCAGCATCCAGGGCTAGAAAGGAAACTTAGTTGAGAAATGCAGGCTCACTTGTTTCATGCCAACTTTTATCAATGATTCATTTCTCTGTGTTTTCAGTAACGGAAGGCCTATAGCGTGAGAAATAAACTCTATCTCTCGAAGGAAAATGAAGCTGCAATCCTAAGCAATCTCCAACCTCGAAGTAAAGCCCATTGACCTCAGGGCACAGGAGTGTGTTGTGAATAGCTAAAACCTGAAACAGGATGATGTAAAACACGTCCACATTTTATTTATTTAATAAATTTGCATACCACCCTTAATCCGTAGATCTCAGGGCAGTTCACAACATAAAATTACACTATCAAAAAGAGAAAGTACATAATAAAAACAAGAACAAAAACAAAACCAGCATTTTCCGCCCTCCCACAACACATTTAAAATGATGTCAGACCCTCTAAGTGTCCCTGTTTCCCAGGGACAGTCCTGGATCTACAGAAGCCATCCCAGTTTCTGATTTGATCCCGGGATGTCCTGCTTTTCCTCAGAACATTCTTATTTTCATCTAGAGGGGGGGAAAGGCACTGATTAGACATATAAGTTACTCATTTGTTTGCTTATTTTAATTACTAGATTTAACATCCTCTGGGTAGTCTACAAAACTCAATAAAACATTTGCATGCAATGCCATCAATAAAGCAAATCTCGGTCAGAATGACAAATGCATAACTGCATACAGAATGACATAATCACTAAGCGTAAAACAGTATCAAGTACATAAAACAAACAAACATAGAACAGATTAAATTAAAAAGTTGAAATTAAAATGCCCACAAGTGTCAAAAAAGAAGAAGACCTTAATGCAGGCTTATGTGGTGAGGACATCCCATGACCGAGATGCCACCATGAAGAAGACCCCTACCTAATGGTCACCCATCTCAGGTCATTGGGTGAGTAGCCCAGACAATGGAGTCCAGTAAACATCTTAAAGAAAGGCAGCTATATATGAGAGCAGGGAGAGAAGGTGATGCTTGACAAGCCACCTGTTTTTTTGTTGCCTAGAACACACAGAGAGAAGCATATTGGTGTCCCAGCAGGCCTGCCACATAGGTATGCAAGCAAAACCTATAGTACCTCTCTCAGGCAGGCATCTGATTCTGCCATTTAGCCCATCAATTGTGTTAACTGATTCTCTTTGCCTGAAATTTGAACAGCTTTTTAGATTTCTTCCCTGCATGCGACATGAAAATGCAGGAAATCTGAGTATTTATAATTTTATGATGATTTCTTTTTTTTCAAAAAAACCAATCTTTATGGCACAAGGTTTTGCCCTGATAATTACTAAATAGGTTGTTCCCCCTTTACTGAACTTGGCATATAAAAGGTGCTATAATTAAATGAGAAAATGTAACATAATGAACTGATTTTAGAGCTATGTTTTTTTAAAAAAATAATACACATTCTGCATATCTCGTCAATATTTACTAGCTGGAAGTAAATTAGCAAAATTAGATACTTCTAAGCTCTTTAGCAGAGCAGGGGGAAAAGATCAAATCAGCAGGCCCAATAGTCAATTATCTTAATGGATTCTGCTGTATAAAGTGGACCCATTGTTATTTAAGTTACAAAGTGACAAGCAATTACTTAATGAGCTCGTATATTACCCCTTTCCTTTCAACTTTGTAATTATTGAATTAATTGAGAACTGAACTCCTAGATAACCATGTCTTTTAACAGAGTAATTAAAGGAAAGTAAATGATAAGTTCTAGAAGCTGCCTTACTTTTCTTTGAAAATAGAGCAGGAATTTGGCACTAAGAAGAATTCAGCTTCCTTTACTCACAAAAATAAAATTTCTGCTATCTGTATTTCACAGGGCTGCCAGAATATGAAATATGGTATATGACAAACGTTACCAGCCCTGCTGTAAAATCGGTGCAAATTAAAATGTATGTATAAACAAATACTGTATTTTTTGCTCTATAAGACACACCAGACCACAAGATGCACCTAGTTTTTGGAGGAGGAAAACAAGAAAAAAAATATTCTGAATCTCAGAAGCCAGAACAGCAAGAGGGATCGCTGCACAGTGAAAGCAGCAATCCCTCTTGCTGTTCTGGCTTCTGGGATAGCTGCGCAGCCTGCATTCGCTCCATAAGATGCACACACATTTCCCCTTACTTTTTAGGAGGGAAAAAGTGAGTCTTATAGAGCAAAAAATACGGTACATGTGTTGTTGTTATCTAATTTAAGCTGACTTTGGCAAAGGTGGGCTAGAAATTTAATGAAGAAATAAAGAAGAGGTAAAGGCACACGATTCCTTTGGTTCAGAATAACAGAACATTAGAAAGGTATAAGGCATAGGGAGGTTCACCTGCATTCTGAGAAGGGTTTGGATTCTTCTCAGCTGAGGGGGTGATGCCCTGTTAGCAGAAGCAGAGAAACATAGATCTACAGTTTTTACGAAGAGAAATGTGCAGGCTACCGTACGTTTCCATGTATAACCCCCCCCCCCGTGTATAAGATGCCCCCCTGTTTTGGGAGACTCCAGTTTAAGAAAATGACCCATAGTTGTAGAGCTTTTTATGGGGAGGCTGGCCCAAAGTTGTTGAGATTTTTTTTTGAGGGGGGGGTGTTGCCAGAGGTTGTTGAGAGGCTTTTGGGGGGGTGCAATAATTCAGTTGCAATCGCTCACGCCGCTCACTTACAATCACTCACAGCCCCGTTGTACATTGGGGGACTGTGTGGAGAGAGTCTCCTCCTTTAAATTCCTAAGAGTTTACCTTAGTGAGGACCTCACTTTGAAAATCAACATAACTCAGGTGGTCAGAAAGGCCCAACAGAGACTTCATTTCCTCAAGGTCTTGCGAAAGAATAACGTTAAACAACAACTGATGAACTACTTCTACTGGTCCACAATAGAAAGTGTCCTTTCATATTGTACCACAGTGTGGTATGCTGGCCTGACAGTCACGGACAGAAAGTCCCCATAGAGAGTGGTGAATACAGCACATGATATCATGGGCTGTCCCTTGAGTCCACCAGATGACATTGCAAGGGATCGCCTTAGGAGAGCAAGAAAAATTCTCAGGGATGACTCACACCCGGCCATCACCTCTTTAATCTTCTACCCTTGGGCAGGAGATATAGAAGTATAATCAGCTGTACCAACAGGCTAAAAAATAGCTTCTATCCGTGGGTTGTTAGGCTGTTGAATGGAAAATAACATAGCACAATTGACTTGTGAGGTGGTGCGTTGTTTGATAAGAGATTGAGTGTTTTTTGGGGGGGAGGCAGGCTCATTTAATTTCATTGTACACAGGTTGTGCAATGACAATAAAGGTATTATTCTTATTAACAAGCGTCTGCCCGATCGCAAACAGCGGCAGGAAATAGCAAGCACAATTGCCACATCAGCAGCCAACCCACAACAGCCCTTGACGCAGCAACCAATCACACAGCCATTTAACACAGCATCAGCCAATACAAAGCAACACTTACCGCAGCCACCAATCACACACAAAATCACCAGTGTCAATCTGCAGCTCACGGCTGCAACCTGTCACCCATCACCCCTACCTGTGTATAAGATGCCCCCAGTTCTTAAAGCTTATTTTTGAATAAAAAACCCTCATCTTATACACGGAAAAGTACGATATATAGGGGGAGGATGTCCTCATACATTGAAAGAACCCCGTGGGATTGCATGGGCTACTTCTGCATCTTACTACTTGTGTGCATCATAGCATCACCTTCCGCAACCTGCCCATTCATCCAATGTATGAAAGGGCTCTATGGAGGTGCTCTTGCCTAAATAGTGTCAGGAGCTCGTCCTACACTCAAGTAGGACCCAGGTGTAGGACGTCCTACACTCAAGTAGGACACATGCCCGACTGGCATGTTCCCTCCTTCTTGGTCGATTGTCCGGGAGCTTCAAAAGCTTTCTTCAGCCTGAACATCACAGCAACCAATGCCAACAGACACCGGCACACTTAGGGATCCGCAGAGTCTGCACAGTTTGTGTGACAGACCTCAGCAACTCAGCATTTTGGCTAATCTACTTTATTTACAGATAAACACACACAGAGCACTACAACATGGCTCTCTCTCTCTCTAGCATCAGACAGCAAAGAGAAAAAGGACAATAGTCCCACTTCACGGAACACAATAACACAAACATCCTATTTCCGTCACTCTGTGGAGTCAAAACATACACCGTCATGTGATAGACAAAAATCCCATGACTGCAGTCATGGAGCAGGAATTCTAACAAATAGAAATATGTTTTGATGTATTGTAAAGGGGTAAAAATGAGAACAGGCATTTCTGAGCTGTGATTGGTAGAGAACAGCACTTTCACAATACAGCCTAGTGAACATGCCTCAAGCCGGATCCTTCCTTTGATTGGGGCTCCCCACCTCTGCATACCTCAAGCCTGCTTTAGTCCAAATTTCTCACAGAATACTGGCAAGACTTTGGAATTAAACAAAATAAATGCATAGCATATTATGCACCCCTGGCTACTCACAGTAGGCAAGATTAACTTTTCCTGTAGCCCTAATGATTAGCATTCCAAATATGGCAACTGAATGATTATACCTGATGGATATTTTTTTAAAAAAACTTAAGCATTTAATTAGATGCTAGGAAACTCAATTAGAGTGGCTTAGTTAGACAAACACTCCGGGTTCTATTTATATATTCGAAGAATAACTCAAGAAGTTTAATTCTTTTCTGGAATCATATATGATTCGGCCTAATCAAATCATAAGCATTATTCCATAATTGTGTAAAATGGGTAAGGTCTCTAATTTTGCACAAGTCCCAATGTTTGCTTTTTCTAAAAAGTTAAAAAGGCAAGTTATTAATTGACAGGTGAGAATTTGTCTTAGAAGCCTGGAATATCTTTATTACTTTCATTTCTGCCCCCCCCCGGTATATTCTCTTCTGTCTATGTGTACTATATATGAGAATGGATGAGTGTGGGTCTTATTTGTGTATGTATATGAACACATTTGCGTGTTTGTGTATATGTGTGAGTGAGCAATTGAGAGAGAAAGTGTGGGTTAGCCTCACCAGTATTTTTATTGGCTCCACTCACTGTGGGCATGCAGGCTGCAGATTTATCATGTGGGAATGGAGACCCTAGGCTGAAAAAAGTCCACCCACTTCCTGCTCTCAGACCTCACAGAACCCCCATTGTATTTTATTGTATTTTTTCACAGCTGTGGTGCTTCCCAGCTGAAACCCTTTTGCGTGCTGAGGTCCCCCAAAACACCCTAACCCAATAACTCACACTTCACACATCATTTTTGTTTAAGGTTTTTGGCATAATTTTGGCCACAACTTTATTATCATACAAATTGTGAGTGGTTGCTTAGGCATTGGTTATGACTAGCTGTCCCCCCCGCCTTGGGGGACAGCACTGACTCCCGGACTCCGGCGGGAGCCAGTGTGGAGGAACAGGACCCAGGGATTACTGGAGCTGCGCCGTTCAGACCCTCAGTACCATCCCTGCCTGCTCCCAGGAGCTTACGCGGCCCGCACCCTGCACCAAGGGTTTGGACGAGGGGGATGGTAAGCCCCTGAATTCCTTTAACGGAATTCCCGTGCAGCAGCAGCATTGGAGGGGTAGGCACAGCCAATCCACACCCCTCCACCAACCAATTTTAACCAATGCCTAACCGCCAACCTTACAAGTTGTGACGATTTGCTACGTAGTAGGCAAAACCCAATTGGCACACACTAATCAGCCAAAAGGTAAATTCCTACCAGGCCCCTGCACCAATGCAGGCGACCCCTAGACAGGCAATAGCAAGGTCAAAGCGCAAGCCCAATCAAGGGAGGGCGGGCGGGTGATCCGGTGCCCACAGCGAAAGAGAAAGGAAAATGCTGTGCACCTTGTTTAAATAAGCTCTGATCCCACCCCTAAATTGGCAACATCAAATTTACCCCAGTAACAGCAACCACCAATCCAGTTCCATCCCTTTGAAACTAGCCTGCCTGTTAACCCTGGGGTGCTTTGTCTGGCCCCATCCGCAACACGTGCTCTCCTTTAATGAGAACACGCTATGCCAGATCTAGTGAGTTCCAACAATTTTACCGCAGTTTGGCAGTGCTTTGACTTGGCCATTTACACACTGGGGACGAACCAACTTGCCTCCTCCTATTCCATGTATTTTGGAACTTAACCACTTAGAGATTCATTTTCTAGCGGAGTCCAGTAATCAGGCAATGGGTAGCAAAGCAAAAGGATTTACTCTTGTAAAAGAATGGTGTCTCATCACAGGACAGACAATAGACTCCACCAACAGGTCACACACACATGCCCTCCAACTGCCCCAATTTTGCTGGGACTGCCCAAAAACGCTATAGCCATCACAGCTTCTCATGCTGTCCTAGAAGGTTCCCCCAAATCCCAACAATACCCCAGAACAGTCAAGAGGTTCCTTAGGGTTGTCTTTAGCATATGTAGCCCTGGGATGCAAAAAACTGCCCAGCACCCCCAATTTTGGGGGGGAGGGGGCAGGCCAAAATTGTTGAGCTTTTTTTTTAGGGGGACAGGTCAAAGTTGTTGAACTTTTTCTGGGGGGCACACAACAGCACTCTCTTATGCTGCTGCAGGTGGAGGGAGGAGAGCAATACCCCCAGATGCTTGGGAGGGAAGCTGTGTGCCCTGGGAGGGAAGCTGCACACCTAGTGTGAGCAGCATGCGTGCATGCACTGTGCGGGCCTCTTGACAGCCTGCCAATCCCAGGCGCACAGGAGGACAGAGTCTGCTTGCTGCCTCAGCACCCTCAGCAGAAAAGCCTGCAGCACTCCGACAGGCTCTGCTCCGCTCTGCAGTGGCTGTCAGCTGGCCTGGCTCTTCAATCTCCGGACTCCAAATCTCAGCCCCAAACCCTTGGACTGGTGCCCCTGAGAGCCCGGCACCCGGGTGCCCCACACCCCTAGCACCTATGGGTAAGCTGGCCCTGAAGTTCCTGCTGCTCAGCTCCACAATGGTTAACAGCAGCAACAGAGCTGCCATTCCTAGAGTGGAAGGGAAGGCTGATGAGAAAGGAGCTTCTGTTTCCCCCTCTGTGTTGTCCTGGATGTGCGCTTCTGCCTTCTCTAGCTGGCCCTCCATTTCCCTGCCCGGTGGCTGCCATGGAACATGTGTGGCACTGTGGAGTTCCTGAGGGAGGAAAGAATGGGAGTTCAGGGAAATGGTGGCTGCGCTGGTGGTGGTAGCAGAGGGGGCAGTGGAGGAGCAGCAGGAGGACGCAATCTTTGGAGGAGGAGGCCAGGGACACCCTCAGCCTGAGCGACAGGAAGCTGAGGGACTAACCATGGGGTTGCGCCACCAGTCACAACCTCAGTGACACCATGCAGGCTGTGGAAGGAGAGGAGAGTTGGCTGCTTCCAACATTCCTTGGATGAAATGTCCCTATTTTCATCCGAGGAAAGTTGGAGGGTATGCACACATGCTTTTATAGTTTTCCACGAACAGCCTTAGGCATACATTGTTGCTTCTAATAGACCCTGTGTCACCCAGCTGCAAGCATCTCCACCCTAGCCTGTCCCACCTTAATGCAGTATGAATGAATGAATGAATGAATCGCTATTTGAGTCAACCATCGGCCATAGCAATAAAACAACAATACGCTATACAAAGAATAGAAATAAAAAGTCAATTATATAAAATACATTTTAGGGTTTTGAATCAATGGTCAAATAGAGGATCTTATTCTGATTGTCCCAGCTAAAAACCTTGCAACCATTGCTGTCACCTGCTCATCTTGACCTGCCAAGAGAAAGGGCACTGTGGCAGTGGTTGGGCGACCCGGAATGGACAATAAAAGAGGGGTGATAATCTGTTCCTCAAGTCTTTATAAAGAGTGCAAGCTAGAAGGGCATGCGCCACCGATTCAATACTGGGACATAAGTGTTTTTCGTATGGAATCTGTTGGAATCATCCCTCAAGTATAGCCTTGGGCAATACATTCAAACTTGTGAGAGTAAAAGCGTCCTTTATACAGTAGTTATAAGCCAATCATAAACTTGGATAAGCAACCTTAAGCGATGCATGTTGGAGACTTTATGCTCTGTCCCCACTAAGCCTTCCCTAACTTCATTTGTATAACTTGGGACTCAGCTACACTGGTCAACTATATCATTAAAATGTGTTATAAAAATGTGAAACCAGAGGGCTCTGTAGAGCAGCAATCTGTCCTCAATGTTAAATTGCATTGGGAGCTATATTTTATAGTGTTTTTCATATCTGTGTAGATCCAGCCTTTCAGTTAGCATGGCCTACACTTTTTTTTGCTGATCCTTGCCTCTCAAGTATTACCCAACACCTAGCTCAACCACAAACTTTATTTTTTTCAGCTCATAGTTCAAAAAGTTCCCTGTTATCGTCTGGAACAAGGTGTTCAGATATGTAGCTATTAGCAGCTTACAAGCAAGGGTTACCATTTCCCAGAAACAGGCCCCAAATTTAGCCCAGGGCACCATTGTTTCTTACTTAACTGTATTTCTTCGCTTTCTGCTTCTTCTCTCAGCCAGAGTGCCTCCATTTTTCAACACACGTCACCTTTGAGGAAAACAAAACAAAACAGTTCCACTTCACTGGCATCCTTCAGGGACAACACAGCTTTGACTGAGCTGTGATTAGCGTGTAGGACTAGTGGGAAAAATATAGATGAAAGATAGTTGAAAATGGTAAAGCAATATGATAAGGCATAATGGCACATATATGACAACTTTACAAGCAAGGAGGAACTCTTGGGGGAAGGATATTTTTAAAGGATTCTTTGAGAAACTTCATAAATAACAAGCTGGTTCTAAATCAATCCAAGCTGAGTTCACCCACTGCTAAATAAGAGGGGATATGCCTGGAATGGTTTTTAGCTCCTGTAGGACTTGAGAAATTCTGGTCAAATGATTGAAATCAGAAAACAGTCTATGGAAGAGTTGTATGCACGTCTATTCGAGGTATAGCAAAAGATAAAATTCTAATAACAATACAAAAACATAAAAAACCTGCACATACCCTCAGTGCTGTTACTCTAAATGAATGAAAGTTTCAAGGATTTTGTAATAGGTTCCTCTCAGAAGCGCATTAGAACCTCAAATTCTTCCAGATCCTTGTATTGATACATCCATATGGCCAGCAGTTTTTCTGAAGTCTAATAAATGTTTTAAAAAAGGTAAAGGTACCCCTGCCCGTACGGGCCAGTCTTGACAGACTCTAGGGTTGTGTGCCCATCTCACTCAAAGAGGCCGGGGGCCAGCGCTGTCCGAAGACACTTCCGGGTCACGTGGCCAGCGTGACATCGCTGCTCTGGCGAGCCAGAGCCGCACACGGAAACGCCGTTTACCTTCCCGCTAGTAAGCGGTCCCTATTTATCTACTTGCACCCAGGGGTGCTTTCGAACTGCTAGGTTGGCAGGCGCTGGGATCGAACAGCGGGAGCGCACCCCGCCGCGGGGATTCGAACCGCTGACCTTTCGATTGGCAAGCCCTAGGCACTGAGGCTTTAACCCACAGCGCCACCCGCGTCCCTCTAATAAATGTTATAAGCAAGTAAAATAAGCACGATTTGGTTATTCTTGCTTGGGTGGCATTATGTTTTAAGACCCCGCTCCCCAGTTTGCTTGTTAAACAGGGAGGGCCCAAGACATTTTGCTGCCTGATGCAGGACAGTAAATGGTGCCCTCTACTCCTCAAATCAAACTTCATAGTAACCAAGGACTATAGTTCAGTGGTAGAACATCTCCTTTGCATGCAGAAGGTCCTAAGTTCAATTCCTGGCATCTACAACTAGGACAGGGAAAATTCCCTGTCTTAAACCCTGGAGAATTGCTGCCTGCCTATCATAGAGGGACCTATGATATAACTCAATATAAGGCTTCTTCTTATGTTCCTGTGTAAGGCTGACAGTTATTTCTACACCTGAGACAGAGAAGGTGCCACCCCCTGGGAGTAAATATACAGTAATATTGAAGAACTGTCAATTGCTACCCTTCTATTACACCCAAGATCAGCTGTCTAAGGCAGCTGCTTCACTCTGCCTATTGGTAGGGCTGGTCCTGTTAAACAATATAAAGTTACAGTCATACCTCGGGTTACAGACGCTTCAGGTTGCATTTTTTCGGGTTACGGACCGCCGAAACCTGGAAGTGCTGGAACAGGTTACTTCCAGGTCTTGGCAGTCACACATGCGCAGAAGTGCCTAATCGCAACCCGCACGTGAGCAGACGTGCATCTCGCACAGATCACGTTCGCAACCCGAGCATCCACTGTATTTATCAATCTGTGAGTTCACTAAAACTTGTGGGGCTATAAATGCCTGAGGCAATGTTTGAAGCAGAAAAGTTGCCATTTTGATTGCAGACATTCTAGCTATCCAATATATTAATATTAATAATAATAATAATGATTTTGTTGTTGTTTAGTCGTTTAGTCATGTCTGACTCTTTGTGACCCCATGGACCAGGCACTTCTGTCTTCAATAATAATGATACCCTACCTTTTTACCTGACAAAGACTCATTCCATATCCCACCCATTCTTCTGAGTCTTGGACAGCATCTCCTTTTCCCTGCCCAGGAATTATAATTACAGACAAGGGCAGCCTGTCCCGTTTTGCCACCTGAGGTGAGACAGGATGGTGTTACCCCCACCACTGCCTTTGCCGCCCTCACCAACAAAGCCTCCTTCACTGGTGTTGCATGGCAGCAGCTTCCAGCGCAATTTTGTGGAGCTCTGGCGAAATCTTGCTGGAAGCCACTGCTGCATGACCTCGGTGGTAGGCACACAGGGAATCTACATGGGCACTGCCCTGCAGGATTTTACCATGCAAGATGGCTGCTTCAGTCCACCTCATAGGCGGCCCAGCCCTGGTTACACACCTAATGATGGTGATGCATGCATGACAATTCCAAATGCTTTTCACTTTTTGTAAATGTGAATTTAGATTTAATAATCTCTTGCTGGCCCTCAATTGTTAAAGTAATATCAACTGCAAATCTGTTAGCTTGGCTCTCTGCCCAATGGGAGTACTGTTTACCTACGAGCATCTACCCACACACACCAAATTAATTTGTGTCACTGCGTTCTACAAGCATAAATGTCTTGCAGAGATACACATGTGCCTCAGATTGATGTCTTATCAGCTATCCCTAGATGGACCAAGATGAAAGCAAGGGAAGAGAAAGAGAGGCAAGACTGGGGGACACCCGGTGGCATTTAATTGGTTGGTCCTGAGTGAAGGACGTGGGGACAGCTCCCTATGCTAGACAGAGAGATAATGCATTGCATTTTAACATTGCTTATCTTTTAGAAATGTTAACAGCATGTAGGCCGCAGAACTCATCGAGCCACTTTGTCAAGGACGTGTGATATTTTTTACTGCACTGCAGAGCCAACTCAGTTGTGTTCTAACGAATTTAAAATTGATCATAATACTGCTTTCAGTGTTCTCCTGGAAAAAAATAATAAAGAGAATGGCACAGTTTGCCTAATTAGTTTGCAGTTATATTTTCTGAGGAGATATATAAAAAATGTGTTAAGAGCGTCTCTTGTTCTCATTGCAGTAGTTAAGGGTCTGTCTTGGCTTCTGTTATGAACTTGTAATTTTTGGGATTCAGAAGTTTTACTCTGCCATGAAAAACTGCCTTAAGCTGCAACTGGGCCTAACAAGGTCCCGAGTATAGAATGCATATTTTACAGAGTGGGGAAATGGGGAGAGTGTTCTCAGATAGGCAGTAAGCGATGTCAACAAAATTAGCACCTCACACTTCTTCTGTGGCTCTTGCAATCTCCAAGATCTACAGAGCAAGTGTGAGGTGGCAATTTTATCATATCCCTCTTTTTAATCCAAGGATCCCAGGGCAGCATACGCAAATTAATTCTATTCTGCAAGGTATGTTGGGTTGAGAAATGGTGACGGGCTCAAGGTCCCTGAGAGTCTTTCTGCCTCAGGTCTCTGCGATCCAAATTCAGCCCTCTCTTCTAGGGCTGGCAAGAAGCAATTCATCTATTCAAATTTTGCAACGTTGAACCAGAAATTCAAGGAGAAATTGCTTCCATTGAATGATAGTTTTGGGGGGCATTTCTCTGTTTCTATTCTGGTGGTCAAGGCATGCTCAGGACCATAGCTAACAGGGCAGAGGAAGGTGAAGCCTAGGCCACCATAATGACCAGATATTATCAAACAATAGATTGCTCAACAACAAAGGGAAAGGTCATTTTGTTTCTATTTGGATAAAAGAGTTAAAAAGGCAAGATTGCAGTGCAATTCAGCACAGGGTCCCTTACAAACAATCGATTTGTAATAATAATAATAATAATAATAATAATAATAATAATAATAATAATAATTTATTATTTATACCCCGCCCATCTGCCTGAGTTTCCCCAGCCACTCTGAGCGGTTCCCAATCAAGTATTAAAAACAATACAGTGTTAAGAATAACACTTGTTGATTTCGCCTCATATCTTTGATTCTTCAGGGGCTAGTGACTTGCTTTAAAGCAGGCACAGGCAAACACGGCCCTCCAGATGTTTTGGGACTACAACTCCCATCATCTCTAGCTAACGGGATCAGTGGTCAGGGATGATGGGAATTGTAGTCCCAAAACATCTGGAGGGCCGAGTTTGCTTATGCCTGCTTTAAAGAGAGAGAGCTGGAAACATGGATTCTGGGACATTTATTGGGTTCCAACTATCATGGCTAGAATCTGGGCTAAGACCTGGCCAATTGCCCTCCGCACTGCCCCATATTTTTCATTGTTGCAGCCATTTTTAAGCTCAGTTTGTATAACCTAACAAAATAGTTTCACCAGTCTTTAAGAGGAAAATACAACAAGCATTGCTTCTTGCAGTTTGGGAGCTAGCCCTACTCCATTCATCAATTTGTTTGTAAACTGGAATACAGAAAAGCATCATCTGCTATATCAGGGCTGGCTAACCCATGGCTTTCCAGAATCACAGAATGATAGAATTGGAATAGACTCCGAGGATCATCTAGTCCAACCCCCTGCAATGCAGAAGTTGGACTACAACTCCCATAATCAATTATTGCCATGCTGACTGTGGATGATGGGAGTTGGAGTCTAGCCACATCTGGAGAGACACAGGTTAGCCATCCCTACACAGAATAGTAATCAATACGTTTGAAGCAAGTTTTCAAGTTATATAGTGCCATTATTTTGGGTCTGGCAGATCTTTCTGAGTTGTGAACTAAAGATTACAGTGAAACTGTATCAGGATGTAATTTACTAGGAAATACTTTGAGAATTTTCTTTTTTTATTCCACCCAATTGCTGGAGAATTTGCCACTGTCCTCTAAAAGTATTACTGTACAAGAAATCCCTCTCTGTCTCTCCACCTGCAGATAGGATGGATAATTTTGGTAACCCCTTTTCACTCAGCCATCAGTTGGCAACCTCTCTGCCTTTTTAACAAACTGCAAACTTGTTCAGCATGTGTCTTTCTGAAGGCAGCACTGTAGTAACAGGCCATCAAAGCTTAATACTGACAAGTTGCTTCAAAATAGCTAGGTGACAAAGTATCTGTAATATTTTCTAGAAGTACTTCACAGAAACAGGTCATTTAAACAAACAGTCTTCAGCAGCTCTGTGGGTTTTTCTTTTTTGTTAACTAGGCTGGAACTGAGAATTAAAGGCTCTCTTGAGCTCACAGTTGGTGCAGGGGAGACTGCTAATTGGACAGGCAGAGGTGTGGAACAGAAGAAATATGTTGTTCCTTTGCACAACACTTCTTCAGAAAATGCACTTCAGGTAAATTATCAGGTGTTAGAGAAGCATTCGATATACACAAACACATTAGGTGCAAAATAGATTTCCTCTGTGTTCTTCTTGCTGAAAACAAAGAAACTTCTTTGCTTTCTCGTTGGAAATGCCCTTACTAAATTTCCCTTGTCTAAAACTATATCCTGTATCTTATTTCTTTTCTATGGCGAACATTTCCTTTCTTAAGGGCCCCTGTCCTTTCAGGGCAATTTGAGAAGCCCCTTTATTTTCTGCCTGGTAAGCAATGATGAGCCTAAACTGCTTCCTGCCAATTTGTCCACCAAGGCAGTGAATTTGGGAGAGGACAATTTTGATGATTTTTTTTCTTTCCTGAGGCAGAATAATTATTAACTGAAACAGCAGTGGTGATAGCCTCCTCTCCCCCTTTCTTTCTTAAATTTAGATCTGATGCTGTCACAAGCCATCAATTGTGACTACTACTAATTGCTACTGTTATTTATATTTTTTTCCTTTAATATAATTATACCCCCCACCTTATTAGAAAACATGCAGGGTTGCTTACAAATAATACTGTATAACAAAGAGCCATTAACATATTAAATCAATCAATCAACGCCAATAAATAGAATAAAAACAAGATAAAAATAACCCAATAAAACAGGAGTAAAAAAGGTAAAGGACCCCTGACAGTTAAGTCCAGTCACAAACGACTCTGGGGTTGCGGCACTCATCTCGCTTTATTGGCCGAGGGAGCCAACGTTTGTCCGCAGACAGCTTCTGGGTCATGTGGCCAGTATGATTAAGCCGCTTCTGGTGAAACCAGAGCAGTGCACAGAAACGCTGTTTACCTTCCCACCAGAGCAGTACCTATTTATCTACTTGCACTTTGACGTGCTTTCGAACTGCTAGATTGGCAGGAGCTGGGACCAAGCAATGGGAGCTCACCCAGTCGTGGGGATTCAAACCTCTGGACTTCCAATCGGCAAGCCCTAGGCTCTGTGGTTTAGACCACAGCGCCACCCGCGTCCAACAAGGGCACTAAATCCTACTACTCCAGGCATCATTTAATAAGTACATAGGGTTGTCAATGTCGGGATCTCCGCTCGGCCAAGATGATAAAGCTCATTTTCCTCCCGAATCGCCCCCGACGATAATTAACGACCTGAGCCTTTGATGAGGCCTCAGGCACATCCCTGATTCAGCAGAGAATCCAAAGCAGCACGCGGAAGTGATGAGATTTATGGCTACATGCTATGCTTTATTACTAAGCAGAGAGCAAAGAAAAATACATCCTCTCTCTGTGAGAGCAGAGAGCAACTGAACAAAGGAACAAAGGAACAGGAAACCAGTAATGTCACATCCTTCTCCTCTCCCGTGAGACTTCCAACAGCCTGGACTGTGGACTGTCTCTGGAATGTGTGGAATGTAAACAGAGTCTTGTGACTCCAAAGCACTGCTCAGTGGCAAACAGAAACTAATAGTCAACTGACCAGGAAGAAGAAGAAGAAGAAGAAGAAGAAGAAGAAGAAGCAGCAGCAGCCACACATATGAAAGTTTGTGCTGTCATTTTGGGGTGCCTGTTTATGAGCTTGCCTTGTTTCTTCTTTTTTCTTCTTACAGTTTTGAGTGTCTGACAGGGCACACAGAAGCTAGTGGAATTCTACTCTTGCTTGCTATAGTGTGCCTATCCTTTGAAAATGTGTCTCAGCTGCAATGCTACTTGTGCAGTTCTACATTCTAAAAACTTGTCTTCAGGGAATACCTGCCTTGAAACAGATTAATGCACAGCCAAAGAACAAAGCTACCCAATGAATAAATCATAAAAAGATGGTTAATAGCTGGATAGCATCAGACTGCGCCTGTGATTTGAACAAATCACAAGGTTGTCAATTGCCACAGGTCCTCTTCTATTAAAAATTTAAGTGCCTACAACAGAAGCTAAAGATCAAGGGCACATTTGAAAGTGCTAAAAAGCTGTCCTTTGACCTATGCAGGCACTACGCTTCTGCCAACACAATTATGCTACTTCCATTGTTCAGCTTTGCAGAGGAGGCCTGTTCCTAGAATGAAGCAAGTGATGGAATGCCATTGCCTTCATTCATTCCCCACCGCCCTCATTCACTTTTCCTCCCACCTGTGCAGCATTTGCAAAATAAAAATAGTGCTTCATTTAGGTTATACATATTTCAAGGGGGGTGGGGAGCCAGAGAACATCTAGATGCAGAATTTATGCTGCATATAGAATGAAAATCCAAGGTCATGAAAATCCAATCCAATCCAAATAATTTTATAGTGCTAGCCATTGGCCATGACAAATAAGAATCAAAAATAAAAACAAGCAAAAGGGATGCCACAGCACAAATAATAGCCCCTCTTTAGATTTCTGTGTCTCCCTTCCAGTTCACTACTATATTATCCATGGTATTCTTTCTGATCTCTTTGGCCGCCAAAGCAAAAAAAGGGCGACATTATGAGCCACTGAAGCATTTACATTGCTAAGAAGCCATAGGACCTTCTCTGCTGGGGAGAGACATCTTTCCTGTACAGACAGTAGGGTGAGAAATTGCGTCCTGGATGGCGTCTTACCCTTTCCACTGCAAACAGAAGTACAGTGGTACCTTGGGTTACAAACGCTTTGGGTTATGAATGCTTCGGGTTACGAACTCCGCAAACCTGGAAGTAGGTGCTCCGGGTTGTGAACTTTGCCCCAGGATACAAATGTAATCTGCTTCCATGGCGGTGAGAGGCCTATGTAGGGAATGTGTGCCTCGGGTTAAGAATGCTTCGGGTTAAGAATGGACTTCTGGAAGGAATTAAGTTCATAACCCGAGGTACCACTGTCAGGGGCGTAGGAGGGGTGGGGTGGGGTGGGTTGCCCCGGGTGCCATCATGGAGGGGGGTGACAAATTATCAAGGAACAGTTACTGCCCTACTAGGGCGGTTCATAAAAAACTTTTTTTAAAAAAAAATGCCTGCTTCTAAGGCCTTATCTTACTACACTAGGGATTATATAGCTATATCTGAAATTTCAAGCATATCAGTTAATATATTGACCCTCCTCCATGAAAATAACTGTTTACTTGGCAGTTTTCGTATGTCGTGAAGGCTGAAATTTCAATTCAGTGGAGCCAAAACACAATCCATCCTGTAGATTTAAGTATCTGTCCACAATAACATAAAACCATTTTTTGCAGCCCCCCTCCCCCCAAAAAAATCAGGGGGGGACGACAAGAAGTTTGCTGCACCAGGTACCACCTGACCTTTCTATGCCTCCGACCACTGCATATCATTACATTTAACCATTTATAAAACACCACCCCGTTTTCAAAAATGAAAATGACAATTGTCACTCTGAACACAGTGAATCCATGGTACTGTTTATTTTATTTTATTTCATTTATTAGATTTGTACATCGCCCTTCATCTAGAGATAATCTAATGATCTGGAGCAGCAAGAAGTTGACAAGAAGGCAGAAGAGAATCTGATTAATCCTGCACATGGAAACCTAGGAGATTGAAATGAACTAGGAAACCATAAGAAGGATGGCATCAGCGATGTTCTTCACCAGACTTCTCTGCACTAACACAATCCCCCCTCCTTCTCTGCTGCACTCTCTGACTTTGGTTCAGGTGCTCCTACCAAAGGATGTACAAATCTAATAAATAAAATAAAATTGTCTCCATAAGATATCATGGGACGCGGGTGGCGCTGTGGGTTAAACCACAGAGCCTAGGACTTGCGGATCAGAAGGTCGGCAGTTCGAATCCCCGCGACGGGGTGAGCTCCCATTGCTCGGTCCCTGCTCCTGCCAACCTAGCAGTTCAAAAGCACATCAAAGTGCAAGTAGATAAATAGGGACCACTCCGGCAGGAAGGTAAACGGTGTTTCCGTGTGCTGCTCTGGTTCGCCAGAAGCAGCTTAGTCATGCTGGCCACATGACCCGGAAGCTGTCTGCGGACAAACGCCGACTCCCTCGGCCATTAAAGCGAGATGAGCCCGCAACCCCAGAGTCGGTCACGACTGGACCTAATGGTCAGGGTTCCCTTTACCTTTTTAAGATATCATAGGCCCATCAAAGCTCTTTTAGTTTCCGTTAGATATTTTGCCCAAGTAGGAAACTCCAAAATTTGCCTTAAATATCTATTTCAGGGAAATTTTGGTGGCTGCTCTTTCACTACATTTTGTGTCATAACTCAGGATGTATGTGTGTGCATTTAATTTGAGCACTCGTGGAAAGCTGGTATTTATGTTGTTGAGATTCTCTTCTCCAGATTTCAAATGAAGTTGTAACAGTATCAACAACAATAATAAATACTGAAGGGCTGGGGGCAAAAAGAGCCAGGATAGGAGCAACAGAAATCAAGGCCAAATTCATGATTCTTATTCATCTTTCTGGTCCTGCAAAAACCTTTATCCATCATATGGAGTATTTTTTTTTCTCCTGCTGTTCCTTATATGATTTTCATTCAAGGCTATTTCTCTCAGAATTCCTATCATTTGTGAACATATACTTTTAAAAAAAGTAATAAAATATGAAGCAGGGTTAAGAAATTGGTTTTTTATATATATAAAGAAATACTGGTGGCTAGAGAGCAATTTAATATTTCTCCCTAATAGTTATGAACATTTTCCTTCTTCTTCAAAGACTTAATCAGCACTGTGAAGGACAAACTTATCTGGCTCAAGCACATTCCCTCCCAGCCTGAGGTCAGGGAACATGGTTCACAACAGTAAATAACTGTGTAAACTGCTTCCAGCTAAACCTTGCAAAAGTGATCCAAACACGGCTTATGTAATCTGGAGAAATGGCAATTAGTTTTCATGATCATGCTCAAGGAATCAAGCTGGCAAGAAAATTAATTTATCAATAACATTTTGTGTGCACTAACTTTGTCCTGTAATATTTTGCCGCTACAGGTCAGAGGCTGAATTATTTGCTCAGCACAGGAGCGTGCGAGAAGATATGAAAAGAGCTTCCAAAACTCATAGACATTTGGGAACAAATGAAATCACTCTTGCTATGTACTGCAGACAGTTCTGTCTTGTTGGAAAGTGATATTGCATATTTGGGGTATTCACCCACAAAAGTAGATACATATTTCTTCACAACTGTAGAATGTACTCAACACAGGTGCACATACTATGTTTATTGTACCTTGTCAATATTGTTTTTCTTTTACAGTGGTACCTCAGATTGCATACGCTGCAGGTTACATATGCTTCAGGTTACAGACTCTGCTAAACCAGAAATAGTGCTTCAGGTTAAGAACTTTGCTTCAGGGTGAGAACAGAAACCGTGCTCCGGTGGCACGGCAGCAGCAGGAGGCCCCATTAGCTAAAGTGGTGTTTCAGGTTAAGAACAGTTTCAGGTTAAGTATGGACCTCCGGAACGAATTAAGTACTTAACCTGAGGTGTCACTGTATATGGTTACTTAAACAGAAAAATACAATACACACACACACACACACACACACAGAGAGAGAGAGAGAGAGAGAGAGAGAGTCATGCTAATTTATGTATTTTCATCATCCTTCCATAAATAAATAAAATTCCGTATACAATTTCTGTATTTGATGATGAAAGTGCCATTCAAACATTGCATCCTTCCTACAGATCCTTCACAATGTGTGCCTTTTAAATATGACACAGTATTATAGACCACAAATTCTTTTCAAACTCTGATGTTTAATCCCTTTGGGGAAAGGTAATCTGAGGTGCAGATATGGTGGAAAGGTTTGCCTTCCTTTTAGCTTTCTTCCAGTTTCTTTCCTTTAAAGTCAGGCGGGGGAGATGATCCGCAGCATAATGACAGTATTTTACTGAAGTTTTCTCTCCCTCTCTTTGTGGGAATGTTCAGGGAGGCAGGAGAGGATATATTGTTTGCTTATATCCTTCCCAATTTGTGTTAACAGGTTCTACGATTTAGCAGAGTAACGTTCCCCTTTTAAATTTACACAGCGGATTAAATTTACACAGGCTTGTTTAAGCCTCTAAAATAAGTTTCCTGGTAATTCCCCTTTTAGTCCCTCTTAAAAAGAATAGCCATGACACAGTCTTGTATAAAAGTAAATAAAATAGTTTACTCACATTCTGTTCACAGAAGGATCCCAGAAGGCAGACTTAAGTTACAAAATATATACACATGGAATCTATACCATAAGGAGATACTGTAGTTCCTTTGTCCTCTCTTGGCTGGAGAGCATCTCAGGCTAAGGAGACGTTGCTTCTTAGAGGAATGGAGTCAGAGAGAGAGATGGCTGCCTGTCCTGTGCTATTTTGTTATCTGCACAAGTAAGGTCACATCCATCTCTGGTCACATGTAGAGGAAGTTTGTCCCAGCCCAGGAGGAAACAGGAAGTTCCAACTTTCTGGTCCAGAAATCCCCTTTTTATGTCCACTCTAGGAATGTTGTATTTGACTGCTCTGTGTTTCACACACACCTACCCACATCCCAATCTTTTGGCTGTCTTTTTGTCTGTTTTAAACCCAGGGCGAGGAAGTGACTTTGGCTAGCTTGTCAGATCCCTTCCACCCTGACCCCTGAGCCAGCTTTGACAAGTAGGTGCTCACTCTCAGGGCTGATCAGCTGATTAGCACTGAGAATGAGCTACTTGTTGTCAGCAGTTGTTTCTGACAATGTGCCTTTCAAAGAGCTCTTTTGAAGTCTGTTTGCAGGTGGGGTTGGCATTCAGACTACACCTGCAAATGGAGAGGAAGACTGAGCAGTTGCAGGTGCAGTTTTGATTCATACCACTGTTGGAGGGATTACAGAAACTTGGGTCCAGATTGTTACACATTGCCTCTCCTTATCCAAAGGAGCCACCCCTTATTTTAGGCTTAAATACTCTTTCCTTCTCCGTTGTTGGTTCTTTTTCACCTCCACTGCCATATTCTGCTGAAAGGGAATTTGCTGATCTGGAAAACTCTGACCTTTTCCTCCATTGCTGTCTCTTGTGGCAGAAGAGGGGTGATTCCCTTCATGTGCTTAGACCTGCCCAGTTTTAACAGTTCCAAAATTGGGCAAAACGGCCCTGTTGTGGATCCTGGTACCGATTTGGGAATTTGCAAGCTGAGATGTTGGATTAGACTGTTCTGAGAAATGTAAGAATGTCATTGGCCTGTCATTTTGGAACAGGTTCTCCTGCTGTCTCACGTGGGTGTTGTACTAAATCGAGCACCTGTCTTGCAGACATGCACATCTGCTAAGTGTGTTATTGCTCATCCATTTTCAGAAATTAACCATCTGTTTTACATCAGGTGTCATACACAGGGCGGAGAGGCATTAAGGAGGCTGCCAACATCACAATGGTGTTCCTAGTCCTCCCAGGTCTTCATTTTTTATGTTGTCATTTTTTTTAATATGTATAAAAAAGAAAAGCCCTTGTCTCTTGATGAGAGAGCCATAAACCTGCATTATTATTCAACTACTGGCAGCCGTTTTACAGGTTATGTACTGTACTTCACAGACCATATGCTGCAAATGGTGCAAACATGTTGCTCGAACAAGTGTGCATGCCTTGGCAACATAAGGAATACTGAAGCTTCATTGTGTGGGAGCACCTCTCTCTTTCCATGCGCAGCTGTACCCTCGGATAGATGATGGCTCGGTCTGCAGCTCTGGCAGTGTTTCAGGGAGGTGTTTGCTGAAACGTTCAGAGGAATACAGAGGATCACTTTCTCCAGGTTCCGGTGAAATATCTGCATGAATTTCGAGGAAGTGAAAACCGCTTTGATACGAGTACAGACATTTTCCGAGGCATTTTGAAAATCTCTATGAAGATCAGTGCTAAGGCTGAACTCAACTTGCCGTTTTCACCAAAGCCTTCTCCACTCTGCATAATAGAAGTTCTTTTTCCCCCCTGCATCTTTTCCAGGGAGCAAGAGCACTTTGTGCAGAATCAGGTGTCCTGGGATGGGGGCTGCGTTTTACTTGAGTTAAGTTAAGGAGGTGGCCAAGAGGTCTCCTTTTTAAACCTTTTCTTTAAAGCCTTGCACTTGCTGACAGCAGCATGGCGCTCTTTGTGGTGCCTGGTGACATGTTCCTTCAAAGAAGTGCTGCCAGGCTTGAAGGCTTTGTGGATAGCGTGCTGCTGCGAGTGGGTGTTGGGTTTTCTGAAGTTTTAAGAACAGAGCAAATACTCTTAAAGCTAGAAAACCCCACACTCACTTGCAGAGATACAGGGCTCTTTGTGCAAAGGCAGCAAGCATGGAAGCACTTCCTTAAATGATCATTAAAATATAAAAATAGGCTGCCGGATCAGCCCAGTGGCCACTGGAAACTGAAGTAGAATGCTGTTGTGCACAGGTCCTGCTTATGGGTCTTCTGTGGGCTGCTGTGAGAATGGGATGGTGGACAAGATGGGCTATTGCCCTCAGCCTCATATTGCTCTTCCTATTCTTACCAAAAATTGAGTAAAACCCAGAAGGATGCAGGAATTGACACAGATAGGCAATCCAGCACCTTTCCTTGCTCAAACTGCACATGTCATATTCAAACCTGTCAACTTTGACTCAACTTTGACTTGGTGGCAAAGCCTCTCCTCCTTCCAGAGGGGAGGAGTTGTGAGTGGGAGCCGTTTCCCGTGTCGGCAGGGCATGTTCTGGCCCCTGCATCAGCTGTCCCAGGCGCCACACCCCCTGGCAGCCAACCAATTTGGCCGAAGCTTGGGGGCGGGTTTAGCTGCTCAAATGCGGTCACAGCAGCACTGCCCTTTCATTGCGCTGCTGGGTTTCGTCAGATCACCCACCCACCCTCCCTTTAGTTCATTGCTATGTTTTCTGACCTTGCTATGGGCCTTTGGTTGGTCGCCTTGGTTATCCAACAGGCCTGACAGGAATTTTCATCCAACTGGGAAATTGGCACCAGCCACTTGGTTTTTCGCCTACCTCGTAGCAAATCATCACAACTTTTCTGGTATTGTGATTAGGCATTGAAACATGTTTGTGTATTGGAGGGCAGGGTGTGGCCATCGCCTATCCCTCTACTTTTTGGGTATTCTGTTAAAGGAATCCGGCAGTCGTGGATCCTGTCCAATGCCCTTGCTGGTGGCAAGGGCCATGGCATGACCCCCGGTGACATCAGGGGGAGCTTACAGTTGTATTTGCATCAACAAGCTCCTCCTACTGGTGGTTAACCCATGATAGACTCACCCCTTCCTGAGGGGGTGGAGTCACACTCTGTTGTTTTATCCAATGCCTAAGCCAATGCCACTCACATGGTATAATCAATAAAGTTGTAGCCTTTTTCAGCCCATTAACCTAATATATTGTGTCCTTGTGTCTTTCTTCACCTCAAGCGGGTGGTGGGTCCTCAACTCACAAAGCATCTTGTATCCTATACTTAATGGCTCCACAGCAGAAATATATATATTTCTAAGGAAATCTTATTTCAAAATACAATCATTAATATAAATGTAAACATGATGAATGAGCTCGCCCCAGGTATTCAATTTGCGCCCAGGTCCATGCTTCCATTTTATATAGCAGGGTAAACAAACCCAGGGCATGAAAAATAAGATTTTAATAACTTATTGATTACTGTTGTGATTTGCTATTTTGCTTCTGCATTCTGACTTATAGGTGCCCTGCAAATGTACAGGGCTACTGAGATATACCCCACAGAGGCAAAAAAATATCACTTATTCTGGAAAGAGAATAGTGAAAACCTGTCAGGCCAAGGCTCCATTGGCTTGCTTGGTATCAAAATGAGGACATTATTCATGGAGGTGACTTGATGAATAATCTTTATTGAGTTTTGATGGTGGACTAAAGTTTCATAAAGTACTGGTGTAGATTTAGAAATGAGATTGTCTCCCATCTGATTAAATCCAATCTGATTTATGTGGGGACCCAATCCTGGAAATTGCAGCACACCCATTACTTGGGAAGTTATTTGATTGATCCTCTTTTTAATTTATTTCAAAAAGGTGTGCTGATTTATTCACTGGAAGCATATACCTAATACCTTGAAGTGTCTTTGGTTTTCCCTCTGACTTGAGAGCACGTGCAATCATTTGTCATACTGATGGCTTCCCAATCCTTTACCCTGAAAGGAATAAAGGAGAAAGCCACTGATTTTTTAAAAAATGCTTTGCTGAGTAGGCAGCAAACAATATGATGATTGGTTAGCATATAAAGTAAGGGGTAAGAAGAAGATGGTGGTCATGCAGCAGATAGTGGCAGGCCATCAGAACCAGTAGGAATTAACTTAACTCAAAGGTTAGCAACATTTTTAAAGTCCGTGGATGCATTTTCACTGAATCTCAGTGCTACCTGTCAGTTTGCATTTCGTAGTGCAGAAGGCGTTGATCAGATGTGTAGAGATCTTTCCTGGTCTACTTAATTCAAGAGGGTTCTGGAAGCTTTTCTGTGTGAAAGAAAGAAGCAGAAGGTTCATGATGTCTGGGTTATTCCTTCAGAGAAGCTGAATACAGCTGGTTTTAACTGGTTCTGTTATCTCTTCTGTCAAGGTCATGCTGACTATAAAAGTAAGACCAGAAGGAGCCTGGGTTTCATTTTCTCTTTCTCTCTCTTTTCCTGCTGGTGTGGTGTTCTGTACATAGTATACAGTGGTACCTCTGGTTACGTACTTAATTCGTTCTGGAGGTCTGTTCTTAACCTGAAACTGTTCTTAAACTGAAGCACCAGCTAATGGGATATCCTGCTGCCGCTGTGCCGCCGCCGCACGATTTCTGTTCTCATCCTGAAGCAAAGTTCCTAACCTGAGGTACTATTTCTGGGTTAGCGGAGTCTGTAACCTGAAGCCTATGTAACCTGAAGCGTATGTAACCCGAGATACCGCTGTACTTAGTGTTAAGGTTTAGACTTATTATAAGTTTAAATTCAGTCTTCTGCGACTGTATTTCTTATGGACAGTGCCAATCCTGAATTTATTGGATTTGTGACCATTATGCTCATTTGTCTTCAGTAGCAGTAAAGCTCTGCTGGATGAAATGTTAATTGCTTCTGGTCTATTGTTTGAGGAATTCTGCAACGTGTTTAAGTTTTTACTCTGCTAACTATACATTGGAATCTACTCTGGATCACTATTTAGAAGAATTCCATGACCCTACCTTCCCCTGATCACTTCCCTGTGCCCTTCCAGAAAGAGAGAAAGGGAAAGAGAAAACATCAACTCACAGGGAGACCTCACTTTTCCAAGGTGGAATAAAAGTCAGATCCAGTAGTATTAATCTGAGACTTGAAAAGCCCATAGAGCTAAGAGGAAGTGGGAAAGACTCTGTCTTCTAATTACCTCATTCAACTCTATGAACGAAGCATCAGAGACCAAAACATAAGCACAGTCATGACCAAAGGAATAACATATCCTCCATCATTCCTCAGATGAAAATAGGGACATTCTGTTCTACGTTAGTATCACTGCTAGGGGGCAGGGGGGCTTTTAAGATTTTTTTTAAGTTTCTCATGATACAGACACCCCAAAAGCCCAGCTAGTTCCAGTGCCCACCCTCAACCCCCATAGCATCTTTGCCCTCACCCCTTAAACTCCACCCCAATAGGCATGCCTGCACCTCACCAGATATACCCTTCTATCAGTTTTCATTTCTTAGTACAGAAAGTATTGATCTGATGTGTAGAAATGTTTCCTATTCTGATTAATTCAAGAGGGTTCTATAAGGTTTCCTTCTATGTGAGAGAAACAGGAAAAGGGTTTCTGATGTTTGGGTTATTTCCCTGGGAAGCTGAGTACAGCTGGTTTAAACTGGTTCTGTTATCTTTCTGCCAAGGTCGTGCTGACTATAATAGTAAGGCCAGGAGGAGCCTGCGCTCTCACTCACATTCTGTTCTGTCTTTTTGTTCTAGTGTTCTGTTTCTGTATGCTATGAGTGGTAAGGTTTAGTCTTATAGGTTTGTACGTTTTATTGTAAAATGCTGCAACTGGATTTTTTATGGACTGGGCCACTCCTGAATGTACTGGATTTGTGACCATTTATGCTCATTTGCCTTCAGTACCAAGTAAAAGGTCTGCTGGATGAAGTACAATTGCCTCTGGTCTATTTTTTGGAACTCTGCTACGTGTTTAAATTTTTCTCCTTCCTCAAGCACTGGCGCAACGCCTTCCCCACCACTCCCAGGACCTGCTTCCGCCCAGAGTCTCCTCTAGCCACTGCCTTCTCATCAGACTTGACCTGGCTCACTTTCCCCTTGTTTTGACTGGATGGGTAGTTGGTGGGCATGCCAAGCCAGAGAGTTGCAGCTTCCCATGGTGGAGACGGTGGCAGTGGTGGCCCTGTTGCCTCGCTCCCCCTTCCTCCTCCTCCTCTCCCCACTACTGCTACTCTACCAGCCAGACAGCCTGCCTTCCTGGCTCCCTCTCTTGGACCCAGTGCAAGATTCCCAGGAGTGGTGGCAAAGGAGGTGGCAGATGTGGAAGAAGAGGGGGAACGGTTGCCTCAGTTAGCAACTCTATCTTCCCCCCACTTCCCCCAGACATGAAGCCATTTCCAGTTAGTGTACCCCAACAAACATGGGAATTCAGGTTTCTGTGGCACAAAGCAAGAAGCAATGATGGTTTGATGATTTTTATGAGAGTCCCAACATTCTGGAGGCAGTTGGAGACTACTGAACAATAAGCATGTGGGTGTATCAGGTGCTAGGAGAGACTTCAAGGGTTTGTTACACTCATGTTGGCAACCCCTGTCTTTTAACTAAATTAAGAAATTCTGTTGTCTGTCTAGATTTCTGGCAATGCTATGATAGATGAGGTATGTGTATGTGGGTGTGACATGTTCATCTACAGGCCCAGGAAGCACTTAGGTTTAATTTAGTTCATTTCCATGTGGCTGTCAGGTATAGACACTTTGCCGACACCTTCCACAATCACTTGTCGAACCCAATGCTGATTTAACTTCCAGCAGAGAACAACTTGAGTGTCTGGCACTCTATTACAGCTAATGAAAAACCCAAACAATAATTGCCAAGTGACTCTTTATTCCCTCCTTTGTATGCTCCCGTTTTCCCACCTCACCCATGAATCTGCTTCTGAGGGGAGTGAGCACATCTAATTACAAGTGCTGGAAATTATTCACCGAGTTTCCGATTCCTTTGCTCCGGTTGCTTTCCCATCAAGCTGGTCTCTGTGACTCCATCTCCTTTTCTGCTATTCAGGTTTGCTCTGCTGTCTACATCTACTGCTGGAAAATGAATGGGATTGGAAAAGGATGGAATTTCAGCCAAGCTCTGAGAAACGACATTGCCAATGCTTGTAACTAGTAATTAGACTCCAGCATGTTCTGAATTAGCGATGGGCCCATTGATGGCTCAGCGCCAGGAAGCCAGTTATTCACTGACCTGAAAGAAAAAGAAGCACTTTACCTCCAGCATCACTAATTATTTATGGGAAAATCGGGTCAGGTACTCTATCTCTCTTCTGTGTGCCGAGTGCATTTTTCAAGTGGAGCGATCGTGAAAACTTTTCTTGCTGGCTTGTTTTCAACAGTGCTGCAGTGACACATGCCTGATCCTGTAGTGCAAAGTCACATCAAGCAAGCTAGGCGTAATGTAGTTAAGCATTGTGCAGTGTGACAGGCTAAAAGATGTGCAGGTTGTTTATTTGCTAAATGGCACAAGTTTGGTGCTTCTTATAGTCCATTTACAACCAGAGGCCATTCCTCAGTTGCCTGAATGCCATCCATTTGAGCACAATTCTTGTGTCTGTCATTACAGAAAGTTCCTCCTAAGAGATAGCTTGAACTCTTCCCACAGTGGAGAAGCACAAGTTGTATCCTAGAAGCTGGAGAAAGGACTTTGCACATGTTATTTTGTCTACCAGACAGAAGAGCCTGGGATGCATACAGGCTCTGCTCAGTGCTCCCTTTAAAGAATATTTTTTCCTTACATTCCGCCTCTAAAAACTAGGCACGTCTTATGGTCAGGTGCGTCTTATGGAGCGAAAAATACGGTATATAAATGCTGGCATTTCTAGAGCTTAAAAGGAATGTCAGGTTCACTTTTTTAAAAAAACAACAACACCTTAATAATGCTTAAATTTACAATTAGAATTCTAAAATGGAGAGGCAGATGTGCTTGAAAATGCTGGTGCTAATAAAGCCTTCAAGCAGGCTGATAGCATTTGTCTTGACAACTTTTGACAACTTTCCTCTTAATGTGCCAAAACTGTGCCGAATTTCAAGTCTAAACACCCCTGCAGCTCTTGTACTGCTCAGATGTTCTTATGAACTTTGACTACTCAGGGACTGAGAGATCACTATATCAGATAACAACACCTGCTGCAGGCCCGAGGCTGGTATATTCCTGATTTGGTCTCCCATTTACACTGCAACAACCTGTTTCCATATTTGTTCAGCTGAAAGTGGGGAGAAGGTGAGGTAAGCTAACATAGTTAGTCACAAAATAAGTCTTCTGTCATGGGCATCGATGGCTGGAATATGCTTTTGAAAATGATAATTGATTACTACTGACTACTGGATTTTGGATCAAGCTGTTTGATATGCTTGAATCCCTATTTATATGGTAACCAATTTTTCTTGTTTGCTGCTGTTCCCTGTCAAATTCTGAAAATATGTGACTTTTGCTCCCAAGTAAAAAACCTTGATTTGTGTATTTATTATATTCCATGTCATTCTGTAATACAGACGGGGTTTTTTGTCAAGCATTGCAGGAGCTAAACTAGTGTGTCTGGCATTTTCAAGAGAAATGAATACATTTGCTTGTTGATAAAACTGCTGATATATCAAATGGTTAATGACTCGGTTTAAAATTCAGTGTCATCACTGTACGGTAAGTGGATAGCGATGAGATTTTTCTCATGACCCAACACAACTTCATCATCTCGTTGACCTGTTATTCACCTTCAAGTATTCACAGCAGTATATTGACACCCGTATTTTCCCAGAAATGGGGGAAAGGCTTTGATTATACAAAGCCTAACCCATAGTTACAATTAAGAAGTATTTTAGCTGGGTGCAATTTTGGTCCTCAAACCTTCCATGGCTAGAGCTTTTTTAGTTGAATAGAGTGCATCACTGAACTTAAGGGTGACATCTATAATGTTTCAAGCCATTGGAGCAATCATACTCTCCTGTGCGTTTCAAGGCCATTAAAAACATGGTGATGAATGGCCCACAGAGCACCAACTTGGTGTAAGGGAAATGTTTTCAGAATAAGTCTTGCATCTTAATGTGTTTCAGCATAGGTTGGTATTACCCATCTTGCATTTCAGTCCTATACGTATTTCCCTGCCCATGTGTAGGTTACAAAATTCTATGAATATCAACATTCTTTGGAGGAGATATTTCTTAATGTCCCCTTACTGGATCATATATGTTATGTATGCTGTAGACCTAGCTGAATAATTTTATGTGAAGAATAGATGTCATTTACAATCTACTGAAGGGGGGAACTGAGGGAAAAAGCACCATTCAGACTTTTCCTCCTTGGTTTATTACAATTATCGTTGTTAGACACAAATAATATATTTCAGTGCTCTTATTTTTCCTTTTTTTTCCTCCTCCAATATATGAGTGGATTGACCTATATGAGGAATGTGAACAGGGAAGTGTCACGAGAATAAAAGGGAAATTCTGCAACATTTTGATAGGAAAGTGCTGGCCTTGGTAACCGTTAATCAAAGAATCACTGAGTAGATTTGTTCCACAAAAGTCTTTGCAATTGTCCATCTCCTTCACTCAAGCGTATGGTGCACGGTCAAGGCAGTGATCTTAACAGCATTTAATAGCTGAAGTTTAAATAATGGAATAACTTATTGGGTCAGCAGTAGACTGTGCAATTTAATTTTCTCCCTTCAGCATATTAGACATAAAACTGATCAATGGAACAATGGATTTGGATGACCTTTGCTTTCTTTCGTGCACTGGTTCTACTAAGTCGTTTTATGATAATTCTGCTGACCAATGAAAGAAAGCACTTCTAATAAGAGGGAAACCAATAATCAAAGGCCATGCGCCATTGATTTGATCAAAGTGTATGCTGGCTAGAACTCTGATGAACAAAGTCCCAGAGAGCAGGAATGACCCTATTACAACGAATGAGATGGCATATATTGGGGTACTATAAAAGGGGTGAAATGTCAGTAGTTCTTGTTGGAGTAACTGGACATAGGAAGGGGTTAATTTCCTTCATCAGCATAAATCACCCCACAGGCGAGGTAAGAGCAAGTGTAAGCTGAAATGAACCTGTTGCTCATGTGATAATGGCATGGTGTCCTAGCTATATCTCTGCAATTAATATATGTCAGCTAGTTCAGTTGTGCTGCTCTGATTCGCCAGAAGCGGCTTAGTCATGCTGGCCACATGACCCAGAAGCTGTATGCCAGCTCCCTCGGCCAATAAAGTGAGATGAGTGCCATAACCCCAGAGTTGGTCACGACTGGACCTAATGGTCAGGGGTCCCTTTACCTAGTTCAGTCTGTTTTGATTAGTTGGTGTTAGAGCAACAGTGACACTCTGCATCCAATGTATATGTATATTTCTGTACAGTGGTACCTTGGTTTTCAAACTTAATCCGTTCCGGAAGTCCGTTCTAAAACCAAAGCATTCCAAAACCAAGCTGTGCTTTGCCATAGAAAGTAATGCAAAATAGATTAATCTGTTCCAGACTTTTAAAAACAACCCCTAAAACAGCAATTTAGCATGAATTCTACTATCTAACGAGACCATTGATCCATAAAATGAAAGCAATAATCAATGTACTGTACTATAAAATAAACAAGACAGTATTGTAGATGATAAAAATAAAAATATTTTCCCCCTCTTACCTGCACTAATGATAGTTATTGTTTGGATGGGGGGGCTTTTATCCATTTCTGCAGTCACACAATCAGTCAATAGCTGAACTGGGTTCCACACAGTCACAAAAACATATTAACCGAAAAAGCCTCAAAAACACAAAATAAATAGCAGAAACAAAGTCCATTTGACTTCTGTAATGTTCAAAAACCAAGGCACAGCTTCTGATCGGTGCCGGCACCCTGGAGACAATAGCCTACAACCATATTGGACATTCGGTTTCCAAAAAAAGTTTGAAAACTGGAGCACTTAGTTCTGGGTTTTTGCCATTTGGGAACCAAGGCGTTTCAGTACCAAGGTACCACTGTATCTGAAAAGCCTGCAAGCTGGAACTCATTTTTCTGTATATAAGTTTGTTCAGAGTTGTTTACTTCTATAGGAGTAAAATATTTGGACCTAACTCTGCTTCCGTGTGTGGGGTAGCACTGTGGGTAAAACCTCAGTGCCTAGGGTTTGCCAATCACATGGTCGGCGGTTCGAATCCCTGCAGCGGGGTGAGCTCCCGTCTTTTGGTCCCAGCTCCTGCCCACCTAGCAGTTCGAAAGCACCCCTAAGTGCAAGTAGATAAATAGGGACCGCTTTCTAGCGGGAAGGTAAACGGCGTTTCCGTGTGCTGCGCTGGTGCCGGCTCACGTGACCCGGAAGTGTCTCCGGACAATGCTGGCCCCTGGCCTCTTAAGTGAGATGGGCGCACAACCCTAGAATCGGACACGACTGGCCCGTACGGGCAGGGGTACCTTTACCTTTACTTACTGCTTCCGTGTGGTGACTGGTACTGCGAGCTTCAGAACTACACTTCCACTGCATTTGTATCTCATATCTCATATTCCCAACGGTTCTGTGTATGTTTTCACCCACGAGGAGGGAGAGGGGGCTGCCATTCGAACTTCCTGCTTCAGTCTCCCAAATGGCTTGAGCTGCATTTGCCATCAAGTTCATCTGCATGGCCGCTCAGAAGAAAACCAAAATCAAATCAATTGATGGCTTTGATAGCCTTAACTGCAGTGCTTCTCTGGATAGATGAAACCAGTAAAGATCAAGCACTGGATTTCTAAGAGAAGAAAAGGTGCATTTGTGGCTTTGGTAAAGGTAAAGCCCACCAGCCAACCTCTGAGCTAGGCTGAGGCCCCATCCCCAACCAGCTACTGCCACTGGAATTGGCTGCCAGCATGAGCCAATGGGCAGCACCCCACCTGTGCACCAAGTTTCCACATTCCTTCCCCTCCCCTGAAAACAGCCCCTGCTCCTGCTGTATAGATGTAGGGAAATGCAGAGTCATGTTCCCAATGAACAGCTTTATTTATAAAATAACTTGTAAAACTTTCATGATCCAGCCTGTGGAGAGAGTGAGCTGTAAGAACAGCATGAGTTGGAAATGCTCCAGATTTTGGTATGCTGGAACTACTGCAAAACATGAAGCAGACTTCTATCCGATTAATCCGCACAACAAATATCTGATTTGCTTTTAGGGTTTCGGTATGCATTCATCATGATTGTTTAGAAACCTACTGCTTTGGGGACCAGAAGAACTTCCTGACAGTAAGAGCTGTTCGACAGTGGAATTTGCTGCCAAGGAGTGTGGTGGAGTCTCCTTCTTTGGAGGTCTTTAAGCAGACGCTTGACAACCAGGAGTGCTCTGATGGTGTTTCCTGCTTGGCGGGGGGTTGGACTCAATGGCCCTTGTGGTCTCTTCCAACTCTATGATTCTATGAGAAGTACATGTATCTGTTGCATAATTATGTGATGGACTTGCCCCATGGTTAGTAGGTCCTGTTTGTCCACATGAAGTAGGATTTTACCACCTATCACTCACGCCATCTCCAGGGGTCCTGGGGCCTGGGCACCCACAAAATGTCCACTGTGGGTGCCTGGCCTCCACCCACCACCCCCTGCTGCCTTACCACTGACTCTCTGGTGCCATGGCAGTGACTGGGCCAGGGCCTCCGCCTTCACCATGGGGCCTCTGTTGGGGCTCAATGCAGCCACCGACATGCTTCTGAGGTCCGTCTACGGCCATGGTGGGAGCATAGTGTCAGGGAACTGGAGTAAGAGAAGGGGGAGAGAATGGGAACTTACCAAGAGAAGGGTCCTTTAATAAGCAGTTGCTCTTCCTCAGACGAGGAGAGTGACGAAGAGCTGTCAGGAGGTAATGAATCTGAGAGGGGGGGAGGTACTTCCGGGGATAAGCCACCCTCGTCAGAGAGGAAGGAGGGGGTCTGGGCTTAGAAGGTGGCTATGCTGGGGGAAGTCCAAGGGAAAGCCAGTCGGGACAACTGACCCGCCATGAAAGTGTCAAACTTCTGAACTTGCTATGTACATAGCTTCAAAGGCGTAATAAATATGGCTGTAAATATGGCTGGCTGCCCGGACTCTTATCTTTGCTAGCACTCAAAACTCATTGCTGACACACAGCTACAGTGGTGCCCTGCAAGACGAATGCCTCGCAAGACGGAAAACCCGCAAGACGAAAGGGTTTTCCGTCTGCAGAGGCGCTTCGCAAGACGAATTTCCCTATGGGCTTGCTTCGCAAGACAAAAAATGACGAAAAAAAATGAATTATTTTTTTTTTGCTCCAAAACCCCTTATTCTGAATCGCTGAGCTGCTAAAAGCATTTTAGCAGCAAAACCGCTAATCCCCCCCCTTAAAAAGCCGTTTTTAGCCCTTAAAATGTCAATAGCGCTAATAGCGCTACTCCGTCAATGGGCTTGCTTCGCAAGACGAAAAAACCGCAAGACGAAAAGACTCCCGGAATGGATTCTTTTCGTCTTGCAAGGCACCACTGTATCAACTTTTCCCTTTTCTTGCGAAGAATCCTATTCAGAATAAGGAAATTCCCCTTTAAAAAAAGGGAAATGTTGACAGCTATGGGTCGGAGGAGGAGGCCCTAGCCTAGTTGCCACTCTGGCACTGGAGAGTAGCGAGTGGAAGCTGACCAGTGCACGCACACACACAATGTGACGTGACCTGACTTCATGACATCACGTTGTGTGTGCATGTGCCACTGGGCACCCACAGTCTGGGGCCCAAGTCCGCGCCTCTGCCATCTATATCAGCTGTGTTATGAATTCAGTGCAAAAGAAAAGTCACTCATATCATGCATGGTGTTTTGCTTCGACTTGTTTTTTTCTCCCCAACACAGAGATTTAACATCCAAGTCAGGAAAGGAGGCAACTTAAATGGGCCTTTTGTGAGTGAGTGTGTGTGTGTGTGTGTGTGCCCGTGCGCACATACCGCAGGAATAATCGTTTAACAATTTCACAGCATGTCTTGACTTACTACGGTGCGTTCCACAAATGGCAAAGTAGCAAACTTAATCATTATAGCTACACAGTTGGACAAAGTTAACTTGTCAACACCATTTAACATTTCTTTAGTAATACTTTTTCATCTGCTATTTAAGGATTGCCCTGGAACATGTTTTTTGTATAAATAATGTAGAGCCTTAAATGAAATGTACTGGCAGAATTTTAAATATAAAGTGAGGATCTGCACCAGTATTGGCCTTGAAAGTTTTATACAAAATGTCCAGCATATTGATATAAATTTGCAAGAGGGAAATTGACTGGGTCCAGTGGTGTAGCGTGGGTTGTCAGCACCCGGGGCAAGGCAAGTAATTTGCGCCTCCCCCCCCTCCCGCTGCACTGCCCCTCCCCCAGATAGTCCCTCGCTCTCTCTCCGCACCGCACGCCTGGCACCCTCCCCTCCACAGTGGGCGGCGACCCGGCGGCTCGGATCGGATTCGCACAGCCAGCACTGCAGTGAGAGAGAGTGAGTGAGCAAGGTAGGGGCAGAGAGCTGCGAGTGCGAGCGCGCCCCCCCAGATGTTGCGCCCAGTGCGGCCGGCCCCCCCTGCACCCCCCACGCTACGCCACTGACTGGGTCCCCTAGGGATATGCTCCCACTGGAACCAACTCCAATGGGCCATGGGGGCTTCACCACCCACAATAATAAATTTGTCTTTTCTTGGGAAAAGATGTACCGTAGATTCCGGCGTATTAGGCAACAGGGTGTATTTGGGGGTTTGCCTTATAAGCCCAGTCGCCCAATACTAATTCCGAAGCAGCAGTGGGCGGGCTCCGTGCCACCCATACCCGGCATATAAGACGACCCCTGACTTTTTAACCTCTTTTCCGGGGTTAAAAAGTTGTCTTATATGCCAGAATCTATGGTAATAGCAGCTTAAGGTTGGAACCACTAATTAGAACAAGTCTATGATGCACATTAAAGTCTCTCCAGTTATTTTAGGATTTATTTGAATCCACATTTACCCCTAATATGTGCTTTTGTGGGACGCAGGTGGCACTGTGGTCTAAACCACAGAGCATAGGGCTAGCTGATCAGAAGGTTGGTGGTTCAAATCCCCATGATGGGGTGAGCTCCAGTTGCTCGGTCCCAGCTCCTGCCAACCTAGCAGTTCAAAAGCATGTCAAGTGCAAGTAGATAAATAGGAACCACTCCAGCGGGAAGGTAAACAGCATTTCAGGGCGCTGCTCTGGTTCGCCAGAAGCGGCTTAGTCATGCTGGCCACATGACCCAGAAGCTGTCTGCGGACAAACACTGGCTCCCTCGGCCTATAGAGCGAGATGAGCGCAAAACCCCAGAGTCGTCCACGACTGGACCTAACATCAGGGGTACCTTTACCTTTACATATGTGCTTTTTAGTGCACTTTTTTCTTTTTTTGAGAGCTCCATCACAAAATGTGAAGAAGTCTGTGATTTTTGAAGGGTGGCTGTGTTTCAGTTTTCATATTCTTTCAGGAAGTGTGAATCAGGTCGGCCCTCGTTTCAATGCACAGCAAACTGAATTTCTTTCTCATCCCTTAGGAAAGACCAGGATCTTCCTGCTGAATGGAAGTGGCTGTTGTTTGCCCTGCCCCATTCCGATAGGGTAAGTTTAAAATCTGAATAGACAGGCCATTGAGGATTAAGAAATCATTTGTCTTGCCTTCCATCTTTGCAGCCACAAGAGAGAAGCAGAGTTCAGTTCTCAGAGTGGAAAGACAGGACTTGATGGAGGAAAAGGAAAACAGAAAGACCCAGTGTGGAATTGGTGAGTTATTATGGATGATTTGGAAAGGATATTTACTTAACAGAAATGAATGTAGAATGGCAGCAGATGTACATTTAGAACTGCTTTGAAAACAAGATATTATTTTCCCTTCTGTCCTGCTGTTTCAGCAATTAGCCATACACTTTCCTGGTTTGGTTTGATTATTTTTGTTTTATTTATTTATTTTGTTCTTCCCTCCCACAGTGGATTAAAATGGATTGTACATTATTTTTATGGCAAATGAGCTGTGATGGAAACAGTAAGAACTATTAACCTTTTTCCACAGACACCCAGTAGCTTCATAGGAAATCAAGGATTTGATGCTAGATCCTTAACAGCTAATTGGCTAATAATACTCAGTCACGTGATGGGTAAAACCTCAGTGCCTAGGACTTGCCAATCGTCAGGTCGGTGGTTCGAATCCCCGTGGCGGGGTGCGCTCCCGTTGCTCGGTCCCAGCACCTGCCAACCTAGCAGTTCGAAAGCACCCCCGGGTGCAAGTAGATAAATAGGGACCACTTACTAGCGGGAAGGTAAATGGCGTTCCGTGTGCTGCGCTGGCTCGCCAGAGCAGCGATGTCACGCTGGCCACGTGACAGAGAAGTGTCTCTGGACAGCGCTGGCTCCCGGCCTATAGAGTGAGATGAGCGCACAATCCTAGAGTCTGTCAAGACTGGCCCGTACAGGCAGGGGTACCTTTACCTTTTTACTCAGTCACCTAGTCTGAGAATTTAAGATTTGGCTCTGAATTTGGTGTCACGGGGAGATACACACACTTAACACTACTCATGTAAGTTGCAGTTAAGGGTTTTGTTTATATCCATATTGTGTGATCCTAGTGTCATGACTGGAGTACCTAGCGATGATGGTGGATTTTAAAGGAGGATGGAGAAAATGCACAAATATGCCCAACACATGGATGGGTATTTTCCACATTACACTGATTTATATATCTGCAAGAGCCATACACTTCCCCAAATGACAAGGGTGGGCGAACCAGTCTTCTGTTTCTTGGATCTATGGGCTGTTTCACTAATAAACATTTTCAAATTACCATGACTACACTATTCCAAAAGTCTTCTGTTTGTAGTTGTTGCCGTTGTTGCATCACTTTCATGCTTGCTTCTTCTTTTTTTACATTTTTTTCACCCCACTCTGTCTTTGAATTTTAAAACATCTTCAAGGTGGCTGCAACTACAATCCAAGAACAAAAAATATCCATCAAAAATGCAATTTTAAATGAAAATTCATTAAAAAATACACACAAACAGCAGTAGCACTGAAAATTAGTTAAATAAGCAGTATAGGATGCTTTCTTATACTGATTCAGACCACTGGCCCATCTAGCAGAGAACTGTCTACAATGATTGGCAGCAGACCTATCTGATCTCCCCTCTCACATGGGTTTATTTCTGACTGAAAGTAGCAGCTGCTCTTGGCCTGGTACTTAAAATTCGTCAATCCATTTGCTAGGGAAGCAGCAGAGCATTCCAGTGTTGAGGTACTACCACCAAGAAGGCCCTTTCCTCAGTAATTACTAGCATCAACTCAGATGGCTGAAATACCCAGGGAAGGGTCTCTGAAGATGATCTCCACACACAGGCAGGTCCATTTGGGAACAGATACCCAGATCTGAAACCATATAGGAAAGCCTTCTTGATATTGTTAGACTTCAGCTCCCATCAGCTGCAGCCAACATTGGATGATGGGAATTGCAGCCATCTGAAGGCTGGAGAAGGAGGCTAAAAGCAGCACTTTGCCCTGTGCCCAGAAATAGACAAGCCCTCTTCATATGCTTCTTCTGCGTGGAAACAGAACTGACAAAAAGTGCTGAATGCAGATGCCATGGAGGCAGTAATACAAATGGCCAAACCTCAAAGAGCACCCTGAACCCATGCACCTGATCCTTTAGGGCAATGTTTCCCAAACTTGGGTCTCCAGCTGCTTTTGGACTACAATTCCCATCATCCCTGACAACTGGTCCTGCTAGCTAGGCATGATGGGAGTTGTAGTCCAAAAAAAGAGCTGGCGACCCAAGTTTAGGAAACTCTGCTTTAGGGGAAGTGAAATCCCATCCAGACAGCTTCAATTCAACCTGGCACTGTTGTTCTTTCAACAATTTATACAGTATGTTCAGGCAAATACATTCAGCCTCAAGGATTCATGGACCACGAAGAAGAAGAAGAAGAAGAAGAAGAAGAAGAAGAAGAAGAAGAAGAAGAAGAAGAAGAAGAACTACTACTGGTAGGGAGCAAATTGGGAGAGCAGTGTCAATGCAACCCTTGCATTGCTTGGGGGGGGGGGTTCTCCTGACCCCCTCCCCCTGGTTAATTTTGGGGCACAAATGGAAAGGAGGGGGAAGCCCTGCTTTATAAGGGAATCCCTTGCATTGGACTTCTGCTTACAGGGTTTGTTAATCAAATTCCACCCAATACATTTATGCTTCACCCTTCCAAAAAATAGATGTTCAGGATTATTTACACTGGGACTATATTACACCAGTAATTATTCATGCCCTCCCCACCTTTCGCCTGTGCATCTTTGTGCTGTTCCTGTTCTCCAGAGAGCATTTTTCGAAGCCGGCTTTGCCTCCCAACAGAATTTCCCTCTATCAAAAATCAATCATTCCCTCACTTTGACTCTAATGGGTAGGAAATAGGATGGTTCACTTTCTGCTTTCTGCTGGCTGACCTGTGCTCTCTGCAAGGCTCTCAGGCTCTTGCCAGTAATGTGCGCATTTAAGGCTTTTCACATGGCAGCCATGTTAAAACTACAGTTCCTTAAAACAATCCTTGTTCTGTTTTTCCCTAGAGTTTTAGAATTTTTGTTGGCGGGCTTTATCATTAGGGAATGCTGTTATGGGGTTTGCTATTTGATTTGCTACTGGGGGTTGTCTTAAGGCAGGAGAGTTGTGAGTCGAGGACCCGCCACCCACTTAGAGATAAATAAGAAAATAAATATGTTCAAATATATAAAAGGATGTCACATAGAGGAGGGAGAAAGGTTGTTTTCTGCTGCTCCAGAGAAGCGGACACGGACCACTGGATCCAAACTACAAGAAAGAAGATTCCACCTAAACATTAGGAAGAACTTCCTGACAGTAAGAGCTGTTCGACAGTGGAATTTGCTGCCAAGGAGTGTGGTGGAGTCTCCTTCTTTGGAGGTTTTTAAGCAGAGGCTTGACAACCATATGTCAGGAGTGCTCTGATGGTGTTTCCTGCTTGGCAGGGGGTTGGACTCGATGGCCCTTGTGGTCTCTTCCAACTCTATGATTCTATGATTCTATGATTCTATGATTCTATGACAACACAAGGACACAAGTATTTTAGGTTAATGGGCTGAGGAAAGCCACAACTTTATTGGTTGTTCACTTAGGCATTGGATCAAACAATCTTTACATGACTCCACCCTGCACAGCGGGGAGTCATTTGAGGGTTAACAACCAGTGGGAGGAGCTTGTTGATGCAAATACAACTGAAGCTTCCCCTGACGTCACGGGGGGGCGGGGCGTGCCATGACCCTAGCATGGGCAGGGCATCGGACAGGATCCACGACCGGCGGATTCCTTTAACGGAATACCCAACAAGGGGAGGGGAGGTGATGGCCACAACCTGCCCTCCAACACACCACACAATGGATACAAACTACAAGAAAGAAGATTCCACCTAAACATTAGGAAGAACTTCCTGACAGTAAGAGCTGTTCGACAGTGGAATTTGCTGCCAAGGAGTGTGGTGGAGTCTCCTTCTTTGGAGGTCTTTAAGCAGAGGCTTGACAACCATATGTCAGGAGTGCTCTGATGGTGTTTCCTGCTTGGCAGGGGGTTGGACTCGATGACCCTTGTGGTCTCTTCCAACTCTATGATTCTATGATTCTATGATTCTATGCATAACCAAGGTCCCGAATTTATGTATTTATTACATACATATCCCACAGTTCCTCCAAGGACCTCAAGATGGTTCACATGGTTCTCCAATTCCCCATTTTATCCTCACAACAACTATGAAGATTAAAGCATAGATTTAAAAACTAAGTTGTTTATAAGGCCTGGGTGAGGAGGATGAAAAACTTTGTGGTGAATGTACCACAAAGGTAGTTCCAGATAACCAGGGTGCCACTACTGAAAAGACCCTTGTGATTCATTAATTTAACCAGCCCTATCTACTCCACATTGTGACATGCCCTCTCATACCCTCCAACATTTTTCTGGTGAAAATAGGGATGTCTCTTCCATAATGATAATTCTACTATTTATACCCCACACATCTTACCGGGTTGCCCTAGCCACTCTGGGCATCTTTCAACATATATATAAAAAACACTTAATAAAACATTAAACATTCAAAAAACTTCCCTATACAGGATTGCCTTCAGATGGCTTAGGGGTTGGATAATTTCATACTCTCCAACATTTCTCCAGTGAAAATAGGGATGTCCTAAGGAAAAGCGGGTGGCGCTGTACGGGACGCGGGTGGCGCTGTGGGTAAAAGCCTCAGCGCCTAGGGCTTGCCGATTGAAAGGTCGGTGGTTCGAATCCCCGTGGCGGGGTGCGCTCCCGCTGTTCGGTCCCAGTGCCTGCCAACCTAGCAGTTCGAAAGCACTCTCGGGTGCAAGTAGATAAATAGGGACCGCTTACTAGCGGGAAGGTAAACAGCGTTTCCGTGTGCAGCTCTGGCTCGCAAGAGCAGCGATGTCACACTGGCCACGTGACCCGGCAGTGTCTTTGGACAGCGCTGGCCCCCGGCCTCTTTGAGTGAGATGGGCGCACAACCCTAGAGTCTGTCAAGACTGGCCCGTATGGGCAGGGGTACCTTTACCTTTACCTAAGGAAAAGCAGGATATTCCAGGATACAATCGGAAACTGGGACAGCTTCTCTAAATCAGGGACATCCCTGGAAAACAGGGACATTTGGAGAGGCTGCCCTCCATGATCTCTGACAGAGCTTTTTGTAGCCCTTTCCCTAAATTTCCTCGGTACCTGATACAGAGGCCTGAATTTGGGGCTCTCTGCATGAAATGCTGTATTCTACCACTGAGCTATGTGACCCATCGGAAATGGAGCCAGTGACCATAGGGTTGTGCTGTGCCCTCTATGCCACATTATCAGGTAGAACCAGGTATATACAGCAGGTGAGATAAGAAGCAAACGAGTGTTGGCATCTAATGCCAGTCTTTTCTGAGTTCTAACCCTTACAGATGTTTCAATATTCTACTGAATACTTCAGGAGGTTTGGCCACATTTGAACTTGTAGCTGCTTTTACTTTCATCTGGCCAATATTACTGTACACCCTCCATATAATATAGGATGGTTATAAATCACTTTGGTAGGAGAGACACCAATTCAGAGAGTTTCTCCACTAAAGCAAGGAAGCAATTTATTGATGATACTGTACTAGAGCTATACCTTTTCATTCTAATCAGCCACGATTGTTACATTTCTGCAAGGACCTTAAGGAAAACCGTCTCGTCTATAATTTTGTAAAACCCTAAACAAGATTAGACTTTCAGCTTCACTGGATATTTTGCCAGCTCTCCTTGCCTGGCTGCCTCTGATGGAAGACCAATGGAGAAGAAACAAAGCGATGAGAAGATCTATATATTTTGGGCATGTAATAGAGGACAAAAAAGTCCGCAGGCTTGCAATAAAACGATGTGAGAAGTGATCTGGGTTGTTTCCAAACAGCTCACATAACCAGCTCTTAAAACAAAAGCTTCCTTTTGGTTCCCCCTTGGTCTTTTATCATTGATTATTGAGTCTTGTCATTCATCATACGCCAGCATTTATATATTCTATCCCATCTCAAAGCCCCGAAATAGCTCTTGAAGAAAACTTTTACAAAGAAGGCAAAATGCACAGAGTACAATGCAAAGCTCTCTTTACCATTTGGATAGGGCTGGGGAGCCTCAGACCCAGAGCCATAGAGAGTCATCCAGGGCTGTTTGGAGGTCATACCCTCTCTGTTGGCATGCCCTTTGCCAGCTCCTGCTTCCTTGGATGTAGGCTAGAAAGGGGTGTATGTGCACCTATTTATTTTTTAATTTTATTTATTGAATTTATATACCTCCCTATACCTGGAGGTCTCAGGGCAGTTCACAGAAAAGATCACAATATATAAAATCAAAATCAAAACAATAACCCAATAGCATCCCCCCCCAAAGGAGCCACATTTTACAAGGATATAGGGTGTCAATCAGGTCAACCAAAGGCCTGGTTAAAGAGGAATGTTTTTGCCTGGTGCCTAATGAAGGCATCAGGTGAACTTCCCTGGGGGAAGCATTCCACAGATGGGGAGCCACTGCAGAGAGGGTCCTGCTCTCATATTGCCACCCTCTGGACCTTTTGTGGAGGAGGCACATGAAGGAGGGCCTCAGAAGATGATCTCAGGGTCTGGGTAGGTTCATATGGAACCTACTTCCCCACTCACAACCACTTGGATCCAAACTTTTTCCCAATTATACACCATGATGTCAGAGACCAGGCTGAGGAGAGCTACTCCGATGAGGAATGGTGAGGGCCTCCCCCTCCCTCTGCTCCTGACCAGGATCCTGAAGCTGCCCAGGAGCAGTGGAGCAGTATAGATTTGGAGCAGTGGTTTGCAGAGGGGCATAGTTCTGAAGACAACAGCTGGGCAGAACTGAGTGGGGAACAGCTAGGAGGAGAAGAACAGGGAGAGAGAGAATTAACAGACTCCCTTTCACTGGAAAGTGTCCAGTGTCAGTCCAAGGTCAAAGAGAGCAGCTTAATGTAGCTACACAGAAGGCCAAATGGTTGCAAGATCAAGTTGCCAGATGAGGACTTGACGGGGGTGACTGGGGGGAAGTGGGAGGAAACCTTAATAGGGAGCACCTTCCCTCTGAGATGGAGTCTTTGTTCTTTTGCTGTGAACATTAAAAATCTCTTTAACAGGTAAGGGACTATTTTCGCTTTGTTCTGCTTATCCACAGCCAAAGGGAGGGAGGAAACCGTTTCCCTGAAACCTGACACATACACAGGCTGTGCTATTGGCTCTCACACCCTCCAGTTCCTGGGATCAATATAAGACATTTTTTCTTGAAGTACACAAATGCCCACCTTCCACCAGCTTCATTTATTTATATATATCTTAGTTCACAATAAAAAAACTTTTTTAAAAGAACAAAAAACCCACAATTTTCAAAATGTACAGATTAAAAATATACTAAACACAGCAGTATCACCGGGAGCACCTTAGAACAACAAACTCTGCCAATATGAAATGAGTAATTGCAACCCAATTTTCTTGGCCTCTGTGCTGTGAAGATGCAATAAGAAGCTTGTTCAAATGAAAGCATTGCATGCTAATTGTTTTATTTTATTTTATTTTTATTACTCTTCTGCAATACACACATTTTACTTTTGCCAAAAATGTGTGCAATATTTATTGCTTATTGCATAAATTCAGAAGGGAGAACTATCCCAATTGATTTTATATATATTACCTCTGCTTTGGGTGCCAACATTTTTTTTCCAATCTCCTATCCTAGATCATATAGTTCTAAAAGAATGCCCTTTCGGTGCCAGACCACCACTTAATTTTGTTCAAAATCCTCATAATCAAAGATTGCAATAAATCATTAAGGTTTATAATAACATTTTATTCTAAGAGTAGAGCCTGAGGGTGGGGGCAGCTACACAATGTAATTGTGTTAAGGATTATTGGGACAAGATGATTCCTCAGAAATTGCTGTGGCAACATAAAGAGGCCCGTGATCATAAACCACACAGTTAACAAATCAGCAAAGTTTAAGTACTAGCATCCAGAGTACACACTTTTCTCACAAATGGTCTAACCAGCACTTAGGCTGTATGAGAGAGGTATAAGAAACCACAGGTTAACCCAGATGGGGAGAAATTCAAAGCTGATCACATTTAAAGGCAAATCTACCTAATTTGCCCTTTTTGAAACAACCCAAGAACCAAAATACAGCAATCCTTAGAAATTCGCACTTTGCCGAATTTTGCAATGCAGTGCTCTAGTCTAGTAATGTGTACAAGAAAGTGTGCTAGGGTAAAGTTCAGATAAAAGTGCATCTATTAGTGCCAAGAACATACAAAATACATTGTATTGGGGAAAATTGCTTTGCAAAAATGTGTGTGTGAGGGGAAATTACAAACAAATGTGTATGTTATGAAAAACCTGCACTAAAATTCTGCTCAATTTTCATGTGAAGAATGGAATTTAAGATTGGAAAAATGAGAAACTGTGAAAACAATGAAATTGAGAAATTCAACCATTTCTGTCCTGCAGAAGCTGGAAAGTTTATTGAGATGGTCCATTTTGTTTGTTTATTGCCTCTTTGATGTGCTTTGAAATGCATGACATGTAGTACACATTTATTAACAAATGACAAGGTCTCTTTTAAAGAAACCAGTCTCTTGGTCATTTTTAGCAGGGCCATATATCCTACTTTAGAGAGGCCAGTCCTCTAACTGAAGGAATCTTCTGTTTGAAGGGTTGTTCAGTCCAAATATAGTTAAAAATTATGAATTTGGGAGAATGAACCAATTGACACCTAGACAGCTGAGTACAAACAGAGATCAATCTCTGTGTGGCTTTGAATTCTAGGCTCCCAGGTCCTAATCCAGCATTTCATCTGTTACATGAAACGGGCTCAGGACAAATATCTGTTCCAACGAATTCTCATCATGTATGCTATAGATGTTGTGTGCCTTTATAGGCCAACTTTCCATATTGAGAAGGTTTCACTTTGTTTAAGCCTGGCTGTTTATAATATCTAGGCCATTGGTCGAGACAAATTAATATTTTCAAGATTATTTTTTCTTTTCAACCATAAAAGATTTCATCTAGTGCTCACCTGAGAGATCCTTTTAAAAAATAAATCTGGGGAAACTGATATAAAATCTCCCTCCCGCTTATCTTGCTGTTACAGACCTTGTTAAGTTCACGAGCAGATTTTTATTGTTGTTTTTCTAATCTGCTTTAATGGCACTCTTCCCACCTTCAATCTTCATTTTTTCTGATGTGGCAATCTCAATAACTTTACAGAATTGCATCCGCTTATTTGTAAGGCACCTGGAGTGATCAAGGGATTGGAGCATATTTTCTTTGCTAAAGTAACTGCAAATGTTTGAGGAAAAAAGTCTTAAGTGAGTATATGACACTTAAAATCTATAAAATCATGAGGTCTATAAACAGAGTAAATGATTTTCTCTCTCTTGTGCCGCTAGTAAATCTCAATGATCAAAGAAGTTTCATTAAAGATAATTGCATTGCAATGCATTTTACATTTCTTCTCCTCACTTTGACAATGGATACAGGAGTTGAGGTGGTGTGACGCCACCACATGTTGTTGGACTACAACTCCCATCATCCCTACACAATACACATTGGGGCTCAGGCAGACAGGAGTTGGAATCTAGCAATACCTAGAGGGCCACAGGTTCCTTACTTTGGCTTTGAATTTACCTTCTTAATTTCTATACCAAATTCCATTTTGCTATCTCTGGGTTGGAGCGCTTGTGTCACAAACCAGCACAGGCTATTTCAGAAGTTTTAGGCCTTACTTTACACTGTTAAGTAGAACTTGTAGTGATTCTGGGAAAATGATTGGCAGTAGGTTCATGACTGAAAACAGAAAGTACTGACTTTGACTAAGCAATAGAAGAAGAAGAAGAGTTTGGATTTGATATCCCGCTTTATCACTACCCAAAGGAGTTGCAAAGAGGCTAACATTCTCCTTTCCCTTCCTCCCCCACAACAAACACTCTGTGAGGTGAGTGGGGCTGAGAGAGACTTCCAAGAAGTTTAACTAGCCCAAGGTCACCCAGCAGCTGCATGTGGAGGAGCAGAGTCGCGAACCTGGTTCCCCAGATTACGAGTCTACCGCTCTTAACCACTACACCACACTGACTCTCAATAGAGAAGAAATCAGACACCTTACCAACAGGTGCCTGAACACATAAGAGATGTGGCTGGCTAGGTCCCCAAAAAGAAGGTCTCTCTAGCTCCACACAATACAAAGGTCTTCCAGATTTCTATTACATCTGTTCTGTTGACATTGTTGTAGACAAACTCATGGAGGAGTGGCCAAGTGGTGGCTCTTAGCCATGCCAAATAAATGCAACCTCCAAATCCATAGACCAAGGGTGGGGAACCTGTGTCTCTCCAGGTGTTAGTCACAGCATCAATCATTCCTTAATATTGGTCATTCTAGCTGGGGCTGCTGGGAGTTGAAGTTACATGTCGATGTCCTCAGGGCCACCCCAATAACACACATCACACAGAATTTTTGTTTAAGGTTTTTGGCATAATTTTGGCCACAACTTTATTAAAATAAAAAATGTGAGTGGTTGCTTAGGCATTGGTTGCGACTATCTGCCCCCACCATGGGGGACAGACTGATATTCTGCACAATGCGAAAGTCAGAAAAGGGGAATACACTTGGGGGTAGTGACGGAGCAGGGAAGCTGCCCTCAGCCCTCCCCAAATGCAACCAGGAGCTCATTGCTATGGCCCGAGCCCCCTTGACAGGGTGGACAAACAACAGTTAGCCCCCAATTCCTTTAACGGAATCCCTTGCAGCAGCAGCATTAGAGGGGCAGGCACAGCCAATCCATGCCCCTCAACCAACCAAACCATAAACCAATGCCTAACCACAACCTTACAAGTTGTGATGATTTGCTATGCAGTAGGCAAAAACCAATGGGACGCGGGTGGCGCTGTGGGTAAAAGCCTCAGCGCCTAGGGCTTGCCTATCGAAAGGTCGGCGGTTTGAATCCCTGCGGCGGGGTGCGCTCCCGTTGTTCGGTCCCAGCGCCTGCCAACCCAGCAGTTCGAAAGCACTCCCGGGTGCAAGTAGATAAATAGGGACCGCTTACTAGCGGGAAGGTAAACGGCGTTTCCGTGTGCGGTTCTGGCTCGCCAGAGCAGCGATGTCACGCTGGCCACGTGACCCGGAAGTGTCTCCGGACAGCGCTGGCTCCCAGCCTCTAGAGTGAGATGGGCGCACAACCCTAGAGTCTGTCAAGACTGGCCAGTACAGGCAGGGGTAAAGGTAAAGGTACCCCTGCCCGTACGGGCCAGTCTTGACAGACTCTAGGGTTGTGCGCCCATCTCACTCAAGAGGCCGGGGGCCAGCGCTGTCCGGAGACACTTCCAGGTCACATGGCCAGCGTGACATCGCTGCTCTGGAGAGCCAGAGCCACACACGGAAACGCCGTTTACCTTCCCGCTAGTAAGCGGTCCCTATTTATCTACTTGCACCCGGGAGTGCTTTTGAACTGCTAGGTTGGCAGGTGCTGGGACCGAACAACGGGAGCGCACCCCGCCGCGGGGATTTGAACCACCAACCTTTCGATCGGCAAGCCCTAGGTGCTAAGGCTTTTACCCACAGCGCCACCCGTGTCCCACAGGCAGGGGTATCTTTACCTTTACCTTTAGGCAAAAACCAAATGGCCCCAGCCAATCAGCCAGATGGACAAAATTCCTACCGGGCCCCTGTCCCAAGAGCACAGACAACCCCATGACAGGCAGAGCAAGGTCAAAGCGAACAACCCTAAAAATAGGGGGGGGGGGACGGGCAATCCGATGCACGGGTGAAAAGAGGAAGCCCTAGCCTCGTGCAGGGAGTTTTAGCATTTCTGGCAGTCAGTCAACAAATGGCAACATTAACTTCTTTCCAACAACAAGGGAAGCCCAATCACATCAGTGGCCAACTATCAATTAGTCCGCCCCCAACTTTGGAGTGTCCTGGCGGCCCCCACCGCAACTCGTGCTCTCCATGAAGGAGAACACGCTATATCCAAATGACATGCAGAGTGCCATCGGTGCCCCATCCCTACCATAAGAAGTATAACTGTGAGTACAAAAGGTCCGAGGATATGAAGCAGCTCTCTGTATCATCTAGCTTCACTTCTGAACTTTGTGGGGCATCTGGTTGGCCACTCAGGTACCATGTGAGGTCAGATGGACCCTTGGTCTGATCTAGTCTAGGCAGTTCTTTATGTTCTTAGCACAGCCACACTGGCTTGGTTTGATACACTTTAAATTTCTTTGTCCCTTGTCCTACAGTGTAGAGAGCTATAATCAATATTGTCTATGGGTGCTGTCTGGATTTCAAGATTCCTAAGGTGTTTAGAGGCCTCTGCTTCAGTAATGTACAGAATCTTGATGGGGGAAACAGTGGCAGTAACCATCTGCATTCATGTATAATCGCTCTGTCAGATAATATCGGTAAAGGCTGCACTCATGGCACTTCAAAGACAGTATTAAGTATTTATTGGCATTGTCATTGGCAGCATCAATCTTTGATGATGTCTCATACTCATAAAATTCCATTTAAAGCTGAGGCACACAGTAGCTCAGTGCAGGTCTGCATTAAAAATGCAATTCCAGTACTTTGCATTTTTTTAAAAAGCCTACTTCTGTGGTGTATGGTCTGGATTGATTTAAGCTGTTGAGAATCAGGAGGACCTGTTTGGATTCCAAGACAGATTGTCAGCTTGATCCTAAATACACTGATAGTAAATGCCATTAATTTTGGTTGTCCTTTCCATTACATATTTATTTATTTATTACATTTAAACCCCACCTTTCCTGAAGGAGCTCATGGTTCTCCATCTCCCCCACTTTATCCTCACAACAACCCTGTGAGGTAGGTTAAGCTAAGAGATAGTGACTTGCCCAAGGTCATCCAGTAAGCTTCATGGCTGAGTAAGGACTAGAACTATAGTCTTCCACATCTTAATTCAACTCTCTAACCACTACACCACACTGCTCATATGGAACAGCCTGATGTAGTGAGGGAGCTCTGTAGCTGCAATGCTAATAATAATAATAATAATAATAATAATAATAATAATATATTATTATTATTATTTTAACCCCACACATCTGACTGGGTTTCCACAGCCTCTCTAGGCAGCTCCCAGCAGAATATTAAAAACACAATAAAACATCAAACATTAAAAACTTCCCTAAACAGGGCTCCTTCAGATGTCTTCTAAAAGTCAGATAGTTGCTCATTTCCTTGAAATCTGATGGGAGGGTGTTCCACAGGGCGGGCACCACTTCTGAGGAATTTCAAGAACAGCCAACAGAGATTCCCTTTGGAACAAAGCGTCTCAAAGAGGCATGCTTCATTCTCTCACCTCTCCCTACTCTAGCATATCTCCAGAGAAACCCTGTGAGATGCATTAGTTTGAGAGATGGTGACTGGTTCATGATAATCCAGTGAGCTTTATGGCAAGGTAGAGATCTGACCCTGGGTATCCTCAACCTGAGTCCAACACCCTAACCACTACACAATGCTGCCTTCTTATCAAAAGAGTTTTGATAAAATTAGTAGGACTTATTAGGCATGAGGTGATGGTGTGAGAGAGACTAGTAACCAAACCTCATTTGTTTGCTGCTAGTATTCCAAGGGCTAAGATCAGGAATAAGATAGTAAGCTGGAACTTGCTTTTACATATTCCTGGCATCCATTAAAAATAGCTCCACATTCTACAAGAAAAGGATTGGATTTTCCCCACCCACCCACTTTGCAATGATTTTTTTAAAAAAGAAAAAGAGGGGGAGAGAAAATAAACAGGTTGGCATCTAGTTGTATTTTATGTTGATATGTAATTGCGTATTCATTAGGAAGATGATTTTCTTGTTGATGTTTTCTTAAGTATTGATTTTAGCATTTGATTAAGGCAGTTAATCTTAAAATTACCATGCTTGCTCTTATCCCATAAATGCAGTTATATCACAGTTAATCTGAGAATTTAGATGGAAATTTTCTCTCTCTCTCTCTACCTTTTTAGGAGGCAGTATATTCTCTTCTTGACATCTATGAAAATGGACCGGACTGGTTGAAATTCTCCTTAGAAATTAGCATAGGGTGCCCAATGCCATGGTCTTAAAAATGACAGTAACTGCTGGTAGCAGAGAAGAATTATTATAGCACAGTAATTAGAAATGTTACCAATGATCCAGAGACCCACAGATCGAATCTCAGCTCAGCCATGAACCTCCAAACTGGCCTTAGACTAGTGATGGGAAGTTGTTTTTGAAATCCAGTAGCCCTGGCCAACATGCTCTGTGGCTGGGAAAAATATTATCTGCCATTCACACCCAGGGCCGGTCCTATCATTAGGCAAAAACTAGGCAGCTGCCTAGGGCACAGGCCTCAGAAGAGTGCAGTACTGACCTTTGAGGGGCACATTTTTATAGAAATTCACAAGATTATTCAAAATGATTTGTTACTGAAACATTTTCTTTTGTATTTGAGAAAGATAATCAAATATTGTTGCATTATTTTTCCTCTCAATTTAAAATAAATTTAGCAGTTTCAAGTTTTGTGCTTTTCATTTTTTCTACACAGCCCTACAAAATACTATTTTAATATGTATCTCAATATGAATTTCTACATCGATTTTTAATAATGCAATAATGGAATGGAATTGACTTAAGGATAAACACGTGTGGAATTGGCATGGATCATAAAGGGACTGATGCATCTATCCCTTGGGTTACAAAAGGATCAAATAGGCCCCGGAACTGGGCGAAAGGAGAGGTGAGGCAGTCAGATGAAATGGTAACCCTAAGTAAAACCTAGGTGGAACACATTAAGGGAGAATGGTATCAAATTAATGTTGGTACATATGAAGAAAGCACCTGATGGCTGGAGCTCATGTTGTTGTTTTTGTTGTTTGCAATTATACATAAAAATACAAGGAAAGGAAAGAAGGTTCCAAGATTAGAACCGCTCCAGTTTGTTGGTTTTTATAGGCAAGCTGTGTAGGTTGTTATCTTCAGATCTTAGATTACTCTCTCTTCTCAATTGTATGCTTGGTGCTTGTTTTCCTCTCCTCCTGCTGTTGACCTAATGCATTGTGGCAATGTTGGATTTCATACCCCTTTAAAGTTTCTCTCTTCCCCTTCCCTGCCAAGTGAGCTTCGCTTTGATATAAAGTGAACTGGGCGATTTCCCCCACAGACGCACTGAGGATTCTCTTCTCCAGAAGATGCTGTAAAGACTTGAGCTTGAAGACAATTAAACATAATAACCATGTAAGCCTGAAGCGTGAACACTTCCCTTGAATAAGTCAAAAGCTGTCTTGATGTTTCATTTATACCCATCGGTAAAAGAGGCACTGCAGGAATGATGAAACCTAGGAGTTGATTGGAATAAGAAATATACAAACTGGATTTTTAAAAATCCATTGTTAAGTGAGAGGTGAAGAACAGCGGTAGAGGTAAAATCCTCTAACAGTCAGGTTTGGATATTTCAAATAGGCTATATTGTTGCCTATCCTGTATTATACAGGACAGGTGACAACCCTAGTTTTGTGCTTCTCTCTGCATCTTGAGCTGAGTCGTCATCTTCTTTGGTGATCACTTGTAGCCGAGTAAGATTGTCTTTCATAAACACAGTTTTAACGATGAGTCTGTAAGTGACTGTGGAGGCCAATTCTGGACCCACACATCCTTCCACAGTGGGGACATTGGTTCCCGGGCGGAAGTTGATCACAGTGTGGATTTGCCAAGTGTGCCTTCCTCTTAGCACATTTCTCCCTTGCATTCTGAGTTCGAGTGCCTTCAAAGTCTGTGACACCTTTGGTAAAGGCTGTTCTCCAACTGGAGCACTCACAGGCCAATTTTTCTCAGTTGTCGGTGTTTATACTATATTTTTTAAGATTTGCCTTGAGACAATCTTTAAACCTCGTTTGTTGACCACCAGCATTATGCTTTCCATTTTTAAGTTCGGAATAGAGTAGTTGCTTTGGAAGACGATAATCAGGCATCCACACAACATGACCAGTCCAATGAAGTTGATGTTGAAGAATCATTGCTTCAACACTGGTGATCTTGAGTTGAGTAACAGCTAGGGATAGGACTGGTTTCATCAATGTTGTGTTTGGTCTAGGAAAACCCTGAGGTTTGGCAAGTTGGACAATTTTTTAAAAACTATATATTTAAAAAATATTTTTTAAAAATATGTAAAAATTCAAAAAAGCCCCCAAACACCCTCAACCAATATCATGTTTCTCAAAACAATAGCAGTGCATGATTCAAATGACTGCAGTGGTTTTTATTTCTCTGGCATGCGGAAGCGGCCTTGGCGAGGCGAGAGCTGGCTGCTCTCCCTTGTCAACCCTTCAGCGTCTGCTAAGGAGGTTTCCAAGCGGACCTTGTGGCCAGCAGCGAAAGCTGGGAGTACCCTACAGGAGGGCTGGGGGCACCTTTCCACCAGCCGCCACCTCCCCTTGCAGCTCTAGGGTGCAAATCACCGGCGCCCGACCACCAACAACATAGAACTTGGTTATATTTTCTGAGAATCCTCTGAGAAAACAATCTCTCAAAGGACCTGTTGATGGCATTTTACCATTGTACTGTGGAGAGTGTATTAACTTATGGTCTCTGTGTGTGGTTTGGGAGCTGCACGGTCAGGAAAAAAACAATGCTGTCCAAGGTTGTAAAGACTGCAGAGAGAATAATTGGGTGCACTCTTCCCACCTTGGATCAAATCTATGTTTCCAGGTGCCATAAGAAAGCTGCAGAGATAGCGCAGGATAGTGTGCACCCCAGAAATGATCTCTTTCAGCTTCTGCCTTCTGGAAGAAGGTACAGGGTTATAAAGACTAGGACTAGCCGCCTGAGAAGCAGTTTCTACCCAAATGCGATTTTGGTTTTAAAAACAGTGTAAGGAGTCTCTATGGGAGTATATTGTATTTAAAAATGGGGTATCAGAGATTTTAGGGGGCTAACCAGGTTGGGATAGCAGGCTTGTTGGGTTTTGAATGTTTTATGTAGATTTTTCAATTTCGTTGTTCTGTATGGGATAATGACAATAAAGATTATCATATCGTATTGTAACTCCTTGCATGTTGCTATAGAGAGAGGTGTGTTTGTGTGTAGCGGGTGGCAGAAAACCCCACCACTAACCATGTTTCTTCAGGCCAATCCTCCCCCTCTGTGACAGGCTGTGGGTGGGTGTGAGTGTGCAAGGAACTGGTGTGGAGGAGAAGCACCACAGGCTCTCATTGGATGTGCGCACAGCCAGCCAGACTGCTCACCCTCCCAACACTGCCCAGTCTTCTCTGCACTGGAAGCCTGAGGCTCTATCTCCCTTGGCATCCAGCACCATACAGAATTTGACCTATTCTTTAGAATGTCTGCAGCTGAACCCCATGGTGCTTACTGTCACTCACCCGGTGTGAGCAATAGGTGTTCATATCTGGTGGGTGTGAGTAGATGTGAGTCAGTCTCAGCATGAACCCTCTGGCTTCTAAGCATACAAAATAAAGAGAAATGATTGCTAAAGGAGGAGGTTGCATGCCTATTGATTCCCCCAAGGCCAAAATGTGTTGCTTGTAAACAGCATTTTAGAGGTAAAATGGAATTCAAGCTAGGATTTTCAGCCTGGCTGACAGCGTGCAGAGCTCTGATAATGACGATGACTATGCGGTCTGAGTGCAAGCCTGACGTTAGGATTGCTTCAAGGCTCGTGCAGTAATGAAAAATTAAATTAGGTGGTGGTGGTGGTGCTGATTTTCTGTGTTTCCATCAAAATGCAGAGTTTTTCTTTAAGCGTTATAAACAAAGTGTGTAGCTGACACTTCTAATACAGTGGTTCCTCGGGTTACATACGCTTCTGATTACAGACTCTGCTAACCCAGAAATAGTACCTCGGGTTAAGAACTTTGCTTCAGGATGAGAACAGAAATCGCATGGCGGCAGCGCAGCGGCAGCGGGAGGCCCCATTAGCTAAAGTGGTGCTTCAGGTTAAGAACAGTTTCAGTTAAGAACAGACCTCCAGAACGAATTAAGTACTTAACCTGAGGTACCACTGTATGCAATGGTCAATGACAAGCTGCATTTCAGCAGCATTGCTGGAAAACAGAATGTTATTGTTGTTGCTGCTGCTGTTTCATTTATATCCCACATTCTTTTGCAAGGAACTCAAGGTAGCATTCTAAGTTCTCCCCTCCTCATTTTGTCCCCACAACAACCCTGTGAGGTAAGTTAGACTGAGAGGCATTGACTGGCCCAAGATCATCAAGTGAGCTCCATGACCAAGTGGGGATTTGAACCCTGGTCTCTCAGGTCCTAATCCTACACTCTAACCACTGGCTTCTCAAGTTTTCACTATTTTGCAACTGCTTTGAACCTGAAGCTCTAGGGCTGCAGTCCTATACGTCTATTCATGTCTGGGCAGAAGGCCTGTTGGTCATAGTGGGACTTTGTTCTGAGTAGACATGCATAGGTGTGCACAGCAAGCTGCTACGCATGATGGCTATGCTCTGTCTCCTTAGTTAGAGGAAGCAATTCTTCTGAATACCAGTTGCTGGAAGTGTCAGGAGTGGAAAATGTTATTGCCAGTTTCCCACAGGCATCTGTTGGGCCACTGTCAGAACAGGATGCTGGACTAGATGAATTCAGTGGGACTTATTTCTGCATAGACATGGTTAGGATTGTGCAGAAAGTCTGGATTGCATTTGCGAGGGTCTTTTCTGCCAGGGCTGGTTCAGCTGCGGTTCAGCCCAAAATCTCAAGAGATGAGCAGAAAGGTTGAGTCTTTGTTCAGAGAGACAAAACATGACAGAAAACTCCACGAAAAGGACGAGCCCTTTGAAGCATTTGTCAGAACTGAGGATATGAGCCTCCCACTTTCTTCTGAGGCTTCTCCCCAGCCAGTTGCCTTCCCAACAGTTGCAATCTCCTTCGAGGAGAGGCTCCCTGTGCCTTTTGTTTTCTTACCTGTAACACCCTCCTCATTCTTGGAGCAGGGGAGAAGGGGAGAGGAGAACAGTGGAGCTGGTGGATTGCTGGGGATCTGTTGCTCCCGCAGCCTTCCTTCCTCCTTCTCAGCTGTCTCAGTCTCACTTAAAGCTATTACTTGCTCAGCTTCCAACTCATCTACCTGTCACGATGCTGTTAGCACAGGCATAGGCAAACTCGGCCCTCCAGATGTTTTGGGACTACAACTCCCTTCATCCCTAGCTAACAGGACCAGTGGTCAGGGATGATGGGAACTGTAGTCTCAAAATATCTGGAGGGCTGAGTTTGCCTATGCCTGTGTTGGCGGCTCCCAGCTAGTTTCCCAGGAAAGTATAAAGTCAAGAAAAAATTTCTTACTGTCCTTTTTTATTTCAATCTTTACAGAGAGAGGCTATAGAACCCAGCCTCTTGGACAATGGCATTGTCCTGAGTGAATCTCCACCCCTCATCTCACTTCCTCATTTGTCATTTCTACGTGTGCTGCTACATGCCCTCTGTCTTTGAGCTCTTTGTTCTCCTACTTTTAAGGCTCGCCAGGTTCTGGGAGATGGTGGATCTGGAATGCTTTCTAGTGACACCATGTCAGCCAGCTGCTGCTCCAGTTCTGGCTGCTCCTTCTCTCCCATTATTTCCCAACTTCCCCCCTCATCTGCCTCTGAGCTCCTCCCTCCCTCAAACCCATGCTGTAAATCTATACTGTCTTCCTCTTCTTCCTCCCTGGGAGGGTCACGATGGGGAGGCGGTCTCCACCATTCCTCTTCTGCCCAGTCCCTAACACTACCCCACCCTTCTTCCTCTGATTTGTCTTCTTGATCCCACCACCATTCTCCTGGTTTGGAGCCTTCCTCCTGGTTTGAGGCTTCCCCAGCTGTAGCCTCCCATCATTCCTCCTCATCTAGCCAATCTCAGACATTCTCCTATAATAGCATTGTGGCAGCACTGCTGAGATTTAATCAGAAGGTGTTCTACTCTATGCCATGTGATATATTTCATTTTTTTTTTTGAAAAATAAACACTTGGGTGCACTTGCCATTGTATATGACTTTTGACTTTGACCTGCTACCTCCCTAGCATTTTGAAAGATTGCAACCATTCACTGTTGTCCTTGAATTCACAAAGGAACAAGGAAAACAAGGCACTTTCCATGTCTCCTTCAAATGTGGGAAGCTGAGAACACAGAGCTGAGTAATGAACATTGGATACCAGCCTTTGAGTGTTTGTTAAATGGATACCCCCCTTTTCTTTCCTTTCCTTTTCTTCTTTTTAAAAAGAGAAATCTAAGTACTGGTCATCCATCCCAAGCTGTCTATACCTATCTTGTAATGGCCCACAAATTTCAATTGGAGTTAATCTACAGAGGCTCACACAACCTCTGTCCTTTATGAAATTTTAAAGGGCTGCCTCTAATTGTAACAGCAGAAACGTTATACTTTATTCATCATTTATATTATGTCTTACAGATGTGATGCTTTAGTGTACAGCTAATGGCAGCTTTACATGCTCGGTCGAGATGATTACTGCTAGCTTCTTCATTAATAGTAACTGTGACATTTGTTCAAGATGACCCCTGAGTAACTTAACACTCTCATCTCTGCTATGGTTTCCCAAGTGAAGAAGAATAGTACTTTAGGGGAGAGGGGAGGCAGAAAATATATTTGATGAAATCAGTCCTATCCCTAGCTGTTACTCAACAGAAGGAAGCACAAAGCACAAAACTAGGGTTGTCCCTTGTCCTGTATAATTATTATTATTATTATTATTATTATTATTATTATTATTATTATTATTTATTTGTACCCGGCCCATCTGGCTGGGTTTCCCCAGCCACTCTGGGCAGCTTCCAACAAAGATGAAAAATACACTAAAATGTCACATATTAAAAACTTCCCTGAACAGGGCTGCCTTCAGATGTCTTCTGAATGTCAGGTAGTTGTTTATCGCTTTGACATCTGATGGGAGGGTGTTCCACAGGGCGAGCGCCACTACCGAGAAGGCCCTCTGCCTGGTTCCCTGTAACTTGGCCTCTCGCAGTGAGGGAACCGCCAGAAGGCCCTCAGAGCTGGACCTCAGTGTCCGGGCAGAATGATGGAGGTGGAGACGCTCCTTCAGATATACTGGACCGAGGCCATTTAATACAGGATTGTCCCATATTTCCGTGTAAAATGTTGTATCCTGTATTGGTACAGTTTTGTCCTGAACTGCAGGTCTCTCTCTCCCTCTCCCAAGTTAGGGATCCTCTCCAAATGCATGTGTTTGAAAAGGTTGTGAAAGGTCATGTATTTAAGCTCTGAGTAGCCAACACATACAGATATACAAATTCATGTGTATGTTTGTGTGTGTGTGTGACAAATTCCAGAGAAGCCATCCTGTTAGGCTGGCAAGAGATTGTAATGGATTGCTTTGAAGTCACTTCAGCACCAGACGAAAATAAAATCACCCCCTACCCACCCCACCCTGCCTTGTCTTTTGCCAGAACAACCCTACACAAAACCCACATACACATGGCTGCCTATCATGTGCAGTTTCTCCCTCAGTACACCAGTGCAAAGATTGTTCAACTTAATAACTAATGAGAGCTTATACCCAGCACTGTATTATATGGTTCTTTCTCTGGCTCATTGCAACTACAGATAATTCAACTCATTGGTCCTTGGGGGATTTTGATTAAGGGTATTAATTTGTGGCTCAAATATATTAGTTATATGCAGCTGCTTGTTTCTTTAATGCTGCCTCGTGGTGTTTTCTTTCCACATGTAAGATTAAATGCCCACGGAAATTAGAAACAAAATAGTGCATGGCGGTGGAGCATGCTTTCTAATTATCTAGCTGTAAAGTTTTCATTGCAGGATGGATGGCCACTTCTGGGAAAATCCTAAGTCCTTAACTGTTACCTCCAGCTTGTTTATGCTTGTGCAAGAGAGACGAGCAGGGTAGCAGAAAACACATCTGCATCTCATCCAAATTGCAATGCTTATCTGGGTCCTATGCATTGATCTTTTGATGTGATGTCCCTTTTTGATGTGCATTCCCACCTGGAATCCCCACTAGTTATATTATTGCTTGTGTAAGGCCACCTCATGAGCTCATAGGTGAGATGAGAAAATTGAACTCAGTGGTGGTTTAAAAGCTCAGCCTTTCAGCTACTGCACCACCCTGGCTTTCAATGCTCTAGTGCGGTGCCCCACCAATAATAATAATAATTTATTATTTATACCCCGCCTATCTGGCTGGGCTTCCCCAGCCACTCTGGGTGGCTTCCAACAAAATATTAAAATACGGTAATGCATCAAACATTAAAAGCTTCCCTAAACAGGGCTGCTTTCAGATGTCTTTTAAAAGTCTTTTAATTTGTTTTACCATTTTTACTTTTGTATTTTAACGTATGATTGTCATTTTTTATTGATTTTACTGTTTTATATTTTGTAAACCGCTTTGAGGTTTTTGTTTTTCAATTAAGTGGTGTATAGATTTTATGAAATGAATGAATGAATGAATGAATCTTGGCTTGCTCTGCTAGAAGGTTCTGTAGCGGCTCTCAATCTACACTAGTCCAAAGAGCACTGTCCATGGTCCTGTTTCCTTGTCAGGACTCCTGCAAATCTTTGCTGGTCTTCCTTGTGCTGGCCTCAGCCTGGAACAGGACAGCAAGTGAGATAATGGTGCTCATGCAAGATAATTTAAATAAAACCCATCAATTCATAACAATAGCTTCATTTCTTCATGGATGGTCCCTCCCCTCCACCTTTGTAATTCCCAGAATTTTGTCACCATAGATGCATTCATAGATAAATTTTAACAGAGTAAATAAGTTTTGATAGATGTAAAAATGGAAAACTGATTTGAATGGTTACAGTAAAATATGCAGGGATGTATGATATGTAAAATGAACCATGTAAAGAGAAGAAGGGAAGCCAATGGATATTTTAAAGTTTGTAAAATGTTTAATTGGAATTGTAAAATTAATAAACCTTATTATATATAAAAAATATAAATATAGTAAGTTGGAAAATGACTTCAAAGTCAGCTTTAAAATATGTATTTCCCATTTCTCTATGACAGAGAGTTGTTTTGTGCTGTGCTGTGCATCCTCCATTAAATCTGACTTTTCCCAAGAAATTTATCAGCCTGAACTGTTCTCGCAGAAATGAAGTCCAGATGTGAGTGGCTCATTATTGTTCCAAAGATGGCTTTGGCTACACCGGAATATACAATGATGATTCCCTCGTGATCATCAACTAAATTCATTGTTGGCATTGTTCATTGTTTGTCAGAAGGTGAAGTGCTGTGCACATATTGAAATGGAGATGAGTGCCAGAGCTAAATGTCATAAAAGTAGAATAAGTTTAATAACCCAAATATAATGGCAAGGTTTCATTATGGTTTCACGAAGGGAGTTTGCTGCAGAATAAACTGTTCGGCTGAGCGTGTCTGAAGAACCAAATAACAATCTATAGGTAATGAAATCTCAGAAAAGACTTTGAAATCTTTCTTCTGCTTACATGCAGCATAGCTTCAGCTTTAAAACTGCTGGGAGGTAACCTAGAGGCTCAATAAGGGCTCTTAAGGACTGCTGCTGCTGCTGCAGCCTAGGAGGACTGCCTGCTGAGGGCCTGAAGGGCCCCACCCTTGCCTCCTTCTACCTGGCTTGGGGTAGGGCTTGCAGAAGGATACAGAAATGCTTCATAAATCCATGGTGAATGGAAGTGTATAACACAATTGCTATGGAGCAGTGGTCATAAAGTTATAACCATAAGCATTTCTGTATCCTTCTGCTGTGCTGAAGAAGAATTTCACAAAACAGTGGGTATATACGAAATCACTGCTCATTATGTCTGTTTGCGGACCACTTTGGAAGCGTTGGACATCATAAAACAAAGACTTATGGCTTGTTTTCACCAGATAAGAATCTGACCCATTGCTTCTTTCAGAGACTTGCATAGTCTACAAAGACTTTCAGAGACTTATCAGACTTATGTTTATTTGGTTCTATGTTTTCAAGAGAATCCATCAAGAGTGCATATTTTGTGATTTTCAGAGATTTATAAGATTTCTGTTTATGTGGTTTTGCAGAGAGTACATATTTAATATGTTTCATACTGTTCAATGTTCTGTATAGATTATATAAAGAGTTTATATTGACAAGTACACTGTTGTACTTGGTCATCGTGTTGCCTTGGATATTACTGATAATTGTTTGAAACACAGGGGTTTAATTGTTTGGTTACTTGGGGTGGAGCTTGACAGGCTTCACAAGTGCTTAGCACCGAGGACTCCTTTTTAAAATTGTTTTTAATTTTTATCTGTCTTGTTTTAAATGAGACCATCTTGGCTGTGAGCCCTGGAAGCCCTGCACCCTGCCTTACCAGCCCTTTCCCATCTGGTTTGGGAGAGTGGAGTGCTGACTGACTCCAGCTACAAAAGCTGAGGCTGTTGAACAGATTCTTGGGCTGGAGTAGTGTTTACGGGGGGTTGAGAGAGCCATTGCTGTTATGGATATTATTGTTGTATCTTTAGTTTTGGATCTTATGATTTACATGGAAATTGCTTTCCATTTGGTTGTGTACTTTTTGATGTGTTTTATTGTTTATGACTTCTGTTATGTCTGTAATTATGTAAATCTTGTCATGTTGTGAGCCGCCTTGAGCATAGTTTCAACCATGGAAAGGTGGCATACAGATGATGATGATGAAGAAGAAGAAGAAGATGAAGATGAATCCAGGTCCAGCAGCTTTCCTGTTTGACCCTAATGTAGCCCCAGACTTCATAGAAATCTTATTGTTTTCCCACACACCATTTAGTCTATAAAACACAGGGGAAGGATATTTTAACTCCTTCTCAAGGCCTGGTATCAAGCAGTCCTGATTGCTGCACCACTCCCTGTCTGTCCCAGCTGGAAGTAAGCATAGGCAATTCAGAGGTGAACTTAAGTGGCTTTTTTCTGGTTTTAGCTGTTCTGATTTGGTCTGCAAGCTGCCTCGAGTCCCATCAAGGGGTGAAAAGTCAGGGCAGAAATTATTATATAATAAATGTTCATATACGTGCAAGAATGGATTGATTGCTGGATAGCTGTTGGAAAAAGAATGACATTTGTTTGTTTTAGTTAGAGGTAGGTAGCCATGTTGGTCTGCTGTAGTTGAAACAAAATAAAAAAATTCCTTCCAGTAGCACCTTAGAGACCAACTAAGTTTGTTATTGGTATAAGCTCATACCAATAACAAACTTAGTTGGTCTCTAAGGTGCTAATGGAAGGAACATTTGTTTTTGTTTTTTATAAAAGCTATTATATTGTTACATGAGGATATTTTGATGATATATTTTGTGGTTATAGGTTTTGATTTTTGTTCTGTGAACTGTATATAAATTATATTAATAATTATACTAATAATAATAATAGACAGGGCTGGTGGATACCTCCATTTCTTCTGTCAGCGTATAGTGAGACAGACGGAGCAGAGCTTACTATTGACTCAGCAGGAGAAATAGTGAAGGAGATTGCCAGGTCACACTGTCAAGGAAGTCTTGCTAAGTAAACAGCCTCCAAGTGAAGAAACCACAGGGTCCTTTTAAGAATAGCAGATGTTTAAGAGCAATGCAAGCTCTTTAATAGCACTTTAATGCTGGAGCTCTATTTAATGCCCAGGTACCTTATTCTGGACCTCCTAATTAAAGGAGTAAGGGGCTTATCTGGTCTACCCTAAAGTACTGGAGGTAGACTTGGGACTCTGAAAGCTATTGTCTTTAGCATCTCCTCCAAATACCTTGTGCACATGTAACAGTCGTTCTTCCAAGCTGTGAACAGGGAATGGCACTATTATCATTCTTCCTCACATCATGACATTTAGCCTTTGGCTGTCTGTGTGTAAGCTAAGATAAGGGATCATGGTAAACAGCTGGAGTGCGCAAGAGGCAGACAAAATCTTGTTTGCTTTGTGAGGGTCAAACTCTAAAGAGCCCTGTGCTCTACGAGCTAAGATTCAGCCAATGTTTCAGGGACATCACTCTTGTTCAGCTGAAATCTGGGGAGGAGCCAAAGCCCAGTGGTAAAGAATTTGCTTTGCAGGCATAAGGCCTTGAGTTCATCTCCCAGCATCCTCAATTAAAGGATCTTGGTAGAGGGACTTGAAAAGAAAAAGGACAGAGAAATGCGCCCAAACTAAATTCATGCCTTGGATATGATCCAGTCAAACTTCAGTAGTTTAATTGATTTAAGCAATTGAATCTAAATTGCCAAATGAGATTTAAAGTATTTAACTCTAACTGGTTCGTGCCCCTTGTTTTTTTCCTCCTAAACCCATTAAATTCCATGCAGTATATATCTATTACTAATACTAAAATTAATGAAGTTATAATAAATTTCAATTAAAATATAAGTTGAGGTGTAAGACAGCTTGAGCTAAAGTAATTAGTAGCAGACTCCCATCTCAACCTTCTGTAAGAATCTTTTCTTCCTACTCTAGCACCCACACCTCATCCCAACATCTCTTTTTCTCAAATGTCACTCACTGCCCCTTGGTATCTGCTTTGTCCTTCCTTCAACTTCTGGCTGGAACCAGGCCTTTTGTCAAAACTACCGTATTTTTCGCTCTATAAGATGCACCAGACCACAAGACGCACCTAGTTTTTGGAGGAGGAAAACAAGAAAAAAAATATTCTGAATCTCAGAAGCCATAACAACAAGAGGGATCGCTGCTCAGTGAAAGCAGCAATCCCTCTTGCTGTTCTGGCTTCTGGGATAGCTGTGCAGCCTGCATTCACTCCATAAGACGCACACACATTTCCCCTTACTTTTTAGGAGGGGAAAAGTGAGTCTTATAGAGCAAAAAATACGGTATTCACTTAGGGTACTTCCAAACAACCTGTTTATTGAGCATTCCTCCTCATTTGTTAGCAGGCAGAATAGACAGCGTTGGCTATTTAATATCATTCACTGTGATTTGTTTGCAGGGCAACTCTCAGGATGGTTGCATCAAAGCAAGTATCACCCCAGACTTTTCAGTGTTTTCCCCCATTACTCTCCCTAGCACAAGAAGTCCGATCTTTTGGGGAAGCATGTTTGTTGCACAAGACCTCCACTATAGCTGCAACATGAATTTGTCAGGATGTGATTGAATCCCATGCAAAAATAAAGCCAGTCTTGAAGTGCCCTTAGCCTTTTCACCCTCATGCCAAACTGAAATGAAGCCTAAATATGTGTAACAGCATAACCCACATCCAACCCACCTCATCTTTGCCTCTTTCACTCTCTGTCTTATACCTATATCTAAATCGCCTCCATACATTTCAAGTGCATGGATTTCCCCACCAAAGAACCCTGGAACAGTAGTCCAACCCTCGCAGAGCTATCATTGCCAACACCTGTAATAAACTGCAGTTCCCAGTATACTTTGAGGGAAGCCATATGCTTTAAATGTATAGTATCGATCAGTACTTTTTTTTCAAAAAAATGTTTAGGAGTACTCTGATTTTGACTCAAGAAAATCACCATTTTACAGTTCAAATCGGGGGAAATAAATACAGTAAATGGACAAAAGTACAAAGAGCATGCATAACTCGTATTGAAATACTGCCCCTCAATGAGGCCAGACTTTCGTCAGTAAAACACCACACATCCACATTCCACACTGCTTCTTCTTCTTCTTTTTTAAATATATATTAGATTTTACACATATTTTCCAGCATGACATCCTTTTAAACATCATTTCAATATTTTTGGCTATCACAGCCTAAGACTTCCTTCAACCTAGACTGATGGTTTTCTAAAGTCTTTCTAATTATGCATTTTGTTACTGTAGTTATTGCTATAAACTCAAATGTCCACTAAATCTATTCTTAACTCTTTTCACAATAATTTATAAATTACTCCTTACAAAACTTCTTTTAACCACATTCCACACTGCTTCACACATTAAACGCTCGCTTCTATCTGAGACTCAGGAAACACCATGACAGGGCTAGCAATCGGGGGTAGCAACGGAACTGATGATTAACTGTGCTAGAGAAGAAACTATTTTTTTTAAAAAAAAATAGTTTCTTATTCCATTAGATTCACAAAATGTTTAGGGGTAAGCGTACCCCTGCATATCCTCCCTCCCCCAAGGGAAAAAAAAGCACTGGTATGAATGGGACAGGCAGTCAGCTTCTTGGAGCAGGAATATGTCTTTGGAATCTGTTATTCTATAGAGCATCATACAAGTTAGTGGTGCAGCATGAATACTGATGCTGTAACCAGCTCACTATCCCCGTTGACCTCTTCAGTGATTCAGTTTTCTGCATGCTGTTTCTCTGATTTTGCAGTCCTTTCCCCCTTTCAATTTAGTGTGTGAGTAATTAACTGGTTTATGTCAGCTTTGGTCTATGGGCACACATTTGTGAATGGCAAAATGCACCTTTAGCTTTGCAGTCCTGCCCTAGGAGATGACTGACTCATCCACCCCTGTGTTAGTAAGGAGCTGCTGAGATGTGTGGACTTGTATGCTCAGCAAGGCAAACTCACTTCTGCATATGGCAGTTCCGCCCGCCCAGAAATAAATGAGCCAGGAAAAAATATAGGAGATTGGGGCTATAAAACAGATTCCATTTGCTGAGATAGCAAAGATGGTGCCAAATGAACCAATGCTGAAATTCCCGCCGAGGGAAAATAAAACCCTGAGTGGAAGGAATAACAAAAGCAATGATAGAAAATGAAAGTTTTATGAAGGTGGAGCTTTGGACTTTTACAAAAGGTGAAAATACTAAAACTCACATGCACATACACACATACAAACATTGCCATCATATCCACCCCAAGGAAGACTCAAGGCATTGCTTTAAGTTGGGGAAAAGGTCGCATTTGTTAAATATAATATTAAGGGAAACTTGAAGATCTGCAGAGAAAACCAATTTACCTAACCTGATCCAATTCAACCAAGCAAAACTTAGCCAGAACAGGAAAATTCCCTACTTTTTTTTTGGGGGGGGGGGGAATCATCTCCCTCCCAACTCTAGAGGCAATGAAAGTCACTACCTGTGCCCTGCAGTAAGGCTTGGAATAAATTCTTCCTGTTTGCTGCATAGGTTTGTGAATCGGACAAGCACATTGTGGCCCCACTGGTTTGGTGTTCACTCAAATGTGCATGCCTTATCCACAGGGCATCCCTGTCACCTACTAAGCAGTTACGCTGCAGGGCAACACCAGAGTCCTCAGTCTCTGGTTTATTGGAGGGGACACTAATTTACAACCTAAAGGTCTGCTCCCTATGTTCCTTCTGTCTCAGGAGATGGTGGTAGCCCCAGCTTCTTCTAGATCTTACTGGTGGCACTCACACATTTAGGAATTTAGCAGCAAACAGTGACCAGGGTAGCAGGGGAGAGAACAAGTGATCCAGGAAGGAGGGAAATGCTGGGAGGAGCTACATCTCTTTGCTTTCCTGGGATTTAAAGAAGGCTTGGATCCAGACAAAGTCATGTTTTAATTTAGCCCCATTGAAATCAAGGACTTAAGAGATTCATGACTAACTTGTCCCATTGGTTTTAAAAACGAGAGAGGGAAAGTCAGGACCCAACCATCATGCAGATGTCTGGATTGCAGCCTAGCCACTGCCTTCATTGTTCAAGGAGGCTGAAGCTGAGTCTGGCCACTTGGTTACTGCTGATTTCAAAAGAAAGATTCATTTATTTATTTCTAAAGAGGAAATGAAAAGTAAATAAAAGGATCATTTTGCAAGAGAATACAATTTGTAAGCGAAAACACAGCAAGCTGTCTGGTGTTCATTAAATGCTCTTTGAGATAGGTCGATATATTCAATATATGTGGAACAAGAAAACATTGACCACTAATGCAATTAAGGGCCATTAGAAAAATATGCTCAATCTCATTGACCGTAGATGGAATTTTTTGTATGGCCACGAGAGGACTGAGGCTGCTGCCAAATACAGATTTCATTGTTGCTTTCCCCCCTAGAATATCATGTGCTCCTTTTCATAGGCACAGTTTAGTCTTCTAACAGAGATTCGCTAAATGGTATTATCTTGCAGTGTAAATTTTTATGAGCATTATTTTGGGATTCCATAGTCCCTTGAAGACCATCTTGGAAGAACTGTATTCTAGGCTGCCTAGTAGAGAACAGCTGCATTAGGGTTGGCAAAGCTCTGGCCCATAGGCTGACCCTGTCCCACCAGTCTGGCCTGTGAGGCCATTTACCCCAAACCACAGCCACCCAACAATCTGCTGATGTTATTTGTGACATCAGCTGGTCAATGGGATGGTGGGCTTTTATTCTTCATTGACTGCAGCAACTGCAGTGGCATGGGGTGGAATGAAATCCATCACCTCCCACTAACACCCCTGCTGTCACTCTGTGTAAAATGCAGGGTTCTACACACAACCCCAGGAGGTGAGAAATAAGTGTTTTGCCACTTCTATTCTTGGCATTCCATGAAGTGCTAGCAAAGCCCATCATCCTACAGATCCCAAGCAGCCTTAGCCAATCAGCCATTTGGTAACCCAGTGCAAGGGATTTGGGGCAACCCCCATCCACCTGTCAAGTTTGGTCTGTGAAGTTCATCTTGATAATAATCTGCTTCTTAGAACCAAAAAGTTTCCCTACCCCAGGCTACATTATAGGAAAGCTAAGCAAGCAGAGTATTTCATGCATAACTTCCAGAGATAAATCACAAGGCATGATCCAAAAGAGCTTAAATATACCATTGGTTTCCATAGGAAAGTTACATGCTAAAGTCTTTCCTGCTAAAAGCTAGTATGATATAGCATTGAATTTTTTCTGCATAACGATTGTACCAAACTTTTGCATCCTCAGATTGGCAAAGAGTTCTGGGCTGGTGGATCAGCAGAACTAAGCTTTCTGAATTTGCAGGAAAAGTTTCACTCTATACATATTTTCTCCTTCTGTTATTTATATATAAAAAACATCAAAGCTAATGAGCTGCAAAACATTTAATTAAACTTTCCATAATTTTGTGACAATTGTGTTTAATGTAGTTTAGCTTTGGTTCAAGAAACTTCAACAACATCCCACCTCCTAGAGCTACGAGCTAAGACTAATAATGCATCAACTAGCTATCCTTGCATCCTTGGAAGACTTGATTCTACATTTATTAGCCTTCATCAACAGTAAAAGGTTCAGCTCAGTGGTGGAGCCCATTACAGAGAGGACTATGGATTCATATTAGCATCATGAGCTCCTTCCCTTTAAAAAAAAATCACCATGCCACCCCTGGTCCCTACCATTAGGCAAAACAAGGTGGCTGCCTCAGGCTGTTGATGGTGATAAGTCTGAGAGCAGTAGAAGAAGAAGAAGAAGAAATTGGATTTGATATCCCGCTTTATCACTACCCTAAGGAGTCTCAAAGTGGCTAACAATCTCCTTTCCCTTCCTCCCCCACAACAAACACTCTGAGGTGAGTGGGGCTGAGAGACTTCAAAGAAGCGTGACTGGCCCAAGGTCACCCAGCAGCTGCATGTGGAGGAGCGGGGAAGTGAACCCGGTTCCCCAGATTACGAGACTACTGCTCTTAACCACTACACCACACTGGCTCTCACACTGCCCCAGTGCACCACCCACCTCACTAAGGAATTTTGCTACTCTGATCAGAACTTCTCTTCTGCTTCCCCTGAAACCCGTCAGAGGTTCCACCTGAGGAGCAAATTCCCTTTGACTTTTGCTTCAGGAGGTGTATTGTTGGCAACTCTTGTGTGTAGATCATTGCTTAGATATGCATGAGACTGTAGTCCTAAACTGGCCTTCTCATGCACTTTGCTTGAATCTCAACTTTAGAAAAACTGTTGAATGTGAAAAAAGATGAAGGCTTAAGAGGAGAAGGTTGACCAAAAAGATCAAAAGGAAAAAACAACAACACTGAAAGCAGAACAATAGTATGCTGAAGAGACATAGTACAAAGACAGTACAAAGAGAGTACAAAGACAGATTTGGGAGAACATTAAAACCATCTTGAGCTATCTCTCTCTCTCTGAAAGGTGACACTGTGGATTAATTTTTCTTTTGTTTGATGCATTGTGATGCTGCCCTGTGTTATGGTTTTGTCATAGCAGCCCTACATCAGTGTTTGAGTGCATAGTGTGTGAATATCTGCAGCAAGAGGGTCTTCATGCATATAGTTGTATGCACGAAGGCTTCCCAGAATGACATTCTTACTCCCAGCGTGTGTGTGTGTGAATTTGTCTCCACCTGGTCATGTGTGTCTTGGAGCAGGTGGTGAGACCAGGAGGAGGAGTGGGAGAAGTTCAAGGAGTTAGAACTGGAGGACATGGGTGGGGGGTCGTCCCAGCAAGGCAAAAGTAGGAGATTATGAACCCCAATAGATGTCTGATCCTGGGGAGGGTTCCAGTGGATTAGGGAGTGAAGATCTGCGCTCCTTGAATAGAAGGATAGAGAGCTTATGATCCTCTAGATGTTGCTAGAATTTGACCATTGGCCCTGTTGGCTTGGGTCGATAGGGGCTGGAGGCAAATAACATCTGGAAGCCCCAATCCCTATTGCAAAATTAAAGGGTTAGGTTGGATCTTAAAGCCACACACACTGGGGAGAAATAACCCTGATTATATTTACACAACAGTAGGTTCCTAATTAACTATTGCTACTTATGGGACCGATCTTAGAATCAGATTTTGAGCACCATTAGTTTGAGCACCATTAAACACATCAGAGATGGACAGATATGACCTATGAGACTTTCCTATTCTCTTGATGGGGGGGAGGAGCTTTGATTTCCTTTCTCTTTGCTTCCTCATAAATGAATGATAGATTCCTTTTCATACATCTTTTCACACATCTTTGCTGAAACCCAAAGGTGTGTGACTGTTTTTGACTTATAATTAAATAGTGTCAAGAATCCTATTATCTGGTTAATGCCACAGTAGCAGTGAAGAACCATGTCATTTCCTGAAGTACCTGGATAAATAATCCAGGAAAGCAAGTATTTTGTATGCTAGACCATGAAAGTCCCCCCCTTTTTTAAAAAAGAAAGAAAGAAAGATTGTTACACAAAAATGCCTTTCTTATCATTCAAGAGTGTTGAGAAGCATTAACAAGGCATCTCCTGTTACGGCATGCAAATCCCAGGAACTGATTAGATGATTAATGAGCAGACAATGACCATCCATGAAATCTCTCTGGGCACCAGGACTTGGTTTCGATGACTTACTAGTTTGCACACAGGTGATAAATTTGTTGCAGGCCTACACAACCTCATGCTGCAAGTGGGGGCCTCATGGAACTAATGATTCTCCATATAAAAATAGTGTTTCTGCCTTAAAAAAAATAGCAGGTGCCAAAGAAAACTGTTTTTGGATTCCCTTTTCTGGCATTTTTTCCTCATGTGAAAGGATTTCTTAAAAAAATATTTTTTGTATAGAAGAACATTTACTCAATAGAGATTTTCTATCTTCAGTCTGGAGTGAAGACACCAGGTAGATGGATTGGGTATAAGGAGCACAAAAGAGTGATATGCAAACTTTTGTGATATAAACTTTTGTGTTGGTATGCCACCATAGGAAAGCACTCCCATTTTAACTTGAGCAATACCAGTGCTTTTTTTTCTGGGGGTACACAGGGGTACTCATACGCCTAAACATTTTGTGAATCTAAGTTTGGCCTCATTGAGGGGCAGTATTTCAATATTAGTAGGAAAATGAGAGTACCCCAAAACATATATATTTTTTAGAAAAATAGCACTGAGCAATACCCTACCTCCTAGCATCTGGCTGAATGGAAATGATACTTCCATCACCAGCTCAACTGAAAGATGAACACAGGGGGCATGGGGTTGCTCACACTAGTCAGCTTTTGGCAGCCTCAGGCCTCCACTGCCAGCAGGCTCACCCCTCTGGAACTTGCCATGAGGTTAGATTGTGTGGGACTTCAAGGTGCCTACCAGATAACCCACATTCCCAGTCAACATGACCAGAAATTGCAGCTAATCAAGTACAAAAATCAGTCAAATGAACGAAATCCACAAAATTCAGTCAACTCAAGGTGTACTTAAATAGGTGCCTTTGCAATTAGTCAAATACTTCTGAGCGCTCCCACAGTTCCTCAGTATGGAGTAAGCACAAAGAGAAACCCCCAACTGCTAATCTCTCTGCCTCTCCCAATTCCTACTCAGCCTATGAAATGAGCTGCTCTTCCCACACCAGAAGGGAAGGTGGGTGCTTTTCCGTGAAGCAAAGAAGGAGGCTAAGGAAGTGGGGTCACCTTATACAGGCCAACCCCAGATTCCAGTGAGTGGCCATGTGTTGCTCCCAGTATCAGGATGTATGTATCAAGGGGAGAAGTAGGCAAAACCAACTTTGCTTAACAGTGTGGACCATCCATGTGTCTTTCATCTTATGCCCTGTGAAAACAGTGATCCACTTTCTTCGTGGAAATTTCAGCAGTGCTATTTTCCTGGGGGGACGCAGGGGTGGGGTACGCATACCCCTAAATATTTTGTGACTCTAAGTTTGACCTCCTTGAGGGGCAGTGTTTCAATATGAGTAGGAAAATGGGAGTACACCTAAACATGTTTTTTTATATATATATATAAAGCACTGAATTTCAGTATATCATAAATCTTACTAGGGCATCTTTTATGACTGGAGTTGCCACTTAGAAACTGCCTAAAGTAAAAGTTCAATTGCTTTATATAAAATATCTGGGGAATTTTTAAGTCAGAGGATGATTCGAGGTGGAAAATTCCACTTTAGGAATAATTGAAGATTTTTATCTTTGTGGATTCTGATCCAAACAGAATCTCGTTTTCCGCAGGCATCCACATTTCCCACATATTCAGTTGCTGGTTCAACATTCATTTAGACTTGTGTATTTTGTGAGAAAGGACGTTAAAAATCATTTACATAAATATGGATTTTCATGATTCCCAGGGTCCCTTTCAACTGTGAATATTTGGATATATTTTTTAATTGCAGATTAATGCGGAAGCAGAACAGAATGTACTTATGAGTGATTCAAGTGCAAAAGTGACATGGCCCAGAAAAAGATTGATTTAGCCATCTCTCTCACACACTGCATCTGCTACAGTGCAAAGGAAATGTTTTTTAGAGGGATTAAGCAGCAGCTGCTCATCACCTGGGATTGTGACATGGGCACCAAGACCAGAGCTGAAATTGATTAACTCTGAGGCTTCTCAACAAGTTAGGAACTATATATTCCATTTACTCCTGATATGCTGGCATAACTTGGAAGGGCAGCCATGCAAAGCCAAGGGGGTAGCAACCACAAAGGGACTCGAACCGTGTAATAAAATTGCTATTCATTTGTGCAATTTTCCCCCCACCGAAAAGGGGACATTATAAAAACAATACAATTCACGAGAAATGGCAAATGTCTGTGTTGCAAGTTCTCTTTGACCTTTCTCTCAACTCACTGTGCCATATACTTAGTCAACTAAGGCTGCAGTTTCATCCACACATTTACCTAGGAATCAGTCCTGTTAAACACAATACAACTTTCTTCTGAGTAAACATGTATAGAATTCCACAGTGCAGAAGGCAACTTTCTTTTGAGAGTGGGGAGCTGCTGTTTTCCTGTGTTTCATTGGCATGTGATTTTCGCCCAGAAATTAATACACAACTATTTGACAGAGGGGGAAATTGATTTAAACCACCATTTATTTATTTATTTTAAAAAGTACACAAGTAAATATGTCCCTTCACATATTATGTACTGGATAACAGATTCTGAAGTAATTTGAACCCCCTCCTCCCAAAAAATATCAAAATATCACAGGTAAAATATATTTTAATGATACCTGGGTTGACTTGCAGCCCGACTTTTACTGTTGTAAACAACTGATTAGGACAATTTAATTTTCTTGGCTTGGTTGATGCCAGGAATTAAACTGACATTATGGGAACAGGCAAAAAAAACCAACACTTGCATCCTATGAACGTCTGCCAAACCCTATGAACCATCCTTGACAGTGAGTTTGTCCCACATCCAAAGAATGAAGCCTTGTGAGACTTCAAGGAAGAAGCAGCAGACTATATGTGGTCAATCAGAGGACGACCAGGACCTGCTATTAAACTGGGCAGCCCCATCCTGCAACTTTCTTTCCTATTTTTGCAGCATTGCACCCACTGATCCTCATACATTCTAGGGGCTGATTAGGAATCTTTGGGCTGCTCCTGATTGGCTTGTGGGCAGGGCCGGATTTAGGTTTGATGAGGCTCTAAGCTACTGAAGGCAATGGGGCCCTTTATACGTCCAGCTGTCCTTTGTCAACAACAAATTGTCACTGTTTTTTTGGCTGAATATATTCTATATGGTAATTTATGGACCTAAAGCCATTTGCACAAAACAAAATGTGTATTTCATCAAAGTGATTGTTGAACTGAAATACAATTAAGAAGTATTTTAATAGTGAAATACAATTAAGAAGAAATATATTTTGTGGGGACCCCCAAGGGAGTGGGGTTCTAAGCTATAGCTTGTTTCTTTTTCTTTTTGCCTACTTCATGCTGCTCATGTATGTTGCTTGGGTCTGATGTGGCTGAAATGAGTGACTGGTATTCTATTTGCCACAGGGTCTGTGCTGAGCGCAGGCTGGGATATAGCTTCCCATGGCCATCTTTGGTAAGCACTATGGGTAAGCAGCATATTCCCAAACCATTTCACATCACCAGCCAGCTGAAGGGGAGTGTGTTAACCAGGTGTTCTGGGGAGTAGAAGAACACTGTGAGCAGGATGTGGAAACAGGTGTCCCCTTGGTTCAACTTCACAGTGAAGTGGCAATGAAAGATTGACTTGGGCTGAATACCTAGGGCTGGGCGTTGAGCCAGGATGGAGGAACACAGAGGAAAAGATATGGGGAATTTTATTGCACCCTCACTGGAGTCCTGCAGGCAGCTGATAAACATCAGCAGGACTCCAATGAAGGTGCAATAAAATTCCCCATGTCAGGCAGGCCCTGAATCATTTAATAGTAAATAAAGATGTGACCTTTTGTTCCACATTTCTGTCTCACATGTCTTTGCTCAGGGGCATGTGGAAAAGATCCTGACCAATATGGAAGTCATATTTATTGAATAATAAATAAGGAGCATATCCAACACTAATATTCGTAGAAATTTTGGGGAGTGTGTTAGTTTCCAATCTAGCTGTTTAAAGACCACTCATGAGAATTTTTGTTCTTATAGCAGTATGAAATGAGAATAGATACACCCTCGGACTGATCTCCTTTAAAGTATATTTTAATTCATCCCTCCTGAAGGCTGATTCCTGGTTGAATAGCATAATCCTTTGAAAATGAGTATTTACAATGGGAATACAGACAGGCTCTAGGCTCCTCCAGCAAACTAAATAATTGTACAGTAACTCTGTGATACATTTTGGTGTATTCCACTAGTAAAATATCAAAACTATTCGACATGATGAATGGTCATATAGTGAAAGCCAAAACATTAATGAGAATTAGAACACATTTGTAGTAAAATGTTTCCCCGTCTTTACGTCAAGTAAGTATATATAGCAGCAATAAATTAAATAATGCAATTACTTTTCAGACATTTTCCATGGCTTTCTGTCATGTCAGTTGTACTGTGTTAATAAACCCAGGTCATAACTGTATATGAAATCACACAAATATTGAGAGTGCAACATTTTTCATCAAAAGCTTTTTTAAAAAGCTCATTTATAACTCTAAATTATGTGTTAAACAAGAATGTATGAATTGCCTTACCGGATCTGAGGAAAGTACTATGTCTGCAGCATCCTTTTCCTAACACCAGCCAGTCAGATACTTTGGGAATCTTAAAAGGTGGGCACGATGGTGATAACCTTTGCCTGTTGTCCTCGGTATCTGACATTCAGATGTATTCTGCCTCTCTGCACATTCTTCTATATGGGGTGGAGAGCCAAGACTCACTCTTTCTTTTTCCATTCTGTAAGAGCATTAATAGAATGCACAAATCATGGGTAGACAAACTAAGGCCCGGGGGCTGGATCAGGCCCAACTGTCTTCTAAATCCAGCCCATTGATGGTCCAGGAATCAGCGTGTACTATGAGTAAAATGTGCGCTTTTATTTAAAATGCATCTCTGGGTTATTTGTGGGGCATAGGAATTCATTCATATATTTTTTTCCTTTTCAAAATATAGTCCGGCCCCCCACAAGGTCTGAGGGACATTGGACTGACCCCCTGCTGAAAAGGTTTGCTGACCCCTGGCCTAAATTATCTGCAAGAATGCATTCTTCTGTATTGACCAACCTGTGCTTGAATATCATCAGATGACACCCTCTTGATGGTCCCTAAACAGAATGCATAACACATGATGTTAGGGCCTGGGAAATGGCTTCTTCAGTGGGTTCTCCTTGAATATGGAACTTCCTTCCTACCAAGGTGTGTTTGGACCCATCTCTTTATAGTCTTGGTGCACCTTTTTCAGCAGGTGTTCAGAGGGGGAAAGACCTGATTAGACAAAGCCAATCTTAGTCGCTGCAGCTGTTTTAGTAATTGTTATGTAGTGATTTGTGACTGCAGTGGCACCTCAGGTTAAGTACTTAATTCGTTCTGGAGGTCCGTACTTATCCTGAATCTGTTCTTAATCTGAAGCACCACTTTAGCTAATGGGACCTCCTGCTGCCGCCGCGCCACCGGAGCACGATTTCTGTTCTCATCCTGAAGCAAAGTTCTTAACCTGAAGCACTATTTCTGGGTTAGCGGAGTGTGTAACCTGAAGTGTATGTAACCTGAAGCGTATGTAACCCGAGGTACCACTGTACTCGTTTGTGTTGTTTCTCTCACACATGATTTTGTTGTGAACCATGCTGTGACTTATTCAAAGGGTAATATATAAACCATCTAAAGCCTTGGTGGGATTTCAAAGGCAGAATTGATGCCTGGGGAAAATTTCTGAAATGCGGCACTTTGTCCTGGTGCTCAACAATTTTGGGGTCTTCCTAAAAACAAGCTCTGGTTTTTACTTTTTGAAATATGGGAAACCTAAAGAATTAAACAAAAGTACCCTAGGCATTTTAGCGCATGCTATATTCTCTATATAGAAAAGGTGTGTTCTGGAATTCAAATTTCCCAAGGCATAAGAAGCAACCTCCTTGCCAAATTTAAGCTGTTTCAGAAGCTACCAGGGACACTGAGGGGCAGGGGGGATTTATACATGGGGATAGCCATCATCCCCCCCACCCTTACAATTTCTTAGAAATGATGCCATGTCATAGGCAGTCATTTTCCAAAGTGTTTTGAGAAGAATTTTTGCCCTGCACAGCAGCCACCACACTTTCAAATATACAGTGGAACCTCAGGTTAAGTACTGTTCTTAACCTGAAACTGTTTTTAACCTGAAGCACCACTTTAGCTAATGGGGCCTCCTGCTGCTGCCACGCCACTGGAGCACGATTTCTGTTCTCATCCTGAAGCAAAGTTCTTAACCTGAAGCCCTATTTCTGGGTTAGTAGAGTCTGTAACCTGAAGCATATGTAACCTGAAGTGTATGTAACCTGAAGCGTGTGTAACCTGAGGTACCACTGTAGCTGCTGACAGATTTGAACTGCTAAAAAAGAAAAAGGCCAGACCCCACCCCAACAGATGTTTGCACAGAAACATGTGACGTAGCTTATATGATTAAACTGACAAATGTAATAAGGCTGAGAAGAGGAATGAAACAGGGTGATAGGGTTGTAGAGAGATGGAGTTTATTTTATATTAGAATAACAAGGTGCAAGTTTCACTCAATCTGCATACATTATTGGCATAATCTGCATGAATCTAGTTGCTGTGACAGAGTGGAATGTTAGCTTACTTAAACATGATGGGTATAAGGTAATAATCTTAGAATTATGAACTGAGTATCTAGGGTGAGTGTGAATCCTTATTAAAATCAAGCATTTTGGGTTATGTTAAGTTACATTAAAATTCTGGGGGAATTTGGGAGGTGTTTCTTCCCAGCAAATAAAAAAGCAGAAAAACTCACAACCCTGTGAATTGTTTAGATTGGGCTCTAGATCAGCCTTTGCTCTGAGGCATTCATTTTATCCTACTTGTGACCCTGATGAGATTTCTAATCACAGCCGTTCTCCTTTTCCATTCCTGAGTCATTTACACTGACTGGGGGTAAGGATAGTGTGAGTGTCAGTCTCCATCAATTTGTTCAGAGTCTCATTTAGTTCCGTCTTGTAGAGAATTACACCATGTGAGAATCTTCCCCCCCTTTCCCCACTCCCTCCATTTCTTCCTAAGCATTAATTACATGAGAAATACTTGAAAGGGCTAATGAGGAAAATCAGTGCTTCCCATCTGAAAGGTATAGGATGATTTATGTCCCTCATTACATTTGATGCAAAGACCCAAACCTTTGCATTTAAATTATCCTCCTTTGCACACTTCAGATCTCATCAATTAGCAACTGCAGATAGGACTCTCCAAAATGATTGTCTTAATAGTCTTGATGAAAAAAGAACAATCAATGGAAAGAAATGTCTGGCAGCTACTTCCTTCAACTAACTCTGACTTCTCACTGTTTTTCACCTGTTGGAAAAAGTAAAATACATGGAACTTGGACAACTTTTCATAGATAGCGGCAGCAGTCCTTTAGAAGTGAATGGTCTGTTTTTCTGTTAGGTGTGAAATGAGGGGGCAAAAAAATCCATTTAAAACTTCTAATTGAAAGAACAGTTAGGGAAATCCACTATCAGTTCAAAGGGTGACAGGTCTATGCATGGGAATATATATATTGCATGAGGAAGGATGAAGCACAATTCCATGCATGTTTACCCAGTGCTAAGTCCTACTGGATTCAATGGAATTTACTCATAGGTAAGCCTGTGTAGGGGAGAAACCCTACTGGTACCTGTTCAGGGATGGTGGAATCTGCCAATTTTTGGTTCTCTAAGTTTATTTTCTCCATTCTTAAATTTAATTCTCTACATCTCCTTCTTCTTCTTCTCCTTGGTCGAAATCCTTTTGAAAATTCTTCAGCACTTAAGTGCAAATTTCTCCTAGTAAGACATTTCTGTGTGCAGTTTTGCCAAATATGCACATTTTTGCAAAGCCATTTCCCAATACGTAATGCATTTCTGAATGCTATTTTTGGTAATATATGCATTTATGTGCACACTTTAATATAATATTTTTGTATACATTGCTTGGCATGGCAATTGACTGGCAAAATTTGGAAAAGTTTTTGAAGGAAGCCTCTTTTTCTGGGCACATGCTTTCAGAAAGTGTGAATTTGATCAGTTCACCATTAAATGCCAACTGAATTTCTCCCCATCCCCACTGTCAACCAGGTGCAGCCTGTGAATCATGCATTCACTTTCTCACTGCGCTGTGGAAATGAGAATAAATGCAGTCATTGGCTTCTCTCATCATGATCTCCCATAAGGATCCCCCACCTACAGAACATATTGCAAATTTGGAATATACAGCAGGCAACGGAGAAGTGTGAATAAGCATTTAAGAAGCCACACAGGTATGAAAGGAAGGCCAGAATGGATTGAATGGGATGCCAGTGTGGTGTAGTGGTTAAGAGCGGTAGTCTTGTAATCTGGGGAACCGAGTTCGCATCTCCGCTCCTCCACATGCAGCTGCTGGGTGACCTTGGGCTAGTCATACTTCTTTGAAGTCTCTCAGCCCCACTCACCTCACGGAGTGTTTGTTAGGGGGGAGGAAGGGAAAGGAGAATGTTAGCTGCTTTGAGACTCCTTAAAGGGAGTGAAAGGAGGGATATCAAATCCAAACTTTTCTCTTCTTCTTCTTCTTGTACAGTGGTACCTTGGGTTACAGATGCTTCAGATTACAGACGCTTCAGGTTACAGACTCTGGTAACCCAGAAATAGTACCTTGGGTTAAGAACTTTGCTTCAGGATGGGAACAGAAATCACATGCTGGCGGCGCGGTGACGGTGGGAGGCCCCATTAGCTAAAGTGGTACCTCAGGTTAAGAACATTTTCAGGTTAAGAATGGACCTCCAGAATGAATTAAGTTCTTAACCCAAGGTACCACTGTATTGGAGACTTTGTTTTTTTAAATGTTTGATGCTTTGTTGTGTTTTTATATATGTTGTAAGCCGCCCAGAGCGGCTGGCGCAACCCAGCAAGATGGGTGGGATATATATTAAAATAATATTATTTATTATTATTTATATTTTATATCCACCTCCTTCTCCCACAGTGAGAAATAAAACTGAACCATCTATTTATGAGATAGTTTTGGCATTATTTGCCTTCTGGGTTAGCAAGTTCACTGTAGCAAATTCCCATTTTGGTAGGCAAACAGGCAACAAAATAGAGGAGGAATAGAGGAGGAAAGGGATAAACCAAGGGTGGGGAAATTGTGAACCTTCAAATGTTTCTGAGATAAAACTCCCATAATTCCTGACTATTTGGGTCATACTGGCTAGGAGCATGGGAGCCCAATAACACCCAGATAGCCAAAGATTCCCCATCACTAGGTTAAGCAAATGCTTAACTTTAGGTTTCTATGAATCTCTTAGCCTCCTTGCAGTTAGTACTTTCTCACACGGCTGGAATGTAGTGGAGAGAGTGAAAGACTGTGAGTCTCTCTCCCTGCTTCCTGTAATACTGATGACACATTTCAGCACAGAATAGGATGATTTGTTCTATCAGCACAAAAAAAGAAAATGTAGCTTAACAGGTTAACATAAGTGAGTGCAAAACATTTTATTGTATCAGCAGCAGGCCTTTTCTCAATCAGGAGAGCAGGACTGATGAATTACCTTTCTTCAACACAGCAAGCTAGGAGAGAATCCAATGAAAAAAAAGGTAGCATTTGTCAGCTTGGGAGTGGAGAGCATGGGCAATATTCATGCCTACACAGAGGGCAGCACTAGAAACTCCTCTGCTAATCTCTGCCCATCTCTCAACTCGAAGGCAAAAAGAGGATTCGTCAGTTTAATAAAAGGTTTGCTTTAAAAGATATATTGCTCAGTAGTGATGCCTGAGGAAGGTGATGAAGAGAATGCCTTTTTAACACTCTGCTCATGTTATTGCTTCCCTTGCCTCCTTGTTCATTGCCATAGACTTGGGCTTTTAGATATCGGGATTGGGCTGTGAAACAAAGCCCACGAGGGTGGAACTCAGTTCAGTTGTGAGAAAATGTCTCTCATCTGGATGTAAATGGTGCTGGGGGAGTTCTGATGACAGCCTAAATTACAGCCATCCACGAACAAAGACCCCGAGCAGGACTTTCATCAACTCAAATGCAACACTTTTCAGCAAAGGTAGTTCACATGTAGACCTTCAGGCACCAAGTGATGTGACGGTGAGTGAGCTTTAATAGGACTAAAGCAGTCTAACTTAGCAGGATCACAGCCCAAACTGGGGGAGTTTCAAGGGGCGCAGAAGCTTTTCAGGGACAGAATGATGCATGAAAATAAAAATTTTCCTTCCATCATATTTGAGACTTAAAGCCACTGCCTTGCGGTCAAGTAAGACCTTCAGGGAATGCAGATAGTTGCAGGCATAACTGAAGAAAACTTTTTAAGACAAAACCAACCTAGCAGTTCGAAAGCACGTCAAAGTGCAAGTAGATAAATAGGTACCGCTCCAGCGGGAAGGTAAAAGGTGTTTCCGTGCGTTGCTCTGGTTCGCCAGAAGCAGCTTAGTCATGCTGGCCACATGACCCGGAAGCTGTACGCTGGCTCCCTCGGCCAATAAAGCGAGATGAGCGCCGCAACCCCAGAGTCGGTCACGACTGGACCTAATGGTCAGGAGTCCCTTTACCTTTTTAACCTCACTTACATGGAGTAAGCCCTGTTGAATTTGATAGGACTACTGATCAGACATGGTTAGGATTGGGCAGTAAATTGGGAATCCTAACCGTGTCTAACCCAATACCATTGAAATAAATGGGGCTGACTCCCAGGTAAGTGGGGCTAGGATTTCAGCTTATGTCAGAAATCTGGGAAGACTGTAAAATTAATCAGGACCATGGACAGGGGTTGGCTATAAGGTTTAGGGTATGAACTGGGAAGCATCTACCATTGTTCCAGCACCATATGGGATCTGTGTCTGAAAAAAAAGATACAGGGAGGTTCAGCACTCACAGCCAACATGTATATGACACACAGTTACATGTTTCTTTAACTCAGCAGCCTCTCTTTTGCTATGTTCTATGGACTAACACCAAAAAAAATCGCTTCTATTTAAAATGAAAAGTAAGTATCATTCAAGCTGGGGATTGTGGAATGAGAGGTGCTTAAACTCAGAAAATGGTCTGGAGTATCATTGAGTAGACAGACAGCAGGAAGAAAAAGCTCCCTAACTAGTGTTTTTTGTTGCCAAAGCCGTGTTGTCCAAAGCTTTTTTTTAAAAAAATAGTACATACACTTGTTAGGGACGCGGGTGGCGCTGTGGGTAAAAGCCTCAGCGCCTAGGGCTTGCCGATCGAAAGGTCGGCGGTTCGAATCCCCGCAGCGGGGTGTGCTCCCGTTGTTCGGTCCCAGCGCCTGCCAACCTAGCAGTTCGAAAGCACTCCCGGGTGCAAGTAGATAAATAGGGACCGCTTACTAGTGGGAAGGTAAATGGCGTTTCCGTGTGCGGCTCTGGCTCTAGAGTCTGTCAAGACTGGCCCATACGGGCAGGGGTACCTTTACCTTTTACCTTTACATACACTTGTTAATGTGTCAGTGTGGGATGAGGTAGCTTCTGCAACTGCAAAAGAGGCAATGGTTTGCCCTTTCTTCAATATGTTATTCCTGGACTAACTGCCATCAATTCTCTTATATCCCCTTTTCAAGCAAGGCGTGTGAGAGAGTTTTGGCTGTGCAAATTCAGGCATCTTTGGATGCATCTATTCATCTCGATCAGTGCTTTTTTTCTAAAAAAAAAATGTTTAGGGGTGCTCTCATTTTGACTCAAGAAAATCGCCATTTTATAGTTCAAATCGGGGGAAGTAAATGAACAAAAGCACAAAGAACAGGCATTACCTCATATTACGCAGCTGGCAGCTCACAGTAACTTCCACATTGGCATGAGGTTGTGTGTACTAACATCTTCCCCATTCCTCTGCTTGCTGTTGGTGTCCACTGCCAGACTCAGGAAACACTGTTATAGGAAATGAGGCTGCCATTGGGAGTAGCAATGGAACTGACGATTCACCGTGCTAGAGAAGAAACTGATAATAATATTTTTTTTAGTTTATTCTCCCATTAGATTTACAAAATGCTTAGGGTTATGCATACCCATGCTCTCCACCCCAGCCTGAAAAAAGCACTGATCTCGATCCATTTCAACCTGGATTTGGGCACTGAAGCAGCTTTGGACACCCTGATATGTATCAGGAGAAGGGCATGGGGAGTACAATCTCTCAGCAGCGTTTGATACCATTTGCCATGATAATCCTCCTGGGACAGCTTGGCAATTGCAGCCAAGGTGATCTGAGTGTTCTGGTCATAACTGTGGAGCCATTTTCAGAAAGTAGCATTGCAGGGAGTGGACAATGCAGCTGCCAGAACATTGCCTGATATACAGTGGTGCCCCGCAAGACGAATGCCTCGCAAGACGGAAAACTCACTAGACGAAAGGGTTTTCCGTTTTTCGATGCGCTTTGCAGGACGAATTTCCCTATGGGCTTGCTTCACAAGACGAAAATGTCTTGCGAGTCTTGAGATCTTTTTTCGCTCCCCACCCCCTTTTTCTAAGCTGCTAAACCGCTAATAGCCTTTTAGCAGCTAATCCGCTAATCCGCTAAGCCTTTAATAGCCGCTAATAGGGTTTAATAGCCGCTAAACTGCTAATAGCGTTAATCCGCTAAGCCGCTAATAGGGTTGCTTCGCAAGACGAAAAAACCGCTAGACGAAGAGACTCCCGGAACGGATTCTTTTCGTCTTGTGAGGCACCACTGTATTTTACCACTTAGTTAACAACAACAACAACCTGTAAGCACTTTACCTAAAATTACAAAATAAAATTACAAATTATTAATAAAGCTGTCATTAAAATGTAGGCATAATAAAATCATCAAAATATAGGGAAAATCAGCAGTTTAAAAAACAGGTATACATAATCAAATCAGAGGACTGGGCAGATTTGCCTAAACAAAAGGTTTTAGTAGATGTGTACACGTTTACAGCTTGGAACACCCATTTCCTTCTTTTAGTTCAGTATCTATATTTAGTTTAACATCCGGAAGATGAATTTTTTAGAAAGTCATCTCCTTGAACCTAATGCTTCTACAGTTCCCAGCTAACCAATTACTTGGTTAATCGATTTGAATTTTGAGCTGTGACTACTAATGAGAAGGAGAGGCGTTTTTAAGAGACAAGAGCAACAAGCCTCAAAAGAGTGAAAACTTCTTTAATGACGACTCTCCCATGAACGCTATGATACACAGACCTAATTAAACAGGAGCTCATTTAATTAATTCTATTCAAAGTAATTGCTGTTGTAATTCTTTAGGGATTAATGCAGGGAGAAATCAATTGTTTTTATGAACCTCTTGGCAGCGGTATAATGTAAATCTGGCTTTCCACAAAGGATTATGAAGAGTGGGGTGGGAAGGAGAGGAGTGTAGGTTTTGAGGTTTAAGACGTGTTTACAGAAGCTGAGTGCATACAATAATATTCCCATGCAATGGTTGAAATCAGAGTGTGGGCTTCACAATAGACAATGCTTTGCACACAGAAGGTCCCAAGTTTGGTCTGTAGCATGTCTAGGTAGGATTGGGAAATAATTCTGTCTGAAACCTTGACAAGCCACTGCCAGTTAATGAGGGCAATGCAGAAAGTGCTGAACCAATGGGCTGACATTATTCTAAGGCAGCTACCTATGTTCCATTATTTCCAGTGCTCACTGGTACCACTGGATTCTGGTAATGACATGCTTTCCCTGGAGATAGAAGTAATCACAGAATTGGGGTACAGAGCAGGGTCCAAGCCTGTATAGAATTGGTTTGGGGGTCCTGTTGTTGTTATTTATTTAAGTTCTACACCGTCCTTCATCTGAGGATCTCAAGGCAGTTAAAAAAACAAAAGCACAAAAATACATACCATAGTAACAAACCCACACACAAACCCACTTTAAAAGGCCATGGATTGTTTGAGAACTCCGGATATAGGGCAGTATTTAAATAATGATGATGATGATGATGATGATGATGGTTTAATTAGCCAAAAGCCTGGGAGAAGAGGAATGATTTTTGAAGGCACCAAAAGATATACAATGAGGTTCCCTGAGGAGAGCATTCCACAAGTGAGGAGCTAACACAGAAAAGGCCTGCTCTTGCATTGCCACCCTCTCTACCTCTCGCGAAGGAAGAACATGAAGAAGGGCTTCAGATGATGATCACAGGGTCTGGGTCAGTTCATATGGGGCCCCTGAGGTATTGTGGTCCTGAGTTGCTTAAGGATTTGTAGGTCAAAACTAGCACTTTGAACTTGGCCTGGAAACTAATTGGCAGCCCGTGCGGTTGGGCCAGGATTGGCATTATATGTTCAAACTGCCTTGCCCTGGTGAGCAACCCAGCCATAGAATTTTGTACCAGATGAAGTTTCTGAACAGTCTTCAGAGGCAGCTCCACGTACAGTGGAACCTCGGTTTTTGAACGTAATCTGTTCCGGTAGACCGTTGAAAACCGAGGATCAATGGGCGGTTGGCAAAATGCATTGAGACAATGGAGAAGAAGAGTTTGGACTTGCTATCCCGCTTTTCACTCCCCTTAAGGAGTCTCAAAGCAGCCAACAATCTCCTTTCCCTTCCTCCCCCACAACAAACACTCTGTGAGGTGAGTGAGGCTGAGAGACTTCAGAGAAGTGTGACTAGCCTAAGGTCACCCAGCAGCTGCATGTGGAGGAGCAGGGAAGCGAACCCAGTCCACCAGATTACGAGTCCACAGCTCTTAACCACTATACCACACTGGCTCCCATTCGGGGCGCATTTGAAAATGGAAGCAATTACTTCTGGGTTTTCGGCGTCTGGGTTCCAAATTGTTTGGCTTCTGAGATGCTTGGAAAACCGAGGTTCCACTGTACAATATGTCGCAGTAATCTATCCTAGAGGTTACCAGAGCATAGACAACAGAAGTTAGGTTATCCCTGTCCTGAAAGGGGAACAGCTAAGCCACCAGCCAAAGCTGATGGGAGGCATTCAGCACCACTGTGGCCACCTGAGCCTCAAATGACAGTGATGACTCCAGAAGTAGAGCAAGCTGCATACCCGCTCCTTCAGTGTGAGTGTTACCCTATCAAGAGCAGGGAACTTCTGACCCATCTGGTCTAGGGAACCACCCACTAAGAGTGCGCTAGACTTATTAGGAAGATTTGATTACAACAGTTGTGAGGTTTAGTCTCTGAGAAACTTGCATTTGAGGTCTATTCCTCAGTAGGTAAACCTGTTGTCTATCAATAGATAGACCTGACACACAGGGTTTCTTTCCACTCACCACTAAAAATTTAAGTTATCTCCCCAGCTCCCTTCATCCTCTACTTCATTACACTGCTGCTGCAGTCAAATTTGCAACTTCTGTCCCCATTGCATTTCTTTTTCTTTTTTTTTAAACCATGATAATGATACTAGGGGTGGATCTACACACAGGATAAAAAAATGCTATTAAAAAGTCAGAAATTAAATCGTTACAACAAAAGAAAATAAAAACCCTATGTAAAAACACTATAGAAAGGTTTTGTGCTGTATGTTTATAACACATTCAAATCATTTTAAAAACAAAACTAAAATTAATGTAGCTGAGTAGGTATTTTAAAACTGTTTTCTGTTGTTGTTTTTTTAAATGTACAATGCCTTGAGACATAAAATGTGATTAACTATTAACAACAACAAGCCACACTGTGTGCATACAGCCTAACTCCTTGCAGGATGGGTATAATTGTGATGTATTTTATCTGCATGGCATTGGCAGAGCGATTTTAAAAATGTTTACAGATGTGAGGGGGGGAGATACATTTGTATGGAACAAGACATGAATTTAAAACATCATGAATGCCTGTCTTTGCTACCACCATTTCATTTTGGGTTGAGGTCCTACTACCCTAGTTACGCTAAATTCTCGGATAATCTCAATTGTTTTCTATGGGGCAGCAATTACTTCTCCATCAGAGAACCATCAGAAAAGACTTTAAAATGGACCAAGAAGTTTGCTGTCTAGAATCTGGAGCATGGGCAGGGAACTCCTTTTGATTGGCAGGCTGGATCAAAAAGTCACTACTTCTCTGTAGGCTGTATTTGAGAGGCGTGTGAGTCTCTTCATGTGTCAATCACCTGTCATCATACCATGCCAGGTGGATCTGATTCCCACCAGAAAGCATCCAGTGAAGAATCTGAACAGGATCAAATCTAAGCCCCATTGCAAAGGAAGAAGCAGAAAGCACACCTGCGTAGAACTAACCCAGCCTGAAAGCAATGAGGCTTTCATTAGATTTCCACATCATATCTACTTGAGTGCTTCCGAATGTCCCTTTGCAGACTAGGCTTTACCTGTCCCACATCTGAGATGGTATTCCATCAGGTGAGCAACAAGTGAGTGTGGCAATATCAAAATGGCTGCAAGGGCCAAACTGGGCAGCCTAGTGAGCCTAAACTGGCGTAAGGGACAGAGATTCTCCAACCGTAGTCTAGACAATGGGTTATTTAATTGGCTAGAGAAGCTTTCCTAAATGTCACTCATTTCTGTGATTTCACTGAAAAGCTCCGAAAGACAGGAACAGCCTTGTTTCACATGAACAAATGAGGACAATAGTGCCTTCATGCAGTGCTATAGCTACCAGGGGCTAGCCAGGGTTTTTTTTGCCCCAGAGGAGTGCCATTGAAACTCCAAGCCTGTGTGGTTCCTTGACCCATGTGAAATAAACCCTAGTGTTGTCCCTGCCTTCATGTTTTGGGTCATATCTTGGATTCTATTAAGTGAAAGAAACTTACTGGGGGGGGGAGGGGTGAACAAACAGCTAGGAATTACTGTTAATCAGGGAGGAGGCAATGACCCCCTCTCCAGATGCTCAGATAGCTACCAGGAAGCTGCTACAGTATCCATGGATGTGCCGGATCAGACATCCCTGATCTATAGCCCTTACCCAAACTTTCATGATGCGGTGATCTATTCTACCGACAGGGTTCTTGCTAGACTATCTCTATGGCAGCAAGTCTAGCTGTAAAATTTCTGAATGTTCTAATCAATTGGATTTGAAATAAAGGCAAAGTAATAAGGCACTAAAGATGCAGCTGAGAGCGCATTGCCACCTCTGTAAAACACACAGACACACACACAATCAGATGCTGACCTTAACAGAACGTTGGTCCAACCATGAATTTTACATTTTCACAGAGCAGCACTCTTGACAGCAGCTGCCTTCCTCTGACTTTAAATGGAAACACACACGCAGTATTTGGTGCAGGGCTGAGTTTTAGACAGCTATCATATGCCCTTTTTTATTTGGCTACAGATTCATTTTGGGGAATGTATCACAGTTAATCATCTCAGGAAGGGCACACAAGAACCCCTGTGATGTATCATGCATTTCTGCTTCTTTAGACTAGCCCATTTCCTGAGATCAATTTATTTATGAAACACCCATTTGAGCAATGTCAGATAGATGTCCGGAAGAAGAAGAAAGATGATTTACAGAGGATAGATCCCGGTACTTTAGAAATAGTTGACCCCTTGCTTTAGGTATTTTTTGCTCTACACACACACACACACACACACACACACGAATATATCCATCCATATGGCACATAGTACATGACACAAAGCAAGGGTTAGCATCAAACAGGTGCTTTTTTAAAAAAGGAAGATTTCTACCATTCTTTGCTTCCAGCCCTAATTTATAGATGAAGAAATAAATGGAATGGTATATGATTACTTGGGAGACCGCCTTGTTCATAATACACCCAGTAGGTCACTGTGGTCTGCAGGAGAGCATATCTTGCAAAGGTAGTGTGCACTGTCCTGAAGCAATTGTAGAGAGACATGTTAACAACAGCAGCAACAGCAACAACAACAACACTTTTTGGTCCAGTGGGCTTTCCCAGCTGGATGAATGGGCTTCTGCCGCTGGTGTCTTTTCTGTATTGGTTTGGTTTCATTTTTAAATATACCCGCTTTTTTTTTTGTTTGCTGTTGTTTGTTGCTCTTTTATTGTATATCAGAAGGAGATTAATTTATTCTTTTTATTATTACCTGTGGATAAAATTAGTGAATGCTCAGGAAATGCCAAAATCCCATAGTGTTATTGGTTAATTCCAGAAACTGATGCAGACCAGCCCTGCCATGCCTTATATCCTTAATGTTCCCCTGCATTGACTTCTGTGGGATTCAATTTATGGAATGTCAGCATCCAAAATGCACATGTAATGGGTTAATTGCAAGAGCTGTAGAACTCTGGGGTGCCATATGCCTGAGGCAATTGTTTTCTGTTGGTTCGGTTATGGCAGTTAGAAAACCGTCTTAGCAGTGAGAGCAGCAGGTATGTTGTGTTGTGCTGTTGTCTGCCTCAGAGTTAGTTAGTGTTTAAGAGTTTAATCTGTTTAAGACATATTAGTAACTTTAGAAACATCCATCTGCATTATATATTTAATCTGCAACTGCAAGTACACTAAGTAAAATATGTCTGTTATTTTTAGACATTAAAAGAGAGTGTCTTGTGTAATTTTTATAGGAGGGGAACAGACAACTAATTAAAGGGTCAAACGACCCAGGACTGACTTCTGCATATTCTGCTAAATGGGAACTAGAGTTTAACTCCCACACAAATACCATACAAGATTCCAGTCTAATTTTTTAAAAAAGATACTAACATTTCTACTTAAGCTTTGTACTTATCAAAACGATGCATCTTTTAAATTCTTAAAATTGTGCCTGTCAAACTTCCCACTTAGAACGATGACTGAAGATAGGTTCACATGACTTTTTCTTCTCCTCTTTATATCATTTGCTGTACTGATGGCTTAGTGAGGTCTGGTTGGCATTAGGTCCTATACAAGGTTATTGCAATCGTTCATCAATTTGCATTTCCAGTAAACGCTAGACCAGAATACTATTTGTTCAGGATATTATAGATTGGACAAATAATATTATAGCTTGTTAAAAAATTCAGCGAGCAGAAGGAATGCTAGTCTCTCAGGGAGAAAATATTCTTAGCAAAGTTAATATATAAACAGACTGAGGAACGTAATTCAGAAAGTAATAGTTCTAATTTTAAATCTGAGATGGAAGACTTGTGTTCCTGCCTTTGATGGGGCATATTTGTCTCAAAATCCCTGCCAAGATGGTCTCTTTCTCTGAGATGGGCCCTGGTGCTCCGTAGGAAACAGTGTCTAATGCAAGGGGGGAGGGGACAAGCTTGCTATTTAAGGTTGTTCTGCTCCCTCTTCTGCCATCATTCGCCTTTTGTGGCACCTTCCTTCAATAGTGTGGGCTTCAGCTAGTTGCCTTTTATGGAGCTGAGCAGAATTTTTTTTTTTTGAGGGGGGGGGTGCCGGTGGCACTGTGGGTTAAACCACAGAGCCTAGGTCAGCAGTTCGAATCCCCATGACGGGGTGAGCTCCTGTTGCTCAGTCCCTGCTCCTGCCAACCTAGCAGTTCGAAAGCACTTCAAAGTGCAAGTAGATAAATAGGTACTGCTCCAGTGGGAAGGTAAACGGCGTTTCCGTGTGCTGCTCTGGTTCGCCAGAAGCGGCTTAGTCATGCTGGCCACATGACCTGGAAGCTGTACGCCGGCTCCCTCGGCCAATAAAGCGAGATGAGCGCCGCAACCCCAGAGTCGGTCACGACTGGACCTAATGGTCAGGGGTCCCTTTACCTTCCCTTTAGGATTTTTGGAGAAGCTCCTGCCTGGCAGTGACAGCAAAATGTGATGGCTCACTAGGCTTTGGTGGTCAAAGACTGCCTTGCAAGTCCTGTAGCTTTTGTCCCCCTGATCCTTTGCTGGTCCCAGTGGCTGCCTTCCCTCCTACTTCCTGGAGGCAATAAGATTCCCATGGGGGCAGTAAGCCCTAGGATGGAGAAGACTGGCATCATATTTTGTAAAAACTCATAAAAAACAATGGAGGACTCCCTGGTCCTGAATGGGGTAACTGTGCCCCTGAAGGATCAGATGCGCAGCCTGCGAGTCATGGACTCACAGCTGTCCATGGAGGTGCAGGTCAATTCTGTGTCCAGGGCAGCTGTTTACCAGCTCCAACTGGTATGCAGGCTGAGACCCTATTTGCCCACAGTCTGTCTCGCCAGAGTGGTGCATGCTCTGGTTATCTCCCACTTGGACTACTGCAATGCACTCTATGTGGGGCTACCTTTGAGATGACCCGGGAACTACAACTAATCCAGAATACGGCAGCTAGACGGGTGACTGGGAGTGGCCACCGAGACCACATAACACTGGTCTTGAACGACCTACATTGGCTCCCAGTACGTTCCGAGCACAATTCAAAGTGTTAGTGCAGACCTTTAAAGCCCTAAACAGCCTCGGTCCAGTATATCTGAAGGAGCATCTCCACCCCATCATTCTACCCAGACACTGATGTTCAGTGCCGAGGGCCTTCTGGTGGTTCCCTCACTGCGAAAAGCCAAGTTACAGGGAACCAGGCAGAGGGCCTTCTTGGTAGTGGCACCCACCCTGTGGAACACCCTCCCACCAGATGTCAAAGAGAACAACAACTTCCAGACTTTTAGACGACATCTGAAGGCAGCCCTATTTAGGGAAGCTTTTAATGTTTGATGCATTACTGTATTTTAATATTGTGTTGGAAGCCGCCCAGAGTGGCTGGGGAAACCCAGCCAGATGGGAGGGGTATAAATAATATATTATTATTATTATTATTATTATTATTATTAAGCAAGTTAGTAGTTTCTGGATATATGCCTTTACTACTCCCCAATATATTTCTGAGAGAGAACACACACACACCCGCACACACATGGTAAAGTCAAGAAGAAAATCATCTTAATATTTTGCTTTATTTGATTTTTATCCAACATCTGGTTTTATCAGGGAATCACACATTTCTGGCAGGGAAACCACAGAAGGGTATGATGCATTTTATAATCTTTTCCTTTTTTGCACCTTGGCAACTGACGCTTGTTAATTTATGGTAGGATGTACACAATCAAAACTACAGGATGAACTTTATGGTTTTGCATTGATTTTTCTGCCCCCATACATTATGTAATATTTTGCAATCGCTTGATCCCAGGAGATAGTGCTGAATGGGATGGATGCCATTTTCAGGCAACCCTCAATGTTTAAAATCTATTTTAAAATCAGCTTGATTCATGAAGGATACTGTTGAAAATGACAAGCCCCCATAAACTTGGAATGTTTGCATCGGATGTGCTATAAAAAGTTTACAATGTGCTCATAAGGAAAGCTTGCAAAAATCTGAAAACCAAAGGGGCAACAGGCCAAAATATCAATCTCTGAAATGCCATTGTTTTAAAACCAGAACATTTTGAATATATATTGTAGTTTATTGCATTTTGTAAAACACAGGGATGCATAAAACCTTCCTGCTTATTTTTGTGGATCTTACCATCTCCCTAAATTAGGGGGTTTACTGCATGTGGCCCTCATCTTAATTTTATTAGCTGAAAACTTAATTTCAAAAGCCCCTTGCAAGTTCAGAGCTTTGGCAAAAGTCCCCCTCCCCAATGCCCACTCCCTCCCCTACTTTTGGCTCTGGGGTCACTCACATCTGAGGGAATATGGACCTCAAGAGGAAAAGAAATTGCCCACCCATGCCCTAAACACTATGACTGCATGCTCAGGACACCAATTCTCAAAACCAGACACATAGTTTTTGCATTCTTGTGAGATCTGGTACTCCTCAGTCATTAGACTGTCTCATTGTGCTATGCAATGCAATGGACTTAAAGTTAAATGGCACATTGTTCCCCATTCAAAAACATAGATTTCATATTCATATACTCTTGGGAGATATTAATACTGTGCAATTTGAAGAGACTGGATGCATAAGAGCTGATTCCTTTTGGAAGAAATCACTGTCAAGGCCCATAAAAATATTATTCAATTTTTACTAGCAGAACTCTTCAAAAACAGTAAATGATACACCCAAAACATCCATACAATGTATTGTGTTGTCCAGCACTGGCTCCGCATCTTAGAAATAAAAGATAACTCCAACAGACCTATAAGCAAAGGTGTCTCTCTCTCTCTTTAGCAGCATCCATTTCCCTGGAACTGTTTTTCTTGAGAGCTTCATTTACACCCTTCTGTTCTCTGTTGTGAAAGACTAACAGCCTCCACCCTTTCAAGATGGCAAATTTGCAACTCAATACCTTTGCCACCTGATTTAAGGTTACAACAGTTTAGAGTAACAGAAAACAGTCAACAGTTATTCATTATGCTCCATTAGTCTACCTGAAAAAAATGTGGCTCTGGTTTCATTTCAGCCGATTTCCTTTTAGACTGAATGTAGTTCTCCAACAGGATGAATCATATTGCACATCATATTGCTCTTTGCCTTTATATTTCCCATGGACATGCAACATCTGTTTTCAAAGGTGATGTGCGTTTGGGACCCTTATTTACATGTACGATTTCTGTTTCAGGAGTGGAAAACCACTAATACGTTTGCCAGCCCAATGATATGTAATTGATTCAAATCTTTTCAGCTGTTGTCAGTTGATAGATTTCAATGGAATCTATTTAAGGACTTGGCTTAGTGATATTCCTAAAGGGTGGGTTCAGAGGGCAGAATGTGACTGGCTCTGTGATTTACTGCTAAACAAGAAGTGAAGGGAAAGAGAGGACAAGCTGTGCAAAGTTGTGGTGTTGTTGTTTTTTAATCTATCATTCTGGAAAGAGAATTGCTCTATTTTGATTCTCTGATTTGTACCCACTTCCCTAAGAGCATGCCCCACTGGAACTTAGTGCTGACTAGAGACATGGAAAATGAGACTATCAATGGCTGCTAGTCACATGTCAGACAGTTTGGCTCCGGATGCTAGTTGCTGGGAATCACAAATGGGGAGGGCGCTGTTGTGCTCAGGTCCTGATCCTGGTCTTTCTATAGGCATCTTGTTGGCAACTGTGAGAACAGGATTCTGGACCAGATGGGCAGGACTCTCAATATTAGTATTAATAATAATAATAATAATTTATACCCACCCTTTTCCCTGACTGGGGCTTACAGATAAAGACAGGAACAACTAAAACATAAGGGAAAAGCAATAATTTAAAAATAGCTAACCACAGATAGGTATTTTATTAAAACCATACAAATAATCACAATAAAAACAGCACAGCACGAGTCCATTCATTAAAAGTGGTCAGTTCCCAAAAGACTGTTGGAACATGGAAGCCTTTGCCTGCCATTGGAAAAGCAACAAGGAGGGAGCCAGTCTAGCTTCTCTAGGGAGTTTCAAAGTCTGGGAGCAGCCACTGGCATGCCTAGGATTACAGTTAATCATGGAACTTTGAAGTGTCAGGCATAGCTCTAATGGCTTTAGCCCAAACGTAGCAGAGTTTTCCTGCACAGCAAAGAAGCTAGTTGAGGTGGAAATGACTAGTCAGCTAGACTCAGAATAACTATTTACAGGATTTATTAAAAGGGAAAAGAAACAGCAGAGTTTCTGCATACAAAACAAAGCAAAATAAATCCTCTCTTTCTCTCTCTCTCAACCATACACAACACTCCTACTCCTAACACACCTAACACACCAAACTGAGCAAGCATTCCTAGATAACAGAGTTGAGTGCTGGTCGTTAACCAATCAGAGTAAGTAGTTTCTAGGTCAAGCAGACCTTGGCTTTCTGCCAAGAGTAAATTGACACTGCCTTGAGTTAATTGTGTGAAGCCAGAATCTGTAAGTTTCCATGAGAATCAATTAACAGAAACTGAACACCCCCTCACAGATTCTGCTAGACAATTAACATCAAATAACACCTATGTAGGAGATTATTTTTCCAGCAAACCTAAACTCTTGCACATTTGCTTGTTCTTTATCTTTGCCAATGGTTTAGTTAATACATCTGCTACATTTTCTTCACTTGATACATAAGTACATGTGATTATATTGTCTTGTACACAGCAACGTACATTTTGGTATTTTACAGAGATATGTTTGGAACGTGATTTGAAACCCTCTGTTTTACTTAAGGTTATACAAGCCTGATTATCAATGTAAACTCGTACTGGTTCTCCACAATTTACATTTAAATCTGTTAACAAATGCTTGAAATAAATCACCTCGTTGCACAATTCACTCAATGCGGCGTACTCGGATTCCGTTGATGATACACTTACAATGTCTTGCTTGCGTGACCGCCAGCTGATTAAAGCTCCACCGACCATTATGACTAGTCCTGTGACAGATTTTCTATCTGGCAAATTTCCCCAGTCACTATCACAGTAACAGCTCAACATTTCATCCTCTGAAGAATTTAATTGTAACATATAGCCAATTGTCTGTTTGAGGTATCTCAGAACTTGTTTTACCCCTTTCCAAGCATTTAGTGTGGGTTTTGAGACCAATCTACTTAATATGCCTACTGCATAGCTAATATCAGGTCTGGACCACTGTGCTAGATACAATAAACTTCCAATTACAGAATGATATATATCAGGATGTTCAAATTCAGGACTCTCATCTATATGAAGTGTTTTTATGAAACCTGGATCCATAGGCACCACTGCCCCTTTGCAATCCTGCATCCTGTATGTAGTCAGTAGTTGTTTAACTTTGTTCTGCTGACTAATTAGGCAGCTGCCATCTTGGGCCCAGCACACTTCCAACCCTAGATATGTCCTAACCGGGCCTAAGTCTTTCATTTTGAACTTACTGGACAATTGCTTGGCAAACCTTTTAGTTTGTTTATCAGTTTTGCAAGCATACAATACATCATCTACATAAATCAGACAAAACTCTTGATCATTGCCTGTACCACGTACATAAACACAATTGTCAGCTGTACTCTGCTTGAAACCAAATGACACTAAGGCCTCATGGAAACATTTGTTCCAAGATCTTGCAGACTGTTTGAGACCATATAGAGCTTTGTTTAATTTCAACACTCTATTGGAACCTGTCTCATAACCAGGCGGTTCGGCTAGATACAGGTCTTCTGATATTGATGCATGTAAATATGCAGTCTGGATATCAAAATGGTTTAACAGAAGTTTTCTCTTTGCTCCAAGCGTTAGAATCAGCCTTACACTTTCCGCCTTAGCAGTAGGGGAAAAAGTCTCGTCATAATCTTTTCCAGGCCTCTGAGAATATCCTTGAGCCACTAAACGAGCTTTGTATTTGTACTTTCCTGTCACCAGAGGTTTAAGTTTGTACACCCACCTGCAGCCTACAATCTTTGCCCCCTCAGGCGCTGCTACTGGTGTAAAGACCTTGTGCTCATTCAGAGAGGACATCTCTTCCTCCATTGCCTGTTTCCAGAGCTCTGCCTCCTCTTTTGGTAACTTTAACACCTCCTGGAAACTCTTGGGCTCTGCAATTACACTAAACACATTTGCAGTATCCGGAGAAAAACGCACCGGAGGCACTCCTTTGTTTTGTCTTTTAGATCTTCTGGGAGAAAATTTTTCTTCTGACCCACTTTCCTCCTCAGAACTACGACCTCTCTTTTGTTGCTTAGCAACTGGTCTCTGGCTAATTCCATTTTCTTGAGAGCTCTTATCTGAACTTTCCTCCCCCTCAGACTCTGATTCTCTAAGTTTACCTTCAGAGTCATGAAGCTCCTGAGAAGGTTCAAACCAAACCTCAGTATTGGCATGTAGTCTCTCCCAGCCACTATGTTCACAAAAACTGGCATTCCTGGAGATCACAATGCCATTTGTCCCTTCAGCAAAGCGGAAACCTTTTCCCAGCTCCTGGTAACCCACAAACACTAACTGTTTAGTCTTAGGATCTCCCTTCTTTCTCATTTGTTTTGGAATTAATACCCAGGCTTTTGATCCAAACACATGCAAATGGTCAATTTTGGGTTTTTTGTGAAACAATTTAAAGTACGGAGTTGTACCTATTGTTTGATGGAAGAGCCTATTTTGGAGATAACATGCGGTGAGCATGCTCTCCCCCCAATAAGACATGGGCAAATCAGCATCCTCAAGCATGGCAAACATCATATCTTGTAAAGATCTATGTTTTCGCTCTGCAACGCCATTCTCCTCTGGGGAAAAAGCGTTCGTTTTTCTATGCCCAATGCCACGCTTTTGTAACCAATCTCTAAAAGCATTTGACATAAATTCGCCACCTCTGTCCGTCTGAATCCTTTTGAGTTTAGTGGACAGAAATCTTTCCACAGATGCCACCCAGCCTTTAAACTTAGTGAACACGTCACCCTTATTCTTCATGGGAAAAACCCAAGAGTAACGCGTGGCGTCATCCACAATTGTTAATGAAAAACGCGATCCACCCCTGCTTACAGGAAATGGACCAATTACGTCCATGTGAACCAGCTGTAGCGGTGACTCACTAACTCTGTCACTTCTGGGGTAAGAGACTCTGTGGGTTTTAACCTTTTTACAAACATTACAATCAAGGTACTTGTTACAACTCTTTAAATCACCCCCATCAGCCAATTCAGACATTTTTAGTACACTTTTCCAGCCAGCATGCCCCATTTTCCTATGCAATAAGTGCACACAGTTGTCATGTATAGCTTTGTTATTCACTGCAGGCTGAGATTTACTGACTACTGCTGCAACTTGAGATCCTGCTTTAAGCCAAAACAAGCCTCCCTCTGACTTAGCAGTGCCTAAAATCTCACCAGCCTTCTTAATAATGCAACTGTCTCCTTCAAAATACACTTTAAACCCAGCTTTTAGCAAACAGTCTACAGACATCAGATTGCTCCTTAATGAAGGTACACAAAGTACATTTTGCAGGCATTCACGAAGACAAGGAACAAAAACTGCACCCCCCGAAATCACTTCGGAAGTACTTCCGTCTGCTAGAGCCACCTGGCTGCGCTGTGCTGAGTTCTTGGAAACAAACAATTCATCTGAATTTACGATGTGCCGAGACGCTCCCGAATCGACCACCCAGACAGCTTGTTTCTCATCAGCAATCTTGACCTCTGCGGTCACCAGCTGAGCCGACTGTTTGCGTTTGAAGAATTTCTTTTTACGCTGCTGCTGCTGCTGATGATGATGATCTCGTCTCTGCTCCTGCACCGGCCTCTGAGACTTGACCAACTCCGGACATTGTCGTTTTAGATGCGCTGAAGACCCACATCGGAAACAACGCCTAACAGCAAACGCTGACTCCTCACCGGTACGCTGCTTTTGCGTCACCTCTGGCACGGCATGAGAACTCCTTCCAAACCGCCCGCCTGTAGAAGCCTCTGCAGCAAACGACCTTTCTTGCCTCTTCTGCCATTCTTCAATCAAACGCCCAGTAACATAGCTGACTGATAAATCACGCTCCTGTAAACCTTCTAGAGACAAAACTAAATTATCCCAGCTTTCCGGGAGAGAACTCAAAATAATAGCCACCTTCTCCTGCTGGTCTAACGCACAGTCTCTTTCTTGTAGCGCAGTAAACTTTAACTGTAAACTGTGTAGGTGTTCCTGCATTGTAACCCCAGGCTGTAACATTGCCTTGTACAATGCCTTGCGAATGGACAGCTTGGAAACCGCTGTCTCACGCACATGGAGTTCTTTAAGTGCTTGCCACACACCTCTAGCTGTCTTGATTCCCCTCACATACGGCAACTGGGAATCTTCCAGCCCCAAGACAATTGTGGCCCTTGCTCTCTGATCTTTATCAAGGTCTTCATCATCAGGCTTCGCAGGAAACTTACTCACCACTTGCCAGAGACGATCCCTCTGCAGCACTGCCTGCATGCGTTCCGACCACAGCAAGTAATTGGAGTCATTCAGACGCTCAAAAGCCATCTGAACTGGTTGTGAGGCCATCTTGAGAGCGATGTCCCTGGAACCCGGAACCAGCTACTCACGACCACCGAGAGAGAAAACAGGAACCACAGCAACCAGCATTCACACGCTGCGTCTGTTGTCCTTGTGTCCACTGCGTCACCAGCTCACAACAGTCAGGAACCAGCCAGTGTCCATCTGCTGCACCAACAGGAACAACAACTTCTGGAGCTACTGGAACCAACACCGTTGATGCTGACACCACCACAACTCAGGCTGGCAGCACAATACCCATAACCTCATGGAACTTTGAAGTGTCAGGCATAGCTCTAATGGCTTTAGCCCAAACGTAGCAGAGTTTTCCTGCACAGCAAAGAAGCTAGTTGAGGTGGAAATGACTAGTCAGCTAGACTCAGAATAACTATTTACAGGATTTATTAAAAGGGAAAAGAAACAGCAGAGTTTCTGCATACAAAACAAAGCAAAATAAATCCTCTCTTTCTCTCTCTCTCAACCATACACAACACTCCTACTCCTAACACACCTAACACACCAAACTGAGCAAGCATTCCTAGATAACAGAGTTGAGTGCTGGTCGTTAACCAATCAGAGTAAGTAGTTTCTAGGTCAAGCAGACCTTGGCTTTCTGCCAAGAGTAAATTGACACTGCCTTGAGTTAATTGTGTGAAGCCAGAATCTGTAAGTTTCCATGAGAATCAATTAACAGAAACTGAACGGTTAATTTGTCAGTTTTTTTGATGCACTGTGTCTGGGTCAGATGAGACATCCAATTCATTTTCATTATCAATGCAAAAGGCCCAACAGTTGTCATTGACTTCATCTGTGCGGTAATCTTGTGAAAAGGGTTAAAATGAAAATGCTCACATTATTTATCTTTCCCATGTTTCCACCCAAAGGAGCCCAGAGAAACAATGGATAAAGCAGTAAAATGATGCAATAAAAAATAAAACGAAACATTAAAAAACCATTAAGAACATCTCCATCATTTACAAGCACGAAGAACATTTATAAGCTGACCTGGGGCCTCTCAGTGTTCCAAATCCCTGTAGAATACAGGCTTTGGTTATCACTGGAGTTTAACTTGAAGAGGTTTCAAGATCTTCCCCTCTCTTCTTCTTTACACTGGCCTGCTCAACATGGCAAACCCTTGCCAGAGGGAAATGCCACTTTTCATCTTTTCAGGGGTTTCTTGCTACATCTGTTTTCAACAGCAGACAGATTAGCTGCTAAGAAAAAAACTAGACATGAAGGTGATGGTTATCTCCTGCTGCATCTTCTGAACAGCATCTTTGAACAGGGAGGTTCTGTTGAGATACTGACAGATCTACCTTTCATGAAAATCCCTGTAAGTCAGCCTTCCAGACATTTTTGACTACAATTCCCACCAGCCCTAACCTCCATGGCCAATGTTCAGGGAGGATGGGACTTGTAGTCCAAAGCTTATGGAGGATAGCAAGCTGATTTAAGCCTAAGGTGTTTCTTTCTTGTGCTCAGACAAGTTGGGGTGTCCGATTACAAACGTAGGACGTCTCGGACACTAAGCAAGGATCATGTCTCTCGACCAGTAATTTCCAAACGGAGGAATCCTGGAAGATGCCTGGAATGGCCCTAGATCCGTGTTTTGTTTTGTTTTCAAATATTGGGACACAGTCTGAAATGAGTATTTAAAAGTGTTCCCTGAAAGTAGAACATCTGAAAAGCGCTGCCTTAGACTAAAAAGTCTCATTTGTTTACTTACCTTGCGCTTTTCATTTTGGAAAATGCAATTTTCACTAGTAACATCTCTAATGAAGCATAATAATGCTTAAGGTTCAAACTTTGGGGTGTGTGAAAAAAACTCACTAACAAACTTTTCCATAGAAAAGCTTTCCTCTGTTTTATGTGTTTGTCTAAAAGATTTACCAAGGTAGTAGCATCATCTAGTGTGCCTATAAATTTGAAGGGAGAAGATCTCTGCGATTAAAGTCTGGCAGTTTCTTCTTTCCATCAACCTAGAACGGCATGTCAAGCCTGTGATATGAGACACATCAACAGTAAATCTGTGTTGCATTACACATTATTTTAGCATTCTTTCTAGGGGAGTAAATATGAGTTGTTCATACACACTATAATGGAAAATAAAACAATTAAATGCTCTGTTGATGAATATGTTTCCCTCAACTGATTCACACTTATGGGCAATATGTGTCCATTTTCTTGATAAGCATAACGATGCAATATGAAGTTGGCAGACTTCCAAGCCAGTGAACATATTCCTTAATCAAGCTTCAGCGAGCTTCAAATTCTGACAAATTGCCCTCTAGTAATTATTATACTGATTGTGACACCAACCTTCCAAACAACGTTAAATGCTATTAATCAGAGTTAAAGGCCATTAATCAGAGCATCAAATATGAATGCACTGACCACAGCCAAATTTCTATTTGCAACCTCACTCTCCTGAAGATGTTTTGGCTCAAGCAGAGCAGTATGATTTTATGGGAGCTTTCCCCCCCCCCCAAACCAAAACCCAAAATTTTTCATGAACAGAAAATTAGGCACCAGCTGTCTATGAAAGTGCTGTCAGGGTCAGCACTGGAGATGAACAGTAAAGGTGAGTGAACATTATGGTCAGCATCTAGGTTTGCAGTTCAATACAGTGGTGAGCAGGCCAAAACAGTGACCACCAGGGCAAACACAGCCTCACTTGATGGCAACCCACCAAAGGCTCACTAAACCTCCTGGGTTTCCCCTTGTCATGACTAAAGTCTTTGAGGGCAGAAAATGGAAAGTGCTAGAAGATTCTGGAAGATTCTAGAAGGTTGATTTCTGATGCAAATATTGTTTTGACTATCTCAAGGTCACGCTGAGCCAGGAGAGATAAATTCCTGCGCTCAGTGAGCCGCTGTCCATTTTTCTCTTACTTTCGTTTGTACCTCGTGCGTCTGAAGTTTTTTCTGAAGTTTTGTAACAAGCCTTTGCCTTTTAGTAAAAGTTTTTCCTTTTGGACCTTTGACTCTGCGAGTACATGATACTTCCTCAGGCTGTCCACAGTGGTGTCCCATCCACTGTACTCTCCACACTCAGTTCCAGTTGCAGCAGGTTAACAGGTTTGTTGAGTTTCCTAGGGTGTCCAAAGGATGGGAAAGGTCCCCCACTCCACTCATAGCTCGTTCTTCACCCTTTGTCCTCTCCTCCTCCAGCTCCTCCTCCTCCTCCTTTACTGTCCATGGTAGCAAACCAAAAGTGGAGATAGATAGATGATAGATGATAGATAGATAGATCTCTCTGTGTGTCAAAACCCCTTGTTTCAGGATACTCTGATGTGAAGTTATTACTTTGTAAGTTTCTTTGCTCCTGCTCTACTTCCTCTCTTTTCAGTTGGAGAAACGCATAGCATGGTGACTACATGCCAGGTGTCATCTTCAATGGATCAAGAGGTGGAACACTACTTGGAACACCAAGCATAGGACTCACTTCCAAGATCCTTGGGAGTGGAGCCTGACAGTAAAAGTGTAGAGACGATGAACTTCGAGAATTCTGGAACCAGACTAAGGAAGGCCCATAACTCAGTAGTAGAGCATTTACTTTACATATGGGATGTATTGGGTTCGATCCCAGGCAGCTGCAGGTAGGACTGGGGTATATCTGTGAAGAATACTGAAGATCAGTGACTGTCAACAATACTGAGCAAGATAGACCAATGGTCTGATTGTGGATAAGGCAGCTTCCTCTGTGCCTAAGGTCAAAGAAAAGCAACACACCGAGAATACTTAGCAGCCAAGCATGCATGCAGATCCCATTTTATCCAAAAGGCGCTCACTGCCTTCCAATCACAGAAGGGATCACAAGTATCATGTAGTCCAACCTCCTATAATACAGGAATCTTTTGCCCAACGTGGGGCACGAACCCATGAAGCTGAGATTAAGAGTCTCATGCTCCAGCAACTGAGCCATTCTGCTCCTTTCTTTCATCCTGCACATCCTGACTTTGCATTACTCTGCCCTTCCTCCTCCTATTATTCCAAGCCAACAGGAAAAAGCAAAACAGCATCCCTTCCCTTGCCGAACCTTCAAATCTCTAGGTATCTTTTGATCCCCTCCTGAACTGAGAGAGGCACTGATGGTGACTCTGCCTTCCCGTAGGAGGAGGAGGAGCTTGTGTTTCAATATCTGTCTTCCCTCAAAGCACATTTTGGTATCAACACCCACAGTTTGCAGATGTAAGTTACTGTAAAGGCATTCATTGATCCTTCCTTTGCACTGTGTCTACATGGCACAATGTAGTCTCTAATTAGCAAGACAAACAGAGACAAAATTTAAAACGTGTCTGAGGATGGAACATTTTCGGTGTCTTACTTGGTATTTATTGCTGTCGATGATAATGTGAACGCTGAGTTAAAATCTATAAAACATCCTTTAAAAATTAACCAAGACTGCTGACCTCTTCAATTTTTTGTGGGGTGGGGTGGCAGCAAAAGGACAATATGAGAGACATATTTGCTAATTAATAAAAAAATATATGGCAGAAAGATCTGTTATATTCATTTTGCTTACATCTTTATTTATTGGTCGTCAAGATGGGAAGAATTAGTGTTCTGTTAATAGACTGTGTGAGGAGCATTTAACATTCTGATTCATGCGCTCCTTTCTCCTTCTCTTCAAAAGCTAAAAGTGAAAACGTTCCAGTTAATGCTTCCAGCACTGAACATTTTCAGGAAGGAGCATTGACTGAGCACACAGAGAAATCTGATGCTTATTGATTTAGTGGAAATGAAAAGTTCCTGCACAGCACAGAAGGACAATGAAGGCGCGTCCTCCCTGATCTACTGTACTCTGATCTGAATATGAATTTTGGGAATTGTACTTATTCTGCTGTCAACAGCTCAATGGATAATTAAGAAAGGGCTGTGAATTATGGAGCATCTGTGTGGGGTATGGTCCTGCATGCATGTGTGAGTTTGTGCATACACCTGGAAAGACTTCAAGTCAATCAATGTTATACAAAGGGATGGGGGAGAAATTTGATTTGATTCACACAGAGAGGCAAACCTACCTAATTCACAGTTTCCAAAACAGCATGGAAATCGAGAACAGCAATCCTTTGAAATTCACAGTTGTCCAAGTTTTGAAGTACAGTTCTCTAGTCAAGCAATGCATATTAAAATGCTAGGGTAAAGTTTACGTAAATATATTTTTGAAAATAACATGAAAAGAGACATAAAGAGACACATTAATGGCGATGGGTCCCCCCCCCCTAATTTTTCTAACTTTTATTAAAATTTCTTATTAAATTTATGGAACTCTTAGATAGGTAAAACCTTGATCCCAAGTCCATATCCCATATAAACCAGGCCTCATGATCAGATGTAGGGAGAATATGACTGTCAGATCACTCCCTTAAGAGATTTTATTCTTTCAAACGTTATCAATTCTCATTCCAACCCCAAGACAAATCACACATGCTAGGAGTCACATTCATTCACTCAGTAATGGTTATTGGCCAAGATTTTGATCTTATCTTTGGGTAATTATTTTCTCACTATGGAACAAGTTGTAGCTGCTCCCTGGTATATTCTGCAGCTGTTTCCACGTTTATTACAAAGACACCCACAGCTCACCACCAGCACCTTAAGTACTATAAAATAAATATCCAAATGGCTTCAGGAGCAAGTGAAGAAATCGTACGGATCTCTTTTGCTGCTGGCATCAAAGTGTGAAGCAAGCTGTTTTCTGGGTTAACAGCATATGTTGGATAAAACAAGCCTTTAGCAAAGGAAAACCTTGCCCCACATGAATCGAAACGAAAACCCTCCTACATGGGAAATGAAAGGAAATGCAACATTTTGTAAAACTTCCCTTTAGTGAGACTTATGCATCTAATCTGTTGATGCCAACGGATCAAGCAGTAATGCTTAGACTGGTCCTCACTGTTAGAAGTAGGACGTTATATTACAGCAGGCGTCCCTAAACTCGGCCCTCCAGCTGTTTTGGGACTACAACTCTCATCATCCCTAGCTATCAGGACCAGTGGTCAGGGATGATGGGAAATGTAGTCCCAAAACAGCCGGAGGGCCAAGTTTGGGGATGCCTGTATTACAGCATATTCATTGCTATGGGATCAAGGTTGCCAAAGAAGCGATTAAAAATGATCACATTGAAGCATGGGGCATCTTCCTTGCTCTCTGTAGATGGGTTCTCATATTGCTGACATAGGTATATTTTGGCTGTGGCAGTTGAAGGGAGGGCCACAATAATGACACAGGAAACTGGCATTGGGTTGAATTAAGCCACAACATTATTGATTACAGGAAAGAGTAGGTTTGGCTAGGCTAAGCATCAGACTTTTTTTTACTGACAGGTCTTGGTCTTGGGAAAAACAATCCCAGATCACTCCAATTACAGTGTTTTTGAGGGGATAAGCTGAAGATTCAGAGTAGCTCCTCAATAGTTAAATCTTGCAGTTAGTGTTACAATTATCTGTTACTGTCTCATATGAGGACCATGAGGGACCCATTCCACATACATTTTTGTTCCTGTGCTTTCTTAAATCCACCCTTTACAAAGCAATGGAGTGCGTGTTAAAGGGCTTGTGAGGGCTCTGGTAGCTGAAACAACATTGTCTTAGGCTGACAAATCTGCTTTGGACAAAGATATTGCTCAGGCTGTGGACTTGTCATCCTGCAAACCGTCCATCTTCAACAAGTGGAGATTTTTTTAATCCCAGTCTATATCTGTGTTAGTGCTTTTGTGTATGTTCTTCTGTTGGTTTTTTAATCATTATATCATTGAGGGGTGATTTATGGGAGGTGATTAATAAATTCAGTGAAATAAATAAAATAATAAAATATAATAAAATAAATCAAGAAAGCTGGCAATTCTTCTCCAGCTTTGAATGAAGTTGCAGAAGACTTTGGGGTCTTTACAAATGTGCCTTGTCTTTGAGATGAGCTTCTGCAAGTCTGCCTTTGGAGTCATTTGTCAGCATTGTCCTAATTTCAATTAATCTCTCTCCCCACCCACCCTCTGGGTGTACCTCTAATCTAACCAAGCTCTCTACCTGAGCTACTTAAGCAATTTTGAAATGTAAATGAGAACTCATGATAAGAATGGATACCAGGAACCTTGTAAAATCTGCCTTTTGGGGTTTCTAGATCAGGATTACACCAGGAAAAGAAATGCAGGGAAATTCCAGTGTGTTTGATGAAATGTTGTTGCTGTTATTTAGTCATATAGTCATGTCCAACTCTTCGTAACCCCATGGACTAGAGCATGCTAGGCACTCCTGTCTTCCACTGCCTCCCGCAGCTTGTTCAAACTCATGTTAGTAGCTTTGAGAACACTGTCCAACCATCTCGTCCTCTGTTGTCCCCTTCTCTTTGTGCCCTCAATCTTTCCCAACATCAGGGTCTTTTCCAGGGAGTCTTCTCTTCTCATGAGGTGGCCAAAGTATTGGAGCCTCAACTTCAGGATCTGTCCTTCCAGTGAGCACTCAATGATGAAATGTTAGTCTGATTTAACTTTGTCACCAAACCTTTGGAATGGGACAGAAATATGCAATTGTATTTATGAAGAATTTATCATTTGACGGAGTGCTGCTCTTTTGACCTGTTTGCTGCAAATCATTTAAATTCCCTCCTCAGAGCGATAGCAACCAGAAAACAACGACAGGGATCTTCTAAACTGTCTGACAAGGAGAACCAGCAAATACAACAGTTCAGCCCCAGACACCTCTCTTTATCCTCATGAGCGTTCGTTTACTATGCCTGTCTACCAGATTGTTAGCTGAAATGAAAAGCTTTTATTTGTTTTACAATCTATCATCTACATGAGGATACCCACCCCACTCTCCCTATTGGAATAGTCCTCAGGGAGAGGGACACCCTAGAAGCTGCATATTCCTGACACTTCATGACAGTTTAAGAGCAAGCATGCAATGACAAATGCCTAAAGGCTGTTTTCTTTTCTTTTCTTGGATAATAGCAGAGATGATTTACATCAGAACAAAGGAACAGGGACAGAAAATGCAAGGTTTGGATGCTCTAAAATATATGTGGATTTTAGAAACTCATTCTGCAGCTGCGTCACACACAATACTGGGTTTCCTGAGACAACATGGTAGTAATCTGCATTTGGATGTGCACATAAATATGATTGAGAGCACACTTTAGTCAAAGTTATGTGCTTTTGTGTTCCGTTGATATGAAGGGAGCTAGGCACATGCTCTCAAAAGTGCTTTTGGTTATATATTTTTACATCTTGAACCAATTTTTTTTCCTGTGGGGTAGGGAAGTTGTGGGGAGCCAAATGTGACCCTTCAAACTTTTCTATTTGACCTTCTCCCATCTCCAGGGCCAGATTTACGTATAAGCTAAACAAGCTATAGCTTAGGGCCCTACCCTCTTGGTCCCCAAACAAATTAAAGGAAAAAAAAACCTGGATGTACATTTCCAAAATATAAGATTAAAAACAAATAAAATAAAACCTACATACAGCAACAGTGTTTTGTGTTGTATAGGCTTCTATTTGTTATGTGCAAATGGTTTTAGATACCTATAAGGTCCATTAATTACCATATAGCATATAAAGGTAAAGATAAAGGGACCCCTGACCATTAGGTCCAGTCGCAGACAACTCTGGGGTTGCGGCACTCATCTCGCTTTATTGGCCGAGGGAGCCGGCGTACAGCTTCCGGGTCATGTGACATGACTGAGTCGCTTCTGGCGAACCAGAGCAGCACATGGAAATGCCGTTTACCTTCCCGCCGCAGTGGTACCTATTTATCTACTTGCACTTTGATGTGCTTTCGAACTGCTAGGTTGGCAGGAGCTGGGACCAAGCAACGGGAGCTCACCCCGTCTTGGGGATTCGAACCACCAGCCTTCTGATTGGCAAGCCCTAGGCTCTGTCGTTTAACCCACAGCGCCATATATTCAACACAAAAAAACAGTGGCAATTTGTTGTTGACAAAGGACAGCTGGACATATACAGGGCCCCATACCTTCAATAATTTAGGGCCTCATCAAACCTAAATCTGGCTCTGCCCATCTCAGCTATCTGACTGTCCCCTAACACCCAGGTCTAAAATGCTCAATTCATTCCTCAAGTGTGTTTGTGGGTGGAATTCAGTGCAGAACTAAGTTGGGTGTGTGCATGAGAAATGAGGTCCAATTGTGCAGTTGGACTTATCCCCCTTCTCCTTATCCCATGCACCCCCTAAACCTGTTCTGGGTTTCCCCCTCACCCTCCAGAATATATTTAGGGCTGCATGGGGGAACGAACAGACCTCATTCTGCGCACACAGCAACTTTGTTCAATCCCATCCCATGGAAACCTGTGTCTTTTGAATGGAATGTAGCCTGTTATACAAAGATAAATGTTGTATCAGTTTCGCTTCTGGACCCACCCATGGTCAGCATGCGGTCTTTGAAAAACCTTCTCTACCACTGTCATAGGGGTTCCAAAGAGCACATGGAGCTTTCCTATCAGTCTTTCATTCCTCCAATGAAAATAGGGATGATTTGTTTGTTTGTTTATGCCCCACCCATCTGACTGGATTGGCCCAGCCACACGGGGCAGCTTCTAACATATATAAAAACGTAATAAAACATTAAACATTTTTTTTAAAGCATTGCTATACAGGGCTGTCTTCAGATGTCTTCTAAGGGTTGTATAGTGTGGTGTAGTGCTTAAGAGTGGTAGACTCGTAATCTGGTGAACCGGGTTCACATCTCCGCTCCTCCACATGCAGCTGCTGGGTGACCTTGGGCCAGTCACATTTCTCTGAAGTCTCTCAGCCCCACTCACCTCACAGAGTGTTTGTTGTGGGGGAGGAAGGGAAAGGAGAATGTTAGCCGCTTTGAGACTCCTTCGGGTAGTGACAAAGCGGGATATCAAATACAAACTCTTCTTCTCTTCTTCTTCTTCTTCTTCTTCTTCTTCTTCTTCTCGCCTTGTCTCGGGGGGGGGGGGTGTCACATAACTCCTAAAGGTTGTACAGTTACTTATTTCTTTGTCTCAGGGGGTCATATAACTCCATACCTTCCAACATTTCTCCAATTAAAAAAAGGGAGAAAAAGCAGGACTTTCCGGGATCAAATCAGATACCAAATCCAGGACTGACACTGCAAAATAGGGACACTTGGAGGTTCTGGTCTTCATTCACTGTAGAACAATGGGCTGCCCCCCCCCCCAAAAAAATACTCTTTTGCATGCACAAGAAAGTCCCTCTGTCACAATGAAGTGAATGGAGAAGTCCTTCCACTAATCTTTTCTAAGGTAAAGGTAAAGGGACCCCTGAGCATTAGGTCCATTCGTGACCGACTCTGGGGTTGCGGTGCTCACCTCACTTTATTAGCCAAGGGAGCCAGCGTACAGCTTCCGGTCATGTGGCCAGCATGACTAAGCTGCTTCTGGTGGACCAGAGCAGCGCACGGAAACGCCGTTTACCTTCCCGCCGGAGCGGTACCTATTTATCTACTTGCACTTTGACATGCTTTCGAACTGCTAGGTTGGCAGGAGCAGGGACCGAGCAACGGGAGCTCACCCCGTCACGGGATTTGAACTGCAGACCTTCTGATCGGCAAGTCCTAGGCTCTGTGGTTTAACTCACAGTGCCACCAGTGTCCCACTCTTTTCTAATAGGGCATTTTTAAAAAATACTAGCTTACTTCAAGAGGTGGTGAACTTATAAGGCTCATTTTTGTTTCTGAAAGGTTGTTTGATAGTGGCCCTCAGTTGCTGGAATGAATGCCAACTTTGTATGGGAATTCACTCCATGCAGGTGTTTTATTTAATTATTTCACAGCATGCAAATTAAGTCATTTGATCTGTTTCCCTCTTGAGCTGCAATGTGATTTTAATTAAACTGGGTGACAATGGGGAAAGGTTCCTGCTGCTAATTCATTACCTGGATATTTCTGTAGATTCAAAGCTGTCCATATAGCCACCTTTATAACATTATCTGCCTTGCATCAATAGCTGGAAATTCAGACACTGCAAAGATAAAAAGGCTGTAATAAACTTTTTCTCTTTCGGTACAATTGCACGTTGCTCTTAAGTCCTATAATAGAACAAGAAATATTATCTGAATGTTAAAATGCATTAAAAAATTAATGAAGGGGAGGAGAAGCTTACTTTGAGTGTATTATCCAGATATTTCACATGTGACTAAGCGAACAAGGTCGAAGCTGGGACAATCTTTTAACACACTCAAGTACTGTTCCTCAAGTCTGAAAATTGAGCAGGGGATAGACAGGTAATGTCTTACAACAACCTTTTAAGGTAGTCCTACATTATTATTCACATTTGGCAGAGTGAGCAGAAGATAAGCATTATTTACTGACCGGCTGTGATAGGTGGTGTTGTCCTAGTTAACTCAATAGTGCAATTTTTGGAGAATTGTGCAATGTCTTGCACAACAGTCCATGCCCACTGGATGTAAGGTAAAGGTAAAGGTACTCCTGCCCGTACGGGCCAGTCTTGACAGACTCTATGGTTGTGCGCTCATCTCACTCTAGATGCCGGGAGCCAGCGCTGTCCGCAGACACTTACGGGTCACGTGGCCAGCGTGACAAGCTGCATCTGGCGAGCCAGCACAGCACACAGAATGCCGTTTACCTTCCCGCTGGTAAGCGGTCCCTATTTATCTACTTGCACCCGGGGGTGCTTTCGAACTGCTAGGTTGGCAGGCGCTGGGACCGAGCAATGGAAGCGCACCCCGCCGCGGGGATTCGAACCGCCGACCATGCGATCGGCAAGTCCTAGGCGCTGAGGTTTAACCCACAGCGCCACCCGCGTCCCTACATCCCACTGGATGTAGGTTCTACCAAAATATACCCCCATGAAGGAAATCATTCTAAAACATGTGAGCCCCTTTCCTGGTGAGTCATGTGAAATTGTATAGAAGGGCAACGATGCCATAAAAGCAGTCCAACAGGGACTGCTGTATTGTGTTGGTGCATCTTGCTTTTTTCCACCTTCTTCATTATTATTTTTTAAATATACACCTCACTCCAAACAAAATTCTGATGGAGTTCTTGATGCCCATTGTGTGAGGTGTGAATAAAACACTCCTGCAAGAGAGCTCTCAAAGTCCCACTTGTGAGGATTTTCTGCCACTTTAAAATGCCACGGGGGGACTGAGCATGAAAACATATACATACACACACGCATGGAAAATGCACAGGGTAGAAGGGGAAATTACAATGGGCCCCAACATAATTTCTAATGCCTATCCTACTTAACCTCGGTAGTGGTGTCTGCCCTGTGCAACACCCTCCCATCAGATGTCAAGGAAGTAAACAACTACCTGACTTTTAGAGGACACCTGAAAGCAGCCCTATTTAGGGAAGTTTTATTGTTTGATGTTTTATCGTGCTTTGAATATCCTGTTGGAAGCCACCCAGAGTGGCTGGGGAAACCTAGCCAGATGGGCGGGGTATAAATAATAAATTAGTAGTAGTAGTAGTAGTAGTAGTAGTAGTAGTAGTATTTTCCTCCACCCACATGAAAATATGCAACAACCCCTTTGCAAATATTGATTGCAAAAATGCAACCAGCTATTTGCTTGATTCCAGAAATTTTTGGATGCCATGGATATATGTCATTTTTTAAATGAAGTTCAATACCATCTCTAATGAAAAAGAGAAAGGTCTCTGCAAACATACTTTACCACTCCCGTAAAAGTTTTCCATTTAGTCTGAGGCTCTCTGTGACCAATAAAAGATGAGTGATGATGCCTACCTTAAGGCCTTAGAAGAAAAACCTTTACTGCATTCCATAAAAGTGCATAATTAGTGAAATAAAAGTCTTCATCAACTTTCCAATTAACCAGAAAATAATTAACTTTATTGTTTTTGTACTATGCCTGAGAAGCTCTCCCTCTATTAAACTTACTCTCTGAAAACAGCTTGAAAAGGGTACAAGGCAGCTGATAATTAGAAAGACTTGTGTTACTTACCATGTGGGCAATGAAATATTGCAAACTTTGTATTAATGGCTGAAACCCGAAGATAAACTTTGTAATAACATTTAATATACCCCCTCCCCGCAGCAAACACAATGCATTTTTTTAATTTTCCAATTATTTATTTTATCGGTACAATTTAAACCCTGAAGATCAATAGTTCTGCAGGCTATGAATTTGTAATGGAGAAAAACAACACTGAGGCATCTAATAAAAACATTTTTTTAAAAATATAACTGCCCTGTTTTTCTCATGCTCTTCCCATTATCTTATCCAAAACAAGTACACGGGCTCTTTTATCCCACAATCTTACACATGTTTCAGAACATGAGCAGACCCTGATGAGGCCAAAGGACCATTAAGTCTAGCATCATGTTCTTACAGTGCCCAACAAGATGTCTTATGGGAAGCCCAAAAGCAAGACCTGGGCACAACAACCCTTTCCCACTTAACAGTGGAGGTAGAACTTAGCCATCAAGTTTACTCAGAAGAAAGCCCCACAAAGCTGACTAGAACATACTTACCCATGATTAAGATAGGATTGCAGATTTAGTCTGCATTCACATGACACTTCATTCCATTTTCACAACTTTTTCCTTAAGTGTTAAGCTCCACATTATTTTTTTTGACAGACCTCTGGTTAAGACGCAGATAGGTCAGACAGCTGGCTCCAGAAAACCACTTTTGGAGCTATAGTGGAATGTACTGCAAGTTTAGTGCCCAGTCCTGCAATAGCCTGCTCCTCCCAGATTTGAGGTACAGTGGTATCTTGGTTTAAGAACAGCTTAGTTTATGAACAACTTGGATTAAGAACGCTGCAAACCCGGAAGTAGGTGTTTTGGTTTGTGAACTTTGCCTTGGAATAAGAACATGTTCCACTTCCTGTTGAGTGTGTTCCATTTGTAAATTGAGTCCCCCCCACTGCTATGGGAAAGCACACCTTGGTTTAAGAACGGACTTCCGGAACGGATTAAGTTCATAAACCAAGGTACCACTGTAATTTATCAGTATATACAGGGATCAGAGGAGTGTGGCTCCATCTCTGAAGATTTGGTGGCCAGCAGCAAGGCCGATAATATGGACGAGTCCAGCAGACAGCAGATGTAACATCTTCTGGCACCACGTTTCAATAATAGGAGAAATGGCATTTGCTGAACAACTTTTTCCCAATACCTATTAAAGCATAAGAGCTATCTTTGGTTCAGAGTTAACCCTTGGATTATTCTGTAGAAAAAGAAGTCATGTCTATGCTATGACTCTTAAGCAGTCTGTCATTAGTCCCTCATTCAGGATCAAAGAAAAGTCTTCAATGGGTGGATCAGAACTCAGTGCAGCCTGACCTAAGATGGGTCACAACAGAAGTACAGTGGTACCTCGGGTTAAGAACTTAATTCGCTCTGGAGGTCTGTTCTTAACCTGAAACTGTTCTTAACCTGAGGTACCACTTTAGCTAATGGGGCCTCCCGCTGCCGCTGCACCGCCACCATGCGATTTCTGTTCTCATCCTGAAGCAAAGTTCTTAACCCGAGGTACTATTTCTGGTTTAGCGGAGTCTGTAATCTGAAGCGTCTGTAACCCGAGGTACCGCTTTACTATCACCATAGAAAAGTGTTTCTCAATTCAGAAAGCATTGCCTTTACTTTGAATTGGCTTCGTCTGCCATTAGTTACATCAACACAAAACCAAATCTGATTGACTACAGAACACTATGATGTCATCTCATTGTGTGATCCCTTATTGGCTGGGATCAAGCATGCAACTATTCCCATGAGGGAAAGTATCTTAAAATCATTGTAAGATAAAATAGTTTCAAAGCATCATGAACGACAGCAAATATGGTCAAAAGAAAGATTGCACAGTGTTGGTCTTTTTTATTATGGAAATCTCTCTCTCTCTCTCTCTCTCTCTCTCTCCAAAAGCACCATTTTCAAAAATACAAATGGGCAAGTATTCATTACAGCCTTATTCTTTTGTTTCCTTCATTTCAGCTATTCAAGGAGACTGGATAAACTGTAGCAACTTGGAAGCTTGTAATCCCTGTGTATGTAAAGGTCACACCTAAAGGTCTCCCCAGGTAGGAAGGCTTACTCTGCGAGGCAACCAGTGTTACATGAGACATGAGACAGAGCAGTGACATTATCACTAGGCCTAGCTCGGGGGAGAATTCTGCGGGTGTGATGTATGAACTTAGCACCAAGCAAATGCTAGTGATCCCTACCCAGACTCCCTCAAGGGCACTGTGTCAGGTACTCTCAGCATCAAACCATTGCTTGTTCCAGTGCTGAAACTATTAAGTGAGCCCTGTAGCAAAGGTAGCCTCCAGAGGCCTCCTTTGTACTCTAATCTACCTTTTGGAAGCTGGTAATGGCACAGACAATCATTGTATTCTGCTGTTTCTAGGGGAGTTCTCTGAACACAGCTTTCCCCCCTAAAACGGTTATATTTGTACAGTCATATATTTATATAGAGTGCAATGAAATGCAGAACAAGTGAGATGGACTGAGAGAGCACATTGGTGTTCAGTAGAGGCTCCAATACTTTGGCCACCTCATGAGAAGAGAAGACTCCCTGGAAAAGACCCTGATGTTGGGAAAGATGGAGGGCACAAGGAGAAGGGGACGACAGAGGACGAGATGGTTGGACAGTGTTCTCGAAGCTACCAGCATGAGTTTGACCAAACTGCGGGAGGCAGTGGAAGAGAGGAGTGCCTGGCGTGCTCTGGTCCATGGGGTCACGAAGAGTCGGACATGACTGAACGACTAAACAACAACAACAACTTTAACCAACCATTACAGGCTTGACTGTATAACCATGAATTGGAAAGCCAACAATGAATTGTGTGTGTCTGGGGCGTGGTCCATAAACATTCTAGTTTAAAACAAATGAGGATCTGCCGATTTTTAATTATGCCATTTTCTTTCTCCTGCAAAATTTAATATTAGACGTTGGCTATCAGTCCTTTCCCAACAGAAACGTCAAATCCTAACTCTGCTATGAGTGACACATTGAAATGAATAAATTAAAGCAACTTCAGTCCATGCTCAGGAGGAAATAAGAAATAACATCAGGGGAATATGAAAAAAGGACAGGCCAAAACAAACAGTGATACATTTGCTGTAAATTGAGTATAATATAATACCCGGACTTAATACTGTGAACAGAAGGAGAATTAATGAGAAGGAGAAATTGTGAGAAATCCATTGCAGAAAGAAATCATATATCAGGGTTCACACAAACAGTGAAAATGCAATAAATGGTTATGGCCCCAGGATCTTGCTTTGCATAAAACAATTCAGTGTGATAGACTGCAATATGAGAAAATACCTGTATCTTAATTAGAGCTTCAATGATTTACTCATTCAAAGCAGACTCTAACCCCCAAGACAATTTGTTGTGTACTGCTTTATTTTATTAGAATATTTGTAGACAATTATACCTGCAATAAACTGATTTGGTCACATTTCATAAAATATGAGTCACATTTCATTTTAGTGCATAAAAACCTTCAATGGGGGAGAGACACATTGTGCTGGGGTATGAATGGTTATTTCTCAGGTGGCAACAATTCACCGTGAACAAAACAAAATTAACAATTGCTTTAGCTCCCACTGGTTGATGGAATTGCATACAATTGCTTAAATGTTTTGCAGAGGTAGTCCAGGCAAGTATCTTCATCACTTCATATTTGCAACATTTCGTGATGTCTTGCATTTGGAAATAATACTGGCTCTCATTGGCATTGTGTGCTCCAGCAATAACAAAGTGAATCAGGACTATTTGCTTCATGATCCATTAATGTGCTGTTAACAAGACATCATAGGGCAGATTGCGGACATCCTAAGCTTCCAAGTTGTTCTGTGTCCTCAATTTTTTTCCACGGCATTAAATTAATGGCCTCTCTGTACTTGTCTTTCCAGAAAAACTAAATCCTGGTGTCTGGGGAAACACCCAGTGGGTGGAGAAGTGGGTGGGGAGGTTTCATTTTGTCAGACTGGTCTAGCTTTTAATCACAGGGCATCATTTTCTGAGGCCACAGCAAAAACAGTGATTTGAGGGAGGGATGTTGAAGCAAACAAACATAGTTGTTCTTCATGCGAGTTGTAATGGGGTTGTCTGAGGTTTGACTCTGAGAGCAGGTTCTGAGTGATGAGATTTGACAATAGGTGTTGTCTGCTTCTTTCCCAATTGTTCTTTTTCCTAGCAAACAATTGAAAACCAAGGTGCTCTCTTTCTCTTTTGTATTCAAAATTGGTACTTACAGAAAGGATGGGCGAGCAGCAAGAAAACACATTTCATCCACTTGTGTAAAAATTAAAATAAATTTATAGTACAGTGGTGCCTCGCAAGACGAAATTAATTCGTTCTGCGAGTTTTTTCGTCTTGTGAATTTTTCGTCTTGTGAAGCACGGTTTCCTATAGGAAATGCATTGACGGTTTCCCATAGGAATGCATTGACGGTTTTAAGAAAAAGGCGCAAGACGTTTTCGTCTTGCAAAGCAAGCCCATAGGGAAATTCGTCTTGCGAAGCAACTCAAAAAACAAAAAACTCTTTCGTCTTGCGAGTTTTTCATCTTGTGAGGCATTCGTCTTGCGAGGTACCACTGTGTGTGTGTGTGTGTGTGTGTGTATATATATATATATATATATATATATATATATATATGCTGCTACAGTTAAAGGGGGTGAAACAGAGTACAGTCAACAACCATTTCATGTGGGGGTTCCATTCCTGGCCCCCGTGCGCATCAGTGAAGCACACATAAGTGTCCCTGCTCCATTATACCCCGCCCCCTTTTACTAATGAGTTTAGTGACGTTTTCAGTCACTTCCGTGGCTTGCACGTGTGATCACGCTTCATTCGGACACGTGTTAATCGGTTGTTGTCTGTACACAGATTTAACAGATAAGACCTGGTCCCAAATAATGAACTGAATTTGAATACCACAGAGCTTATGCAAACCACAAGATGTGAGGTGAATCTTGTGGCTGATGCACATGCCTAGTAAACAGGGTATTGCACCAGTTCCAAGATTCACCTTGTAGCTGTGCATATTTTTAAAAGTATGGCATGTTTCTGTGTTGCTTGGAGCTGCTTCCAAGCCATTTTGTGTAAAAGCAAAGCTCCACACTCACGGGGAATCCAAAAATGGCTGCATTCCCCTCCCCCCTTGGACCAAAATGGATAAAATTTACAGGCTCACGAATCCTTCCAGAATGGATTGGGCCTGCCAAATTGTAGGCAGACAGGTCCTGGGGGATTTGTGGGGAACATAAACTGGTTTAACTTGGCTCCATAATCCATGTTAGGTCAATATCTTTATTAGGTCAAGTAAAACTCCCAAATCCATAAGTTTCATATTTTCTTACATCAAAATAATTAAGAGATGGCTGAGTGGTGTGTATTCCTGCTTGGACATTTTTTACAGGCAGGAAGCAGCTTTATATAGGCTTTCCCCTCCCCTTTGCAAGGGTTCATGGGACAGCTTTTTCCCATGAGTCTATCACACAGGCAAGATACTGGGCAAAACCTTGCCCAATATTGTGCTGCAATCTATGGGCCCCACTGTTGTCAGGCAAAGGCTCCCTATGCTTATTTGGGTATGGATCAAGGCTTAAAATGGAAATTTAATTTTAACAAAAAGGAACTTGGTTTTAAAAATGGGAAGGGTTAAACTTTTTAATGGTTTTACATAAATTGAAAACATGAATTATAGATTAATTTGGGAATAAACCAGAAGGGCAAAGAAATTACAAGTGTTCAATATTAATAATGTATGCCTGCGCTATCAGGGCAGGCAAGCCCTACGCAAGTTATCAGCCTATTAATTTATCAACTAACAGAAAAACTAACATATTTGTCAATGTGTACAAGAGCAAAATGAAGAAAAACTGGCTCTTCCTTTGATCTTATGGAATGTGCTCATAATGTAGAAATTGGTTTGTTTGGGGGATGATTAAGATGAAGAAGGGAATTATTTTGCCTCACGGGTGCAATCTGTATATTTTATTTTGGCTTGAGGCTGAATGTAAGTATTGTCCAGTTCAGTCCCTGGTAGGCTTTGTACAAATGGAAATATTATTCGCACCTGCTGAATACAAGAGAGAATATTCATAGTATTTCAACCAAATGCCAACTGTCAGATAAGAGAAGCAATTATGAGCCTGACTAAAATATAAAAATCACACCAAAAACAATAAAGAGAAGGGTGGGTTTTTTGACTGGGGGTAGTAATCTCCCTCCTTCCCTCTCTCCTCTCCCCCCACCCCAACCAAAAAACAGTTATCCTAAGTCACCCTTTGCTATGGGAAATTGTGAGGAAAACATTACAATTCCATCCAAGGAGCTGAAGGGGTAAAATGGAAAATTTAACATCTGGGGTATAAAAGGCAAAAATACTCATAATGAATATGTCCAAACACATGTGAAAGCATGTTTACAGGAGCTGATCCAGAGGTTAGGGTGTGGGAATGTTAAAGGTAGCAAGGAAAGATATATTGGATAAGTATTATCCTTCCTTCACTCACGCTAGTGAAGAGAAATGGCACAACAGCTTCCCCTCAATATATCTGGAATCTAGTTTGCAGATTCATTTGAATCTCCTAGTTAAGATTATTTCCTGATGTCCCCTTTAAAAAGAATAAAGACACAGGAGTCTTTCTGAATAAAGTAACAAAATATTTACGCACATTTCAGTTCATGATTTGATCTCTGAAAGGCAGGCTTTACTTAGTGGTTACATAAAGAAAGGCTGTGAGTTCGTCTCATAAGGAGACTGAACTCATGTGCTGCTGGAGAGCAGCATGGCAGCAAAAGAACAACAAGCAAGAAAATAGCACTATCAATGAACTAGACTGAACTGCAAGTAAGAAAAAGTGGCTGCATGACTTGGCTCTTTTATGGAGTCAGCCAGGGCCATGCCCATCTCCTAGGTCGCATGCAGGGGGAATAATGATTGCTGCATTTGACTGCACCAATGGATTACATCCCACATAGGGAACTCTACAGAAACTTATCCCCATTCCTGATTTGTGCTAAAAGGCAAACATGAGTTTAGGGACCTTGGGTTGGGTTCTTCTAATGATCACTGCAGATGGTGACAGCAGCCACAAAATTAAAAGACACCTGCTTCTTGGGAGAAAAGCATTGACAAACCTAGACAGCATCTTAAAAAGTAGAGACATTACCTTGCCAACAAAGGTCTGTATAGTAAAGCTACCAGCATGAGTTTGACCAAACTGTGGGAGGCAGTGGAAGACAGAAGGGCCTGGCGTGTTCTGGTCCATGGGGTCACAAAGAGTCGGACACGACTAAACGACTAAACAACAACAACAATGAGCCCTGTCAGTGGAAGTTCTGTGCAACGATTTCTGCTTCCGCAATGGGGCTTCCCCCCATCCTGCCCCACGCCCCATTCAATTGGCCTGGGTGTGTGTGTCAAGAACCCCCCCAGAACAGCATGTGAGGGAGGAGATGAGGGATCATCTCATCTGGCAAGCTGCAGTGCTTGTGCAGATGGAACGTTGGTCATTATGCAAAGTTGAATTCCACCTGTTCAGCTGTTGCATGTGTCCCATTTTGTATGCGTGTCCTTTTTTTGTTTATTCATCCTGCAGCCAGGATCCAATGGGACACATGCAGTCTGTCCCTAGTGTATGAGGGGCTTTTCGGCCACCTCTATCCCAGTAGAGGCCTTACTGTCACTTGGAGAATTACCCTTGAAGTTCAGGGGACCTCTGGAGTGGTATCTCCTTAGATTCAAGGAACTGCTGCTAGAAGGAAAAATTGACCAATCACACATACATATAAGCCTTTCTTATTAGCCAGAGAGCAGCATAGATACCTTCCTCTTTGTGTTGCCTGCAAATTACTGGAGTTTTATGAGAGTAGGTTTCGTTCATTCACCAGACGGAAAACTGCTGGGACTCCTAAAAGAGAAAGAGCCATGATTTTACGGGGAGAACTTAACTACTTAACTGTATATGAGCTGTGCAGTTTGAAGTTGATTCACATGCTGTGACTGTTTGAAGTGAAGACATAATACCAGCTCTGTATAAGTTTGTCAATAATGAAAAATTGCTTGCGTGTTCTATAGTGCAAATTGAAAGAGCCCAAGGCAACTGCGATGCAGCTGGGAGGAACCAAAGTAGGTTGGCATAAATGCTAGGAGTCCCTCCACTTCAAAATATATTTCTTATAGCTTTTAAACTGTTCCCTGGTGGAAAACCACCGAGAGCTTTGGTTGTGTGTGTGTCAGATTTGGACTGTGACCAGGTGATTTGTGAGCCTGCTTGCTCTGAAAATCCAACACTAACTGTGTTGATGATCAATTTCAACGTCCCTGCTCTACTTAAGTTTCTTTTACCATTAAACTAATGTTGCACCCCCCCCCCCAAATAACAATAATCCATCAATTAATGAAATGCATTTGAGATGTAAGGAAGAAAAGCGAGCATTTCAGTGAAATGTGGGGTGCAGGGTTTTTGCACTTGTCTTATGCCAAGGAAGACAGACAATTAAGTCAGAAAAGGTCACCCAGCCTCTACTCTCAGGTAAAATACCCCCTGAGTGGTTTTTGTTACTTTCAACACAGTGGGTATTGATTAAAGACTGTTGCCTATTCCAACACCACTTACCCTACTTTCAAGATGGCCAAGGCATGTTTGGCGTGTCATCTCTATTGTTCTATACATTACATCACACTGTAGCACAAGGCTTTGTCTGGTTTAGCTGTGGGGAGAGCAAGGGTGCTCCTTATGGCTTGTTCCATGAACAACAACAAGACTCACTTATGTATCGCATGCACGATTTGCCAGAGTTGTTGATCCTTTTGTCTGAGATCCCTCTAAATGCTATTTACATGTATTTATTTTTTTTATATTCTGTCGTAATGAGCAAAACAATTTCTTTTTCAGCTGAAGACATTTAAAGGCAATCACAATGCACAAAATCGCTTAATGAGAAAGTCATTACGTAAATGAATTTAATCGGTACTGCAGATTCTTTTTTGGAAAATGAACAAAATAATAATGCTCTCTATCTTTAACTTAACAAACTCTCAGGGGTGTTTAGTGTTCTGCTATTAATAACAGGCCATGAAAAAGAAAAGAAGAGCAAAGAAGAGCTAACCAAATGTAGAAGAACAGCGGGATTAGTATCTGTTCTTGGAATAACATAGAAGTGGATCGGAATAGATATCATTGTCCTCCAGTTCCTTTTGGCATCGATGCCTTTGAATGCAAGATATGGTTCTTATAAAACTGTGGGCATTGCAGAGACAAATAAGGGCTATAGGAAGTATGTTTGGTCCTCCTAGTTGTCTCTACACTAAGCCAGTGTGGTGTAGTGGTTAAGAGCGGTATACTCGTAATCTGGTGAACCGGGTTCACTTCCCCGCTCCTCCACATGCATCTACTGGGTGACCTTGGGCTAGTCACACTTCTCTGAAGTCTCTCAGCCCCCCTCACCTCACAGAGTGTTTGTTGTGGGGGAGGAAGGGAAAGGAGATTGTTAGCCACTTTGAGACTCCTTAGGGTAATGATAAAGTGGGATATCAAATCCAAACTACTCCTCCTCCTCCTCCTCCTCCTCTTCTTCTTCTTCTTCTTCTTCATTACTCTGATGAATGGGCAATGTATATGATACATTATATGAGGCTGTGCTTTTTACCCTGACACCATTGCTGTGTGGCTCTTTCCAGTTTCTCACATGCTCAGTACTAACTTTGGGCTCCTCATGCGAGCAACGAGAGCAATAAAACACTCACTCTCTCTCTCTCTCTCTCTCTCTCTCTATATATATATATCACTGTCTACCAAGAGTTAGGAAAATATTGTACAGGGATTCTGGAATGTCACTGGGGACATTTGGTATTGGTAACAAAATGATGCTTCCTTTCTATCTCATTCCCCATAGTGATATTGGGAAGGAATTTAATTTGCCATTGAAATAATTGCTTTGTGAAATAAAGCCTTCCCAACTTGATGCCCCTCCAATAGTAGAATTAGTACCATTATTCCTGACCATTGACCATGCTGGGACCACCCAAGGAGACTTTTAAATAATTCTCTTTTCTATTAAACACATTATTAGCTTTGTGCAAATGCTAAATTTTATGTGGATATACTTTGCTAAAACTGGTTTTTGCTGTCAGATCCAGAAACAAAATGACTGGATATTCCACAATCAATTTTAATATTCATTCTCTTTGGCATTAAGTGTGTCTCAAGAGTAAAAGATGATTCAAGAACTAATTTTACTATGTGCAATATTCTTGTCTTGCTGAGATATCTGATATTAATTGCCCTAATTTGAAAGCTACAACAAAAATCTATTAGATGCTTCTTGTTAAATTAAAGCTCCTTGAGAATACTTGATTAATGTCATATTGCATTAATTAATTCTAACCTGTTCTCTCTGCAATTTGGAGTGATAACTTAGCACAGCCCCTCACTCATATCAAATACTAGTGTGAATAAAATGGAGATTGGATCTGTTCTGTGTTTAAATATAATATTCAGCATACCCACACTGAGAGAGTGTGGATGCGCTTGCTTCCAATATGTAGCAAACAATAGTTTGCCATTTCATCAGAATGCAATAAACTGTGGTTTGCACAAATCATAAGGTGTACACAGTCCACAAGCTTCCTGAATTTTAAATGCTCGTAAATTGGATAATTTCTTAATAGTGTGCTGGCATACAACAATGCAGACAACTGTGGCTTCCTCTGTAGTATTCTGTGGTTGCTGCTGCTGCACCCCAAGTTATTGGATTGTTCTGTTCTTATGAGGTAAATGAATACCTATCTCTTCGTGGATGGCTTCAGTGTTTTATGTTGAGGGATGTGGAAGAAAATTTGATTCAATTTGCATTTAAAGGCAAATCTATCAAATTCACACTTTCTGAGGCAATATGAGAAGAAAAGCACAGCCATTGCTAAAAGTTCACATCAAATGTTTGTACTGTAGTTATCTATTTGCACTATAATATATCCATTAAGACTCAATGGCAGCCATAAACAACAACAACAATTTATTTATACCCCACCCATCACTGAAGGTTTATTTTAAAGATCAAAAAACCCTACACTGTGCCATCTCAACACACTTTATTAAATGAGCAGAATTCACCTGTTAAAAGGCTCAGGCCCATGGGAGAGGGGCAATTAATAATAATAATTTATTATTTATACCCCGCCCATCTGGCTGGGTTTCCCCAGCCACTCTGGGTGGCTTCCAACTGAATATTAAAAACAATACAGCATCAGACATTAAAAACTTCCCTAAACAGGGCCACCTTCAGTTGTCTTTTAAAAATAAAATAGTTGTTTATTGCCTTGACATCTGCTGGGAGGGTGTTCCACAGGGCAGGCGCCACTACCAAGAAGGCCCTCTGCCTGGTTCCCTGTAACCTCACTTCTCACAGCGAGGGAACCACCAGAAGGCCCTTGGAGCTGGACCTTAGTGTCCGGGCTGAACAATGGGGGTGGAGACGCTCCTTCAGTTATACAGGACCGAGGCCTTTTAGGGCTTTAAAGGTTAGCACCAACACTTTGAATTGTGCTCAGAAATGTACTGAGCAACAATTACTGGGCAACACCCTAATCTCCTTGAGATAATAAACATCTTCTGGAATAAGGCAATACATCCATCTAGCTTTGTATTGTCTACACTGACTAACAATGGCTCTCTACAATTTTAGGCAGGAGTCTCTCCTAGCCCTGCCTGAAGATGCCAGGGATCAAGTCTGGGAACCGCTACAAGCAGAACTGATGCTCTACCACCAAGCCTTGCGCTCAAGTCTCCTAGATTCAAGTCTAATGCCATATACACTGGGCTATTTTGAATGTGGATGGCGCTGTGGTCTAAACCACTGAGCCTCTTGGGCTTGCCAATCAGAAGGTCGGCTGTTCGAATCCCCGTGATGAGGTGAGCTCTGTCCCAGCTTCTGCCAACCTAGCAGTTCAAAGGCACACCAGTGTATGTAGATTAATAGGTACCACTGCAGCGGGAAGGTAAATGGTGTTTCCATGCACTCTGGTTTCCATCACAGTGTACCGTTGCACTTGAAGCAGTTTAGTCTTGCTGGCTACAAGACCCGGAAAGCTGACTGTGGACAAACGCCGGCTCCCTCCGCCTGAAAAGTGAAATGCAACCCCATAGTCACTTTTGACTGGACTAAACCATCCAGGGGTCCTTTACCTATTTACTTTTGCTTGTTGTGACAAGAAGCCGCAGCTCTTAATCACCTTTGTTTGTTTTCACATCCCCCTTGATTTATATGCACAACGACCTTGGCAATAAAGAGAGGATTTACACACTGAGCAGAATAGCAAGAGGAGAAACCCAATTTCACTTGAAAGGTTACAAGCTTTCAGATAGAATGATTTGGAGTCACTTCAGACGTACTCATTGTATGTAATCACTGATATTCATCCTGCCAAAAGAAAAAAAAATTGTCAGGAAGCATACGTCCAGAAAACACAGATCACCATTACCTTAAATTATCTAAAATTTATTGCTGCAACAATGAATTGAAAACTGAAGGGCGAAGCAAAGGTTCTTAGGCTAAATAAATGTGTTGCACAAGGCAAAGGATCACATATTCAGGCAAACAACAGTATCCTGAATGTTTGGGAAGAGCATTAGAATGATTTCTCAGGAAATAATAAATAATAATAATAATAATAATAATAATAATAATAATAATACAGTGGTACCTCAGGTTAAGTACTTAATTCGTTCCGGAGGTCTGTTCTTAACCTGAAACTGTTCTTAACCTGAAGCACCACTTTAGCTAATGGGGCCTCCTGCTGCCGCCGCACCGCCAGAGCACAATTTCATCCTGAAGCAAAGTTCTTAACCTGAAGCACTATTTCTGGGTTAGCGGAGTCTGTAATCTGAAACGTATGTAATCCAAGGTACCACTGTAATAATAATAATAATAATAATAATAATAATAATAATAATAATAGATCCCACTTACAGTTCTTAGGTCTTCTTAGGTTCAGACTGTAAGAGGTCAGCAAGACAGTCTAGTGGTGACAAACAGGAGGAAGCAGTTAAATCTAGGGAAGCAAGGGCACAGTTGGCTATTGTGGGGTAGCTAGAGAATGGGATGGAGCCTACAGCAGAAGCTCAAGTCAATGCGCTTTACATAACTCTCAGCCCATTGCTTACAAGTTTATATTGTTTGCATGGGAAACCTGACCCTGCCCAGGCATGGAAATGACTGACAGGTTGATAGCCCTTTCTCAGTTCTGTGTGTGTCAAGTGGCGGTGGTTCTAAACCACTCTTCCTACCAAGGGCAATCGGCCACAATAACTGTGCCTCCACTATTGGAGGCAGTAATGCATCTGAATGCAGCTTGCTGGGCATCCGAAGTAGGGAGAGTGCTGTTGCACCCAGGTCCTGCTTGCAGGCTCCCTGCAGGCATCTTTTCTGGCCTCTGTGAGAACAGGATGCTGGATTACTTGGGCTGATACAGTGGGGTTCTTATGTAAGGAAGCATGAGGGTTGCATACCCTCCAACATTTCTCCTGTAAAAATAGGTAAAGGTAAAGGTACCCCTGATCGTTAGGTCCAGTCACGGACGACTCTGGGGTTGCGGCACTCATCTCGCTCTATAGGCCAAGGGAACCGGCGTACAGCTTCCGGGTCATGTGGCCAGCATGACTAAGCCACTTCTGGTGAACCAGAGCAGCACACGGAAATACTGTTTACCTTCCCGCCAGAGCTCTACCTATTTATCTACTTGCACTTTGACGTGCTTTCAAACTGCTAGGTTGGCAGGAGGTGGAACCGAACAATGGGAGCTCACTCCGTCACAGGGATTCAAACCACCGACCTTCTGATCGGCAAGCCCTAGGCTCAGGGGTTTACACCACAGCGCCACCCGCGTCCCCCTGTAAAAATAGGGACATCGTATTCCATAATATTAATAATAATTATTATATTATCTATACAGAACCCATCTGACTGGGTTGCCCCAACCACTCTGGGTGGCTTCCAACATAATAATGGCACAATAAAACATTAAACATTTTAAAAAAACCTTCCCTATACAGAGCTGCCTTCAGATGTCTTCTAAAGGTTTCATAGTTGCTTATCTCCTTGGTTCGAGGGTCGCATAACTCCATACCCTCCACCTTTTCTCTGATGAAAATAAGGACATCCTAAGGGGAAATGGGACATTGCAAGATCAAATCAGAAACTGGGAAGGGTTCTGTAAATTTGGGACTGTCACTGGAAAATAGGGACACTTGGAGGGTCTGAGATTGGCTCTCATGTAGATCACTAGTGCAGAAGATTTGCAGCAGAATATTTTCCAGTTTAGCTGCTCTCGTGGAAATCCATGGAGTCAGTCACATTTTAACATAAACTCATTGCAAAACCAGACGGTTGAGGTGGCATCCTGGAGCTGGGAATAAGTATTTAAAATATCATTCTGGAGCAGGAATGCATAGGCACTTATCGGATAAGAGATACAGACAGGTCTTTGTTCTGCATAATCTCAGCATGCATTTAGAAGGAAGAGGTTAAATATCAGGGCACAGTGATGCATTAAAGCTTCCTGATCATTCAGACACTTAGTCTGTGCAGTGAAGCAGTGCTGAAGAAGGGGAGATTTTGCTATGCCTTAAACCACACTGGTTGAATGTCTGGATATCTCACCTTTAGAGGAATTATTTCACTTTCCAGCAATTCATGCCTATAAATGTGAAAAGTGAGCTCTGAAGTAATAGTAGTGCAGAGTCATTCTAGGGTGGTGTGTTTTGAAGATAAATCCACAATGTTGCTAAGGCACACTAGAGCCAGTGTGGTGTAGTGGTTAAGAGCGATGGACTCGTAATCTGGTGAACTGGGTTCGATTCCCCGCTCCTCCACATGCAGCTGCTGGGTGACTTTGGGCTAGTCACACTTTTTTGAAGTCTCTCAGCCCCACTCACCTCACAGAGTGTTTGTTGTGGGGGAGGAAGGGAAAGGAGATTGTGAGCTGCTTTGAGACTTCTTCGGGTACTGATAAAGCGGGATATCAAATCCAAACTTCTCCTCCTCCAAAACTGATCGTATACAAGTTGAGTGAACAAAAACAAATTGCTGTAAACCAGAGATAAAGAACCTCAGACTGGTGCCAAATGCAGCCTCCAGGCCTTGCTAACTGCCCCACCAAATCCTCCCTAGGTCACACCTTCTCCGACTTGGCCTTTCACTCTTCCTTGGTGTTTTTGCCTGGCTGGAATGTGTCATTGCATTCTGATAAAATTTCTTACTTGTGCAGATGAAAGATAGAGAGGGTGGATGACTCCTAGTGGAAACTAGCCTACTGTCCAAAAGTAAAGTTCACAAGTAGCTGCTTTGCCCATGTCGGCCTCTGGCCTTTCCCGCCACCACCATGCGGCCCTCGAAAAGTTGTTCTTGAAAGATTGTGGCCCTTGGGTTGAAAAAGTTCTCCCTTATATGCTTTAAACCAACTACCTCCTTCCTCCTCATATTTGTCCGTAGGTAAGGATAATTACATAATGGTAGAAAATGTTGAAATTGTCCATATTGAGTACTAATATTTTGCTGGGTTTTTTGGTCAATGCCTCACTAATGCTATCGGTGGGGATGTAACACATATCTGGAATTTAAATTTGGAGGAATAAAAAGATGGAATATTCGTTGCTATGGACAGATGCAAGGTTTGTCTGAGCTGAACCAGAATTTCTCCAAAGTGTCCTGAATGGAACTCAAGATCTCTGACGTGCCCCAAAGTGCTTCAGAGATTGGGTGTTCTTTAAAAAAAAAAAAAAGCTGTAAGGACATTATGGCTGCAGAAAAGGAGAGGGTGAACTGTTTTGTGACTGACATTTTTACCTCCTACTCAGAGGGAATGATTTACCAGGAATCTCCAAGCACAGAGCTTTGGGGTAGCAATGTATCACCTTATTCTAGTCTGTTGTGTGTTCTTTGCTAGTTCTCCTAGCAGTGCTCACATTCATTTTCTCCCTTTGCCACATTGCCACACTTCTACTCCTGTCAAATTAGCTTAGTTTCTGTAACTTCAGGTGCCAATAGTTTCTGTAACTTTGGATGCCAATGGAGCAGAACACAAGGCTGTAGCTTTTCTTTCTTTCTTTCTTTCTTTCTTTCTTTCTTTCTTTCTCCCTGCAATTAACATTTTAAAATTGTATAGGCAACTTTCTTAAGGACAGCTCTACGCTGTATTCCATTTTCATCATAAAAAATATTTCATAGTAAAAAACCAAAAAACATTGCTGAGGAAACCACAGGAAGGCAAGCAAATCTCTTTTAGTTCTCTCCCAGCCTAATCAACTTTAAAAGCACATAGCAGAACCCGCCCCCACCCGTCAAATGGATTAATTTATCTGTCATTTTTGGCAGCTTTCTTCCCTAGGGTAACCTTTTTCTTGTATGCTATTTTCATGCAAATTATCCACAAAGGAACAAGAGAAGCAACTCCACCTTTGAACCAATCAAAAACTGTAATGGCTTCACCTGCAAGGAAATTACTGCAGTTATCCTTTTGAAATTAGACAGGATTCAGAAGTGACTAATAGGCTGGCAAATTTCATCCAATTCTGTCAAACAAACAAACAAACAAAAACAAACAAGGTTCCTTTTTTAATTTTAAAAAATAAACTTTAAAGGTGTCCAGCACAAACAGCCCTGACCATATTTGTATGTAATTTGGCAGGCTTTGAGCACATAGGAGGGGCTACAATGCCTGTAAATCTCACCTATTTCTGTTAAGTGGGGTTATAGCCCTTAAAAAAAAAGAAAAGTCTATAATAGTGAATAGGGAATTGCATAGCTTTGTTTATTCAAATTAGTATTTTGAATCAAACCTGAAATGAAACAACTTTGGAGCAAATCAGGCCCTTTTTTGTGAAGCTCTGAATTGGATTTTGAAATGAATTGAAGTAGCTACCAGCCATGATTGCTATATTCTACCTATACAATCAGGGATGCGGGTGGCGCTGTGGGTTAAACCACAGAGCCTAGGACTTGCCGATCAGAAGGTCACGATTCGATTCCCCGCAACGGGGTGAGCTCCCGTTGCTCGGTCCCAGTTCCTGCTAACCTAGCAGTTCGAAAGCACGTCAAAGTGTAAGTAGATAAATAGGTACCACTCTGGCGGGAAGGTAAACGGTGTTTCCGTGTGCTGCTCAGAAGCGGCTTAGTCATGCTGGCCACATGACCTGGAAGCTGTACGCCGGCTCCCTCGGCCAATAAAGCGAGATGAGTGCCGCAACCCCAGAGTTGGCCACGACTGGACCTAATGGTCAGGGGTCCCTTTACCTTTACCTATACAATCAGAGGCAGTACGCATCCGAGTATTCATGCAGTTGCTGGTCATTTCAAGTGGGGAGAGTACAGCTGCAATGAAGTTCTGAGTGTGGGCTTCTCATAGACATATAGTTAGAATAGGCTGCTGGTCTAGATTAACCTTTGGTCTGATCCAGCAAAGCTTTCTTTATGTTCTTAATTGTGCTGTGGTCAGTGGGTAGTCCTATCTACAGCATATCGTGTGAACAACTCTGCTGCTTCTATGCAGACTGATCTCTCTCTTTCTCAAAACTATTCCCCAAAAGTATTCCACTTGGGAAAGGCTATTGATTCAATGAAACTGACTCAGCTTTGCCTAAACAAGTATCCCTGCTGAGACCACTGCTGTGCTGCTACAACTTGCTTAGGTGTGTGTTATCCTCAAGTCCACCCTTGTTTGCTGACAGTAATAGAAATACAATGTCCATAGGGGAGGGTTACTGAAGTGAAAGAACCACTTTGTTCTTGTGTTCTCTGCTAGCAGCTTCTGTTGACATTGGGAGGGGGGATTGCAGAACAAAAAGGTTGGAGGCCACTAGGGGTCAGTGCGTTGTGAACTGGAAGGCAATAGGGACAGCATCGTGAGGAGGATTTGTCAGACAGATGAAAAACTACAAAAGCTTAGCTCTGCGCTACAGAAGGTCTGCTTTCAAAGGAGATGAAAACAGACGCTGATGCAAAAAAGGTTTTTGGATTTGTTCTGGGCTGATTTTCATGAGAAGCCAAATGCCAAGTTGTGGTTTTGGTGATGGCGCTCCCCTCCCCCCAATAATAGAGAAACTTGAACAAAACTTTGAAAAGTCTCTTGTGGAAATTCAGGATTACAGCTTGCTTGCCCATAAGCATATCATTTTATCTTCACGGTCTATACTTTTGTAAGAAGCTATTGAGTGCCTTTTGTGTGATGTGTGACTTAAAAGCATGGCAGACTTAACAATATTTAAACAAGAACAACAACAAAGGCCCCAACACTGGGCTATTTATGAGATCGGTCTGGGCTGGGAGTAATTCTATTGCAGGTAAGTTTCACACTGCAAACAGAATGTAGTTTGATAATGGCTAATGCAGGCTTCCTCAACCTTGGCCCTCCAGATGTTTTGACACTACAATTCCCATCATCCCCGACCACTGGTCCTGGTAGCTAAGGATCATGGGAGTTGTAGGCCAAAAACATCTGGAGGGCTGAGGTTGAGGAAGCCTGGGCTAATGCATCACCAGGCATCTACTGCTGCCCACATATCTGCAGGAAACCCAACGTTGACCACTGCAACTTTCTTACCTAACATACTCCTCCCTCCTGCCACATCCTACAAAGACCTTCTTCTAGCAGTGATAAAGAATGGGAAGATGGAACAGCACATTTCATATTTAGAAAAGGAACCTTCACATTCCCTTTGAATTTCATTTTTGGTGAAATTGATGACAGTTCACTAGACCAGGGATGGAGAATCTCAGGACCTTGATACAAACTGTGGTCTTCCAAGTAGTTCCATTTGACCACTGGACTCTCCCCATGCTACATCTCCTCTCCAACCACCACCCCTCCTTCAAGGCAACATCCCTTACTGGATTTGTAGTTCACCCTCCTTGAGTATTTTTGCCTAGCTGCAGTGTGTTATTGAACTCTGATAATGCTTCTTGCTTGTTAGGCTGGAAGCTAGAGAGGGGTGTGTAGAATCTTACCTGCTGTACAAAGGTAAAATTTGCATTCATTGCTTTGAAGACATCTGAAGTTTAGGGAAGTTTTTAATGTTTGATGTTTTAGCGTGTTTTTAATATTCTGTTGGGTGCTCCCCTGAGTGGCTGGGGAGGCCCAGCCAGATAGGTGAGGTATAAGTAATGTATTGTTGTTGTTGTTGTTGTTGTTGTTGTTGTTGTTGTTGTTGTTATTATTACCACTACTACTACTACTATTATTATTTTGCCCACTTTGGCCTTTGGTCTCACCCACCACAAGCACACAGCCCTTGTAAATTTGCCCACCCCTTCAATACTAGACTATGCGGGGTTCCCCTTAGAATTTTTGCTAGCATCAAAACACTTTTGCAGCTGTTTCACCTTCATGGGGAGATGAGCCCCCAAAATTACTTCAAATATAATGACGATATGAATGCTTGCCATATACAGTGGTACCTCAGGTTAAGAACTTAATTTGTTCTGGAGGTCCGTTCTTAACCTGAAACTGTTCTTAACCTGAGGTACCACTTTAGCTAATGGGGCCTCCCGCCACCTTCGCACAATTTCTGTTCTCATCCTGAAGCAAAGTTATTAACCCGAGGTACTATTTCTGGGTTAGCGGAGTCTGTAACCTGAAGCATTTGTAACCTGAGACATCTGTAACCCGAGGTACCACTGTACATCAAACTAATTCTGTCTCTCCTCTACTTTGGCTCTCATTTCTTGTAATACATTTTGAGATTATTCAAGTTATCTCAGGTATCATGTAAACTGTTCTCACTCTGCTCCTCCTTCACCGACAAGAATCCATTTTTCCCCGAGTGTGGGCCTGAATTCAAATGTGCACAGCCAGCACTCAGGTATGTTCATATACACACTGCAGAGAGGCTTAGGAACTCTTGCTAGAGTTATGTCGTGCGCTTGCTATGGATGTGTGTTAACCCTTAATCTTATGCCCACAAGAAGCTTTCGCACAAATAAAGAATGAAAGCTTGGTTTGTTATAGGAAATAGGAGTGACAGAATATATAAAAAGGCTGCTTTAGACATCAGGCTTCTTCCAGGGTCACCAGAGCTCAGCCGGGGTGGTTCTCATGTCATATGAGAGTTATATCAATCTTATACTTATGCCACGATCTACAGAGATAAACCATATCATAAATTCAGATTAACACACACCTCCTCACACATTCACAATATGGAACAGGTGCACAAGTAAGATATAGTCATTCCATTAGTATTTTGCTCCATCCTTTCGCACATGTTGATGCAGAAGCTTTTCACTCACAAGTGCCCAGTTTTTATCACACAAGCAAAAAATGACAGATGTTCATAGAGCGCTGCTGATCACATTGCCTTAGGAAAATGCATTCCCTGTATAATATATATGTATTTAGAGTGATCCAGATTTACGCCGTGCCTGTTTATATAGCCACTTGGGGTGTATTTTCCCCTACAAGCATTTAATTATATGACAAGATTTCTTTATGAAAACGGCTATTTATATATTGTAATTAGCATGTATATCTTTGAAAGCAATGCTTTCTCCCCCTCCCCAGCCCAGCCCATTTATTAATGGCCTCTTGGGAATTGCATTTGATTTAAACAACCACTTAGACAGTGCGCTTTGTGGTGGCTAATAAGAGTATGCGACAAATGACATAACATGCATACATAATGGAACATTTACATATAAATGTTACAAAAGGGGTGAGGGAGTAAGGCATTTATAGTCCTGCAGTTTTGTTGCAGGAAGGAAGGATGAAGTAAGTGGGACAGCGAATGAGGCGGGGGGAGAGGAGAGAGATTTAAGAATAAGCTAAGACTTCAGACTGCAGTAAGTATGTGCAAAATGAACCTTATAAACGTTGCTAGTCTTAGCTTAACTCTTTTTTGCTCTTTACATATTTTTAGTGCCCATTAGCCCCATGTGATCTCTTTCCAGAGAATGCCATGGTGTGCATACGCTCTCCAAGATATTTTACTGTCCTTCTCAAATTCTTTTGTACCTTGAAATTCTTCAACATTCTCGCAAAAAACAACACCACCACCTTTAGGCCAGATTTTGATGGCATTCCTAGTGGTCAGGTGGTCCATCTGTGTCAAGAGGTTGTGGGTGAAATGATTCAATGGTCTTAGCATAATAGGAATGTCACGTCTTCCTACAGAATTGGCTACTTTTGCCAATTGGTTTTGAATATTTCATGATGATTGATTGAATGTTGCTTATTTAATTTCTACATCACTTTATATTCTACAATACTTAATATATTTTAAATATATCTAAGTTGTGTAGGGAAAACTGAAGCAACAATAGAAAACTGAAAATATTTAAAAAATACACAGTTACATAGAAAAATGTTACATACTAATATATAAAAATCAATATCAGTTCATTTTCCTTCTGAAAATGAACCTCTCAGCTTCTGGACCCATGAGCCAAACAAACTCTCAGCTCGCCCACAAAAATCTCACAATGAGAAGAAACAGTGGACATCATCTTAGTCTCTCACTCTAGACTTGCTTTTTATGGGCAGGCCCAAGGCGGATGGTCCTTGCCCTCCGTTTTGGGACGGAGACGGCTCTGGTTGCCCTAACAGATGATCTCCGTAGACAACTAGATCAAGGCGGGTCAGGACTGCTGATCCTTTTAGATTTGTCAGCAGCCTTTGACATGGTCGATCATGATCTTCTGGACCACCGCCTCGCAGACGTGGGGATACAGGGCATAGCCCGTAACTGGTTGTGCTCTTTTATCTCTGGTCGGGGACAGAGGGTGGCACTAGGGAGGGAAATGTCGTCGCGGACTCCTTGGTGTGTGGAGTGCCGCAGGGCACAATTCTCTCCCCGATGCTTTTTAACATCTTTATGCGCCCCCTTGCCCAGATTATCCAGAGCTTTGGGCTGGGCTGTCACCAATATGCTGATGACACTCAGCTCTATCTGTTGATGGATGGACACACCGACTCGGCCCCGAACACACTGACCAGATGTTTGGAAGCTGTGTCTGGATGGTTTCGTGGGAGCCGATTGAAACTAAATCCTTCGAAGACAGAGGTCCTATGGCTAGGTCGGGATGGCATGGGGATGAGGGACCAACTCCCTTCTCTTGCGGGGGCCCAGTTAGTGCCATTGCCTTCCGTTAAGAGTTTGGGTGTAATCCTTGACGCCTCCCTTTCCATGGAGGCGCAAGTTACAGCAACAGCCAAGGCGACATTTTTCCACCTTCACCGCATCAAGCAGTTGGTCCCTTACCTTTCCCGCCCCGACCTGGCCACAGTGATCCATGCGACGGTCATCTCCAGGCTTGACTGCTGTAATTCGCTCTACGCAGGGCTGCCCTTGAAGCTGTCCCAGAAACTCCAGCGGGTACAGAATGCTGCAGCGAGGCTCCTCACGGGGTCTCTGCCATGGGAGCATATTCACCCAGTGCTTTTCAAGCTGCACTGGCTCCCGGTGGAGTACAGGGTCAGATTTAAGGTGCTGCTTTTGACCTTTAAAGCCCTTCATGGCCTAGGACCCTCGTACCTACGGGACCGCCTCTCCTGGTATGCCCCACGGAGAGCCTCAAGGTCCATAAATAACAACACCCTAGTGGTCCCAGGCCCTAAGGAAGTTTGGCTTCAACCAGAGCCAGGGCCTTTTCAGCTCTGGCTCCGGCCTGGTGGAACGCTCTGCCTCATGAGACCAGGGCTCTGCAGGATCTGATTTCTTTCCGCAGGGCCTGTAAGACAGAGTTGTTCCGCCTGGCCTTTGGCTTGGAGCCAATTTGATTCCCTCCCTCCCTCTCTTTCTTTTTTCTTTTCCTTCTCCTCCTATGATGAGGCTATATTTTAATATTTTAATGTTCCATTATTTTAATGTTGTATTTTACTTTTGTTTTTAAGTTGTAATTATTCATCTTGTTTTTATTATTGCTTGTAAGCCGCTCTGAGCCCGGCCTTGGCTGGGGAGGGCGGGGTATAAATAAAAATTATTATTATTATTATTATTTATTCCTCTGGCTGCCCCCAGCTGTGTCCCATTTAGCTGTTCTCTCCAAAACCAGATCCAAGTAGAGCAGGTTTGTTGAATAGATCAGGGACATCCAACTCCCAGGAGACTGCGATCTACTCCCAGAATAAGGAACTGGCAGTGAATTACCCATTTGGGCTTTTTGGGGGGAGGCATAGTTCTTATGCTTTTGGGGGGGGAATGCCACGAATCGCTAACAAAACAATAAACACTCGCCTCTGACATGGCGCTTAGGTGGGCCTTCGTCCCCAGCAACACTCATGCTACATGCTCCCCTCCTCTCAGGCCGTTGCAGGGAAGCAGAGGGCGAGTGCCAGGAATGGTCTACCGCCGCACGATCACAAGGATAGACCGCCACAGCCAGGGATACGCGAAGCCTTCTGCCAAAGTGAACTTGCTGCAGCCTGTCACCAAGGGCTTCCGAAATGCTCGCTTCCGAGCGATGAATGACTCTCGCCAGGTCAGGACGGCACATGCACAGATGCTCTTTTTCCACTGCGGAGGAAAATGAGCCAGTGATCGACCGCTATCCACTGCTATCACCCATGGATTGCCCTGTTGATCGTGGTCGACTGGTTGGACAGCCCTGGAATAGATCATATTCACTCAGGGAAGTTTTTTCTCCAGTACAGTTAACTCTCTCCAACCAGATGGGACCAGATCCTTGTCCAAAACATTCCATTGAATCCTCTTAAATAATTTCCACAGCCCTGTTACCTGCACACAATATGAGCATCGTATAAATCCCAAGCAGCATCACACACGGTCCCCCACTGGTGGTTGTGCAGAACCTCAACCCTCCCTGAGCGACTTGGGCCACTCACTAGATGGAACTCCAAACTCGAGGGAATGGACCAGCTAAATCTCTATGAAGTAACTCCAACGGCCTGGTTGACTCTAATGAGATGCTATGGAGTTTGCACATGCATGCAATGGTTTTGATGAAGCACAGGGTACCACAGGAATAGGGCAGTTACTCATCTCCCTTCAAAAGTCCATACTGCTGAACATAACCATTATATTAAATGCTGCAGATTTTGCAAGTGGCAATGCAAATAATCTTCTATTTGCCTGTAGTACTTTCTCGGCTGCAGCTTGTCATAAAGCTTATTTTCTTTTGCTCTGTGAAATTAGGACTGTTTCAGGAGTCACTTAAGAGTGAGGAGGTAGACAGGCAATGATAAATGGCATTGGGGAAAATATTTTCCTTTCTCAGCACCTCGAGAGATGATAGATTTGCCAACCTTTCAGTTACCGAAACATTTACAAGGCTGCATTAATTCATTGCTGGGGTGGGTTTTTATTTTTTGACATGTTTGAACAGCAACATTTTTGCAACTTTTCCCCGTCTGCAAAAGCCACAAAAGTTGCACTTACCCTTTACAAAAATGCAACCTAAGAAGAACAGAGTTATAGTTATAGAAAGAAAGAAAATAAACTGTAAACTGTATGAACATAGGTTTTTAATATCCCACAAGATTAAATAAACAGTAAAAATGAAAAAAAAATGAGGAAAGCACTTCTTCACCTCACTTAAAGCCTGCTGCCAATTAAAAATAAATGCTGCTAGCCAGACATGTCTTGACATTTAGTCTTCTTTGGTTACTAATATCTAAGACAAAATTAAGACAAATTATGAGGGCTTGTTCTTGGGGTAGTTTTTGGACTTGGATGCAATCAGCACACTTGGGGGTGAAGTTTTACCAGTCCCCCTTTTTTACAAGGCAGCAGGCCTCTGAATACCAGTTGCACTCTGGCTATTGTACTCAGGTCCTGTTTGCAGGCTTTGCATAGTCATCTGGTTGGTCACTGTGAGGAGGAGGAGGAGGAGGAGAAGAAGAAGAAGAAGAGGAGGAGGAGGAGGAGGAGGAGGAGGAGTTTGGATTTGATATCCTGCTTTAACACTACCCGAAGTCTCAAAGTGGCTAACATTCTCCCTTCTCTTCCTCCCCCACAACAAACACTCTGTGCGGTGAGTGGGGCTGAGAGACTTCAAAGAAGTGTGACTAGCCCAAGGTCACCCAGCAGCTGCATGTGGAGGAGCGGAGATGTGAACCCGGTTCCCCATATTACGAGTCTACTGCTGTTAACCACTACACCACACTGGCTCCAGGATAGCCTGGAAAAGAGAAGACTGAGAGGAGATATGGTAGCCATCTTCAAACATCTCACATGCAATAGGGAGCAAGCTTGTTTTCTCCTGCTCTGGAGGGTAGGAATCGAACCAATGGCTGCGAGTTACAAGAAAGGAGATTCTGGCTAAACATCGGGAAGAACTTTCTGACAGTAAGATCTGTTAGACAATGGAATGGTTGTGGACTCTCCTTCCTTGGAGGTTTTTAAGCAGAGGTTGGATGGCCATCTGTCGTGGATGCTTTAGCTGAGTTTCCTGCAATGCAGAGGGTTGGACTCGATGACCCTTGGAGTCCCTTCCAATGATTCTGTGGGCCTTTGGTCTGATCCAACAAATGCTTCCTATGTCCTTAAATTTGTTAGTGGCAAGGCTGACGTGCCCACTTGAAGGTCTCTCTCTTGTCTACTACTTCATTATTGATCATCCTGACGCAGCGAGAACAGCCTGCACATCACTGAATGCTTGTCACCTTTGATTTTATTCAACACATGGCCTTGTCATTGCTTTATCCTTGCCCTCTTGCCCTCGTTGTCAGATCAAGAAACAACAGGCTTTTAACTGTGGAGAAACTCTGACTGTGTCAATGAACAAAGGAAGTGTTCCTATCCTATACGCACTTACCCGAGAATATGACAGGGTGGGGGCAGAACTGATTCAAATGACATTTAAAGACAAACATACCTAATTTATAGTTTCCAAAACAGTACAGGATCTGAAACCAATCATCCTTTAAAATTGAAACTGCTCTGAATTTTGCAATGCACTTCTTCAGCAGAGGCATGCAGGAGGGTGAAGTATGCATACAAATAAACATATTGGTAGAAATAGCACACAGAAATGAATTCTAATAGGGAAGTTTGCTTTGCGAAAAAGGGCATATTAGGCAAAATTGCATACAGCAATGTGTATTCGGGATTAGGAGAAATTCACGCTGGAATGCTGGTGATGACGTCAAACCAAAGCAAACTTCAAACTGATGTTGAAATGTGGAGAATCAAAATTAAGATTAGAAAAATGAGAAACGGTGAGAAATTGAAATGGACACATTCACCCATCCTTACCTAGAAGTAAGCCCTACTGAACTCAATGGCACCTACTTCTGAGTAAACATGTGTAAGATTGTGCTGTGTGATGTTAAAATCACTAAAAAAAAGTGTCCCTGTTCCTCTCCCATCCCTCTATCCTCATAAGTTATTGTGAGAAATCTAGGACTACCCCAGACATGCTAAAAGGTGCTTGTTTAAGTTAAGTTTCTATAGCTAGCATAGGAGCCAACCACTAGGGGCTGAGGTCCCTTCATGCCCCACTAAGCTCCCCCCCCCCAGTTGATGGGCATTGCCATTCAAATAGGGTGTGTGTGCCGTGTCATGTGATCAGTTATGTGGGGTGGGGCTTACCTGCACCGCCAATATTTCATTCAAGTTGACACCCCTGATAGCTTATTACTTACAAACTTATTAAAGTGACAAAATAGGCTGAAATATCAAGGAATAACAACACCAGTACATATCTGGGTATCTGGGCAAGTGCCAATGGTCCTGAAATTTGTCAGCTAATAAAAACTCAGGCCTTCCTGGGCCTTTGATATATTAGGCTGCAAACGTGGCCCCACTTAACTGGGAGTAAGCTTCAAATAATAAAATGGGACTTACTTCTGAGTAGACATGGATAGGATTGTTTTCACCTTTAAATTGTTCCTTAGTCAGATGTGTTCTTTTTCAAACTCTACCCCTAATATGTTTCAGTAGATCACATCCATTCATTATCTTTTAAGCTACTTTGCTGACCTCTCATTTAAATGATTTTAATCATTTATCATTGGGGGTAACCTTTCTTACCCACTCAGAGTTGTGATACTCATCTGAAAAGGTGTCACTTAGGTCAGGGGTTCCAAATTGTGGTGTGTGGGCCACCAGTAGCCCGCTAGCTTCATCCAGGTCTGCAGCAAGTGGAATTGTGGTTGAAGACACATCCTTCACATTTAATAGTCCAATTGTTTTTTTATTGGTTTTTTTATTGCTCCTTTCATTTCTTATATTGTATTTTGTGGAATCGCAATGTGAATTCTATAGAATTCAAATGGCAGCGCAATTGCATACAATGTATAAGAAATAAAAGAAGCAATAACATTAGAGTAAAAACCCATACAATATCTAGCACAGGGCATTACAATTGCTACATCCGACAGAAAAATCATTACATGGGTCTTCCAATGCCTTCAGTCATTTTCAAGTGGTTCTTGGTTGTGGGGAGTTTGAGAACTCCTGTACAGTCATACCTTGGAAGTCAAATGGAATCCGTTCCGGAAGACCATTTGACTTCCAAAACATTCGAAAACCAAATCACGGCTTCTGATTGGCTGCAGGAAGCTCCCAAATGATGGTCACCTCTGTCGATAAGGCTGTGTAAATATAAATAAATATATCTGGTTCAGCCCTTTTATGTCTCTCTTGTCTCCTTATTTATTGCATCTGTGTGATAACTGATACATCAGAACTATACTTATAACAATTTGCCCTAGATAGTTTCATTTTCTCCCATGTTTCAATCCTTTCAAATGGAAATTTGAGAAGTAACCAATTTCATTTTAACTGCAGTTCTAGAATTAAATCCAGTAATTTAATTAGAAGTACTTATTGCTTAATTAGCATGCAATCAACTTCCAATATATCCCCATATTTTACAGTTTAAAATGTAAATTCTAAAATTCCCAATCCATCAGTTTAATTAAACTATGTGATCTATTGGAAGAATGATCCATAAAGAAAAATAAAAAATGGAGCCACTTCACTCCTTTGTTGTACTTTTGCTCTTTTGCATGCTCTCGCGCTTTTGAGAGGGAGAAAGAATTGAGTTTTTAAATGTGACAAAAGGGTAAGCTAGACTACCTCTTTGAAATCTAGTATTTTCAATAATTTCAATAATTTTCAATAAGCAGGAAGAATCCATAGCAGATTAACTAGTGCATGTCATGTGTTGAGTCATAAAGGATAAAATTTACCACCTTTGGGCTTTGTCTAAGTAAGGAGGTAGGCCTTATTTTGAAGCTGCAGAAGCCACACCTATGGAACATATGGTTATATGAAAGGTGACATGGCTGATTTCTTGGTTGGTTGGTGAGCAGGTTGGAAGCAGAGAACAGCAACTCTGTAAGTATTGGAGGCATGATTTGCAAAGGCGGGAGGTGGCAGCAACCAATGAGCTTTGAGAATGGAAAGGAGGGAGGTGAGAGCAAGAAGTCACAAGAGGAAGGTGCTTGTGGTGCCTCATCTCACCGTGCAGGCACAGTTTCCCTCCCCTCTTCCTGCCTCGCCAACTATCTCCTTTTGTAGCCTTATCACTGATGGAGACACTGCAGCTGCTGTTTGGTGCGCTTACAGAACTTCACCTCAGCTGGCTACTGGGAGCATTTCTTTTGGAAGCAAGACAGGCACCCCTTTGAGTGGTATGGTGAAAAAAAGCACTGCCTGGAACCTTTTGGCAAAGGGCAGGGTTTTGCAATCTTCTCCTGTATCACAGCAGCCAACGTATGAGTGCTCTCAGAGCCCTGAAATCTTGCTATTCTTGAAGAAAGATCTTGGCAAGACCTAGGCTCCCAGTATATAAAAGTCAAGGCTCTTCCCAACATTGTGCTCCTCCTGGAGTAATTGGGTAAATTTCCTCTCTGCTTTCCTCAATGCTGTTCTTGGATGGTGTTCCTGGCTGGCTACTGGGGTTTAGCCCAAAATGAGCTGCTGGTTGTTTTCTGTTGTGCCTCCCCTGCTGAGGCAATTCTTAAATTTCATAGGACCTTCCATTCCAAACTGATGCTGTTCCTCTGGCTCCTCCTTCCTCCCCAACATACCTTCCTCTTTATAGTATGCCTAGGGTGGAAGTTGCTTACCAAACATATGTGAGGTTCCATGGTGATGAGGTTCAACTGTGTCAGCCTGTGACAGATAGGTAATAGTTGTAGTAGTAGTAGTAGTAGTAGTAATAATAATAATAATAAATAGGCTGCTTGAGTCTGTTTTTTCATGTTGATAATGCTGAAGCTACCACATTAAATCATTCCCCACCACCATAGCCTTTCGTTGACGTATACCAGCGATGACCAACAGGTCAATCGCGGGCTCTCTTTCGATTGCCGGCTGGAGAAAGAAATGTGTTGGAAGTTTCCGCCTCCCACTGTCCTCATTATGTCTGTGAAATGGGTGGTTATTACGGATAAGAAGCTAGTCTTTTTCACTTCCTCCTGTTCTTTGCATCGCGGTTATTTTTGTGCATTTTATGTCCTCCCCCCAAAAAAATCTCATCAATTTTGCTCCCCCCCTCCAATGGGTAGATCACTGCCAGTTGTTTTATTCTGGGAGTAGATTGCAGCTTCTAGGGAGTTGGACATGCCTGATGTATACCTTTTGTTTTTTCATTATTCGTATGTGCAAAGATAAGAATTACAATGTTACAAACAACTGAAATTTTTGCAATGATGTATTCTCTTCTGGCTTCCTAAGCTATGTAAAAACATAAAAAACTAACATTATGCCCACTGGCTTGCATTTCACATCTATAGCACTGGTATGAATTTCACACGGCAGTTGCCGAGTACATGGATGCATGTGGGATTTCAGGGTCAGCAGCCAGGGCTCCTGCTTCTTTGGGGTTTTCATGGTCCAGCAGACTGTTTATTTAAGAACTGCAGGACACCCTTTCAACATGTAAGACTCCAGGCAAGAGCTGCGGAGTTGGCGACATGGGAAAATAATGGAGCAAACCAATCCGATGGCTCGACAATAAAGAAATTGGTGCCAGCATGAGGGGAAAACATCCACTTATTACCACTAGTCAGTTTACAGTCACAGCCAGAAGCAATATATGAAACAGAACCTGTTGTGCAACAGACAAAATAGTTTAGAATACTGTCAATAGAAGAGGCATCATGAGTGGGAAGGGGAATAGAGAAGAAAAAATATACAGAGTTAAGATGGTGTTTTGTATGTGTTTACTGTAATGCCTAATAGTACCGCTAATCCACAGAAGACTTGTAAGTGGGATAATGTGTGACAAAGCAAAGAGTTATGGGACTTCAGTTAATGTAACAAATTTGAAAACAATTACCTGCCATTAGTTTGCTTATATTTGTCATATCTCCTGGGCTTGCAGATGTGACTGCTTGACGAAGACTGTGAGCACTGAGCGGGCGAGTTTGAAGTGCGGTGCTTGGAACAGTCGGTTGGAGGAGGTGAGCATGGAGGCTGCTTCCACGCAGCAGCTGGAGGCAGACAAGTTGTTACATTTGTTGAAGCAGCACTTCCTTGCACCCTATATGATTTACATAATGGGAGGATCTTTAAGCAAGGGTTGATCATAATGGAGTCATCGGCCAGCAATCGGTTTGGCTGATTCAGGTTACATTCCCAAGGCCTATGCCAAAGCCATACTACATCTGTAATCAATAAAGGGGTGGGCATTTTGATCCCAAGCTGGTGCCATGTTATTTTTTCTCTCCTTCTACACCTTCAGCCCCTTGCCCCACTGGCTTCTGGCCCACTGCACATGGGTCTACAATGATGCTCTCATCAGTTGTATTTCATAGAATTATAGGCAGGATAATAACTCAGTGGCAGAGTACATGCTCTGCTCTGCTTCCAGAAGGTCTGGGGCAACACCTGATATCTCCTCTTAAAAGGCGCTTTTAGCAAGTGATGGGAAAGACCTCACCTGAGACTCCAGAGAGCCACCGACAGTCAAAGTAGGCAATTCAGGGCAAGGTGGACAAATAGCCTCACCAGGCTACTCTTGGGAGAAATAAGGTCATCATCATCAGGCTCCTATAAGTGTCAAAATGGTGGTGGATGAAAAATGAGAATAAATTACACGTGAACCAGGTTTACTAACTTGCAGAAGGTCAGCCTACATGGTTTTGGAATACAAACATCCTTGGGCATCCGCTTTTCCCTAGCAGTAAAAGTTCAAAGCAGTAAATTAAATAGCTAACAACTGGATGCCCTTTCACGTCACTTAAAATCAGCTGCCTAAGGCAATCGCCTCCATCTACCTAATGGTGGGGCTGGCCCCAGGGATGGAGGAAGGGGGTGTGGTGGGTGTGGTCTGCCCCGGGTATCACCACTGAGGGGGGTGACAAAATGCCAAGCAGCACTCACCACGGGCCCTACAGCACGCCTGAGCCACACGTCTCTCCTGGGAGAGATGCGGTGGCTTGGGCGCACGCAGGCTCAGCACTGCCCAAACGGCCCATCCGCCGCCTCCCCCCCAGCTGTAGGGTGGCTGAGTGGAAGGAGGCAGGCAGACTCCGGAGGCCCCGCGGTGTGCCCCACCTTTGCTCCGCCCCTGGCACTGCATCAAACTCATTCCATCTGAGAAAAAATGCATAGGATCAAACTGTCCTACTTCCAGCCTTTGCCTTCTCCACTGAAGTTGTGTTTCATAACCTTAGAAGCCTTGAACACTGTTTAAATTGAGCACCCAGAGACAAGCTTGGATGAAATTGGTGCTAGATGGATGTTTGAAAGCCAAACCTGACGTTCAAGTGCCTAATTGCTATTCCATCACCCAAACATACCATCTCATGTTTTCATATGCCAGAGGCATCGGCATCTTCTTGTCAGTTTTCTCATCTACTCAATGTCATAGGTCTCATTCTCTGTCAAAGAAAAGACGCTCTTCTGCACCGACTTTGCTCCAGGACTTAACCCTCGTGCTGTCCCCCCCCCCCATTTGTCAGATCAATAGATGCTACCTCAGTATTGCTTATTTCTTCAGAAACACAGACCACACTCAGGTTGCTTTTTCATAATCAGCCTGTCTGATTTTTTTTATTTGATGACTTGTATTATAGTTTTATGATACTCCATGATGAAACAAGATGATTGCCGTTTGTAACAGCGGTTGAAGATGACTGGCCCTATCAAAGCGTGTGAATATAGCCACATTAATCAGTTCAGAGATTCTGAATGACTTCCAATTGTTTTGGGGGAAAAGGCTTGTCAAGAAAAATGAACTGTTTTAGCATTCAAATGTGAATACTGGAACTTGATTGTGTCTGCCAAGAATGCTGTTATGTGTGCAGAGATCACTCCAGGCTATTGATTTCCCCCAGGAATGGTGAATTGGTGGCTCACAGGTTGGAAATAGTCCACAAAAACCATTTTCTGACTCTTGGTGGCCCTACCACAAACTGTTAAAATGTTTCCCACAGTTTGATTTGTAAGAACAAATAATGCTTTCAAGTTATTACAAACTGAGATAGAGTCTGGCATCTCCAGGCAGGGGTGGGAAAGACTCATAAGAACAGAATTCATAGGAAGCTATCTTATATTGAACCAGACCATTGGCCTAGTATAGTTTATGACAGAGTATTTCAACGCACGCATGTGGGCCTTGAGGCCTTTTTTGACAGCCTTTGGCAACATTTGGGGCCTTCCCTGCCTGCAGGGCGAGGCACTGGGATTTGGGAAAGAAGTGTGAGGGTTCGGACAGGGTCCTAGAGTCATCCCAATGTTAGAATTCCTGCTCCATGATTGCAGTCATAGGACTGTTGTCTTTCACATGATGGTATATGTTTTGACTCCACAGAGTGGGAAGAAAGCTTATGAAGCTCCCGAATGAAAGACCAGGAGGGAGAGAACATGCCAGTTGGGCATGTGTCTCTGCCAGGGTCCTACTCGAGTATAGGCTGAACTCCTGACACCCACCTCATTCCGAAAGCCAAGTTAGCACTTTCCCAGCTTGGGGAAGGAGGTGTGAGGGCTCTAGGATCTTTCCAGAGCTTCGCCCCTCCTTCCCAAAATCCAGCGCATCACTGAGTTATCTTTGGGAAGGCAGTGCAAGGGCTGAGGGGTGTGTGTGTCATATTTTGGCCTTGCTCCCCCCCCACCCAGTGCCAGATTTACGTATAAGCTAAACAAGCTATAGCTTAGGGCCCCACTCTCTTGGGGCCCCCCAAAAAATTTAAAGGGAAAAACAACTGGATGTACATTTCCAAAATATAAGTTAAGTTCAACAATTACTTTGATAAAATACATATTTTGTTATGTGCAAATGGCTTTAGATACCTATTAGATCCATAAATTACCATATAGCATATGTTCAACACAAAAAAACAGTGACAGTTTGTTGTTGACAAAGGACAGCTGGACATATAAAGGGCCCCATTACCTTCAGCAGCTTAGGGCCTCATCAAACCTAAATCTGGCCCTGACACACACACACACACACAAAACGAGGCAGTGCACAACCCACAGGTTCCATGTTAAAGTACTCTTATGGACCGCTTGTCAGGGATGATGGGAGTTGTAATCCATTAACATGAGGAAGGACACAGATCCCCGATTCCTGGTGTAGACAATTCTGAACTAGATGGTCTGAATCAATAATTTTAAGACAACTGTTTATGTTTCATCCATTTAGTACCTTTGAAATCCACAATTGTCCCCACAGCTCCCGCATTGCATAGGAGTTCAGAGATCCCGGAGTCAATATTAAATGAACATGTTTGAATGTCTTATTTTGGATTTGACAAGCTCTGAGGTTAAACTTCACAAAACTGCTTGCCAGGTTCAGTAATACTGAAACATTTGAAAAGCCACATTTGCAAAGCTTTCACATATACAATATACTCATATAAGAAACTATTTTAAATATTAACATGGGGGAAGGGCAGAATTTTCCATAGAATGAGTTAGTCAGTTAAACAACTTGGCACTGCACCAATGTCTGTTAATGCAAATATTTGTGGGCTGAAAAAAATCAGATTGATATCAAACATATATATCCTGTAGTTTGAATGTTCACTGTGTCAAAAATAATAATTTTTTCTCAAAAATAAGCACGGGTGTTGGGCAAGTCATTTCCCTTGCTAACATACTTGGATATCACCCCTACTTCCATTATTATATTGCAGCTTGTCAAATTACTATGAAAAGGGACAGACATTTTCTACTCTATAACAGGAAACTGTCAGTTGGAACAGCTACCAGTTATAATTGCAAAGTTCTGGCAAAGATATATATTTTTATGTTCCTCTTTCCAAATTACTCATTTGGCATGCATAAGAATGTTCCCATGATGAATTTTTCGTTAGGGAGCTGTGTGTGTGTTTTCTTTCATTGGAATATGTGCCTTTCCATTATATTTTATATCAAAATAAAAACACTTGCAACTTGAAATAGTTTATTTTGCTCATTTAGTGGAATTGCTATGAGTGAGGGGTGAGAGGCAAGTATCATATCATCACAACCTTTTCTTTATGAACCATTTATCTGAATGCTAAACAAAGCCCTTGAGATTTTTATTTGGGAGGGGATGAATTATGAGCGTATTTGTGAGCACAGTGGAACTGAACCTTAAAATTCTCCCCAATTATTGTAAACATGGGTGGTGTATGTAGCTTTTCAAAACTGTGTGCCTCCCTTATTCTGCTGGAGATGTTGGCGAATAAAACAACATTATTCCTGATGTTATGACACGCATGTAGCAGACATTAACAGATGGATAAAATAGTGAATCTAATTCCAAATGAACTGTGAAATTCTTGTGCCATGCTCAGTGACTTGCCAAGTCTATCACAGCTTGCTGTAGATCAAGCTGTGTGAGAATCCAAAGCTGGAGACAGCCATTGTCCCCCACCCACTCCAGGGGTTGATGGTGCTATGACAGAGGTCATATTTGTGAGGACTTAAAGAAAAATCTAGACTGCTGTGGAAATTGCTGAGTAAGGGTAGCAAAAACACAGCTAAGAATCCCAAATCATATATATGACTGGCACTCTTCTTTCGAAATTACACCAGTGTCTTCTAACTTTAACATTAAAAAGCTTTATTTGCAGAAACTTATAGTTATAAATGAATTAAAACAGAATATTTACAGCCACATCCTTCCCCAAGCATGGGCTTACAGTCTATTCTTCTAACTCCCAAACAACTGTAGTTTCCTCTCTTTCTAGAGCTCAGCATGCAGCCTTCTGTATCTCAATTAGGCTATTTCCACTTTTACCTTCTCTTGCAGCTTTGCTCTCCAACAGCACTCCAACACTTTATTCAACTTAGCAGTGTTCACAGTTGATACTAAAACAGATATTGCTTCACATAAAAGGGAGTCTCTCCTTCACTGGATACCTCCCAATCACATGAGAACTACTGGAATTCAGTTACCAACCAATCAAATTTAAAAACATACCAATGCAAACAAGCATTCAGGGTGGGGATGAAAAAAATGGAAAAGAATAGATTCTGTATCCTTACTCTGAACACCTGTGAAGTGTGGGAGCTGTAAGGAAAGCATCACTCCAAAGGGAAGATGTAAATTATCTGCAAAATCTAGCTCAGTACTGCCTACACAGATTGGTGGGATGTGGGTGGAGCTGTGGTCTAAACCACTGAGCCTCTTGGGCTTGCCGATCAGAAGGTCAGCAGTTTGAATACCCGCAACCTAGCAGTTTGAAAGCACGCCAGTGCAAGTAGATAAATAGGTACTGCTGCGGCAGGAAGGTAAATGGCATTTCCATGTGATCTGGTTCCCGTAACAGCATTCTGTTGTGCCAGAAGTGGTTTAGTCATGCTGGCCACTTGACTCAGAAATCTGCTTGTGGACAAACATTGGCTCCCTCAGCCTGAAGCGAGATGAGCGCTGCAACCCATAGTCAGGGATCCTTTACCTTTTACCTTACACAGATTGGTAATGGTTGCAGACAGGAGTCTTTTCTACACCTACCTAGAAATGCCTGGATTTGCCCATGACAAGAAGGTATGAAGAAGAAGAGTTTGGATGTGATATCCCGCTTTATCACTACCCTAAGGAGTCTCAAAGCAGCTAACAATCTCCTTTCCCTTCCTCCCCCACAACAAACACTCTGTGAGGTGAGTGGGGCTGAGAGACTTCAGAGAAGTGTGACTAGCCCAAGGTCACCCAGCAGCTGTATGTGGAGGAGCAGGGAATCAAACCCGGTTCACCAGATTACGAGTCCACTGCTCTTAACCACTACACCACGCTGGCTCTCTTTGTAAAAGGTTGAAGTTACTTCTTTTAGAACAGAATAGGCAACATGCAATACCACAGGTTGCTTGCAGTTAGAGGCCCTTTATACTTTGAAAGTAGTAGCTTAAGTTTAATGGAAGCAAAACATAGCCATCATGTCTAGTAGCCACTGATAGCCCTCTCTTCCGTGAATTTGTCATGATGAGTGAGCTTCCCATATGATGAGTGAGCTTCCCATGCACACAGAAAATTACTGGTGTGCCCATCCATTGTGTGCAAGTTATGGTACCAATGGCGGTCTTGTCAATGATCTGAACACATAATGAACTAAGGACACATACCTATCCTTGCCTGCAATCCTGACACACCCTGCCAGTTAGGGTAGAAGATGGGGTTGGTGAGGCAAATTGTTGTGCACGTCTGGACCCAGCACAGCTATCAGACCTGGACTAAGGCTGATGCTGCCCTGTGAGCAGGCTTGAGATTTAGCGAGATGTGCTGGAGACACTTTGCCCTCCCATATGTTTGGCAGATTGAATGAGGGAGTTGGATTGAGACTGGGGTCACTATGCAGGTGGAAGCTGGTGAAGGCCAGCAGGTCTTGGTGGAGGGGTAACTTTGTCCAATCCAATCGCACCCCCAACTCATGAATAGAAATTCCATGCAGATCAGCCAAATAAACAACTCGGTTTGGAAAAGACATGCACCTCACTCTCTGTTAAATTCTTCACAAGGTCACCCGTAAGCCAGCCAGGTACTACAGACAAGTCTTCTCTTTGCTCGTGGTGACAGATGGATTTCAGAGGGGGGAAACGTTTTGCTTTCAAAGTTGATCTTCTGAACACCAAGAAATGGGGAATTAATAGAGCGCTATCCCTGGATTATGCTGGCCTTGCTTTGCTCTGAAGCTATAGGGTGAATCCTGCGCCAAGAGGGAACAGCAATAGTTGTAAGGTCTTTCTAGCCTTGGGCAACCTGGGAAGTGTCCATCTCAAAGAGCCTGGGGCCACTCTTATTTTAAACTTTTCCTTCCCTTCATATTCTTTCGCTTCAGGCAGGCCACCTAAGTTTCTAAGTGAGCTGATGCTTCAAAAGTATGAAATGGTCTAGGAATCAAAATTGAGAATGGGTAAGTGTAGAGGGCAAGATAAGAACACTATGAAGAAGTAGAAGAATAAGGATCCATGAAGAATAGTCATGAACAGATGCATGTCAGGCAGAGTCTTAACACACTGATGCCAACATACATTAATTACAACGTTGTCGCAGAGATTTAAGTGAAGCGACTTGCGTGCAATCTTCATACGTTAATGATTTATTTAGCATATATTTCTAAATTGATTTTTTCTACCAGAAAAGCCTCCTATGCAATGCAATAAAGAAAGAAAGAAAGAAAGAAAGAAAGAACAATATCAAACTTGTATATATCTCAGAACAAATCTTTGTCATTTTGCAAATCTTGCCCAGTCCTCCCCACCAAAAAACACCCTCTTTTTGTCTCCTTTTAGCAAAATATGAATTTAATTTGGAACTGGCATCCCCAGTTGAAAGTATTGGTCTCAGTGTGCAAACTGTGAAGCCTGGGGTCATGATGAGTATGTTTTGGTTGGGAGTGTTAGAATGAATCCTAATGTTTTCTCCCTCTTTCCTGAGCTGTGAGGTCAAAATTTCAAAAGAATGAGTGCAGGCAGAACTCTCCCCAGGTCACACAGCATCTCCCCAGGCAACAGCCCTCAAGAGCCTTGATTTTCACACCCAAACATAGGAGGATAGAGCTCAGTGTGTGTTTGAAGCTAGCTTGCTGTAGAAAGGTAAATTTTGCATTCGTTGCTGCGCCCACTTTTTTCTCTGACACCACCCACCACTGGCCAGTGGCTCTCAAAAGGCTGCCCACACCTAATTTAGAGGAATAGGTGATGGTAGGAGCTGGTGCAACAAGACTTGTTGACTCCAATATGGGGGCAGGAGTGACATCTGTTGCTCTCATTCAGGCAGCAAAGCATTCTTGGCCGGTATTATGTTCAGGCAGTGGTGTAGGAAGGGGTGGTGTAAGAAGATGGGTGCAATCCGCCCTGGGTGTCATCACTGAGGGAGGTGACAAAAAGGCAAAAATATGAATTTTTAAAATAAAAACTTGGCCTCATGAAACTTTTTAGTTCAGTCAACAAACACAAGGAAACATGGCTGGCGCTGGGTACCACACCGCGGGGACTGGCACTTATCACGGGGCCTGCAGCATGCCTGAGCCATGCATCTCTCCTGGGAGTGACGTGGTGGCACTGGGTGCTTGCAGGCTCCATGCTGCCTGAAATGGCCCCACGGCCTCTCCCTCAGCCGCTCTACAGGTGACGGGGAGGTGGCAGAGAGGCCCAATGCAGTGTGCCCTGCCCTGGCTCGCTCTGCCCCCAGGCACTGCCCCGGGCACCCAGCTATGCCACTGTGTTCAGGACCAGAATTTGCCAGTGTGCTGTTAAACAAACCCACGAGGCAAGCTTTCGAAGAAAATGGTGTGACCTTTGTGAGTTTCTTTTCAGTGTAGGCAGCTGAGGGAGAGTGCAGCATTTTCAGCTTCCGTTGCCTTCTTGTGACGCAAGGCCATTTTCTCTCCAGTGACCTCTGTGGAATCTTTCCAGCTGCAAATTAGTTCCACAGAACCCAGAGGAAATGGTGCCCTCGCTGCTGGTGTTTCCTTCTGATAGCTGTAAATTGAGCTCATCCCAACACTCTTTTGGATCCAAGGTATTTTGACGTCTTCAAATCCTGCCGAGTCAGTTTTTGCTAAGTTCTGGGTTCTGCCCAAGAAAAACAAATCAGCCTTTGCCAGATCCAAGTCTGAGCTAATACACTAGGCAACAGGGGTGTGAATTTAATGCTGCCAGGCAGCCGCATTACTCAACAGTATGCGACTGCTAAGCGTTAAGTCCTTGGCTTGTGATTCTCCAGGAATTTGATGGGTACACAGCATTATATTGGTCTAATTGTTTCCAAGGGTGCTTCCTGGTGGAAAAGTTTACAGGTTAAAATAAAAGTTCCCTTTTATATAATTGTGGGGTTGGAAAGTCCAGTGCCCTGCAAGGCAGGAGTCTTTCACTCAACATGGGGCTTGCACCCATAACCCTGGGATTAAGAGTCTCATGCTCTACCGACTGAGCTGTTCAGATGTCACTTGTCCGGTAAGTGGATGAATGAGTGTCCTCCTATTGTATTGCTAAGATTGTATTTGGGGCTGGCTGGAACGGGTTAGCACCCATTGAGACTGGAAGGGCGAAAGCCAGGAACCCTAAGTGCAGCCAGAGGCAGTGAGAAGCAGTTTTGCCATCAGTCTTCTCCCTGCTGAATACTATGAAGGCATCATGGGGCAGAGAGGAAGTTGACAGGCAGGGCCACACCTGCCTGTAGGTAAGGCAGGCAGCTGGGAGCTGGCTGAAGGCAGGCTGAGGTTGGTGGGACTCTTGGTCTTCCTTCATGTACCACTGTTCTGAACATAAATGAGGGACTTCTTTATGATATTATTGAGACTATATGATATCTTATTGCTTGTCTTGCTCAGTAGTAAATGCAGGAGCCTCAAAATTCAATTCCCATACTTTTTGTTGCATAAATGAATTTGCAAGAGCCCTTTCTCTTCAACCACAGACCTTTTAATATAAAAATGTCATATTACTATGGACACGACCTAGCCAGAGTTAAGCACTTGACTTTTCCATTCCATTCATTACGGTGAAAGATGGTGCAGAAATGCATGCACTTAAATCTCTTTTTTTAAAATCAATGAATCATGCCCTAAACCAATTTTCCCCAAACTGGTGCCTTCCAGGTGTTTTGAAATGCAAACCTCATCATCCTTTATAATTGGATATTCTTAATGGATATGTGTACGGAAAGGAGGACTGGATACCACCATGCTTTGTGTGGTTATGCGAATATGGCTGTTGATTTCATTACAGATTTTCTGAAGTCATTGTGTCCTGTAACCAAATCATGTTGGTTTATTATCAGCTGTACGGCTGGGATTGAGAGTGAGATTGTGCATTTGTAAAACACAACTATGCAGATCATTAGAGTTTTATCTTTCTTATCGCTCCCACTCCCTACTGCTCCTACTGTAGAACTAAGGAAGAAAGCTGGCAGTGATGAGTGCCACAGTGAAAAAATTAAAAGCAAGGAAAGCTCCAGATACACGCATGACTCTAATTTCCATGTACATTCAACACACAACAACAACTACCACCACCACCACCCACGTCTGGGTGGCTAACACACATAAAAACATAATCAAACATCAAATATTTATTAAAATGCATTTATATCCTGATTCTTTCCTTCGTGGAACCCAAGTCAGAATGGGGGTCCCAGGAGGTCACCCATTCTGGCAATATCCAGACCCACACCTGCTTAGCTTTAGCAAATGGCTATATCATGTGCTGTCAAGACCGTGTCCACGGCTATGTTTGTTTAGGTCCCATTAAGATCACTAATGCATGCAGTCTGAAGTCTTCACTTTTTTATCAGCTAGTCAATTAAATCTGGTAGTTATTACCTTTAGGCCTAGAACGTTGAGTTTAAATACCATCTTGGTCCATGCATGATCCTGAGATAAGCAGCTTCCTCTAGTCTCAGTTACCACCTCTAAAATAGAAAAAATGATGACCTGTCATACAGGGGATGTTTTGAGGATGCATATTATTAAGTATCATTTCCTCCTCTTTACGTGAAAATGGGTCATTAATGGATCTTCAGTTGCATTTCTGAGCTGTAGTGGTAGGGAGAAGTAATGATAATAGTAATATTAATATTAACAACAACAACAACAACAACAACAAGGTTGATTTCACTTTTCTAATAACAGCACTAACACAGCCAATCCCTGGTACAACAGAAGCACAAAAAATAATCTCAATGTGTACATTTAATTTGCTGCTTTAACTGGAATTGACATGGTATCCACCCCAACCCCCGCACAAACACCTTTTTCTTCTGATTTTCACATTTAGGCTAAGGTGCACATACTATTTATAGTTCAGGAAAAACAATGTGTATCGATGGACCAAAGGAGTGTAGGACTGCTTATTCATGCTGTGTGTGTATGTGAACATTTTTCAAGAATAAAGGAGGGGCAGAGATTGAACTGCATTCCACAACCCTCTGGAGTTGATCTGCTGAAACATGACTACCAACGTAAGAGTTCAGTTGATGCAAAAGGACCTTGGTTATTCATATATTCAAGACATGATATTTCGGGAAGGGCTGTAGCTCAGCAGTTGGCCATCTGCTCTGCATGCAGAAAGTCTAAAAGTTGGGCTTCGATAGAACACTTTCTGAAACCATGGAGTGCTGCTGACAGCCCAGTGTAAACAATAAAGATCTAGATGAGCTAACTCTGTATAAGACAGCTTCCTTGGTTGTCTTCTGTTTATAGTCCAGTCTAGGATCCAATGGAATAGCATAGGATTTACTACGGTTAGATGCAAAGATCCCGGTGGGAGACTGCTATCTATGAACCAGAGCATCATATGTGCTGTGATCTAAACCACTGAGCCTCTTGGATTTGCCGATCAGAAGGTCGGTGGTTCGAATCCCCGCAATGGAGTGAACTCCCAATGTCCTGCCCTAGCTCCTGCCAACCTAGCAGTTAGAAAGCACACCAGTGTGAGTAGATAAATAGGTAGCGCTGCGGTGGGAAGATAAATGGTGTTTCCATTCGCTCTGGTTTCTGTCACGGTGTCCTGTTGCACCAGAAACGGTTTAGTCATGCTGGCCACATGCCCTGGAAAGCTGTCTGTGGATAAATGCTGGCTTCCTTAACCTGAAAAGCGAGATGAGCACCGCAACCCCATAGTCTCATTTCACTGGACTTAACCATCCTGGGGTCCTTTACCTTTTTTTATCTTTATCTGGGACTAAGTGGTATTAACCAGGACTTACCTCTGAATAAACATGTGTAAGGTTGTACACATATAATAGATACTATTATAATAGATAGCATGAGAGATATATAGTTCACTTTTCCTTACTTCATAACAGGACTATTAGATGGCAGTCCTCTGTTTGCAGATGTCCTCTATTTGAGTTTAGTCCTGCTGGCCACATGACCCAGAAAGCTGGCTGTGGACAAACGCCGGCTCCCTTGGCCTAAAAGCGAGATGAGTGCCCCAACCCAATAGTCACCTTTGTCCAGGGGCCCTTTACCTTTTTTACCTCACACAAGTGAACTCCACAATTAGGCAGACTGAAAGAGAACATTCCAGGCAGCAGCTTTGGTGGGGTGTGTCTGTGTGTGTATCACCAATGGGGTTATCATGAATGGAACCAATTCAATTTCCTACCACAGGGATGAGTATGTCTTGGTGAAGCTGTTCTGGAAAAAGCAACCACTGAAACTTAGAGTGCAGTTGTCTGAAAGGGACTGGGAGGGCTCTGGTGAGTGTGTGATGGAGGCAGCGGGGCCAGAAGCTGACCCAGGAGAAGGAGTCAGCAATTTATGGGATTTGGTGCCACCCATGAGGCAGAAGCCAGGGTGGGAGGAAGTCAGAGCAGTCAGAGATGGAGTAGGGGACACAGGACATAGGGTGGTGTAATCCCCACTGTCCCCTGCCCTACTGTCTCATATAACTAGGAGGGGCTTGAAGAGGGAATCACAGCATAGACCTCCATGCAGGAGAAGTGTACATAAGCCCAGGGGATGTGGTTCCACTGTTGCTTCAACTGCTCTTCCAGGCACGAACCAGCTACGTAGACGCTAGCTAGAAGCATGTGTGCTTGTGTATCTGATGCACCTTAGGAACTGCTGAAATTGCATGCAACTTTTGGCCCTTTGTCTTCCTTGGCTGTGAGTGCACAGGACATTGTCACCAACAAGAAATGGACTCAAACTACAGACTTTCAGAGAGCTGGGGGTGGACCTCATGTCATGTAGCTCTTTGAAAAACCATAGTACCACCCAAGTTCAACATACCATGCTTTTTTGCCTTTCTCCATTCCCTCTTGCTGTTCTTAATGTCCTCTATAACCTCCTCTTCCTGTTAACAGACTTTGAGCAACAAACCACCTCACATGTGCAGCCCGTTCTCTGCTTTGCCCTAGGATAAGAACAAAATATGAACCCTGCTGGAGTAGACCAATGTGTCGACATGCAGAGGGCTGGGAGGCCAGCTGGCAATCACCAGCTGGGCCGTCTCCTTCCAGCCGTCCCGCTGTGAAGACCATCGCCTCTGCTCCGATGTAAATCAGCGACCCGGGCTTCAAAGCCAGGGCACGCTATCAGCAGATTGAACTGTGCACACAGAATCGGCGTGAGGCTTGTGGAAGCATACTATAACTACAGATTTATTAATCATAAATCAGGACAAAGAAACATGTCGTCGCTCTCTCTCGTCATCTCACAGAGAACAGGAAAAGGAAAAGCTATACACAACAGAAGTTCCCAGCAAGCTGTGCTGGAATGTAAACAGACATGTGACACGCGAGAGTTCCACATGTCTGCTCCTTAAGGTGGAATAGAAATCTCAACACAATGGCCCATCTTGTCTAGCATCCTGTTCTCACAGTGGCCAACAAAAAGTCCCAAAGCAGGACCTGAGGGCAACAGCATTCTCCCCACCTCTTTCCACATTCCCTTACTCAGCAATATCAGCAGGTGTTTGCCCTGATTCCTCAACCCTGTCACTGACTCTTCTTACCTATTCCTTGTTGAAAAACTGACCTCACCGCTTGCCCCTCCAACTTAATTCATTCACCTTATCTGTTGCTTAGACATTGCAGCCTATTCCACTCCCTGAAAAAGTCTCCTGGGCTGGTCCTAGGTGCATTGAAGTAACACAGGAACAGCATAAAGGGTGGTGTTCAACACAGTTTTACTCCAGAGTAGACCTATTGAAATTAATGGACCTAACTTTGTCCTGTTCATTAATTTCAGTGGTTCTAATCTGAGTAAAAACTTTTTGGATACCACCCAAAGCTCCTTCTATGGCTCTGTTAGGCTATAGATGCAAGGTCAGGGTCTCCATTATCTTTTAGTACACCCCATAAGCCGGCTAGAAGGGGTAATCCCTACAAAACTACAATCCCATAAAAATATTTACTAGTGTGCTTGCTTCACACACCAGCTTTTGCAATGGTTCGCTGCCTGCCCATCTGGGTGAGATTCATACCTACCACAGGGAACTAGGTAGCTATTTACAAGTCTGCTATGGGCTTCATGATGGAATGGAAAGGCAAAAGCATAAGCCTGGAGCCATCTTTGACTTGCAATAAAACAAACAAGTATGTACATCACAAGCAACGATGGCTCCATTAAATGTCTTAAAAATATATTGTTTGCCTATAGCTAAATTCTTTTTTAGGATTTGGTAAGTCCTTTTGAATGGGAGGATGACAGGATAAAAATGATTTAAATCAATATATATATTTTTTAAAGAACAGGGAAGAAAGCAGGGTTAGAAATAAAAATTCATAGAATTGTTATTCTGTATATATTTGGGGGATGTGATTAATTTCAGCTCACTATTACATTACTATCTCACCTTTCCTCTGCCTGGTCTCCTGTAACCTCACTTCTTGCAGTGAGGGAACAGCCAGAAGGCCTTCGGAGCTGGATCTCAGTGTCTGGGCTGAAAGAATCTTTGAGATGAATTTTCTATTTTGTCTTCAAAAACCGAACAATAAAATCCAAGTCAATGTACCCGTATTTTTCGCTCTATAAGACGCACCAGACCATATGAGGAGGAAGAAAACAAGAAAAAATAATATTCTGAATCTCAGAAGCCAGAACAGCAAGAGGGATCGCTGCGCAGCTGCACAGCCTGTATTCGCTCCATAAGACACACACACATTTCCCCTTACTCTTTGGGAGGGAAAAAGTGAGTCTTATAGAGCAAAAAATACGGTATAGCCTTTTGCAGTTCTGGGAAACTACTAAGGAAATGGCCCACTAATTTGGTGATTTTATTGGCGTTTGATGCTGACATTTTAAGTTTGCTCCTTTAATTTTGAATTCCCTCAGGCCTGATCTTTCTGTTTTTTGGCACAAGCACAGACAGTTAATAAGTAAGTAAGGCAACAAACAAACAAAGTCTATATAGAGCAGAATGAAGGAAATGAACCAAAAAATATTATTACTCTGGGAGAATACATGTGACGTATTTACCAAGTATGAACAAATTAACAGTAATTAAACAATGCTGCTTGGCAGGCAATGCGCTCTTGGGTGATTATCTCGAGCCTCGGGGGGTATGCAGGCATGCGAGGCTGAAGGCCATAAATTCACCACCCAAGACGGGCAATAAAAATAATCCAGATATTCATAACCCTGGGGGGGCCTGGCTGCTGTTATGAAATGGGAATCAATGCATAAATAAGGAACACAGTTGGACCCGTGCATTAACTTTGGGTACTAAACACAACGGGAAGATCTCTCTGACAGCCAATCAAAGAGTTCTGGCTGTGCTGTGTGGCTCTAAAGTCCTTTCAGAACCATCTTCACACAGTTGTTTTATTCAATGTTACATTTTAGCTAATGTTTTGGTGCTGGCAACTCATGTTGGTGCAGCGAAATATACGGCAAGAAGACATGATGTTAGCCGCTCTGAGCTCGACTTGGGCCGGGGAGGGCGGGATACAAATTATTTTATTGATTGATTGATTGATTGATTGATTGTACAGGAGGTTTAGAGGCTGCAGTATGGGGACTCGGAGGACAGGATCCAACTAAGTTGTTGTACTAGCAGAAGCCAGTGTAATGAATCCAATTGGCACATTGAGACTTTGCCCCTGTCTTCCCACTGCACTCTTTATGCTCCCCAAATCTATTTGATGGGTCAAGAAAACTCCCAGAACAATGGAAGGAGAGGGTGTGTGTGTGTGTGTGTGTGTGTGTGTATTCCTGTGCGTGGTATCCAGGACTTCTCCATTGAAAGAAAACATCCTTCAATAGAATGGGAGGAGGTAAGTTTCTTTCTTCCCCCAGAGGTTTCCCTGCAAATCCCCAAAATATGATCTGGAGGGTGCCCCAACCTTATAGAGCAGGTTTTGTTGGGCTACAGTGAAGAGGAAGAATTTCTAAAACTTTCCTCCCCTACCCTACCTCTGTGCTTCCTCTTCTGGTTTCTGTCAGTGGAAAGAGGGGTTTAATATACCACCCTGTGTGTTTTCCTGGCTGCCACCAAAATCTGAATGGAGAGAGAAAATGTCTGACTTAAATAACACATTGAGTCTTTTGTTTGGAATTCTGTAATTGTTTCCCTTTTTTCAGCAGTTGTAGAAATGAGGTTTTTAAGAGATGTTTTAAACCTTGTGCTGTCAAATCTCTCGCATACCCCATTTGCATAATAATGATGCAATCAAATGTTCAGCCATTAATGCAGGATTATGCCATCCTTTCAAACAGCCACTTGAACAATCAATAGTATCCTTTCCCTTTTCTTCTTTGTCTCTGAGATAAATGTGTGGATAGGTGGTGGTGATTTAGTTTCTTGAATTAGACACAAATAAATCTGCTTAGCTTTAGTTATCTGCAGTCCCAAATAATGAGCACAAAACAGCTCCTTTCTCATTATATGGAATAGTATAAAAATGGCCATTTTTCAATACTCCCAAACAAAAGATTCCCTTCTGGACAGGAAGGCAAATCACTTTTTACTTTCAATTCCAATATTTTCAGTTGGGTAACCTTAGGTCCATGGATGTCTTTTCTTTTTTCTTGTTTGGTCTTTTAAATATATATATATATTATTAAATTTTCTGTTTTACAATTTAGAATATTCATTTAAACAACCTTAAAATATCAAAAACTTCCCTTTTCCTCTTTCCATGGTTCATTTTGCGTAACATAAATCCCTACATATTTCATATAAACTACACCATTCAGTATTCCATTATTACATCCATCAAAACCTATTTACACTGTTGAATTTGTCTTAATGCTGCCAGCGTTTTCAAGTGTACACAATTTCCCCCCATATATTCAATAAACATTTTCCCAATCTTCTTTAAACGTATGTTCTTCTTGTTCTCTTATTCTGTGTGGTAGGTCCGCAAGCATCACATACTCCATCAGTTTAAGTTGCCATTCTTCTTTAGTTGGGACCTCGCTCATTTTCCATTTTGGGGACTAACGAAACACGGGCCGCAGTAGTGGCATACATAAATAACCTTTTTTGACACCTGGGAATTTCCATTTGAATTACCCCCAACAAAAAAGACTCTGGTTTTTTTTTTGGGGGGGGGAAGTACTTTTAAACATTTTTTTCAATTCATTATAAATTATTTCCTAATACTCTTTTACCCTTTTGCAGGTCCACCACATATGAAAAAATGTACCGTTGACCTCATTGCATCTCTAACACAGTCCATGGATGTCTTTGTGGTCCTGATGACTCCCCCTAGGACACACACCCTCCTAGCCACATTTCAGCTGCTCCTGATTCACACCAGCCCTTTAGTGCTGTGCGTGGTTTTATTATGACCTACCATAAATGAATGAATGCTGGAAACCTTCATATGGTAAAAGAGTATGTACAGTGGTACCTTGGTTCTCAAACTTAATCCATTCCGGGAGTCTGTTTGACTCCTGAAACACTGTGAAAACCAAGTCGCGGCTTCCGATTGGCTGCAGGAGCTTCCTGCACTCAGTCGGAAGCCACGGAAGCAACGTTGGATGTTCAGCTTCCAAAAGAATGTTCAAAAACTGGAACACGCACTTCCAGGTTTTGATTGTCCGGGGCGCTGATTTGTTCAGGAGCTAAGCCGTTTGAGTACCAAGGTACCACTGTATAAGCCTTTATGCAGAAAACATGTCTGGAAGAATGTAATGGTAGCTAATCCCAGTTTCAGGGACCTGTTTTTATAAGTGGTCTTGCATGTTTTAATTCAATTTAATTAATTTAAGTCAATGTTTAATTGGTTTTTTCCATGTTGTTAGCTCTCTTATTTTTAATCTGTATGCCACCTTGAGTGCCTGTCAGGGGAAAAGGCGGGATACAAATAAAATAAAATAAAAATTACCACCTATCACCCCAAGGCAGCCAAAACAATTCAGTTCAGCTTAGATTGCACATGCACCCCTTTCAGATCAGCACTGGTTCATTCTCAGTGCAGACGAAAGCAAAGGGATGGTTTGTGAACTCAAAACAAACTGACTAGCATATGAGTGTAGAGGTGGCTGAGAGGGGGGGGGGAGACAGATAAACAGCCCTCTACTCTGCTAAAAAAAGAAAGGGGATAAAAAGATTATCCGTGCAGTGCCTGGAAGAATGAATTGTCAAACCCAAACCCATCATGCGCTGTCGTTTGGTAGATGAGATATGTCTCCTCTTATGTGGGAGGTATTGTTAAGCCGACTGACAGGACTGAACTTGCCACCAAATCTAAACTCATTCGATACTCCTCCGCCCCCTGACAAATGTTGCTAAAGCCTCTCTCTGCCAGCAAACCAGAGCACAGGCTATAGTTCAGATACTGTTTTATCAGGACCAACATATCACAAAGCAGCCAGTATCCTAAAGGAGCCAAGATTAAAATGTTATCTGTTTGCTAAGTGGAGGCCTGTGGTAAACCCACTCATTTCCTAATAGAGGCTTTCTTCAGGGCATTAATACAGCAACTCCCCATTCGTCTCTGAGCAGCTGCAGATGTTTTTCAAAGATAGAACGTGGATGTGGAATTTTTGGCTTCTGCGTAACAAAGCGGTCTAACTCTGTGTCTCTCTTTGTGAGTGAGAGTATTTATCTACTAAATAGTTTCGAAAGTGGTTTGCCCGTCTGTCCGATTGTCTGTTCTCTATACCTTCAGATGCCTCTCAAAATATCGTCGCCACATTTCTCAAGGTGGGAGTCTTCGTTGACATTTGGACAGCAGGTGCCATTTTGAATCAATATGGTGAACTTTGGTGTGAAATCACCCAAGTTTTTTCGTTTTGGTTAGTGTGTGTGGGGGGGGGAATGGGTATGTGTTGATGGGTTCAAAGAAATTACACTATCCATATATATTTATTATAAAAACCCACAACATTTTTGGGTTTCTAAAAAATCCCAGGCAGTGCTGGGCTCTCCCCGATAGTTTGTAAAGCACCCCTTGGACAATTATCCTTAAAGCAATTATACAATAAAGAAAACATAGCTTTCTGATATAATCAGGTAAATGCTCATTTAAAATGGGCGGTAATATTGTACCAAGAGTCAAGGCTATTAGAAGCGGATTGATACATTAAGGTTGTAGGAGCTCATGCAACATAACTTCCCCTCCCTCTCTTCCTACTGCATGTGTGGGATGTGATACATAAGTAGCAGTCAAGTACAACATTCCTTGTTTTCCTAGAGTGGAGATGCAAGGGAATGTTTGGACCAGCAAGTCAAAAACTTCCTGTTTCCTCCTGGGCTGGGACATATCGTATTTTTCGCCCCATAGGACACACTTTTTCCCCTCCAAAAATGAAGGGGAAATGTGTGTGCGCCCTATGGGGCGAATGCAGGCTTTCGCTGAAGCCTGGAGAGTGCCGGGCTCCCACGGCTTGCGGAGAGTTGCCTGCATGCCGAAGGCTGGACGCGCTGAGCTCAGCGCGCCCAGACTTCGAGCAACTCTCTGCAAGGCGCAGGAGCCCAGCGCTGGGCTCCCACGGCTTGCGGAGAGTTGCCTGTTCCAGCCCTGCACCTGGGGGGGAAATAATTTCTTCCCCTTTATTTCCCCCCCCAAAAAAAAACTAGGTGTGCCTTATGGGATGGTGCATCCTATAGGGCAAAAAAACCGGTACTTCCTCTTGCATGTGACTAGAGGTGGGCGTGACCTTACCTATGCAGGTAACAAAAGCACAAGGCACGCAGTCATCTCTCTCTTTCCCCTTCTTCTCCATCTTCCTTTTGTCGCGTGAACTGCAATAACTGCCAGTCTTCAGCCACTGGGATTAACCCCCCATATGGGGTAAATCCGCATGTATATTTGTAACTAAATCTGCCTTCAGGGATCCAACTGTGAACTGATGATGTGAGTAAACTACTTTTATATATCTTAAATAAGATTGTGGTGTGTTTATTCTTTTAAGAGGGAAATAAGGGATCTTACCAGGAATCTATATTAAGAAGCTTAAACAAGCTTGCAACAAGAAATCCCCTGTGTGTTTAAAAGGGGAATGTTAAAACTCTGCTAAGTTATAGAACTTGCTAGCGCAAGTTAGGAAGGATATGAATAAACAATATATTCTCTTCTGCCCAAGGCATGTCCCCTGCATACCCCCTAAATCTTCACTGGGGGTTCCTCCAACCTCCAAAACCGATCTGTGGGTAGAGTGGGTGGCAGGCAGGGGGAGGAGAGGTAGAGGAATTCTGCTCACCCAAATCTTAATGTTTTAATGATGGGCCAATGCATGCAAATAAATGGAATAATAAACTACCACACAAATAAACAGTTAAATAAAAACAACAATCTGCTGTTGCCCCAATCCACATGGTTCCTTGAAACACAAATACCTCAAAGAGGCTGAGATTGCATCACAGAGAAATGGCTCCCATGTCCCTGGGGGCAAATGTGGCTCATCAGCCACATGTTTTTGGACAAAGATGATGCATGTCTAACAACCTCTGCAACATCAGGGACAAAACGGCTCTAACAAGCCACTGTGCCAAATATTGATACACTGGCAGACAGAGTTTGGGATGCCCTGATGTAATCAGACACCATGGTATTATTGCATTGGGGAGAAGCTCCCTTCTTCTACCTACAGGTAAATTCAGTGCTGGCCTTTTTTTGAGACAAGAGATAAAAAGGAGCTGCTGAAGCATTTCGAGACTCAAGACCTTTTTGTACTGCCGTTTGCAGCGGCGCATTTTAATTGTGTGAGCCTCAAAAAGCAGCACATACTTAATTCCTCCGCTGTCATATTTTATAACGTGCAATATGGTTCAATTATTTTTTAGCGCTGTTCCAAAAATGCATTTTTTTTATCATTCTTTGAAAATTAATGAGAAATGAAATTGCATTTGAAAAACATCAAAGAAGAGAGAAAATTCAGTGAAATTCTCATCAGTGGGGCACTCGGCCTTTGTTGTGCTCACCTTACTTTTGACCTGTGAGCTGTGAGTATTCTTTCTTGCATTCTGCAAGTCATTTCTCCAGCAAGTTTGCTGACTCCCTTGGCACCTATGTTGCCTAGCATCTCGCAGTAGGGCTGGGAGAAAGCCCTGGATGAAACCTTGGAGGGTAATTGCTGTCAGTCACTGCAGAAAATTCTGAGTTTGGTGAACCAATGGACTGACTCAGTATAAGGAAGCTCCTTATGTTTCTTCGTAAGTGTGGTGTAGTGGTTAAGAGCGGTAGTCTTGTAATCTGGGGAACCGGGTTCGCGTCTTCGCTCCTCCACATGCAGCTGCTGGGTGACCTTGGGCCAGTCACACTTCTTTGAAGTCTCTCAGCCCCACTCACCTCACAGAGTGTTTGTTGTGGGGGAGGAAGGGAAAGGAGAATGTGAGCCGCTTTGAGACTCCTTAAAGGGAGTGAAAGGCGGGATATCAAATCCAAACTCCTCCTCCTCCTCCTCTTCCTCTTCTTCTTCTTCTTCTTCTTCTTCTTCTTCTTCTTCTACACTTCTATATTTCCAGAAGCCAGGGAGGCTGGCTGCTATGCTCCAATCCAATCCAATATCAATCAATCAATCAATCAAATTATTTTCACTTTTAAAGAAATCAGTGCAGAAAGTTTTTTTTTAAATAATAATAATTAAGGAATGACTTCCCTTAAAAACAAAAGCAGTGAATACATTCATCTCAGGTGCTTGGTAGCCACACTTCCCACAATTCCTGAGTCACCTTGGGCAGTTTGGTCTAGAAAAGTGGAATATGCATATTTAAGTTAAAAAAAGAGCCTAGTTCAGAGTTAAGCAATTTTAAAATACATGGACACAGCTAGGAAAGTTAAGCCAGTCCTTAAATTTCTCCAATTGCAATCAATGGAACGAACGATAGCTTCACTGTGATTGTGAACATGCACACAGGTCCTTGGCATGAGGCAGTCTTAGGAGTGCAGAAACACAACAAGAAAAAGAACATTGCATTCATATTAGGGCTATTTTAGGAGATTGATGGATTTGATGGGGTCATTTTAAGGTAAATACTGCAAAGCAAAAGGAAATGATGAAATGGCTTGGCAGGGGAGGGGTTAGAATTACATCAAGGAAGGTTTTCTTATGATGTCCTTCTTTTCCTTTCTTACAAACTTTTTTCCTTTTGAGCTGCTGGCTTTGTCACCAGCTTGGGCTGTATAGCAGAAGCAGAAGACCTCTGGACATCATGCATGTTCTTCCTTCCTGGCAGGTAAGGATGGGTGCCCCCCCCCCCCCAATATCCACCTCCAGATCATCACCAGTGAATGGGATAGTGAATTTGGCATGACTGTTTAGGCTCGCTCCGGATTCATGCCCTTTCTCTATGTCAGTAGTGAGGGATCTTTCTGAACAACCTTATGAAGGTCAAATGTCATTGATGGGAGGGCCCAAATGTGGGTGGAGCAACGGATGTGAATTTTAATTCTGCACAGTAAGCTATTTCCTACTATTGTAAAAATTCTAAGGTCTCAAATATAGAATAAATGTATAATTCTTCTTTTTGGAACTGGTTGGTTTTGTGTGCCTCTTTGCATTGCGGGAATCCTCCATAATTTGTTGGGAAACTGTGTATGTGCAGCTACTCACACAGAGTCAATTAAGGTTTGGCAGCCAGCCAGAAGGTCATGTGAAGGAGTAAGTCTGCCTGGTGATAACAGAGACATGGAGATCGCTCCCTGATTGGTCAAGCTCTCTCAAGGGAGTGATAATTAATGGTCTACTAACTGGAATGTGTTAGTTCAGAGGTTCAGAGTTCTGTGTCAGTGTAGGAGTTGTGAGTCGTGTCAGAGAGCTAGCTAAAGATCTGTGTTCTGTTCCTGTAAATAGTCCACTGTATATAATAAACACCTAACTACAAGTTCCTGGTTCCTGCTTTGTCTATCCTGTCTGCAGCCAAGTCGCCTATTGCTTCCGTGGATTCTGCGTTTACTCTGCTAGGTCTGGCTAAGGCCCTGCAACTAGTCAGAAAGTTACAAAACACCAATAGGTTTTGCCAATATAATTCCCCTTGCCTGAGACCACGTAGGCAGATAACCACCAGGGGAAGCGCCTGAAGGGATTTCTCCCAAATCTGTGAACCTCCTTTGTGTTAATTGTCATTGTTTGCCCAGACTCTCTGCATATAGGAATCAGCTGCTGGGCATCCTGATTGTCTCATCAGTGCTGATGCTTTGAGTAAACTCTACCTGGAACTATGCAAAGCTTGCTAATCCTGAGGAATGTCATGCCTTGACCTGGCTGAGCCACTGTAATCCTACCTTATGTGTGGTGTATTTCTGACATTTGTAAAGGGGATGTTCTCCTTCTCCATGCCAAAAATGCTAACCTTCGAAAGGAGGGGTTTCCTCTTTGTTCTGGGTCTCTCACTTCCTTGCAAAGAGGGTGGGGGACTCAGTCACAACAGAAAAATAAAGACCTGCCTTGTTTTCCACTGGATCCTGCCTCCACTCATTCTTCTCTGACTGATCATTGACTTAGGGGACTCAGAGACCCTTGGATAGTTGGGCAGAAAAAGCCAAATCCCAAATTTTCTACATCACTACACACCCTCCTCATTCCAGATAAGCAGGAGGCACTATCAGAATTCAGGAACCTGTTCCAACCAGGCAAAAATACTTTTCATATTTGAGATGCTTATTGATGGGGGTGAAGGAAAGGTTAATTTTTAGCTGGGTAGCAGACAGGACTTTGCAGAAACCAACTTTTGCCTCTCATCTCCCTGTCTCTCCCCCCACCAGGTGCATCTCTGGGTACAGGGGGCTGCATAGGGGGAAAAGAGGAAGGTTTGGCAGCCTTCCTCTTATAAATTATACCATCACTGGATTGCCAGTCTGAAAGGGACAGGGGGGTTCATTCAGACTGACGGCCCCCCAACCTCATAATGATATGCAGACAGCTTTCTCCTATCTTTCTCTGGTTCAGATTAAATCCAAACTGGAGGAGAGTTTATGAGAGTACAATGTTTCCCCTCATATCTGTGGTGAGCAAGCCACAGAACACAGAAAACAAAGTTTAGGAGATTTCTTTACTCCTCACAAGTCAATCAGGAATCCCAGGCACGATCGTTTCCAAGGATTCAGTCTGTGGACATTTTAACAGGACATTTGGCTCTTTGTCTGCCACCTGGGTCTTTACAACTCCTCAATGTCAGTAAAGCACAGCATGATGCTGGCTCCCTGGGAGCTTGAGGCGCCACAGAGTCTCAAAAGTAGTTGCAGAGGAAGCTCAAATATGCTTCAAACACCTTCTTGGTGGAGTTGAGCTTTCGTACAAAACTATAAAGAAAGAAATAATCTAGCACAATGGTACCTTGGTTCTCAAATTTAATCCGTTCTGGAAGTCCTTTCCAAAACCAAGGAGTGCTTTCCCATAGAAAGTAATACAAAATGAATCAATTCGTTCCAGGCTTTTAAAAATAACCCCTAAAATAGCAACTTAACATGAATTTTACTATCTAACGAGACCATTGATCCATAAAAGAAAAGCAATAATCAATGTACTGTACTATAAAATAAATAAGACAGTATTGTAGATGATAAAAATTAAAATTATTATTATTTTCTTACCTGCACTGATGATTGTCATTGTTTGGATGGGGGGCTTTTATCCATTTTATCCATTTCTGCAGTCACACAATCAATCAATCAATCAATTTAATTGAAAAAGCCTCAAAAACAAAAATGCCAAATAAATAACAAAAACAAAAGTGCCAGACTTAATCAGTTCTGGAAGTCCATTTGACTTCCAAACTGTTCTAAAACCAAGGCACAACTTCTATTTGGTGCAGGTGCCCCAAAAACAATAGCCGACGGCGGCATCGGATGTTTGCCTTCCGAAAAACATTCGAAAACCGGAACACTTACTTCCAGGTTTTTGGAGTTTGAGAACCAAAGTGTTTGAGAACCAAGGCATTTGAGAACCAAGGTACCACTGTATGTCTTTGGGGGAGCCCTGAGCAACTCTCCTAGATACTGAGGCACTGATGCCTAGAAACACTCTTTTTGCTCTGCAAGTTCAAGAGAGCATAAGTGTGTGGTCAAGGTGAGTATGCAAAGTACAGTGTGCTCTGAAGGGACAATCAAAGCTAGCAACTAACAGAGCAATCCTAATCACAGGAAAGGCCTGTTGAATTCAATGGGGCTCAATTATTTAGTAAGCAGTGTTAGTATTGTAGTCTTGCTGGCTGCAGTCCTAAAACTGCAATCTTAAGGAGTGAGTCCCACTGAATTCAATAGGACTCACTTCTAGGTAGACGAGAGGACTGGGCTTTATGGAAGGTTTTTGCAGTTCTTTGCTTTTCAGGAAAGCGGGTTCTCCTTCAGGGAGAACACGTGTTGTTGTGGGGGCAACCAAGACATCCCTCTGTTGCTGGGTGGGTTAGTTTGGATGGCTATGAATCTGATAGGGCACCTTCAATTGTTGCTGGGGAGAATTTGATGTTGCAAAGTTGAATGACTGTTGGGGTGCTATTTATTCCCTGCACGCAGTGTTTTCCTCTTTTCGCTGCACGCATCAGATCACCCGCCCACCCTCCCTTTATTTAGGGTTGTTTGCATTGACCTTGCTATGCCTGTCATGGGGTCATCTGCTTTGGGGCAGGGGCCTGGTAGGAATTTTTACCATTTGGCTGATTGGCTTGTGTCATTTGGTTTTTGCCTACTGCGTAGCAAATCTTCACAACTTGTAAGGTTGTGGTTAGGCATTGGTTAATTTTGGTTGGTGGAGAAAAAGAAGAAGAAGAAGAAGAAGAAGAAGAAGAAGAAGAGGAGGAGGAGGAGGAGTTTGGATTTGATATCTCGCTTTATCACTACCCAAAGGAGTCTCAAAGCGGCTAACATTCTCCTTTCCCTTCCTCCCCCACAACAAACACTCTGTGAGGTGAGTGGGGCTGAGAGACTTCAGAGAAATGTGACTGGCCCAAGGTAACCCAGCAGCTGCATGTTGAGGAGCGGGGGTGCAAATCCAGTTCACCAGATTATGAGTTTACTGCTCTTAACCACTACACCACACTGGCTCTGGAGGGGGTATGGTTGGCTGTGCTGGCCCCTCCAATGATGCCGCTGCAAAGGTATCCCATTAAAGGAATCCAGGGGCTCGCGATGCTTTTGTCCAAACCCCTGGCCCTGGGCTAGGGCCACGCAAGTGCCCCTGGGAGCATTTGGGGAGAGGTGAGAGCCTGATGCCCAGCTCTATGCTCTCCCCAAAAATGTTTTCCCTTGCTGACTTTCACAGGCTTGCAGATGTCAGTTCTGTTCCTACCTCTAAGTGGGAACAGATAGTCACTAGCCAATGCCTAAGCAACCACCCACATGCTGTAATTAATAAAGTTGTGGCCAAAATGATGCCAAAAACAAAATTCTGTGTGAACTGTGTTTATATCTGAGGGTGTCTAGAGGTCCTGGACACGCAATCAATTTTTTTTTACATGAAAGCAAAACCCATTGTTATGCTCTGGCCTTCTGCCAATTCCATTTCCCCTAAACCCAGCCTTAATTATCACTTGAATGTCCTAAACCTAGATGCTTTTGGCTGCCAATCAAGAAGCCAAGGCACAGAAATGGCATATCCGAATCTGACGGGCTTCTTCTGCTTTGAAATGCTGAGTTCAAAGTGTTTGCTTTATCCCTAGAAAGCCTCTCTTTATTCATGCTAATTAAACGGTTCTGTGCATGAACCAAATCTGGTCAGGCTACAGCAGGAGGCAAAGTGCAGCAAGAGCTTTTCTTTTAAAAAAAGAAAAAAAGAAAGTGCTCCTGGGGGAGGAAGAAGCGAACACCATTTATGGTCGTGTTAAAAAAAAAAAATCCCTGCCAAAGCAAATGCTGCTATAAACTGTTTGGTGTTCTATTTCAGCCAGCCGAATCAATCTTCCAAATAGTGGTCAACAGGGGAAGCTAAAGAATACTTGCCTGAGGAGAAGCATTCGGCACAATCTGTACACAAAACGCTTCAACAGAGAACCAGAAAAGCCCCTCTGAGCTGCGGGCTGAAAGAGGCAGCCAGAAGTGAGGTCCAGAAAGAGAGCAAGACAGGGAAGGAAAAGCACAGGGGCCAGTAGGGGGGACTGGGCAGCTGAGAAAGGGTTAAAATTTGGTTGTGAATTGGCATCAGTAAATACAGTATATAGGGAAGGATGAAGAACCTTTTTCAGTCTGAGGACTGCATTCTCTTCTTGACAACTTTCTGAGGGCCATGTAATGGGCAGGGCCTGAGGCAAAAATGTGCAAAGAAATCTATGTAAACTTTACCTCAGCATATTCTGAACTAGATTCCTGCACAGCCAAGTTATCCCAATGTAGATCTGACTCATTATGTGCTATTATTATTATTATTATTATTATTATTATTATTATTGAAAAATCCAGGTGTTTGGGGAATGTCATGACTATTTATGTGATCAAAAAATACATCGTGAACTAGTCCTAGATTTTGAATTATTCAGAGTGAGTTCCACACAACCAGGGCAGTAGTTTTGGGGCACAAATATTTCTTTTGGGGAACAAATATACATTCTCTCTCTCTCTCTCTCTCTCTCTCTCTCTCTCTCTCTCTCTCTCCCCACACTCACATTTATTTATTCTGATGCCCACTCCAGAATAAGAAGTTGGTGGATTGTGTCCTGTGTTAACTAAATCCTGTAGTGGTAAATGAAAAAAATGTCAACGTTGTTTTATGATTCCCAAGAGTCACACATTCGTTCAGTTATACCAGCATAAATTAAATGCAGAAGATTTAATAATCTCAATGCTTTGGCATGTAGCCTTACTCAAAGCACTAACCTTTAAGCTAATTTATGAGCTTTTTTACTGACTAAATCATTTGCCTCGGGGAGCTGTAAGAATCCACAGGTTTCCTCCCCCCCCCTCCTTTTTCTGTTCTGTTTGGTAAATACAACCAGCTTCCTCATCAGAATAGTACAAGAGGGAAAGTTATTCTAAAATTGAACCCTTTTTTTGTTCTCTAGGAGCTTTAAGAGCAGCTGTAGCTCCCAGGGTGAGGCCGTTAGTGCAATGAATGCACTAAGCCAGCTTTCAGATCATGCTGAAATGTTCGTCAACGAGGACTGCATTGGCAGCTGAATGAAGCCTTGGGCAGAACTCAACTTCCAATCATTCTGTCTGCACAAGCATTTTAGCTTCCCATATGGCATGGCCCCATTCTTCTCCCTCTGCGATGTTCCAGGGGTTCTCCTGATCGCCCCATTCGAGCCAATTTCAGGAACCATGAGATGCACACAGAGGATTGGGGGGAGCCACATTGCACAAGCAGAAGGCCTTACACAGGTTTTCCATCATCAGAGCTGGGAAGATGAATTACCATACTAAAATTTCATTTGGGGGAAGTGTAGGCAGAACATTTTGTTTCCATACAGAAGGGTCTCAGGTTCGATTTGTGAAATTCCCAGTTACGGCTGAGCAGCGGCGGAGTGAGCCGATCGGGCGCCTGGGGCAGCATGTGTGCCCTGCACCCAGGGGTGGGGCCAGCCGACTGTGGGAGCAGGGACAGCTGCCTGTGGGGTGGGATTAGCCACCCACGAGGTGGGGTGAGCTGGGGCATGATTCTGTGTGGGGCCTCCAAGGGGGAGGTGGTGGGCAGACCATTTGGGGCAGCAGAGAGCCTGCTAGGTGTGTGGCTCGGGTGCGCTGCAGACCCCATGGTGAGTGACACCCGCCATTTTGTCACCCTCCTCAGTGGTGACACCCAGGGCAGACCGCCCCTGCTGCACCCCTTTCCTCCGCCCCTGCGGCTGAGAGAAAACCTGTGACTCAGTATAAGGTAGCTTCTTGTGTGTGTATATGAATTTTGTAACCATAGGAATATATCGGAGTCTGGAATGCATAAAAAGACAAGATTTTGAGCTCCTTGGATAAAAAATAAGCTATAAATGCAACAATAATAAACTATGGGGGTTTCTGGAAGTTCAGGCACCTGGGAAATTGCATAACTTTCACCAGTTACACGGTCATTATGTTATTACGTACCATTCATTTCAAGGTGTAAGAAACACAATACAAATTGGTTGGGGAGAAAGATGTAGTCAATCCCGTATTGTCTGTGGATCGAGAACAACAACATCAGAAGCAAATACCCATTGTATTCACTGGATTGATTTTCATTCAGGACATGGGGCCAATAAGGATAGATTGGCCATTTCCGCTCCTGTTTCTGATTTCATCAGAATTCTTCGATATCCCTGCTTGAGATGTTGGAGAACTCCATTGAAATAAGGAGCAGAAATCTCTGGTGTTTGCTTATTCAGCCCTTCTCTGGAATGGAAAGCAATCCAGCAAAAACAAGTCGTATTCGCTGTTGCTGCTTTGAGCCCATAAATGATTATGCCCTGTTCTCCATTTGCATTCTACTTCCTCTGCACTGAAATGGATGGTGGTGGAATAACACAATGACAACATAATTTGTAATTAATTAGGTAAATTATGTAAGTTAGATAATTTCACCACAGCAGACAGTGAGACACATAATATAGTTTTGGGCAGAAGATAAACTGTAGTAGAACAGAAATGATACTACCTGTGAGAAATTCAGGATGGAATGGGAAAGGATACCCTTTTACACCCCTTATGATACATCGCCATTTCTCATATTTGCACAGGGAGAGCTGGCATAGACCTCTTTCCTCTCTCCATCACTGGCCCTTGACTAAAATGACATTAGCCATTATTTTCATCAGAAGGTATCAGGACTATTTCTTCCCTGTTTGAGTTGGACCCCACTCTCCTCCTCCGAGCTCCATGTACAAGTAATTGGGAGCCTTTTGGGGTGGGCTAAATATTGTTGGTAAAAATTAAAATACATTAAGTAAATAATATTGGAACCAAGGCCTCTGGGGAGGAGAGAGGTGGCTAGAAGAGCTATGCAGAAGCGTCCCATTGAAAGTCATGGCTGATGTGTTATCTTCTTCTTCTTCTCTTCTTCTTTGGTGATCACTCATAGCCGGGTAAGATTGTCTTCCATAAGCACGGTTTTAACAATGAGTCCGTAAGTGACTGTGGAGGCCAATTCTGGACCCACACGTCCTTCCACAGTGGGGACATGGGTTTCCAAGTGGGAGTTGATCATGGTGTGGATTTGCCAAGCATGCCTTCCTCTTAGCACGTTTCTCCCTTGCGTCCTGAGTTCGAGTGTCTTCAAAGTCCACAAAAACCTTTGGTAAAGGCTGATCTCCAACTGGAGCACTCACAGGCCAGTGTTTCCCAGTTGTCAGTGTTTATACTACACTTTTTTAGATTTGCCTTGAGACAGTCTTTAAAGTTATGATAAACCCATGACAGTCAAGGGGTGAAAAAGCCTCTGTTGAGTCATTCGCTTGTCTCCTGTTGGTTCATTTTGGGAATATTTTTCTGGAGAGGTGAACCCATGGTGGCAGCGAGAGGGAAGTAGTCTTGTTTTGAAATGTGTCCTCAGCCTTTCAGTCTTCAAAGTCTTCAAAGGACCGCAATTTATGCATTGGACAGCAGCAATTCCTACCCCTCTCTTCTTTTAATTCCACACAGTTACCTCAATAATAAAAGGCTGTTTTACAACACACACACACACACGGACCTGAGATTACTTAAACAGAGAACTATAATGTTTCTTGTCTTCAAGGGCACTGCAAAAACTTGAGGGTGATGAGCGAAAGCAATAAATAAGCCAATATCAACAAAGGAAGCACCATGTTTTGTTGAAGCGCTTTCAGGCTGGCTGTTGGGTCACACAAAATGTTCTCATTATCCCCCTCTTCCCAATGCAATTATCACATCACTTTTCTAATCGCAAAAAGTCTGATAAGAAAAATTACCCTGGAAACTGTAGGATAACAACTGCTAGCTAGCTATGTCACATATCAGCACGTATGCTCAATAAATGGCCAGCTCTAGAAGCCGCCTTTTATTTTTACTGAAATTCATTTCACTTCCTTTGAAATTCTTTTGCTGTTCCTTCTAAGCATGACTCCTCCAACCTTCCTTGACATTTCACTTAAGGTGAAATCAAGTGATTATGTATTTTGTGGATTTTGATTTTTATTCTGTGAACTGCCCAGGGACCTCCAGGTATAGGGGGTATATAAATTCAATAAATAATAATAAATAATAATGCTCTGTATCTTAAAACAATACACATTAGTTATCCTGTCATGTAAAAAGGGACATGTGATGAGGATAAAACCTGCCCTGCATGGTAGAAACTCCTACTTGAATTGCTACTAATGGCTGGCGGCGGGGGGCGGGGAGCTGGCTGCCACATATTAAGGCCTGGCATGTGGCAATCTTATGGATTTCGACACCCTCCTGCCAGAGAGGGTTTAATATAAAGAATTGAATCAATTACTTTGGGGTATTTGAATGGTGTGCCCTATTTCCTAGGCGTGATGGAGGGCAAGAGACCAGATTTTTTTTCATAGATCAGTTAATGGACTGATTCAATGCCTGGAGCCAGGGAGATGCTACTCATATATTGCATCATCCTCTCCCAAACTCTCACCTTAAATAGTAGAGGATATTTAATCTTCATGTGAAGTTAAGCCTGTTGTTGATATTTATCTCACTGCAGACTCCTTAGGTTAGAAGAAAAGTGTGGTTCTTCTCATTTCTTCATCCCATGAAAGCTCACAATTATGATAGCTCTAAGCCCATGAAGAGGTTGTAGAATCCATTATATGATTATCTATTAAAAAGCCTTTCACCCAAGCTGATGCCCAGCAGATGTTTTGAATGACAACTCCCATCATCTCTGACCATTGGCTGCTCAGGCTGGGGCTGTTGAGAGTTGTGGTCCAAGACATCTGAAGAGCCTCAGGTAGCTGATCGGTAAATTTGCTTAGTCACCTTTCTACAAAAAAAAAAAAAAAAAGTTTGTGTCTAAGGCAAAATGCAATTTATCAAAATAAAGAAGGTGAAACAGCAATAGTATGAAGCCATGATTAATGAAACAGGTAATTAAAAGTAACAAGGGTCATGACTTTATACACACCTAAGCGGTTGAGCATGTCTAAAGGGATTATTATTTTTTAGTCCAACCCAATGTCCTCAATGCCACAACTTAGATTTCTTTTGAAAGCCCTCCATTTTCAAAAGCAGTTTGCTATGAAACTGAAGGAAAGTGAGACCAGAGTCCATTTGGGCATGCAGAGCTATGTCTAACACTTTGAATCGCAGCCAACATTAAGTCAGCCAGAGGAAAAATCATCCAAAATTGTATACCGGCTATGGGGAAGAAGCAAATCCCTTCCACTAACATATATAAGTTAGGTTTACTCCTGGATAAATTTCATTTCAGTTTCTGAGAGACAGCACATTATTAAATTTGATCCTGTTTGGTGATAATGGAAGTTTTTGATTGATTGTAGCTAAACTATGTATCTGGCTGTTTTATTGTTCTGAGTATATGCATTTCCTTTTTGAATGGGTTTATATGTGATTGTAAACCACACTGAAATCAAACTTTCAAAAGGTACTAAAAAATTCAAACAAACAAATAAATAGAATAAATATTGATTAAACTTGTGGTCTGTTTTATCCCTGGTTTGCATGTTGGCTCCAATTCCCACTAGGTCACAGCAATATTCTGATTTAGTAGTCATAACTTACTTCTGCTGGGTGATGAAAACTTACATCATGATTGAAGACATGGAATATAGGAAGCTGCCTTACACAAAGTCAAAACATTGGTCCATCTGCTCGGTGTTGCCTATGTTCATTGGCAAAGGCTTTCCAGGGTTTTTGAGACTAAAGACATTCCCAGCTGTACGCAACTGTTAAGTATAATTGATTTAATTCACACAGAAATGAAGAATGTATGCGCATTAATGAAGGTTTTAAATGGGAAGTCCTAAATGTGTATTGGTGAAGAGGTTTTTCCATGGGGCTATATTAAAGCAATGAGTGCTCACTGGAAGGACAGATCCTGAAGCTGAGACTCCAATACTTTGGCCACCTCATGAGAAGAGAGGACTCCCTGGAAAAGACCCTGATGTTGGGAAAGATTTAGGGGAGAAGGGGACGACAGAGGACAAGATGGTTGGGCAGTGTTCTCAAAGCTACCAGCATGAGTTTGACCAAACTGTGAGAGGCAGTGGAAGACAGGAGTGCCTGGCGTGCTCTGGTCCATGGGATCACGAAGAGTCAGACATGACTAAACGACTAAACAACAGCAACAATATTAAAGCAAAGGAGAACACTCTGAGCTCCTGCTGAGTTAGGGATTAACTAACTGGTTGTTGTTCTCTCGTAGCTAACATGTGAGTGTTGTAACTTTAGACCATGTAACAAATGTATTGAGTTGCAAATTCACCATTTTGAGGGGAGTTGCCTCCTTAGTTTCCCTGAATGCTACAGTGAGAACAAAGCATGTGGTAATGGCTCCCCAAAGAGCTGCATAGCTTTGGGCAGGCTACGGCAGGCTGGAATGGAGGAGAAAGACACAGTTTGGATTTTTGGAGTCATATTTTATTTCTAAGATGGCAAGCCTGTGCTAGACAGTGTAGGACAATTTATGGGTATTGTGGATGTATCATTTGATGTCTTCTGCTCTATTTTGAAGAGTTCTGCTAGTAAAATTTAAATAATGTTTTCATGGGTCAATGGGCAATCCTTCATTTCCAAAAGGAATCAGTTTCTATGCACCCAGTCACTTTAAACTGCACAATATTAATACCTGCAACATGAATGTGGGACTTTTTGCATGCAAAGCAGATGTTCTGCCACTGAGCTATGGTCCCTCCCCAGAACATACCTTTTTAAAAGGACAAAACTCACAGGACTACTAGCTCAAGAAGCTGCCTTTTGGTGGTGTGGGGGGGGGGGAGAGAAGGATCAACTTTGATTTACAACTCTGTAACCTGAATCCTGTTTCCTGTTACAAAGAGGATTTCTTGCTTGGTTGTCTGAGGAAACATCCCACCAGATGGTCCTTAGGATGTTCTAGTCAGCAGTATGGTAATGAATAGGTATTAGCGTCAAATACTCTAACAGGTGCAATTTGAACCGGCAGGTTGTAACATTACAAATTAATGTATGCATGAGGGAGCAAAACAGTATCACCCACCTTAAAGACAGAACAGCCTGGTGAACACCATGGAGTTCAGAGAAGTGCTGCGGCAGGTGCTAAATTGCTGCAACTTGTCATATCAGGATAAAATGAAGATAAATAAGGTTCATATTTTTTTCCCCTCCAGCTCTCTTCGCAATAACTGAAATATCATTAAGCCTGTAATTCTATGGACTCTTAGTGGGGTTTATCTGGGACTAGGGGAGCGAGTGACGCTGTGGTCTAAACCACTCAGCCTCTTGGGCTTGCCGATCAGAAGGTTGGCAGTTCGAATCCCCACAATGGGGTGAGCTCCCATTGCTCTGTCCCAGCTTCTGCCAACCTAGCAGTTCAAAAGCACACCAGTACAAGTAGATAAATAGATACCACTGTGGTGGGAAGGTAAACAGTGTTTCCATGCGCTCTGGTTTCCGTCACGGTGTTCCGTTGCGCCAGAAGCAGTTTAGTCCTGCTGGCCACATGACTCGGAAAGCTGTCTGTGAACAATCGCCGGCTCCCTCGGCCTGAAAGCAAGATGAGGGCCGCAACCCCATAGTCTCCTTTGACTGGACTTAACCGTCCAGGGGTCCTTTACCTTTTTTATCTTTATCTGGGACCAAGTGCTATTAACCACAGCAGGACTTACTTCTGAATATACATGTGTAAGGTTGTACACATGTAATAAGATAACATTAGAATAGATAGCATGAGAGAGAGAGATAGTTCACTTTTCCTTACTTCATAATAGGACTATTAGATGGCAGTCCTCTGTTTGCAGGTGTCCTCTATTTGAGGGCTGTCCAGTCCAAGGTTTAAAGACAAGAATACAAAAAAGGGAGAAGAGGGGGCAGCACAGTAGCAGCCCTTGGTCAGCAAACTGACCAAGCATAGAAGTCACCCAGTGGCTTCCTCACTGTGCCGAGATGTACTGCATATATATACAAATTATAGTAATAACATTTTCTAAAGTTGCATCTATCTATAGATTGTCATATGCAACATTGTGTCATCCTTTTGTATGCTATTTTCTGTTGGCAGCACACATCTGGGCTCTTCTGGGCACTCCACCTGGTCTTCATTCACAGAGCCAAAGGTCTGAAAGGAAACATGGAAGCATAGGGGCACAGATGATCCATGTGATTAGGAATGACAACACCATCTTTGTATCACGACACCATATCAGGGCCATTAAAAGCCTGGCAATCATACTTCCTTACAAAATAAGTTTTGGAATAGACCTCATGAAATATACCTACAACACGTTGTGGCTGTTTTAAGCTTGCTTTGCTTTCTTCAGCGATTAAGTGCATTTGTAGTTATTATTTTGTTACTTAATGGGCTCTAAATAATTAGACATTTCCTGCTACATCCCTGTGTGAATTACTTCAATCAGTGCGCTCAGTAAGCTTTATGTGGATTCCAGCTTTATGGGGATTGTAAGTGACTTAAATGCATTTATTATTCCCTCTGCAATACGCTTATTATAAAAATCACAGATATGTCTGTCCAGAGGGAGGGCAATGGTAACAAGACACAACCTGTCTTGGGATTAGCCTCTTTTATTAGCAACACAAGAAACTTAAACAGATTTGTGAAAATAAATAGATATTAAAGATGCAGAGGAAATAATTTCATTGCTGCAGTAAGGACATAATCTCTCTCTTATTAATCTGTCAATTTGGCATAATTATGTCATTAGCATTGTTAAATATGATTAATTTAAAGGCTAATTAGTACAGTGTGAAGAAGCTGGATCTGAACTGCAAAAATGCATTGATATTTATTCACTGTACTAACATATTCTTCTTAGCTGTACAATTAACAAACTTGGCCCAAGCATCTGGAAACGCTTCCAGCTGGTACAAGTTGTTCTACAGTGCAGCAGAACAACTTGTGGACTTTCTTTGGCTGGACGTTTTTAAAAGAGCTGTGCCTGGACTCCTTGATCTGCCCTAGGGCCCTGGTTTGTGGCCCCTGGATCAGGTTGTGCCATCCTAAGAGCCACCTAGTCTACTCCAAACTCATCCCCCAAACAAACAATTTGGGGAGCAGGATTAAGAGTTTTTCGAGGGGGTTTAAGCCCCATTTTAACATGCAGTTAAAACTGGCTTTCAAAAAGGTCAAGGGATTCATTGGCACCATCCAGGATCAGACCTTCCCACTTTGTGAATCCTGTGCAGTGCTGGTTGCTGCTCCTTCATGAGTAGCTTGTTTCTCTTGCATGCAAGGAGACCACTTGCACAGGACCAGTGACCATCCTATATTCCAGCTTGCTAAGCAGGAATATAGGAAGGTCAGTGAGGCTGGTTATATACATGCTTCTACCGAGCTGTGCCAGTATTACCAAGCAGCTAACGGTGAAATCCTACTCAGACTCATTGTGTTCAGTGGTGCTTATTCCTAGGTAAATTGATATAGGATTACAGCCAAAGAGACTGAACTGGAAGTCCATGGTTTAAACATTTGCCTCTGCCATGAATCCACTCTTTTGGCTGGTGCTGCTGAGAGGTCAACAACAATTGGAGAGCCACAGAGTTCTCAATTCCTGATTCTGATGTACCACACTACTGCTCAGTGGTGTATTATTATGGCTAGGGACGTGGGTGGTGCTGTGGTCTAAACCCTTGAGCCTCTTGGGCTTGCCAATCAGAAGGTTGGTGGTTCGAATCCCCACAATGGGGTGAGCTCCCATTGCTCTGTCCCAGCTCCTGCCAACCCAGCAGTTCGAAAGCACTCCAGTGGAAGTAGATAAATAGGTACCGCTGGTGGCAGGAAGTTAAACAGTGTTTCTGTGCACTCTGGCTTTCGTCATGAGCAGTTTAGTCATGTTGGCCACATGACCTGGAAAGCTGTCTGTGAACAAACATAGGCTCCTTCAGCCTGAAAGCGAGATGAGTGCTGCAACCCCATAATTGCCTTTGACTGGACTTTAGCTTTTTATTATTATGGCTAGCCAAACACTTACGTAAATGTTAATCAAGTTTGCTGTGTAGAAGAAGAAGTTCCATTGTGTCCCCCAAAATCTTACTCTTACATCTTTTCCTCTGTGTCAGGCTAAAGATCCATTAACCAAACAGACTGATCATTAACCAAATGTTATATATCACCTTTCTGTGAGGGTCTTTTCTGAATGCTGGTCAAGAGATGATTCCAAGTTGAGATCAGGGGAAGTTCACACATCACTATCTAAACACAGGGGATATTGATATCCTGGAAAGGTTGATTTTACTCCCAACTCCCACTAATATTTTTTTTTTATTATTTCTGATTCAACACTTTAACTTCTGTAGCGCCACAAGGTAAAGTGAATTGAGCTATTCTTGTGCATGATCACTTACTTCCCTGAGGCTCAGCAAATGCCATCTGAATATTTACATGACGTTCAAAGGGATGCAGTAATGGAATGGAGTACATGCCTGAAGCCAGGAGCTGGGATACATGCCTGAATACATTAATTTCCTAGAGGCTTAGCCTAATCAGAGTTGTCATGCTGTCAAGCAAAAGGCCTCTTTTCGCTCTGGAGGCTCCATCCATCTGCTAGCATGCTTGGTGGTACCCCCCCACATTTATCATAAGGCTTGCTGAATTGGATGGGAAGGTGGATGTTCTACACTAATTTCCTTGGTTGAGAGCTAATTTAAAGCAACTGCAGCTTGTCCATGGACCTGCTAACCCCTTGGAATTGTCATGAGCATTGTTGACGTAAGAGTAGCGAAATGAGACCAAGAAGCTCAAGTCATATATACGACTGACACTCTTCGTTGAAAATTAAACCAATGTCCAGACTTTAACATTCAAAAACTTTACTTGCAGAACCTTATAGTTATAGATGAATTAAAACATAATATTTACAGTCATATGCTTATCCAAGCATGGGTTTGCAGTCTCTTCTTCTAGATTCCAAACATCTGTATTTTCTTCTCTTTCCAGAGCTGTATCTCAATTAGGCCATGCCTTGCAGCTCCTATAAGAGATTTCCACTTTTACCTTCTCCTGTAGCTTTGCTCTCTTTGTTTCAAGCAGAGAAGAAGCACTCCAACACTCTATTCAACTTAGCAGTGTTCACGGTGGATTCTAAAACACAGTCATCTTGCTTCACATAAAATGAAGTCTCTCTTTTGCTAGATACCACCCATGGGACCAATGTTAGTCAATCACACGAGAACTACTAGAGAATGCTCTAGAGTTCAGTTACCAACCAATCCAATTTAACCATATAGTAATGCATACAAGCATTTACAATTTCCGTTATTTAAATTACTATCCTTAACAGCCAGGAGGGCCAATTAATTACAGATCCTTTATAGGAGAGAATGAATGAATAAATGAATAGATAAAGGTGCCATCTCCATTTATACGTAAAGTATAGTCTTGCCCTTGCAGAGCTTCCCCCCACTCATCTCCATGTTAAAAAAAGTTCCACACCCTTATTTTCTGTGAATCATGTGCTTCTTAAAGGCACACAAAAGAAAGTGATTCTGAGGTCAAAATCCTATGCACACTTGACAATAACCTCTATTAATTCAATGAGAATTACATCTGAGTAAACATGAATAGGTGGGACGCGGGTGGCGCTGTGGGTAAAACCTCAGCGCCTAGGGCTTGCCGATCGCATGGTCGGCGGTTCGAATCCCCGCGGCGGGGTGCACTCCCGTCGTTCGGTCCCAGCACCTGCCAACCTAGCAGTTCGAAAACACCCCCGGATGCAAGTAGATAAATAGGGACCGCTTACCAGCGGGAAGGTAAACAGTGTTCCGTGTGCTGCGCTGGCTCGCCAGATGCAGCTTGTCATGCTGGCCACGTGACCCGGAAGTGTCTGCGGGCAGCGCTGGCTCCCGGCCTATAGAGTGAGATGAGCGCACAACCCTAGAGTCTGGCAAGACTGGCCCATACGGGCAGGGGTACCTTTACCTTTACTTTAAACATGAATAGAGTTGTGTTGCACAGTACTTTGTATTATAGCCAAATACAACACATATTCTAGGCTGTGTTAATTGTTGAAAGTCAACAAACAGATCTCCTTCATACTTAATGCACCAACATTCTCACAGTAAGCAGCAACTTTGAAAAGCTGGATCCAACAGCTATGACTTTCAAGTAATCATTTGAGTTCCTGAGCTTTTATTTGTTTGAGCATCACTTATTTAAAAGAAACACTTTAGCTAAATTCTGAAAGCACTCCTAAAGTGGTATCATAGCAACAACTTCATCAGTCATTTAAAAGGGTGACTCATCGCAGAGGTGGGAAAAGGTTATTTGCCATCCATGGATTTGTGAGTGTAGAGTGAAAAGACAGAAAGAAATAAGGTCATGGCAAAGCAAAACAGCTTCCTTTGCCTTAATTTTTGAAATCTGAACCAATGAGGTATTCTTTTGGAAAGCAGCAGCATTCTAAAAAGATGTTGTTGGCATCCTTTTGTCTCAGGAGACAATGGAAGAGTATGCCTTCAGGAGTGAAGTCAAGCCATTGGAGAGTAAGAGCACCTGCTGTAGAGACCAATACAGGAGACATGTTTTATTGCTGGTGCGGCAGATGAAGGCATCTGGTTTTGCTGCTACAGATGCACCATGGCATTTTTTCTCTCTGCACTCCTCCCAACAGTCATTCTGCTTGTGGTCACTGCAGTGGACACACCACCTGAATGTCTGCCTCCAGGCCCTGCAGTCATCTGCATGGGATTCCCACATGGCATGGCTGATGTTTCCTGCCTTCATGCCATGTTTGCAGGGATCTTTGTAATACATAGTTGGTTTGCCAATGGCCCTAGAGCCTGTAGAGCATGGTTCTTGTGGATGTAAGTTGCCCATGGCTCACTTTCACACAAGCTTAGTAGACCTTCATCTTGGTACTGATTGTTAGCATCACATACTCCCTTTCAGAGAGGCGAGCCATTGCCGTAGCTGCCTTGCCAAGACGCTTGTGCAGCTCAGCTTCGATGGAAATTTTGCTGATTATGGTGGAACCCAGGTAGGCAAAATCATCTACCACCACAAGTGTGTGGTCACCAATGGTGATGCACAGCATGCTGGCGACATCTTGACCTGGGATGTTGGTCTTCCTCAGGCTGGTGGTGAGGCTGACCTCCATGGGCAAAACAGTTCAAGAGTCTCTGTAGAGCTTCCTTGTGCTGGAGTGCACTGTCAAGCCTTCATCATCTGAAAACAATATCTCTCAGATAAGAACGTCATGTCTTCTCTTAACAAATCTCACCTTGCAGAAAGTTAGAATGTGAGTGATGGCTTGTAGCTGGGCTACAGCGTAGCTTTCCTTTAACATGGAGTACAACTGTAAAAAAAGGTTAGCTAGTAAAGCATGGTACTGGATTCTTGCCACTCCTCTCCCAACTTCTTAACTTAAACGCCTTGTAGCTACTGTTAGTTTGGTGGCCTAGTAATGCTTCGGATTTGTACATTTGCTGCCTGCTGGGTCAAGAAGTAAAGAAGGGCTTGAGAGCTTCATTCCTTTCTGAGCAACATTCTATAGGCCGCATACCAGAGATGGGTGGGGAAATAGAGAAATGTGAGTGGAGCAGTGCATGCACATTCACATATAGCCCTCTTTGTCCTCCATCCTGTAAAGCATTATCAGAGTTCAAGCTTATATTCCAGGCAAATACAGTTGGGATGTGAAGCAGGGTCAGTGAGGGCTGTGGCTTAGGGAATGTGCCAGGGTCCAGAGACAAAGGCCTTGGGGGCCACATTAAGCCGCTGAGCCTGAGGTTCCTCATCCCTGGAGTAAATGATAAACATTGATAACAAAAACCGTTTCAGGATTGTTAACGTAAACAAATGATTGAGTTGATTGATATACAATGCTTCATTTAAAACATTATTATCTCCCTATGGGAGATAATTAAATTCTCAACTTTGAAGCAAAACATAGCAACACGAAGCAGTGCAAAGCAGCAAAATACTACTTAAAATAATATGGATGAGGAATGGCCTGAGATGATCATTGAAATGGCATTGAGAAAGGCATCCATCAGAGTTTGTTATTTGCTATCCAGATTGAAGATTTGGCCTCTGAGCTTCCTCCAGGCCATCTAGTTGTTAAACGGAATGTCTATTCCATAGAATATTTTAATTTTAGAAGAAAGGTCATAGTTTCCCTGCCAGAGCTCATGAAGAAGAATTGAATAGGCAGCAACAAGGAAAGAAGGAAAGGAAGAGTAAATGATTCTCTGGACACATTTCATATTGATCAATGACTAGAATAGAATTTTCCATATTTTCTTTTATGTCAATTCCAGTACCTGGGTCGGTGAACCCATGTAATACGTGTAGGCCATGGCTATCATCTAATTAGGCGAAAGAGTAACTAGGCCCCAGGATTTCCCAGGATTTCATTATTGTTATTGTTGCAGGTCAGGGTGGTTACAACATAAAATCACAATAGAAAAACACAAAATACAAGCTTCTTGATGGCAAACATCTCCAACAAATCTGAGTCGTGTGATTATTCCTGTCTCCATGCAGCACACAACAGCCTTTCTGGTCAAGCTGCAAAAGGTCGGGTCTTCCTTTAATAAACTTCTCTTCCAAGAGAGCAATTTCAGGTGCAACACAAACCCAGGAAAAGATGTCATCCAAATCATTATGCCACAGCTGTATTTCTGCTTATACCAGGGGCTGGAGGCATTAAATGAGGAGGACACATGCAAGTAGCAGGATTCTCTTTGCCTACAGCAGGAGCAGAAGAAGGGTTATAGAAGCAGTAATTCTCAGCCAGCCATGAACACAATACCATAAAACAGGAGCAGTAGTGCTTGAAAGAAAACTTCGGGCTTCTGATGGATTGAAGAAGGTTGTGGCTTTGAAAAGGATTTAGAGTTTCTCACTTGTAAGCCTCCCCTCCCTCTCCTGTTTCACGTGTTTTGAACTCTATTGTACACCCACAGAAAGGATGCATAAATATTGAATGCCATCAACATTGTCACCCGCAACACCAGGAGAAAAGGGGGGAAATAATTTCAAGAGTTTCATTTTTCCCCTCCATTGCAGAAGCTGTTTAACATTTCTTTCATGGATACTGGACGGCCAGTTTCGACTCAGAGAGAAGCACAATTGAAGTCACTGGCATTATCAGATTAGAGGATGAAAAGGAAAACCAAACCTTTGTTCCCTCAAAATAGAGATCAGAAAAAACTTAGGATGGGGAAAGGGGTCCCTGAATCAAAACGCGTTACATAAAAGCAGGACAAAGCATGTTTTCAATCCTAAATTCATACTCAGAGTGAAACTGCAAGTTAAAAGAGAGATGTTATCTACTGGGGGGAAATGCCAGTTTGGTGTCAAAGTCTCCTATACCCTCAAAATCATGCATGGGGAACCTCAGTTATAAGGCCAAATGCAATCCTCCTCTGTGTGCCTGTACAGAATAAATTCTGTATTTGTGTTGCCAGAAGCATCTTCGTGCTATATGGGAAAGCGAGTGCCAGCTGTTAAAAGTGCTGTCTTGGGCACGACTCGAAAGGCTGAGATTTTATTTTTCCTGGCATCATTAGACTGTTTTCCAGTTGTTGACTTGTAACATGCTGTATAATGACAAAGCATGGAAGACAGACCTGCTCCAGGATAGCCTCCATCTCTTTTAATAAGCATTTCCACCACAGCAGCTGAATATTGAGCACAACAGCTCAACCCTGAGGATACTAAGGGGATATATATATATATATATATATATATATATATATATATACATATATATACATATACATACATACACTCATGGCTGGCTAGTAATACAGACAGGAAACAGCCTCATTGTCAAGATTTAGTTTCCAGATAGGAATCATCCCAGCAAATAATGAATCCGTTTCTTTACTGTGTGTATAATGATGGAATTTTTATTTATTTTTTTTGAGAGAGAAATATGCAGAAACACTCCTACCAATTTCTCAGATTAACAAGCTAGTATGGAAAATGCAGAGAAGTGATTTATTTTCATCCTGCTTCAGGGGAAACAGCTACTGGACCAAGTGCAGTTTTCCTTGCACACCTTTTTCCAGCCCTGGGGTATTACTGGGTTAAGGCAATATTCCATCATCTTGGCCTGGCGGGTCCTTGGAGGTTGTCCTTTAGGCCTGACATGCACATTTTGGTGAACACTGGACAGCCAGACTGAGGTGGGCATCTTGGCTTCACATACTCAGGGCTCATATATTTATGACAATGGATATTTTAATGTATTTTTGTTATGTTAATAATTAAATATGGGTTTTCTTGTGCTTCCCATGTATATAAATTGCTTCAGGATCCTTTGGGTACTAAAGCAGTCCATAAATGGAAATAATAAATAAATAAAATTTTAAAACAAAGCCTTACCACACCTCCTCTGGCAGTCTCCTTAGCCAGTTAAAAATAGGAAGCCTTTCTGGCCACCTTGTATTTTATTTTTATTGAAAGTTTAAAAAGTACATAATTATATGTGCACTAAACATGGTGAGATGTAAATAAAAGAGAGAGGAAGAAAAATCATGAAACAGAACCCATGTAGAAGGGAAAATAAAGGGGAGGGGGGAACCCAAAGCTGTATACTTTACAAGGTTGTTATTGTACTTCACCAGATCTTAACCTATTCCCCTGATATTACCTTGTAATATTATTGTGTTAAGTAGCAAGCATCAAATGTCTACACTCCCACCCACCCTCAAAAAAGATAAATAACAGAAGGACTCCTGCCTTCTGAAAGTGGCAGAAAAAATATTTGCCTCTGTTACTGGGGGCAGAATAAGAGTTTCACAAAACTGATGATTTGGGTTTTGCCCAGCATTTGTCTGCTGAGACTGTTCTGGGATGAGCTCTAAAATCCGGTGTCAGGCAAATTTGGGAGTTTGTAGAATTGCAAAGCAGAGATTACGGCACCTTTTCGTTCCATACAGAAACTCCAGGTAAGGATAAAGCAGATATCTGCTGAGTTGCAGCAGGATTAAGGAATACGCAGTCAAAGATCTAAATCATGCCTCTCTTTATGATGTATCTGTGAATTATGCTCTTCATGCATTTGTAATGAGGGAGCAGAACAGATGGGGAAGGTTTTAGTTAAAAATAAAAAAGGAAATATTTATTTTGAAAATGACTGCTGGGAGATTATTTACTATGTCAAGATTCTTTCCTTGCCTCCTACTGCTGCTCGAGTTTGGCCCGGCTGCAATATTAAATGAAAAAGGCAGGGAAACTTTCATTAAGGCTCATTTTGTCAGGGGATTCAAATGAGTGGGTTTTTTCTTTTTCTTTTGAAGAGCAAGCCGTTGTTGATTCAAGAAGACTGTTAAACAAGTTGCTTATTAGACTTCTTGTGTGGCAGCACTTTGATTAGCGGAGATGGGAATATATGATTCTGTGAAGGTTGAAATAAACATTCAAAAGCAATTCAAAATCTTAGCAGGGGGGTAGGACAAAATGAGCGGGATCAGTGAGATGTTGCACCAAATGTGACAAGATGAGAGTTAGTTAGCTATTATGAGTTGCTTCTCTGTAGAAAAGTGCCCTGGGCAATGTATGTAAGATTGAGGGCACAAGAAGAAGGGGACGACAGAGGATGAGATGGTTGGACAGTGTTCTAGAAGCTACAAACATGAGTTTGACCAAACTGTGGGAGGCAGTGGAAGACAGGAGTGCCTGGCGTGCTCTGGTCCATGGGGTCATGAAGAGTCAGGCACGACTCAGCGACTAAACAACAACTTATATATATGTATGTATATACAGATGCAAAGATTAATGCAATTTGTAGGAAACTCTATGAAATAATTTAGGAAGCTGCCTTGCATTAGGTCAGAGTACTGGGTCATTCTGACTGTGGTGCAATCTGAATGCAGCAAATCACCAGGGAAGCAGGCAGAAGTTCTGTTATGGGAAGTTCTGTTAGCTGTTATTGAATCACTTTATCTGGCAATGTCAGTGATCGAGCTTGGAACTTCCTACATGTAAAGCTCCGTCAGTCAGCAAAAGACCCTCCTTCCCAGGAAAAGCATATCAAGCACTAATGAGTCACTTGTTGGAAATGAAACTGTCATGGCAATTCAGACAGCTTTGCGAAATGAAAGAAACAGGTTGTGTGTTTTGGGAAGAGCTGCAAGCCCTCATCTCTCCCCCCCCCCCAGTCTGCACATACCTGTATTAATCACCAGGGGCAGCCAGTCAAGGACCAATTACCTTCTTCATGGGGCAGTGGAGAGCAGTGGTTGCAGCTTGATATGGCTGTGGCGGGATAGGAATCCTCCTTTGGCTCCAGCATGGCAGTGGGAGCCACTTCCTCTTCCGCCAGCGACGCTGGCTATTTGTATGCACCTGCAGGCTTTCAGCCAATCACAGGTGAGTTGGGTGGCGTGGCTTGGGAGTGGACCAGAGAGGAAACCTCTGCTCTCTGGTCTTCTCCCCAGCGATAAATCCCTACTGTGTCTGAGCTCCAGTCTCAGTTCTCTTTAGATTTCCCACCCTCCCCTTATTTGTGAGCTACCTGAAGGTAAGTGAGCTAGCCTGCAAGGAGGACCCTGCTATGGAAGATGTATTTGGAGCCAGGTAGGAATTTGGAATCAGGTCTAAAACCTCTCGAGGCACCACATTGGTTACACTTGTCTGAAAGTTTAATTTAATACTGAGGGCATTTCCACACATCCTTGACTGTTATGTTTTGGACGATGTATTTGGAGCCAGGTAGGAATTTGGAGTCAGGTCTAAAACCTCTCGAGGCACCACATTGGTTACACCTGTCTGAAAGTTTAATTTAATACTGAGGGCATTTCCACACATCCTTGACTGAAACATATGAAAATTGTGTGGCCAGATACTTCATCCCAGCATTACTGGTCTGCCTCTCTAGCAACTAGAGCAGGGGTTGCTAGTAACTCCTATGGTACCCTTGAAAAGTCTCAGTAAATCACTCATCAAAAATCCACAGTGCTTGAAAGACTGCTTGCACTTCCTGCTCAATTCTTTATGCAGTTGTATGGCCTCTCCTACAAACCCCGATGGCAACCATTTTGTATCGTGCCATTTTGTATTATATGCTGGCCACATCATAACTGCCACCATAACTGCCATCCACAGCACTCAAATTCCAAATGTGCTCACTGGCCCCAAAAGATTCCCAACCACTGGACTAGAGGCTGCTTACAACAATATTTTATGTTTTCAATGAAAATGTCCACAATTTGAAAAACAAACAAACTAAACAGTAACTGTAAGTAGAAGCTGGCATTAAACAATGCCCTGACTAGCATTTCACCCAAAGGGCTGACTATTCTTATCACATCTCTCCTCTCTGTTCCTGAATAAGTCTATGGATGTATCAATTTAACTGGCGATGAAACCTTGCTCCTCCCCCTCCCCCCGAAACCCACAGTTGCATCACAAGAGCTGTAACCTATACTTTCCCCTCAAATGTTAACTTTGGAGAATATTGGTGTCAATGTAAAGCCTTGGAGAGACATCTTCAGTTTGATCAAACTGTTTTCATTCCTCAAAAACTTATTCAGAGTTTTCACTTAAAGCAATTCTATGGGTCTCATTAGCTATTGTGAGACCTTATGAAATACAGGAGTGGTTTAAGCAACGGGGTGCTAGGCAATTTCTTTGTTGTTTACTGCTGATGCAAAACTTTGTCAGGAGGATGAACAATTCAGTTGAATGGCTGCAGGCATTTCCGGGTGAGCAGGCCTGCAAAATAGCCTCAGGTTGTATTAAATATACAGGTATGCAGGTTATGGCTTATTGTAATTTATTACAAAGTGTTTCCTGTAAAGAAAGATATACAGCTGTTGAACATAAAGCGCCTGGCTGTGAAATGGATTGCAGAGTCACTTGCCTATTGATTTCCAGACACAAAATTAAAAAGAGATTATTTGCTGTCCACAGTACAGTGGCCAAGAAGGGCAAAATGTGGAAACTGGTAATCCCCTAACCAAGGAATATATTAGAGATTATGTGTGAGGCCCATTCTAAAAAAAGAGAAAGAGCTGCATCACAATATACCACGGCCCTGGGGCAACCCCCCACCCCCCAAAAATGCATAACACCAATTCTTTACTGAACATTTAACTTCTAAGGAACGAAGGGGGGAAGGGGGTGCAGTTATAAACAATGGACTCAGAAGAAAATAAGATCTCAAAGGGGTCTCCTGAACTCCAATTGACAATAGCAATTGAGTGAAACAGAGCCTTTTGCAAAGCTCTTTTGTAAAGAAAAAAGAAAAAAAAAGAATTGCTTAGAAAGAAGACAACATGAAGCTTTCCAATATGTGCAGTGCAATTCTATGTATTTTTATTCAGTAGTCCAGTTCTGAGATTTGATGACAGCCCAGATTCTAAAGACCATGGGAGTACATAGGAACATAAAAGGTAAAGGTAAAGGGACCCCTGACCATTAGGTCCAGTCGTGGCCGACTCTGGGGTTGCGGCGCTCATCTCGCTTTATTGGCCGAGGGAGCCGGCATACAGCTTACAGGCCATGTGGCCAGCTTGACTAAGCCGCTTCTGGCAAACCAGAGCAGTTCACGGAAATGCCGTTTACCTTCCCGCCGGAGCAGTACCTATTTATCTACTTGCACTTTGGCATGCTTTCGAACTGCTAAGTTGCCAGGAGCAGGGACCGAGCAATGGGAGCTCAACCCATCACAGGAATTTGAACTGCCGACCTTCTGATCATGTATGGCTATCCATGACTCGTACAAGAGACAAGCTCCAACTTGCATCGTGAGTCTCTGCTTATAAATGGACTGCCACATGGAGCCAGCCACCATAGGGATCTATTGAGCTCTTCCATGCAAATGACGGCCATTTCGTATCCAAACTAAGTAAATGAGAATTCAGATATCAAGTCCTTGAGGAGTAGAGTAATAGGATATGGTGGGCATGCTTTTGAGAGCACATAATGAAAATAGCAGATTTTCTTTTTCTATGTTTCCCATGGCTCTTTCAGACTTTCTTTCAAGACGGTAAAAAAAAAAAAGTCACAATATGGATTAGATCAATTTAGGGGAGCTTTTGAAAACTCCAGATTCTGGGGCAGCTGCCAACAGAGCCTTTCAACAGCATGCATATTTTAAAATAAGCAAGCATTGAAATGCATGACACACAAGGGAAGCTGGCATCATTTCTCATTCCTTCTATTCAAAATTATTAGTGCAAACAATGCAACTGTGGAACTTTTATAACGTTGATCTTGGGTTTGTGAGATATAATAGGAATAGATTCTTTCCCCCTATTACTATTTTGTGTAATGTGTTGGGAGCGGGGGAAGCAACACTTGCCTTACCATAGGAAAGATTCAGAAAGCTTGAAAGACTTGAAGATGAAGGAAAACTCTATGGTGGACCACCAGATTGTTTTAAAATGTATAGAAAATGCTGGCAGACACAGTGGAATGCTTCAATGTAGTGACAGTAGCCAAAGCAAATGGAATAAATTTCTCCTGCTATGGCAGGCATGGGGAACCTGTGGCTCTCCATATGTTGTTGTAATCCAGATGACATCAGTCCCAGCAAGCATGGCCAATGATCAAGGGTGATGGGAGCTGTAGGCAGCATCCCTCCTCTAAGACCAAACCATTCATGAGACAAGCTTAGGAATCTGCATCAGTGGGGAAATGATTGCGCTTTGAGGCCCCCAAGACCCTCCCCTGTAAATAACTTCACATGGACACAAATTTTAGTTTAATTATTGGGCAAATTTTAGGCCACAGCTTTATTGATTACAGCAAAGTGAGCAGTATTGGCTTATGCATTGGCAACAGACTATAACTGACTCCTGCCTCTCTGGCTGGTAGCCTGAAAGGGTAAAGACCAAACGAGGGAGCAACATCGCTGAAGACCAACCAAAGTTCACCCTGGGGTTCCTGTGGTCCTGGCATGGCCCTTGCCCCTCAAGTGGACTTTGGACGAGATCCAGGACCCCCAGATTCCTTTACCCCAGATGCCCTATTCCTGGAGAGGCAGGTGATGGCCACACCTCCCCTCCCCCACATTTCAATAAGCCAATGCCTAACCTCCAAACCTTACAAGTTGTGATGATTGCTGAGGGGGTAAGCGAAAACCAAGTGGCTATAGCCAATCTGCCAAATGGAAAAAATTCCTACCCAGACCCTGTTCCAAACAGGTGACCCGATCCAAAGCAAGGCCAAAGCAGCAACGCCTAATATTAGGAAAGGAGTACGGGTGTCGGGAAGCGCAAAGCAAGTGCTTCAAATTACGTCGCGCTACTGCCTTTATAAGACCCTGGGAATCACGCTGCCTCACGTGATTGGCCCAAACAGCCTGGTGTGATCCCAGGGCTGAAAGCTAAGGCTTGGGCTACACCCCTAAAAATTAACCCTGTAGGGGTGTCCTAGGGGTCCGCGCGCAACCAGGACCCTCAATAAGTTTCATGATGTTGATGGAAAGGACTATCCATCAACTATTGCAAAGGGAGATCTGAATTATTCATGGGGGGTGGGGGGTGGGGTAGAATGGGCATTTAAAAAATCTTAATCATGAGGCTTGCCTTGGCTGCCTTTCAGTTATAATCCCATTGTAGCATGTTTCTTTTGGACAACATAGCTGGGATTGCCAAAGGATGACCAGGCATGGAGTCTCTACTCCTTCATTTCTCCCACCTTTCCTTCACCGCTCATTCCTCTTTTACACATTAGCTTAGCACACAGCAAAATATACTAGCAATGGCCACCAGTGGTGTAGCATGGATTGCTAGCGCCTGCGGCACATGGAGGGTATTGGTGAGAGGGAGGGAAATGAATGAGTAGGCATGCACATTAAAATGCCTAACAGTGTCTGCCTCACCCAGGAAATCGCAACTACAGAGATAAGAAGAGAAGAGTCATTCCATTGTCTGGAGAGGTTACTTCCTGGTTCACATGGAGAAGCCCAGTGATAGAAGTGCTAAATTTTGCACCCTAACAATGATATTATTCATGATGAGAAGTGAACCAGCATCAGGCATTGATCAGAAATGCAAAACAACGGCGCAAACAACTTGAGATGAGTGAATTCCTTGCTGGATAAATCCTTTGTCCTTTGAGCTTCTTATCAAAGCTCTCTATGCTTCCTTCAAAGTTCTGGGAAAGTCTTGGCTGAGTAGCGAGTTCTTAATATAGTTTGAATATTTGCTTTGGGCAGCATTTGGTGACAATTCTACCCAGCATTACAGGAAAGAACAATTTTACTTTATCGGAATATTCTTTTTTTGTGGGAAAATAGAACAGTGTGCTTTCTTTTGAGTAGTCTGTTGAGATACCATCTGGGCCTAGAGTTTCGACTGCTCTCAAAGATCTTTAATTGCATCCTGTGTTTCTCTATCTTTTTTATTTTTTTTATTTTTATGAGAGAGCAGATTGTGCCAGCATTTTAGCCCATTCAAGTCAGAAACCACAACACGCCTTTCTGCAGTTAGCTGTCATCCATAAAATTGCCTGAGAAATACATGTAGAAAAAGTTGGCTCTGGGATAAATTAGAGATTTAATAGAAATGAAATTGAAAAGATGTCAAACATTTCTTTTCTTTGCTCATTTCACACCCTCCCATCTGCCAAAACATGGACATAAAACAGTACAGAACTAGGCATTAGACTAAAACAACAGATCTGCCTATAAGTCCAGATAAGTTCTATTTAAGTCCATAATCATTCAGCATTGGGATAGAGGGGGGGGGGGATGCTCTCAGTGATTTCAGTTCATATTGTGGGGTAAATCTACTTTGGGGAACTTTTTTGTTTAGAGAAAAGGAGACATGGTATAGGGTTTATAAAATTATGCAGGGCACGGGGAAAGCAAAGAGAGAAAAGTTTGATCCCTCTCTAATACTGCCAATGTTTTTTATCTGTTCATAATTTATCTGTAAATATTCAATAAACCATTTCCATTCTTTTACCAAAAACATTGTTATCTTGATTTATTATTCTTCCGGTACGTTTTGCCATTTCTGCATATTCCATAAGATTTTGTATCCATTCTTCCTTTGCTGCGGCTTCTGCTTCTTTCCAATTTGGGGGCAAGTACCGGTAACATTCTTGCCACTGTAGTCGCATACATAAATAAGTTTCTATACATTTTAGGAAGTTCTGTCACTATAATTCCCAAAAGAAAACCTTCTGGTTGTTGTTGTTTTACAAACTATTTTAAACATCCATTTCAATTCATTATATCTCATTTCCCAGTAAGCTTAAACCTTACTAGAAGACCACCACATATGATAAACAGAACCTTTTTTCTCTTTACCTTTTGAACACTTATTTGATTTTGATCTATACATTTTTGCTAACTTACTTGGTGTTAGATACCATCGATATATCATTTTCATATAATTTTCTCTTAGAACATAAGTTTGATCCCTCTCTCATAACTTGTGGACTTCCAGTGAAGCTGAGTGTTCTGAAATCCAGGACAGAAAATGTTTCTTCATGCAGTGCGCAGTTAAACTATGGAGTTCGCTCCCCCAGGAGGCAGCTATGGCCAACAGCTTGGATCATTTTAAAAGAGGATTAGACGAATTCATTCAGGTAAAGGCTGTCAGTGGCTACAAGCCATGATGGCCATGCTCTGGTTCCGATGACAGAGACAGTCTCCTTCTCTGCAGGAGGGGAGAGTGCTTTTGTGCTCAGGTCTTCCCACAGGCATCTGGTTGGCAACTGTGAGAATAGGACCCTGGACTAGATTGACCTGGTCCTGCAAGCTCTTCTCAAGTAAAGAATTAAATCTCATTCATTCCGGGTGAACTCGTTTCTCTCTTCAAATTGCCCACTGGAGACTGGAAGGCTAGCAGCTGAATGACAAAAAAATGTATCTTCAGAATTGTCTTATGTTACAAATGCTGATCTCAAGTCTGGCTGGATTCCTGAAAAGGAACAATTCACATCACACTGCAATAGTTTGCTTCAGATTCCACATTCACACGCTCAAGAATGATGCTGTGTCCTCCATTCCATTCCTTTACTGTTTACCTGGCTTGCATTTATCCTGCATCCCAGATATGCTAACAGAATTTCCAAAATTAATTCCAGACCGTGTGCTCTTTGAAGTAGCTTTCAGGCCCTTTATTTTTTTTCCCCAAGTAATTTTTTATTATTTTCTTTAAGTATTCTTTTCCCAACAATCCATTATTACCACAATATATTCCCTTTGACTCTGCCGAGTCTTGACTTCCCTCCCTCCCTCCCTGCAGTTGGTATATACATCACTTTCTTATCGCGTATATTATTCTTATATCTCTACTATTTTACATTGAAGGTATTAATCCAGTCCTGCTAGTGTCTTTAAGTTTTTACAATTCTCCTTTAGATATTCAGTGAATTTTCTCCAATTGTTCTTGTATCTCTGGTCTTCTTGGTCCCGGATCCTCCCCATCAATTTGGCAAGTTCCACAAAATCTGTCATCTTCACCTGCCACTCCTGGATGGTTGGTAAATCTTGTGTTTTCCATTTTGGGGCCACTAGGGTTCTTGCAGTGGCTTTCAGGCCCTTTAATTGATTTGCATCGTTCCCTTCCATTCCCCATTTGGAAGCTCCATTTGGAAGCTGCTGGAGGGAGCTGTTTACATATTTTGGGTGGGCTGGATTGCCAGTGTGAATGGGCACAAATGCATAGTTCTTCCAAGTTCTTCAACCTAGTAGTCACGTTTTTCCAGTAATGCACTGGGGAATTGCTGTGTGTTGAACATACAACACCAATCCTTGCCCAACTGAACTGGCTTCTAATTTTTATGTGTCCTGTGTTATTTGTATGATGTTAGCTGCTCTGAGCCTGGCTTTGGCTGGGGAGGGCAGGGTACAAATAAATTTTATTATTATTATTATTATTATTAGTTTATGGGCCCAGTTCCAAAATGCTGGCTTTGACCTATAAAGTCTTACACCATTCAGGACCACAATACCACAATGCCTCTCTCCATATGAACCTACCCAGACCCTGAGATCATCATCTGGAGGTCCGGAGGGAAGCAACATAAGAGTGGACCTTTTCTGAGGTGGCTCGCTCCCTGCTTGTGGAATGCTCTCCCCAGGTAGACTTGCCTGGTGTGTTCATTACATATACTTAGGTGCTGGGCGAAAACATTCCTCTTCTCCCAGGCCTTTGGATAATTAAACAAGCTATGGCCTTTAAAACTGGTGGTGGGCAGTGTGTATTTGTGTGTTGTAAACAGCTCTGTTATCTTCAAATGAAGTGTGACATAAAATTTTGATGAATATTAATCATTATTATTATAGTCGTACCTTGGTTCTCAAATTTAATCCATTCTGGGAGTCCGTTTGACTCTTGAAACAGTTCAAGAACCAAGTTGCAGGAGCTTCTTGCAGCCAATCGGAAGCCGTGGAAGCAGCGCCGGACATTCAGCTTCTGAAAAATGTTCAAAACCTTCCGGTTTTTAATCGTTTGGAAGCCAAAACGTTCAAGTTTAAAGGTGTTCGGCTTCCAAGTTTCCACTGTACTAGTATCACGGTGAAAAGACACATTCCAGCCAGGCAAAAGCACTCAAGGATGGGCACAGAACAGGACTGGAAAGAGAGTCTTGAAGGCCAAACAGAGAGGCATGGAGGAGTGAATTTGGTCCCTGAGCTTTAATGTATATGCTATGGGTAAGTTTGATGTCTGCAGTTCTTAGAAAACCTTCCGATCACTCCAGTGCTATTGCAAAAATGCCACATATTAGAGAAGCCTGCAATGCTTTTCAGTGTTATGTTGTTGTTTTGCTTCCCATATACATTTTTTAAAAATATATAGAATGTGGCAGCTGTCAAAGTGTCATACTTCAAAGAGAATTACAGTGGATACTTAGGTCTCTGCAGCATGTGGGATAAGTTGATTTGGCCTCCAGGACATATAATGACTTAACAGGGATCAGACAGAGGTCTATAAAACCATGATTGGTGTGGAAAGAGAGACGAAAGATACGATTTTTCACTCTCACAGTGGAAGAATGTTGAGGACTTACAAGTAATTTGGCAGTAGGTCTTGGCTGACCCAAAGGCAAGTTTTACACAATGTATAATTAACCTGTGAAATTAATTACCAAGAGGTATGGTGAATTTAGTAGCTGTGCTGAATGCTCAAATTTTTTTGTTTCAGTTTTTAGGATTAAAATAGTAAGCAAAGTAGAAATATTCCAAAGAAAGAAAGAAAGAAAGAAAGAAAGAAAGAAAGAAAGAAAGAAAGAAAGAAAGGTGTTTGTTTGTTTGTTTGTTTGCCACTTAATTGCCAAAGTGACTTCCAAGTGCTTTACAAGTAAAAAACCCATCAGAAATAATATGAAGGTACATAATTAAAATACACAGTAAAACTATTCCATTGAAACATGAAGATAAGCATCTACAATTCAAATGTGCAATAAAAAAGCCCGTTGAAACAGAATGATTAAAACCGCAATTAAAGCAGGAGGTTCAGGTCAACATGCTTAATTAGGAAAATCTTTACTTTTTTTCACGTGTTACACCCCTTACCTGCTGCTTGGGAAATGTTTTGCTGTGGTTGCTGTTGTTTTACTGATTGTTGCTTATTTCTTTTTTACTTGATTGGTCACATGAGTAGCCCCAGCAATCATCAGTGGTGATGTGGAGGCATACTAGTCCAGTAGCTTTTTTTCAGAACAGCTGTTGTTGTTGTTGATAATAAGAAACGTTTGAAAACCAAAAAGCAGTGGGTGGTTGGCAAAATCCATTGAAAAAATTGAAAAACATTCAGCGGAAGCCGTTTGAGTTCTGAGGCGCATTCAGAAATGGAAGCAATTACTTCTGGGTTTTCGGCGTTCAGGTTCCGAACCATTCGGATTCCGAATGGAATCAAAAGCTGAGTTTCCACTGTAAAAGGATCAAACTGAGAAACAAGGACACAGAACTTGAAAAAAAAATATACCCTTGAACTCCTCTTCTCTCTTCCCAGCTGCTTCTGCTATTCTCAAAGCTATGGTCTGGGAAAGGCTCCCAGGGCTGGAGGGTAGGGCAAGACAGGTGGAAAAACCATTGTCTGGTTAACAAAAGCAATGACGCCATCTGCCAGAGTGCCAGGCTTTCCTTGCTCTGCCAAATGATAATGAGACTTTCAAGTGTTTTTGAGACACATGAGCAATATAGGAAGACAGAGGATGAGGGAGATCACCAAGCAGAGTCTCTGACTGGCAGCTTCTGTGTGCCTGTGGACTATTTCAGCTGAAAAAACCTACTGAAAAATCTCCTGGCAACCTTGTCGCTGAAGAAGCCCAATGGGCGAAACAAGGGTATATCCTGAGAACTGGTCTATCATCAGCTGCCTTATTATTACTAAGTAGTTCTTTTTGTTACACTCTCAAAACATAGGACTATGCAGAAGGAAAGTTCGTTTGTTACACTTTTAAGACATAGGATGATGGGGAGGAAGATATCAGCATGAAATGGCATTGCCAACAGGAACTGTACGTTGTAATCGTTGGACTTGACAATCTTTGGACTTTACTATCCTTGGACTTTATGACAATAAAAACATATAGAAGGTTAATAGTAATATGATATGTTATTGCCATCAGGAACAGTGCTTTGCATTTTTTTGATATGATTGTTGTTGTTGTTTAGTTGTTTAGTCGTGTCCGACTCTTCGTGACCCCATGGACCAGAGCACGCCAGGCACTCCTGTCTTCCACTGCCTCCCGCAGTTTGGTCAAACTCATGCTGGTAGCTTCGAGAACACTGTCCAACCATCTCGTCCTCTGTCTTCCCCTTCTCCTTGTGCCCTCCACCTTTCCCAACATCAGGGTCTTTTCCAGGGAGTCTTCTCTTCTCACGAGGTGGCCAAAGTACTGGAGCCTCAGCTTCAGGATCTGTCCTTCCAGTGAGCACTCAGGGCTGATTTCCTTAAGAATGGATAGGTTTGATCTTCTTGCAGTCCATGGGACTCTCAAGAGTCTCCTCCAGCACCATAATTGTAGAAATTTAAAAACCACAGTAGGCTTAACATAAATCTTGTGACATGTACATAATTGGAACAGAAACTGTAAGAGTAGAAGTATACCAAGAAAACCGCAACGGGATAGGAAGGAAGTCAAGGCGTGATCCAACGCAATGTAAATAAGATGATGGTACCAAAGAATGATTGTTAAGAGTGTTTGTTTTAGTTTTTGACTGTTTGTTTTGGTTTGTTTTCTGTTTTCTGTTTAACTGAAAATCTCAATAAAAATAAAATTTAAAAAAAGCATGAATTCTTTGGCGATCAGCCTTCTTTATGGTCCAGCTCTCACTTGATATGATTAGATTACCATTTTATTAGATATAATGTTATCTTACTTTATAGCCAGTTATGTGGGTGTTGTGGTATTCTTGTAGCCTTCCATTTATTTGGCAGGGCCCCTCTTTCTTGGTAGTTTAAATGGAACCACTTATTTGCAACATACAAGTTCATTTTATAATTAAATGTTTCACCAGCATTACATACTTACCATGCTGCAAATTACTCTGGCTTCCTATAGTTTGGATTGCTCTGATGACTTTGAAGGCTAGCCGACACGTAGGGAGAGATAGTCAAATGAAAATGATAACAGTAATTCTAATTCATTGCAGTCGTTTCACTGTCAGCCATCATGTTCCATGAATAGGATGCGTGGAACGATTCTTCATCCTCTTTTTACATCCTGTCTTAACGCCATGCATAGCGGTTGGCTGCTAGTGCCTTGGTAGTCAGTGGCAAATCAATCCAATTATTGGTGTCACTTGTTTATTTGCAAATTATTCCAGTGACAATCTGGTCTGGCAAAACACACTAAGTGCTCTAATTAAAATTGTCTGGGAAGATGGCTTGTGGTTGTCATCGATTTGTTTATAGCGACAGCCCAGGCAATAGTGTGAGCCCTGCAAGCTTGGTGTCCTTGAAAATTCTCAAAACAAAACTGAGTAGAACATCCTTTGACATGGCACATTTTACACCTGGGAAAATAGCTATTTTCCATAGTTACAGATGATCTCTTTTGATTTGCAGCATATGCTTCATGGGAAGTGTGTTGTGCCTACACTTGATCTTCGCCAAAAGGCCAATAAGTAATGAGTTTTATTATGTCTGATGTGCTATGGGATAGGTGAGCAGATGGCTGCATGTGCTGCTGTTCAGGGAGGTCTGTCAGCAGCTGACTTCAGCATAATGTATAAGTGAGCAAAGAAACAAACAAAAACAAACAAAACCAGGATGCAAGATGCTTACATAATTTGTGCCGTAAACCTCTTCCTCGAACTCTTGCATAATTGGGGAACATGGCCTAGGAATTGGGGAGAAACCCACTTAATCTACACTTTCCAAAGCAATATGAAAATGGATTCATAGCCATCCTTTGAAATTCACACTTCTTTGAATTTTGCAATACAGTTCAGCAGCCACGTAATGTTGGGGGAGGAGTTAGCAGCCAGCATCAGTACCTCCTAGCTGCTTGCAATCTCTGGGAGCTCGTGACCAGGAGCTTGTAACCAGGACTTGGAATGTCTACAAAATCCAAGAGCAAAGTATGCACAAGAATGCATATATCAGTGAAAATGTCGTGCAAAATTGCATTACATCAGGGGGAAACACATTATATTGGGCAAAATTCCAAACAAAAAACTGGCGTATTAGGAGAAATTCACACTAAAATGCTGGTGAATTGGCATAAGGACATTAAAAAATAAAGAAATCACAAACTAATTTGGAAATGTGGAAAACTGAACTTAAAAGTGAAAAAAGAGAGAGAAACTGAAAAAGACATATTTGCCCATCCCATAACGGGGCATAATCTAGGCCCTTCAGCTGTCCTAGTCTGGAGCTAGTATAGGAAAAGATTGAAAAAAGAAATTGACCTAACCACTTCACTCTATCCCACTACTCGCTGGCTATCCAGAAGGTGTAATATGCTTTAAATTAGAATACAAAAAAGCATGAAGGAAACCATGGTAAAACAAAAATGGGGGGAAGTCCAGAGTTCTTGGAGCCCTGAAGGGCAGTGAAAATCTATGTTTACTTCTACCATGGCAACTTTTCTTACATCAGGGAGAATTTCTACACAGCATCTCTGCAATGAGTACAAAGCTCTAATCGGTGAGCTGGCAGGTTTTTGTATGTGTCAGTTGTTCCTCCCCAAACCATTACTATATAATTGGTCACTAAATCTATTGAACAAACGCAAAGGAACTTGGGCAAAGATACTGTGGATCTAATAATTCATGCCAGAATATTATGATCTCAAAGTGAATATTAAAAAGTGGATATGTACTGTATATCTCTTGTGGCCCTCCCTGACACATCTCCCCGGTGGCATGGCCTATGGGCAAGCCTCAGTCACACATTGAAGGCTGTAGGTCATGGGTAGGCAAACTAAGGCCCAGGGGCCAGATCTGGCCCAATCGCCTTCTAAATCCGGCCTACTCACGGTCTGGGAACCAGAGTGTTTTTACATGAGTAGAATATGCCCTTTTATTTAAAATGCATCTCTGGGTTATTTGTGGGGCATAGGAATTTGTTCATTTCCCCCCCAAAATATAGTCCGGCCCCCCCACAAGGTCTGAGGGACAGTGGACCGGGCTCCTGCTGAAAAAGTTTCCTGACCCCTGCTGTAGGTTCTGCAGCTCTGACCTGCTAGAATTGGCCCATTTGTGGATCTCTTCCCTGTATCTGTTGCAACCACACAACTGCATTTACATCTCTGGAATTTATTTCATGTGTGCATTTATTTTTGTGCACTCTTCATATCAAGAGCTGCAGATCGTAACTGTGGCTGTTCACAAGAGATGGTTATCCCTTCAGCAACATGCTTATCTCCACTATACATTACATGTCACTGGGAAAGCACATACTCTTGTCTCTAGATCAGGTTTGTGCAAACACCACAATGAGAGCTTTCAGGAGGCTTTTCAATTGCCTCCTAAAGATGGCATCCTCATTTACCTATTTTGTCTCGGTGGTGATAGCAATACTTACGAGCTGTTGCCAATAAAATAATTAGTTGACTTAAGCTGAGTTAATGGCTTTATTTCACAAGCCACATGTGTAAAAAATATCAGTTCTTCTTAGCCCTGCTAAATCTTCCCAAGGATGTCATGGCATTATGGATTTTGTTGTGGTTGTTTATATGCGTATTTTAGTGGTGTAAACCTATCATCAAGCTGGCAAGGTAAACTAAAATGATGATGCGTTTCTCCAGCCCATCACCCTTCCTTCTTCCCAGAAGCAAGGAAATAAAAATATTAGAGTTCTCACAGGATTGCAGGAATGCAGAGCAGTTTCTATCTTTAGCCTAGTATTACCATGGAACTGTGAATTCAATGCAGTAAAAGCCCATTTTCACCTAGCAGAAAGCCCAGTTGATTGAAATTACTGGGTGGTATCACTCTAAATCTGGTTTAAAGTGTTGAACTTATGGTTTTCTTATCCATCACACACAGCAGCAAGCTCTTCTTGTGAGTAATTGTTTTTTGTGTCCTGTTATTCTAATCTCTCTCTCTCTCTCTCTCTCTCTCTCTCTCTCTCACACACACACACACATACCTCCAACACAGTCTGTTATCTCCCCCCCCCCATCCCATTTCATATTCCCTAAGTGCAAAAAGAAGTGCTATCAATCCTTCATCTTTTGTTTCAACAGAAAAGCAATTGGGAGCTTTGTTTCCTCAAAGAGCTATTGCTTTTCTTCCTGACATGCCCAAACAACCAGTTCCTGACCACGTCAGCCACATCTCAACCACTTTCAGGTCATTCATAGATCACTGTGTTTCTCCATAGAAATGTGAGATCCAATAAACCAGAATTTTTCATCCTTGGGTCCCCAGTTGTGGCTCCCATCATTCCCAGCCAGGTTAGCCAATGGTTGAGGGTTGATGGGAATGCTGAAGTCCAACATCTGGGGACCCAAGGCACAATAAGGCTTCAATAGACATAACACTCTTTGTTTACAATAAGTGGGGAAGGGGGCAGGATTCCTGACAGTGGTGAGAATTGTGAGCATGTTCAGCAGAATATTTCTGGAACCCCTCTTCCAAAGTCCCATCTTATTGTGGAAAGGTTTGATGCGGAACCAGTACCTTCCGAGATGTTGGGAGAATGAGTTTCATGCAGACCCCTGCCACTGCTGCACTCTTAGCCCACAATGGATTGCTGTTTCTTAGTGATCCTTGTTGTGGATCAAACAGAGCTATCAGAATGGAATGGCAAACTTGCACGTATGAAGGCAAGTTCCTCTGACTCAAAAGTTTCATAATCTCAGGTAGCAGCTTGAACATAGGCAGAGTTAGCCTTGCAGTGGCATGTACAAGACCCTTCAGATTTTACACTGTACAGTATAGGTTGGGGATTGTGCCTGGTATTATTATTATTATTATTATTATTATTATTATTTATTATTTCTACCCCAGCCACTCTGGGTGGCTTCCAACATAAGATTAAAAATCCATTAGAACATCAGTCATTAAAAACTTCCCTAAACAGATGCCTCCCCATTCTCCTTCTGTGCACCCCTTAAATCTTTTATTGGGGTTTTCCACAACCTCTCAGAGAAGATTAGGTGACAACGTAGGCATGGGGGCGGGGGAGGAGAGGAGAAATGTCCCATTGTGCAAGCACAGGTAGAAATAAAAGGACTGGCTAAGAGCAGACTGAAACAGGAAAGGCTATGTCCCATTTGCCTAAATGGACCAGCCTACATTGCTTAGCTATGGTCTCACTCACTGTGGGGTGAGAAGCTTGCCATAGAGAGAGGTGAATTCCATTAGCTCAGCTCTTGAAGAGGTGAGGCTCTCTGCAAAATTTAAAAGAAGGAAAGCATACTCCTTATCCCAGCCAAACATTATCAACACACCCTCTTCCGATTTATTCATTTGTTCAGCAGATACTTGTTTGAAAGGAGGCTTGTTTCTACATTTTTGTATTCTCAAGAGCTTGCACATTTTCAAGAGATCGGTTCTTTCTCTTCCATTTCAAACCCACTACACACACACACACACACACACACACACACCTGGAACTGAGCAGCGGGCCCTGAATTTCATTTTGCTACTATAAATGAGATTATTGATTTAATGGAGAACACTAAACCCACGGCCTTATTCCAGTAAAATATATTGCTGGAGCATTTTAGAGAAATGCTTGGGATTAGTTATCTTATTTCCTCCTCCCTCTCTTACTTCATTGTGGAAAGTGTTAGAGAAGCAGTCTGTTTAAAAAGAATGGCATATTGGATTCCCATTTAAGATATATGTATAATCCTTCAGTGTGATTATTATTTTTAAGTAAATGACACACATTAGAGCTGACAAAAGAATTGAGTGGGGGAAAATTGATACCTGTCGCCTTATAAATGAATTATTAGAATATCTGCTTCCAGTTGTCTGAGAAATTTGATTCAGATTGCATTTAAAATGAACCTGCCTAATTGGAGCTTTCCAAAAAATACAAGGGTCAAAAAACAGCCATCCTTTAAAATTTGCCTTTCTCCGAATTTTGCAATGCAATTCTCCAGCCAAGTAATGTGTACCAGAAATGCATCTTCTAGGGCAAAGTGTGCATCACAGTGCATATATTTGTGGAAAAAAATGTGCAAAAATGAATGGAATTATGGGAAATCCCATTGGAAATTATGCATATTAGGCAAAATTGCATGCAAACACTTAGATCTGAGAAATCCAAATGTGAATGAATGTTCACGGGAGCTTTTTATTAATGCAGACTGATGTGAAAAAGGTGGTGAGCTGAACTTTAGATTGGAAAAAACAGAGAAACGGAGTGTTTGACAGATCACCCAGCCCTTCTACTGATGTTATGTAGAAGAGTGCCCACTTTAGATTCCACAGATTCTAGTTCCTGGGTGAAGTCAGAGAGGAGACAGCTTACATGCTGGCACTGGCGGAGGAAAGGGGGGGTGGGGAGAGTGCACTGCCCCCAGCACCATCGGAGACGGGGGTACCATCGCGGCTGCTTCCCTGGACACGCGCCATACACACCCCACCATACTGGGCGCCCCGCCCCCACAGGCAGCATGCCATGCCCCCGGGACATGTGCCAACCACACCCCGCCTGCTTTCCGCCCCCTGTGCCAGAGCATGCAGCTTCGCCACTGCAGGCTGGCAGACAAGATGGGGGAAGGTTCTGTTCCACCCTGTGTTTTGGAGTGGACCAATGCATTCTTCCCATTTGGTCCCGTGTGCAGATCAGAACACAAATCTGCAGATTAAGCCGCACAAAGAAATGTGGGGAATGGTGGTTGAGGATCAAGCTTTCTCCAAGGCAGTCCCTAGATTGTGAATTCCCTCCTCACAGAGCTGCATCTAACATTATCATTTCATAGCTTCTGCAGTATGCTGAAGACACATCTTTTACCCTTGCCTTTGGCAGTCAAATGTATGGATCTATAAGGAGATAGATGTGGACTGCCCTGAAACTTTATGATGGTGGGTAGGTGAAAAATTCAAATCATCACCATCTGATTTGCCCAAGGGTCCATGTACTTAAAGTGGGACGTGGGTGGTGCTGTGGGTAAAACCTCAGCGCCTAGGACTTGCCGATCGCATGGTCGGCGGTTCGAATCCCCGCGGCGGGGTGCGCTCCCGTCATTCGGTCCCAGCGCCTGCCAACCTAGCAGTTCGAAAGCACCCCCGGGTGCAAGTAGATAAATAGGGACCGCTTAACAGTGGGAAGGTAAACGGCGTTCCGTGTGCTGCGCTGGCTCGCCAGATGCAGCTTGTCACACTGGCCACGTGACCCGGAAGTGTCTGCGGACAGCACTGGCTCCCGGCCTCTAGAGTGAGATGAGTGCACAACCCTAGAGTCTGTCAAGACTGGCCCGTACGGGCAGGGGTACCTTTACCTTTACCTTTACCTTTACCTTTACCATGTACTTAAAAGATGGGATGCATTCCCATTCTTTCTTTTTTTTTTTAAGTTTTCTTGGTTTACAAAGTTATGCACAATGTCTCTTTTTTCAAGTTACATTTTCCATAGGTCAGTTTCATTTGTTGAGACATTAGGGTTACATTAGGAAGAAAAGGGGGGAAGAAGTGGAGGGGGGGAAGGCGAGTGGGGATGGGGTCAGGAGGCGATGTTTCTAATTTGCTTAATGTATGTGTGGGGTTTTGTGTCAGCATCGTTTGTGTGGGTTCTCTTTGCTATTCGCTTGTGTTCCTTTGGTGGTGAGAGAAATTGGGGTTGGCCTAGGGTGCGGTTGCTTGTTTGTGATTGGCTGTGGTGAACTTTGTTTTCATGTGTGAGTGGGGTGGGTGTGTGCTTTTGAATCAGGTTAGTCATATTGATTCATATGTTGTAGATGGATTCTTGTTGCTGTCTTGTTGGGTTGTGTATGTGATAAAGGGGAGCCATACCGGGGTGAAGGTATCTTCTTCTATTTGTCCCTGTGTCAGTTTCAGTTTATTGGTTGATTTTTCTAGTAGGGCTGTTTCCCATACTATTTGGTACCATTGGTCCATCCTTACTCCTGACAGGTCTCTCCAGTGTCTGGGTATGATGTTTCTGGTTGCTGAGAGTAGGTGGGTTATGAGTTCTTTGTTATGTGAGTGGGCAATATTGTCTTAGAATATGTTTAGTAGGGCCAGTTCTGGGGTAATTAGAAATCACCCCCCTTTCAAACATTTTACAGCAGCTTAGTGCAACTAATGCCTCCTCTGTGTCACCTGGTTAATAAGCTGTTTTGAAATGGTCCCAGGAAGCAGCTGTATGTCGCCATGTGCAGTCCCTTCCTGGGGAATTGTATGAGGAGAAGGATGACTGTCCTATGTACTTATGGTGGGGTTGCTGCCTTGATTTTCCTGTACAATGTTGCTGGCAGTCCACTCCTAGCTGACAGACTCCAGCAGCAGAGTTTATAACAGTCTTCCTCAATCTGGTTCCCTCCAGATGATTTGGACTGCGACTCCCACCAGCCTTAGGCAGCATGGCCAATGGGCAGCAAGAATGAGGATACAAGCTTTTTCACCCATGCAAAATCCTGGGGACTGTCACAAAAGCCAAAGCAGGCTTCTTTTCTCTCTCTCTTGCTCCTCCCTATATACCGGGTAGTTTGTAGCCTTGACCATTGGCTTGAGGCAGACTACTATTGGCCTCTGCCAAGCAATGCATTGCAGTGCCTGCCCTATAGAAAACAGCTCCCCATTATCTCCTTGGCCCCAGGGGAAGGAAGAAACCGTATAATGCAATAACATGAGTGATCCGTTCAATACTAGAAATTGTATTGCCATTTCCTGTGGTTTTGTAGATCCAAGTGCAAAACAATGCACATCACACAAAGAGAGCAACACACACGCAATATGAGGTTGCTTTGAGACATCATGCTTTGCAGTGCACTTTAGAATTCATTAAAACCAAGCCACAAGGATATGCAAAACTTCCCACTTCATTTTTGCAGCTTTTTCTATGCCGGCAAAAGGTGACCTCACATATTCAGGGCATTTATCTGCGGAAGCTGATATGCCATTTTCGCAAGGGTCAGATCTCCCGAGTTCTTAAATTAGTTCACATCTCAGCATCAGAACATGTTATCCTTATTTATTTAAAGGCAAAGGGGTGTGATTTCGATTTGGAGAATTTTCAGGCAAAAACACTTATGCCTCTAGAGTTGCTTGCAAGGTTGTGTGTCAGTGTGTTTCTCCAACACTGTTCTGCAGAAAGCACTGCTAATGTGCTACTTTGCAGGGCTGCTGCAACGTTGAAACTTCTGCCATATTGAAAGCTAATGCTACTGACCAAAATGAAATTGACAGACAGCACAATGCTATATGCGTTTACTTAGCAGTTATTCTTTTTTAGTTTAATTGGCCTTGCTTGAGGTAAGTAGGTACAAGAATACTGTCTGTTTTGTACAATTCTTTTCACAATGTGTGACAACCTCCCCACTCACCTCTCACTTTGCACAATTCCTCACAATTTCCCTTTCCTCCTCCCTTATGGCCAGGAGGAAGATTTTCAAGCTGTTCACTTTTATTTCACCACAGCTTCTTAGTTCATTTAAAGCAATCTGGCTTTAGAAACCATGGTTTAAAGTTGGCTGGTTTTAGCCACAGTTCATTGGTTAACTAAAAGCAAAAACCAGAGTTTCTAAACTCCTTCTTGTGACCATTTGGGAGAAGGAAAGGGGAGGGGATAAATCTAGGTTCATTCACATAATCCAAACGCCACTGTATCCTTGCATCAAGTAGATACAATAATACCTTATAAATTTTTTTTGTCATTTGTAAATGTAACTTTAAAAAGCGTATGTGTGTGTGCTTGTGTGTTTTAATGCATCCATGTCTGTTTATGCCAGAATGTGTTCCTGTGAGCATTACTAAGAGACTAAATCCTACCTTGGATCCCGAATGCCTTGGAACTCAGACGTTTTGGCTCCTGAATGCCGCAAACCCAGAAGTGATTGTCCTGGTTTGTGAATGATCTTTTGGAACCCGAATGTCCAACAGGGCTTCTGCATCTTCTGATTGGCTGCAGGAGCTTCCTGCAGCCAATAAAAACATTTTGGAAGTCGAATGGACTTCTGGAATGGATTCCCTTCGACTTCCGAGATACAACTATATTTCATTGATAGCTTTGACAGTCTTATTCCTGTATGGGGCTTTTTTGAAGGAGGGGGCAGAATTATATTGAATCCAGAATTGCTTCCCCAATTGTCATTTCAGGCTGCACACATTGCATTGTATTTTTTTAAAAAAGGAATATATGCTGCTTTGATTTATTTTTGTAATAAAAAAAACAAGCTATAAATAATAAACTAATTGTATTCATGATGCCACAGAAGTAATACATCTTCAAACAGCGTCTGCACAAAACTGATGCTTCAAGTTAGTCAATCTGTCATTATGGAGCATTTTAGGAAACCACTAAATGTAAAAAGCACCTCAAATTAACTCTCTCAATCTGTCTTCTTCCCCTAACCCATGAATATTCCTTCACTTCGCCTCTCTAAGGGAAAGAAAAGAAAGCTCGCTTCTAACTTCACTATGCGCAATAAAATGGAAATAGTTAATTGCATTGGCAACAAAGAGTGACTTCTTTTTAGCAAGCTTGTGAAATGACAAGATGTTGCTTGGACTCTAGAGATAAGGTACCCATGTGTTACTTCGAATTAACTGCTGTAGCACAATAAATTTCAGAGTTTAGATTAATTTGAAGCCCGGCGCTGACTGCTAATTAAGCAAGTGGAAGAAACTGTTTTAACTGTAAATGAAGCTGTATACTTGATGGGGCTTAGGAGGTGAAAATTTGCACAAGTTGGGTGCTTTGTGGTGACAGCTGAAAATGTCAGTGGTCACCAAGTTTCCATAGCCAGTTGGTCATGTGCAGACAACCTAATGCAGGCAGAGTCCATCACTGTCAGGAACAACCAGGACTAGAGCTGGGATTGACATCAGTGCCCACCTCCCTCAAGCAGTTCCTATGGAGTATCAGCTGCCACTTGCCCTGACGCCCCTGAGCAGGGTGGCCATCAATGGGGGAAGGGTCATAACTAGTGGCAGAGTACCTGCTTTGCATGCATATGGTCATAGGTTCAATCCCCAGGTACTAGGGTTGGGGATGTTCCCTGTCTGAAACCTTAGAATGCTGTTGCCAATCAGTGCAAGCATTATTGGGTTGGATGGACCAATGGTGTGACTGATTATAAGGGAGCTTCCCATGTCTAGGGGCTGGACTGAGGAGGACTGGTGCCCCCCCTGCTCCTGAACCTCCCCAAGAACAGGAGAACAGTATAGATTTAGAACAGTGGTTTGCAGAAGGCCATAATTGAGAGGCTGCAGAGGGGGAAAGCTGGGAAATATTGGGATAGGAACAGCAGGAGGAAGACGCACCAGGGGAGGGACAGCTGACAGATTCAGTGTCTTTGGAAAGCATTCCTGAGCCCCCCTCTCCCAGGACTAGGCGAGCATTGAGAGTAGAACAGCAAGTGCAGAGGCAGAAAGCTCAAATTAACCAGCACAGAGATTTCATAGAATAGGAGAGATGTAGGGGGTGGGACTTTACTCGGAGCAACGCCATTATTTAATAGTGACTGTGCTGACCAACTTAGGCTTTATCTTTCTCTGTGAATACTGAATAAATTACGTGGTAAGAACTTTTCTTGTTTATCTGCTTTTTGGCTGCCACCGGCAAAGGGATCGGATTCCCTGAAGTCTGACGGGAATATATATGTTGGGGACCAGCAGTATCTGAGTGGCATCTGATATGCATTCAGAAGTTCTCACATTCTATTCCCAGCATTTCAAGTCAGGTTGGAAGTCTTCTCTGTCTGAAACCATGGATAGCCTCTGCCATTCACTGTACATAGAAACTTGAGTTGTGGACATAATCCGTCCCGGAGGCATGTCCACAAGTCGAAGTGTTCGCATCCAGAAGTGCTGCGTCTGTGCATGAGCACAGTGCAATTTAGCGCTTCTGTGTTTGCGTGAGTGTCAAAACCCGGAAGTAACTGTTCCGGTACTTCTGGGCTGCCGCAGGATGCAACTTGAAAAGACGTAACCTGAAGCAGATGCAACATGAGGTATGACTGTAGTTAATAATGGGATAGATGGACCAATAATCTAACTCGGCATACAACCATTTCCTGATTTCCTATGCTTACCGAAAAGTAAAAGAAATCCACTATGCTATAGAGTGCCTGGCATGTCATCACTGTGAGGCTTTGAGGGAAATTCAATTGGAGGCCATTTCAAATGTCCCAAAATGACCTAGAGTTTTGGAGCATTGCATGGAAGAAGGAATGGCTGCCTTGATGGCATTTCCCAGACAAGTGACGCTTCAGTTTGTGGCAGAAGCACCAACTTATGCCAAAAAGTGGAGGACATGTGCATAGCCTCCAACATTTCTCTGATGAGAATAGGGACACCCTAAGGAGTGGGATATTCTGGGATCCCGTCAAAATCTAAGATGGCTTCTGTATATCTGGGACTATCCCTGGAAAATAGAGGATCTGCCGGTATTGTGCATCGTATGTGTTTGACATCACACGTGTAATGCACAATGTCATGTCACAACACAGGAGGAGCCAGGGGCAGAGCTGAACGCAGCGTCAGCGCAGCTTCAGTGGCGCAGCTTCAGTGGCTCCTCCTCTCTGGTGCTTGACCTCCTCTTCCTCCTCCTGCCATGGGGGGCGTTACGGGGGGGGGGTGATCTCAGCCTCTAGAAGATGGTGCCCCCAGTTTGCAGCATTTGGAGCAGAAGCAGACCAGCAGTGACACTTGAGCTGCTTGTGTGCTGATTAATTATATCTTACAGCCGTCTTGTCTCACTCAGATTCCTGTTTCCTGAGCATTTGAGGCTTAGCAGAATATTTACTTGATGTACAGGAAAGAGGACATCGACTGAGATACCACTGTAAATACCAGACTGTTTGGTGTGAAAGAGGACAGCAGGCCACCCTGGATTGTATCCAACATTAGTCATACTCACATGAACTAATTTTAACCCAACAATTTTAATGGGTCTACCTTGCTGACTGTGCCCTGACTGTGCATGCCTCTCAATGACTGTTCAATGCCTTATGCTTTTCAACATCATTATCTTTTTCTCTGGGACGCTTGAAACATCAGAGAAATGTCATTCTGGAGCTCTTACATCTTCCGTTGATTTTCCTCAAATATTTTACCTCAGGAGAAATCATCACATTCACCTCAAATTTGACCAGGACAACACTCATTTTCCCTAGAGCCAAAATAGAAGAGATAAACTTTGCTTTGACTAGGTTGTGCATCATAGTGTTTATAGGATTCCTGATAGTCACTTGGTGTGTACAGACTATTTCCAACATTTAGGTAGTTATGTATTCAGAAGAGCACCACTCATGCCCAATTAGCACTGAATTAGCACTCAGTGGCCATAGACTGCTGACTAACTGGGGAAGGGCAGAAAAGCAAGTCTGAGAGGGGAATTGAATGTCCTGGAAAACAATAATGATGATGATGATAAAAATTTATTATTTATACCCCGCCCATTTGACTGGGTTTCCCCAGCCACTCTGGGTGGCTCCCAACAGAATTAAAAACACAATAAAACATAAAACATAAAAAACTTCCCTAAACAGGGCTGCCTTCAGATGTCTTCTAAAAGTCAGATTATTGTTTATTTCCTTGACATCTGATGGGAGGGTGTTCCACAGGGCGGGCGCCACCACCAAGAAGGCCCTATGCCTGGTTCACTGTAACCTCACTTCTCACAGTGAGGGAAAGGCCAGAAGGCCCTCAGCATTGGACCTCAGTGTCTGGGCTGAGCAATGGGGGTGGGGGGGGGAGAGACGCTCCTTCAGGCATACTGTGCCAAGGCCCTTTAGGGCTTTAAAGGTCAGCACTGAATACAAACACAGTACTGAATAGAAACACTCCATCATTTTGTTGTGAGACCCACTTTTTCTACTGATAATTAAAGAGCAGGAAATGGGCATGTCTTTGACATGCAACAGCTTAGGCTGGCATTCAACTGCATTTTAATCAGAACAGACCCATTGCAATTAATGAAAATTACTGAGCTTGGTCCATTACTTTTAAAGGGCGTTCTATGAATAACATTCAGTTTAATACCACCCTTAATGTTTCTATAAGCATCACACAAGGGAAATCTAGTGTAAAAGACCCAATGATTTTGACACAAACTGGCTGCAAAAAACAAGGCCAGATAATTCAGAACTCCAAAAATTTGGGGGAAGAAATGCAGATGAGAAAAGTTTTGGAAGCAGTCCTAACCTGGATTTCAGTTTAACTCACAAAAAAACAGTTTGCAGGATGTTTCGAGTACAGCTCTAAAACTGTGACATATGAACAAGGCCTCTTTTACAAGCAAGTAGAAGCCACTCTCCTTTCCACTGCTGTTAGATTTCAGATTTATAGCAAAGCAAAATATACTTTCCAGTAAACCTTGACCTTAGTCTGTCTCCTGAATACAGATCACATGCTTTGTGATTTGCTCCTCGCCTTTCAAGACTAGCCTCTCTTTTTTACATCTTTTGATCAGAACCCATCACATCATTGTGACTGCGGGTGCAATTTTATCCTGCAAAGTTTCACTTCCATCCCTTGTGTCATTACATTTTTTTATTCAGTTGATGACATGCCCTTTGGAAGGTTTTCTTCTAAAGTTAATGTTTTGTTTTGTTTTTGGTATTTGCTTTACACCCAGAAATAGGCCTTCTCGTCCTTAAACCTTTTATTCTTGTCTTGGCTGCCATAGTTATGCTATAACACATTTTAATTGTTCACAGTTAAGTGTTGCAAAAAGAAAGAAAGAAGCAGCAGCATTAATTTAAGGCGCGATGTAAATAGAAGTGTTAGGGAGGAAAATGTATTAAATTAAACAGAAGAGCAACCTCAAGGACTGAACATCTGAACTAGGTGCAAAATGCCATGTTCAATTCTTCGTGGAAGTAGCCACAGTTGAGGAAGGATTTTCTTGCTAGTGTTCCTGACTATACACCTCCTTCATTTTGCATTACTGTAAAGATGATGTCCCAAAAGAGTCTAGTAGACAACTGGCTGAAAGCTGTCTTACTTTCAGTTGTTTTTGGTTCTGCCCACCTTCCCTTGAGAAGTTGTGAACTCTCTATCATTGGATCTTCCTTCCTTCCTTCCTTCCTTCCTTCCTTCCTTCCTTCCTTCCTTCCTTCCTTCCTTCCTCCCTCCCTCCCTCCCTCCCTCCCTCCCTCCCTCTGTCTCTCTCTTTCTTTCTTATTACAATAAAACCTTGGTTGTTGAATGTAATCCGTTCCGGCAGCCTGTTCGGCTTCCGCAATGTTCGACAACTGAGACACGGCTTCCAATTGGTTGCAAGAGCTTCCTGCACTCAAGTGGAAGCCGCGTCGGACGTACTGCCGAATGATCACACCAATCCTCAATCCCTCATTACTGTCGTGTTGGCTTGGAGGTTTCTAAGCAGAGGTTGGACACCCACCTGCCATGAATGCTTTGGTTGCGATTCCTGCATTGCAGGGGGTTGGACTAGATGGCTCTCAGGGTTGCCTCCAACTCTACCATTCAAAGATTCCTTCACCGCTATTTCTGTTTCTGTTTTTTTCCTGATGGATCCATCACACAGGTGCTCCTTTCCAAATGAAGCCTGCCTCTCACTGTCCTCTACTGCCATGCCATCATCATCAAAATATATGGGGAGTGCCTTCGTGACATGGATCACTAACAGGAGCATGCCTATAAACAGTCTTCGCCTCCAGTGAGAGGTGATGCATCTGGATATATTGAATTTGACATTTCTAGTGCAGAGCGGAGCTTCATCACAGTAGCAACTGTTTCATGTCCTGAATACAAATATTCCCATCCATGCCCTCCTAGACATGGGTAAACTGTTGTCATATTTTCCCGGTGAATTTAACATTCTGTGTTGGTGGAGAGTAGGACAGCCTGAGCAGCATGGGTCAATATAAATTAGGTCTTCCTTCCTTCCTTCCTTCCTTCCTTCCTTCCTTCCTTCCTCTGCAAATTCATTCTGGCATGGTGCCCTTTCTTGTTTTAGAGTTTAAAAATAGGCTTTGGTCTAATATGCACATACACACACACCTGTTAAGAATCCATGTTCTCCGCCCTTCCCCAACACATGATAAATATAAGGAAATGTGATTTGAATACTGTGTGCATAAGCCTGTTTTGCACATTTGTTCTCCATCAAAACCTATTTGTCCACTCATTAAAAACAGGGGAAGCTGTGTATGCAGTGCGCCCACTTAGAGAAGGGAGGGAGTGCTTTTCTACAGCAGGGATAAGTGGAATTTGTGGCTCTTCCAGATGTTGCCAGACTGCATCCACTATCACACTTGACCATTGGCCATGCTGGCTGGGACTGGTGGGAGTCAGAGTCCAACAACATCTGGAGGTCACTATTTCCCCACCTCTCTGCAGAAGGTTACATAGGATCCCCAAAAGCATTTTATTGAATCAAATGGAAAGGCCACCTAGCCCGGCATTCTGTTTTCAGCAGTCACCAACCAAATGATTCTAAGCAGCTCACAAACACCTCCCTATTGTTCATCTCCCAGATGTGGTATTCAGAGGTAAACAGCCTCTTAGCATCGAGATTCCATTTAGCTTTCATAGGTATTGATATTGGTGTTCCATGTTGTCAAGGTGCTGACAGGTGAGCGCAGGGCATCTGCAGGGCAGGAAAGAATGTGGGGCACGAAATGTGGTTTGCTTTTATTTGCAGAAAGTAACAACACAGTAGAGTCACTCTGGTTTGACTCATTCAACTTGAGATGTTACTGAAACTGACCACCGGCTCCCACTACCCTCTCTAGCCTCTCACTCTGCATCCCTCCTGAGCAGATGGAGACTGTGAGAAGAGGATGGGCTCCTCCACTAAGCCCTTCCTGGCCCATTGCTCAGCAATGTACAGGACTCTTCTCGATCAACCTGTCAGAGGGGGAGGAGAGCCAGCAGGGCTGGGGCTGAGGCTGGTCCAGCTGCTGTGTAGCAGGGGTGACATCTGACTCCTCTCTGTCTGAATCTGTGCTCACACGGTGATGCCCAGCTTCCAGCCCTGTCCTGGAAGGACTTCCTTCTTCTGACCCCCCATGATTGTCAAAGCCGCCTGCTTCAAGCACCTCCCAGTCCATCCCTTCACCAGACTGCTCTCCAGTTTCCCACCACCACAATACGGAATCTAAGTTACCACCTTCTGTGGCCTCCCTGCGGAGCTCTAGGGCACACACCACTCTTCCTCATCCAGCTAGTCCCTGACACATGTGCTGCTGCTTATGTGGTCAAAAACAGCAGCATCCCCATGCAATAGGGAGGTATCAGAAGCCTTAGGGGAACCCCAAGGTTTGCAGAAAATCAAGACATCTTTGGGGAAGGGAAGCCCCCAGAGGGTATCCCCACCCCAGAAAACAGCCTAATTTGGTCAGCACATGCTGTGTGGCAACAGCATTTTGCTGTTGCGGCAGGGACTGGAAAACCAGGTAGGAATGCAGCAACATGAACAAGGACACTCCATGCTACCACAATTCATTGCAGGTGCCACTTGTCAGGTTTCACAGCCTTTCAATGTCCCTATCAGAGCCAGCCCACCCACGGAAGAATGAGGAAATCCCAAGAAAAAAACTGGCAAAAAAAAATTGATGAGCTATGCAGAGCTGGCCAAATTGACATACAAACTGCAGGACAAGGACAACTGTGACTTTAAGGAGGAATGGAAGCTTTTCACTATTTAAGAAAAAAACAAAATGGACTCCTGGGCAGGTGTTGAATAAACATACACAAATGTATTGGTTAATAACATGATAGATAGATAAGGTAAGGATTTGTACCATCTTATAACATGCAGAGAATAATATGTGCAGAGAAATCAGAGAGAGGAGTTGAGGGAAGTCCTAGGTGGGAGGGATGGGAGGGGGGAAACTATGTTTGTGATTACAGTCATACCTCGGGATGAACACGCTTCAGGTTGAGCATTTTCGGGTTGTGCTCTGCGGTGACCCTGAAGTAACGGAACGCGTTACTTCCGGGTTTCGCCGTTCGCGCATTATAGTCTTTTTAAAATTCCCAATAATAGTGAGGGGACTGGGGAGAAAGCTTTGTTTTCAGCAAATCTAATTTGGTCCCAGATAATGAGTCAGAACTGGAACGTGGATTTTAAAGTACTCCTAATACTACTAAACTGACTTATTGAAACTGAATCCACCTTAGTAACTAGAGAAAGAGATTTTCACACCAGTTTTCTTCTAAACACTCAAAAGCCCCTGACCTCTGCTGTATATCCTCTCAGCTAACTTTTTTGAAAGTCAAATCCAAGAAACCACTTTCTAAGTATTTGACACTTTTCTTCTTCTTGCCATCTAGCTATTGTATATCTGGACTAATAAGCCACCTCTTGATTCCATAAGTAACCCCTACCTTTCAAAGTGCTTTCATCTCTCCACTCAACAGTAACACATCTCCAGGCGTCTGGACTGCGGAGCTTTCTATTTGGCACAGAGCTCTTGCAGAAGTGTGAAAAGCTGCACATTTTTCCAGTGGGAGTCCTGTCTTAATGGTGCCATGCATGGAGCAAGTGAGAAAAGAGAAACAACTATAGATTAAAAAGGGAAAAAAGAAACCAAGGAAGGGAAAAGGGATTTGGGAAATTGATGTGTTCAGCTCTTTCTGGCTGTGTAAGAATGTAACCCACTGATACAGTGGCCAATTGACCACAAGTAGCCATCCTCCCCTTTGATAACAGCTTGATCATCAGCATGGAGATAAGGATTCTGTCCTGCTAATATCTGTGCAGGGACACGGGTGGCGCTGTGGGTAAAAGCCTCAGCGCCTAGGGCTTGCCGATCGAAAGGTCGGTGGTTCGAATCCCCGCGGCGGGGTGCGCTCCTGTTGCTCGGTCCCAGCGCTTGCCAACCTAGCAGTTTGAAAGCACCCCCGGGTACAAGTAGATAAATAGGGACCGCTTACTGGCGGGAAGGTAAACGGCATTTCCGTGTGCTGCGCTGGCTTGCCAGATGCAGCTTTGTCATGCTGGCCACGTGACCCGGAAGTGTCTCCGGACAGCGCTGGCCCTCGGCCTCTTAAGTGAGATGGGCGCACAACCCTAGAGTCTGTCAAGACTGGCCTGTACGGGCAGGGGTACCTTTACCTTTACCTTTAATATCTGTGCAAGGTTGCTGGTAAAAATGCTTGTGACTGTCTTGCCTTGTGAATCCGTATCCAGTGCTCTGCATTGCTTTAGGAAAATGGTGGTTAACCTTTGGACTTCCAGATGCTGTTGGACTAGAACCCCATTGTCCCTCCCTACCATTGGGCATGCTGGCCAAGGCTGATGGAAATCTAACAACATATGGCAATGCAACCCTAGGATGTTTGCATAGGAAGCCCCACTATGTCCAGTGTGGTTTCCTCCTGTCAGGGACTGGCTGGATGAAGAAGACTGGGGGGAGCCTCCTGCCCAGGAGCTCCCCAGGGAGGACAAGGACTTAGACCCAGGACTCAGCTACAGTAGAAGAAACGGTGATTTGAATGCACTATAAGCATGCAACACCAGATGGCACCAGAGAGCAGGAAATTTTAAAACACGCTTTCCATAGAGATTTTCTTGTAGAAATTTCTGACTTATTTATGGTGTTGTTTCCCCTCAGTGTATAGATCCACCCCCGGGTTCTAGTGGTGGGACAATGGGGAGGAGGCTGGGGAAGGGACAAGCTGGGAGCTCTGGAAGGAGGAGGCTGGAGCGATCGGGGGGGGGGGGGGGAGGTCAGAGGAGAAGGCCCTTTCAGAACAAGGCTGGAGGCCGAGTGTCTCAGGTTGAGCACAGACACAGACAGGGAGGAATCAGAGGGTACACCTTCCATCCCACAGCAGAACAGTCTCAGTCCTGCTGGCTCCCCTCCTCTCACACCCCATTCCAGGAGAGCCCTGCATGTTGTCAAACCATGGACCAGACAGACCCACATCACAGCCTCCAGCTATTGGGAAGGGGTCCAAAGTGAAAGGCTAGGGGGGAAAGGAGAGGCCAGTGGTCAGTTTCTGGCATTGTCTCAAGCTGAAGGAGTCGAGCCAGGGAGACCCCCACTGTGTTACATTCTGTGAATAAAAGCCAATTGCATTCCAAGCCTCCAGTCTTTTCATGACCTGAGGAGACCCAGAATTTCCCAGCCAGCCTCCCTAGTAAGTGTGTTAAGGATTGCAGCCTAAGCTTCCAGGATGGGTGAATGGAAGGGTGTTGGATTCTTCAAACTCCGTCAATATTCACTGCCTGCTCCACCCACCCACAGTTTCACTGCACCAGGGCCTACAACCTGACTTTGATTTTCCCTCCCAACAGAACAAAATTGCTACAATGGGATTTGTAGTTCAGCAGCATTTGGATAACGAAATGTTCCTCACACCTGGATTACAGTCTGATCCATATATTAGTCCTGGAGGTGCAAATTAAGTCAGTTTGATTAAAAATGTGGACTAAATGAATATCCCCCCGCCCCCCCATCAGTGGGGGGAAATCTGAAAGATTTAGGACCGGAGTTGGTGCCTGATTCCACACAAAATGGCATTTTGAGGTTCATTTGTATTTCTGGGAAAGACAGCCAATGGATTTTAAGGGAAGCAAAGAAAGCTAGTAAATTTTCAATAAAGACAGCAAAAACAGCTTGGGATGTGCAGAGCATTTTTAGTGAGTTTAAGTTTATATGTCTCTCTCTTCCTCTGTGGTTATTTAGTCTTTCCAAGGTGGCATATTTCAGCATGCAGAGCTCCTGATAACTCTTTTATTGGCTAATTGCTTAGCTTACTAAAGTGCACTTTCAACGGAAAGCAACCGCAGACCAATTTGTCAGCTTGTAAGAATCCATCACAAGCTTGTAAAAATCATCCACTTTTCAGAGATTGATGGACTCAGACTGTTGTTTACCAGGAAGCCGAGCAGGCAGTCATGTCAGGGCAAAAGGGACCAAACACTTCAGATATGAATCAAAATTAAAGTCTCTCCAGTGATGATGCCAGAACTGCTCTGATCTTCCTTTTACATTACTGGTCTTTGAATGCATATCTAATCTTAACTCCTGTTCTGTTCTTGTGTTTTTGCGGTGGGTGGAAAATGCAGACCTTCCAAGTGTCACTATTTTCCAGGGATGTCCCTGATTTACAGAAGCTGTCCTGGTTTCTGACTTGATCCTGGAATGTCCCACTTTTCCTTTGCACGTCCCTATTTTCACTGGAGAAATGCTGGAGGGTGTGGAGTTATCCACCCCCTGAGCTGTCTGAAGGCGACCCTATATACAGAAGGTTGTTTTTTTAATGTTTAATGTTTTATTATGTTTTTATATATGTTGGAAGCCACCCAGAGTGCTGGAGCAACTCAATCTTCTTCTTCTTCTTCTTCTTCTTCTTCTTCTTCTTCTTCTTCTTCTTCTTCTTCTTTGGCGATCACATGTAGTTGAGTAAAATTGTCTTCCATAAATACATTTTTACAATGAGTCCGTAAGTGACTGTGGAGGCCAATTCTGCATCCACACGTCCTTCCACAAGGGGACAAAGGTTTCTGAATGGGAGTTAATCACGGTGCGTATTTGCCAAGCGTGCCTTCCTCTTAGCATGTTTCTCCCTTGTGTCCTAAGTTCGAGTGTCTTGAAAGCCCATGACACCTTTGGTAAAGGCTGTTCTCCAATTGGAGCACTTGTAGGCAAGTGTTTCCCAATTGTTGGTGTTTATGCTACATTTTAAAAAATTTGCTTTGAGACAGTTTTTAAACCTATTTTGTTGACCACCAGCATTACGCTTTCCATTTTTAAGTTCGGAATAGAGTAGTTGCTTTGGAAGACGATAATCAGGCATCCGCACAACATGACCAGTCCAACAAAGTTGATGTTGAAGAATCATTGCTTCAACACTGGTGTTCTTTGCTTCTTCCAGTACACCGATATTAGTTCGCCTCTCTTCCCCAGTGATGTGTAAATTTTTTTGGAGACCACAGTTGATGGAATCTTTCAAGGAGTTGGAGATGGCGTTTATAAAGTGCTCCATGTTTCACAAGCATACAGTAAGTTTGGTAGTAAATGAGCAACCCAATAAGATGTGTGGGGTATAAATAATAAAATTATTGTTATGGAATAAGACTCCCTATTTCATCACAGAAACGTTGGAGGGTATAATAATGTACATTCCAAAGAGAGATGTTCTGATGTAAAACATATGTATGCTTCTCCCAAGCCTGCTGAAGAGATAGGCCCAATCTGCACTATATATTTAAAGCAGTATCATGCCACTTTAAACACGCTTGACTGCTAGAGTGGTTGAACAGTCAGTCCCTCTTTGAAAACTGTAGAACTGTGAGGGAAATGCACTGCAAACTTTCAGCACCTTTAGCAAACTACAGTTCCCAGGATTCTTTGTGGGAAAGTCATCACTATTTAAAATGATATGATACCGTTTTATTTGTGTAGTACAGATGGGGTCATATACTACACAGCTAATGTTTCCATTTTAACAGGACAAATCTGAGACATGTGGATTGGAGGCGGAGTCAAGCCACACTTCAGAAGGCACTGTGGGTCACTTAAGCAACAAAACCAAATCCTGTGGAAGGAACTATCCATACCAGAACAGGTGTAGCATGGGGGGTGAGACTAACCTCTCCTAGGCCACACCAAAATGAGTTCACTTCATAGTCCAGCCCAGGCTGTAACAATTCATTTAAACAGCTGTCACAAGGTTTTTGTTTGTTTTTTAATGCAAACAAGACACCACTCCCACTTTGAAAAGAATTTTAATTTATATTATAATGATAATAATTATTATAATAATTCAATGTTTGCAGACACACTGTGTATAGCATTTTTAAAACATTTCGTTCAAATATTGTCCGAATCTATTTACATCACTAAAAGTGTTTAGTTTTGTGTTTTTGTTTTACTTTACTTTGAATGTGACCTCATTCCAAATTGGTGCTGTCTTCCTTGGGCATGACAGATTTCCAGCTTGACAGATTTTTACATTATCATATTTGAAGAGATTTCTCGCAGGATTTTGTTGCTGTCTCCTTAGGAAGATTAATTAGGAGGCAGTGTAATGAATCACAGTAGAATTGTAATTTTACCATACAATAACTGTGAGCTTACTCATTCCATTTGCTTCTTTCTCTCCTGAACATTCTTTCCTCTCTCCCCCTCTCTGAAATGTATTTTGTCTTTCGCAAATACACACACACACACACACACACACACACGATTATATGAAGAGACTCCTGCATCAGGCCAATGGCCCAACTCTTCCAGCATCTTCTTCTCACAGCTGCCAACCAGATTCCTGTGAGAAGCTCACGAGCAGAACATGAGCACAACAGCACTCTGCCAAAATACAGTTCCCCACAATTGATATTGAGAGGTATAGTGACCTTGATAGTCGAAGTGGAGCGTAGACGTTAGGGCTCGTTGCCACTGATAGCCTTATCAACAATGAATTTGTCTAATCCTCTTTTAAAGCCTCCCAAGTAAATTAAATGAAATACTTTATTGTCACTTGTACAACTTGTATACAGTTGTACCCCCCACTCAGATCTCTTAGTCTTAATTCCCCTCCTTTACTGACGCACACCCACCAAACCCAGAAGTCAGTTGCCCTGTTGTTATCTTTTCATTCAGCAGCCTAACAGCCCATAGATAGAAGCTGTTCTTAACCCTGTTGGTGCGACTAATCATGCTTCTATATCTCCTGCCCGAGGGCAGGAGATCAAGAAAGTGCCAGCCAGGCTGTGAATCATCCCTGAGAATTTTCCTCACTCTCCTGAGGCAACCTTCTTCTGCAATATCATCCAGTGGATTCACAGGATAGTGACCTGCATTGCCACCCATGGAAGCGAGTTCCAAAATTTAATTGTGCAAATAAGTACTTCCTTTTTTCTGTCCCAAATCTTCCAACATTCAGCTTCCCTGGGTGTCCATGAATCTACTGTTGTGCGTGTGTATGCATGTGTGTGACAGAGAGAGAGAGAGAATTTTATACATAGTAAGAAAAGCAAGCTGAATTTCATTGCATATGATCAGGCAATAGATAAATATTGGGGGCAGGATAATGCTGTGCTCCCCCATTGTTGTCCCAATGAAGACCACTCCTTCCCCAGACCTGCTGTTTCTCCCTAAAAGAGTTAGCAGGCAGATTATCAAGTGCAGAGCTCCACACACACAAAAATCAAGATGCATATGATGTGCCGAGACTAAAATGCAACACACCTACAGCATGCAGCCATTCAGAATTAAAATCGGATCTTCCGGGATTGTTGTGTAATTATTTTTACACTTTTAGTGAATCTGAACTAATTGCGCTGTGCTTTTCAAGGCTCTTTTGTTACACAAAGGCCCACAAGTATTTTCACTGTGCTGGTCTTAAAGAATCAATTAAGGGTGGATTTGCAAGTAGCTATACCTTTCCCAGGATGGGAGCTGAAACTTGCTCTGGCACACTCACAGCATTTTAAATAAACATAGGATTTAGCACTGCATTTCATTTACTGTAAGTCATAAGCTGAAATACAGATACACGGAGACACAAGCATTTTATTGCAAGCCTAACAGCTGGATCTCTCTGGAGTTTCTTTCAGCCAAGGTTCATTGAGTCTAATTTAATTTTTGCAGCCTTTTTGGGTCATTCTAGAGATAAGAGAGCTGCCCTTCCATTGCTAACAGGTTTCGGAAGCAAAGATCATTATCAGGTGATCAGGTCAGATAGCTTAGCCTGGTGTCAGGTGCTCCAGAGTGAATTAATCTCTGAAATAGCTTCTTAATGAGATGGGAAGAGATTTGGCAAGATAATGAACCAAGGATGCCCACATCTTTCCATGTACACATGTGCCAATAAATGAGGGTCCATATGTATGACTATAGCTCAAGAGTTCTGCATAATATTTATTTATGCTTTCCCCCACCAATGGATCTCAGTAGATCTCAAGACAGGGTACAAAGTACAGAATGCATAAAATCATATGAGCACAAAAATAAAACATTTTTTAAAAAAGAAAAACATCTTATTGAACTCATAGAGTATTTTCCAAATTCAGATTTCTAGCTGTTTTTGGACTACAACTCCCATCATCCCTAGCTAGCAGGACCAGTGGCCAGGGATGATGGGAATTGAGTCCAAAAACAGCTGGAGACCTTGAACGAATAGAAGCAGCTGAAAGCATAGCTAAAACGGCAAGGCAGACTTCACTTGCCAGCAATAGATCAACACACTGAGGTTGGTTTGGCTTCTTGAGTCGGGCTGTGCCAATCTCCCGTCTTTCCAATACCGTGTTGTGCTGCTGGTGACTGAGAGGGGCTAGGCAGCTGAGAGCAGCGGTGGAGCATATGCCTGCACTGCCCAGGGCGGGCGGGCTTCCAAGGGGGGAGTGGCACAGAGGGTGCCCTCCCAAGCGCGGGATAACCACTCGGGGTGCCTGGAGTGGTGCATGCGCCCTGCAGCCGGGGGCTGAGCGAGCCTCTCCCAAGCTGTCAAAATAAAGGGGAAGGGGGGGGATGCCACTGGCAAAGCGGTGCAGCTCCCCCCTTACCCCAACGGCTCAGGGTACGCCGAATGTCACCCCCCTCAGTGAGGGCACCTGGGGTAGTCCGCCCCCACCGTTCCCCCTTCCTACGCCCCTGGCTGAGAGTTTGGCACTGTGTGGGCAGAGTAGTGGTGAAAATGTTCCCAACATTGTACCCACACCACATTGAGCTTCTGGCTGCCTTGTCCCTTCCCACCCCCTCTGGGTAACTGGCAGTGATGTATGACATTGGGAAGACAGGAAAGCAATGCAGCCCCACTGGCTGCCATTCCCTACAGCACTGAGTTATGGAGTAGGGAGGGAGGGAGAGTAGGGTTCATTTATTTTATCCTGTGCCCTGCCAGTCTCTCGTTAACAGGTAATATATGAGGACAAACAGATTTGTACTCTTCTGTCCATTTCTGGATTTTTCAGAGTTTGTGTTTCGGATAAATTTTCCTTCCCATTGTCTAGTACATGCGTAGGCAAACTAAGGCCCGGGGGCCAGATGAGGCCCAATTGCCTTCTCAATCCGGCCCACAGATGGTCCGGGAATAGGCATGTTTTTACATGAGTAGAATGTGTCCTTTAATTTAAAATGCATCTCTGGGTTATTTGTGGGGCATAGGAATTCATTCATCCCCCCCCACAAAAAAAATTAGTCTGGCCCCCCACAAGGTCTGAGGGACAGTGGACTGGCCCCCTGCTGAAAAAGTTTGAGGACCCTGGTCTAGCATCTAAGTTTAAGTCTAGGATCATATTCTGTGTTATGTGTACAGTTCTTGATGTATTTCAAATGAGAAACCATCTTTTTTCTTGTATGATGGTCAATATCACAATGTGCCCGACATCTCTAGGTATGGTGTGGAATGGAAAAACAGCGAAAAAAAGAAAAAGAAAATCTAGGTGAATTTCCTGCTCATTTCCATTTCTGATGTTTTCTTTCAGAAACGTTCAGCAAAGGAAACATGCATCTTTAAATATAATAATTTTCACATCTTTTGTGTTCTTCATTCACAAAATGATTTCTTTGAACACAAGTGTTCCTCAGTGGTATAGTGTACTTCATTTTGCTTTTAGGATATTTGCTTTTTTCCCCCAGATGGCAATTCATTTAATAATTATAAATTGTATCTTGCTGCAGTATTCAACACCCACATACACAAACACAAGATGGAAAAGCAACTCCCACAACTTCTGCTTGGGTGCAGAAGTTGCCAGAAGGAGGCAGACAAGATGCCATCCAGCTGCCCTTGGGTAGGGTTGTTATATGTCTGGAATTTCCTAGACAGACCCGGAATACTGTAGTTGAAAGCATTTTCCTCCAAAATAGCTTGAAAATGTCCACTTTGGACAAAAACTTAAAAAACCTCAAAGCCCAACAACTTTGGCTAACAAAAGCTCAGCGAATTTTCTGTCCAGATTTTCCCTTTTTGAAATATGGCAACCCTACCCTATCCTAAGGTCTGCACTCTAGATTTGTGTAGGGTTTGCTCCTTAGCCTTTTCTTCTCCCAGAGATATCCTGCAAGGCAGCAGCAGTTTAAAACCAGAGTATTCCTTCTCCTAGATGGGCTATCTTCCCAGGTTGATGACCCTCATCTTCCCATCACTTCCCTCTACAGCACATTCAGAAACTACCTTCTTGACCCTTGGACCCACAATTGGTCTTGTCTGCTCAACCCACCAGAGCCTGTCTTTGCATGCAGTGGAAGTCCAGGAAAGTAAAATACAGTGGTAGCTCGGGTTACATACGCTTCAGGTTACATATGCTTCAGGTTACAGACTCCGCTAACCCAGAAATAGTGCTTCAGGTGAAGAACTTTGCTTCAGGATGAGAACAGAAATTGTGCTCCGGCGGCACGGTGGCAGCAGGAGGCCCCCATTAGCTAAAGTGATGCTTCATGTTAAGAACAGTTTCAGGTTAAGAACAGACCTCCGGAACGAAATAAGTACTTAACCCGAGGTACCACTGTAACTCATAAACATTTGACATGAGAAACTCACCTGGGAGGAGAAAATCACATCAGTAGTTTCCATGTCAGTGTCTTTCCTTGAACATCAGGCCTGGGGAATCTCTGGCTTGAGGGGAATGTGTGTCCCTCTAGGCCATTCTATTTGGCCATGAAGACCACAGAATGAAGATTTTGAAAGATAACTGTGTTTCTGTTTGTGTATTGTTTGGGGAATTGTGAATTAGAATGAATTTCTCCCCCACTTCTAATTTAAAGTTGAAGAAGACACAACTCAGCAGGTGGACAGATTCCAGGTATCAGGATCTCCATAGTCAGGTCCTAATATCATCCATTCATGGACAATCCTTGCAGAACAGTGTGCATGCCTCAAGACTGAAACATTTCTTTTCACTGTGTCCTCTTCGTGTGCTGATCCAGTGCTATTAGTAAGTCTGCAAACATAACTTACAACATTAACAGGGCTGTCAATAAAAGCATTTTAGTCAAATTGTCGGTCACCACTGAACAGGCAACGAGAGTAATGGGCCATTAATTTCATTGAACATAGAAGGTCAAAAGGAAAATACCCATCCGTCATTTCAAGTTACTTTGGCACTGACAGAATAAATATATTCTGAGATGAATCTCTGCTAATGAAAGTGTTTATGGCAAATTATTTGCATCTTCTGGAACAGGATATGAGAAGAGGCCCCTTTTTCAATTTCTGACAATTGCACAAGATCTTGGACATTCACTTGCTGCTCATATTTCACAGAAAACATGAATAGTTTCCTCAAATTGAGGCATATTAACTGCTTGCCGCAAAAGAAAGTATGAACTATTTGCACAGGAAACTAAGCTAGTTCTAAACGTAAGAGGTGTTTTATATATTTGACCACCTCCTTTGGATTGAAAAAATATTTAATTTGACAAGCACTGGTTGTGTGATGCTGTCAAGCAGACCCAAAATTGGGCACAGGCAGGAAACATCCTGAAAGGGTTCAGTTGCCAGAAATATCATTTATCATAATTTTGACTGTGACAAGGTTCTTTGAAGTCTAAGTCTGATGGCACAATTGAAATTAATCTGTGGAATTCGATCATTTTGAAATATTTTACATAACAGACCGTATCATACTCTGAAGTAATGTCACTATCTTTTGCTTAATAGGGTTTTCACATTCTCTGACAGCTTTTTTTTTATTTTAAGCAGAACACCAAAGATCACAATTCATGAGAAACTGTGCTCAAACCTCACTGAAATGTATAGGAGCTGCGGAAGCACTTTCTCTTAAATTGTGCTTCAATTTGTGTGAGGGAGTGCTTTAGCTCAGTGGTAAAACACCTGTTTTACAGGCAGACGGTCTGAGGTTAAATCCGGCATCTCCAGGTGGGTCTGGGACAGGCCCCTACTTGAAACTCCTGGCAGTCAGCGTAGACCAGGCACAGGCAAACTTGGCCCTCCAGATGTTTTGGGACAACAACAACAATTTATTATTTATACCCCGCCCATCTGGCTGGGCTTCCCCAGCCACTCTGGGTGGCTTCCAAAAATAATAATAATAAAACACTGCAATACATCAAACAATAAAGGCTTTCCTAAACAGGGCTGCCTTCAGATGTCTTCTAAAAGTCTGGTAGTTGTTGTTCTCTTTGACATCTGGTGGGAGGGCATTCCACCATCATCCCTAGCTAACTCCCATCATCCCTAGCTAACAGGACCAGTGGTCAGGGATGGTGGGAGTTGTAGTCCTAAAACATCTAGAGGGCCGAGTTTGCCTATGCCTGGCATAGACAATACTGAGCATAATGAACCGATAGTCTGATCTGATATAAGACAACTTCCTACATTTCACCCAAATCTCTTGGACTCTATTACTTTGAGGAGGTGGTTCAGAAGACCCTAAATAAAGGTTAGAGATCCCTGGGACCCACTGCTAAATGCAGGAGGAGAGAAACTGGCAATGAGATGCTACCTATGCTTCAGTGTTCACAAAGAAGTGCAGGAAGGATAATATGCTTCAGCAGCATGGGGAAAACCAACGACTGAGACTGACAGGGCAGCCTATCAAGCTTCAGGGGCTCAGCTTCCTCCCCCCTTGGCCATAGATAAGCAGTTCAAAGAGAAAGCAGTCTCTTACCAGTAACAGAAATATTTAATGAACGCAGCAAAAGAACAAGCGACCGTTCTCAGAGTGCAGGTGCTCCCAAGAAATGTTCTGCCCACTTCCTTCTAGTCACTTCTGTCCCCTCGTCTCCTAGCCGCCTGATCTTTCAACCATTGAGCCCTTTCCGAAGCCACCTTAAATAATTTCCTAGCCTTGAGGCTGAGAGGCTGCACATCTTCCAGTGAGAGAGAGTCAGCTAGCCAAGGAGATCTCAAAAATATCAAGAATGTGTGTGTTAATCCACTGTTCCAATTAGTACCTGAAATATGCAAATGAACTCACTCAAAGAACTGAGATTGAGTACTTAGAAGATGCTATCTCTCTGTGTGCGTGCAGGGGGGTGTTTTTTAAAAAGATAATTATTTAAATTCCCAGAAAAGTGAAATGGATCATTTTGTCATTTCTTTCAAGCTAGATATTGTCATGATTTGGGGAGCTCTGTCTCTAATTAAGCACATTGGATGAAACATTTATTCATTATTCACTCTCATCCAAAGTAATAAATATGTATAGTGACAAAATTATCACATTCTATTGTCGCTGCTCCCACAGTGCATAATCTTTTGCCGAGTCATGATCTAACTCCTTTTTATTATTATTTTTTAAAATAATATTTATTAGAAGTTTAAAGGTTACACAAAAAAGAAAAAAGAAGAGAAAAGAGAAGAAAAAAAAGAATAAAAAAATTACATAAAAAGAAAGCAAAAAAACCACACAATACATCAAAACACATAAAAACACAAAAACAATTAAAAACACATCCAATATTTATCCTTATCTTTCATTAACTTATTTCCTCGACCTCCTCACACCTCCCATTTTGGTATTCCAGTTATTAATTATATCAGCAAATCCTTTCCGTCTTTCATCGCTTTCTATCTTTTAGTTATCTTAAATTATTTTTACCTTATCTTATCATCAAAACCTTAAAATTTATTTATACTTAACTCCTTATAATATTTCTACTAAAGTCATGTAATTTCATTCCAACATTTCCTAACATTCATTAATTTTACAATATTTCTCTAAATAGATTTTTAATTTTTTTTCCAATCTTCTTCCACCGTCTCTTCTCCCTGGTCTCGGATTCTGTCAGTCCTTTTTATCAGTTCTATCCTGGCAGACACATCAATATGAACATAGGAAGCTGTCTTCTACTGAGTCAGCCCATTGGTTCATCTGACTCAATGTTGTCTACACTGACTGGCAGTGGCTTCCATGGTTTCACTTAGGAAGTCTCTCTCAGCCTAAACTGCAGGTGCTTGGGATGGAAACTGAGACCTCCTGCCTATTAAGCAGTTGCAGCAGTGAGTCATGGCCCCACCATAGGCATGGAAGAAGAAGAAGAAGAGTTTGGATTTGATATCCCGCTTTATCACTACCCAAAGGAGTCTCAAAGCAGCTAACAGTCTCCTTTCCCTTCCTCTCCCACAACAAACACTCTGTGAGGTGAGTGCGGCTGAGAGACTTCAGAGAAGTGTGACTAACCCAAGGTCACCCAGCAGCTGCATGTGGAGGAGCGGAGATGCGAACCCGGTTCCCCAGATTACGAGACTACCGCTCTTAACTACTATACCACACTGGCTCTCTATGGAGCTCCCATGCCTACAGTTCCAAAACTTTGCTGTCCTTAGTGCACTTGGATGTTTCATTTTCACCAGATATCTCCTGAATGCTGCCACACATGATAAGAAACCCACAGAAAGGTGATTATTTGTCTTTGACATCTGAATTCAAATTCTTGATATTTGACTATCAATCTGCAATGGAACTGCAACTTTCACAGGAATTTGATAGCTGCCATACACGATTTCATTCCATACTTAAGATTCAACAGTATACAGTCGTATCTTGGTTCTTGAAGGCTTTGTGACTCGAACGTTTTGACTCCTGAACACAGCAAACCCGGAAGTGAGTGTTCTGGTTTGCAAACATTTTTTGGAAGCCAAATGTCTTCCACGGCTTTCAATTGGGTGCAGGAAGCTCCTGCAGCCAATCGGAAGCAGCACCTTGGTTTTCGAACGTTTTCAGAAGTCAAATGGACTTCCAGAATGAATTCTGTTTGAGAACCAGGGCATGACTTGTGGGAGTGACGCTTCACCTGTGCTGAGGCACACCTTGCACCCGGCATGCCACAGCATGCCAAGGAGCCTCACGGCCACTCTCCCTGAACTCTAGCCTCTTGGCCTGAAGACAGGGTTTTCCCCTGGCCTTTTGGAGCTATGGAGGTAAGGCTCCGCTGAGACACACCTTGCACCCGGCATGCCACAGCGTGCCAAGGAGCCTTCACCCACGCTCCATGAACTTGTGGCCTCTTGGCTAGCAAACATAGTTTTCCCCCTGACCATTCATCCTCTCACAGATTTGGTTACTAGACTTAACGCTTGGCTGAAGTATGACCAGGGATGCAGATGTAATCAAGTACAGTGGTGCCTCGCAAGACGAAAAGAATCCGTTCCGTGAGTCTCTTCGTCTAGCGGTTTTTTCGTCTTGCGAAGCAACCCCATTAGCGGATTAGCGGATTAGCACTATTAGCGGTTTAGCGGCTATTAGCGGCTATTAAAGGCTTAAGGGATTAGCGGATTAGCTGCTAAAAGGCTATTAGCAGCTTAGTGTCTTAGAAAAAGGGGGTGGGGAGCGAAAAAAAATTGCAGCAACTCGCAAGACATTTTCGTCTTGCGAATCAAGCCCATAGGAAATTGTTTTGCGAAGCACCTCCAAAACGGAAAACCCTTTCGTCTAGCGGGTTTTCCGTCTTGCGAGGCATTCGTCTTGTGGGGCACCACTGTATCGGGAAACATTTGGGGGAAACAGCTGCTGACACCTGTATTCGCTGATGCTGGAAATGTGCTTAGATGGAGATATGTCATGTCCAGAATGGTTTCACTAGTGTTTCCAATTGTTGACTTCTGTTAATAAAAGGAGCCTCTGCACAGCTAGTCGGCAGCCTGCTTGGAGCATGCTTGCCAGCTTGCTCCTGCACCGCTCACCTGCATCCAACCTCCCGTCTCCTCCGTTATTCCTACAATGACTATATATTATTCTGGCCACAGAAGTTTATGGAAGGGTATAGTTTCTGCCTGCTAAAATCCTAATGGACAAGTAAAAAACATGTCCCTGGGAAATTCTCCTTGGGTTGCAACTATTTGGTTGATGGGAGTGTGAGCAGCTAGCAAAGTGGACACTCACTGCTTCTGTCTATGCTGCTGAGGGAAACTTCTTAATTACTTGTTATCATTTCCCTCATTAAATAAAATATAAGTGGACAAGCATTCAGAGATTAGAAATATTATTCAATATAGGCCCAGAAAAGCACAGTGAACCCCCCCTTTTTTTAAGTGAAAGGTTTTAAAAGGCAATTTAGCTCTGGCAAAATTTATTATCTCAAGCAACATAGCAATATTATCCCAGGGCACATCTAGATTAGAGGCCTCAATATGTTCTTGTACTTGGTATGACATCTCCAATAAGCTGAACTTTTCATCTTCTGTTGCTCTGTGCCTGTGTCTTTGGGAGCTCAGCATTACAAACCAGCAAACATCATTTAGCCAGAGGGCTCTATTGGATTTGGTTGGGTGCAACAGTTTGTCCCAGGTGGCTTCATACACATGCTGAGTTCTTCTCCGGATGGTGCTTCCACCTTCAGACAGCTCTATAATGTAACATGACTACTAAAATGCACCCAACTGTGGGCTGCTTGTTGTTACTTTTCAAACTCCAACTTGATGGGTCAGTAGAACTGGCAAGCAAAGCTATATCCTGTCAGTTAAGAAGTACTGAACCCAGCGAAACCCCCAGAATTTACCAAGCTTCCATTCTGGAGATTGCTTTAACCATGACACTGCATCAGCGAAAATTGCTCACCCTTACGTTGTTCCACTGAGTTGGCTTCCACGAGCCCTCAACTGCTTTTCATTATCGATGACCCCAGAGTTTGCATTTACACAGCATGGAATGTGAATTTCTCCATCTCATAATATTCATCTGTATTGGAAATGAAGCACCATCTCCCCAATGTAGGTTTCTCTTCCTTGCAGGACCAACTGAGTTTTAAGAGCTTGTATACATCTCCAAGGAGCTCTGTGACAGGTAGTTTTCCAGGGGCACTGAATGCTCAGTAGGGATGCTGGATGAACATCCATATCCTTTTTCACTGGACTTTTAAAAAGGATTAATTTCATTGCTTTTTGTTCTGTCCTCTTTGCTGATTACATTGTGCATTGGGGGGGAGCATGTATGGGAACTGGGTGTCTCCATTGGGGGGTGCATCAGTGGGGATTGAGATGTGTGCATTGGGGGGGACTGGGTGTGAATACTGGGGGTTACAACAGTAGGGATTGAGATGTGTGCATTGGGGGGGGACTGGGTGTGTTACAGGACGTGGGTGGCGCTGTGGTCTAAACCACTGAGCCTCTTGGGCTTGCCGATCAGCAGGTTGGCGGTTCAAATCCCTGTGAAGGGGTGAGCTCCTGTTGCTCTGTCCCAGCTCCTGCCAACCTAGCAGTTTGAAAGCACACCAGTGCAAGTAGATAAATAGGTACCAATGCAGCAGGAAGGTAAATTGCATTCCCATGCACATTGGCTTCCGTCACGGTGTCCCGTTGCACCAGTAGCGATTTAGTCATGCTGGCCACATGACCCAGAAAGCTGTCCGTGGACAAACGCCGGCTCCCTTGCCCTGAAAGCGAGATGAGTGCCACAACCCCATAGTCACCTTGGACTGGACTTAATTGTCCAGCGGTCTTTTACCTTACCGTTACCTTTTACTGGGGATTATATATTGAGGGAGTATTGAGGGAGTGTATAGTGCTTATTGTGGGGACGCGGGTGGCGCTGTGGGTTAAAGCCTCAGTGCCTAGGGCTTGCCGATCGAAAGGTCGGCGGTTCGAATCCCCGCGGCGGGGTGCGCTCCCGCTGTTCGGTCCCAGCGCCTGCCAACCTAGCAGTTCGAAAGCACTCCCGGGTGCAAGTAGATAAATAGGGACCGCTTACTAGCGGGAAGGTAAACGGCGTTTCCGTGTGCGGCTCTGGCTCGCCAGAGCAGCTTCGTCACGCTGGCCACGTGACCCGGAAGTGTCTTCGGACAGCGCTGGCCCTTGGCCTCTTTGAGTGAGATGGGCGCACAACCCTAGAGTCTGTCAAGACTGGCCCGTACGGGCAGGGGTACCTTTACCTTTATAGTGCTTATTTGGATGTTTGGTGTGGTTTTTTTGGTATGTGTTCCTAATTTTATTTATTTTTATTACAAAGTTTCATAGAATTATAGAATGTTAGAGTAGGATGGTACCCTGAGGATCATCTAGTCCAACTCCCTGCAATCCAGGACTTCCCTTATAGGAATTGAACCTGCAATCTTGCAACCTTGGCATTATCAGTATTTATTGTGAAATGCTTTGGGGGTCTTTGGGCCAAAATGTGGCATAAAAAGCATTATCACAACATAAGCTTGACACTATGGTTCCTTCATTTCTATGCAGAACCAAGAGTGCTTTACAAACATCTTTCTTTCTTTCTACAATGTGTTTCATGATTGTCTCATTTTTGTGCTAATTAACTAACCCCCCTGCTGTGTAACAGATAATTTCAGTGTATGCCTTTGCTTATCAGATGAAGATTCAAGATTGTTTTAAGTCCTATATCTATATTCAGTGGTGGAAGAGAAGATTATCCTGCCTGCACTTTACAAAAGTAATTAAAAGTTCCTTTCAGCATTCTTATTTTCTTGTGATATTGTGGATATGAAGTGTAATGATATTTGGAAAGAACATCAATTTCAGCAAACCTAAGGTTTCACAACTGCCTGAAATGCAACACAGCTTTATACCTATTTTCATCATGAGATAATCTAACCAAAAATAAATAAATCATCAAAACCTTTAATGTAAGACGTGTTCCATGATTTGCAATTAAGAATTCATTTCTCCTTTGAGAACCAGTCTGAATTTAGGAGAGGGTGTTTGCTTCACGCAGCTGGCTCAATTGGTGATCATCTTTTTGTATGGAAGAGATAGGCAGATAGGCATCCCTACCTTACCATGCAGGCAATGAGATGGATGTTTCACATGGAACTCCATTTCATATCATCTCCCTTCTCTGTGAAGAAAGAAACCTGAGCATCAGCCTCAATTCCTAGAGCAGAATGCTGCCCTACAGGTTGCATGTCACCTATGTGTGCCCAGTATCTCCACCTGTCAGTGGCTGGACTGAGGAGAAATGTGGGGCCCACCCCCATCTCTTGAACCTTCCTGAGAACAGGAGGACAGTATAGATTTAGAAGAGTGGTTTGCAGAAGGGCATAGTTCAGAGGAACAGCAGGAAGAAGACACACCAGGGGAGAGACAGCGAAGAGACTCAATGTCATTGGAGAGCATTCCTGGCCCTCCTTCTCCTAGGACCAGACGAGCATTGAGGGTAGAAGAACAGAAGGTGTAGAGGCAGAAAGCTCAGATTAGCCATTGCAAGGGTGATGTCAGGAGTCCAGGTTCCCAGCTCGATAACACAGTAAGTGTAGGTAACGAAAAAGGGGGATTTATTGCAAAAAACAAACATAGCTCTGGGCGGCTCTAATGAAGTCGCCAACATTATCATTCAAGATGACCCTTCTGAAGACTCCTTCCGGTGCCTACAGAATATATTGAACTGTCGCCCCTTACATCTCTTGTTTTGCTTCCTGTCTAGCAGCCCTCCCATTCGCTGACTCTTTGGACTTGTTGGATCAGCTCTAGCCTCTTCCTGTTCTGAAAAACTGTCTCGGTGTCTGTTCACACCTGTTTGAGTTTCCTGAGAGTTTGGCAACCGGCATTCCAATGTCCAAGGGGGTCACACCGGGCACTGGCCGCTGTTCAGCCTGCATCAGATCTAACCCTCCCTGTTCTGCAGCTGGCTCCACTACGTTCCACTAGGAGTTGGCTCATTCCTGACAGGTGGCGTAGAATAGGAGAGACAGAGGGGGTTGGACTTTATTTGGAACAATGCCATCATTTTAGGGAGGCTGCATTCCTTTGTCTCTCTCTGTGAACTATGGAATAAATTACTTGATAAGCACTCTTCTTGTTTATCTGCTCACTGGCTGCCACTGGGGGAGGGCTCAGATTCCCTGAAGCCTGACACCACCACATGAAGAGGATGGTCAGATGGGGAAAATATGTGAAGTAGCCCAGAGACATGTAATACAACCCCATTGTTTAGGGAGATACACTGAAGATTTAGGCTCATAGACTCCCAATATGTCATGGAGGAAAATTGGGACGTGTATATTTCGTGGCTGCACACCTGTGCAGAACAAAGCCCCCCCCCCAATAAGTGTATTTGGGGGCCACAGTCTTGCAGGAGCCAAAACAGGACATCCTGGGATCCACTCAGAAGACAGGATGGCTTCTGTAATTCTGGGATGTCCCGCTTATCATCTGTAATTCTGGGATGTCCCGCTTATCATCATCATAATTTTATTTGTATGCCACCTTTCCATAGTTAAAACAGTGCTCAAGACAGATTACAACATGACAAGATTTACATAATTACCAATGTAACAAAAGTCATAAACAATAAATAAAAGACATCAAAAGGTACACAACCAAATGGAAAACAATTTCCATATAAATAATAAAATCTAAAGCTAAAAACACAACATTAAATATCAATAGCAATTTAAAATGACATAGAAAAACGATATTTAAAAAGGATCCCTCTCTGTCAAGCAGCAGCAGTCCTTTATGGAGCCTATCAGGCCTTGCTCCACGCCGGGTGGAGAGAGGCAGGGGAGGGCCCTCAGGCTCCCAGCAGGTCAGTCCTCAGCTTATGACAGTTATGGGGTATGTATAGAGATGGGTGTGGATTCTGCGGAAGCTGTGTTCCAGAGTGGAGTCACCTGGTCCACTTTGTTCTGGCCAGTGTATGATCTGGATCATGGGCGTCTTCAGGATTCCATGAAGAGGTGGTCTCAGGAATATCTCATCCAAGCATGAGGAGCTAGCCACATACGCATTAAAAAAGAATGGCATACATCTCCCTGGGAGTGACAGCGCCTGATGATGTGCTGTCACTCCCAGGGAGTTTGTCCAAAAGGAAAAAAAAATGGTAGCTTCAATGGAGCTGGCCGTGTTTTTCCTTCAATAAAATTTCTGTCCTGGGATGAATATCTATTCTGTGTCATTGCTGTGTAAGTGCACCATTCTTTCCTGTGTGTATGTGGTGGTAGATGCCCTGTACATTTTTATTTATTCATTTGCTAAAATATTGTCATATGTATTGCCAAAGGTCCTTCAAGGTGAATAACAACAACTCAGCTACTGATGCGAATACAGAGAGCTTCTTTGTGTGAGGGACAACCATGACTGAGCCAGATTGGTTGAGTTCTTACTTATTACCATCTGTTTAACAGTGAATCCCTCTTCCCAAGGAACTCAGAGAATTGTAGCTCTGTGATGGGAATAGGGGTCTCCTAACAACTCTCAGCACCCTTAGTCAAACTATAGCTCCCAGAATTCTTTAGGGGAAGCCAAGTTTGGTAAATGTAAGGTTTGGATGTGAATTAAGTCTGATCAAACAGAAAGACAAATGTTTAAATGATCTGCAACATACCTTGCAATTTCTAAAATTTATCAGAGTTTGTTGAATATGCTACAGTTTTGTTTTATGTTTGCCAGTGTGTTTATTAATGAAAAATAAATTGGAGAATATAGCCTATTAAACCTGAATTGCTGGGTTATGGTTGCCAAGGAAAGTACATAACAGACACATTTATTTTATAGGGAGCTCTTGTGAGGTTTCGAAAGATGCCCTTAATGAGTGCTATTTTCATATCCCCACACTGCTCGGTGCTTCGAAACTCTCCAATGTAAAATTCAGCTGCAATTAACAAACCAAAGACCATGTGTGAGGGAGTTAAATCAAGGACACAATGTCAGGATATTGAGCTAATAAATATTTGAAGATGCCACAAGGCGACCAGCTATTTATTAGAGAATGAGAGAGAAAAGGGAGGGTTACAAAAGCTCTTGTCAACGGGGCATGCTCCACATGCAAAATTAACTTTCAGCAATGCCCGTTTTGTAAGGAGTGAGATATGTTCAATAGGTAGTTTAATATGTAATTATAATATATTGTTTAATATACAATTACAATTTGTGTGTAAAATGAGAAGAAGCTTCAAACTCAACTTTGGTAAGAACTCACATTTTATCTATTTAGGCTGCAAGTCAATATTCACTTACGTGAGAGTAAGCCCCATTAAAATCAATATGGAGCAAAGTTTCAGGGATGAAGGAGGAGTCGAACCCCAGGACTGACTGTCTCTTCCATGTGTTCCTCAGTGCATGGTCTGACTGTAACCCAAACAACCCTCCAACATTTTCACACTCAAATCTGAGGCATCCCCATCCCATGTCACAATCTGCTAACATCCACAGTCTCCTTAGGCCACATTGAAACACCCACCCACGATGGTTTTACCCATTTGTTGTGTCCCCTTTGATAATTTTGGGGTGCAATTTATTTCCTCCTTAACTGATAGAGAGTGATTTGGGGGGGGCATGGGTACACACAATCAGAATAGCAATAAAGATCATACAGAAGGCTGATCTCACCATAGGACAAAGCATTTAAACATTCATAAAAACACAGCAGCCAGTAGATTAAGATATCCCTAGAATTAAGCAATGACTGCTGTCACAGGTTCTCACTTCAAACCCTTGTCAGGACTAATGGACCTGTAACTCAAACTTATTGATAGAAAATTCAAGTGATGGCTAGCTTCAACGTGAGCGAGCATCACAGATCACACTCCACAGATATAATTTTCATGCCAACTCATGGATAGGAATGGAAGAGAAATTTGATTCAGTTTGCAATTGCACTTTCTGAAACAAAACACCAACTGAAACACTGCTTCCTTTGAAATTCATATTTCTCTGAATTTTGCAATGTGGTTCTTGAGCCAAGTAATGCATGCATGAATGAAAACAACATGCAAAATGCATTATATTGCTGGACATTGCTTTTCAAAACTGTGTGTATTAGGCAAACTATGTGTATATTAGGAGAAAGTCGCACTAAAAGAAGCTGGTGTGTTTTCATGACTTTTGAATATTCAAAAATGCAAGCAGGTGGAAATCTGGGAAACTGACTGCAAGATGGGGGGGGGGGGGGGATAATAGACTCACAAAGCCCAAAATGGACAGAATCACAATCCCTACTCATGGGTCACCTTACCTCAAATAAAATGCTGTTTAGTTTATTCAATTTATGCATTCAGTTGAGAATAATCAGTGCTGAACAATCAAAAGGCACACTCTGGATAGTGCAGCAATTCCCATGTTAACAAATAAAAGGAAGTTAGATATAGGATTATTATTATTATTTTCTTTTTTTACTTCTCCTCTTGATCATTTACTAGCAGCCCCGGTGTATTCAAATTCTTTCAAGAAGAAAATGTCATTAAATTAGGGTTGCCATATTTTAAAAAGTGATAATCCGGACACAAAAGTTGTTGAGTTTTTTGGGCAAAATCTCAAACAAAATGATGTATGGCTACCCTACATTGAATCAGAATCTTCTTTTGGAGTTGGTTTCATTCTTATGCCAGAAACTTTAGTTACACCCAGTTAAGAATGAAAGATCAAGAACTCGCCGAAACCTGTTAAACCTGTTGTCGCTGTGCAACCTAAGTAAGGGATACTTCGGTGGGGGGGCGGCGGGGGGCGTATTTCCTGTGTCTCCTCAAATGGCAAAACAAGGCATGCCTCCCATGGATCAGAGGCAATGAAAGGTTTACCTTTGCAGGATATGTCCTACCTATTTCTAAACCATGCAGCATTTTATAACCAAGTAGTGAGTGTACTAGAGGCTTCAAATGCAATCTCCAGGTGCAATACAAGCCCAGCAAGGCCAGAGCAATTTCAAGGCTAGAAAAAGAAATAATACATCATTTTTGTGTGAGGTCTGATGAATGACCAGTTCATGCCCTCCAAGTGCCCCAAATTATTAAACTTGTCTTGTGATGCCTCGGAATCCTTATTCCTTTTCTTTTAGAGGGAGATACTCAGATTTCAATTAGGCTTCAGCTCCTTCCAGAAGTAAGCCAAAAACATCTGTGTCGTGGAAATCTTAACATGAAAACAGCAGCTGTTGCCACAATGATATCTTCTCCAAATAGCAACTGAAGCATAAGTTCTTAATTTGTCTGGTATGTTTCCTGTTATCAAAAGAGAAATATTTTCTCTGATGAGCCTCCAAAACAGCCACCTTTCTTTTATTACTATTTCTCCAGAAGCATTTACTTCTTTCATAGTATAACTTGAGTCACCACAGTTTGGTTTAAAAACAGCAACTTGTTGCTTTTGCTGAAATGGACTAACATGATTACTTCTTCAGAAACCCTTCATAGGGTTGACATGCATTCAAATCTACCTGTTCATATATCATCAGCCTGGATCCCTCTCCAGAACTGTCCTGCTAATATACAGTGGTACCTCTAGTTTCTAACTTAATTCATTCCAGAGGTCCGTTCTTAACCTGAAACTGTTCTTAACTAGAGGCGTGCTTTCGCTAATGGGGCCTCTTGCTGCCACTGCGCTGCTGGCACACGATTTCCATTCTCATCCTGGGACAAAGTTCTCAACTCGAGGTAACTCTTCCAGGTTAGCAGAGTTTGTAACCTGAAGCATTTGTAACCTGAGGCATTTGTAACTCGAGGTAACACTGTAGTTCATTGGTCTAGAAAAAGTTGCTCACATCTTACTAAACTACATACCATAAACGTATTTGACTTCCATAGTCTTGATCAGTGGTGTAGCGTGGGGAGAAGCAACACTGGGGCAGTTGCCAAGGGAGCAAAACTGTTAGAGGGTGCAAAATTTCAACCCCCGCTGCTGTGTCAATACAGCTGCAGGCTTCCATCGTTGGAAGCAAACTGGGAAGTGACCTCTCCAGACAATGGAATGACTCTTCTTTTCTTATCTCTGCAGCTGCAATCTTCTGGGTGACACAGATGCCATTAGGCCAGGCATAGGCAAACTTGGCCCTCCAGATGTTTTTGGGACTACAATTCCCACCATCCCTGACCACTGTTCCTGTTAGCTAGGGATGATGGGAGTTGTAGTTCCAAAACATCTGGAGGGCCATGTTTGCCTGTGCCTGCATTAGGCAGTTGAATGCACACGCATACTCTGTCTGTTTCCTTCCCTTCCATCCATCCTTCCGTGCAGCCTTGGGCGCTGGTCTTGATCTGCTGCTTGTCACCAGTAATGAACTGATTTATTGAATTCCTCAAAGTGCTTTCAGTTATGAATACTCCAATACAATTTGTTAGAGAACAACGCAATAGATGCCATTGATTGTGATTACCATCTCAGCATCACTTCACATAGCTATTTCCTTTCCCTGAAATGTCAACATACTTTTGCCCCTTGTGGATCCCCTTATGTGGACTAATGCTCCCATGCACAAAACGTATCGGTTTATAATCTGGGACTCCAACGCAATCAGACGTAAGAGCATGAGACTGTAAGAAGAGCCTGTTGGATCAGGCCAATGGCCCATCTGGTCCAGCATCCTGTTCTCACAGTGGCCACCCAGATGCCTGTAGGAAGCCCTCAAGGAAGACAAGAGCCCTCTTCTCAATGCAGCTTCCAGCAGCTTGTATTCAGAAGCATAACTGCCTCTGACAGTGGAGGCAGAGCATAGCAGTCATGGGCAATCATTTTTAAATATACAGTGGTGCCCCGCAAGACGAATGCCTTGCAAGACGGAAAACCCGCTAGACGAAAGGGTTTTCCGTTTTGGAGGTGCTTCGCAAAACGAATTTGCTATGGGCTTGCTTCGCAAGACGAAAATGTCTTGCGAGTTCCTGCAATTTTTTTTCGCTCCCCGCCCCCTTTTTCTAAGGCACTAAGCTGCTAATAGCCTTTTAGCAGCTAATCCGCTAATCCCTTAAGCCTTTAATGGCCGCTAATAGCCGCTAAACCGCTAATAGCGCTAATCCGCTAATCCGCTAATAGGGTTGCTTCGCAAGACGAAAAAACCGCTAGACGAAGAGACTCGCGGAACGGATTCTTTTCGTCTTGCGAGGCACCACTGTAAATATTCAAATCATGTGTCTTGTTTTCCCTCTCAATAAACTGCTTAGGAATACATAATTTAAAATACACTAGGATGTTCAAGATTGCTACATACAAGAATTAACGCTACATGTGTATCTGAAAGAAATATATATAAATACTTGAAATGCATCAAATTTGGACTTCAGCTTCACATTTTCAAAATGCTGGTTGTTTTTGACCAGGGGTATCCAACAGGTCGATCGCGATTTACCTGTCGATCGCGGGGTGTACCTGGTCGATCACGGGACCCTGATACCCCCCCCCAACCAAAAAGGCTCAACAACTTTGGCTGATCCTTCCCACCAAAAAAGCTGAACAACTCCTGTCAATCCAATGGGTAGATCATTGCCAGTTTATTTATAGTGGGAGTGGATCGCAGTTTCTTGGAAGTTGGACAGCCCTGTTTTATACTAATATCAGTTATCTGCCAAATGCTATCAGGCATGACTATTACATGTCAGATAACAACTACAGTTGAACAGTAGTAACATGTAGCTCACAAATGCATTCAAGTATCGTTGTCCATGCCAATAATAATAATAATAATAATAATAATAATAATAATAATTTATTTATACCCCACCCATTTGGCTGGGTTTCCCCAGCCACTCTGCATGGCTCCCAACAGAACACTAAAAACAGAATAAAATTTCAAGCATTAAAAACTTCCCTAAACAATGTCCAAAATAGGATATATCACCACATCCCAGATACCACATAATTTCAAATACCATCTATCAAATATCCCTGGGTATCAATACCGATATCAAATATCTGTTGAGATGTCATCCAGTATATGAATATTCTGAGAATATGTGATATAAATATTTGATATTCAGATAGTGTTTCATGTAAACAACTGCAGACGAGAATTTTAGGGAGCAGATTCATTTCAGCTCTGAGAAAGCATTTGAATTATGCAATTTTCTCACCACTGCTTGATTCATATGCAAATGTTTGTTTTTCCAACTGGACTTCAATTATGCTCCCTTTCTGGCCTGTTGATCCATTTTGCATCTGTGCCAAAGCAAACAGGGGTAGCTTGTTGATGTGGCTGTGAGCTCCAAACGAAAGGCATTGAAAATATTGATTGCAGCAAAACTGAAACAGGAGAGGGCGTGTGGAATTTTCTATTTGCAGTTCTTCCTTGGGTGCATGCATGCTTTGCTGGCACTCCATGGAAGGAATGGGAAAAGGCTAACACCATAAATGCAATGGCATGTACTGTCATCCATAATGTAAACTGTAAAACAAAGCTGAGAAAAGCAAAGAACACCTCTGAGATGCATTAATCCACTTCTTAACAATCATTGGGGATGCTGTTATTGGACAATCCAGTATATCTTTCTCACCCCCATGTCTGCCTATTTGTACTACCCATGTATATTGTTTCACATCAATAAATCTTCTAAGAAGGTGAGATAGGATCTTGCCCCTTGAAGTGGGTTGCCCTTGATTATCGCAGCTCCTGCAGGAACACATGAGTCGTGATCTCAGAATCCTGAAATAACACTGTACATTTAAGGCCATCTTATACCACATTTGTGGGACGTGGGTGGCGCTGTGGGCTAAAGCCTCAGTGCCTAGGGCTTGCCGATCGAAAGGTCGGCGGTTCGAATCCCCGCGGTGGGATGCGCTCCCGCTGTTCGGTCCCAGCGCCTGCCAACCTAGCAGTTCGAAAGCACCCCTGGGTGCAAGTAGATAAATAGGGACTGCTTACTAGCAGGAAGGTAAACGGCGTTTCCGTGTGCGGCTCTGGCTCGCCAGAGCAGCGATGTCACGCTGGCCACGTGACCCGGAAGTGTCTTCGGACAGCGCTGGCCCTTGGCCTCTTTGAGTGAGATGGGCGCACAACCCTAGAGTCTGTCAAGACTGGCCGGTACGGGCAGGGGTACCTTTACCTTTTTATACCACATTTGTAGTCATGGAGATCCTGGGAACTGTGAGTTGTTAAGGGTGCTAGAAATTTAAGCTCTGTGAGGTCAGCAGCTTTAACAAACTATATTTTCCAGGATTCTTTGGGGAAGCCATGACCATTAAAGTGACAGGAGTGCTTTAAATGTCCTGACTTCATTGAGCGGAGTGTACCGAGTCTCTAATATTTGCCTGTGTTCTACGAAACACCAGCAAGGAAAGTTTGCAGTAACTGGGACAGGGGGCTCTCAGTGTTGCCTGAAAGAGGTCTGATCAGCAAGAGGAGAAGAAGAGTTTAGACTTGATATCCCGCCTTTCACTCCCCTTAAGGAGTCTCAAAGCAACCAACAATCTCCTTTCCCTTCCTCCCCATGCTCTGTGAGGTGAGTGAGGCTGAGAGACTTCAGAGAAGTGTGGCCAGCCCAAGGTCACCCAGCAGCTGCATGTGGAGGAGTGGGGAAGCGAACACAGTTCACCAGATTACGAGTCCACCGCTCTTAACGACTACACCATGTTGGCATGTCAAGAGCATGAGAACTTCAACCATGGATGATATGAATAGTTAGGATTTCCACTGCCAACCCTCTTGAATACATGGCCATGAGCTGACCCCTGTGTCCAAGGGAACGGGGGCATTTGGTAGGCCCCCAGCTGGCTCCAGCCCACTGGCCAGTAGTCGGGTGAACTCCAGTCCTTGGAACAGCATCAAACAATGATCCGCAGCTTCAGAACGCTTCAGAAGCTGGAGCATGCTAGCCAGCAGAGATAACAATCTCTTCATGATGGAAGGGCGGACAGAGGCATATACAAAGCATATTTACAAGCAGTTTATTCAGTATAGATCAAGACAAAGAAAAAACATGTCTGCTCTCCTTTATGTCTAAGAACAAGAAGCACTAAGCAAAAGCAATACACAAACAGAAGTTCCCAGCAAGCTGTGCTGGAATGTAAACAGACATGTGACATACAGCAATCCACATATCTGTTCCTCTTAGGGTGGAACGGAACATCACTATCCTAACAACCCCTAGTAGTAACCCTGGGGCAGCATTTGAGGACATTTCATTAAAAATGAAAGTGAGAGGGGCACAGTCTATGAAAGGTCTAGAACTTGCGACACAATGTTAGCAGTGTGGGTGTACTTGCTCCGGGTTATAGCCGGCCATGCCTCCTTTCAGGATTCTCCAGTCCAGGAATACCCAATGTTGTACCCTCCAGATGTTGTGGACTACAATCCCATCAACCCCAGCCACCATGGCCAACAGCTGGCGGTGATGAGGTTTGTAGACCAAAATATCTGGAAGGCAGCAGATGTTGATCCCTCCATCATCTGCATGGATAGTGCCACTTTGGCTGCATAAGAAAAGGCATTCAGGGACTTGTGGTCTGGTACTTTTCATGAATATTTATGATTATTCCAAAATACTCATTGTTATAAGGCAGCTGAAATAGAAGAAAATTCAAGAAAGCAAGAAAGCTGAACAGTCCAGATTGCCATTTTGCTGACTGAAAAGTGAAAAAGAAAGTTGGGAATCTCAATGCTGCAGTGTCTGCTTTCACCAGATTTGCCTGAAGTTCAATTTCACTTCCACTTTGCCATCTTCAATTGTCATAGCATGAAAACAACAACACCCTGCAATTTCAAGCTATATTAGAAATACAGACTCTCCCTCTCCCTCTCCCCCATCCCTTCCCCTCCTTTCTCTTTCCTCTGCTTATCAAAATTTACACTGTTATAAGATCCTTTGGCTCAGGGAAGCAGTATTTCTTTTTGATAGAAGTCTAATGTCTCATTACATGCAGTATGTATAGAACAATGTATAATGCAGTAAAGAACAAAGGCAGCTTATGATGCAAAACAACTAAGGAAAACTGTAGTTCAGTTTTGTATGAAATGCAAATAAGAATACTTGATATTACAATTTGGAGGTAGTATTTCTTGACTCGTTTTAAATTCAGCTGTTTAGAAAATTGCAACTCTGCTCCCTTTTCAAAAACTAAATCCAACCTGCTTTCCTCTTTACCACCAGAGAAACAAGGAAAACTATTATTAGCACTACTTATATGGCATAATAATGGACTCAACTGGCTTCCTTATACATATTTAAATATGTTTCCTTAAGTTAAGCCAATTTAAGCCAATAGCTTAATGCATTCTCCGTTTATTCTCAGATTCCATGCACTGAAACCTTCTCCCCAATGGTAAGGCACTGCCAGCTATCCTCCATTATTGCAAGTACCCAGATGCTCCTGCTTCCTGAATGCCGCTCTGACCCTTAAGTTAGAATGTCATGCCAGCTTTCCTTAACAGTGGGATAGAATGTTAAGCACATTTGGACAGGAATATATTCCCCCAAATCATGAGATCTTCACCCAAAGTCAGAGGTGAACTCTCTTGCCTCTAGGGCTGTGTAAATGACCACTTGGAAATGTCCATCCTATCTGTGGGTAGAGGTAGTTGGGGTGGGCAGAGGGAGGCATTTCATTGGATTTCTCCAGGGGGAGGAGAAATTTGTTAGGATTTTTATCCATCTGTGCTGCTCCAGCAGTAGCACTATGTTTGCGTATATCATGTGAGTGTCTGAGAGAGTGTGAGACAGGAAGTCTCAGTACTGTTGGAAGTTTGTTTCACTTCTGTTTATGATGCTATTCTGTACTGGTGCTGAGGGAGCACAGATATGCTGATGTATTCTCTGTATACAGACTGTAAAATAAAGTACAGTGGTACCTCAGGTTAAGTACTTAATTCGTTCCGGAGGTCCGTACTTAACCTGAAACTGTTCTTAACCCGAAGCACCACTTTAGCTAATGGGGCCTCCTGCTGCTGCCGCGCCACCGGAGCACGATTTCTGTTCTCATTCTGAAGCAAAATTCTTAACCTGAAGCACTATTTCTGGGTTAGCGGAGTCTGAAATCTGAAGTGTATGTAACCAGAGGTACCATTGTAGTTTAGAGCTACTGATTGACTCTTTCTTCTGCGATGAGATGCTGGAAGATGAGCATGCTCCTCTCAGGAGGGAGGGGTCGCTTATCACCGGTCTTTCTGGACTGAGGGAGATTTACGGCCAGGGAGGACCACCGGAGAGATGCCCCAGAGACTTGAGAAGTTGGCAGCCTTCCCGGGTGCGTTTCCAACAAAATTATCCAACACTGTCTCGGGAGTGTGTTCACCATTGACACTGTCAGTAGCACAGCTTCTTTCTTTTTTCTTAAGGTTGCCCCCCCCCCATAAATGGTGCATACCGTCCAACATTTCACCAATGAAACTAGGGACATGGTGGCATCAACAGCCAGTGGCTGAGCAACATGCTGCAGCCCCCGGAGCAGAGAACAGGCGGGGGCGTGGCTGGCGTGCATCCTGGGAGTGTGGTGCATCACCCGTGTGGTGTGGCGAGCAGCGTGGGGTATGACGCATCACCTGTGGGGGCGTGGCAAGTGGCATGGGAGCATGGCACATTGCCTGCAGGGGCATGGTGCGCATCCGGGGTTGCGTGGCATGTGGCGTGCATCCCAGGAGGGCATGGCATGCGGCGTGCGTCCCAGGGTGGCGGCCACGATGGCACCATTTCCCCAAATGGTCCCAGGGCCGTGTGCTACCACCCCCTTTGTACACCAGTGTCAACAGCAACTGTATGGGCATCCTGATAACCCTTTTACATCCTCCACAATGCTCCAGACTAAGTGTCCTATTAATAGAGGAGGGCTTTTTGAGAAAGTTCTCCAAATTGGCCTTCTTTTTCTAGGGGTAAAGAGAAAAGAGAAAAATATTAGAAACATTCTCAGCATAACATCTTCTGAGACCTTTTGGCTCAGTTCTGCTTATCACTAAGGATATGAAAGCTCTTTATTTCCATTGACCTCTCCACCTTCAAGCTTGCTGGAATTGCATGCTTGAGATGCTGTCCACAGAGGTTGCTGCGTGATCTTTCAGTATAGATCCCAAGCACTATCGTGCTGCACACACAGATTATCAGCAATCAGGTTAATTGCATATTATGTTCTCCATTCATTAAAATGCTCAGTTGTGAAGCAGATACTCTGCAAGCACAAAGTCCCAGGTTCAAGACCAGTATTTCCAGTTAAGGCTGGGAAAGATTCCCACCCAAAATCATGGACAGCTGCTGCAAGTCAGTATCCATAAAATGAGTTTGATGGACCAATAGTCTGGCTTGGTGTAAGCCAGACGCCTGTATTGTTGTCCCTGAGCATAATCTGATCTGAATTATGATTGTGCTGAAGGAGAATTTCTTATCTCCCTGTTAGAACTCCATTTTGTTTCCTAAAACTCCATATTTCATATTAGCAGTGTGGTTTAGCAATCCATACATGAATTCTCACCAGCCCCTCCTAATAGAAAACAACAACAACAGACTGTTTCAAGCATATTCTAATGTGAGAACTTCCTGTATTCTAACGGAAAAGAATGAGAAGTTGAGAATACATGAAAGGTGATCTGCTAGGCAGAACAGTATCATTGAATTTCTGTTAATAATGGATATATTAGTCATGGATTATTAAGAATAGAAGTTTGTAGACAGGTAAATAATAGCATAATCAATCAGTAATTAATTATATTAAACCTTGAAGGATGGCAATGTGTGATTGTGCATTATTATAATGGCAAATTTGGGGTGGGCCAGTCAAAAGAGTATAAGGTTCTCTGATTGGTTTAGGATGAGTTGGAATTTCTATGGGAAGGTTGTAATAATCATTTGATTGGTTGCTTAGAAATCACATGGGTAAACTGGAAATGTATAAGAAACATTGCTTTGGATGTGGTTCTTCGCATCCTCTCTCAGATTTTTAGGAGGCAAACCCCTAAGTACATTTGTTTTCAATAAAGACCTGTCTTTTCACTTGAAGCCTGAATCCTTTTGTTTTGGGTTTCTGGGAGGCATACCTCCAGTCCAGGAACCCCATTAAATTTATCCAACAGTGCATCACATGATTAATTGCACATGTGCATCCACCTAAGAAGAGAAGCGTTGCAAGATCAGGCCAGAGACCCATCCAGTCCACCATTCTCTTCTTACAGTGGCTAACCAGATATCTGTGGGTTGCCCACAAGCAGAATGTGGCTGCAGCAATACAGCTTGTGATTCCCAGCAACTACAATTCAAAGGCACATTCCAAGAATGGAGATAGGACCTAGCCATCATGGCTAGTAACCATTCATAGCCTGACTTGTGGGGCCTGTCTTATAGATATGTAAGTTGTGTAACAAGGACCCCCAACCCCCCCAAAAAAGAAAACCCCACAAATTTGCAGGATCCTAAGTTATCAGCCAAAGCCTCCCACTCCAAGGGATGGTCAGAAAAGGATTGTGCAACTTGTAAAATCACACAGTGCTGTGAGTTCTCCATAAAAAAAAAAACTTCCACAAAAGTATTTAAACACACAATGAAGGAGGTGAGGACAGGTGCCCCACCTAGGCCCGAAGTCACCCCCCCCCCCCAAATCAGGCCTCAAAGGCCTCAAACTGTCCAAAATTCCCTTTCTCTCTTCTAAAAATCCAAAACAGCTCTTCTCTGCTCTTCTCTGCTTTCTCACAAGATGCATAGGCAAAATGTTACTTTTATCAGTACGAGAAGGCTTCAAAAAGCTAATGAATAGGCTCTGTCAAAGCAAGCCTGAGAACTGACTCTTATCTCATTCGGTTGTAACACATCTTGAACACGCTGAACGCAAGGCTCCTCAACCCCTTGGCTTCTCACCCCCTTTCCTGGGAAGGGCGCCAAGAGTCCAAAAGAGTCCCAAAGACAGGAGCTTTCTGTTCATGCTCAGGAAACTCGTCATGGGGCAGGACTTCTGAGGAGGAGGAGAAAGGGGCGGGAACTGGAGGGGAATATATGCTCTGTGCAAATGGCTGTGAACTTGTGCTTGTTTTGTGAATCTATCACACTTGCTCCTTCTACCAGCCCGGATGGTAGAAATAAAGCTTTTTCTCTGAAACTATTCCTTGAGTGTCTGTTGAGTCCCATTTCCCTTTCCCGGGTGCAAAGCTCTTCTCACCCGAGGCTAAAAAGGCTACAACCAGTGCTTTTTTTTCCTAAAGAAAAATAGGTGCTGGAACTCACCATGAAGTTGTTACAGTAAGTCACTGGGCAACTCAAGGCAGATCCTCATTTTACAAAGGAGAGGGTTTACAAGCCATAGATCAGGGGCTGGCAAGGTTTATCTTGCCTGGGCCGGATCGGTCCCATGGAGATCCCTCCATGGGCTGGATCGTGTGCGCGAGCACACGTGCCCATGATTTTTTGCATCTGTGCATGTGCAGATGTGATTTCCGGCGTCTGCCTCTACGCAGACGTGATTTCTGGTGCCACGGAAACAAGTCCCTACACCGCACTGCACTGGTTTAGTGCAGCGCCCAAGCGGGCAGCTCGGTTTGGGGGTGGCTCGGGGGCCAGTCAAACGACCTTTGTGGGCTGCTTCCGGCCCAAGGGCCTTAGGTTGCTGACCCCTGCCATAGATGCTATATAGCTTCTTTTACATGAGTCAGATTTCCTTTTGAAAATAACAACATTAGATAGATGATAGATAGATAGATAGATAGATGATAGATAGATAGATAGATGATAGATAGATAGATAGATAGATAGATAGATAGATAGATATAGATAGATGATAGATGATAGATGATAGATAGATAGATAGATAGATAGATGATAGATAGATAGATAGATAGATGATAGATAGATGATAGATAGATGATAGATAGATGATAGATAGATATAGACAGACAGACAGACACACACACACAGAGAGAGAGAGAGTCATGGATTAATTCCCCTTGCCTCATTCTTAGCAGTACTGTAGTCTTTTCATTTTTATTTTTAAAAAGCATGTCTATCTACTAAATCCAACCCAGAGATGTCCAGTTCAGAATACATTAATTTCCCTACAGTTAGATGATTGCCATAATGGATTGTCGGTGGAAATCAGAGTAACCACATGAGGTCACCATTAATTCACACTAGACCAGTTGGAAGTACCAATTAGACCACAGCTACAAAGGAGACTCAAAATTGGGCTGGCTTCATATATTTAGATATCTCATGGAGCAGGGTGTGCAACTCAAAGGCAAGATCAACCCATTTGAATTACTCCACCAGAGAAGCATGAATATATTGATAGGATTCGCCCCACATCATTTCGGCCTTTGTAGCATGTTTCATGCCAGTTTCTGGAACCAGCAGTCGTCTCATGAATCTTAAAGCTATTTGAAGAAACAGCCACACAAGCAATGTCTCTGGAAGGTCAGTCTTTAACAAAGCTTTAATTCCACTGGTGCCAAGATCACGTCTTGTAACTTGCCTGGCATTTGGCATATGTCAGAAACACCCCCAGCAGTTATATATCCATTTTCAGATTAGTGAGTCACTAGAAATATGGCTGAGAGACACTGGTATCCCTTATGCCACGTATTAGTCACAGATCACCGAATGCCCCACTCAGGACTTAAATGGACAAATGATTCATCATGGCTTGTGAAGTGAAAAATTGCTTGCAAAGCATTTTATTTTTTTAATCCTGCTGCAGAAGCTTCAGGATTGTGTGTGTGTGTGTTTATCACACTGTTGTTGTTGTTGTTTTAAAAAATGCACTATCAGATTTTTAAACCAGACACCTATATGTGCCCTGCTTCAGTGCTTTACTACTTTAAGCACCCAAAAATGCTTAAATGGTTTATTTCCTGTGTTGTTTAAATTGGATTGTTTCATTCTGTCTTTTAATCATGAGTGCTTATTTTTCAATGTTTTCATGGGATAGCTTTATTTTGTATTTTCATTATGGATGTTTATATTTTAATGGCTGCGTAATGGATTTTTATCCTCTGTAAATTGCTTAGAAGCCTATCTTGTCATTAAGTTGAAATAAATAAGTAAACTTACATCTATACGCCTTTGGAATTTAGTAAGGATTAACTAGGGATTGGGGAGCGGTTTGGCTTGCATTATAATGAAAACCTACCTAATTTGCACCTTCCCAAACACAACAGGAATTGAAATACAGATATCTGTCAAAATTCACACTTCTCCAAAATTTTGCAAGGCACCAAGCCAAAAATGTGCCAAGCGATCAAGTGTGGATAACATGGATCAAACATGCAGGCACATAGTCTAATAACTTCTAAATCAGGGTTTCCCAAATTTGGGTCTCCAGCAGCTTTTGGACTACAGTTCCCATCAATCCTGACCACTGATCCTGCTAGCTAAGGTTGATGGGGTTGTAGACCAAAAACAACTGGAGACCCAAGTTTGGGACACCCTGATCTAAATGGTTCCACATTGTCTAGCTCTGCCCAAATAAAGTTGTTCTTTTCAGGACTCTAACTGTACACATGTTATATTTCCTCAAATTTATCCTGTTATTTAGTGGTAAGAAGTGGCGCATCACTACATTTCAGCATAAGGAGCAAATAAGCAGATGGCTATTTTATTTCCAGATTTGCAAAAATCATGGGTTTCAGAACAAATATTAACGCTCAGAAAATATTGTGTTAATTTAGACTTTTCCTTAGAGCATTTTATTTCCCTGTTGTTGTCTTCTGTAAAACAAATATTACTCTATTCCAAAATATTCCACACTGTTCGGTGTCGCCTGCTCAGATCATTGACATTTTGAATTGCAAAAGATCATCTCACTCCTCCATATCAAAAACTGAAACAAGGCACACTTCGTTGCATGGGTGGCGTAGCAAGGGAGAAAGTGTCATATTTGTATTCTGTGCTTCTCATGGGAGTAAAAAATTGATGTGTGACAGTAGCATTTAGTTCCTCAGTCAGAACACAGGCCATAAGACTGGGCAGGAGGCATTCATAACTGGGAAAGCCTTGAGGAATTCAATAAGTTGGTACGTTACAGGTGACAAGAAGCAGATCAAGACCAGTGGCATAGCGTGGGTTGCCAGTGCCCGGGGCTGCAAGGAGGGGTACGGTGGGAGGAAGGGAAACAGACAGAGTATGCATGAGCATTCAGCATCTGTGTCACCCAGGAGATCACAGCCACAGAGGTAAGAAAAGAAGAGTAGTTCCAATATCTGGAGAGGTCACTTCCTGGTTCGCATGGAGAAGCCATTTTCAACAGAATCCAGCAACAGAAGTGTGCGGCTGTATTGAGGCAACACCAAGTGTTGAAATTTTGCACCCCCTAACAACTTTGTGCCCAGGGCAACTGCCCCTGTGCCCCCCCCCAAGATACACCACTGCCCTGACCAAACTGCAGTCCCCTGGATTGTTTAGGGAAAGTTATCACCGTTTAATCTGGTATGATACTGCTTTAAATGTTTAGCCTGTATAGATACAGATACTGGCTTGAGAATCCAGGACACATGAAAAATGGATCTATGAAAGCCTTACATTTCATTCTTTCATTTTAAGTGCCATCAAACTAATCAGAATTCCCCTGTGGCTATAAGTGAGAGTGTATTATAAACGGAGGGTGTTTGAGTGGCAGACAGGTGATTTATTTTGGAATTGAAGGTTCCTAGTCCCTGTTTTGCGTGGAGTTAATTTGCTTAGGTTTTCACTAGGGAGCTTTGTCTCTGTTGCACTGCCATCTCTACAACCCATCCTCCCTTCCCCACTTCTCTCTACATTAGTATTCCCCCTCAATTTGAACAGGGTGAACTACTGACAGCCCCCTGAATTGCATCACACTGAGCCTTCTCCCTCCCTCAGATTGTATATGCTGGGGCATTACATTATGTCCTCTGGGTTTTCAGAGTTATTTTAGCCCTAGCGGGGGAATAATAATGGCTGCCATTTTCTCCACTTGAACAGTTGCCCTGGCTGTGCTGAGAACATTCAAACCCGATTGCTATCCAGGCCTGAGAATGGGAATCAGACAGAAGATGAAACTTTCACAAGAATAATTAACATTTAGCTTTGTATGCAAGGGAAGGAAAGAGCTTAGGATGAGTTCTCTAGAGGCTCATAAAATGTTTTTTACAAAGAAGAAGAGACGTCTGCACCAGACAGCTGGAAACTTAATAGTTTTGCTGGGGATTATGACCCAAAGGCTTCATAGAGACTTTTCTTTTCATGATCTTTGATGATGATTTCCTGGTGAATGCAGACTCAGTGTTCATGCTGACACTGTTAGGCTTGCCATCTGCCTATGGTGGTTTATAAGATGGGGTTGATGCATTTCTTTCTGCCTCCAGCACTAGAACCTAGAGAGGGTGCCATCATTATTTCTAAGAAAATATTGGAGAGTTGTGCCCAATAGCAGTGGGATTGTGCTCATCCCACTTATTCAGCTAGCAACAATAAAACATAAAATTATAAAACAATCACAACCATAAAAGAAGGAAAACTTGAAAACAATTAAAAACACCAGCCCTGCCACACCTCCCCATTCAGCCTTCAAGGGCATATTGGCCAAGCTGTCCCTAATGTGATATATTTTGTCAGGTATGGAACAGATAAAGATGTAGATGGACCGAAAGGGAGATTGCAGGTGATTGTCAGCACCTTCAGAGCCCATGGAAAGCCTCATATATTTGCAAGTAGCAACAATCAGCTGGTTGTGGCAAACATGCATTTGAGTCAAAGAGGTTGGTTCCAAGTGTCATTATTCAGGTGATCAGCCAAACTACAAAGCCCTGTGTATAGTTTTGAAGGTTGTTGCTGTTTTACAATCAAGCAGTATATAAATTTTATGAAATTAAATTAAACAAATAAATAAAAACACATTGCAAGCACCAACAATCAGCTGATTGTCTGCAAAGAAGAAAGCAGGTCCCATGGCTTCATGATGACATCATGTGACCGACAGGTGAGTGGTACAGCTCACCTGTCAAATGTGGCATGTTGGGGAGGAGGAAGAAAAGGACCTGGTTTGTTGTTTGAGTCCAGTTCTCTGCCCCTGCTATATATTATTCCTGTTACTCTTATTCTCGAGTTACAATTTCATTTTATGTTTTGCTCTTGTATCAGCACTGCCATCAATCACCATCTCTTTCCTGCTACCCTATCAAGAGCCCAAGTCCACTTAGACTGCAGATTGATAGCAACACTGCCCTGGGTATGAAGCTGTTGAGGAAAGGGAAGACAAGGAGGAATAGAAATGAGGGACAGAGGTTTTTGGGAATGCAAAGGGCTGGGAGCTCCAGCTTGGTAAGGCACAGAGAAATACAGCAAAGGAAAACTGCAATACAAAAAGAAAAGCAGTTTGCTTCGGTTGGAAGCCAAGTTGTGGTCACTGTGTCAGAAATCTCTTCCACACAAAATGTAATAATATTTCCTGTAAAGCTGCTCTTACCTACAGTATTGATACAGGGTGCAGATTCAACAGTGGTAGCAGTTGCCTAGCAGCCACTCGATCACACACATTAAATGCTGCCAATATGGAACTCTGTAAGCAGGTGAAGAAGAGACGCAACCTTCCTATTATTTTCAATAGGAGTGATTTCAATAGGATTGTTTCAAGGGACAATGGGAAGTGGGACTCCTCCCTTGCAAGTAACTCATGCTATGCCATCAGTTACCCCAGATCTCAGCCACAATACATTAAGGTCCTATAGGGCATGGATTAAATCCACAATCCCCTTATAATAGTCTTCCCCACTTCCTCACTTCCAGACTTGCATGCTCTGAAGTTGAAGAGGTTATTTCAGTGATTTGGGGCAGTGCAAATAGAACTGAGGTACTGCCAGGAAGCAGAGGAAACAATCCCCACGGCAGGTTGCCAGGAACAGATAAGACAAGGAAAAGTTGTATCCACCAGCTGTTGCCCTCCTGGTGGTTCCTCTACCTCCTCCTCTCCCATTATTTCCCAGCTTTCCCCCTCATTTGCCTCTGAGCTGTGATCTCCCTCAAACCCCTGTTGTAATTCTGAACTGTCTTCTTCTTCTCTGGAAGGGTCAGGCTGGGGAGGCGGTCTCCACCATTCCTCCTCTGCCCAGTCCCTGACAGGCATTTCCCCACTTACCATTCCTGCTCCCAAATTCTGCCCGACGCTGTTCACTCCAATGTTTCCAACCAGAAGATGCCAAAGTAAGGTCAGGAAGCATAGCTTCTGGCTGCTGCCCTCACTCGGACTTGACTTTACAAGGCCAAATCAGAGTCCTTTGTGTGTTGTGGGTTTGAGCCCCACATTGGGCAAAAGATTCATGCATTGTGGTGGGTTGGACGAGAAGAACCTTTTGGTCCCTTCCAATTTTACGATTCTACAATTCTATAATTCTATGGTTCCTTCTGCCCTCACTCTGGGACCATCTTCTAGAATACAGTGCAGAGAATAGTGTACAACTGGATCGAGAAGCATGAAGTCATGGCAGTACACAACAGTGAGGAGTTTGAATGCTGCCATCTTTATAGACAAGAAGAAAGAAAAAGAAGTGGGGGCCATGGTATCATGAACATGAACACACACACACACACACACACACACACAGAGAGAGAGAGAGAGAGAGAGAGAGAGATTCCCATTTTAAAGCTGGAAAATTCTCAAAAGACCTTTTGACTTACCACTAGAGAAATGTGGTTTATCCTAGATCTGAATGATTTCTTGCTGCATCTTTTATTTATTATTATAAATCACACATGGAGGATAATTAAACACCCCCCCCCCTTTTTAATATTGCCCACTCGGTGAGCCTACCAGTTGATTTATCTCAGAATGAAAACCAGAAAGCTGTACAAAGATCCTGACTGCTTGTAAATATTTTATATTCATTTATTTTTACAAAAGGTCACACATATGTCCTGTTATGGGAAAACCATCTGTAAAGAGAAAAAGCTTTTTGTTACTAAACATTTATGGCATGACAGTTATCTTAATGGATCCATTTAATGCCATCCCTTTTATTTACCTAAACAAAAATGATTTATTCAGTGAATTCAAACTGATTTGCTTCCTTGGCTTTAAACTGCTAAGAAAGAATTTATATCAATTATATTTCTGGAGACTTGTCAAAATCTCTTCCTGTAGTCCGAGATTAAAAATTATGGATTCATGGAAAGATTAAACCATTTGCCCATCCATTTTATAAACACTGTCAGTCCGATTCCTTAATCTGTTTACTGTAGGGCTATTAATTCATTGCACTGTGTAAGTATTTTGCATTAACATTAATGTATGACAAGTCGGCAGATCAATGAAAGCAGAAAAAAAATATTGATTCCATTAGAGGTCTCATCCTATGTATGAAATTGCTCTCATTGATCAGTCAAAAATGTTGCTCTCCAAGGAATGTTCTGCATTGGCAGAACCAGCTTGCTGGTTATTTTACGAGCATTTTAAAAGCCAAATGCACACATATCCAGTCTTCCCAATGCAGCCAGAGGGATCTGCCTATGGAGACTGACTTCCTTGTACTAAATACCCTTGGGATTGAAGCTCATGTATGCACAAAAGGTTGAATTAAATAATCTCCACCCAATAATGAAGGCTGGACACATGATGCCGTTCGCAGGATGACCCGACTCACAGATGTCCAGCACCATCAATTCTAATACCACAAATCACCTACTGGGAGAGATAGGGAAAGAGGGATTAATTCATGTTACGCCCAAAGTCACCTGTGGGTTGGTGATTTCTCCTGTACAGGAGTATTCACAAAGCACCCAAACAATAAAGATTCAAATGACTTTGCATTCAACTTTTGTAGTTGGAATCAATCAGGGACCCACCTTCCCAGGTCAGGTGGAAAAGGGCCTGCAAGGCAGGGAGCAGGTATTCCAGGACTCACAGTCAAGATGATCTCTGGCCTCTTGAAGAAGAAGAAGAAGAAGAAGAAGAAGAAGAAGAAGAAGAAGAAGAAGAAGAATTTGGATTTGATATCCCACTTTATCACTACCCTAAGGAGCCTCAAAGCGGCTAACATTCTCCTTTCCCTTCCTCCCCCACAACAAACAGTGTGAGGTGAGTGGGGCTGAGAGACTTCAGAGGAGTGTGACTAGCCCAAGGTCACCCAGCAGCTGCATGTGGAGGAGCAGGGAAGCGAACCCGGTTCCCCAGATTACGAGTCTACCATTCTTAACCACTACACCACAGTGGCTCACAAGGTATCTGAAGGACTGGTTCCACTTCTGTGAATATGCTCGGTCCTTAAGACAGTATTTGGAGTCTCTGGGAACCTCAATCTTTTGAGGCTAGGAAGGCGGATGTCAGGGAACTGCCATCGGCAGCACAAGAGGTGCCAAGGCTCTCTGAAGTAGAGAGAGACGTAACACCTGAAGAGGGAACCAGTAGGGGGCGAACAGGAATGTCAAGGGAGGGAGAGTCGGAGGAATGGCTCAGAGACGTTTCTAGCGAAAATAGTGGGGATGTTTCAGGTCCTCCTATAGGGACACCCGTTCCTCGCCGGAAACTGTCACGCAGAGAGTCCAGAAGACGTGTTTCCGTTAAGGAGCTTTTATGTTGGAAACGTTTCCGAAAGCAACCACTTTCGGATTCTGCTAGCGACTGACGCAGCCATGCTGGAGGGGCTCCGTCACAGGCAGAGGTTTGAGAAACTGTTCAAACTCTGAGGGATTTGCAGTTTACACACAAGCAGCTCTTCATCCCATCACAGCAATCCGAAAGTCACTGACAGCTAGCTTGTGCCAGGGAGAGGCATCATGAGCGAACCAGCCGGAACTGGAGGGGCAGCTGGAGGAGGTCCAAGCCTGGAGGAAAGGTACAGGGCGTTGGAAATCCAGCTTGCCTTGCAGACGGCGAGGCTGGAAGAGAGGAGGGCTCAGGATGCAGAAAGGGGGAAGGAGAAAGCCACCCCACTCAACAGAAAGATGCCAGGATTGGTGCAGAAATTTGGGGGGGACCCCAGAAATTATCATGCCTTTAGGACAGAGATGCAATACGCTCTCAATCTGCAATTTGATGACTTCCCTGATGAGGAATCGCGAGTGGCTTTTGTAATTAGCCATCTCGAATCAGGGGCGAAGGACTGGGTTAGACCCTTGATGGCAGCAAATAATGAGATCCTAAAGGACACAAGGAAGTTTTTTCGTGCCATGGACCTGATGTTTTCCAGCGACATTGAGCAGGGAGAGGTGCGAAGGCAGTTAATGGCTTGCAGACAGGGAAACAGGACTGTCCGTGAGTACTGGACTGAGTTCACTATGCTGATTCATAGATTGGGGTGGGACTTGTCTGCTGACCCCATTCAGATGCTTTTCGAAGAAGGTCTGTCTTCGTCCTTGAAAGATGAACTTTCCCGGACCCCCAGAGCGGAGTCTATGGACCAGCTGACTAAAGCCGCGCTGGCCATAGGAGCGCGCCAGGAAGCGAGAGCTTTGGAGAAGCGGGAGGGGAAAGGAGAACGTTGGAGGGAGCTCCGCATTCCAGACATTCCAGAGCAGCCTTTCCCGCCGGCAGAGCCGATGGAAGTGGGAACAGCGCGTGCGCGCGCAGTTTCAAACATCGGTGAAGGGCGGAAGAAGGAGGGAAAGGGCGGGAAGAAATGTTATCTCTGCCAACAGCCAGGACACTTTGCCAGAGTCTGTCCACGGAGAAAGGAATGGCAAGGCATGGCAGGAGCTGTTGGGGGAGAGGAGGAGGAAAGCACGGAGCAAGTAAAAGCCAACGCCTGGCTGCCGTCGGGGCACAGCAGCCAGGCTCAAAAGCAGTGAGAGTGCCCGCACCAGAACCTCCCAGACCTGCTCTAGTGATAGAGGTGTTGCTAGAGCTGCCAAACGGACATCCTCTACAGATCAAGGCCCTTCTGGATTCAGGCAGCTCCTGTAATTTCATGAGTAAGGAGTTCGCAGCTGAGCACCAGATACAAACCCTCCCCTTAAGTAAACCCCTGCAGGTAACCACGATTGACGGCAGAGAGTTGTTGGGAGGAGAAGTGAACCAACAGACAGTCCCCATGACAATGAGGGTGGCAAGGCACACCGAGCGGATAGCGTTTAATGTGGCCACCTTGGGAGGAGCTCCCATAATTTTGGGGATGAGCTGGCTGGCACTACACGATCCTCTAGTGGGCTGGCACCAGAGGGTGGTCTCCTTTGGGTCAGCGCATTGCCTAGAACACTGCAAGCAGGGAAAGGATCCAGGGGGAGCCAAGCTCACCCTAGCTGGGATGGAGGTAATGAAGCAAGGGGAGGTGCCTCCGCAATATGCAGATCTGAGCAACGTATTTAGCGAAAGGGAAGCGGACAAACTGCCGCCGCATAGACCCTTTGACTGTCAAATCAACCTACTCCCTGGGGCTCAACTCCCAGTGGGCAAGCTGTACGCCATGTCAGACAGGGAGATGCAGGAGCTGAGGGAGTTCATTGACAAAAACCTGAAGAGGGGTTTCATCAGAGAGTCCCGAGCGGTGGGGGGCAGCCCAGTGTTTTTTGTGGACAAAAAAAACACAGATAAGCCGAGGCTTGTAGTAGACTTCAGATCCCTAAATGCCGTGTCGGAACCCCTGGCTTTTCCTATGCCCCGAATTGATGACATTCTGACCAGGGTAAGGAAGGGGAAGATTTTTACAAAACTGGACCTGCGGGGGGCGTACAATCTGATACGGATAAGGAAGGGGGATGAATGGAAGACCACCATGTTCACCCCTTTGGGAGCATTTGAATACCTCGTAATGCCCTTCGGTCTCCAAGCCGGCTCCGCATGTTTTCAAAGTTTTATCAACCACGTCTTGGGACCTTTGCTCTACAAGAATTGTGTGGCCTTTTTGGATGACGTGTTGGTGTATTCGGAAGATGAAGAGCAGCATGTGAGAGACGTGAGAGAAGTGTTGGGCCGGCTGCAAGCCAATCAGCTGTGGGTGAAACTGGAGAAGTGCCAGTTTCATGCCAAGGAGGTGGAATTCCTGGGGTACCGCTTGTCAGACAAAGGATTGGCCATGGATCCAGGCAAGGTCCAGGCGGTGCTGGAATGGAAGACACCGAAGACCAAGAAGGATGTGCAAAGGTTCCTGGGGTTTGGGAACTTTTATCGGAAGTTCATCAAGAATTTTGCACACTTAACAGCACCCTGAAACCAACGGGCAGGCGGAAAGAGCAAATAGCATCCTCCAACAATATCTGAGGTGTTATGTCAATGACAGAGAGAATGATTGGGTCGAAAAGCTGGCGCTGGCAGAATTTGCCTACAACAATGCGGAGCATGTGTCCACAGGGATGAGCCCCTTTTTGGCCAATTACGGGTGTCACCCCAGGGCATTCCCGGGGGAGGGAGGCGAGAGATGGAGCGTCCCAGCGGCCGAACATTTTGTAGAAGAGATGGAAGCGATCCATCGTCAGCTTCAGCTCAACTTAGAAAGGGCCAAGGCACAATATAAGAAGCAGGCAGACAAGAACAGGAGGGAAGGTGAAACAGTAAGGGTGGGGGATCAGGTGTGGTTGTCCACCCAAGGGTTGCCGTTCAAAGGGGGTTGTAAGAAATTAAGACCCAAGAGATTGGGACCCTTTGAGGTCATTCAGCAGGTCAACCCAGTGGCTTTCAAACTCCGGTTACCCAACCACATGAAATTGCACCCAGTGTTCCACAGGTCGTTACTGTCACCGTATAAGGGGGGAGGTGAAGGGGAGTACAACAGGGGACCAGTCTTGGAAGAGAGGGAGAGCAGTAACCATGTAGCGGAAATCCTCGATTCCAGGTGGAAGGGCAATCAGGTGGAGTATTTAGTGGCGTGGGAAGGGGAACCGGAGTCGGAAAACACTTGGGTGACAGCAGAGGAGGTCAATGACGAGGTTTTAACAGAAACGTTCCACCAAAGATTCCCGAGGAAACCACAGCCGGCAGCAAGGTTTAGGAGGGAGTATTTCGGCACCACAGACGAGGAAGAGGAACTGGAAGGATTCGCGGAGTCGGAGTTGGAAGAAGGAACGGACTCAGACGACGAGGAGTACCGAGAGACTAGGAATCGCAACAAGTGGAGAAAGGTGTTCGAAACTTCAGACGATGAGGAAGGTTCTTTCCGGGGTTTTGCCTCCTCCCAACCCGAAGGGGAGGAGACGGGAGGGGGTGAAGGGGGCCCTGGAGGGGAGGTGGATGTCAGGGAACTGCCATCGGCAGCACAAGAGGTGCCAAGGCTCTCTGAAGTAGAGAGAGACGTAACACCTGAAGAGGGAACCAGTAGGGGGCGAACAGGAATGTCAAGGGAGGGAGAGTCGGAGGAATGGCTCAGAGACGTTTCTAGCGAAAATAGTGGGGATGTTTCAGGTCCTCCTATAGGGACACCCGTTCCTCGCCGGAAACTGTCACGCAGAGAGTCCAGAAGACGTGTTTCCGTTAAGGAGCTTTTATGTTGGAAACGTTTCCGAAAGCAACCACTTTCGGATTCTGCTAGCGACTGACGCAGCCATGCTGGAGGGGCTCCGTCACAGGCAGAGGTTTGAGAAACTGTTCAAACTCTGAGGGATTAGCAGTTTACACACAAGCAGCTCTTCATCCCATCACAGCGGCATTGCATTTATTGTTTTGCAAATCACTATAGTAGCATCAGGCAACAATGTTATACACACTTCCATGGGAATAAGTCCCATTGAACGCATCACATTGCACTGTTGTTCTGCAGTGGCAGTCAACTAAGTTGGATTCAGAGTAAACCTAATTAAATTAATAGACCTAACTAAGTAAAGTTCATTGATTTCATTGGGTCTACTCTGAGTAATACTCAGTTGAATACTACAGTGGTACCTCTGGTTAAGAACTTAATCTGTTCCAGAGATCCGTTCTTAACCTGAAACCGTTCTTAACCTGAGGTACCACTTTAGCTAATAGGGTCTCCCGCTGGCGCTGCGCCGCCCCCGCATGATTTCTTTCTCATCCTGAGGTAAAGTTCTTAACCTGAGGTACTACTTCCAGGTTAGCAGAGTCTGTAACCCAGGGGTCAGCAACCTTTTTCAGCCGTGGGCCGGTCCACAGTCCCTCAGACTACGTGGTAGGCCAAACTATATTTTGGAGGGGAAAAAATGAATAAATTCCTATGCCCCATAAATAACCCAGAGATGCATTTTAAATAAAAGGACACATTCTACTCATGCACACACACACTGATTCCCGGACCATCCGTGGGCCACATTTAGAAGGCGATTGGGTCGCATCCAGCCCCTGGGCCTTAGGTTGCCTACCCCTGTTGTAACCTGAAGTGTTTGTAATCCGAGGTGTTTGTAACCCGAGGTACCACTGTATGCTGGTGTGTATGAGAGACAGAAAGAGAGATAGAGATGGCGATGTTGCACAGGAGGAGACCTCAACATGGAGACATTGCCTTTGGTAGCAGCTCCACATTTATTTGTACATTTTCTTTAAATGTATAGTTCTATACGACCCCAAAACAGTTCTTCCAGTTTTGGTTCCACTACCCAAGCCTCTGCCATGTCGAGGGCTGGTTGACCCAGATCATTCCCAGTTCTCATGTTACATCGAGTATAGCGCCTCTTAGACATAAGATCTTAATTCTCATGGAAATGTTAAGGTTAAATTAAGTTTGAATCAAATGAGGCTTATAGTCACAATGCCTTGGCGAGAGATGCACTTCAAAAACCATAAGAGCTGTATCCATTAGGGGGGTGTTTGCTAGGATGAGTACAGGTTACCTTAGCAACAGGCATATTCTTCCCTGTGCTTTCCCTCCCTTCCAGAACCCTATCCATTATGGATTATTTATCCCATTATCTCTTGGTGTTGCTGACTAAAACAAATGCATGCTCCCCCCCCCCCTTCCAACATTAGCATACAAAAGATTTTTATCTCTTGGATGTCCTACTAATCACATGCATAAGGAGAAGAGTGCAGATTTTAGTTAATGGAGCTAACCTTGCATCACTCATAAATTAAAGAAAATGATTAAAACCTTTTTAGAAGATAATATAACTCACACAGAAACTTGTTTTGGGAGACATCACTTCAGCAAAAAAATAGGTTACATATATTTTCCTATTGGATTTAACTGGGATATTCCTCACCTTATTTCCCCTACACAACCCTTCTTTTCAAAATATGCTGCCACCTAGTGGCAGGGCAGTCAGTGAATGAACACTGTCCTTAGTTCTTAAATTAACGTCACCAGGAAAGAACGAACAGTCACACCTACAAATTCTGGTTCTGCACTGATCTTGAAAATGCATAATGGGGGAAAGCCTTACCTGCATCCCACTTGCACAATATTATTTTTAATCCCTAACTATCAAAGAGGCAGAAAAGGAATGGAAGCCTCCTTTGCAGAGGAAGAAACGTCGGAGAAAACAGAGGACGAATTTTAGCACAGCATTCATCCTGGTAGGTTTCTGGAATGTGTGCATTGAGCACTGGGGTTTTCCTGCTTTGGGGAGTGGAATCAATTAGAAGATAACACTGGTCAACAACAAATTTGTTGTCTGCCTTTTTTCAGTTGATTTAGGACGAATCTGATGCGCTGAATCCAAAAATCACATTGGTTTTGCTCAATCAGGTCAAGTTTTTGAGCTATGGCCACATGTCTTTTTTTACATTTTTGTTTACATGTACGCTTGTGTGGAGCAGTTTAGAAGAAGTTGGTGGGGGTAAAATGCCATGTCGAATAATTTTTTTGATTGGAAATGATTATTTTAATGACAAGAAGTATTCAGGTCCGATAGTTCTGGGTGATTATGTCAAAAAGGGATCAATTTGAAGTCATAAAACCTCGAAATCTTCCATAAATTGGTGTTGCAAAGCATAAAGTTGGGGGATCAAAACTAAGTTAATCCTGATCTTCAATCAGCACGTCGTCCTGTAGCTCATTGTGATGAAATTCCAGTGCCTATCTTCGGAGAACTTCCTGACATTAGTGACGAAGATGCCTCCAGTGTTGAAGGACATGAAGAAGAAGAAGTGGTTCTTGAAGATGATGCTCCACATCCATTTTCCCAAAAGGAGTTGAATGATCTAGTTCGTGACCTCAGCTTGTCAAAGGACTCTGCCGAACTGTTGGCATCCAGATTGAAGGAAAAAAACCTCCTCTCTGACAGTGCTCGCATCAGCTTCTTCCGCAACAGGCATCAAGAGTACCTCAGTTTTTTCTCGGAAGAGAAGGACTTGGTGTACTGTGCAGATAGTGTGCAGCTTCTGCTCAAGCTTGGAGTGCCACAGTACGAACCCAAAGATTGTAGACTGTTCATTGACAGAAGCAAGCGATGACTGAAATGTGTTCTGCTACACAACGGCAACCAGTTTGCCTCTAATCCCCTGGCTCACTCGACTACACTGAAGGAGAACTATGAAGCGGTGAAGTATGTGCTGGAGAAAATTGGTTATGATCAGCATAAGTGGTTTATTTGTGTTGACCTGAAGATGGTGAACTTTTTGTTGGGACAACAGTCTGGCTTCACCAAGTACCCATGTTTTCTGTGCATGTGGGATAGTAGGGACCGTGCTCAGCATTACACGAAGAAGGACTGGCCTGTGAGGGAGGAATTGGTGCCTTGCAAAGAAAGGAACGTCATCAATGACCCTCTGGTGGACAGAGACAGAATACTCTTCCCACCGCTGCACATCAAGCTCGGCTTAATCAAGCAGTTCACCAAGGCTCTGGACAAGGATGGTGACTGCTTCACTTTCTTGTGCCAGGCTTTTCCAGGATTGACCATGGAGAAGTTGAAAGCTGGCATCTTTGACGGTCCTCAGATCCGTCAGCTCATCAGAGATCCAGAGTTCAGAAACTCAATGAATGAAGTGGAACTGGAAGCTTGGAAGGCATTTGTTCTGGTAGTGAAGAACTTTCTTGGCAACAATAAGGCCAGTAACTACGCAGAACTTGTCAACAACATGCTGACTGCTTTCAGAAACCTGGGCTGCAACATGAGCGTCAAGATGCACTACCTATTTTCACATCTGGACCGGTTTCCTGAGAACCTGGGTTCAATGAGTGACGAGCAGGGGGAGAGATTCCATCAGGACATGAAAGAGATGGAGACCAGGTATCAGGGTCGCTGGGACGCAGTCATGATGGCTGACTACTGTTGGACTCTGAAGAGAGTCCTCCCTGCCACTGAGCATTCCAGGAGTTCCAAGAAACAGAAGTTCAAGCCCAGAAATTTGAAAAATGGTGAAGCAACATGCAATTTACGTATACTTACCTTTATCAATGCCCACCATTCAGTTTACAGTAAACCTGACCTGATGGAAAGAAACGGATGCCATTTCCTGATTCAGCAGTGCAAAAATACCCTAAATCAGTTGTAGAAATCTAGACAACATTCAAAAAGTAAAAAATTGTTGCCCAGTGTAATGTGTCTGGTAACTAAGGCACAAGCAGAGACATTTCAACAAAACCAACAATTGTAGCCCAGCTCTGCAAAACTGTGCAGATGTAGGTATTTCTTTTTCCACTCCATATGCATTTGTCAGCCAACCAGTGTTGCAGACAAGAAGCATGATAGGCTTTTGACCTCTTCTGGCTCTGTGATTTTTCCACTGGTCTTCAAATCGACAGAAAATGCTCTTTGTTTATTTGTCACACTTCTTAGCTGCCCTTCCTCCAAGCAGCTCAGAGGAGCCTACATGTTTTTCCCATTAGCCTCGCAACAACCCCATGATCATTTGGTCTTCCTCAGTCTAAGGCCAATGTAACATTCTCCATCAGCGCTGAAGTAAACTGCTGTCTTCAGAGTCCAGGAGGCAGTCCAGGAGACAGAATCTCTATCTGCTAGCGGTGGTAGGGAATCTGTTTTTCAAACTAAGGGCCACATTCTCTTCTGGGCAGTCTTTTGGGGTAATGGCCAGAGGCAAGAGAAGTTTAAGCAATGAATGCAAATATTATTTTTGTGCAGTAGTTGGCTTCAAGGTTTCAAGGACTCATTCCGGCCAGGTGAAAACACTAAAGGAGAGTGCAAATAAGGGCCACTAAGGGAGTGGTTTGGGAGGGGGCCAGTGGACTGGATTGAGATGCATTTGGGTCCCAGGCCTGAGGATCCCCACACCTGGTCTACTGCAGTTTACTTGTGGTGTTCCACTAGACCAGGTGGGTGTTGCACAGCTAAGGAGCATAGCCAGCTAGGTCACAGGGTGCGGCCAAATTGTTCTGGTTTTTGCCCTATTGTCTATTAAGCATAGTAATTTAATTCACTGAAGCTGTAAATGATTGTCTGCATTACTATGTGTTTAAATGTGACTGTAGGCCCTGCGGTGAGTGCCGCCCGGCATTTTGTCACCCCCCCCTCAGTGGTGACACCTGGGGCAGATCGCACCCCCCTTCCTCCGCCCCTGGCAATGATAATATTTTCAAAGCTGCTCTTTTGAGCACTTTTCTACAACCGCAGATGTACATTTTTTTTACCTCAGGAAACGTCACTTTCCACTTGAGATTCCAGTTAAATTCAAATGCCCACAATGAATAGCACTGAAAGATGAGACATTGCATTACAATTCTTATTATACTGCTTTAAAACCTACTTCAGCTGTTTTATAGTGTGACTGTAAATCGCATTATGTGAAAGGTGATTCGTAAATTAAATACAGTGGTACCTCAGGTTACAGACGCTTCAGGTTACAGACTCCGCTAACCCAAAAATAGTACCTCGGGTTAAGAACTTTGCTTCAGGATGAGAACAGAGATCACGTGGTGGCAGCACAGTGGCAGCGGGAGGCCCCATTAGCTAAAGTGGTACCTCAGGTTAAGAACAGTTTCAGGTTAAGAACGGACCTCCAGAACGAATTAAGTTCTTAACCTGAGGTATCACTGTAATGGCAACCCCCCCCCCCATTAAAAAGACCACAGTTGCCAGAAGTCAGTTCTTATCACAGTTAGCTGATTCCTTTCTTCTTCTTTTTCTGCATGCCTAAAATGAACATTTTTGTTAACTTTGCTCCTACAATATGCCTCTGTGCACACATTTTTGAGCTGAGAGCAGCATCACACAATTTGGAAGTGTGCAGTGCAGAGGATACCTCTGTTCCAAATCTCTGTTACCTGGGAACTCTGAATTAGGTCAGTTTGCTCCAAAATGTAGATCAGACAAAAAATTTACAGCATCTCTGCTGCACATACATTATCTTCTTGTAATCTTTAAAGCCTACCCATAAAATAGGTTGTAATTATTCCCAACTTGCAGATGAGGCAGAGTGGCTTACCTAAAGCCACCTAGCAAGTTTGCAGCAGAGATGAGACTCAAGCTGGGGGCTTCCTCATTCACAGCTCAGTCTCACTGATGATCCTTATTTCCTTTATGATCTATATTAAATCAACATAAACCTTCTTCTGCCGGTAAGCAATCTGCTTTGAACATCCAAATCCTCTGAAGTTCTGCACTAACTCAGACTGAATTTGTAAGAGACGGCAAAACACAGAATCAATGTCTGGGTAAGTTTTGTGATCCAGGACATCTTTAAAACTTTAAAAAGAGTGCCTGTGCAAAACAGGGAGTATTAGGCATGCTTAAGTCCCATGAAATCAATGCAATTTAACAAGCTCCGTGCTCAAATCTCTTTTCTTTCAGTTGGAGATGAAATGCGCCTGCTATCCTCTGCATTTGTGCACAATATACCTGTATATATACTGTGATATACTGTGTATTTGGCATATAAACACATACTTGTTTCCCATTCATCCAAATGAAGCAACCTCCACTTGTGAAGAGGGGCTTGTCACAGCTCACTGAAATAGGACGATAAATAAAGAGAGCACCTTTGGCAATAAAACCATTTCCATTAACCTGGCTGCATTTCATTCCCGTAAGATCACATGGGTTGGCTAACCAGAACTGCTACTACTACTATTTAGTCACTTCATTTATGGGAATGATTCAAAATGACTTAGACACAGTAGAAATACTACAACCAATTGCAATAGACACAGTCAATAAAAAATAACCCTATAGAAACCACATCAGTACAAATAGAAGACAGGTCCTGCCTCACTAAAAGATGCTATGAATACTTTAAAACACTTCAAGTTTAGGGTCAAAAGTCTAGGTAAAATGGAAATGTTTGCCTGGTGCCTAAAAATTAAGATAGTGTCAGGCAAGCCTTCCTATGAAATCAGAAGGTGGTGCCCAACATCTGGGAAGCTACAACATGTGGCTAGTTGGCTGCATTCAGTGGTTTGCCTTAAAGCTAAATAAAATCATGGAATCATAGAATTGTAGAGTTGGAAGAGACCACAAAGGCCATCCAACCTCCTGCAATGCAGGAATCTTCCCCGAGATTCCTCTACTGACTGAGCTATCCCAGCTGACATTGGCAGGCATTTTGAAACCAATAGGACTATGTTCTTATTTCCTCTTAAGCAATCTAAATCTGACTAAGTCCGCACAACTGCACACTAATTCTTACCAACTGGGGAACTCCCTATGCATGAAACAAACATTCTGCCAAACAACTTGAGATAAAAATATAAACATATTTCCCAAATGCTACCCTTGACAAAGGAGAAAGAGAAGAAGAACAATGCCCAGGGACAATGCTACTCTTATCACCATGGTGATGGTGGCAACTTGCCAGATTCATTGGCCTGGGTGGCAGTAAAGCAGCATGCCTCATCGCAACAGGAGTTTGTTTTCAATAGCTCGCAAGCTGGAAATAATAAAATGTCTCCAGTGCCCTGGCAGTCTGTGTGACATTTCTAATGAGAAATGAAGAGACTGTAGGCTTGTCATCTACGACAGGTTCAAAAATGAAAATAATGAAAAATCAGGGAGGGAAACAAAGGTTAAAAATGGGAGTTCCTTATTCAATTAGTTCTCAAGCGGAGGGACGTGAAGAGTAATAATGCTAGCAGATATCTGAGGGATTTGAGATTATTCATTGCCTACCCATCGTGGAGTGAAGGCACAGTTGGAAGTTATGGATTGAACTCCAGGGGTCAGAATTTTATTCATACAAAGTCTGATCTCATGGTTACCTACCTATGAAGGTTTGGTCCCTCTGTTTCCAACCATTTTGATAGATGGGTAACCTCATGCTGGCTTTTGGTCCCACACTTATGGCTTGTTTGCATGTTGCATATTCTGTCTCTGCAGAAGTGGAAGTGGTTGTGTGAAGCACTGTACACTTCTTGTCGAGCTTCATGAATCTATTGTGTGCACAGGTACACAGACTTGTTGTTGAACATCCCATGTGAATAAGTGTATGAGTCTACAGCTCCACTATTGGTAGACATAGCTACACAGACTCTGCATTCATTGGGTGTAATGTGTGGACAGTCCTATTGTGTCCACTGAGGAAGGCATTGGGCATTTCCTGTCTCAAGCTCATGAAGGCCATAAGGGTTGGCTCCCTCCTCCAGATCGCCCTTAATAGGTAAACTGTGAAGGATTGGTTAAAATAGGCCTCCTTTCCCCCACTTCAACATCTCAGGTAAGGGATATAACATGGTGTCGGTTTCAATCCCAACATGCGTATCTTAAAGAAAGGGTTGTTTCCATTCTTTGGCAGTTCACTTCCTGCATTGCACACCACAATTTGTTCACCTTGCTTTTCCAGTGATAGGGCTTTACATAATTGTTAAGGTCATCATGTTTCTTGTTTGCATTATTTTGCAATGTTATTTTCTTCCTAAACACCTCAACATTTTATTCAGGGGGGGAAACATGCTGCAAGTAGACCAACTGTGGGGTAGCTTAAGGTTACCAGATTGTTTTTCAATGTATCCGGGGACACTTTTCAACGTCTGTCAGAATGGATGGATTTTGTCAGGGGACTGATTTGTAAATCCGGGGACTATCCCTGGGAAACGGGGACGTCTTGTAACCTTAGGGTAGCTAGGAAAGCATCAAAAGCAACTCTACATTCTCTAAGCTTTGTGTCCCTCTCTTACCCAGAGGGAATCCTAATGCCATTTACCTGGAAGTAAGCCTCAACATCTTCAATAAGATTTACTTCTGAGTAAAAGATTGCAAGCAGCACTGCAAGGGTGCATTCAAGATAGGAAAAGATTACATTCCTCTTTTGGCTGACTTCTCCTGCCCACCACCATGTCATCACCTCAGCATGACAGAGGACTCAGGGAATATGTGTACGTCCTTGATCCTCTCTGTGTTAGTCAAAAGGAAAAGTCCAAAGAAGTGAAGTAAACACAAATAACAACCAAATAACAAAAACACAAATAACAACCAACTAACTAGATATGTGAGAGTGTTATTAACCACATATATTTCAGCAGCTTAAAATCTTATTTAAAAAACAAAACCAGCCAATTAGGTGAGCGTTCCTAAGTGGAAAATCCAATCCTGATAACACGAGATTGGGCAGAAAAGGTGAAAATCCCTGCCTGGAGCTGCTTGATGTGGATTTGACTGTATTGTGTGTTTTGCCTGTTGAAAAAAAATGAATTATTACGTTGGTGTTTCCATAATGGATCCTGGAAGACACATACAAAGCTATTTGTTTTGTAATGGCAATTGTTTTTGGTATTAAAGTTATAAAAACATAAATAAGAATAAAATTTGTGCAATTGTAGCTTCTGGCCACCTGTGGTTTAGATAACTTGAGGTAAGACATCATTTGCTGCATCTACCAGAAGCCGTCAAATTATTATTCCTGATTTATTCTGCAGACTCCCCAATGAAATCCACTTACTGCCATTGCATAGGTGTTTTTCGAAGCCAGTTGAAAAAGTCACTTTTAATTAAGAACCTTCCCTCTAATGCATCATTTTTCATTGCTCATTATCTCAACCCACAGTAATTGAAAACGAAGGCCTGAGGCCACCGAGGACTAGTTGAGCTCGATTTAAATGTTCAGCGCATGCCGCAAATGGAGTGCACGAAATTACAAATAATCAGATTAGTCCTTTATCTAAAAGCCCTGTCAGAATGGTCTTGGAGAGCAGCAGAAGCAGCACAGTCTTGTCAACAAACATGCCAGATAGAGTTACATTGCTAAATGGCACTGCAGCCCATAGCAGAGCATCTCTCGAATCAATTTTAGGGATTCAACATGGATGGAGATATAGCAGCAACTAGCGAAATACTCATTTCATGGTGGGGAAATGTGTATGGAGAAACTGTGCTGGCTATTTCACCCCTCAGCCTGTCCACGTTTATCTTTGATACTTTGTTTAGTGACAATGTGTTGCTTGTTGCGCATGCAAATAGGCCTGAGATGAGGATAAGGATTGGTGTAATAATATCATTGAGGCATGGCAAGCTTTACTGAGCCTTAGTCAAATCGGCTTGCAATTTTCACCCCAAATCAGGGAAATGTGAGGCTCATTTCCAAGCCAAGCCAAATCCAAGAGGCCTACCCTACCCACAAGAGCCTTCAAGTCTCTCCTGCATCCTCTATTTCAGTCACCTACAGTTCTCCAATTTCCCTTCTCTCCTCTCTCATTTGTTAAATTGTGGGATAACCAGCCTCATATAACCAACACGTCTAAGTCAAATTAATGCCTGAAGTGGGTTAAAACCATAGAGTAAGTTATCCTTCCAGGTTTAGCTCACCTTGGGAGGAACTAGGCAATCAAGCCTTTGTTTCCCCAGTTTACATGAGAAGCTTAACGTGTGGTTCTCACAAGCCAATACTTTGGGAACCATTGTGAAAAGTTGCCTGTGCAACTTTTTCTAACCTTTGGAAAATATCTGAATAGAAAATGATCTCTCCCTCCCCCCTCTCTCTCACACACAACTATAAAACGCTTGGTGATGTGTTTTAATGCTTATTTTTCAAGAGTTTCAATTTATTATAGTTGACTGTAGGGCTAGTCCAAATGGTTGTCCAGGCTGGACACTTGCCAAGGGTCCAAGGGGCTCAGAGTGGCCTCTCCCAGCCTGGCCCTGCCATGCTGTCATTCAGTACCCTCCTTTCCAAGCTCCCAGAGCCATTTCAGTGCTGGGAAGGTGTTGCTGCTGAAGTCCCCAACCACAGCAGCTGTCCTCCATGTTTAATTATGGCCACTTCCAAGAGACATTCAGCTGAACCTCCCACATGAGAGGTCTTTAGGTATAAGTTGAAGGCATTCTTATTTGTTCAAGAATTTAGACACCATAAGGAGTCGCCCTGAGCGTTACAGTGCTACAAATGTTAGTTGCCTACATAACTACAAACGTGAGTTAAGTTTTGTGTCATTTTATACCACAAGTCACCCTGGGCTCTTCTCTGGAGGAAGGCCAGGACATAAATTTGAACTTAAATAGTGCAAGCAAACAGCAAAAAAAGTAATGTATAGCTCACCCCATGGAAATGACAGCTGTGCAGACATCAGAGGCCCTTCTATTAGGCCTGAGATCTTGCTGTAGTAACTCAAGTGCACTGTGGACAGAGAGTGGCCAAGCAGTGCCAACTGCAATGTGACTTCAGCTCTCCTCTATCTTTCATGGCTGAGTGACAGATGGTGCAGTTTGCTCTTAGACACCCAACATAGGTGCCACCACCTGCTGCCAGTTCTTCCAATTGTTCCTGGCTATGAACCAGTTTTCCTTCCCTGCTTTTTGACAGTTCATTCACTAGTGGGCAAGCCAACAAATAAAAGGTATGATGCAGGAAATCATTGAAGTTGTTCCCTCTTATATCTGAAGAGCTGCAATTCATGCTCTGCTGTTCTTCTGAAGACGCTCACTCCTTTTGATAGATGGAACCCTGGGGATCGCCAATGAGGAAGCAGTGAAGACACGCCAGCATGTTTCCTCTGGTTCTGCTTTGCTTGATGAACAAAACCAATCCGAAAAGTCTCTGTGGGATTAGAAACCCGTAAGAAGCAGCTGTGCTGATGTTCCGCCCATGATTTCTACTTTGTTTGTTTTTTTCTGTTGTGCCAAACTTTGCTTAGGTTAGGAATGAAAAAAGCGCTCTTGCCCCTAAGAAGAAAACCAGCAAAACATATGTTGGAAAGCCTAAAATGATTCTAGAAGCTCACACGACTCATTCAGGTAGCGTTTGCACAATGGTGTTTTCCAAAGCAGCCATTATTATCTTAATGGAATGCACAGAGAAAAGCCAATCTGTTCCAATTTTCTTCTAACACACATGGCTTTCAACACTCAGATAGAAATATTTCTTCTGGGGTAACATAAGAGCAGAAGGAAAACAGACTTATTGCACACAGAAGCTAATGAAAGTAGTGATAGTCCAGAGATACTGCCCAGTAACAAATTATTAAATTAGAATCTGTTGCAGCAGTTGTTGCGGGGGGGGGGGGGGAGATTATCTGAATTATTTCCAGCTCAGATTAGTATCTGAGCCACAGAAGAATTCAGGGTTCCTGATGCTGTTTTGATTTTAAGGGAACCCCAATATATGGAAATGCCTTTGGAAGTAGACACCCTTCAACTGGTGGGACAGACAGGAAACACCAAGTCTTGACAACATCTCAAGTTAGTAACATATACAGTGGTACCTCGGGTTACAGACGCTTCAGGTTAAAGATGCTTCAGGTTACAGACTCAGCTAACCCAGAAATAGTACCTCGGGTTAAGAACTTTGCTTCAGGATGAGAATAGAAACCGTGCTCTAGTGGTACAGCGGCAGCGGGAGGCCCCATTAGCTAAAGTGGTGCTTCAGGTTAAGAACAGTTTCAGGTTAAGAACAGACCTCCAGAATGAATAAAGTTCTTAACCCAAGGTACCACTGTACAATTTTGTTGAATTGTTATTCCACATGTGTATGACAAAGACAATAGGCCACAGCCCACCTGTGACATGGAAACCCTTAAAATTTCACCTACCTGTCATGGTCACTCATCTCTGCCCAGATAAAAGCAAAGACTGCAAAGGGTAACTCTTGAAGATGAAGGGTCCACTAAGTCCAACCAAATGCCTATGGGAAGCCAGCAAACAGTACCTGAGTGCAATAGCACTTACCCCTCTAATGGTTTCAAGCAACTAGTATTCAAAAGCATACTGACTCTGATCATGCAGGTAGAGTGTTGCCTTTATCTGTGCTAAACATCTCTGTACTACTGCATCCCTATCTTTTTTCCTATTAGAGAATCATTGTTAAAAAATGTCTTTGTGTGAGTTGCAATATTCTTCAGAGTTCCCCTCTGGAGTTATATTTCTGAGTGGAGGATGGTAGTGGTTCACAGCCCTGATGCTACAGGGTGCTACACATATAGCCATTGACAGTGTTCAAAACTCCCGTTGTTCTAGGTGCATTTTCTGACAGGGAATTTCATTAGCGCGAGATAATTTCTGAGCTCTGGGCGCATTACTGTGCCTAAAATTTCAACTGCAGAGTGGAAGGAAAGGAGGACATTTTTCTGCCTCCCCACTTCCAGCTACTCTCTGAAGGCTGGAGAAGAGGCCATCTTAAGGATATATTAGGGGGTGGGCAGGGGAAGGACTAGACCATGTGAAAAATCAACATAATACTTTAGCTGCGGGTCATTCATTTTCAGCTTTGTATTCTTGTTATAAAAAAAGAGCGCCTGGACATTCCGTTGTGGCGCCCATAACCTAGGTTTAAGGTGCCCTTTAGCTCCTAGATTCCCTCTCAGTTTCTAACACTGGCCATTTAAATCAATGGCCTTTTGCCACTGACTGTATTGGAATCACCTGGTTCATTATGAAGCACTTGAATTTAAGCCAGTCCATCTCCACTGATGAAGGCAGCTCACATTTCCCTTGGCTATTCAGATACTTGGTCAGCCTTGATACTTTTCAGACTATTATGGTGTTCATGTATTCATCATGGCCCATCTTTTCCCAAGCCACCTTTAAGAAGAAGAAGAGTTTGGATTTGATATCCCGCCTTATCACTACCCGAAGGAGTCTCAAAGCGGCTAACATTCTCCTTTCCCTTCCTCCCCCACAACAAACACTCTGTGAGGTGAGTGAGGCTGAGAGACTTCAGAGAAGTGTGACTAGCCCAAGGTCACCCAGCAGCTGCATGTGGAGGAGCAGAGACACGAACCCGGTTCCTCAGATTACGAGTCTATCACTCTTAACCACTACACCACACTGGCTCTCACTTAACTCATCAATCTTTTGGGGAAAGAAAGTCACATTTGGCAAAATACATTCTTAGGTGCTTATACCTTGCTGCTTAACTTATAGAACAACCTCAAGTGGAAGTGATCACTTTGTTGATTTTTGCTATCAATCACTTACCTTTGTATCCATGATGGTTGATAAAACTCAATAAAAATAGTTGTTAAAAATTGGCCTTGGGTTGCACACTTTGACATGCCATACTCAGTTGGTAGCTGGAGGTGAAATCTTTTGCACTGAGTGAACAATCGTAACCCCTTGAACTTCACTGCTGGAGGAGGTTAAGCTATGGCAGAGTGCCTTCCATTAACCTTTGCTGGACTTTGCCGATGGGTGGGTGTCATTCTCCCCCACGAAGTTCTTGTTTTGTTGAATTCTTGTAGGTCAAATGTTGTTTGGACATGAGAGATCATCCATGCACACAGATCTAGTTGTAATGCTTTCAGCTGTGCCTTCGCTGACCTACAAGTCTTATCATGCCATGTGTTCTCAGTCTTCTCAGATGGAGATCATTTTAGTGAAAAGAAGCAAAGGCCTTGGCAGTTTGCAAAAGGGAAAGGTTGAATTATTGCCGCCTTTCACAGATCCTGCCACCCACAGAAAGAGAAGAATTTACCTGCCATTCATATACTAGCTAATCACTGGAGCAAGTTAGCACAACACAGGCTGTTTTCTCGGTGGATTCTCACAGGAGCTGTAACTGCCATCTCTTATCTGTTCAGGACTGGTGAGACATTGCATTTCCCATTGGAATATGAAATGTTGCTGTTTTTGGCACTGCTGCCTTTTCAGTATGCTGTAATTGTGTTCTTAAAGAGCAGCACTGAGATATGGACACTTTGTTCCGAAACTTAATGCTTGGGTGTGTGTGGGCACTGATACAAAACCAATAAAACATTCTTCATCCCTGGCAATATTTTGCACATCATCTACCATTTCCTAAGCAAAATCTCCAGTACTATAAAGACAGAAGGCTTGATGGGTGGGCATTCTTAAATTCTAGGCTGCACTCATAGAGCACTTGATTCTATCTTCCTTGCCTGATCATTTATGTGGTCTTTCACATGATGTAAAAAACACCACTAGAAATCCAACTGAAGTTTCGCATTCATTTCCATGTTAGTCACTTCCAGGAAAAAAAATTCTCTTTGCAACCACATTAACCCAGAAAACAACAGCAGTTTTATGCTGCAATTTCCCCACAGTTTTCATGAATCACGCAATGTGACAAAATGTGGGGCAGTGTTCCAGCATACAGTTCTTTTTTGCTGTTTGCATGATGAATCATGGGGGAACAAGAAGCACACACGTGCTTAAACGGTGATGCCATCGCCAATGAAGTCTGCCATTTTGTGACCCCCAAGCCTATTGGTTTGAATACAATTTAGTGTGACATGGTGGTATATCGATCGAAAATCCAGAGTTTCATAATGCAACGGTATAAAAGGAGCATTAGAAACCAGAACAGCACAGTATGTGGTACAGTAATCTCCCTTCCACCTCAGTTGCAGCAGCCACTCTGGAGAAATCTTCTCTGTAAGGGACATGGGTGGCGCTGTGGGCTAAACCACAGACCCTAGGACTTGCTGATCAGAAGGTCAGCGGTTCGAATCCCCGCGATGAGGTGAGCTCCCTTTGCTCGGTCCCTGCTCCTGCCCACCTAGCAGTTCGAAAGCACTTCAAAGTGCATGTAGAAAATAGGTACCACTCCGGCGGGAAGGTAAACAGCGTTTCCATGTGCTGCCCTAGTTCGCCAGAAGCGGCTTAGTCATGCTGGCCACATGACCCGGAAGCTGTACGCCAGCTCCCTCGGCAAATAAAGCGAGATGAGCGCAGCAACCCCAGAGTTGGCCATGACTGGACCTAATGGTCAGGGGTCCCTTTACCTTTACCTATATACCCTGTGGATGTGAGTTTAATTTGTAGTGTAAAAGATTTCTCAAGTCTGTGGTGAAGCCACATGGGTGACTGCATACAAGACTTATGTATCTGCACATGTATTGTCTTGGAAGACAACACTTCATGCCTGGTAATTGATTAAAAAAAAAGTTTGTAAAACCAGGGCTTTTTTTCATCTGGAACTTGCCGGAACTCAAGAATGTCAAAGGTTCCTTAGAATGAGCCACAAAATAAGGTTAATATGAACAATTCTGTAGAGAAAACAGTTATTTCTTCAATGATCGCAGAAAGTTTAAGTGGACCAGAATGTCCTGCAAGCCATTCCCAGTGCCTTTTCATAGTATAACCTCTCCAACAATTTGGGCTGTAGGGAAACTTGGAATATTTTAATTGTTCAGGAGTTCTATTCCATATATATATGGTCTTAAGAGAGGTCTCACAAACATCTGCTGAGGCAGATTTAATTGATTTTTGAAACCCTAAATCAAACCACACAGAATCCTCTATGCTTATCCCTAAATCTTTCTCCCAGAACATATGTGTTATGAAAAATTACAGAATTTCAGCACGAAGTTACAGAGCATGCAGAAATTGGAAATGAAGCAGTATATCTGCCCCAAACTTAACTAGCATTGAAAGCAGGATTGTGTATGACTGCCCTGATAACATCATAAGCACAAACCACCATGAATACACAACAAAAATGATGCCTAGACAGGCCCTGAAATCGGAGTAAATTACATGGGGACAGTGTTGATTACGTTTCACTATGTGTGCTTCTGCCTAATCCATTTCAATCACTAGCTATAAACTGGCAGCCATTTTGGGTTGCCTCTCTGACCATGCTGTACTGCAGAGGTTTTTAACTGGGATAGAGAAAAGCAGGCCGTGTTTCAGGGTTGAAAGACTGGCTTAACTTATTCCACAGTCGTGGGTGTTTTCCTCTGAAAAACATAGCTGACAGTTCTAATAAGACTGCAGCTCCAACAGACCATTGTCTGGGGTCATTGGACAACTGTTGCATAGATCATCTGTGAAGAATCACAAGGGAATTTGCTATGGGGAAAGTAAAAAATAAATAAATTCTTGTTTTTAAATTTTTGTGTATGTTCCCCTAGAACACACAGAATTGATGATTGCCTCTGTAGATTTATAACAGATGAACCCATGCCATATTGAAATTGTGTATTCACATTTGCCTCGTGAAAATAACTAAGGATTATGGTAGTTTTATCATCACAACACCATTTATTGATGTCATAAAAGGAGGCGAGGACTGATTTTCTCCTGGGGTGTATACTAAGAAAACATTGATTGCACAGTGTAGTGATAATAGTGTATGAAAATATTTGTGTATTGGTTGTTTTGCAGGTTTTGTTTAGAAAATGGATTTCAAGCAAGCCTAAGCTTAGAGGCATGGTCAGGTAATTAGAACTTTCCTCCACCCAATACTATGTCAGGTCAATAAACCACCCTCAAACACCCTCCCCTACAATGCCAATAATTCTCAGCAGATGGGATTAACAGATCACCTTGACATATAGTGTGTGAGTCATAAGACTGCAACAAGACAGACAGCTGTGGTCAGAATTCTTGGGAGTCAGTTTGGTCAGATATACCCACAGGACCACAGAGAGAAAAGACTTATAGCAGAGTCTGGTCACAGGGTTTGCAAGAATGACAACTTAATTAGCCTGCTTGTTAGCCAATATCTTTCCTTTTCCTTGGGAACGAATCCAGAGCCCAAGGGACAGTCAACTGATTGTATCTCTCCCTGTGCAGCAATTATATTATCGCAAAGCCATTTTAAATGCAATTTTGAATGTGCTGAAATGAAACTCTGTTGCACACGCTGTACCCAAGTTTCAAGAGTGCCAGAAATGATGGGATTAGGATGCCAAATCTCCACATTCTGAATCCTATAGATTTGGGGGGGAATTACAAGCAAGAAAACGACCAAGGTATGCCTTCCTTACCTGTGCTTTACTGATAACATGCCTGGATGCTTCACGGTGGAGGAAGTCATTAAGACCATGTCCAGAATACAAATTATGATATTGCTTTCACACAACAGATGTAAACACTTGTTACTGTCATCAATGTGCAGTGGTACCTCTGGTTACGTACTTAATTCGTTCCGGAGCTCCGTTCCTAACCTGAAACTGTTCTTAACCTGAAGCACCACTTTAGCTAATGGGGCCTCCCACTGCCGCCACACCACTGGAGCATGATTTCTGTTCTCATCCTGAAGCAACGTTCTTAACCCGAGGTACTATTTCTGGGTTAGCGGAGTCTGTAACCTGAAGCGTATGTAACTTGGAGCGTATGTAACCCGAGGTACCACTGTACATGTCAAAGTGTCTAAGTATGGTGTTTTATAATGTACCTAAACATTTAAAGTGTGAATGTAACAAATAGAGGCAGTCACCAGAGATCTGTGAATACATTCATGGATGTAGTAATGCCATATCCACCCTTAGGTACCACTCCTGTTCAGAAGAAGTCAGGGCAGGGCAGGATTCAGGTGGCTCTTCATGGCTCAATAGCATATGATGGGGTGCACAAGGCCATGGAATTAGGCAGGTGAATTCACTATACTGCTTATGGCACCTTCTAAAACACATTTCTTTAAGCAAGTCTACCCAGACATGTAGATTTCTCATGTACAGTACTTCAATACAGTCATACCTAAGGTTACAGATGCTTCAGGTTGTGCGGTTTTTTGGGGGTTACGGACCTGCCGAAACCCAGAAGTACCGGAACGGGTTACTTCCGGGTTTCGGCGGTCGCGCATGCGCAGAAGCGCTAAATCACGCTTTGCGCATGTGCAGAATCGCCAAATCGCAACCCACACATGCGCAGATGCGCCACTGCAGGTTGCAAACACTGTGGGTTGCGAACGTGCATCCTGCAAGGATCACGTTCGCAACCCGAGCCTCCACTGTATGTTGTTTTGTTTTATAGTGTATATTTCAAAACCTCTGATTTTATTTTGAAACCTTTTAGACTAACTTAAAACACCTTTATTGATAACCTTAATGTATATTTTATGTTTCACGGAAACTGATTAAATGGTATTACATTTAAGAGGTATAAACATTTTGTTAACAAAAGCAGTAACTGAACCCCCTACATCAACCCAACCTTTTCTTCTTCTTCTTCTTCCCCTCCTTCCTTTTTTATGCTGGCTTTCTGCTTGTTTTATGCTGACCTTGTACTGATTTTATGCTCCTTTCTTGCCTTTGTTCTATTGATATTGTTCTGATAATGTTTTAAAAATCTATTTCTTGGTGTATTTTGTACTTGATGAACTTCTTGAATTGTGTTTTGTGTTTGATTGGTTTATATGTTTTGTAAACCACCCAGAGGACTTGGTTGATGGGCAGTATAAAAAGGTCATCTCTTCTGATCAGTTGTTTTCTGCAAATACTTCTACACAGCTTTAGAGGTGGGATAGGTATTAAATAATTCCCTTCAATGACAAATGCAGACTGTGAAGGCTTAGGCATGCAAGTCTCCTGCTAGGTGTTAATCAAGGCACTTTGTAAGAATTCACTGGAACATTAATTTACAGTATAATTGTATACATGTTAAGTGAGTTTCAAGTATGAAACTGCAAATGCTCAAAGCATAGTTGTTTACTTGGATGGCAAACTGGTTTTTCTTTCTGTTCTCCTGTAAACACCTGTTGACCGTCTGTCTGCACAAATTTGCGTATGGCATAAAAGGATATGCAAATACTATGCATATTGCAATATGCAATACTACCTGTGTCTTTTGCTAGTGCATTAGAATATTATTATTTTTCTTGATCTAGGTCCTAATCGTGGTCTTCAGGGTGGCATCAGAAACTCGGGGTTTGTGCAACAAAATGGCACAAAACTTTGGCACACGTTTGCAGGACCTACAACAATATTGTTTGAAAAGTGTTTGGTGTTCACTAGGAGTCCTCACAGGGTGTGTCTGCTGTATATTTGTGAAGGCAGCCCTCTTTAGGGAAGTTTTTAATTACTGATGTTTTAATGCATTTTTAACCTCTATTGGAAGCCTCCCAGAGTGGCTGGGGAAACCCAGCCAGATGGGCGGGGTATAAATAATAAATTATTCTTATTCTTATCCTTATTCTGGCACAAAACCCAGGGTTTGTGACACAGCATACATGGGTGGCACTGTGGGTAAACCACAGAGCCTAGGACTTTCCGATCAGAAGGTCAGCGGTTCGAATCCCCGTGATGGAGTGAGCTCGGTCCCTGCTCCTGCCAACCTAGCAGTTTGAAAGCACATCAAAGTGCAAGTAGATAAATAGGTACTGCTCCGGCGGGAAGGTAAACGGTGTTTCCATGCGCTGCTCTGGTTCTCCAGAAGTGGCTTAATCATGCTGGCCACATGACCCGGAAGCTGTACGTCAGCTCCCTCAGCCAATAAAGCGAGATGAGCGCCGCAACCCCAGAGTCGGTCATGACTGGACCTAATGGTCAGGGGTCCCTTTACCTTTACCTTATACCACCCAACGTGTCCAGGCCAAAAACCAGGACATTTTTCTTCTGGACCACTCTCCTGGGTGAGTCGCATGCTCTGCACAAGATTGCAGCCCTGAAAAACTGCTTTGTTCAGGGTGAGATTGTGGCATCATCACCACCACCATCATCATTTTTAATCTGTATACCGTCTTTCTATCTTACAATACTCAAGGTGGTTTACAAGCTGAAGAAACAAAAAATGTACATGTTATAACAATCTAACACAATACAAAAATGTGATAATAAAACATTACTTTAAAATAAGCAACCTACATCAAAAAAGTAACTATAATTAGAGTAGTATAAAATAATAATAATATCAACATATAAAAGTTAAACAGAAGTTAAACAGAAATCCACTCAACAGTTACAATAAATAATTTCTAAACTATAATCAATAAAACAACGGCAATCCACAGTACATAAAATAATACAATACAAATTGAGAAGCAGAGACTGGAGGGTGGAGCAAGGCAAGTGGAAGGAGGCCTTGCCTGACAAAGTCTCTCCCCCCATAGTTCTTCCTCCAGGACCAGCTCCTTTATGAGGACTCCTAGGGCCAGAGGGTGGGGCAAGGATATGACACAGTAGAGTACAAAACTTTGGCATAGTTTTGTAGCTGTTGTTGAGGAAAACCATATTTGGGGTTCATAGAACTCCCCCTTTCTATTTCAGTTAAGATCTCTTGACCCAGTGTTGTTAAGATGCCAATGAGCTTCTCAACCTCTATCAGTAGTGGATGGTACTGATCTCTGGTTTCCTGTATCTCTACTGCTTACTGGGAGGTACAGGAGGAGTGCTAAGGCAGTGGTGAGGTCAGGATTCACAGAGGATGAGACCCAGACCAATGAATTCAAATTACAAGAAAGGAGATTCCACCGAAACATGAGGAACAACCTTCTGACAGTAAGAACCGTTTGATGGTGGAACTGACTACAATGGAAGATGGTGGATGGTCCTTCATTGGAGGTTTTTAAACAGTGGTTGGATGGCAGGGGGTTGGGCTAAATGACTTTTTAGATCCCTTCCAACTCTACTATTTTATAACTCCTTGATTTCTTTCTGCTAGTGAAGGCCATCGGTGAAAAACATGCATGCCATCCTAACCTCCATGTTGGGTTGGCCTGAGAAGTGAGCATGTGCTGTTAATTTTGGTCATTCCTGCTTATTAAACTTGCAGAGCATTAAAAAAAAAACACACTTGAAATATGGGCATGCAACATTTGGATTAGCAAACTTTTATTTTAATGCTGTGTATCATTTCGCAATACATACTAGAAATTGATTTGCAGATGGGCTGCCAAAACAGCAGCGCATAAACGTTTTTCCAATCCAGAGAAGAGCAAGTCTCAAGAGAGATGGCTTTCCTGGGCTGTTTTGCAAATGGGTTAATGAAGGATATGAACTTAATGTAATTAACTATTGATTGCTATGGTGAAACATTATCAGTGGGATGGAAGTAGAATTGAGAAGGCTTAAAAATAGTGAAATGGTCTTTGAATACACTTCAGCTCCTTTAAGTTCTCCTGGAATGCTTATAATAAAAAAACATTGGCCCAGTACGTCCAGGATAATGCACACATATATAAGAAAATGGAATGATTAAATTATTCAGCTATCACATTTTCATTCTACTCCAATGATCCCCAAGCAAGGCATGTGAGAGATACATCCACTTTATCCTCACAGCAGGATATCAACAACAGCAGAGTTCTTCCTGCCAGCCAGGCTACTTGAGCCACAAATGCTTAGGATTAATCGAATAGCCGTACACGTGATATTTTAGGGAGAGCAAAATCTCATCCAGAGCTGGCATAATTTGACCTCCCTGGGCAGACAAACTGCTGACCAACAGAATCACCTTATTTTTTCATGTTTGAGGTCATATCTTCACCATACATTTAAAGTTCTTATATAGTCATGGGAAAACTTGGGAACTGTAGTTATTAAGGTGTTGGGAATCCTAGTGCTATGAGGCTAGCATCCTTAACAACTTATGCTTCACAAGATTCTTTAGTGCAGGGCTATGAGTGTTGGTTGTACCTTAAATGTATGGCATGGATTTGACCTGGTTTCAATGTATTGGCTCTCATCCAGTCTAATACTGTTCGCAGGAACCAGACCAGCACTACTTCTGCCTCATCCAACTCAGCAGGAGAAGAGATTGAACAAAGCCATGGACTTCGATCCATTTTGCCATTTATCACACCAATGTAATACATAATGTCAACCAGGGGGCATTTTTGCTTCTTTCATAGCTAAATTGTCTAGTCACTGAAATGAATGGAAGCATTAAAACAGCCCATTAATTCTTATTGCTCCTACCTTAGGAATACCTCCCGTTTCTGAAAAGCAATCTTTTACTTGAGGAAAATGTTAGAAATGCAAACCATTAATAAGCACGTATTTACAGCCTAACGTGTTATATTTTATCATACAGAGATTTTTCTCACTTTGTACCAGAATTTGATTTTGGCCAACTATTCATTCAAGCGAATGTTTGAAGTCTGCTTACATCAGCTTCTCCTAGATGCAGTGCAGAAACAGGAAACCCCATAGAAAGGTAACATCATCGTCCCATGAGCTAGACAGTCTGATACTATGACAACGAGTGCTTCCAGGAGGGTTTTTATTGTGGCATTGGTGCAATAAGGAGGTTTTTTTTGTAGCATCCATATGACATTGCTGTCTTCAAAATGCCAACTCCTTTCTTTTCACTATTTAATCTGGATGTGCCCTTTCTAGAGAAAATATGTAAGTCAAACAAATCAATTGTTGCCAAAAGCCAACTTGCGATAGATATCAAAACCACCGGAGGTCCCTGTCTAAAATCCATTCGACTCCCGGAACTGTTTGAAAACCAAGGCATGGCTTCCGATTGGCTGCAGGAATGTCCCACAGTCAATCAGAAGCCATGGAAGCCATGCCGGACGTTCAGCTTCTGAAAATCGTTCAAAAAACATAACACTCACTTCTGGGTTTCAATCGTTCGGGAGCCAATTTGTTCAGGAGCCAAGGTGTTTTGAGATCCAAGGAACCGTATTTTTCGCTCTATAGGACGCACCGAACCACAAGACGCACCTAGTTTTTAGAGGGGGAAATCAAGAAAAAAAATATCTGCTTGTCCGCTTCTCCCAGAGCTTCTCGGGGCTGCAGGTGCTTCCAGGAGGGTTGGCTGTCTTGGCTTCTGCCATAGCCGCGCAACCTCTCCAGCCGGGAGCTAAACCTCTCCAGTGCGGCTAAAGAAGCGTGGCTAAAGAAGCCAAGGCAGCAAGCGTAATCCATCCCATCCCGCTCGCTGCCTTGGCTTCTTTAGCCTTGCGCAGCCTCTCCTGGCTGGAGAGGCTGCGTGCGGCTATGGCAATTCCCCCACCTCCCGCAAAAGCCCACAGGAGCCACACACCCTTTAAGGAGCATGCAGCTCCTCTGGGCTTTTCTACGAGGAGGGAGAAGGGACTGACGGGCCACGTCAGTCCCTTCTCCCTCCTGGGGAAAAGCCCACAAGAGATGAGCGGAGCTTGTGTGTGGCTCTTGGGGGCTTTTCCTGCCTGCCTCCCCCCTGCATTTGTTCCATAAGATGCACACACATTTTCCCTTACTTTTTAGGAGGGAAAAAGTGTGTCCTATGGAGCGAAAAATATGGTACCACTGTATTTGTACCCTTGCAGTAGGGCACTTCGGTTATTTGGTATTCAATACAGTGTATGTTTTCAGTGACACGCCTCTTCTTTTTGCTGGTTTCAGATTCCAATCTCTTTTTTGTTGACTATGATTTCCCTTTCTGCAAATTATAGTCAATCGTGTATGCCACCTTTACAATGATCTCCCACAGGGCTCTTGGTCAATCATAAAGCATTTATTTACTCCCTCCACCCACTCCTTTGCCCACAAGAGCAGCAGAGAGCCCAGTGTCAGGATTTGTTGTAGCAATTTCCTCTGGGGAAAACAAACTTCATTTCTTCCTGTCTTTAATTTCTTCCTTGGTCATTGTTTGAAAGATACCCTATGGAGTTTCGCCACACACTACTTACTTCTTTCTCTCCCAGTGTATTCCAAGACTTCTGAACAAGATAAAAGACAGCCATCTTTCTTTACAGAGATATTTCTTTCAAATGTTCACCCTGCTGCTACTCGTACCATCTGGTACTTGAAAAATGTGTGCTTTTGAGCATAAAATCCCCTTCCTTCTTTCACCTACTAAGAATAATTGCCGTGTGTTTTGTTCTCTCCCTACACTGGAAGCATATATGCAACAGAGACATGCAAAACTTATGCTTTCAGTGGTGTAGCGTGGGTTGCTAGCTCCAAGGGCAAGGCAAGTATTGTGCCCCCTAACCCGTGGGAGATGAGGCAGGTGGGGAAGGAGGACTGTTGTTATGTGGCAACATTTATTTTCCTGTCATGTTGAAAAAAATGCGTAGAATGTTCGAACATTGGGAGATTTTCTGTGTGAGAGGGAGGGCACACTATTATTTATTTATTATTACTACGTTCTTTTTTTCTTTTGAAATTTTGCACCCAGAGCAGCTGCCCTGTGGCCCCATCCGTGCTACAGCACTGTATGCTTTTATTTCCTCACTGTTTCACCATGCTATCAGATGGAAAGTCTGTGGAGAGTCTTGGATCTCCTTTCTTTAACGTATAACATTTCTGTGGGGATTCTATTGCCCCCCCCCATGTCGGCACCCACAAAAGGCAGTTTTTCAAACTAATGTGCATTAGAGCTGTGGGCCGGGGTATTATGTTGACAATTTACATGTGCAAAAGCCTGCACCAGTTGCACCACACTTCCCATTTATTTTTGTTTCCTTGATGTGCGTGTGCATGCACAATTTTACAAGAAGGGGAGAAGCAGGGCTGCTGCCTTGCCCCTGCACTTCAGGGGGCCCGGGGCCACATGACATCAGCTCACTGTGCATGTGTGCATGCCCTTGGCATGCGTGCATGACATCAGCATGCCCCATGATGTGTGCATGCTCCTGCCACAAAATTTTGGATTTCCCGGCCCTATCAATGAAATATGGAGGGCGTGGCCCCCAGGTCTCCCTTCTTGGTGCCTATGGGGAGAAGTATCATGTTACGGCTACATGCACATGTAGTGTCGTCTATATGCTAAAATAAAAATAATATTGTTTTGATCATTATATTGAACATTTCCCTGTGCTTTGTCCATCTGTGCCAGGCTTCCTCAACCTCAGCCCTCCAGATGTTTTGAGACTACAATTCCCATCATCCCTGACCACTGATCCTGCTAGCTAGGGATCATGGGAGTTGTAGGCCAAAAACATCTGGAGGGCCGAGGTTGAGGAACCCTGATCTATGCCATGATCCAGCTTCCTGCACTAATGGTGGATGGGGAAAAGCATTTAAAAATACATCATGGGATACATATGGAACTGAGAGTATTGGAGGCTGCAACTGGGTATAGGGGTATCATCATCATCATCATCATTATTAACCTAGGAGTAAGCCCCATTAGACCTGTGTTACTTTTGAGTATGGAGAAGAGATAAATTCAGTTTGTTTTGCATTATAATTTGAACCCAGCTAACCTGCCCTTCCCAAAAGAGACTGAAACACAGGTATCATTCAAAGTTGGCACCTCTCCAAATTTTGTGATGCAGTTTTTCCACTCTCAAAATAGGTACAAAAATGCCCATACAGTATAATGGAAATTGCTTGTGGGACATATATGTATTAGGAGGAAGGTACACTAAAATGCCGAGAAACGTTCAAAATAACTTTAAAAATCCGCAAATCGAAGAAGAAATGTGGCAGACTGAATTTAAGATTGGAAAAGTGATACATCTAAATAATTAAAATAGCCAGATTTATCTGTCCCTGCTTCTGGGTGGACCAAAATAGTATTGCTTTGATGAATGCTCTTACTAGAGCTGATACGAGAATCACACTGTTTGGTTGGCAAAATATTCTGCCATAGAAATATTTATCAATCTCCAATAACGGTTCTCCTTGCACCAGACTTCATTTGGAAAAAGCAAGCGAAACAAACAGCCTGGACAGGTTTGTATAAAAATAGCCTAGCTGCTTGTGCATTCAGGACACTGAGGCAACATCTTAGTCCGAGTCAGATTTATGAGTATGCCGATCTGAGAAATACCTCTCTAACCACTGGCATGGAGCGCTAGATCTTCATTAATTGTTTCTAGGATGTGGCTACATTAAAATTCATGTATAAATATAAAACAACACAGGTTGTTTTTTTTCCTCCCTGAGCGTGAGATTTGTTAAAAATATTTCATTTTATTGAATTAGTGGTGTTTCCCATATTAAATGAGCCTCATGTTGGCCATTGGTAGGAGTTCCTACTACAGCAGTATTAGGCTGTAATTCTGCACCACCCCTTCTGCCAGGCTGTGTGGGGTTTGGATTGAGCAGAGACATCCTTTCAGTTCATAGCTGTCAACTTTTCCCTTTTCTTGTGAGGAATCCTATTCGGAATAAGGGAATTTCCCTTTAAAAAAGGGAAATGTTGACAGCTTTGTTTCAGTTGCTTCTGCTCTCTCAGTTGACCTTCCAACAGTCAGGGGTGTAGCTAGATGCTCCAGCACCCAGAGCAGAAGGGGCGGGGCGATCCGGCCACGGGGGTCACCGCATGGGGTCACCGTGATGATCTGCCCGGGGGGGGGGCAGTGCAGTGAGCTATCCCTAGAGTTCACCTGGTGGATGCAAGCCCCACGCTGCCGTTTCGGGCAAACCGTGGCCCCGAGCCACCACATCACTCCCAGGAGAGACACGTGGCTTGGGCGCGCTGCAGGCCAGACCCCACAGTAAATGCTAACCCCCGCAGTGTGCCATTTTGTCATCCCGCTCAAGGATGGCACCCAGGGCAAACCACACTCTCGCACCCCCTTCCTAGGCCCCTGCCACCTGCTGCTGCTGATAGAGCAGGCAGAATGTCCATCAGTTGTATTCCAGGTAGCAGAGCCTACCGATAGCCCTGGAATGGAGTATTTTGAGGGTGGGGCAGAGCAGACCTAGTGTCTGTCGCCACTTGAGCTGCCATATTTCAATAAGTAAAAAAGTTGTTAATCTTTTCTTGGGAAAGTTTCAAAAACATTTCCTAACCACCACCACCCCGGACGTTAACTCTGTCATTGACATCAATGCAGCAGCAACATTGTAGATTGCAGCCTTAGAATCCGAACACCCCTACCAGCAGTTATTGGGAACCTGAGGGGGAAAGAAGTGGAATAAAAGAGTCATCTACCTGAAATGCAAGAGGTAAAACTATATGCAAGGTGCATAAAAAGCCAGTTCCAAATATTCCTTCCCACTCTTGCAAAATCAGCTTTTAGCACACAATCTGACATACAACTGTCTATTGTATGATGAGATACTTGATAAAGGTATCTTATCAACAATATTTAACCGAGCTTATATCACAGTTATTCCCAAACCAGGTAAGGATCACATGAAATGTTCGAATTATCACCCCATATCCTTGATTAATGTTGATACAAAAATTTTAACATTGACACTAGCAAATAGAATCCAACAGGTATTTGTGGCAACAATCGAGAGGGACACCCCCCCCCAAAAAAGTTGACATACATTGCCATTCAAATGGTGTGCATGTGCCATGTCTTGTGATTGATTATACGGGGTGGGGCTTACTTGCCCCACTCCAATATTTTATTCACGTTCTCATCCCCGCTTTCTTCTTGATGTCTGGAGTCATCAAGGGTCAAGGAACATGTTTTGCTCCCACCCCACTGGGGGTTCCTCGGTGCATCCTTTATTTTCTCCCATAAAGATGAAATCCTGCCATTTATTCCTGAGGGGGAAAGGAAAGCATTGGATTCAAGAGCAATGGTTTATTGGGGTACATTCTGCCCATCATCCCAGCCTTTAGTGGTTCCTGCACGGGGTATAATGAATCTCTGTAGATACCTCAGAGAAGTTGTAGACTATACTCCTCAGGGGTCCTTAAATAATTGTGGAGACGATCATCCAGGCCAACACTGCACTTGCCTAACAGGCATTTTGCTAGCAGCTACTTAATCCGATTGATGTTAACATAGTGAATCAAGTAGAGCATGTGAAAATGAAGAAATATATTAGCTTTAATTATTTAAAGCATGTGGACTCTGCCTTTCCATAAAATGTATAAGGCTGCTAGCAAAATTGAAAAAGCAATAAAACAATATTACAAACAATGAAATCAGAGAACAAAACCAACAGATACACTACATTTGAAAAGAGTAAATACGTTGGTAGTACAATTTGCAGGGGGTATAATATTTCATACTCGGGGTGTTTTTGAGGATTCAAAACATAGGGTGCAAATTCGAATCAGATGGGATGTTCAAGAGTTTAACATTTATTTGAGAAAATGATCTATGAAGAGCATAGGACATGATCACATCTTTTTCTCAGCAAAGTGCACAATGATTTCTGTGGATGCTGAAGACATTGTTGAGGTCTGTGTGTGTTGGCGCAGAAACATCCTTGCCAATGTCTCCTGTTGTTGTCATCCAGATGTTTGCCTGATCTTTTAGCTCCAGTCCCATATTGGCTTTGTCCTTACAAATGAGTTTTCTGGCAGTGGGATCTTGAGAGAGATTCTGTGCCCACGGAATTCATGTCATCACGAGCAAGGTTATTTTCATGGTCCCATCACTCCCAACTCAGCCCTCGCCATCTGGTCCAGTCTCCAAACACAAAGTCAAAGAACATAATTCACATTACAATTACTTCATAAAAGCTAAGGAGCAAGCCATATAAATGAATCTATATGTTCTTTGTTCAGTGCATCTGTTGTGTTTTCACAGCAGCAAATGCTTCCAATACAAAGCAGGGAAAAGATGTTCTCTTACTCACTAGATATGCTGAAGGATATATAAATGCCCTATTCAGATCTTATTATATTGCATATTTGATGGGGCATTCAGGCCAGCCCCAGCCCCTCTCCCCATAACTTTCCTGTATTGAGCAGGGGTATGAAGGGAGATTGCAAGTAGCCTTCTTCACGCTAGGATAACTTTCTTTGGTTTCTCATTTTCCCACTTTTAAAGTCAGTTCTTGTCAGAGACCGTGCTGAGGAGGGCATCACTGAAGAGGAATAGTGAGAGCATCCCCCTCCCCATGCTCCTGATCCAGAGCCTGAATATTCCCAGGAGCAGGAGGACAGTATAGATTTGGAACAGTGGTTTGCAGAGGGACATAGTTCAGAAGGCAGAAGCTGGGAAATACTGGAGAAGAAACACTGGAAGAGTCTTAACAGATTCTGTTAACAGATCTGTTAACAGAGGGGTAACAGATTCACTATCTCTGGAAAGCATTCCTCAGCTATCCCCAAGGTCAAAAAGAGCTCAGAAAGCAGCAAAACAGAATGCACACAAAGCACAGAGGGTACAAGATCAGATTACAAAATGCAGAAGTGTCGTCGATTAATAGAGATATAAGTGCGTGGAATCCTTAATTGGGAGCACCGCCATTCCTAGGAGATGGGTTTTTCGTTCTCTCGCTGTGATTATTAAAGTTTCAAACTGGTAAGACTCCTTTTCCTTTGTTCTGCTTATCTACTGTCACGGAGGGAGGAAGCTGATTCCCTGACGCCTGAGAGTTCTCTACATTTCTGCAGAAATTTGCAAAGAAAATTAAAAAAAAAAATCATGAAAACTATTCAACATTTCAGCGTGAATTTCTCCCATGATACATATGCCATATGCAATTTTGCCAAAAATATGTTGTGGAGCATGTTTTGGCCGCTTACTCCTGGTATACACTGAACTAGAGGAAAGGTGTGCCAGAGTGCCATACTCTTTTCAAGGTTAGAGAGGAAGGGATTCACTAACAGGATAGGAAGGTCTATGAATGGTAGAGAAAATGATACACCCCGAGCCATAAGATTAAAAGCAGCAGCAGTAGTGATTTATTAACCAAATAAAGGCAAAACCAAGCAATTGGGAAAGGTCAAGAGAGGATCGCAAACATAATCAGGCAAACAGGAAGATGAATGTGGTTCCATGAAAAACAAGAATAATGTATCTAGCACCATGCAACGGACACTAGGCAAATTTGTAGCAAATGTAAGGTTAGCTAGTAAGGTCTGTTTGGTAATTAATTATAATCACAGATTGTAAGGCTTTATGTGATGCATTGGCCCAGTAGATAAACCTCAAGGGCCCAGGCTTTGCCCTTGAGTGGAAATAGGCAGGATTATTGGGAAAGTCAGATAATGCATTCTGGGTCTCCCCCCCCCCCACATCGTGCTTACACCTCCCCCCCCCCTTTCCTTACCTTTGTAATATGTCAATGCCCTTCTCATTGTCTCTCCTTACTTTAATCTAATTTTCTTGCCTGGTATTTCCTGTTTTATGCCAACATGATTGTGCACACTAATATTTTCCATCATTAGTCATCAGTCCTTCTTTCCATGTATTTACATTATTTCCCTTCTAGTTGTCAGGAGACAGGTATATATGAATGAATACAAATTAGCTATGTGGTATAGCCACCAGTTTTAATACATTCACCAATTTTGATTGGGGGGGGGTGTCAAAAGTCATGGGTAAACTCCAGACTTCTCCTCCTTGTGGAAAGGTTCCTTCCAGCCTCCAAGAACAGTGTGAAAGCAGGGCAGGAACCAGGCTGAAAGCCTTTTTGGTTGTCAGAACCACTCTGCGGAATGCCCACCTAACAGGTGTGAGAGATAAACAGCTATATAATTTTTTGTAGACATCTGAAGGCAGCCCTGCTTTGGGAAGCCTTTAATGTTTGATGCTGTACAGTGGTACCTCGGGTTACATACGCTTCAGGTTTAATACGCTTCAGGTTACAGTATCCGCCAACCCAGAAATAGTGCTTCAGGTTAAGAACTTTGCTTCAGGATGAGAACAGAAATCGTGCTCTGGCGGCACGGCGGCAGCAGGAGGCCCCATTAGCTAAAGTGGTGCTTCAGGTTAAGAACAGTTTCAGGTTAAGTACGGACCTCTGGAACGAATTAAGTACTTAACCCGAGGTACCACTGTACTTTTGTTGGAAGCCGCTCAGATAGGCAAGGTGTAAAAATGTTGTTGTTGTTATCGTCGTCATCATCATCATCATCATCATCCCCACTTCTGAACTGAGCCAGAAGGAGTTTACCCATCATTAGCCTGGGAAGGATATTTTGTTGTTTTGATAGCTTACAGTGGCTATTATGCATTTATATTTATGTTTTAAATAGGGTTGCCATATGTCCTTTTTATCCAGGAATCACCCTCATTTTCACAGGTATGTAAAATGAGAGTCGTCATAGAGATCCATAGTTAAAAGTAGAAGTCGGCAAATGTGTCCTCTTTTTTCTCTCTTCAAAATATGGCAACCCTATTTTAAATGCATTGTAAGCCACTTGGAGACCTTTGTTTAACAAGTGACTAACAAGTAAAACAAATAAATAAATCAACTATTACTACCTCCCCTTGTTTTTAGGGTATCTAAGCAATCCAGACTTGCTTTGCAATGATGTCCTGTCTTCCCCCATTCTCAGGGTGACCCCGACCATTTCAGATTCACTTTCAAAGCAGGACTAGCAAATAAATTGGAATATGAAAAGCAACAAAAGTGGCACCTTTGAAAAGATTAGATACACTTTTCCTGTGAAGCTAGGCTAGAAAAGAGGGCCGTCGTGCCACACGTTTCTATTGAAGAGATATTTTCTTTGCGATAGGATGAAAAGAAGCCTGGAACAGTTTGACTTTGTAAAATAGCAAGTTCAGAAGATGGCAGGTGAAGAACTATGGAGCAGAAGAAATTACTGAAGGGATAATGGAAGACACGGTTTATTCATCACCACCACCCCTTTCCTTATTAAGCACTCAGTTGGGATGCCTTTTATTTGTTTGGTAAGTTATCCAAAGAGATCTAGCACCTGTTATATCATTCATATATATATATATATATATATATATATATATATATATATATTTTCTTGGCAATGAGGGATGTTCTCTAGTTACACGATTTACATATTTTGACAAAGCCATTACTTCAGTTTAGTTTCATTTTCATTTCCTTTGTTTTTGTAGCTGATAGTTATGCCTAGGCAGACACCCAAAGAAGTCTCACCCCAGGGGTCAGTAAACTTTTTCAGCAGGGGGCCGGTCCATTGTCCTTCAGACCTTGTGCAGGGCCGAACTATTTTTTTTGGGGGGGGGGGGGAGGATGAACAAATTCCTATGCCCCACAAAAAACCCAGAGATGCATTTTAAATAAAAGCACACATTCTACTTACCGTATTTTTCGCCCTATAGGACGCACCGTCCCATAAGGCGCACCTAGTTTTTTGGGGGGGAAATAAAGGAAAAAATTATTTCCCCCCCAGGCGCGGGGTTGGGGAAGCCCGAGCTTCCCCCGACCCCAGCCCCCAAACAGGCAGCTCTCTGCAAGCCGTGGGAGCCCAGTGCTGGCTCCCGCTGCTAGCGGAGAGGTCCACGAAGACTGGACACGCTGAGCTCAGCGCGCGCAGGCTTCAGCATGCAGGCACCCCTCCGCCAGCAGCGGGAGCGCTCCCGCTGCTAGCGGAGAGGTCCGCGAAGCCTGGACGCGCTGAGCTCAGCACGCGCAGGCTTCAGCATGCAGGCACCTCTCCGCCAGCAGCGGGAGCGCTCCCACTGCTAGGGGAGAGGTCCGCGAAGCCTGGACGCGCTGAGCTCAGCGCGCGCAGGCTTCAGCATGCAGGCACCTCTCCGCCAGCAGCGGGAGCGCTCCCGCTGCTAGCGGAGAGGTCCGCGAAGCCTGGACGCGCTGAGCTCAGCGCGCGCAGGCTTCAGCATGCAGGCACCCCTCCGCCAGCAGCGGGAGCGCTCCCGCTGCTGGCGGAGAGGTCCGCGAAGCCTGGACGCGCTGAGCTCAGCGCGCGCAGGCTTCAGCATGCAGGCACCCCTCCGCCAGCAGCGGGAGCGCTCCCGCTGCTGGCGGAGAGGTCCGCGAAGCCTGGACGCGCTGAGCTCAGCGTGCGCAGGCTTCAGCATGCAGGCACCCCTCCGCCAGCAGCGGGAGCGCTCCCGCTGCTGGCGGAGAGGTCCGCGAAGCCTGGACGCGCTGAGCTCAGCGCGCGCAGGCTTCAGCATGCAGACACCTCTCCGCCAGCAGCGGGAGCGCTCCCGCTGCTGGCGGAGAGGTCCGCGAAGCCTGGACGCGCTGAGCTCAGCGCGCGCAGGCTTCAGCATGCAGACACCCCTCCGCCAGCAGCGGGAGCGCTCCCGCTGCTGGCGGAGAGGTCCGCGAAGCCTGGACGTGCTGAGCTCAGCGCGCGCAGGCTTCAGCATGCAGGCACCCCTCCGCCAGCAGCGGGAGCGCTCCTGCTGTTTGCGGAGAGGTCCGCGATGCCTGCATTCGCCCCATAGGACGCACCCAGATTTCCCCTTCATTTTTGGAGGGGAAAAAGTGCGTCTTATAGGGCGAAAAATACGGTATGTAAAAACACGCTGATTCCCGGACCATCTGTGAGCCGGATTTAGAAGGCGATTGGGCCGGATACGGCCCCCGGGCCTTAGTTTGCCTACCCATGCCTTACCCTCACTCTCATAAAGTTTTCTCTTCTGTCCAGATGTCTTGTGCAATTATGACAGTACTACAACATGCAGTTGTCCCGTACGGGGATCAAACCTTCAACCTTGGCATTTGCAGTGCCATGCTGTAACCAACTGAGCCACCCGGGCAGCACTGATAATGCCCCTTGATTGTCTGGACAGAGAGGAGACTGTAAATGAATTTATAAATTACTCTACTGCATTCCTTGTTGTATTGACTGTTTCCGCTGGACTCTCCCACCACCAGCATGTGGCCCCTGGAAGGTTGTGCAAAAAGGAATGCAGCCCTCAGGATGAAAAAGTTTCCCTGCCCTTGCTGTGGAGTGATAAGCATGAGCGTATGGACTCATATCCAACGAAACCATGGGAAATGATATTCTTGCATTACAGGGCATTGGAATAGATGATCCTCAGGGTCCCTTCCAACTGGACAATTCTCCAATTCTATGAGAGCATGGCCTCGAAAGATGAACCTTTCGGGGAACGTGCTTTCACAGCACCCACAAATATGTGGTTTGGGGTGCTGTGCGAGATCACAGCCCTGGAAAAGTGCTCTCAGGGTGAGATCACAGCACAAGTTCATGCGAGACTGTGGTACCCCAAAATTCTAATATTGTCTACATTGACTGGTAAAGGTAAAGGGACCCCTGACCATTAGGTCCAGTTGTGGATGATTCTGGAGTTGTGGCGCTCATCTTGCTTTACTGGCTGAGGCGGCCGGCGTACAGCTTCCAGGACATGTGGCCAGCACAACTATGCCACTTCTGGCAAACCAGAGCAGCACACGGAAACACCATTTACCTTCCTGCCAGAGCAGTACCTATTTATCTACTTGCACTTTGATGTGCTTTTGAACTGCTAGGTTGGCAGGAGCAGGGACCGAGCAACAGGAGCTCACCCCGTCGTGGGGATTCGAACCACCGACCTTCTGATTGGCAAGCCCTAGGCTCTGTGGTTTAACCCACAGCACCACCCGCGCCCCAGGGGTAGCAACTTTATAAGATTACAGGTGGGATCTTTCCTTCCCTTACCTGGAGATGGCAAGGATTAAACCTGGGACCTTCTGTTTGCACAGTATGGCCTCTGTTGCTGAACTATGCCAGCCTCTCTGTGAGTCTGCTACAGATGGACTTTGTTTTATGATGGCTTTATTTTAAAATGGGGTAGATAAAAGCACAGCGATGGGATTACAGACCCCCTCCCAAAATCACAGCAATTATCTGTAGAGTGGAGCAGACTGCATACTCTAAGAGGAACAAAACATCCTGAACAAATGTGATCAAGGGAAATGACAGATAAAAGGCAATGCCACACACAAATTCATATTGATATAATTCATGACTCATTCTCTCTCCTAATGGAACAATGGAACACTCCTTCTGTGCTATTATTCACATGAAAATTAATATCATACCAAACTGAGACACAGTATCCAGTATTCTCAGAATCTTCCAAATTTTTAATCACCTGTGTGGAATTCAGGGTAGTGTGAAGTTGAGAATGTGCCCACAGAATGAGGTCTGCTTGTGCAATGAGATTTTTTTCTCCCTCTTCTCCCTGCCCCCCGACCCATCCTAAACCTTTTCTGGGATTTCTCCCAATCCTCAATAGCAGATTTAGGTGGTGTGGGTGCATGCAGAGAAGAAGAGGGGTGAAAGTCCTGGTGCCCAAATGGATCTCGTTCCATGCACACAACAACTTAGTCGAATCCCATCCCATGTGTTAGCTGCCCCATAGACTTGACATACCAGTTTGCAGTGGTGAGACCTTCTGCATTTCTTCTAATGCTGAGTAACTGCAGATATTGCAGGCACCACTATCCATTTGACTTGGCATCAGGCAGCTTCCCATGAGACTAGTGAAGTCCAGAGATCTGAGAACTGAAATAGGGGTTTTGTGACCACAATGAGACTCTCCTGGTTGTTCCAGGCTGCCTCTGGAAGAGAAGGCTATGGTACATTTTATTGAGAGTCTTCTTTGAATTCTTCTCCCTATGTACATAAAGAGTTCATTTAATTAATCACTTCCATACATTTCTATTCTGCCTTTCTTCCATCATGGAATCCAGTTTGCATACAGTTCCCAGGTAGTCACCCATCCTGGCACTGACTAGACCCAGACCTTCTTAACTTCAGCATAGAATGTGTTGTTAGAATTCCTGCTCCGTGATTGCAGTCATAGGATTGTTGTCAGTCACATGACGGTGTATGTGCCTCAAGACCTTTGTTTTGTTGATGTTGGGCTCAAAACAGTGCAGCAGCAACAACAACTTCCATGCACCCTCAGGATGTGGCACATTTGTAAACTGTTTAGAAGCCTACTTTGGGAGTAGGACAACAACAACAACAACAAATGTTTGAAATCAAAATCAAGCAAACAAGAACTGGTTCTTTCTTTCTTTTAAAGTGAGATATATAGTAGTAATGGTAGGAAACACTTCAAATCTGAGCAGTGTGAAAATGAAAAATGAATAGGCTGCCAATCAAAATATTTTGTGCCACTAAAAAGTGTTCATTCACCTTTAATTATATTAGATATATAAATATACAATTCTTATATGAACAGCTTGAAGCATGTGCAGTTTATATGAAAATGGTAATGAGCAAGGATGACAGCTGAAAGCAGCCCTATTTCCAACAAGATAGAACACAATAACGGGATCATCTGGAAAACAACAATCACAAACCATAAATAGGAGCACTCTATACACATATCCTGTTGTCTATAACTGCAAGGTAGTATTGCCAGTGTTAATGCAGAAGAGGAATTACATATCAGGCCACTACAGAAGAAAAGATAATTAAAATATTGGATGCAAGAAAGAAGGTCAGTTACTAACACAGAAAATAAATGCCAAAGGGACATTTTAGTCATATATTTCTGCATTTTTCTCTTAGTAAATCAATGTTCAAGTTGAACCAGAGAACTGCCATTTTTCATCAACATGCCCTGATAAGTTTTTATCCTAAAGGTTATTTTGAAAACAAATTTCATGTATAACTAGGCAAGCAAGATTCACTTAATTCAACCCAACAGAAATAATTCTGCTTGGTTGTAGACACTATACATTCCATTTTTCAAAATAGTTATAAATTCCAGGGGTACCTGCACATACTTGGGTTCAGTTTCCTTTGGAAGGTAGTCAGAGACTAATGGTTTTTATCATATTTGCATTCATTTACAGATGCACAGGCTCAGTACAGATGGAAGAACACCTTTCAACCCCCCCCCCAAAAAAAATCTTCCTGAGCTTTAACCTTACAGAGGACGTTTCAGCAGACTGGATGTTAACTAAAAATCCAAACATGACTTGAGGCAAGGCTGGTCTACAATGAATCATTACTAGAGACACCGATCCCCGATCCTAATAATAATAATAATAATAATAATAATAATAATAATAATATATTATTTATACCCCACCCATCTGGCTAAGTGTCCCCAGCCACTCTGGGCGGCTTCTAATCGAGTGTTAAAAACAATAGAGCATTAAATATTAAAAACTTCCCTAAACAGGGAAATATTCTGTGTATATTTTTATTGTGTTTGGGAATGCCTCATGGGAAGTGTTTCACAAATGAAATGAAATAAATAAGGAGCTTGATTCCTGGGGATGTGTGCTCAGGACTGGAGTGGAAGTGCAACACATCTCTTGGCCTTTGCTCAGCAGGCACCTGGTTCATGTTCATGACAAGCAAATTATGCTAAATCGCATGTAACCAGAGTGGATATGCAAATTAGTTATGGACCACTGGTTCATAAGCTGTTTCCAATGTAGCCCCTGGTAATGAACAAATTACTTTCAGCGATATTCAAATGTATTTCTATTCTATCGCTACCAAGGGCAGGAGTTTAATAAGGCCATATTCATGGGCTCTGCGTAGCCTTTGCTCTGAAAATCCCCCTCCCTAGAATGGAACTGGCTGAATGGTGGGAAAAGAACTCATCTGAAGTGGCTCGGATATTAGATCTTTATTTGTTGCTTGCTTTCATAAGCTGACCTTCTCGATTGCCGGCTGTGAATCCCATTAGCAGAGCTGTGACAGCTTGACTCTGTTGTTTCTTGGGATGCTGTTTCAGCACTTTGCTCCTGACACCTCGTTGTTTGGGAAGGGAAAAATTAAAGGGATGGAAATGATATCTAGGCTCGCTGCACTGTAGTTCTCCCCCTACAATAATATGAAAAATCCCCAAGGATTGCAAAGCAGAGGCTACAAATTCACACGGAGTCTAATTTGCAGCTGAGGAGACTGAGATCGATGGGATGGTTGCTGCCTCAGCCAGCAAATTTTCTGCCGAAATGAAGCCAGTTTCCACTTCTTTGTAATATTAAAATATTGAGCCCTGTATGAGGTCATAGATCACACCCCAGCGGAATACACCAATTTTCCTTATACTAAAAGCATCATAAAAACCTAAGGGCACAAGTAGTTTCTACAGCATGTTTGTATGCGCCTTATTTACTGCAGGTGCTATCAGGGAAATTGTGATAGGCTTCTGTTAGGTAGGTGAGGAAATCCATTAACTATATCTTATCCCTCTATAGATCCAGATGTGTGGGTTTGCAGACAAAAAGATCTTCTTACCGCTTGTGTTCAGAAGTGCGGGGCTGAGCAGAGTTTAAATCCCATCTTAAGCAGTTTAATTGAAAGCATGAGAATTAGCTGTTACGTTTATCTTCCCATTTTGCCACCCTGTTTGTCAAAGAAATGGGCTACAGAAAAGAAAAGTTTAAAACATAGTTTACTTACAGTAAAGCATTCATCCTAAGCAGTAATGGCAATAAAATCAAATGCAGGCAAAAAAGATATTTGCAACAAAAATCATCTTCAAGCATGTGCCTGTTGCTGGAACTAAGTTTGAGGAATGTCTGTCTCCATGGGTGCTTGAGGAGAGAGAGGTGGAAAAGGAAATACGGTACTTCTTTGCTTCTTCCAACCAAGGAGAGAAGGGAAAACAACATTACACAGAGCTTTCTCTACCAATTTCTATGGTCTGAGTCTGCCTATCAGCAATACAGCTCTATGGTCTTAACCCTCTCATATTCTAACTAGCAAGCATATGCATTGTTAGATTTGACCACAAATCTCCCAAAAAATTGGTGGTGGCACCGAAGGAGGTGTTTTTCCTTTCCTTTGTAGTTTGCTGCCACTAGCAGATTGAACCACTCTAGAAAGAGAGCTCCAGTTGACTGTGAAATTTTCTGAGCCATCCCACTGCCAGGGTGGACCTCTCTTCAGAGATCAACCTAAAGAGCTTTCCCTTCCTAATATGGTTCTGGGCTGGATGGAGAAATTCCTTTCCACCCACACCTCAACACTGAGATAGGAAGGAAAATACCCTAGGGTGCTCAACTGATCTGCATGAATCAGTTGAGAAGCTTGTGAAGGTGCCGTGTGGTGGATGTGTTTGTGCGTGGCATGGATGCTCTGCTGTGTGTGAGCACACTCTGAGGTGTATATGATGCAAATGAATGTGTCCCTTCTAGCATGGATGCGATGTGTGCATTTGTGTGCTTGCATGCACATGATCTGGTGTGGATGTGATGTATACACGTGCATTTCCCTTCATTTATTTATATTCTGCCTTTCTCCCATCATGACATACTGCCGAGCTGGCTCAGCCATGAGGCAGGCGGGACCGCTGCTTCTGGCTGTGGTAGTCCCCAAGCAACATGCCCATGGGTTCCCCCCTGCCTTACCACCTTTGCCAGTGGCAGAGAAGTGTCACTGCCATCTGTGTCAATTTGGGACCAGATCACAGCCACCTGGGGCAAGATCTCTCCCTAAGTTGGGTGAGTTCTCATCAAAAATTGATAAAATATTGCCCAAAATTGGTCCCAGTGGTGGATGGGGCAGGGCGCATGGTGGCGGCAGAGCAGGTGGTGGCAAAAGCAGGTCGATAGTGCCAGCAGGGCAAAGCTACCTCAAACGGTGAAATGGGATGCGCTGCCCTTGACTTACTGTTGGCCACTCATCCACTCCTGCATTAAACACACATACACACATCCTAAGAGTTTACAAATAATAAATTTGCAAACCCACATGAAAACATAATGAATCATTAAAATGGGGGGGGGGGGGATTAAAACGATATACAAACACATATAGCATGAAGCCAAAATAAGCTCATTAATATTTATTCTCCTTTTAGCTTTTTTGCTGACATGGTGGTTTGTCAGTGATCTTTGTCAGGAACCATATTGTTTTCTCATTATCTTGACAAAATTCTTTCTCTTTCAATAACTGATCGCATCAACCTTCAGAGTCATAAGTGACAGCTCTGTGAAAGGTGATGGATGTTCTCAACCACATTTACTTCCAGATATCTCCCTCCTCTGCCTCCTTATTTGCTCTTTTTGACAGGTCTTCTCCTAGGAGACCCCATATCATTTTTCTTTTGGAATGCAACTGGTCATCTCATTGAACTGTAATCTTGTTAATGCATTTTGAGTCATGATGAGAATTTATCTGTTTCAAAACGAAGGTTATAAGGTATGAATCCACTTTCATCATCTCATTTGGAATAGTGGCACCAATTAATTGCCACATTGCCTGCCTGCCAAGGAAAACAGGAATGCCTCAATCACATGGATTACCTCTATGTCAGGATTGTGTGACGTGGAAAGTCTTCATGGGACTAGGATGATCAACATGTTCTTTCTTTCAATGGCAGGACCATGAAAATACATCAGCATTTCCAGCAACATCCTTGTGGCAGCCCTCACTTTAAGAATTGGCCCTCAGCTGTCTTAATTTTGGGCTCTTAGGGTGCAGTCCTATTCCCATGCACCTGTGAGTAAGCTCCATTGAGCTCATTAGAACTTGCTATTGCTTGGGTAGTACTATTGAATTCTACACTATTGTGCAGAATTGCAGTTTTACTTAGGAACACCGTTATATTGTCAACACAATGCAGAAGCAATGTATGGTCATGTAATATAGAATGAGCCTAAAGAAACTGCCATTTACTGAATCCAAACATTGGTCCTTGAGATCACAGAACTGTAGAGTTGGAAGGTAAACCAACAGTCATATAGCCCAACTCCTTGCAGTGCAGGAATCTCAATGCAGAAATCTCAACCCCCCCCCCCCATCCAGTCTGAAACCATATCGGACCCTGCTTAGCTTCTGCAAATAGGCTAGCAGTTTTACTGAAATCAGGACATGAGGCACAAGTGAAATGGGTTGAGCTTGGCCACAATTATAGAATTAATCTGCAGAGGTGGCAATCTTTGAGGGATACTAAATGGAAATAAACAACTGCTAGCTTGGGTGAGCCTATCATAGGAGTATGAATATAAGAAGGCATCAATTTCCATTCCAAACCATGTTTGTTGCATGCAACACTGTTTCCATTCTACTGCAGTTTGGCTACTGACAGAAACTATGTTATTTGACTTGCTGCTTGCTGCAGCAGAATTTTATGTGATTACTGTATTTTTTGCCCTATAGGACGCACTTTTTCCCCTCCAAAAATGAAGGGGAAATGTGTGTGCGTCCTATGGGGCGAATGCAGGCTTTCGCTGAAGCCTGGAGAGTGCGGGGGGTTGGTGCGCACCGACCCCTCTTGCTCTCCAGGCTTCAGGAAGCTAGCCGCTAGCCGTGGGAGACGCAGCTCTCCCACAGCTAGCGGAGAGCTTGCCTGCACCCAGAAGCTTGGGGCGCACTGAGCTCAGCACACCCCAAGCTTTGGGCTTCGTGCAGCGCTCTGCTAGCCGTGGGAGAGCCGCACGTGGGAGAGCCGAGCTCTTGTGTAGCTCATGACTCATGAATGATGTGGCTGTCAAAATATATTATTAGATGCCACAAAAGCAGCCAAGAATAAACCAATATAAGTGATTTCATGGGCAACTTAATGATGTGAAACATCGCCACATATCTGAGGCAAGAGCTGGTCCAGGGAGAAGCAGGTGGTTACATTCCCCCTATACATCTCCCTGTGGGCTACACAGCCAATGTTTGGCTTTGTGAATATATAGGACTGTTATGCTCAATGCCAAATTATAATCTGAAAAGTCACATTTGATGCACTGATACGGTGCAACACATTTCATCATGCTGGGAAAAAGAAGCAAACAAAAGGAAAACAATGTGCAGGTCAGCTATCCAATGAACGCAATAGCTCAAGTTAATGTGTAGTTGTGCCAGAACATTAACCTCGATAAAACATCGCACAATAAAGTGCACTTTCAGAAATGCTTCCTCTGCAGGGCAAGCAGAAATATCCACATTTGCCGAGGAAAATGTCTGCAACTGTTAAATGTTAGAATGGCAAAATGATGAGGCTCACCTCAAAACACAGGAGATCTTCTTGTAAATCTCCTTGATGCTAGAGGATGGATAGCTGTGTCTCTGCCCGGCCATTTCTTGCTTGCTTTTTCAGTTCTGTCCTCAGCTATCTCCCTTAGATGTTTTGGGATGTTTCTGTGTGCCACACAGAAAGTAAAGGAAGCAGGCAGTTAATAGGTCCATGGAATGAAGAGGTTGGAAGAGTCAGGATGCCTTCAAAGCAGGGGTGTGGGTCTCAACAACCACAGCTAACATGGTCAAAGGTTACTTATGAAGAAAGTTCACCTTCTCACATGAAAGTGGCCTTATTATCAAACACATTTCTATGTCTCAGTTGAGGTCTATTAGAGTTCAGTAATATGAAAGTAAAGTGATATTTTCTTTTCTTTTACTAGCATTGGAGGAAAGGTCTTATTATTGAGGGGGTGGGAGAGATTCCCCACCCCATTTTAAGGCAAACCTTCTAGAACCAATGTGTGAACTCAAATGAAGCCTTTCCTTTGAAATTCTCACTTCTCTGCATTTTGTGAGGCAGTTCTCTAACTGAAATTCATGCAAAAATATATTTTAGAGAAAGTGCACACTCGACCACTTATACCAGTGAAAAGAATATACAATTCATCACATTAGGGGAAATTGCTTACAAAAAATGTATATTAGGTGAAATTCACACAAATTTTAATGTGGGCTTATTTTTCTAAAATCACAAACAACTGGGCATAATTTAAGACTAGAAGATTGAGAAACTGAGAGGAACGGAAATTGATAGCTTAATTCATCCTTTATTATGTAGGGGCCCTTAAATTGTTGTTTTGTTGTGTTGTTGTTGTTGTTGTTGTTGTTGTTGTTTTTGGTGGGTATATTCTGCAGCATGTCTTTGACACAATAATAGTCCATTTGTTGCGGATTTATTCTGGACCATCCACACTCCATTCTGCATTATTAGTTGTTCTGTGATGCTACCCCAGTTTTATTACATTATCACCATACTCTTGCAGTACAGGAGCAGAACAAAATTAAAATAAGCAGGGTAGTTTGTGGTATGAAAAGAAACAGGATTTCAGCAAGCAGTTACAAGTATGCACTGACTGGAAAGCAGTACAACTGCTCAGAAACCTTTGCAGGCTGAAACAGTATTTGAAGTGGAATTGTGTATAACTGCCCTGATACCATCATGAGCACAAATCATCATGAACACACAATAAAAGAATGTCTGGAGGGGTCTCTAGATGGACCACATTGGGCATTATTTTGGTTTTATCTTGAAGGCATAAGCATGAGCTTCTCTCTGCTTTGAACTACCTCTTTGGTGCTGTCATCTAGACACTGCTTATGAAACCTTCAGGGGGAAAAATGAGACATATCCCTTGACCTTCATTTCTCCCTCCTTTTGGTAGGTGCAAGTTCTGCTTTTGCTGACAAAACTGTCTTTAATTTATAGTGAAAGTGAGGAAAACTGTAGTGAGGAAAAAACCGTTTTTCACCTTGTGGTAAAGGGGGGAAGGAATGTTCAACATTTACCTTTTTTCCTGTATAAGGGGAAAGACAAAGTCTGAACCTACTGATACATTTTCATTGCTTCTCACAGATAAAAAGAATGCATATATCTTTGGAAGGAATATATCCCATTTTTTCTTCTGTTTGAATTCATCAGATCAGCATTGCTCACACAGAAGTACCAGTAGGAATGTGCTTCTAAGCATTTATGGGGTGGAGGGACTCTGCTGCAATTACAATATTTGCTAATACGAAAATAGATCCATTGTTCTTCTGGAAGCCAGATGCAAATGTGTTTTAACTATCCTACCAACAGAGACAATAAAAATGATTTGAGTCTGCAGCACTAAAGAAAGAAAGGTAATGAGTTCAACCTCTGTAAATCCCAAATAAATGAGAAACTGACCACTAGAACACTCTCTGGCTGTTATCATTATTACAAAATATAGCAATAATTTCAGGTGAGCATCAGAGAGCTAATGCATATTAAATAGGGATGTGTAGCAACTAAAAATTTAATGTTGTATTTGTAGCATTTGGAAGCAGCCTGATCAGTTTCAGATCATCTCTGTGTTGATCTAATTTGATTCAAATACTAACTGTTAAATCCAAAGCTGTCTTTTGCAACATTGATTGTAATGGGGAATCTTCAAATAGCTTTAACTTTTTATTTTCACATAAGTGGATGAAATTTGCAGGCAACAACTCTCCTTGAGAGTAGCACGTTGCTTGCCAAATCCCAGGCAGATGCACTGATGGGTTTTCCTGCAGGAACCCTTTAAAGTTTCATTTTTTAAAAGAAAAAAATCTTAACTTTTTTATTTTATGCCAGAATGGAATGCAAAGTGCAGACATGGCAAACCCTTCTGAGGAAATGAAGCATACCAGCATTCTGAAAGATACATGCAACATATTTTTCTGCAAGGGAAAACTTCACAGCATTGGGATGGGTAAAACAGAAATCAAATTCCCTCCCATTTTTTTTTGTGTACAATCAGAAATCCAGGTAGATCCTGCAGGTTTGAAGTGGCCCAATCACAGGGCAAGTATTTAGAGGCATTTACAGGGTGAAGGCACTATAGATTCAATTTCTCACTCTGTTCTAGACTGGACATTTTTTTGGGAGGCTCCTATATCAGGATTGGACATTTTTGCAAAAACTACAGGATATTTCCAGTGGACAATGGACCAAGGAAGCAACCTCATTTCTGCCCAATCTTCTTGAAAGTGAATTTTGCGAAAAATTAGCAGCTTGGAGCCAAAGTAGCTTTAGGTGAGGAGATGCCGAGTGGCAGGCTCGAAAGGGTTGCTGGGAGAACACAGAGGACCTGGCTAAATGGGTAAGATGAAGGCATGTCTGGAGCTCTAGGTTTTTGACTGAGAGAGAGTGAGAGAAGGAGGAGGAGATGGAGATGGAGACGGAGACAGAGACGAAGATGAAGACAATGATGAAGACGAAGAAGAGGAAGAGGAAGAGGAGGAGGAGGAAGAAGAAGAGGAAGAAGGAGGAGGAGGAGGATATTTTAAGGTGACTTCACTTCTTCACTTCACTTTGAGGTTTGCTTCCAGGCAATAGTATTGAGTGCTTCATACTCCTAGCAATGGATAGGTAAGGTGCTATCTTAATATTTATATGAAACATCTGGGGCAAGGGGTCACCAGTATGCTGATAACACCCAGCCCTCTTTCATTGTAACATCTGAAAGATCTGTGCTGAGTATCCATAACTACCAAGGCATATTCCATGTTTTGCTGCTTACGTTTGAAACTCTCTAAACAACTTCGGTCTAGTTGACCTAACAATCTGCCATCCCCTCTACAGACCAAGCTGATATTAAAGATGTTCCAAGGAAACCTTACTCACAACCATAAACTGGGTCACTTGGTGGCAATATAGAGGGGACATTCTTGGTGATACTGCCCACCCTCTGGAATGTCCTCCCTCAGATAATTCCAGAGGCAGAGTAACCAATAATACTGAAAGTGCTCTTAAAACTAATATGCTTCCTTACTTTTTTGTTGTTGTTCTTTTACAGACCACTCAGTTTTATTTGTGACATAAAGCTGGATTTTGTGTCCATCTTGTTTTGTCCTGTCTTTACATCATTGTTTTGAATGCAGTTTGCATTTTGATTGCTTTCATCGCATTGCAATTATAAACCACTTAAGGATTTTTTATTATTTTAAGTGATGTAAACATTGTATAAATCAATCAGTGTGCATCTTCAGCAATGTCCTTCCTCTGCTGTTTCATCAACAATCAAATTGCAGATGCTGCAGCCTGATGGAAACCTATTGTTCAATAATATTAATAATAAAAAGGATCACACAGTTTATGCAAAATAATAAAGAGGGAGGAAATGTACATCCACCCATTTTTCAAAGAATTTCCAGAGTCACAAGCAGAGGTGCTTCCTATGCTTTGCCCAGGACAATTTTCATTCCTCTTTTCTTCTACGGAACTCCACAATATCCATCTAGATACTGTACCATGAATCTCTTTGGCAGATTTTTCATAGGGCAACACAGAACTGTTGCTCTTCACATGTCTTCACAAGAGCAAAAGAAAGAAAGGCAATAACAGATTAGAGCTCACTTTATTCCACTACTGCATAGGCAGTAGTGATGAGTGAGAAGCATCACCTGAAATGCAGCAGGAAGGAGACAGCAGATTAAAGCAGGATGGGCAGCACAACATTTCAATATTCATGGACAAAGAAGAGTAAAATTTGGGAATTTAGGTCTTGTTCTTCAGGCGGGGGGGGGGGGAGTGCAACCAATTTTGGACAGATACACAGATCTTTTTATTTATATCCCTGGGCAATTCCTCCTCCTCCTCCCCCCCTCCTCCTCCTCCTCCTCCTCTTCTCCTCATACCCCACCCATCTGGTTGGGTCTCCCCAGCCATTCTGGGTGGCTTCCAACAAAAGATTAAAAATACATTAAAACATCAGTCATTAAAAACTTCCCTAAACAGGGCTTCATGTGTCTTCTAAACGTCAGATAGTTGTTTATTTCTTTGACATCTGATGGGAGGGCATTCCACAGGGCGGGTGCCACTACCAAGAAGGCCCTCTGCTTAGTTCCCTGTAACCTCACTTCTTGCAGTGAGGGAAGGCCCTCAGCGCTGGACCTCAGTGCCCGGGTTGACCTATGGGGGTGGAGACGCTCCTTCAGGTATACTGGGTCGAGGCTGTTTAGGGCTTTAAAGGTCAGTACCAACACTTTGAATTGTGCTCGGAAATGTACTGGGAGCCAAAAAGTTTGCCAGGTTTCAAACGCTTAAAAATAGTCAGATCTGATTTGCTGTAATTGGGGGTTCAAAAATATCTTTAAAATTGGATATTTATGTGTGTCCGGGCCTGGTAATCTTGGAATGATCACCTGTCATGGATTGCCTGTATTCCGAGGTGTAGAGAGTAGAGAGAGGCACCAGCTGGGGAACCCCTTCAGGGGGAGAAGGCTCAAAGCTAGGGGATTGGTGGTGGGACCACGATGAGTGGTCAGAGGGAGAAGAGGGAGCAGACTGGGAGAAGTGGAAGCTGAAGTGGTAAGAGGGTTTAGTGAGCAGGAAAAGGCTGTAGGAGAGAGCCGTCCGGAAGCAGAGGCAGAAGCAGAGCGAGGTCAAAGGCACAATGGAGTATTGATTTTTGTATTTATATTCTCAGAAATTATATAATGAATGTTTAAAGGTTAATCATGTTCTGGTTTATATCACCAGCGAATGTATGTAAATACACCAAAATCATGAGGGAGTATTTCCTGAAGAAGAAATTAAATATTGAGGCTTAAGCCAAGAAGAAATGTAACATACAGACTGTAAGTATAGACTTTTGCACTTGTCTGTTCAGATATTATTTAGAAATTTTGTTTAAACACTAATATGTTCTGGTTTATGCCACCAGTGAATGTTTATAAATATATCAAAACCATGAGAGAGTATTTACTGAAGAAGCCCAAGACTCTTCATGGGAAAACCGGTGACAAACGCCGGCAGCCTGTCTAATTCTTGTGCGTAACATCCCCGACACTTCGTTAGATCAAGCTTATCTTTGTTGATATCTAACCCTTGAGTGCAACACCGCCGACACTTTGTGTGATCAAACATACCTTTGTTGATATCTACAGGAGTCTGGCTAAAGGAACTTTAAAGACTGAATCTTCCTTTTGGACACAATTTGAATGAGTTTTCTGTTTGTGGCTTCTGTAGTAGATCTTGTACATTGTTCTCTCAAGTTTTGGATTATTAATATAAGTTTTAGAACATAGAATGGTTTGGTAGTCTTTTGTGTGCCGCTTATGTGCTGCATACTTTATACTGGTCTACTACGAGAATTGGCAGCATAGGTTCATTTCTTCAGAAGAAGGAGACTTAGGCTGCTGGGGAAGGAACCAGGAAGGAGGAAACTTACAGAGCGGTGGGAAGGCGGGGACCTTCAGCCATCACAACTGCTTCATTGGGGCAAGACCTACTGGGAAGAGCTGCTGTGATCACTAGGCCTGCACTGTTTTGGTTTCTTTGAATAAAGAGTTAACTTCACTGGCACTGGGTGTTTTATTCCTGACACCGGTTCCTGACATCACCCTGTGCTCCTGCTGCAGAAAGCGGTCCTAACAAATAGTCCTTTGTCCCTTGCTGTGACTAGCAGAAGCACAATCAACTAAAGGCCAACTAAAAGACACCATTTGTGTTTGCTGAATAGGTGAGAATTATTTCGGTTACACTGCTCATCTCCTGTTGTCTATAGAAGTTGGGTTGTTTTGTCTTGGTACAGTTCTTTTTATAAATAAAAATGAAACCTGCCCTTGATAGACTTCTCCAGAATTTAATTTCTCTAATGGATAAAATACACCTGCCTATATTTATCATTGGAATATCTGTGTGTATTTCTTGTTTATGCCGATGTTCTCTTTTAAATAACTCATCCCCTGGTTCCAAGATGCACTTTGGTTCTGCATTTGTTTTCATTGTATCTTTCTATTTATGGCATTGTGAGCTGTTTATTTCTCCCCCCAAGGCAAACTGATTGCCACCATTCATAATCACAAATGCCTCATCTTTTACACTAGGGGATGAGGCTAAGACAAGTAGGATACTAATAACCTATCATATGTGAGCAAATAAATGGCTGGTGCTTATATTTTTAGCAGTGCTCCCTGGGTAACAGTGATTCACGATGTGGTGTTGAACTGAATGGAGTGCTAACGCCAACTTCTGTGTTTGCTGTTCCCTTCTCATGTGTTATTTATTTAAGGCAGGTGTAGAACCTCTGACCTTGGAGGTTTCTCTATGCAGGCTTCTCTATCTGGCCTTTGAGATTCTTCTTAAGCCATAGGAGCCAACTCCTAGGGGACAAGGGGTCTTTGCCCTCCCACAAAAATATTTGAGTGGGATGGCCCCCAGAAAATTGATGGACATTGACATTCAAGTGGTGTCTGTGCACCACATCATGTGATCAATTATGTAGGGTGGGGCTTACCTGGACCCACTCAATATTTTATTCAAGTTGGCACCTCTGACCTAGGTCATTCCCCCTCAACAGGCCACACCCTTCAACAGTCATGATCCATGCCCCCATTGATGGCATTTACTTGGTCACTGAACTGTGAAGATACATATTGCTTGTAGAGAAGTCTATTTCCACGTATTGGAAGAGGATTCCAGTTGACCAGAAGCAAAGCATTATGGTCCTGTTCTATTTACTAATTGTGTGTTTATCCTGTCTTTGAAGAAGCTGAGGTCTGGGTCAGTGTCCACTCTCACCCTTGCAACAATGCCAGGGTGTTCTAAAAGATAGCAAGTGGCCCAAGGTCAGTCAACTGAATTAATGGCTGGGTGATGATTTGGACCCAGGTCCCCCAAGTCCTTGTCTGACACTCTAAGCACCACACTAGTTCCCCTTCACACTGCCTTTGTACAAAAGGTGACTGACTGATATTGCAGAAGATTCTGATTTGTAAAATCACTGACAGTATTTTAGAACAAGAATACTTAATTGCTCATCTGCTAACTGCTTTGTAAGACAGAAGCTGTACACTTTCTCTTCTGTTCAAGTTAATTGTATATGGAGTGCTGTCTCGAGTCTCCACATGGCTTATTTGTTTGTGCTTGCTGTACACTTTATGTTTCAATAATTATGACCAGGACACAGCAATTGGATTAGCCATCAATGCTCTAAACAGTATACTGATTTAAGGATGGTTTCATTTCCTCTGGAAGCATATACCTGGCAGCGTATACATATAATGTCACTCAGCATTGTTCTGGAATTGGCAGCCAATGAAAGACATGGATCTACTTTGGTGAACCCACACTTTGAGTTGTGATGGTTGCACCTCAACATAGGGAAGTTGGGAGGAATTCTCAAGGGATGTGTGAATCTGTCACTTTCAGGTTCTCTTTGTTCCTCGTTTTTCCGATCTTAACTTCAGTTCTCTACATTTCCACATCTGTGTGTGAATTCACTCGTTCATTCATTTTTTAAACAGTCCTCATAACAATTTGTCAGCATTCGGATGAAGATTTCCCCTAATATACAATTTTTTGTATGCTGTTTTCGTATTTATGTTTATTTATTTATTTGGTTTGTATACCATCCTCCATCCATAGATCTTAGATAAAAAATTAGTTACAATATATATGCACACTTTAACCAAGCATATGCATTCTTGTGCGCATTACTTGGAGGGAGAACTGCATTGCAAAATTCAGAGAAGTGTGAGTTCTAAAGCATAGCCATCTTCCAATTTGTGTATTGTTTCAAAGGTGTGAATTTTGTATGTTAGTATGTTCACCTTTAAATGGAACTAAATCCAATTTCTTCTCCATCCCTAGCTGCCTCCAAGGTTTCATGGTGCTAGGATGCCCAAATGTATTTGTTGACTATTATTTGTGCACTTCAGATCTCTGTTAATGGTTAATAAATGGACTTTTTACCTAACTTATGTCTCATGACATTGTTTTGCAGGAGTGAGCAAAGGCTTTTAGGCAGACATTATTCTGTTTGTAGGTCCTAGAAGCAGGGAATGCTCTGATAGAAATGAATTTTGCACTGCTCCTTGAGGTCTGCAATTCAAAGTAGAGGGGAACTTATTAATCTAACAGCCAATCCATCACAGACAACCCTATTTGGATTGCACTTTTCTGCTGAGTGAACACTTGAGGTGGCGAGATTGCATCTTTTGAAAAATATTCACCATGTATAGAATCCCAAGTGCTTAGAATACTAGCCTAGCCCTCTCCCTATTGTGCTATGTTTCTATAGTCTTCAAAGCCCACCACTCTAAAGTTCTTGACTTTCTCTTTCCAAGGTGAAATAAATACTGCCTTTTGGAATCTCTCATCCTCTAAAAACATCTTTTAACATGAAGAATCAAGAGCAATTTATGCCAATGCCAAGTAAAGCCAGATGATAAAGCTGTGCCGCAAATAATGTAAACAAGGCAGGCCTGGAAAGAATGAATTGCAGCCATTCTGGTGATAGAGCATTGACATGCTATTAGTGGTTTATCAAACTTGCTGTCACAAGAGTGTAGTAGATCAGGTTTTACACTGCCGTACTGCTGCTTCTTGAACTCAGCGTCAATGTCCTCATTATCTGTAGCATTTCAAGTGGCTGAAGAATGAGAGAAGTCCCCTCCCCTTTAATTCTAAAAGCTCCTCCTCCTAGGAATAAAGAAATCTGCCTTATATAGTTCGGTATGGAACTAGGGTGAGGAACCTGTGGCAATCAATCGTCAATGAGATAATGGAGGGTGACAGGTTCCCTAGCCATGATCTGGAACATGAAGAAGTGCTGTTGGAATCAACAGCTTGGCTGGCGTTCTTGCAGGTACCATTTGTATGAATGAGTAGTGCCTCCATGTGGATAGCATACCCATTGCTGCCTTGATTCTCATGATGGCAGCACCCTGAATAAGTAAAGTTGTCCTTTTATTATGTTTATCGGCATGGCAAATAAGATCAGTAGCAGGCAGCGCAGCAGTCACACACACACACAATCAAACAAGAACAGTGCTTAATAATTATGTACATCAGGCTGACAAGAAAGCAAGTAAATACCAGTTGAATGGACCAGAGGAACCAAACATTAAGGATGGAGCCTCATTTATCTTCCCCTAAGGAATTGCTCTAATGAAGATTGATTAATTTAATCAATATTTTTTTAAAACCAAAAGAGATTAACAACCAAGGTGAAACTTCACACACACAGAGGAAATCTAAGTGTGGTCTTCAAGGTGAACCTGAAAGGAAGAAAGAGTTGTGCTTAGGATGGTAGCCGTGTTCATTGTGGCATACAGGAGAAACTGTTGATGAAAAGCTAGAAGCATAATGAAAAGTCTCTATTTCTCAGAAACCTGGAAAGCGAAATGGCAGGCTGGGTTTGGAGTAGCACAACTATTAGTAGCAAGACCAGCTCCTAGCTTAAAAGGAAGAGAGTGATGTGGGGTCCCAGTATGGTGTATGTAGGACTATGAACTAGGGCCTAGGAGTTCCATGAAGCTCAGAGAGTGACCTTGGGCCAGCCGTAGTCTTTCAGCATAACCTACCACACAGGATTGATGTGAGGATAAAAGGAGGGGGAAAACTGTGTATGCTAAAAACCATTCAGGCAGAGATAATTGATGCTCCTTTTGAACATTCATCCTGATTTCCTTGCATAATGCTTCGAGGGAAGTTATTCTATCCAGTTTTGGTTTGCAGGGCAGTTATTTGACCTTGAGTGTTCTTCCTGGTTTGCTTTCCTATTGTTTACATGGCTTCCCATTAGTAGTTTGGAGAGCCAGTGTGGTTAAGAGTGGTAGTCTCGTAATCTGGGGGACCGGGTTCGCGTCTCCGCTCCTCCACATGCAGCTGCTGGGTGACCTTGGGCCAGTCACACTTCTTTGAAGTCTCTCAGCCCCACTCACCTCACAGAGTGTTTGTTGTGGGGGAGGAAGGGAAAGGAGAATGTTAGGGAAAGGGAAAGGGAGTGAAAGGCGGGATATCAATTCCAAACTCCTCCTCCTCTTCTTCTTCTTCTTCTTCTTCTTCTTCTTCTTCTTCTTCTTCTTCTTCTTCTTCTTCTTCTCTCACTCCCACACTTTTAAATGCATTTTGCCATCACTTTCCAAACTGCAAAAAATACCTTCTTTTTAAAAGTGGAACTGTTGCTTGAGAGTGACAAAGAGTTTTCCTGTCAGGAAGTGAGAACTTGCCTAGGAAATCCCTTCAGTGAGTTACTTATTGAATAGCAGAAGGTAGAGAGCAGCAGGTGGTCCTCTTTTGCAGTGCATATTTTAAGCAAGTCAGTGCTAATACCCAACCCTTACATAGAGCCCATAGCTGACTAACCAAAAAATGACTTCTTTCCCTACTTCCTCAAGAGAGAAGCCAAAAGCTGTCACTAAATTTACATCTTTTTAAAAAAATTGCCAGAGATGTCATCCTATGATAGACATCAGAATAAATAAACAATGGCTAACCACCTGGGGTTTTTTGTGCCTGAAGAATCAGAGCAGAGAATGAGAAAATTACTTTGCATGCCATGGCATTATTTTAATCATCTGCAAGTGATGTTTACTTTGCTCGCAATATGGATATGTTTGCTTTGTTGATTAACGTTGCTAGGTTTCCTCCCCCTTCTTCTCCCTAATTGAGGGACTAGTGTTAATACAAAATATCATATGCAAAGCTAAGATTTCTGCATAGTTAAAAGCATGATACGTGGATGCGGTATTGAACAGGAGTGTGATTCGGCTGCTAATGAACTTGCTTCGCTATTTTCTTTGATTTCAGCTGGGGAATGTTAAGCACATGCTTAACTTTCTCCCTTAAATGAATTAGATTTCTGAGTACTTTGCTTTGACCAGATTGTAAGAGTTTCTAGAAAATCAACAAAACAATTTGTTAAACTGGAGCAGACAAAAAAGAGTCGACTGAATCCAGCATTAGACTTCCAGCAATGGATTGTCAAGAATATCGAAAAACTCACAAGCAGGCTGTTAAAGCAATTTCTCATTGTTTGGCCCAGGCAACTTCCTGGTGCTGGTTGTTTTTAGCCATTTTGAGATTCTTTAGTAGGAATCATTGAATTAAATATTTCCAATTGCCACATTTCCTCTGTGGGCATAATACTGTGGTGAGGATTCCTTCAGATGGTGTACCTAGTATGCTCTAATATGCTATGTAAATGATAAGTAGAAGAAGAAGAAGAAGAAGAAGAATTTGGATTTGATATCCCGCCTTTCACTCCCTTTAAGGAGTCTCAAAGCGGCTAACATTCTCCTTTCCCTTCCTCCCCCACAACAAACACTCTGTGAGGTGAGTGGGGCTGAGAGGCTTCAGAGAAGTGTGACTGGCCCAAGGTCACCCAGCAGCTGCATGTGGAGGAGCGGAGACGCGAACCCGGTTACCCAGATTAGTTGACTACCGCTCTTAACCACTACACCACACTGGTTTCTACTAGTAATAATACTAGCAATATGGTGGCAGTCTTGGCAATATTTGCAGCAGGAACCTGTTGTCAAAACATCCATTGCTTTAGTCATTTATGAGTGAAAGCTTAAATTAGGGCTCTATGGCATCACCGAGTATGTAAGTACTGTGAATATGGGAGATGCTGAACCATGTGTGCTCAGGTGCAACAGACCTAAATTGCTCCAGCACAAACCTGTTTGATGATAAGTGAAACCCTAAGAATGGGGTATGTTATGCATTGTGATGCTTACATTTGTGGCACTATGAACTCAGGAAACTGTCTTATATTGGTCCAAATAGCTCAGTGTTGTCCTCAGAGCTAGAAGCTCTCCAGGGTTGGAGACAGGGGTCTTTTCCTAGCCCTACATGGGAATTCCAGGGATTGAATTTACTTCAAATACAGGGGATAAAGGTAACCCATACAAAAGCAAAAGGGACAAGGAACAAAAAGCCAGCTTCTTCAGAACTCTGTACTTGGAAACCTCTTTCCTCTGTATTTTTAGAAGCTAAATTGATTCTGTAAAGATCACTCTCAGGGCAGCTGGGCAAAAGAACCCTGTCTCTCAAAGAAAATATAATTAAAGATAAAACAAATATTAATTTGAAGCCTCCTGGGATGGGAAGGTATTACTTAACCAGGCTCTGGAACAAGGGTCTTTCTCCAGGTTTCCTTAGACAAACAACTTGGCATGCTATTATCAGGGGGTAGAAAATACCTCCAGAATTTCTTTTCCAAAGGTATGAAAAGACTCGTGAAACTGAAAGACCTTTCTTCCCCTCTCTGAAGAAGGACCACGGGATGGAATGAATTTGCTCAAGGCCAAGGTCTGCTGTTTCTGCTTCCAATAACTGCAAATCATCAATCCAAGCTGGCTTAACTGAAAATGGTTAATGTTGTGATGCAATATTTTTTTTAGAAAACATGCTGATCAGTTAGTAATGTTGTGTGGCTTGAGCTTGCCTCAAGCAATGCAGGTATTCCTGTCCATTGCTCACTCATAATTATTGTCCCTATTTACTGCTTTCCTGTATTAAAATCAAGTTAGAATAAGCTACTGAAAAAAAGCACACACTCTACATTATGTGTCCAACCCTTTCACAGAACACAAGTTCAAACATCTTGCCCATTCAGAAATCCATTTTTGGCGTAGCTGGGAACACACAGGTGTTCTATGAGGATCCCCATATGCCATTGATGGGGAACCAGTAGCCCTCCAGGTGGTGTCAGATAGAACTCCAGCATCACAAACCCTCCCACATTTCTCTGATGAAAAAGACTCTCCTCCCTGGAAGAGAGGGGAGTGGTTGTGGGCGGGAGCCCGAGCTCCGCCTCTCGCAGGGGGGCGTGAGCCCCCTGCCTCTTCCGCCCACCTGGCTGGTGCCCACGCCCCCCCCACGGCAGGCACCCAATCAGGTGCCTCCGAGGGGGCGTTTACAGCAGCCTTTTGCTGTGGCACCAGCCCCTCCTCTGCCTCATTCACCTTCGTCATCTCATCGCGAGTCACCCACCCTCCACTCCCCCTTTTAGTTCAGAGTCTTAGTTCATTGGCCTTGCTATGGACCTTAGGTTGGTCGCCCTGGTTGTCCGGGGGGCCTGGTAGGAATTTTTCCATTTGGCATTAGGCTTTTTGGTTTTTTCGCCTACCTCGTAGCAATCGTCCCAACTTTTGTGGTATTGGTGGGTAGGTTAGGCATTGGAATTGTGTTGTGGTGTGTCGAAGAGCTAGGTGTGGCCATCGCCTATGCCTTCAATTTTTGGGTATTCCGTTAAAGGAATCTGGCGGTCGTGTATTCTGTCCGATGCCTGCTTGGCGGGAGGCCATGGCACGACCCTCGGTGACATCAGGGGGTGAGCCTTTAGTTGGATTAGCATCAACAGGCTCCACCTACTGGTGAATAAACCCCCCTTGTTTAGAAATCCAATGCCTAAGCCAATACCTTCTCACTGCTGTAATCAATAAAGTTGTGGCCTTTTCTTGCCCATTAACCTTATATCACGTGTCCTTGTGTGTTCATTTCACATCGCGGGGGTCGGGCCCTCGAACCACAATAGGGACATTCCATTCAAATAATAATAATAATAATAATAATAATATACACCCCACCCATCTGACTGGCTGGCCCTAGCCACTCTAGGCAACTTGCAACACATATAAAAACATAATGAAACATTTTTAAAAACTTCCCTAAAAAAGGCTTCCTTCAGATGTCTTCTAAAGGTTGTATAGTTACTTATCTCTTTGGCTCAGGGGTTGCATAACTCCGTGGCCTCCAACATTTCTCTGGTGAAAATAGGGACATCCTAAGAAAAGGCGGGACATTCTATGATCAAATTAGTAACCAGGACAGCTTCTGTGATTCCGGGACTGTCGATGGAAAATAAGGACACTTGGAGGGTCCTTATCATCATGGCTTTTTCCATTCAAGACCATGGCCTTTCCTTGTGAGACTGGCTCAATCTGGCCTGCACTGTTCTAAGGAGAGGTATCAAACCTTCCTAACATGTTCATGCATAAAGTCGGCTATTTAACAGTGCATGCTTAACTCTCCCGTTTCAAAGGCTCATTTCAATTTCATGGCTGAGTAAGAAGCTATGCCTCCCACTAACATCTTTAAATAATGGTGTTTTGGCAGAGCTCTGCACACTGAACCCTACTTAAGCGGGTGATTTGTTTGTTTTTGGCATTAGCAATCCAAAGGGCATTTGATGACACTGCTGCAAACAAAGGCCTGTCAGGAGGCTGTGCTTTATTGCTCTCCCCACCTCTCCAGTCAATACCTTGAAATACCTTTGGCAGTCACTGTATGTCTCCAAATTGGCATCTAGGCTCCAGGTCTGCCGAGACGTGTACACAATGCAATATATGCCCTGTTAAGTGGCAAAACTTTACTTTTACAGAGGAATTAAAGTGTGTGGTTTAACTGCTTAAAGAAACAGGATTGGTTATGGCTCTATTCAATTATCTCGTATTGTTTATTTCTTTTTTACTTACATATGTATCATAATTTTACACTAAACTATTTTACGTGATGTGTCATCATGCAAATGGGCAATATTGAACTGGGCAAAACGTGATAGTGACTGAACTTTTTCCCTCCATCAAGCAAGACCAGCCAGGTTTGAACATGCAACAGGCTGAGGACACAGCTACATTAGTAAAAAAAAAAAAGTGCAGCATTTAAAATGTGTTATAACACTGTGACTGGATATGGATATGGAAACCTGATTGGGTCAAAATTGGGAAAGGAGTACGACAAGGCTGTATATTGTCTCCCTGCTTATTTAACTTATATGCTGAAGAATGAAAACACAGAAGTGCCTACTGAAACAAAAGAGATAGGAGTTAACTTCCAGTTGTTTCATCCTACGGCAAGGCCACCAGCCCTCCTGCACAACTGTCTCATCCATAACCCCACTGAACCCCACAGAACATAACACTGTTCTGTGTTAATTTTTGGTGTTTTGTATTAATTCAGCAAAACGAAAAGCAAAAAATTAAGCCACACAGAATAAACGTTTCTGCAGTGAGAAAATACATGGACTCTCCTCTGGTGCTCAGTTCATATTTGCTGTGCGTTGCTTCTTAGAATGATTCTGCAGCCAGGTTCATTTGCTATCGTTTACCTTCAACAGGGTCTCTATATGCAGAGAGCTACTGGGCCCTGGCATTCAACAAAGAGGGAATTCTGTTGGCGAAATGGCATGGCAGGCAGCATAAGGACAGCTGTTGAAACTCTGGCAAAGCCCGATGAGCTTTGCCCAGGCTAATCTTTTCCTTCCCTCCAGTCACTGGGACCTGGAAATGGAGATAGATGTTCTGCTACCGGGAAAGGTATGAGGAGAAAGTCTGCAGGGTTGCTGAAGCTCTAGCAGATGGGTAAAGCTGGAGTGCAGCTCATCCCTTTCCTTCTTCCAACTGCTGGACCATGGCAGTTAAGAAGAAACTTCTTGGCTATCACATGATCTACAAATGCACATTCATGCATTATTTTATGAAACCGAAAGCCTATGAAGGAAGAAGAAATCTTAGTAGAGAAGGGATGGGGGCAACTTGTGGCACTCCAGATAATGTTGGAGTCCAATTCCCAGCTACGCCCAGCTGCCTAGTGCTGCCTAAAATCAAATTAAAGGGGAGACAAGGCATGTTGTTGCAGATATTAAATATTGCAGTTTGAAGCGAGTGGAAGCAGATGAACTGACATATTTTCAGAAGAAAACACTTTCAAGGCCCATAAAAATATTATTCAAAGTTTATGTGCAGAACTCTTTTAAAATACAAAAGCAGAACAGTAAATGAACACCCAGATAATATCTTGTGTAGTCCAGCACAGGCTCTGATTATTAGAAAAAGATTCTAAAACTCCAAGCGTGTCTCTCCCCCATTCCAGTCTGCTTTCCAGCTTCTAGGCTGTTCACTCTCCCTTCTGGAAATTTTCTTTTACATCTTCACTCCATTGAGTTTGGCAGAAAAGACTTAAAGGCAACTCCCTTCAAAATGGAGATTTGCAACTCAATACCTTCATTCGCTTTTGTATCTGGCCCCACCCACCACTGACACCCCACTCTCTTGGGGGCACCCAAAACATTAAAAGGAAAAAAACCTGAATGTACATTCCAAAATATAAGAAAAAATAAATAAAATAAAACCTACATACAGCAACAGTGTTTTGTGTTGTGTAGGCTCCTATGATGTAAGTAATGGGCCCCGCCTGCTAGCCTGCTTCCTAAAATATCACTGGTTTGCTCATTTCTATATATAGGGTGCCTACATTCGGCATGGACTGGTTGCATGGCAACATGTGCAAATGGCTTTAGATACCTATTAGGTTCATAAATTACCATATAGCATATATTCAACACACAAAAATGGCGACAATTTGTTGTTGACAAAGGACAGCTGGACATGTAAAGGCCCCCATTAGCTTCAGTAGCTTAGGGCCTCATCAAACCTAAATCTGGCCCTGATGAGAATCCAGCCTTCAGTCTGAAAATGGTTCCCCATTCCTGATTTAAGAAGTAACGTACAGTTTTCTATATGTACAATTAAGTCCACTCAGGACCCTTGAAGGCACTAGAGTGGTGACGGCTATGACTCGTTGTTCATTAATAGTCCTCGCTTTGTAAGCAATCCAATCAAATCCTTCATGCATATGGCTTTGAATAAGTGACGCTTATATTGATCACATCCTTCCAAATCAATTTTTGATTAGTCAAGTTCAATGCTTAATGAACCATGGCATACATGCAATTATGCTGCACTGCAGTTTGAAACCTAAATTCAGCAGCTTGCACTGGAAAGAAAACTCAAGCTCTGATGTAAGTAGAAGCAACATGAAGCTAGGAAAAAGAAATGGTTAGAATACAAAGAATGCATTCCAGTGCCTTTTCAAGTCCGAAGTTAACTTGTCGTATTCAAAACCATGCAGTTGTATTCAAAACAATGATTCCCCATTGTTTATGTTGCAATATTGATCTTGTAATGGTTGGTCTTTTTTGGTGGATGATAGCAAATGATGGTTCTTCACTTTGGTGTGAAGCAGCTAACCAGCACAGATCAGCTATCATGTGTAGAACTTTCTTATCATGTGCACACTATCTTTATCAGTAAGAGCCATCTTCAGTGTAATGGGCTGATCATGTGAAAACTACCATTCTGCATCATTCTAATCTAACTAGGGGCGAATCTACACTCATGGTTTTTAACATTATGGAAGGGTTAAGGAATGATTTTCATAACGTAGATGGACTCACGACATCCCACTTTTTACTCTACGATGTGTTATCACCTTGTCTTTTTTATCGCTTTTTTCATTGTTTTTCATTGTTTTATGCTGCTATATCAGTGAAACACTGCTCATATGCCCCCTTGTAGCATTTTACCTTTTTTACTGCATTCAGACTTCACATCTTATTTCTCCCTCCTTCCGGGTCCTTTGTTATCTGCACCCCTCCAATGATATTCGAGGAGCACAGATAACAAAGGACACAGTGGGAGGGAAGGAGAAATCAAATGTGGCACCAGAGAGTGGAGCAAAGCGATCAACAACCACCAGCAGGGAAAGAAACAAGAGTTTTGGAAAATGGCATGGCCAACTATTACTTACGTAGGACCAAAAAAAAAGGTAACAAATGATTTAATTCACAAGCATGCCCTGTGATGTATTAGAACAACATATCTAATATTGTTCTAATGGGGAAAATAACATTAAACAGGCCAGTGTAGATCCAGCCTAGGGGCTAGTTCATAAAGTTGAATCTGTAAACTCACTCCAGGAAGAAACATTGCATTTTGAGGGGGATATAAAGTGATGTGAAAGATCTTTCTCTGGTGACCCAATCACATATCCTGGTGTGGGGATGGGTAAGAGTGACAGAAAGAGAAAGAGAAAGAGAAAGAGAAAGAGAGACTCGACCTCTGGTGGGAATCTCATTTAAACGCAGAGAAAGATTTTCAGCTGTTTCCAAACCACTAGCTTTCATCCGCTTACCATTCTAAGCTTATTAATCGACAATTTTATAAATAGATTGATTTATTTTCTACTGCAGAGGGCATTCTCTCACACAACTGCCCATCAATCCTCTCTGTATAATATCAATGAACTTCTCAGACTCTGAGTCCCTAGGGTAGAATGGTCTCAGATTCGTCCTCTCACCAACACTTCTGGCTCTGAAACGGAAACAAAAGAGCAAGTTGGAAAACAAGTGTAAGCCAGACTCAATTCTGAGAAGAGCCTCCAATGGGTAGTAAGCTTTTCAAAGATGCCACAGGAGTTGGCAACAACGCTCATTCATTGCGTGGCAAGTTAATTGATTTGCATGAGCACGGCAACCGAGGACTAATCCAAAGTTCATTAAAGTTAATGAAAAATAACTGTGCAGCCTTTAGGGCTTGCCTGCAGTTCTGCAGTTCCTCCATAGTAGTCGCACTGGTACAGCCAAAAGTGTTCTCCATGCTCTGGTCAATGAACAAGCAGGATGTTATCCTTTAAAAAAAAAATAGTATAATTAGAATGGTAATTATACTTGCTGGGAGGGAACTGAGGCTCAGATCAAGTGTATAGTTGGCCACTCACTGAACGTTAATTGAATTTGTATTGCTTGGAAACAGAGCCTAATGATGCAATGCTGTACACACTTTCTTAAGGGTAAGTCACACTGAATTCAGAGACTTCCTTCTGCATGAATATGCATGAGAAAGGACTGCAACACACATTTTGCTTCCTTCACCTTTGAGTGGGAGATGTTATGCCTGCCATATAGTTTTAGTTGAGTTTTAGCAATGCAAAAAGCTGTCCGTGGTGGACTTCGGGGTGTCAAATTTCAGCAGTGCCCTATGTGATGCTAAAATCCAGCCCACCACCTCTAAATAATAGTTGTGGTGTCCCCTGCAGCACCTTCAAGGCTCTGCCTCCAGTGCAACTGCACCTGTTGCACTCCCCTAAATCCACCAAACTGGTCACACTCTCATAATCTGAAGCCAAAATTCTACACACACACATATCCGCTCCAAGAAGTGGGCAGACAGAAGATTTGGGAGGTTGCCAAGGTGATGGAGGGCATGATGTCACAGCAATATGTGTCATTGATTTTATTTTATTTTTTAAAAAGTCTAAAGGTGTACTGGGAACAAGAAGGAAGACGTTGGGGCTGGCTGGAGAAGGCTGCACTGAGAGACAAGGAGTCATGATTGACTGCTGCTTTGGAGAGACCAGGAGTCGGGACTGACAGCTGCTTTGCTGAAGCTATGAGAGGGGCGAAGACAGGAGTGCCTGGCGTGCTCTGGTCCATGGGGTCACGAAGAGTCGAACATGACTAAACCACTAAACAACAACATGAGAGGGGCAATGAGAGACACTCCTCCGGTATAATGTTCTGCAACCACTGAAGACTCCAGGTGTAAATCTGTGTAAAATAAACCATATTCCTTAAAGACGCTATATTTCCCCAATGGATACACAACACTGGGAGAGTGCCTGGAATCTCCTGGAATTTTGCTACTGCATGAAGAGATCAGGGGTGGTGCACAGCCTTCGTAACAATATGTTATCTCCATATCACCCTAGAAAGGGATTAAGAAGTTATTACTGGCAACCTTCCCTGAGCTAATTTTCATATAAATGTCAAGATAAGATGTAATAGAGGAGGCATTTTAAAGGATTCACATCACCTCCAGACATGACTGAAGATAAGCTCTAATTAGGTCACATGCATGATCTATTTGGGACTATTTAATAATTAAGCTGACATCACTACCCATCCTTTTCTGTTCAAATGGCTCTGAGAGAAGAGTTTTAATTAAAGGTAAACCTATGCAAATTCTGAGTTAGATTATTTGAATGGTTTAAATTAACCTTCAGTACCATTTAAAAAGCAATTCAAGTTCTAAGGCATCATTATTTTGCCAGGGGTAGCATAAAGCAGACTCAGCAGTCACTCAAATGGGCTTTTTGGGGGGGCAGGGGGTGTCAGTATTTAAAAGGAGTTTATGAAAAACATACTTTGAACTCCATAGTTTAGTTTCATTAGTTAGGAGACTAATGGAAAGAAATGGATTTTGCAATATGGTGTGTGCACATGTGAATGTTTTCCTCCAGTAAATCCTTTAAAATAGGTAATCCAGAAAACATTTCATCAAACAACCAGAGATTTGGAGACATCACCACAGCCCATCCTCTTCCACTCCAGATTATAAAGTTGTGTCAAAATCAAATTCCCACCAGGATTGCTCTCTGTGTTTTTATGATAGTTGTTGTTGTCCTAATGTTGCAGAAGCTGTGATGCTTTCAGATTAATTCAGTTGTACGCAAAGGTTATAGGCAAAGGTTGAGATATTTTCCATGGAACTATGCCTGTCTTACAAGTTGACAGTGAATTTTGGCTAGAAAGGTATTGAAATTGTGTTTGCCTGAAAGAGATTGCCTAAATTGCTTTCCTTGCACATCCATTGACAGAACCTTGTGCCTCAGATCGGCCAAGAGGAAATCAGAACTCTGGCTGGGAAATGTAGTGGAAGTCTAACATTAAAATCCGTCCTTTCACTCATGATTATTTCATGTCTTCAAAGTGGCTGCTGGGATTAAAATTCTGGCTAGCTCAAATCTGCCTGTTTATCTTGTGTAATTAAAGTCAGGCTGATGGCAGCTGTGAATAAACAGTCCGTGTTCACAGATTCGGGGCTGTTTCCCACCTACAGGTTAATACTTAATGATTTCGATTTTCAGTGCTGACTCGTACATCTTCTGATTGCACTGATGCTACAGGTGACACTCCCCTATCCTCTCAAATGCAGGAATTTCCAAGGAAACGTATAAACTAACTCCACAGAGTAGCATTGTGCTTTGCCATGATGTGCCTGACCCTGCTTAGCTTCTGAGATAGCACGAGATTGAGTATATTCAGGGCAGTATGGCCATAGATGAGTACATATGAACATTTTGTCTGTGTTAACCCATTCACACCTGCGAGTCAGCAGATGATGTCATTTAGAATCATGTAGTAGCTAATAATAATAATAATAATAATAATAATAATAATAATAATAATATGCTGCCCATCTGATTGGGTTGCCCCAGCCACTCTGGGTAGCTTCCAACAGAATATTAAAAGCACAATAAAATATCAAACATAAAAACTTCCCTAAACAGGGCTGCCTTCAGATGTCTTCTACAGGTTGTATAGTTACTTATCTCCTTGACATCTGATGGGAGGGCATTCCACAGGGAGGGTGTCACTGCCAAGAAGGCCCTCTGCCTGGTTCCCTGTAACTTCACTTCTTGCAGTGAGGGAACTGCCAGAAGACCCTCGGAGGACCTAAGTGTCTGGGCTGAGCGATGGGGGTGGAGATGCTCCTTCAGATATGCAGTGCTGAAGCCACTTAGGGCTTTACAGGTCAGCACCGATGTGTTGAATTGTGCTCGGAAATGTACCAGGAGCCAATGTAGATTATATGGTCACAACGGCTGCTCCCAGTCACCAGACAGTTAACATGCATGTGTGAACCATCAGAGTACTGTAAACAAAGGTAAATAAATCAATTTGTGTAATGTGTGAACTGGCCCTCAATGCCTTGATAGTGCACTGCTTAGGGGTTCTGAAGGCAGCAGAATTCTCCTCTCTGTATGTTTTCCCTCACAAAGTGCCATCATGAGGGATATTTTGGGGAGGGTTTGAGTTCAGAAAGGCTTCTCCTAGAATCCCCATCTCTGACGAAATGCTGCATAGATACTGCAGCGCAGTGTTTCTGCTGTAAAAATTGAAAGGTCAAGCACAGCCGCATGGCTACCCTGAGCGATTATGATTACTAATCTTTACTGCATCATCTGTAGGTCCCTAGTGGGTACTTATGCAAGCTCGAAACCGATTAAATAGTTCATAAATAATAGACTTGGGAGGAGTGTCTTCTGATAAACAGGGCACTGAAAAACACATGGATGAAGAGAAACGCTTCCTGGAATATATGTTTGAATCTGAGCATTAGGCCTGTGGTGTTTTTGAAGTCGGGATGCAAAGGTTTCATAACAGAGTGGAGGGGATTGCTTTGGAATTAAGAGTGTGCATTACTTCCTGGTGCTTGACCTGAGTCATGAGGAAATAAACAAAATTGCTTTGGGGAATTGGAACTAAGATCTAGAACGGTGCTCTAGTACTTTGTCTATCACAGTGACTTATCAGCAGTGGATGAGCTCCACTGGCGTCAAGGACAGTACAATACTGTGAATGGTCACACCTAAACTGAGACCCAGAGTGGAGTTGCCAGCCCACAGGGCCTGAGCTCTGCAGCCTGAACTGGAAAAATGAATTGGTCCTAATGCTTGATCTAATGCTAGTCATACTTCTCTGTACTCTGTAGCCTAATTTCTACACCCTGAGATCTATGTGTGAAGGGCAGTACAGTGGTACCTCGGGTTAAGTACTTAATTCGTTCTGGAGGTCCATACTTAACCTGAAACTGTTCTTAACCTGAAGCACCACTTTAGCTAATGCGGCCTCCTCCTGCTGCTGCGCCACTGGAGCATGATTTCTGTTCTCATCCTGAAGCGAAGTTCTTAACCTGAAGCACTATTTCTGGGTTAGTGGAGTCTGTAACCTGAAGCATATGTAACCTGAAGCGTATGTAGCCTGAGGTACCACTGTATACAAATTTAATAAATAACAAATAATAATAATTTGCATTGGGGTGTGTGTGGGTGTGGGTGTGTGCATCAACCTACAAGAGGGTTACAATAGACAGTTTTTGGTCACTTCAAATCTTATCAATACACTTCCTTTATTACATCATTTTATTTATTTATCAGCAGTGCCTTCTAGGGGGAAAAAACGTCCTGGTACTGCGTAATATCCCCAGAAAAAAAGCACTGTTTAGCTGCACATTAACATCCTCTCCTTGGTGGTTCTTTCCAAAATCCACCCACCAGCATTTTGTTCCTACAGCAACATTGTGAGGTAAGTTTGGTTGAGAGATAGTGGCTACATACATACTATGCCTTTAAAACATATTCAAAGCGCATTCTTTGGCTCAAAGAATTCTGGGCCCTGTAGTTTACCCCCCACAGAACTACACTTCCCAGCAACTCTTAACCAGCTACATTGCCCAGAATTCTTTGAGCAGGGTTGGCATGGGGTATACTTTAAATGTGCTTTAAAGTATAGTGTGTACACAGCCAAAGACTAACCATTAAAAATCAGCTTTATATCCAAGGGCTTTGACAGAATGTGATTCAAACAGATCAAATATATATGGCATTCAGTGCCAAAATAGGGCTACAGAGCATAGGGGAGATTGAGAAAAATTCTGTTCTCACCCCTCCTGCTGATTTGTGTGGTTTTTAAAAAAAGCAAAACTTATTTTTGATTTAATCCATTATTTGGTAATATGTACAATGCACAACTCACTGATTCCAGCAAAATAAAAGAACAAACAGGATCTGAAAATATGTACTGGATGTAACACTTGTAGCTACAATGATATTAAAGATAATCATATATTAAATGAAAGTGAGAGGAGCTTGACTGCTTTTGAATACATAATATTTCAGATTCTCGCAAAAATATAAAGCAACAATTTCTTTTATTTATATAGGCACGTATCAGTGAGCTAGCATTTATAAAGGCAATTAAACAGGAAATTTGAAATAAAATCTGGTTTGGGAAACGATTCTCTTCATCGTGTAAGAGAACAAGATTGGCAAGATGTGTTAGTTGGTAGCATTACACACACAAGGAATTTAGAAATTAAAATAAATGAAATGAATCCAGTGAGACTGCTAGCCAACTCATATTTGGAACTTAGTTGTGGGCGGTGATTTGGGGCAGATAAGCTATGAATGGGAAAGAGATTAAGCACTCACACGCACACACACAATGATATCCACCACTATAAATTCCCCGTTCCTCAAACTGCCCCTTTTCTTCATTTTTTTAAATAACACTAGAACTGCTTCCACAGTAGGTGTTTAGTGTGAAATTGCAATGCAGCTAGAGATGGGTGAATCTGCCAATTTCAATTTCTTTCTTTTCCCTTCTGAAATCTAGTCCCTCATACTACTGCATGAGTTTGCATTTATTTATTTTTAAGAAAGGTCTTCCAAAAAAAAGCATATTAGTCGTGCCCATTGCTTTCAATATAAGATGAGGCAATTTTGCCTAACATTCACATTTTTGAAAGCAATTTTGCCTTTTTGCATGTTCTTTTCACTACTATGTACATTTGTAAGCACACTTGATCCTGCTACAGGCATTTTTGCACACTAGTATATTGGGTCCGATAAAATGTTTATCATCAATTCTGCCTTCTGAATTTTCTGAAACATGCCATTGATACTGAACTCAAGGAGGGATGATGGGAAGGTCTAGGTAGCAACACCCTTGATCTTTGAGGGTTGTCCTTTTAAAGAATAATAATAATCCCTTTCTCACCACTGGGCACAGGAACACCATTGGCTCATTCAAGGAAGGTTTGGATGCCTTCCAATAGGCCTTGTTCCCCTAGCTGCCCAAGAGACTGATCAGGTTCCCAGTCTTTTTATGTGCCTGAGCAATTGGGCTTCTCTTCGGAGGGCTCTTTGCTTTTCTCCCTACCTGGTCCTCTTGCAACAAGGTTGCTTACAACATGAAAAAATACAGAAGTACAACATAACAAAAGTAGTCAAGAATAAAAAAAACATATGATTAAAAAACACATAACCAGGCTACACAATTTCCACATAAATCACAACAAAATCTAAAAGAAAGATATCAAAAAACAGTAACAATGCCCCCTCCCCAAACTCCTGCACTCAAGCCCAAGAGTCTATTCAACAGCCTCCGCATTTGTAGCTAGAGTCAGTCAGAGCTCCTCCCTCCCTATGGAAAAAGGCCTAAAAGGCAGGGAGAAAGTCTTCCAGGACTCCCAGCTAATATGGTCCTTGATAGTTCCTACAAACAGCATATGATAAACTTGTGTATGGACTGGACTGCCTCAGATTGCAGAATAGTCTCACCTGATGCATCACTTCTCTCTATAAATGCATTCCTACACACACACACACACACACACAAACACCTTAGCATGTTGGGAAGAAAACTAGGCTCAAACCTTTCTCTCTGACATCATTTTTTTCCCCTTGTCCTGCATTCTGGGATTTATTTCTTACTTTTCTATAAAGGAACATTCATTCATGTAAGTTTCCCTAGGTACACATTGGGTCTTTTGAAGATCTGACCCATTTAGATGAAGGTCCTAGTCTATTACCGTACAACTCATTTTCCTTTCCTGTTTCAATTATTGGAAAAGATGTTAAATTGCTAATTTTCTCTCATAAACGTTGAAAAATGCATCCCCCTCCGTTCTCCTCCTGTATCAGCTTTCCCCAGTGTAGTGTCCAGAAGTTTTAGACTGCAATTCTCATCAGCTTCGGTATGTTAGATCTCAAGATGTTAGGCCTCTCCATTAGATCCTCAAGACTTATTCCTGGCCACACCCCTCATTAGCCCTGTTGCAAACCTTCCTTAAGGACTCTCACTTAGCTGGAAGGTGTCCTTGAAGTGCGATAATAGCTCTTGTGTGTGTGGCTGGAGAATGAGAAAAAAAGACTATGTATGCCACTACTGCGGCCCGTGATTTGTTAGACCCAAAATGGAAAAGGAGCGAGGTCTCAACTGAAGAACGGCAACTTAAGCTGAAATAATATGTGCAGCTTATAGACAACAAGAAGAACATACGTTTAGAGAAGATTGGAAAATGTTTATTGAATATATGGGGGGGGGGACTGTGTACATTTGAAAACGTTGGCAACATTAAGATAAATTCAACAGTGTAAATAAGTTTTGATGGATGTAATAATGGGATACTGAATGGTATAGCTCATGTAGCATATGAAGGGATTTATGATATGCAAAATGAAAAATGGAAAGAGAAGGAAAGCCGCTCTATTCCCCAGTGTCACCCTCATCCTCTGCCAATGATGCTGTTCCCACCTCTGCTCATTGAAGCACCTTTAAAAATCTATGATTCCTAATGGGGCACCATGCCTGACCATATCACTCACAGAGGGCCATCTCTTCACCTGGAGAAGCAATGGGTGTAACCATGACAATGTGTCACATTCCACTACAGTGGTACTTTGGTTCTCAAACACCTTGGTACTCAAACACCTTGGAACCCAAACACTGCAAACCCGGAGGTAAGTGTTCCAGTTTGCGGACTTTTTAAATGTGCTTGTTTTGAGTGTGATGCTTCCGATTTGAGTGCCACACTTCCATTTTGAGTGTTACACTGAGGTCTGTCTGTTTTTGCTATTTATTTAGCATTTTTGTTTTTGCGGCTTTTTTGTTTTGTTTTTGTAGCTTTTTTGTGTGACTGTGTGGAACCCAGTTCAGCTACTGATAGACTGATTATGTGACTGCAGTATATTGTTTATTGCTTTCATTTTATGGATCAATGGTCTCATTAGATAGTAAAATTCATGTTAAATTGCTGCTTCAGGGGTTTTTTTTAAAGTCTGGAACAGATTAATCCATTTTGCATACTTTGTATGGGAAATTGCGCCTTGGTTTTGGAACACTTTGGTTTTGGAACGGACTTCCGGAACAGATTAAGTTTGATAACCAAGGTACCACTGTATGTTAATAATTTCCATGATTTACCACTTATTTTGTCTTAAGCAAAGCTGAGCAAAAAGTGAGGTAAATTATTCGGCAATCTTCTTTTGGAAAGTCCTTATGTGAAATGGACTGAATAGATTATGGGCTGTTTAATCAGTGGAGATTTTAAGCTGCTTGCAAAGGAGAATGTGTTCTTTTTCATGCAAACCTGGAGGCTTGTTATTAAAAGCCGATTTTCCCTTAATGCCAAGCAAAGATCAGAGATTTAACATAAATGGTGAAGCCACGGTGTGCACTGGTGACTGACATTAAAAGCTTTGCAAACGTGTGGGCCAAAAATAACTGTTATTCCCTAGTCATGCCTACGGAAAGTACAGGGATGCTTCAGTAATGTTACCTGGCTTAATATTGCCCACTGTTATTGGATATTGGGGGAGATGTAGCATTGAGAAGGTCGACGGTAAACACTCAAGGAGAAATTAAAGACCAGACAGATTGCACAGAAGGGCGTATCAAATCTAATAGAGGAAAAAGGCAGATTTGATTTTGAAGTTGTCACAGCAATATAAAACCATCCAGGAAGAGGTGACCGTGACCATCAAATGGATTCAATCTGAAAACTGAAAGGATTCATAGAAAGGTGAGTAAAATTGAAAGGTTCAAAGTGATGCCTGAAGTTTTAAATGCTGGGCTAGACCTGTGGCAAAAAGAAGAAAAGATTGGATTGCAGACTATGCATAATTCCCTGGGAGAAAACTTGATTGCAGATGGTGGGACTTGATTTCTGAGGAGAGGCCGGCAGAACGGCCAATTTCTGATCATGCCAGTTTCGCAAGTATGCTCACTCTGCCCTGATTCCTCATTAATCTGCAAATTTTGTTTTTAAAAATGCAAAAATAAGTTTTAAAATATGCATTATATCACAAATTATATATTTACATATCCATTTAATGTGTACATTTCTAAATGTATATTATCCAAAAATGTACGTCACTTTTGTATTTGTGCTTTGATTTTGTAACCCACCCTGTTAGAAACCATCCTCAATATGAAAACAGGAGTGCTACGAGAGCACATCTGTTTTAATCTGTAGAACATTACTAGGAGTGAATGAGAAGAACGCAGGACAGGCTATTCACTTTCTCCTTTCCACTGGCATCTCATTCATTACCTTATCTCTAACCATATGCTTTTGTCTTGCCTGGTTATTCACCCTTTAGGGAACTGTAGGGTCACAAGGTCCTGGCATTCAAGAGCACATCTGTTTGAAGCTGTAAATGGATAGCTCCACTGGTTAGAGCGTGGTGTTGATAGCACCAAGGTTGCAGGTTCAATCCCCATATTAGACAACTGCATGTTCCTGCATAGCAGGGGGTTGGACAATATGATCTTCAGGGTCTCTTCCAATTCTACAATTCTATGTTGCTAGGTATGAATGAGAAGAATACTGGGCAGTCTATTCCCTTTCTCCTTGCCCTGGCATCTCATTCATTAGCCACCCCTTTCTTACTAGCTCCCTGTCTCCCAGATGTTGGAACCTCTCCATCTGGCCTGAGGCTGTGCCAAATCTAATACTGTTGCTGGCATTTTACTGACGTTCTGCATGCTCTGTATATATTCCCCAGAGGCATGAAAACATGAAGTAATTATTTTTATTCAACACTGACCTGCACTCTAGCTCTACTACTAATAACTGGAACTGCAATTTCTAATTATACAATTAATGGGCCTCTGCACTTGGCATTCAGAAACAGCTAGATTCAAGAGACAGAAGAAGCACAAAACAGCATTCAGAATTATTTTGCCCTGATTAGAAGGATAAACATCCATTTCACGCCAACCACATTCTCTGTAAAGAAACTCCCCAGCGAAGACGTGCATCAGTCACCATAAAGAATAGAAGAGCAGAATAACTATAACTGACAAATTCATAGAATATACTTCAAACACGTGAAGCAGTTCTAAGTAGGTTTGGGGGAGGTGCTCAAATTAGAGGGAGATTCCTGGAAACTATATGCAAGCAGCAATGCATACCCTCCGACATTTCTCCAATGAAAATAGGGATGTCCTATTCCATTATTATTATTATTATTATTATTATTATTATTATTATTATCATTATTCCCTGCTCACTTTGTGTGGCTTCCAACATACAGTGGTACCTTGGTAGTCGAACGGCTTGGCTCCCAAACAAATCAGCTCCCAAATGTCCCACAAACTGGAAGTGAGTGTTCCGGTTTGCGAATGTTTTTCGGAAGCTGAACATCCAACATGGCTTCCACAGCTTCCGGTTGAGTGCAGGAAGCTCCTGCAGCCAGTCGGAAGCCATGCCTTGGTTTTCAAACTATTTCGGGAGTCGAATGGACTCCCAGAACGGATTAAATTCGAGAACTAAGGTACCACTGTATCTAAAAGCATAATAAAACTATACAGGGCTACATTCAGATGTCTTCTAAGGGTTGCATAGTTACTTATCTCCTTGGCTCAGGGGGTCACATAATTCCATATACTTCAACATTTCCCCAATGAAAATAAAGACGTCCTAAGGAAAAGTGGGATATTACAGGATCAAATCAGAAACTGACTAGGACGGCTTCTTTAAATCCAGGACTGTCCCTGGAAAATAGGGACAATTGGCAGTGAGATCTTCAGGAGAAAAAATGGGATACAAGAGTAACTAATGAGTAAATATATTAACTGTTTTGTTGTTCTTTTAATTTTTTATATTATAGATAGAGGAAAATACAGGGGCAGAAAGTCTTGGAGAGGAAACTCGACATGCAAAAAACAAGTAAATATAAAAGGATACTCCAGCCTTTGCCATCAGACAGGCAGGGTCCTCCTGGAAGCATAAACAAATGCTCCTAGCATTAAATTTGATTTACACACTATCAAATTTGATGTGCCTCTAGGGGCTGGCTTCATAAAGGCAGGTTTCAAATGTACAACATCCCATTTCTAATCTCATTGCTCAGGGCCAGCCTATATGTCACAGCTGCTTCATGGAAGCTGCTTTAAATCGTTCAGAGTTGTGGTTGTTATGCTGTTTGTGTCATATTACAGATGGGCCTGTGCCTCTGTGGCTTTAGCAGCAGGGAAATTTTCAATGGCATCCTAGAACTCTATGCAGAAGGGTAGACCCCCCTGGCAGTTTGAGGGAATTCACTTCTGGCCCCTTGAGAATGTTACATTTGTGGGGAAACAGCTTACTGTGTTTTGTTGAATCTCACTGTGCCACCCACACAAACATGGTATTAAGAGGATTCCTGCTTCTGACGGTGGAAGAAGATCACAGGCATTGTGGCTAGTAGCCACTGATCAGGAATTGTAGTCAGGGGATGGGAAGCTGTGATCCTCAGACATTTGTTGGACTGCAACTCTCATCAGTCCACCCAGCATGGCCAGGGATCAGGGATGATGGGAGCTGGATTCCAAGAACACCTGGAGGACCACAGCTTCCCATCCCTGGATGAAAATAATCCATTGTTGTGACACAGACCCATTCAGTTTGTGGTGCCTCATAGGCTCAGAGGAAACCCTAGGCTAGCTTTCTTGAACAGCTGCTGAACTTTGGAACGCTAAAGGAAACCACAAAATAAAATGAGACGTGGGAAGAATCTGGATTAAGAGCTGGTGGAAACCAGGGCCAGCCCATTTTGATGTCTGAGATGTGAAATCCAAACAGTGCAACCCTGCCAGCAGCAAACAACAAGTTAAATGGCCATTTGTCATCATTTCCAAATCTGCCATCTGAGGCAACTGCCTTCGTTTGCCTCAGGTTTGGGCCAGATCTGGCAGTAGCACAAAGTGGTGCCAAATCTGGGACCCTGAAGCTTCAGAATACAGACTCTAGCCAGGAAGCAACAGGTTTGGAATGCTGATTTTCAATCTCCAGCTCCTCACCCTCATCTCTTTTGGTTGCAAAGCGAGCTCTGTAGAGTCCATTCACCTCAACCCTCCAGGTTTTTATATCAGTCCAGTGCATGCCTTGTGTAACCCACCAGCCTGAACTCTAGCTGAAGCATTCCCACCAGCAATGTACATCTATTGCTTCTGGCCTGGCTGTTGCATCTAATCTGTATTTCTGTGCTCTCATCTTCCTTCAGCAGGGATTCTGCTGCTGCCCGCTGACTTCAGTCTGCATTTGGCTATTTGAAGGAGATGTTCCCAGCATGTGCTCTAATGATAGCTTTTTTTGCTCTGGCTTCTTACTGTTTCCAGCCCTGATTTGCTTTAAATTTCATTTACCTTCTCTACTCTTTCATTTGTTGTAGTTACACTTAGCTTAACCCATGCATGCCAACTGACCGATTACTTCTAACTTTCCCATTGCACCTTTGTCTTCCACTCTTTCCCTAGGTAGATAGATAGTATGATCATTTATTCCTGGGCTGAACACATCCCAGAGTCAGGCCCAGTTGCTTTGGAAATGAGAGAGGAACATTTCTGTTTAATACCATTGTTGTTATTAATAATTTTAACAGCAATAATTGATGGATTGATGAATCACCTTTGGCTTTTGCCTCTGTTGCAGATATTAAATATTGCACACTTTGAAGTGACTGGAAGAATAAGAATCGAGTCCTTTGGAAATTAAGTGTAGTGTAATTAAGTCCATGAAGTGTAGGTGGGTTCCCATGAGGCAAGACACAGCGATAACAGCAGGAACCTTTATCGAACTACATAATTAGGAAACAGGGGCAAAGCAACTGCTTATATACATTCCTGAAAGCTTGGGCCACTCCCACTCCCAACATGATTGGCTGTCTAAACTTCCAAGGTGCAAATCATGACTCAGAGTTCAAGGGCCAATGGCCGATGCCCAAATCCTGAAATGTTCTGTGATTGGACATCATGTATCAAATCAGAGCACAGGTGCTCAGAATCCTTAGTCCAGACTCATCGTCAGGCAAACACAGACCACTGAATACATAACAGTCCAGACCCATGGAAATATTATTTAAGCTTTTACTGGCAGAACTTTCTTTAAAACAGAATTAGCTTCGCTGGAGAGGCACTGCACAGCTTTCCCTCTCTGCGCAGCACCCCTTCAGCGAAGCAGGAGGAAAAATGGAAGGGGCTCCGCTTCTCCTGCTGCTTCGCTGAAGGGGCGCTGCACAGAGAGGGAGAGAATATTTTTTTCCTTATTCTCCTCCTCTAAAACTAGGTGTGTCTTATGGTCGGGTGCATCTTATAGAGCGAAAAATACGGTCCCTCTCTCTCCAGCCTGCTTTCCAGCCTCCAGACTGTTTGCTCTCCCTTCAGGAGAGCCATTTACCTGCATTGTTCTCCCAGAGAGAAATTCCATTTGCATCTTCACTCAGTTGAGTTTGGGAGACAAACAAACTCAAAAGCAACTCCTTTCAAAATGGAGATTCCAACCCAATACCTCTCACATGATCCCAGGTTTATAACCCTGGCATGCTAGCTACCAGGGAACAACAGTCAGTTAGTTAATCATTAACTCTGCAAGGAACACAGAATCCTTTATAAAAAAACTCTTGAGGGAAAACCCCAATCTTAGCAATACACATTCAGCCATTTTCCATTTTAAACCTACATACACATTTTTCATTTCTGTGTGAATTAAACCATTATACTTAACAGTCATAAGGCACTTTACAAACATACAAGAAAAAACAGCTAAATATTGTTTAGAAAACAGTGCCAAAAAAACCCAACTGGAGATGAAATTAATAGCAATACAATATGAACACCTAAGGCAGAGCCCTTTTCATCTAGCTGGGCTGGGAGAGAACCCTGTCTGAAGCCCTGGACAATCGCTGTCAGTCAGGGCGGGCAATACTAATGAGCTAGCTTAATTAAATATGCTAAGATAATTTAAATAGAAATACTTGCAAACACCAGATAGGCTTAGGATTTAAATATGTGATGTTATAGAATAATATGTTTAAATTTAAAATGAAAAGAAAGAAAGACGTTAATTGATTAAGTAAATTTTATGAGAAATTTGTTTTGGAAAACTGTTACAATGATATACATTGAAACTCAGCCAGGGGGATTCGAGGAAGTCACTTAACAATGTTATTAAGAGTGGAATAACTACAGTTAGGATTTATGTTTGTTTGTTTGTTTATAAATTTTGGAAAATCAATAAAAAAATTTGGGGGGAAATATACTAATGAGCTAGCTGCACTAATGATCTGACATAGTGTAGGGCCATTTCTGATGTTCCTATGAATAAGTTGCTCCAGAAGACCCTTTGCAAAAGAGGAGTTCTTGGGCTTTGTTGTATGCTTGAGTGTAATAACTTGTTTGCCTCTTACAATGCTAGCAGCGAAGACTAAAAGAACCTAGATCACAAATTAAAACAGCAGGCTGTTTCCCATATTGAGAGTAAATCTCTCCTTAGAATTTGCGGCAGCCAAATTGGCCTGGATGTGACTCTAACACAAAAGCGAAATCTGCCTCTTTGTTGCTTAATAACTATTGGCAGAATGCTTCCTGCAGAGGAGGAATTTAATCTATCTTAATGTTTAAGCAGAAATGGCGAGTTCCAGTAAGCGCAAGGTGGATTGCATGTTGCTTTTAGTTTGTTTTATACTGCCAGATTAAATCTATAATCAAAATCCAATGAAAAGGTGGCTTTAAGCATATTGATCACTATTTTAAGAACAAAGGGAGCGGGGTTTAAAAAGGTAAGATTTAGCACTCTTTGAAATAAGTTAAATATTTGTAAATGTTATAAATTCTTCATTTTCTCTTGCTCTCTGCTTAAAGTAAAGTTGTGGTGTTGGCCAACCTCCAGTTATGGTTCTGTGGAATCCCTCTGAGGATTTCTCTAGCTTTATCTCTTTTGTTGTTGTTGTTGTTTAGTTGTTTAGTCATGTCTGACTCCTCGTGACGCCCATAGACCAGAGCATGTCAGGCACTTCTGTCCTCCACTGCCTCCCGCAGTTTGGTCAAACTCATGTTCGTAGCTTCGAGAACAGTGTCCAACCATCTCGTCCTCTGTCGTCCCCTTCTCCTTGTGCCCTCCATCTTTCCCAACATCAGGGTCTTTTCCAGGGAGTCTTCTCTTCTCATGAGGTGGCCAAAGTATTGGAGCCTCAGCTTCACAATCTGTCCTTCCAGTGAGCACTCAGGGCTGATTTCCTTAAGAATGGATAGGTTTGTTCTTCTTGCAGTTCATGGGACTCTCAAGAGTCTCCTCCAGCACCATAATTCATCTCATAATTTATTTCTAGGGAACATTTTTGACCCATGTGGTCTTTCTTCGCTATAGCAGAGGATTGTGTGCTCTGTACCCTAGCTGCATGGCAGAACATCTGCTTTGCACGCAGAAGGTCCCAGGTTCAGTCTTAGACATCTCCAGATAGGAGTCTGAAACTCTGGAGAACTGCTGCCAGAGAGTGTTGTTGGGTAAGATGACTGAAGCAGACTGCCGAGTGAAGATCACATATTTGCTGTCTGGCTTTGATACATTTGTGACACACAACATGGCAAAATTTGCAGTTGCTGCCCCAAAACGGAGAAGAATGTTCATCAAGGATAATATGGTGGACCACAGTGATCTGATCATCCATGAAATATAGAAACTCATGTGCTTTGGTTTGCATTTTAAAATATGTATGTATGTATGTATGTATAAATTGGCTAACACTATCTTTTAATGGTATATTCTGTATAGTATGGATAAGATGTATATTTTTTTGTAGTGATGGTTGAAATTGTTGAACTTTTGCACCAACACAAAGTGTGCGCAGCAACTGGAGCGTAGAAATAAAAGGATGTCTGCAATATCTTTGCTTAGTTTTATCTTCAAAAACAAAAGCCAAAAGCTTGAAGCTATAACTCCTCACCAGCAGCTTACAAAAGATTTGATCAACTTAAATACAGTTTCAAATAATCAATTATCCTATCACATCCCTTCCTGCATCCGGTGCAGAAAGTAACTCCCTTTTCTAATTAGGCAAGAAGTCAAGAGACCACAAGTGTGCAGCTAAGTAGGTCAAACTGCAAACATACACCTGTGAGCTTCAATTAACCAACGCCGTTCCTGCATAGCATCATTGACCACTTTAAGATAAAGAAAAACCAACAGAAATGACCATGATGGTCGCAACAACAAATAAAGCATATCAATCTGTGTATGCCAGTGTTTCCCAAACTTGGGTCTCCAGCTGTTTTTGGACTACAATTCCCATCATTCCTGACCACTGGTCCTGCTACCTAGGGATGATGGGAGTTGTCATCCAAAAACAGCTGGAGACCCAGGTTTGGGAAACACTGGCTAGGTGGGCCAATGGTTTGATTCAGTATAAGGCAGCTTCATATGTTTCTACTCACTGTCTCAAGAGAAGAAGACTCAGCTCATCAGTCTGGTCCAAGGCAGCAGCTTGGACTACAGACTGCTGGACTAGCCTTGTAAGAAGCAGACATTACCATTTTCAGCTCCAAGTGCCTCTCAGGAAAGTCAGGTTCAGAGCCTCACAGTTTTGCTTTCCCTCTGCATTTAATCTGAGGGAAAACTCTCACTGTGTTGGGCAGATTATCCACACATTGACAGCATCAGATCATCTCCAGTTGTGCCAGATTTTTCTTCACTGAGCTGATTTTAAGCATGGACCCACTGAAGAGCCTTCTGTGACTCTTTGAAATTGACCAACCATTTATTTTGCTGGTGTTCCTCAGAGGTTTTGCCCAAATAGGCACCTCTACATTCATGAAATGAAAAGACGCCTGCTTCTTGGGAGAAAAGCAATGACAAACCTAGACAGCATCTTAAAAAGCCTCCTGGAAGAATATCCACATGAATGTCCAGTGATAATCCACAGATTATCATTGAACATGTATTTTAATCATTTAATTTTATATACCACCCTATAGCTATAGATCTGAAGGCGGTTCACAACATAAAACTACAGTATAAAAAACACATAATAAAGGTAAAAACAAGGACAACCCCAAAATCTCCCTTTCTACAACACATTTAAAATGGCGTCAGAAGTCAATCAGCCCAAGGACTGCTTAAGGAAGGACATTTTCATCTGACGCCTGAAGGTGTATAATGAAGGCACCAGCCAAACTTCCCTGGGGAGAGCATCCCACACACGGGGAGCCCTTTTTATGTCTGAATCACTATATGTAAATATAATGCAATATTTAATTGCGTTTATTATTACTGAACCAAAAGAGAGAAGTGGATTTAGCTGTCAGGCAGAACCGATCTACCACTACATACACACGCATACATACACAGTTGGTGCAAGACTGAACAGCATGTTCTGCAGCCATCATTAACAATCCATGCTTCCTGCAGGACTAATGTAAATTTGAATCAGTCTAAAAGATGTGCATCGCTGTAATTCATTTCCTTGGGAGCATTAAGGAAAGGTTAATTGGTAGCACATTGGCACAATTAGCATATGACAATGAATTTGCAACCCAGGGGAAGCCATTTTCTTTCTGTGTATCCTGGTGCTTTTTTCAAAACAATTATATGAACTATATACATCTGAAATTCATGCAAAATTATTTCAACAGCTCTAGGGGACTGCCAAGACCTTCAATCAACCCCCCCCCCCCGGTTTATTAATTCAAAGTATATGTTTATGTGGATAATGTAGACTCATTTCTACCAGCTATTTTTGCTCCCTGCAGCACAAAAATATTTTCTGTTGTTTTAAGTAATTTCATAGATCTGTATTTATGTATTTGTTTGTATATTTAAAACACTTTTAATCATAACATTCTGTTAATAATAATAATTTTAGCCCCCTTTTGTGAATTGGTTTATTTTATTGCATTTCAAATCCACCTTTTTCTCTAAGGAACTCAAAATGGCTTTCAAAGAGCTCTCCCTCATCATTCAATTCCCAAAACAACCCTGTGAGGTCAGCTAGGCTCAGAGGCAGTGATTGGCCCGGTGAGCTTCATGGCTGAGTGGGGTCCTAGTCAGACACTCTAACCACTACACCCAGCGCTGATGCCAGACTATTTCACATCCTAGGTAAGGCTAACTACTCGCGCGCGCACACACACACAGAGAATTAGCTAACTTCGATTTTCAAAAACAGGTGTCTTACAGAGAAGATGAAAAACACAAAACCTGAAACCTGTAAATTTATTTTCAGTTGCAAGAATGTGTAACACAACAATCTTTGATTACCTGTCTTATATACAGAATAAAATTATATATATATAATTTTATATGTATAAAAGACAGAACGTTAACTCACAAATCATTTTGAGTAGCATTGTGAATTGTGATGTTACAATTTCAGTCTCTTAAATTATGCTGGTCTGTGACCGAAATAAAGTTTGACACTGATATTGATACTAAGTCTCTTAAAAGTGCCTTTTCCTTTGCAGATTTTGTCACCAATTCCTTCAGGTCAAGTGTTGATGCTTGGGTATGTTCAATTGATACAGTTGCCAAGCCAACTAGTCTCTTTTGCAAACACTGTGGAGCATTTGTAAGTTTTTCTAAGTCTGAGCTTTGAGAAACTGCATTCACCACTTGCCATGTAAACTGGAAGTGTGGGAAGGATCCTTAGAGCAACAGAAACATTAGACATATTATCCAGGAGTGTTCTTATAGTATGAAGTATTCTTTGTGGCGACACACACTTTGGAAGTCTTTGAGCTATTGCTATACGTTCACAACAAAGATCTTCAGCATGAATATCTTTGTTTCCATTGTGCATCAATGGCTTTTCAAAATTCTTGCAGGCCTTAAGTACGTCTTCAGTAGGTGTTTCGCCCCCAATATGATAAAGGAAGATAAATAGGGAATTATTGCTGGAATTTCTCCTCAACAGATTGCATGGCCATGTCTACAGCACCGTAGTAGAAACCTGCTTTAAATTTATGCTTTGGATATTACAATGGCTTTCCTTGAGCCTCATGCCATTTCTTTCTGCCCACAAGGGTCATCTAGTCCAAACCCCTGCAATGCAGGTATCTTTTGCCCAATGCGGGGCTTGAACCCACAACCCTGGGATTAAGAGTTTCATGCTGTCCTGACTCTCTCTGACTTCCTGACTTCCTATCTCTCTCTATAAAGCTGTACCTCAGAAGTCAAGCACCTTGCGAGTTGAACGTTTTGGCTCCCAAATGCCACAAACCTGGTAGGTCTCTAAGGTGCTACTGAAATTTATTTATTTATTTATTTATTTATTTATTTATTTATTTATTTATTACAAACCTGGAAGTGAGTGTTCCAGTTTGCAAATGTTCTTTGGAACCTGAACGTCTGATGTGGGTTCCACGGGTTCCAATCAGAAGTTGTGCCTTGGTTTCCAAATGTTTTGGAAGTTGAACGGACTTCCAGAATGGATTCTGTTCAACTTCCATGTATGTATAAACTTGCTTGAGCCTATAATTGTACTCCATGTCAGAGGCACAGGCCTCCCCTGCCCAGCATCTTTAATATTGCAGTTTGGGCTGCTTGTTAGCATCAATGGATGTCTTTTCCCTTTCCCCCAATGCCTTATCTGTTTGTTCTGATTGAGTCTGCTCTGCTACCTTCCTTTCCTGCAGTGTAAAGAATTTATTTCGTGTTCAGTTTGTAATGCGTTCAAAAGCCTGGCATCTGGTTTTTCTATAATGAAGTTTGGGGCGGTTGTTGTGTTCTTCTACTACATGCAACCTGGGAACACTTGGAGATGAAAGAACAGACTGCAAGTGAACAAGAAATAATCCAAGCTGAGAGCTTCAATTGCTGGTATTATCATTATCCAAGCTAGATGAAAAATGATGAACTCCACTGTTGAGCTCATTTATTTCCAGATCTCTACCACTGGTGGATCTCTTTCTCCAAAATTTCAGAGGCACAGACATACAAGTGCCAAAGTCTAAAATATTTAGAGACCCACGGATGCCTCCTGGAAAGATTTGACAAACATTCTCTTCTCAAAGAGCCCTAATGCAATATTGAACACGAGCTCAAGATTTTCTTCCCTACAAAGGTATTATTTACCTTTCTGCTTTCAAAGTTTTGTTTTGTTTTTGAATTAACTCACTGAATGTCAGAACTAGCAAAAATTGGCTCCAGGCAAAAGCTACTTTCAACCAGAAACTTATGCAACACTCTGAGCTACATTTCTTTGGGGGTGATTGATACATTGCTTCACATTTGCAAAATTCCAACATGTAACATGAATTCCTCATGGAGCATCACACACAACAATTATACAGGTGTAGTTTTTTCTCTGTGTAATATATTAGGAAACTGGCCAAGGATCTTTGCATATGCTCAGTAGAAAACTCTTGTGTGAGATCTTCACATGCTCATCATGTTACTTCCTTTGTGCAAGTGATTTGTGGCCAGCCTTTTTGAATGTTTAAAGCAGCCTTAGGATTGCAGCCCAGAGTACTGTCTATCGTCCAGACCCAAAGTATTTCAGAGCCAACTAATACTGGTTTCATTATTAATTCTTCATTTGTGGAGAAAGGGTTATTCTTCTGATATCAGAAACACTAGGATCATTTGTTCAGCCAAGTTGGGGACTTTTTAACAAATGAATGTTTAGGTGAGGCCTGCCCAACATAGACTCACCAAGATGAATGCAAACTATCAGCCATCTAAGATAGCCCATTAAAGAGCAACTAAACTTCCTGTGTTCCTGCCCACTTAGGAATAACATGTTTGCGAGAAGGAAGTTGTCTAGCTCCTGATAAGGGACATGACACAGCTGGTACGCTGAACTCAGTTTAGTTCACTGTTCAGGTCTGGCTTAGATGACAAATGCTAACTTGCAATAAGAAGTTGTAAGAACTGATAGATTTGTATGCACATTCCACCAGCAACATGGATGCAAATATTTGGGACCATGGTTCCACTAAATTCAGGACTCTCTGAAGTTCTTACAGAGATCCCAGTCCGCAAAGCACTCAAACCATGCAAAAATAACACAACCGATATGGGCATGATTGAAGGACTGGGCCTGATATTAGACAAAGGGAGCAAGCAACTACTTCAGCTGGCAGGTCCTGGGAGGGTAGGCGGTGGTGACAAGGTGTTGGAGGTCATAGCTATGTGCGCCAATCAGAGCTTGCCCTACCCCACTATGCTAACCTGCTGCCCTTAGAGGTGGTGGGGGATGCTTTCCTGTTGCTGGTGTTGAAGTAAGACTCATTGTCAGACTCGGGGAAATTCTATTCCTCCCCTGGTGGCAGCAATAAGCAGAGGGGGGGAAAAGGAGTTCTTACTAATGAGTTTATTCAGTCATTACAGCGAGAGACAAAGGAATGCAGTCAGTCTCCCAGTAATGGCATTGCTCCAACTGAGCTCCTCCCCCCTCCCTTCCTAGCAATCACACTTCCCCTTATGGTGGCCACCAGGGGCTAAGTGTCTCTGAGCCCTTTGCTCTTGCACTCTCAACAAACACCAGGTTCTGGGAGAAGGGGGGTCAGAAATACTCTCCACTGATAATGTGTCAGCTGTCTGCTCTGCCTCATTCCTATCTGCTCCCAACACCTCCCAACCCTTCTGTTTGCCCATCTCTGAGCTGTGACCTTCCTCAAACCACTGCTGTAATTCAATACTGCCTTCCTCTTTTCTGGAAGCTTCAGGAAGAGAAGGTGGGGGCGATCTCCACCACTCCTGCTCAATCTCAGCCCTTTACACTCAGGTAGCATTCCAGCTGCCTTCTGAACATTGAATCAGGAGGGACTGCCATCTGGTCCTTAGACAGCAGAACAACTTGCCCCCTCCCCAACCCTGTACCAGTAACAGTGCCCCTCCATTCAGGCAAATACTGCTTGGAAACCCGTGACTACATTTGGACCCCCAGCTGTGCACCTTCACTTTTTCCTGTCACAAATAATTATTCAATGTAATAAATGTAGATGGTGGTTCACATTTGACTCTTCCCTTGCCTTTTATGCAAGTTTTCCAAAAGGAGGTCCTCTGTGCAACCCATGCCTGACTTTGATCAGCTAATCAAGAAGCTGATGCCAAAATAAACTGGCAGCTAAGTGAACGCTTTGACAAATTAATTCCTTCTCTGGGATTCTGGAATTGATTTCCTCCTCCTCCTCCTCCTCCTCCTCCTCCTCCTCCTTGGCATTTGAAGAAAGAGCTGCCTCTTGGGAATGTACCAGAAGTAACTACAGAGTCTAGTAGCTTGTGATATACAAAGGAAATCTTTTAACAGTATGAGACCAACACCTTCCAGGTAGAACTTGTTTAAAGGAAGCTACATCTAGAGAGTTACTTTAAGCTACATCTAGAGAGTTACTTGGGCATGCCTGCTGGGATTCATTGATTCATTTATTCCTCAGATGATATGCCTGAATGTCATATCATCTCTCCCTTCTGTTTCAGCAATACTGTGTTGTGTTTGAGAAGAGGGGGCTGCTGTTGAAAAAATTGGAAGTCCACAGCTTTCTAGGCAGTGCCACCATTCCTGGCCTTTTAGACAAAATACAGTCCCCTGTTGACAATTAGTTGTGGGTTTAAGATCAGTTATGTCAATTACACCCATATCCAACTCCCCTCAAATGATGCTATGCCAACATTCTACGTTGGAGTGCCTTGCTTATCTGAAATATCTTATTTTTAAAAAAGAAAACATTCTCAATATTTTTAATTTTTTTGAAAATGCATTTATTTAAAAGACATGGGTCATCTCTAAAGATTGCACATTTTCCTTTACCTATACCTTACTTTGATAGTGGAATGGACCACCTTGGAAGGGAGTAGACTTTTCTTCATTGGAAGTTTTTAAGCAGAGATTGGATGGCCATCTGTCATGGATACTTTAGTTAAGATTCCTGACCTTTGGGGTCCCTTACAACTCTACAATTCTATGAAGGTGTAGTTTAAACCAAGTCTTACTATTTTTAGCAGTTATGCAATCTTTCAGAAGGATGCGGGTCAAAAGAGGAGAGAGAATAGTATATCTGTAAGGTAAAATTGTCTGATTGCAACAGAATAGCCTGGCTCGACTCAGCATTAAATTGTCAAGTTCTCTTTGTTCTCGGGGAGTAAACGGTGTCCTGGAGTACTGCAAAGCAATACCTTGAGAACTCTTTTTGGGAAACTGCCAAGAGTGCAAGGCACATCATGCTAACCTTTGTTTCCACTGAGCTTTCAGTTTTGGTCTGTTTTGCTGCCACAGATGCAGGGCTCTTTTCCATGCTTATGGTTTCAAGCCTAGAGGTACAGAACAATGATTCTGCTGTTATCTCTTCATTCTAGAGTCATATACCCAAAGGCATGGCAGGTTCTTTTGAATCAGCCTGTGAAAGTCAACACTTCCTCCTGCTCCTGCTCCTTTGGATCAATAGAAGAAAGACTGTACCTTTCTTTTTGGTAGGCACCAACATGATTAAGTTTTGGGGGCCAAACAAGTCTGCTTGGGTGGGGTTGATCCTAGTCTATTTGCAGTGCAGTTTCCAGAACTGACCTTTGAGCGGGTGCAATGTAACCTATTGTGCAAGTGTTGCATTCAGTGCTCCACCCCACCCACTTTTGCCTCTGGCCCTGACTACCACTGACGTGTCTCCCCTGGAAGGTGGCCCATCAGAGAATGCAGACCTTGGGCTGTTTATAATTCTCTACCCCTGCCATCACCACCACCGACACCATTAGTTTAGGTGTCAGTTTCCAGAACTGTCGTTTTAAAGCATGTGACAAGAATGGCCCCTAAACAGAAAGCAGCCATTTGATAACCAAAAGCAAAATCCATAAACAGTTTCAAAATGTCTAAACAGGTGCCTGCATTAGGTGGGAGATGTTGAGAGGAGTGGGGATGGAACTAAGGTGTTGAGTGGCTGACCTCTGAGTGCCCCACAGCCTGCCTCACACATGCTAAGCTTCACACACTGCTCTCAGATGTAACGGAAAAATATTCTCCTGTCATCAACAGTGAGGTAAGATTCAACTGCCAATCTGGTCAGCTTTTGTGCCTGGAATGGGGAACGGCACCATCTTGTCACTTGCCTCATGAAACAGAATGTTTAGAAAGAGCTCTAACGCCATGTGTGCAGTTCTCTAGATTGACATTCCTCCCAAGGCTCCCAGCTTCCCACCAAACAGAGTGTGCTAGCAAGGGATCCTCAATAAAGGATAAGATCCTAGCAGCAGAGGGAACCCTGATGCATAAACACAAGATAATGAGGAAGAGTGTTTTAAGTCAGATGAAGAGCCACAGGCCAGCATTCCAGAACTCTCTCCCTCCAGCAGCTCAGACAGTCTGCATCTTTCATTTCTTTTTGAAAGTCCAAAACAAGGGTTGCCAATGTGGTGCCTTTCATAAGTTTTGAACTGCAACTTCCATCATCCTTGACCCTTGGTCATGCTGGCTGGGCTGATGGGAGCTGTAGTTCCACAACAACTGAAGAACACCATGACTGTCACCCCTGGTTAACTGAGAGATAACTGCACACCTTACAGTGCATTTCAGAAGTCCTGTAGATCTTCCTACTGTCAGTAGTCCTCAGCAATGATGTCCTTGTTTGTCTCTTTATGTCTAGAGAAGCATATGTCTCCTTCAGCCACCCTTGGGGCTCCAATAAGAATTGTGCTGGTATATGTGAGGTCAGATGGGTTAAGGTGGTTTTCTGTATTTTTGCTGTGTAGTTTTGGAAGCAATCACTTTTGAACAAATCTGCAATGTGCTTCTGCTGACACGGCAATAGAGGTGCTCCAGCAATATGAACGGCATCCTCAATTTGTCCCCGAAGTTAAAATAAGCTTGCAAATGAGTACTGCTGATTTCTCACACTCCCTTGAAGAATTAAGCAGCACCCCTTGGTTGGCTAAGTCCACAGGGCTGCATTTTTATTGAAACGGAGAGATAACTGGCTTTGAAATTGAAACCATAAAGCAGAGTGTGGCTCATACACCCCTCCACTTCCCCATTCTCAATAAAAGAAATGAGCCAGTTCTCATCAGAATTTTATTCTGGCCTCAAAATTGGGATGGAAGGCTATTTGCAGCATTCACCAAACTCCAGCTTCAACTCATCTTCCTGATAGGAAGAAAAGTTCATCCTACGGATAAGGGAGAAATTCTATTCAGTTTGCATTTCAAGGCACACCTGTTTAATACATGCTTTCAGAAACCATATGTGAACTGGAAAAATATTTGCAAATCTGTAATGCTCAAAATTTAGCAGTGCAGTCCTCTAGCTAAGTTATGTGGACAAAATGCACATACTGGGGTGAGGTGTGCCTAACAATGCACCTTAGTGAAAGTAACACTAAAATGCATTATATTAGGTAAATTGTTTTGCAAAAAAAATGTGCATATTAGGCAAAATTGCAAGCAAACGTGTATATCAGGAGAAAATCATTGCTGTTATATTTTTTAAAAAAAAAATCACAAACTAACATAGAAATGTGGAGAAATGAAGTTTGGGGAAAGGAGAACCCCCTCCCTCACGACCATGGAGAAACTGACCTCTGCACACACCTTCATAAAAGCTGCAAAAATCAGCCTGCACTTTTGCAGAGGGAGAACGTTTGCAGGAAATAGTGGCGGGAATGGAAGAGACTTTTACTACTTTTGTGTTTCTGCATATTCAGAAACATGTTTAAGAATAGGCATGATTCCTCATCCTGCTTCCCACAGTGCAATGTTCTTCAGCTTGTTCCTACAGCATATCGAGCTGCTTTGCTCCCTTCCCAGGTCCTCCACCCTACTGTGAAAGCATTCTGGTCTCAAAAGGGCCTTGCTGCTGGTTTCCCAGCTTTCTTCATTCTCTGTGCCAGGCCATCCATTGATATCTCCTCTTGGGCTTACCGCTGAAGCATTTCTTGTCAATTCCCCTTGACCCAGAACGCAGCATTTTTGTTGCCGTCGTGAAACTGATCAATAGCATTTGGAATAAAGCAATGGCTTCTAACCTTCCTCTTCCATCACCTCATTCTGCGATGTTGTAGAATTTATCAGCAAAGTGGCCACAGGCCTCCTCCACTCACTGTACCGCAACACGCGCCGTTTCATTTTTGGTCTGTTGTGAAATGATCTTCCTGTTGTCACTGATGAGGTCGGGAAGGATTCTCCATCCTGTGAAATGTCAGAGTGAATGAAGCTTGGAAAATGGGAGTGTATCTTTTAGCTGGTGGTTTTTGTTTTCTGCAGTGTCGGTTTCTAGGCAAGATCTATTGCTCACACACTCCATAGGCTTTCTTTTTCTTAGGGAAAGGTTAGACACGCAATTGTCCCACATATGAAACCTTGTTGGGCTGTGAGCCACTTAGTTTCTTCTTTGCGGGCCATCAAAGGAGTATATAGGAAGCTGCCTTGTACCATGTTGGATTATTGGTTCATCTAGCCTGGTATTGTCTATGCACTGAGTGGTAACAGGTACCCTAAATCTTTTCACATGACAAACTAGGACAAGTGCTGAGATCCAGAGGCCCTGGTAAAGGCCATCTTCACTGCCACTGAACTGTTACCCATGTTAGTTACGTAGTTTTCCCCCCCTCTTCACCTTCTGGGTGATGCAGAGTGATGCAGTGGTTTCATCCTCAAAGCCTTAGTGATAAAGTAGACTCCAGACAGTCTACTAAAGTAGACTTTGAATATGACTCTTTATTTGCAACATGGCAACTATTAACAAGCAGTATTATTTATGCACACCAAGGCCAACATAATGTGTTTCTCGCCCTTGAGCCCAAGAGAGGGTCCTCTTGCTTCTTGCTTCCAAAACTGATTCATAGCAGTGCATAGGTTATCAGTCCATAGCTTGTCTGTCTTCTAAAGGTTATATAGTTACTTAACTCCTTGACTCGGGGGTCGCATAACTCCATACGCTCCAACATTTCTCCAATGAAAATAGGGACATCCCCAGGAAAAGTGGGACATTTCGGGATCAAATCAGAAATCAGGATGACTTTTGTAAATCTGGGACTGTCCCTGGAAAATAGGGACACTTGGGGGGAGGGGTCTGTGGTTATCAGACACTTGGGAACTGCAGCTCAAGGGAGACTTTCAGCCCTATGCTCCAGTTTGGGGACTGCAGCTCAAGGGAGACTTTCAGCCCTATGCTCCAGTTTGGGGCTAACAAAGTGCTTTCCATCAGAGTGCAGAGGAAGAGGATGAAAATTAACCTGCTATCTCTGCTGTTGTTGTATTTTTTAACAGCTGCCCTCAGAATGTGTCAGAGAGTGGCTGGGGCATGTGAGAGATCACCCACTGCAGGCTGCAAAATCTGACTGTTATTTCCTGCACTTGGCACTCCCGAGGAATTGGCTGTTAGCTATATTATTTATTAACACCTGACTGTACTGGAAGGTTTAATCATATCAGACTCTGGTTTATATATTTTAACAACAAATAAATAATATTGCTTGAAATGGCTTTTAATGATTGATGTAGCCTGTTGGGTGTCATTGGATGCTGCAAGCATTTCTGTTTAGTTTCCTAGGCTTTCTCAGAAGCCTGAATTGACTCACTGGATGAATCTGATTTCTTTCTTTCTTTCTTTTTGGAGCTGTTCCCTCTCTTTTTCCTTGCTTCATCTTTATTTGTTTTAGCCTTGTGTATCACTGTGGTATTTTGTAACATTTGGGAAGTTTGTGAATATTCCAAATAAATAAATAAATATTTATGTGATCAAAACTGAATTGGTTATGTGGATTATTACGTTAGGTTACAAAATGCATTAATAGTGGACTGTTTATTGCAGGGGTAACCTATGTGAGGACCTCTAGATATTGTGGACTCCAGCTCCCATCAGCCCCAACCAGCATGACCCATGGACAGAAATAGTGGGAGCCGAATTCCGATATCATCTGAAGGGCATTTTGTAATGGAACACTCCTGCAGGTCCCATGGCCTCATCCGGCAACTGGAACAGCTACGCAGCATTCCTGGGAAGGGGTCCTGGTGTTCTGGGTCTCACAGCTGCTCTCTTGTGAACACCTGGTCTTAGCAGAGTACAGCAGCGCAGACGGAGGTGAGGAGGTATCTGGGTATACCTACTTTATATCTACTAATTACAGATTAAAGAACATAACAAACACATATGAGAGGAGCAGCCCTCATACAGACATCCTGTCTCATCACAAGACAGAGGGGGGGGGAGTACAATAGCACAGTCATACCTTGGCTTACAGATTCTTCAGGTTGCGCATTTTCGGGTTACAGATGCACTGAAACCCGGAAGTACCAGAAGGGGTTACTTCTGGGTTTCGGCACTCGCGTATGCACAGAAGCAATAAATCACATTTTGCGTATGCGCACAAGCGCCGAATTGCAACCTGTGCATGCACAGATGTGGCGCTGTGGGTTGCGGACACTGTGGGTTGCGAAAGTGCCTCCCGCACAGATCACGTTCGCAACCCGAGCGTTCACTGTACCAAAGATGGAAGTCACACAGACAGGCTTCCTTTCTCATGGAACAGAAAGTAAACAATAGGATCAGATGGTCCTTGCAATGGGAGGAGTGAAATTCTAACATCTCGTTGTCCATTGTTTCATTGCTGTTCTTACGTTGTGAGCTGCCAAGGGCACTTTAATGTCAGAAAGTGGCATGCAAATTGTAGTTATCTTCATCATAATCATCTGTGTGTGCAATTAACAATGCAGCTCTATACGTGTCTACTCAAAAGTAAATGCCATTGAGTTCAGTGGGACTTACTCCCAGGTAAGTGTATACAGGAGCACAGCCTAAACCACATTGCTCCTTTTTGTTTGTAGAGAACAAGGGAAATCCCTTATTTTTCGACTCGTCTTCCATCTCCATTACTGGTTCAGAGGAAGCCATCCCAGATAGGGAAACAATAGAAATTATGTCATTATAACATCAAGGACATTGGGCAATATTTCATATCTCATCTTCAGACTGTAAATATTGCAGTAGGATACCCTACCTGGGAGAAAATCATTAACACGTTGGACAGTGTCCACTATAATTATAGCAAGACAGATTTATTTAGCTCCCAACGAAGATTTATATAGCTCCCAACTATTTTAATGACTCAATTTAAGTTGAGATGAAACCAAGTTGTTCTGCTATCACCAACTGCTGAATTTTCAGTTGTCAAAGTGATGTCACATTTTCATATTTTGAGCATACTTACGTTAAACATGCAAGGACTGTGGCATATCTTACACTAATTGAGGAATGGATCAATTCAGGAGCAGAGTTACTGCAGTCATGCTAAAAATATTCTGACTATTTTGGATACGTTTGGGACTAACTGACTGGTTGGCATCCTTCTGTCTCAGGAGACAATGGAATCAGTGGTGAAGGAATCTTCTCTGGCACCTGGGACAGGATGCCAAGGGGCAGGGCGAACTGCCCAGCGGTGCGGGCACGACGTCCATATGCCCGTACGTTCACCATACGAGAGGCAGACCATACTGACTGTGCATGTGCCCTCGGCTGCTCTACAGCTGGGGGGAGGCAGTGGACCATCTTGTCACCCTCCCAGAGTGCTACCTGGGGCGGCCCACCCCCTCCACCACTCCCTTTGTACGCCCCTGAATGGAATGGAGACTGTGGGTGAATTCTGATTCACACAGAGAGAGACAGGTTCAGCTGAGCACACACACACACAGGTTCATTTTACCAACAGTTCTGTGTAGAACATTATTGTTAAATTTTGATTACATTGTTCCGGACTCACAAGGGTCACATCTAATTGTAAATGTTCAAATTTTAGGGTGGAATGTTTCATTGGTGATTATATACTATGGATAAGTTAATTAATCAATTAATTGGTTAAATGCAACACAGTTGTATTGGCTAAACACTATATAATCACTGCCTTAATTAAACCTCTCGAAAAGTCATTCAGTGCAGAACTGCAGTTAAATAAACAACCACTGTATTTGGCAGGTTTTCTTATTTCAATGTAGAGAACATGGTTAAATAAATGATTTTTATTTTTTTTGGCATCCTAATTGTGTCTTCTGCCTAATTTCCCAAATTTACAGAGCCATACTATATGGCAGTTATGTTAGGGGCAAGGGGACGTTCACTACCCCTTCACTAGTGCAATGACCACCATATGCCCAGCAGGTAAAGTGGAACACACACAATGATCCCTATATTCTGAACAAAATGCTTGTTTAATCTGGAGGTAGGCTGTATGAATTGTGTATTGCTTTGTAACGATTTGTTGGGTCTCTGGACCGCAATAAAGGTTGATGATGATGACTAGAATATCCTCAAATAGTTGTGGGCTGGGGAGGCAACCATGTCCTCAGTGTCCATCAAAACACCACCAACCCCCACCCATCAGGGACTATCCTGGTGAACATGCCCACACATGGAGAAAACCAATAAACTCACAGCAATGATTGCATACCTGTGATGTCACATCCCCTAAAATGGAGCACACACAGCAATTCTTCAGCTCTCTCACTCACTCATCTCCAGTGTCACAGCCAGCAACAACCCTAAGCAGGGTATTTGAGCCTCATTGTACCTCACACAAGCATGTTTGGGGGCAAGGACACACACACACACAGCAAGGACAAAGGAAAGGAAGGAAAGGACACACAGTGCAGCGCTCACATAGGTCCCCTGGCACAACAGCTGTATCGTGGTGTGTGTGTGTGTGTGAGAGATCTGTAAGTGTATCTGAGCAGCTGGCACCAGTGCATTTGCGGAGAAGCATTCTATGTGATGTTTCAGCAGTGTAGCCAGGCTTTTACCATAACGTTTAGCCTTTCTGCTGTCATATTTCAAGTCTAGGATAGCACCCATAATTTATAGTCAGTACCATTTTAACTTACTGATCATGAATGAAAGAAAAGGCTTTGATGCAACCCAACGACATCATTAGAACCACCATATAAAACTGTTGTAGGTTTATACCCATAATCTTGAGCTTTTCAACTAGACCTTATTATTTCACAAAAACTTATGTCCCCATAAGGGACACAATTTGTATTGCAACAATAAGAGCGAGAAACACAGGCTTTTGAAAATTCCTAACAGGTCTTTTGAGTTTGATAACCAAACACTCAAAAAGTAGAGCTGGGACACCATTTTGACAAAATGTGACGGTTTTGTTTGTTTTTTCAATATCCGAATGTGACCATGCATTTTGATTATCAGTTGTTCTTTTCTTGGAATCTGAAAGAATGTGACTTTGACATAATGCTTTGAATATTCACCTGTTGAAGAGCATGTTCTCTGAATGAATGAATGAATGAATGAGTGAAGCTTGTACAAAACGTACTGTATGTCACTGCAAGTCAGATGTCAGCTACTGTCAGATGTTGGCTTGTACATGTCAGAGATAGCTGACTGCTCCGGCATGTAAGAAATAATATACCATAACCCGTGGATCGTTATGTCACATACTGCCAAATATTGATTGCTACCGAACATCATCGTCTGTCAAATGCTGATGCAAAGTATTCATTCAGAGACTAACCCGGAGGGTATTCACTATGAAAAATTGCAGAGAAAATTCACTTCAGGTCTACCAAAAGGTAGATACAGAATGGTGGGCAAGTTATTTAAGGAAGCCACAGAAGCCTGTATTAGACTTCTGCATCCCCCATCACCAAATCATATTCCTCTGTTTAATCAGCTCTTCCATATGAATAGAACCATAATTCTGAATGACACTGAATGGCAATAATTCTGAATGATACTGAATAATTCTAGACACACTGCTCCCTTGTTCTCAACTGGTCTTAACAGGAACTAGCCTGTTTTTTGTTTGTTGGTTTATTTTGTTTTGTTTCAGGCATGATTCTTATGATTCTGATGGTCTGGGACTTTGGAAATTTCATGTGTTCTGCCACATTACACAGGGAATTGCCTTATCCTGAATCAAACCATTGGTCCATCTAGCCCAGTATTCCCAGCAATCATTCCTGTGTTGCATTGCAGGGGGTTGGACTGTTAGGATATTTCCGTTCCACCTTAAAAAGGGAGCAGGTTGTTGTGTCACAGCCTGCATACTTCCGGCTCACAGGAAGTTTCTGTTTTGTATATAGCTGTTGTTTCTCTCTGTGCCTCGACACGCGGGCAGGCAGTCATGTTTTTCTTTGTTCTGACCAATGCTGAATAAAGTTGTAAATAATGCTCTCCTGAGTGCATCTTTCGTTGTGCGAACTCTGCGAAAGGGCGTGCACCAGTCCTTGGAATGTGGACAGATGTTTCTGAGGCTTGTGTCGTTAATTGACTGATACTGTTCTACGGGAGATTGATGGATTGTCCGGAATCGATGTGGAGGCATGATGGCCTTTGTCTCCCTGGCAGTATCCCAACACTCAGGTCCTTTCCAACTCTACAGTTCTGTGATTCCATGACAGACAATGGTTCTCCAGGGTTTCAGGCAAGGAGCATTACCAGTCCTACCTGGAGAGGCCAGGGATACCAGGGAACCTGGGACCTTTTGCATGCTCAATCACTTTGCTATGGTCCTTCTCTTCTTGCCAGGCAGTGGGCAGCATTTGTTGCAAATGAAAAAGACCACACATTCTGTCTATACATTCAAAACTATATTTGCTAGAAGGCTATGGGAATGGCTTATTTAGAGATGCGAGAGATTCACCAGACAGCACATCACTCACAGCTGTGGCAATTGGCGGAGACGTGAGAGATACTCTCTGTACAAAGGTAGTGGCAGCTGACAGCAGTTACAGTAGGAGGTAGACAGACAGAATGAGCATGGGAGACGAGAGCATAAAGGAAACGAAGTCTAGAATCCTGGGAGATAAAATAAATCATAACAATTGGGGTAAATCAATAGAGTACAAGAATAAGTACTCGCTTGTCTTGGATACGAATGCATAGGGATATGGCTTCTCTAATAGAGCTGTCATGCAGCATCAATTACGCTATGCCTGTGTGTGCCTGTCAAAATTTGGGAAGGCTTCCTGGCAGTTGTACATTTCACAGAGATGCATCATGCCGTATGGTTTCATCTGGGGAAATGTGCAGGTGTTGCTTCTACCTAGACATTTGATCCATTGGGAAACTGAACCGTTAGTGAATGCTCAGCCTGCATCGTTGGTTACAATCTGATGTCCTCCAGATAATGGGATGCAACACATGCGGACAAATCCTATGCATGATTACTCAGGGAATATGTCCCACTTAATCTAATGGGACCTAGACCCAGACTAGAGCATGTATTTTTGCTGCATGACAGTCTCTCCCAGGCTTATTCTTTTTATTTTTAGGAATATAAACCATGAGTGGCAGGAGTTGTAATGGATTGGGACCATGGCACATAGGGAAGGGAGTTGACTTTTCCGGTCTGCACTGTTTTCCCAGTTAAAACTGCACACCGAGACAGATATGTTCACCAAAGGCATCATTAAGTACTAGAGGATATTTAGCAGGAAAACAGCATGGATGAAAAGTTCAGCCCCTCTCCACACTCCAGGTTCTCTGTTGTTGTTGTTGTTGTTAATTGGAGAATCATTTATTTGGTAACTATAATCTATTCTAAATCTCACTCTCAGCTGCAAAGGAGTGAGAAGACCCTTGTAAGCTAATTTGCTAGATCAATTTATTTACAGAACAAGTTTCTCCCAGTTAAATCAAACACCGCACACACCATCAAAAGCACAAGGAGCAGGTGCCATCTGAAAGAAAGCTACCCCCAGGGCTTTTTCCCAATGGCAATGTACCAGAACTCAGTTCCGGCACCTCTTTGGTGGGCACTATTGCCATTATAAGAGAACAAGGGAGGTGTTCATGGTGAGCTCCAGAACCTCTTTTTCTACAAAAATAGCACTGCTTATTCCTCCCCACCACCACCCCCGCTGCTCTCAATAGAGAGGTTAAGCTGAGTTTGACAGTGATTTGCTCATCTGCTCAACATTATAGTTGATCAGAGATTTGAACCCTGGTCTCCTTGGTCCAAGAACTAGGTGTTTTTCACCGAATGAGCATTTATTTAAAAATCACATTTGACTTCTGTGTGGGTCCAAATGTGAATAAATAAATAAAGTATGCAACTAATTTTAGGGTCTGTTTCCGTCAGGTATGCTTAGCACCAGCAGCAGTACTGATTAATTTCAAAGAAGCTTATTCCCCAATTCTAAAATAAAAATGCAAAACAAAACAAAATTCAGGTACACCTTTGTGCTTAACATGCTTTTCAAAAAGCAGAAAATGCAAAGAATCAGCAGTTTTGTTTATGCAGAATCCACCTGGAATGGCAATATACTCATTAGGTTTACATCAATAGTGCTCAGCATTTTGATCAATATTTCAAACAGTTGTGCAGCTGTAATGGCACCAATTGCTGTATCTGTTAGTCTTTGTGGAAGATTCATTCACTTGGGTGCTCCTAACTCACTCATGTGAATTGTTCAAGAAAGTTATTAACTGGGTTTTTGGACTTTCTGTAATTGTGTCAGTGGTGTCTCATTGTAATTTAGGTCACTCGCTAGTCCTTTCTGCCATTTATAAATATGCTTCTCCATTTTCTTATCAGTCAAGTCTAATTATGTGTCCTAAATTTTATACTGTAGGGGAAGAGAATAGGATGAGAAAAAGAGAGACTGGGGCTATGTGCCAAATTACACTGCTGTGCCTTTTGTTGTTTGGGGGCAGTGATGAGCAGAAACATTGAGATCCATTCCAGAAAGGTTGTTGCAGCAAGGAACGAACGAATGAATCCATTCTGCACCACACAAATGCCAGCTTGCAAAATACGGCCTTGAATGTGAAATCTGTACCTGCTCTGTAGCCTCTTGCACAGGAAGGAGTTCAGATATCTTTTTTGTTACACACACACACACACACACACACACACACATGTCAGTAACTAGTACAGAAGGTAGGAAGCAAACAGAACACATAAAACACAATACATCAAGTACACTATACAATGTAAAATATAAAATAATGATATTAAAGTGGTAAAAACAACATTTTATAATTTCAGAATTAAGACAGGATCCTGTGCTGACAAGCTATTGCTAGCTACCTTGGCAATAATTTCAAGAAACTGGTCCGCCAAAAGACAGTCAATATAAAACACAAGGCTCTGGAGACACAGGGAAGAGTTCAGACATCATTCTCTCCTTGCTTTTGGAACTGGTGGATATGTGAGTTGGGGACTTAAGGTGGCACAGGTTTACACCAGGCCAGGGGTTGTGGCCTAGCACAAAATGAATGCCAGATTTGAAAGTTCAGAGAAGAGAAAGTACCACGCAGTGTTGTGGGCATGGCAAAAGGCATCTACATCAGCCCCTGTTACACTCACTCACTGAAAGACGCTCTTTGAACCTTCCCTCTGTTCAGAAGGTGTGGAAGGGTAAGTATCCAATCCTGGCATATAATGAAATATCATAAGGTGGGAAGGTCATGGTCAATGTAGGGGAGGCCAAGACAGGGCAAGCCGGAACTGAGCAGGAGGAGTTAACCCTCAACACACCAGAGACCTTGGAGCATACCCACAAGTAGGGATGGACATATCAGTCTTATTTCCAGTCTGTGTCTACAGTGTAAAAGCGCAGGCCCTCCAAGCATCCCTATTTTCCAGCAACAGTCTGAGATTTACAGAAGCTGTCTCGGTTTCTGATTTGATGTCTGGCTTTTCCTTAGGATGTCCCTATTTTCATCTGAAAAATGTTGGAGGATGTGAAAAGCGTTCTTTCCCACGTCAACAATAATCTTCAAATTATTATTATTATTATTTTAAAAAATCCTGCACAGAATTTATATTTAAATACATCGCCTTCTTATAAAGTTTACATTTCTAAAAATGCTTGAATCCTAAAATATATCTTTTAAATATGCATTTTGATTAAACCAAGAATGGCACCCTGAAGAAGTGAGAAATCTGAGGGATAACTGACGGGGGAATGCTTCTCTCCCAGAGAATATTCTTAGCTTGCAGGCCACAAAACCCTACCTCCCCAAACAGCGGTCTATTCTGCCTGTTATATTGGACCCAACTTGTGGTGATGGCTCTGAACGGTACATGAAAATGCCATGTGTTTGCACTGACCCAAAGTCTCCTCTAGGTGCAAAGTGCACTTCATGCTTCCTTTAAATGATATTTTAAATATTTTAACAGCGTCTGAACATGACAGTGCCTGGTCCCTTTGAAAGTGCCTTTGACAGACAAATCAGCTAAGTAACAAGCCTTGTCAGCAGCTGGGATTGTCTTCCGCTCTTTTGTAAGCAGCTGCTTCACTTTAGGACGTTGAGGGCATTTTTTACATTATTGGATCGCAGGAGGTCACTGATACTATTCTCAAAGGCTGATTGATCCCATCACAACAGATGAAAGAGAATGACCTGGCAGAACGAAGAGGGATTTGCTGTTGCTCACCATCTTGAACATTCCTCATAGGAAAATCCTTTGAAGGAGAGCTGGGCCAAACTCTTTGGCTCAGCTTCCTTCAGCTTTTGGCAGTGTAAATGGGCAAAAGTTAAAGGTCTTCCTCCACACACCACAATAGATAAAGTTTTGGTTTCTTTCAAGAGGTAGTCTCAGCTGCGGATATGCAAATTGATCAGTTTCACCTTCCCACTTTTCCAGACCTTCCAACCTTTCTCCGATGAAAATAGGGACACCCTATTGAACAACAATAACACCCCACCCATCTGACTGGGTTGCCCCAGCCAATCTGGCAGGCTTCCAACACATATCAAAACATTAAACTTTTTTTAAAAAAATAATCATCTATCATCTGTCTTCAGATATCTTCCAAAGGTTGTATAATTACTTATCTTCTTGGCTTTGGGGTCACATAACTCCATGCCAACAAACATTTCTCCAATGAAAATAGGGACATACTAAGGAAAAGCTGAACATTCGAGGTTCAAATCAGAAACCAGGATGGCTTCTGTAAATCTGAGACCGCCCCTGGAAATTAGGGACACAGAGGGCCTCTTTTTCCTATCTTAAGTTCAATTCTCCGTATTTTTACATCAGTATGCTTGGGTTGTGGTGTTTTTTAAGTCCTCATGAAAATTCAGCATTTTATTGCATTTCTTTTTTCTAATTTACACATTTTCGCAAGACAATTTCCCTCAATACATTGCAATTCCATATGTTACATATGCATTTATATGCACTCTTTACCTAGTGTACTCATTTTTGTACACATTGCTCAGCTGGAGAACTGCACTGCCGGAATTCAGAGAAATGCAAGTTTCAAAGGATAGCCGTACTTTTGGTTCACATATTCTTTCAGAAAGCAGGAATTAGGGAGGATCCCCTTTAAATGTGAACTGACTCAAATCCCCTCTCCAATATCAGTGTTTTCTAGTCATTCTGTTTTCTTCAGAACCCACTCGCTGCCTAGTACTATCCTATACAGTGGTACCTTGGGTTACATACGCTTCAGGTTACAGATTCCACTAACCTAGAAATAGTGCTTCAGGTTAAGAACTTTGCTTCAGGATGAGAACAGAAATTGTGGTCTGGCGGCGTGGCAGCAGCAGGAGGCCCCATTAGCTAAAGTGGTGCCTCAGGTTAAGAAGAGTTTCAGGTTAAGAATGGACCTCCGGAACGAATTAAGTACTTAACCTGAGGTACTACTGTGGTTGCAAATTTCAACCGGAGACTGGGAACAAACACACAGAGAGAGATCCCACAGATAGCGAAAATCCCCAATGAAGGCAGTTGTACTGAATAGCAACCACCTCAATTAAATGGAATTATACTCTCCTTCCATATCCTGCAACCTTAAGGTAGAAAGACCATTGTGCTTCCTGTTGAGATGTAATGAGATCTTGAGTTCAAAGTGCATATTTAAATTAGTCACCATAGGAGATTAATCAAATGACATTTGGAGGCCCATGTTCCAGCCAATTATCCACAGAGTTTATTGGTTAATTCATTTTAAAAATGTGTAGATATGTTCTATTATCTTCTCTCCGCCCCCTCTAAAAACAAAACAAAAATATTGTTAGAGAATGTGAGGATCATTGGATGTGTTTTTTTGTATTTTTTTGTTTTTGCTATCTCTGCATATTTTGCCTCCGTGTTTTGAGGAATAATCATTTTGCATTTTCACTGACTTGCTGGTGACAGTCATAACCATTGTCCATATGTGCATATATTGAAAAAGCAATAAAACCTGCCTCCTTTTTAAGAATGGAAATGCATTTTTGGCCACATTTACCCCTTCTGTAATCACACTGATGCGAATAGAATTGTAACTGGTATAAGCTTGGCCCTGCAGAATTTTAGACACATGCATATACTTTCAGGTTTTTGTGTGTGTGTTTTTTGTATAAAGCTCAGGACTGAAATATGCTTTTGTATCCAGGGAACAGCCTACAAGTACCAATTGCACCTTCTCCTAAGCCTGCATACCATGACTGTAGAAGCTTTGCATGAGTTCCAGTTAATTAAAATGATATTCTACTGGGTATTATTTATCAGTGACTGAAAGCTTCTCAACAGCAGATATAATGCCCTTCAAGCTTCTGATCACATTCCAATCAAATACAGATGCATACGTCGTTCCTGACTGTGATACTATTCCATAACTTCAATATCCCAAACTGTCTCTACGATGAGCTTCTCCTGTTTTATTCTAATTATGTCATAAGTGAGTTTCCTTCTTCCTTTAACTTGTGCTCTTGTCTGGAGTGCTAAGTGTATTTATTCCTTTTTGCCACCTGTGATTTCGAAAATTTATTCCACTATCACTTTCCAAGTGGTATGCAAACTTGGCTTTCAAGATAAAGTCAAGAACGTAAAGTGAGTTATCAGAAACTAGCAAAATCCCTGTGGTTTTTGATGGGGTGTGTGTGTGTGTGTGTGGAAGGAGAAATTGAATTTGTAAGGATTCCACTGGGCTATATTATGCTGAGCTCATCAGTTGGTGAGGACCAGGTCACTCAGAGTCAAAGCTGGACGGTAAGGATGGAGGAATTAATTCAGTTTGGTCGGCATTTTAATGTGAACCTACCTAAACTGCACTTCCTGATACAATAGAAGAATCAAAACACAACTATCCTCATAAATTTGCGACTTCCCAGAATGGTGTGGTGCATTTTTCCACCTAAAGTATATATTAAAAAATGTGTATACTGAGAGAAAGTGTTTATAAAGAAGTGCGCCTTAGTGAAAATACATAAATGTTCACTGTATTCGGCACATATGAAGTTGATGGAAATAAAAAATTGAAAACTGATGTGGTGGGCTAAACCTAAGCTTGGAATAATGAGACTAAACTGAGACTGACCAATTTGTTAGTTTGCACTGGAGAGTAGCATTTGTCCTCACTGTAACCTTATCAGAGTTATGCATTACACTTAAAGCTTCGGTGTGACCTGGTTCTGCAGATATCCATGTATTAATTGTTTTTTTTCTAGAGAAATTATTCGTTCACCCACAATAGAAGAGCTTCCTATTTCTTTGTTCCTTCACACACCAAAGTGCCCAAAGGATGTTTCCGAGTCTGCTTCAGCCAAGGGTGATTGATGACACAGTTAATACTACCAGACAAGTGCTCAATAGGCCCTTGAAGGAAAAGACTTTAGATGGCTGCTTCTTCCCAACCTCCTCAGCGCAGTACAGCAAAGTTTGGAACTTCAGTACAATGCTGGGCAAGGAGGACGCATGAGACAATGGACTTATAGTCAGTGCCGGATTTACGTATAAACTAAACAAGCTATAGCTTAGGGCACCACTCACTTGGGCCCCCCCAAAAAAATTAAAGGGAAAAAAACTGGATGTACATTTGCAAAATATAAGATAAAAAGCAAATGAAACCTACATGCAGCAACAGCGTTTTGTGTTGTGTAGGCTCCTATGATGTAAGTAATGGGCCCCACCTGGTAGCCTGTTCCCTAAAATATCACTGGTTTGCCCATTTCTGTCTACAGTGGTACCTTCTTAATTGTATTTCAATTCAACAATTACTCTGATAAAATACATATTTTGTTATGTGCAAATGGCTTTAGATAACTATTTGGTCCATAAATTACCATATACCATGTAGCATATATTCAACACTAAAAACAGCAACAATTTGTTGTTGACAAAGGACAGCTAGACATATAAAGGGCCCCATGACTTTCAGTAGCTTAGGGCCTCATCAGACCTAAATCCGGCCCTGCTTACAGTAGCATCACTTTGTGTTCAGTCTAGGGAATTGCTGCTGCAAACTATAATTACATACCATGAAATAGCACTGGAATATTTCAGATATTAATATTGCACAGTTCAAAGTGACTGGATGCATGAAAACTGTTCCTTTCCAAATGGAGCATTGTCCAGACCCATTAGTTCTTTTTCAAATTTTTACTTGCAGAATTTTCTTCAAAACGAAACAGAAACACCCAATGATACATCCAAAAAGACCTATACAATATCTTGAGCTGTCCAGCACAGGCTCAGCATAATAGAAAATATGAAATAATCCAAACAGATCTAAAAGCAGAGTTTTTTCTCTCCCCACAGCTTGAATTCTGCCTTAGGCTGTTTACCTAGAGAGCTTTATTTACCTCCTCCTTCCATGGAGTTTGGGTGAGAACAAAAAACCAAAGGCAACTCCCTTCAAAATGGCAGTTAGGAACCAAATAGCATTTTCCTCTGATCTAAGGTTATTCACTCACATGTTGGCTCCTAGAGAACAACTATCAGCTCTTTATCAACTAGCGAAAGCTCAGGGAGAGCTCTTCTTGCTGTTATTTAGCTTCAATGGAATTTCCCCATGTTAAATCTCTTCACCAATACACAGGCATTCCCATTTCTGTGTGAATTAAACCAATTATACTTTACAGTACATTCAATATGTGCTGTATTTCATGTCATGAAATACACTGGACTAAATGTAAATTTGTGCTAAATGAACTGATCCGCTTGTGAAGCTAGATCATTGGTGAAAGTTGGGCAGATACATTTCACTTAATGCGAAGCAATGAAAAATGAGGTTAACTGGAACCATATGTCTGGTGTGATGAAGTGCAAAGCAATTCCAATGCACTATGCATAAAAAATAACCTGTGTGCAAAAGGGTCAGGGACTGGGCAGAGGAGGGATGGTGGAGACCGGCTTCCCAGCCTGACCCTTCCAGAGAAGAAGAAGACAGTTCAGAATTACAACAGGGGTTTGAGGGAGATCACAGCTCAGAGGCAGATGAGTGGGAAAGCTGGGAAATAATGGGAGAGGAGGAAGAAGAAGCATTGGGGGGGGGAGACAGCTGACGGACACAGTGTCTTTAGAAAGCATTCCAGACTCCCCCCATCCCAGAACCCAGTGAGCATTGAAAGTAGGAGAGCAGAGAGCTCAGAGGCAGAGGGCACTTTTCAACACCTGTAGCAATGATGCATGAAGAGAGAGAGGGAGGGGATGTAGACTCACTTGGGGCAACAACATTATTCTGAGCCTCTCTCTGTGAATATTGAATAAAAAGCAGCTAGTAAGAACTTTTCCTAGTCTTATCTGTTCCTGGCAACCTGTCATGGGGATTGGTTCCTCTGCTACCTGACAAAAAGATTCTCTTACCAACAGTAGTATAAGGAGAAGTGAATTTCAGGATGGTCAGGGAACAGTGGAGGGGCACAGTGCCCAATCATAGCTGTCAACTTTTCCCTTTTCTTGCGAGGAATCCTATTCGGAATGAGGGAATTTCCCTCAAAAAGGGGGGAAAGTTGACAGCTATGTGCCCAATACACCTTGAACCCTGCCAGTTTGAACCAGCCACAGCAGAAGGTAGAATCCTATCTCTTATGTGCCCCACCTTTATGTTTTGCTGCACCAGTTCTAGGCTAGCAGATCAAAGGACTGGGCCCCTTTGGTGAATATGTCATGCTTCAGAGCCAATGGCAACTTATCTCAGATCACCCTGCTTCATGGCTTTCTGTAGCTTGTCCAAGAATGGAGATCCACTGGCAGAATCCCCTGTGATTCTGATGCTGATATACCCCATGCTGCTATTAAGACAGCATGGGATAATTTTCATCAGAATTGTGGATGAGACATAGAATGGTGAAAGGCGGTTGGGCTGCAGGGAGGAAAAAATGATTTCTTTTTTAATCCAGGCTCCCACTTATAGTCTCTGTAGAATGTACAAAAGTCAGTTGATATGTTCACATTCCCAAAGCCAGTTGGAGATTATCCATAAAGGCTGAAGAATGTACAAAAATCAGTCAGTACATGCAAACTTCCTAAGACCTGTTGAAGTCTGTTTATATTAACTAGATTTCCTCTTCGTGGGTAGATTATATACACATTTTCCATGAGGCCTGGTGAATGTGCACAATTGCAGGCTGCTCTACAGATTAACCACTCACCTAAGGTTTGAAATCTGTCAAGCCAATGACTGCATTATTGGGCTTCCAGCCAGGTTGCTTGTGAATCAAACAATAGTCAATATGTGCTTTTAAAGTGTTTGTTCCTTTCGCCCCACTTTGACTCTCAAAGTGCTTTTAGGACAAAAACATTTTTTTTCATTGCTCACATTTGACATTCAAGCTCCTTTCCTACAACCTCCTTTTCAGGGCAGATTTGGCATACAGGGGTTTTCAATTTGCAAGCTGAGCACAGTTTTAGAGTAAAAAGTTCTGGTGTGTGCCTCCACTTTTTCCCTAAAATGCCATATGCACAGTGCACTTAGCCACACTATCAGCCTTAGGGGAAAAGAGAGAAAGCAAAAGCTAGGGGACATTTATCATATTCGTACATAGTCATGGATCCTTGGCCAGTATAAGTGGGTGAGTGATGGCCTCAGACAAATATTCCATTTTCTTTATATCTAAACCATTTTTCCCTCTACAAGGCAACCAAATTTTGGGTCCTTGCTTTGGATTTGGGCCAAAACAGTATGCTATATATCTTTCCTGTTCTCTCTTACTCAGATTTATCTATTGAATTGGGATTGTTATTTTCTATCGTCTCTCTCTTCCTTCCGGACTGTGTTACTGGATTTTGGCATTTCGAATTAATGGTGCCATATTCCTATGTGGCTGAAGACTAAAGGAGAATTGAATATCTATGGACGGATCAGCCTCGATCAAAAAGTGGCAAATTAAATATTGTCATCCCACTATACGGCTCTGTGCACGATAAAATGCACACATAGAACAGTTGTGCACAGGAGCTACTGTATTCCGTGACTGGAATGAGCAAGTTTCCACATGCAAATGAATGAATGGACCAATGTCTTCCCTCTCTTGAAAGAAAGGAGAATTTTACATTTTGATAGGCACTTATTCATACCCCTCCTCCACGCTGCAAATATTGCTCCCACATAATTCCCTTAGCCATGTGGCTAGTCAGCTTTGATATTTTTTTAATGAGGTGACCAGAATTCTTGGGCTCCTGTGGTCCAGTCTGTACTGGTTAGGAGTAGTATTCCTAGTCCAACGTCCTGAGAGCCAGTGTGGTGTAGTGGTTAAGAGCGGTAGTCTCGTAATCTGGGGTACCGGGTTTTCGTCTCCGCTCCCCCACATGCAGCTGCTGGGTGACCTTGGGCCAGTCACACTTCTTTGAAGTCTCTCACCCCCACTCACCTCACAGAGTGTTTGTTGTGGGGGAGGAAGGGAAAGGAGAATGTTAGCCGCTTTGAGACTCCTTAAAGGGAGTGAAAGGCAGGATATCAAATCCAAACTCTTCTTCTTCTTCTTCTTCTTCTTCTTCTTCTTCTTCTTCTTCTTCTTCTTCTTCTTCTTCCAGAAGTTCAATTTTCACACGCAATGCTGCTTTGGTAAATCACTCATCACCATTGGCCATACTGACTGGGTGTCCAGCTGATCGTTATGCTATGCAGGAGAGGGACTCCTGCAGATGCCATTTCATGAGGTGGTTCATTCCATGGGGTATTGGCACCAGGCCTTCATTGTAGTGGCACCAGTCAGGGCTGGTACACAATCCAGTCACACCCTGTCTCCATGCCTGAAAACAGCACACCAGAGCCTGGGGGGGGGGGACAGCAGAGTCTACAGACGTCCAATTCCCATGGAGGGTTCCAATAAATCATAGAGACAGGCACCAGGGTTCTTCAGTGATATGTTACTGAGGTTTTTAAAGCGTACAGAACTTACTGGAGCCCCAGTAAGGTACAATACTTAGCTCAGAAAACGTGTCCAGTTACAGAGGTGAAAACACCGATAGACTGTACAGAAGAAAGAGAAAAGATAGAAGGAATACAGAAATCCTCAGCTGTGTTGGTTTGGCACAGTCGAAATAAATTCAAAAATTGTCCAGTAGCACCTTAGAGACCAACCAAGTTTGTTCTGGGTATCTGAAGAAGTGTGCATGCACAGGGAAGCTTATACCCAGAAAAAACTTGGTCTCTAAGGTGCTACTGGACAATTTTTGAATTTATTTCAGGGACTAGCATAGTTCTCTTTCAGGTGCCTACTGACAACAAACAAACAAACAAAGAAAACCCTTTTAAATGGATATCCTTATCCCTGTCTGCATGTGTATTGGGTTTCCCATTGTTTTTATGTGCAGAACCTTGAAGAGCAACAGATTCATTGTGGCATAAGATTTAAACCAGGGGTAGCCAATGTAGCGATCTCCAGATGTTGTGTACTCCAACTCCCATCATCCCCAGTCTTTGGGGCATGACGACTGGGGCTGGTGGATGTTGTAGTTTAAGCACCATCTCAAAGGGACCATGGTGGCTGCTCCAGTAAAAAGCTGTTAGTATTCAATGTGCCACTAGACTCTTGTTCTTTGGGTGCAACAAGCTCACATTGTCCCCACTCTGGAATTTGGATATTCTTAACAACTTCTTCAACCCTCTGTGTCTCAAACCCTCACTAATTAAAGCATGGGACTATGACTCCCATGAGCCCCAGCCAGCAATATCAGTGGTCGTGGATGTTGTGTGTTGTAGTTCACAACACCTAAAGGATACAATGGGACGCGGGTGGCGCTGTGGGTAAAACCTCAGTGCCTAGGACTTGCCGATCGCATGGTCGGCGGTTCGAATCCCCGCGGCGGGGTGCGCTCCCGTCGTTTGGTCACAGCGCCTGCCAACCTAGCAGTTCGAAAGCACCCCCGGGTGCAAGTAGATAAATAGGGACTGATTACCAGCGGGAAGGTAAACGGCGTTCCGTGTGCTGCGCTGGCTCGCCAGATGCAGCTTGTCACGCTGGCCACGTGACCCGGAAGTGTCTGCGGACAGCGCTGGCTCCCGGCCTATAGAGTGAGATGAGCACACAACCCTAGATTCTGGCAAGACTGGCCCGTACGGGCAGGGGTACCTTTACCTTTACCTTTAAAGGATACAATGCTGACTACCTCTGTGTTAGATGTACAAAGAAATGTAAATAATTTACTGTTTATTATATAAGAAGTACACAAATGGAGATGAGGAGAGCTAGGAATAAAATACCTCAGCTGTTTCACCCTCCTTACCTAGAGTACTTAGTGAAAAATTCTGTCTCCTTTTTTTCAAAAAAGGTTGAGAGCCACTAAATGCTTCATTTTATAGGTGTTTGCTCCCTATGCCTTCCAAATGATAATATATTCTAGGGGCAGGTAGCCAATTTTCAAGGTTAAAGTATAAGATAAGGACAATTTCACAGCTGATTGATTATGCATTCGTTCTAGAACTGAAACAAACAGAGCATTTTTAATATGCAGCTCAAATATGAGCATTTATTTTATGGACAAATAGATTTCTATATGCTTTTTGTGCCTTCTGTGAACTCTAGGGGTTTTTTTCTGCTCACTTTAATTTTACCTTCACATAGGTCACTGGTGTCTTGAGGATTATAGCCTTTTGCAATTTATCTGGGGTGAGGGATGGGGACCATATTTCTCTCCAGTGCTGCGTTCTTCTTCACAGCATGTAGGAATGGCATCACAAAGGCCCAGGTGTCCTTGTGGGTACCTAACCCCACATAATAATGGTCTCTGTTCTAAAATGAATTATGTAATTTTAGGAAGAATGAATATGCTTTGGATTGACTTTCTAAGTCCTTAATGCTCTACCAGAAAGTGTGGGAATACACACTCATTAAAATGTCTCCCTTCCATTTCCAAAATGATCTGTTGCTGCTGAGATTTGTGGCCAAAATGAGCTGCTAAATGCATAAATGTGCACTAGACAGCGACTCTCCATTAGGGATAAAAAGATCTGTCAGTCTCACTTTTTCCAGTTTCTTTTGCTTCCAACTTGAAATTCACATTTTTCAGAAATTTAAGGAAAAGAATTCAAATCCTCGTGCATTCATCAGCAAATTAGTGCCAATTTCTTCCAATGAACTCATTTTACATGCAGTTTTGATGATGTGCCCATTTTTTAAAATAAATTTTCCCACATAGAATGCATTTTTATACGTTATTTCCACTAAAATCTTCATTTTACGCACACTTCCTCCCAATACATGCATTCTTGTAAACATACTTTGGTTGTATAGCAGCATTGCAAAATTCGGATAAGTGCAAATTTTGAAGTGCAAAAAAAACCAAAAAAAAAAAAAAAAAAAAAACCACCCTCAATGCCAGCCAATACATAATTCTAAGAACATTCTGTATCTTAGGAATTCTACTATTGAGTTTTCACATGATGTTTTTCCATCCCCTTTCAACTCTCAGATGCAGGCCACTGTTGGCAATGAATGCTATGCCTACAGGATTTGATTAACAAATGCCTTTTTAGCCAGCAACACGTACAACATGGAGTTAATAAGCATTTTCTCCATTGCCTCTGCAGCCTAAGCTATACATGATCATCATCATTCTTTCATTTTCCTTGATTCTTAACAAGCTAACAAGCTTAAGGTTGTGCAATAAATTGAGCAAATATCATAATTTCTGTTTACATCTATGGAAAGCATGGAGCTGTTTATCACACTACTGGTTTTTTTTTTAATAAAGGGACTAGTTCTTTTAAGAAAGATTTAATATTCTTCCAGACAGATCTCCTCACTAGCTCTATATCCCACAGGAACTTATCAGTAATAACTGGTCTCTACGGAAAACAGCAGTGGGGGTTTTTTGGGGGTGATACCAGAAAGAGGGAGCAAGGTGATGATTTATTTAAAGAAAAGTGCACTGGAAAATTAACTGAGTGGCATTCTATAAGTGGTTGCCCAAAGGAGATGCGCTCCATTGTTACTTGGGAAACAACACAGGAAGTTTGACTCTTGTTTATTCTTTTGCAACAAGATGCTGAAAATTCCTGCACACATATTCAAATATTTATGAAAGGTGCCGTTCTGCTTATAGGTCATTCCAACCTCTGCATTTGCATTATGTTGTCTTCGTCTCGGATAATGTCCTCCTCAGGAAAGTGCTAAATGGATGTTGCATTTGCAAATAATTTTGTGGCAGAAAGTGCTTCAAAACTCATGTATCCCCACCTACAGAGGTGTTTCCTAATTAGATGCCTGTGAATATTATGAATTTTCATTTCTTTCTTTCTTCTTTCTTTCTTTCTTTCTTTCTTTCTTTCTTTCTTTCTTTCTTTCTTCTTTCTTTCTTTTTTACTTTACCATTTTGCTTAAAAGCCAGGTTTATGTGTGCCTTGGACCACTTTCTCTTGCAAATCCTATGTGTGACTTGAAATGGACAACTGGATTTCATGCATCGAGTCACATGTGGAAGAGGCAACAGAAGGAGCTATACAATGAATTGTGGCAGTACAAATTGGCTGGTCAGATAAATGCTTCCTTCATATCTTGTCCCATTTACTTGCCAAGGCATCACATGATGCCTCACTCCAATTCATCTTACCAAATTCCAATTCATCTTACCAAAGTGAAATCTAGGCCCTCTCCAGCCATTTTCTCTCTCCATGCGATTAACGCTCTATCTCCACCTCCTCCATTTTCTCCTCCTCCACATCTATGCAATCAGGAGACTGTTCTACTTGTGAAAACACCCTACATGTTTGAGAACTCTAGAAATTATTTATTTATACATACATACATACATACATACATACATACATACCCCACTCATCTGGCTGGGTTTCCCCAGCCACTCTGGACAGCTCCCAACAGAATATTAAAACAGGATAAAACTTCAAACATTAAAAACTTCCCTAAACAGGGTTGCCTTCAGATGTCTTCTAAAAGTCAGATAGTTGTTTATTTCCTTGACATCTGATGGGAGGGCGTTCCATAGGGTGTGTGCCACTACCAGGAAGGCCCTCTGTTTGGTTCCCTGTAACCTCGCTTCTCGCAGCGAGGGATCCGCCAGAAGGCCCTCGGCGCTGGACCTCAGTTTCCGGGCTGAACAATGGGTGTTGAGACGCTCCTTCAGGTAAACTGAAGACTATTGAAAACCAGGCTATTGTCCATTTCCCTTCAATCATGCACTAGTTCCCAAATTCTGCCCTCCCCATATATCACTTGAAAAATTCTGAGGGCCTTGGTGGACCACTTAATGATTTTTCTGCCTTTTGAGCAACTATAATGCACTGTGCTGGGTGCTGTATTGATTCAAGATTAAACTTTTTCATTCTAACCTCCCATTAACTGTGCTGTTGATCCTCTACACTCCTTTCAAGTCCCATCCCCCCCATCTCATTTCCAATCCGTCCTCCTAATCTTCTGAGCAGACCACCAGGTTCTAAGAAGGTGCACTCACACTTTACACTGTGGGTGCCCTTTGCGGGATCGTGTGCTGTGCTACAGTTCCCAAGGAACTTACTGGCAAACAGGGACTGGCCTGCCTCTCAGTGCTAATATTTGGAGGTTCATGCCCAGCCTCAGTAGTCAAGTTTCATTGCTGGGAGGTGGGGCCAGCCCCATATATATAAGGGGGTGGAGCCGACAGCATCCAGGCAGTCGGCTCTGGAGATTGACCCTCTCTCCCCTCCTCTTGTTTAATGTTTCTTGTTTGTAGGTTAACTTTTTTCTTCCTGTTTAGTGGGCACTGCTGTGGTCTTTGACTGGTTGCTCTTGAAGGACCGGGAAGAAATTTTCCTGCATTGGCAGGTTTTGTCTTCTCCATAGCAATTTGTCACAACTTTGGGGGTTATGGCCTTGGGTGGAATCCTTTAGTTTTTTTCTTCCCCATATGGGGGGGGGGTTGAAGTGGTGACTCACCCCCCTGTGGCGGCGATTCCAGGGTCCCCCTCTCAAAGGGGTTATATATATGGGTGTCACTGGCCATACACTGAAGGGCCCTGTGTGCTGGGATATGGGCTTGGCTGCCTGCTACACGTATGTCTCTCAGAGCACCCCCATATCCCATTTACTCTGATGAGCCCCAGTTCCCCTGGCTGGGGGGCTGGGAGGGATACACGTCCAAGGCTTAAGCCAAGATCTTCATACATTTGGAAGTTTAATAAAGTTGTGGCCTAATTTTAATTCCATATAACGTTGTCAGAGTCTTTAGTCCTTCCTTATGATCCCTGGGGCTGGGGCTGTCGCCGCAGTGACAGAGCAACAGCTGCATCCAGTGCCCACATCTGTTCATCCCATTGTTCTTCACAGATGCACTACAGCCAGCCTGAATGGAACTTGAGGACCACTGGTGGTTTGTAGACCAGAGTTTGGGGGTCTCTGTTCTATGGATTCTATCACACCTTTCAGCTGAAGGCACAAGCTCGTGAGAAAACAAAACAAAAGACAACACAGGGATTCTTCAGCCCAATGCCAAATTCAACCAATTACTATTGAAGGATGAAACAGCCAATAATCTTTCTTTTAATCAACAGAATCGATCAGGTGTTGCCATAGAACTATAAAGTGCGGGCAGACATGAAAGGCCAGTTTGGCAACAGCTGAAAAAAACGAGATACTAGTTATTTCCCAAGGTGTTTGCTATCCTTTCATGTGATGCTGTATTGAATGCAGAGAGAAAAATTAATGTTGGCTTTTTAAAATAAATAAATAAATAAAACCTTGCTTGGCTCTCTCTCTCTCTCTCTCTATATATATATATATCCTGTTTGTTGATTTTCAGCCACAGTCCAGAACCTTAGATGAAATGCGTTTTATCAACTCTCCTATGAATGAAATGAAACCTGTCAACTTTCCAATTACTTATGTGAACAGAGAGAATTTTTTAAAATATCAAGAAAGGAGTTTTAGGTGCCTTCCTTTGGGCAAGTAAAACGGCAACATTCATTTTGTCTGCCAGAAGGAAATGGAAGTTTGATTTGGGCACAGGGAGCAGCAGCTCCAAATGGAACACATTCTGCGAGAAAATATCAAATTGTATATTACTCCAGACTAGTTTCAAAATATCTTTAACCCTTAGGTGAAATTTTCTTGACATTCTTCAGCACATGTAAATGGAAGTATACTGAGAAAGGATCACCCCGTCGCAGGGATTCGAACGGCCGACCTTCTGATCGGCAAGTCCTAGGTTCTGTGGTTTAACCCACAGCGCCACCCGCATCCCAAGTAAAGGTAATATTTACAGATAAATTGTAAACAGATAAGAACATTGGCAGGATTATTGTAATAACCTGCAGTTTTATAAGAGTATATATTTAAAGTAGATGAATAAATGAGCAAATTAAGTTAATTTGAATATGCAGAAAAAATAAGTTTAAGGAACCTCAAAAGAAGGGGAAGAAAGTCAAGTATGTTAAAATGATTGTAAAATTAGTGAAATGTACAAACCTGAAAAGCATATATATAGGCTTTCTGCACCGCCTCAGGGGAAGGGAGAAAATGCCTCAAACTTTTTCATGATGAGTAGTTCTAAGATCTGATATCGTGTTCTGTATCTTTGTAATCGGGCAAACCCTGGCAAGAACTGTGTGGCACCTTTCTTGTTAGAGGACACGGGTGGTGCTGTGGTTTAAACCACTGTGCCGCTTGGACTCACCGATTGGAAGGTTGGCAGTTCGAGGCCACGTGACGGGGTGAGCTCCCGTTGTTCGGTCCCTGCTCCTGCCAACCTAGCAGTTCGAAAGCACGTCAAAGTGCAAGTAGATAAATAGGTATCTCTCCAGCGGAAAGGTAAACAGCGTTTCCGTGTGCTGCTCTGGCTTCACGGCTTAGTCATGCTGGCCACAGGACCCGGAAAAACTGTCTGTGGACAAATGCTGGCTCCCTCGTCCTGTAAAGCAAGATGAGTGCCACAACCCTAGAGTTGTTCAGGGGTCCCTTTACCTTTACTTTCTTGTTAGACTGTTCAAACTGCAGGTGACAAATCCCCATGAGGATGAATGTTGCTAGTTACAAGGTTCCTTGCCTACAGAAAGTAAGCATTTCAGGAAGAAGTGTTTTAACCTACTCTTTCTCTCTCTCTGTGTGTGTGTGTGTGTACAGAGGAGAATTGAACTATCTGACCTCCCACCTGGGGTCGAAATGATTAAAATAGGTAGATAGATAACACCCTGTATTGTGCATTTTTTTATATGTGTAGATGTTGCTACATCTCCAGGTTGCTCATCTGATGAGGTTAGCCGTCAGAAGAAGGAAGGTGAAATAGGCAAGCAAAAATGAACACAGGAAAACAGAAACACCGCAGCTCTTATTGACCCTTCAGAAGCAAGTCTGATGAAAAATAATGCAAGGCAGAGAAAAACAGCAAAGGTTGCCCCTGGAAGGCCACTCATCCTACATCTGTGCTCTTCTGCAAGACTTAACAAAATCCCTGCTGTGTCCAGAATAATTTTACATTGCAGCAGCAGCAGCAGCAGCGCAGAGACTGGCACTGTTTTTAATGCTGCTGAGTCATGGGTTAATACATCTTTTAGATGTACTACAACTGGATTGGGGTGTGAGTGGGCGCCAGCGCGCTGCTTTACAATTATGTAAAGTAGGTTAAGGAAGTGTGTGACCTAAATTATCACCATCCTTTCGCTGGAGAAAGGGAAAGCAGTCCCATGGAAACCTATTGCACAACGAAATGAGAAAGCTGAAAGGTTTGCAACAGAGGAGGGAGCTATGGCACATCTTTTGAATTAAATACAGTGACTCACTTCAAAAGAAAGAAAGCCTCAATCGAAATTGGCACAGGCGTTATTTTTTGGAAAGGGTCACACACATTATTATTATTATTATTATTATTATTATTATTATTATTAGCCCATAGTTTAGTCTGTTAAGCCTGTCTTCCCTTTTATACTGTTGTTCTCAACGTTATTTGATTTTGCTGTTCGTAATGGTGGTTATCTGTCCTGAGTGGTGAATCTGCATTGGAGCGACTGGGAATCTCTGGTTTTCCAAATGTCAGTTAGTTGAGGTCCATGATGCTTTGGGGAATGCAAAATAAGAAGGCTGCTGCCATAACTATAGACAAGGGGAAGCAGCAAGGGAAGTGGAGGAAGGGGTGAACAGGGAAACAGTGTGTGGTTGTTTCAACTATACCACAGCATGGAACGGGATCTGCCTGCCTGTAGGCCACATTTGACAAGTGGGCAGGTTCTCCCATTTGCAGATGCCCCCTCTGGCCCAGATACCTCATTACCTGCCACACACCTCACAGCATATGATCAAAACGACCTGGTGGGCTATGTGAAAAGACAAGTGCTGGATCTACATTGATCTGCAAAACGTTATTAACTATAACGTTATATAACTCTCAGTGCAGTTTCCCATTGTCGAAGGTTCACCGCTCTACAGAACCGTCTTGTGTCACATTTTTATAACACATTTCTAACATTATAACCAATGAGTGTAGATGAGCCTAATTTAGCCCATTGACCAGAGATTCCTTAACCCTGCATTACACATACTTTGATTTCGATTGAGGCTCCATCACAGTCAGAGCTCATGTCAGGACTCAGAATCCTTCGACAGATGCTGTTGCCCCAGCATCTTTCCTATTGTTTAAAGTTGTTTAATTTTTTTCTTAAGTAGCCAGTCATTTTAATGCTTGATCTGTACTGCTTTAACGGGTATTCTTGACTGTTTTTTTTATGAATGGGAGGTATATAAATACTTTACAAATGGAATACAATAACTCACAATCTATGTGCTAATAGCTTAACTGCAAAAGGTTTCTCAGAAAAAAAGGTGTGCAGAAGATTTGTTGTGCTCCCTAATAATAAACTAAGACTTGGGGCTTCTACAGAAGTCCAAGCAGAGATCTGCAAGTGATTCATGGCCTTGGTGATGCAGATAGCTTTAAAGAGCTGCAGAAGACTATTTGTGAAACTATGTCTTCAGGTTTAACTGTTTATGCCAGGATGTGGAAGGAATTGTAGCATCAGCAGCTCTGCCAACTTTTGTCTCGTGGTTGTTGTTGTTGTTGTTGCTTAGTTGCTTAGTTGTGTCCGCCAGGCATTCCTGTCTTCCACTGCCTCCCACAGTTTGGTCAAACTCATGTTTGTAGCTTTGAGAACACTGTCCAACCATCTCATCCTCTGTCATCCCCTTCTCCTTGTGCCCTCAATCTTTCCCAACATCAGGGTCTTTTCCAGGGAGTCTTCTACCTTAAGGAAAATGCCAAGATCAGGAAGGGGGAGGGTCCTTTGCAATGGAAGGAATAGTTCGCAATCAAAGGGAATGGTTTTACCCTCAGTCTCCTAACCCAGTTGTCTGCAAGAGGGAGCAGAATTGCAAGAGCAAAACACCTGTCTCCGCTAAAGTTCAGAAATATACCAGAATGGGAAGAGAAGGTCAGTGGGAGCTCTCCATGGTGATTGTCAGACCAAGCTTGTACGTGTCTCATACGCATGCTGCTGGGCTTAATTGCCTGCAGTTTGGCAGGTTTCTCACCCAGGGGCATCTCCCTGCTGTTTCCAGGCTGATTGCCCACAAAACAATTGTGTCTTTCCTTTTTCACACATCCCAAAACAGTAAAATGTGTCTATGCAGAAAAATCACTGCAGCGATCATTCTGAAATTTGTAAAGATTCATCTGCTCAGAAATGCTTGGAAATTTTGATAGATAGAGAGGGCTTTTTTTTTTTTAGATCTCTAGAACTATGCTGGCTACTCTTCTGGGGAAACCCGTGCAGTTATCAAGTTGCTCTAGCCTCTCACAAGAGGTAACACTACCTGAAAATTTTATCTAATTCTTCCCCCAAATAAAAATGTGCCCAAGGACTTATTTTCCTTAACTAGCAGATTTTATCCACTCTGGAAGGGTCACAAGGCCAGGAAATTTCATCCATGTCTTGTCCAGTCAAAAAAAGAGAAAGATTACAGTGGTACCTCTGGTTACATATTTAACTCGTTCTGGAGGTCTGTTCTTAACCTGAAACTGTTCTTAACCTGAAGCGCAACTTTAGCTAATGGGGCCTCCCGCTGCTGCCACTCCGATGCGATTTCTGTTCTCATCCTGAAGCAAAGTTCTTAACCCGAGGCACTATTTCTGGGTTAGCGGAGTCTGTAACCTGAAGCGTATGTAACCTGAAGCGTATGTAACCTGAGGTACCACTGTATAGCTATTATTTTTATTTTTATTGTTATTAGTATTAGTATTTCTCAATAGTGAATGAAGGAATAGTACACAAAGCAGATACATATAAATAGCTCAAAACAGGCAATCTTGGAAGCACCTCAGACTGAGTTTGTTTCTTTTACAAAGTACCGAATCCAAATTGAAATCTATTCTTGTGGTTGCATAGAAACACGGGGAGAGAAAACAGTATTTTATCTTATCAAGATTATTCTGCTTCCTTCCAAAATTCCTCAGGTGTTTTCTCCTGGGAAGGAACCCCCACACACCAATTTTCTTTAGTTTTGTTCCAAATGGAACTCAGTGACTTCTTAGGGGTGTACAAGACCCCATAAGTCACCTCACTGAAATACTTTTGCGTTTCTTCAAAATGCCTCAGAGCTTTTCTCTGAGGAGAAACCCTTAATTCACTTTAGACAATAGTTGGGTGGCGATTCTATTTAGCAGCTGCCATTCATTTCGGGTTTTTTGCTTATGTGTGAGTACCCTTCCAATGTTTCAAGCCAAGCAGCACAGAGTTTAAAAATAGATGTTGCTCATCTATTTTTCATTGGTTATGAATTTCACAACAGCTCCCACTAGATTACTGTAGACTCTTCAAGGGCGACGCTAATAGTAATAAAATATTATATTTACAAGGAGAGAAACACAGAGTCTGTCGGACACAAAATAACACAACCGTAAATATTATCTCCTTTTTTAATGGCCCGGTGCTGATATTTATCATGGCTGCCCACATTCTTATTGCTAAGCTGTTTATCTTCATAACACTAGACAAACACTTAGGAGAGTTTTACACAGCTGCCTGTCACCCCAGGTCACTCTAAACAGGGCTGTAGCTTAACCCACCATTGACATCTCCAGAGCTGTTCAGACAAAGACCCTCAGCTTGTTATTTCATGGTCAGCAAATAATACCTGAGGAGGTTCTGGATTCATGCCAAGTTAACCAGGGTGTAATATAATTGGAATTGTCTTGCCTTTAGCAGCTGCTTGAGACAAATTCATATGCTTTACTAGCCATCCACAATAAGCTATAGATGTTGGGTTACACCCCGAATCATGCTAAGTGTGAAAAGTTAGCATCAAATTTGTTCTGCTAGTGGGTCAATCCTTAGTACAACTTGAAATCTCCACCCTTCCGCCAAAACATGGTCTAAACAATTAATAGCATACCTCTATACATGTCTGGGATGCGGGTGGCGCTGTGGGTAAAAGCCTCAGTGCCTAGGGCTTGCCGATTGAAAGGTCGGTGGTTCGAATCCCCACGGCGGGGTGCGCTCCCGTTGCTCGGTCCCAGCGCCTGCCAACCTAGCAGTTCGAAAGCATCTCCGGGTGCAAGTAGATAAATAGGGACCTCTTACCAGCGGGAAGGTAAACGGCGTTCCGTGTGCGGCTCTGGCTCGCCAGAGCAGCTTCATCACGCTGGCCACGTGACCCAGAAGTGTCTCCGGACAGCGCTGGCCCCCGGCCTCTTGAGTGAGATGGGCGCACAACCCTAGAGTCTGTCAAGACTGGCCCGTATGGGCAGGGGTACCTTTACCTTTATACATGTCTACTCTGTGGGGAATTTACTCTGGGTATGTGTGTATTACTTCCTTTGTAAGTCTCTATAACATTTCTTCCATTCCATCTTAATCTATTGCAAATTGTGGGTTTTGATTCTTCATAATCACCAGCAACATCTCTTTGTCTCACAATACTTTGTCTCACAATCACACATTTTTGTACACAATCTTGCCTACTACAGTCAAACCACAGATCTTGAATGCCTCCGTTTCAGAATGTTTTGGCTCCCGAATGCCAAAAACCCGGAAGTACCGGTAAATGCTTCAGTTTGCGAACGTTTTTCAGAAGCTGAACATCTGATGCAGGTTCTGCTGAGTGTAGGAAGCTCCTGCAACCAACCAGAAGCTGCATCTGGATTGTTGAACGGTTTCAGAAGCCCTATGGGCTTCCAGAATGGATTATGTTTAACAACCAAGGTTTGACTGTATATGCATTTTTTTGCACTAATATGTGCATTTTGGGGACTTTAACCGGTATATGCATTTTTGTGCACATGGCTTGGTTGGCGAAATTTGGATGCCTGCAAATTTCCAAAGGTGGCTGTGTTTCAGTTTACATATGGTTTCAGAAAGTGTGAATAAGGGTAAAAGTAAAGGGACCCCTGACCATAAGGTACAGTCGTGGCCGACTCTGGGGTTGCGGAACTCATCTCGCTTTATTGACCGAAGGAGCAGGTGTACAGCTTCCGGGTCATGTGGCCAGCATGACTAAGCTGCTTCTGGAGAGCCAGAGCAGCGCACGGAAACACCGTTTACCTTCCCGCCGGAGCAGTACCTATTTATCTACTTGCACTTTGACGTGCTTTCGAACTGCTTGGTTGGCAGGAGCAGGGACCGAGCAACGGGAGCTCACCCCGTCGTGGGAATTTGAACTGCCGACCTTCTGATCAGCAAGTCCTAGGCTCCGTGGTTTAACCCACAGTCCCTTGTGAATAAGGGTAGACTCATCTTTAAATGCACACTGAATTGTTTCAACCCACATGGGTGTGACAGGTTTATGTAATATGACTATTTGAACCTGTAGCCACAGACATTAAAACTGAACAAAATGCAACATGTTAATAATCTTTGGAACATATAAGGGATATAGTTCTTTTGAACACCATCAAAAGTCTTTCAGGGCTGGGGGGGGGGGATGGGAAAAAACTACCACCACCAAGGAAGATGTTTGCATTTTAATTCCCTGTCCTCTGAGTGAAACTCCAAATGAAATTATCATTTCAAGGGAAAATGCATAATGAGACTGAATGACAGGTCCTCTTAACTGGGAACTCATTAGCATAGGACAGATTTTGCTCCAATGACCTCAGCAAGCGTTATGCCATTGTCCTTGTGAAACAGTCATTCCAGCAAAAGTTGGCAATACTGAGCCTGTCCCATAGGTCAAGCTGGATGAGCGAAAACATGCCATTAATCTGATGCAAAGTAAACAGGAATTGTGCTGTTTTTCATCCCGCGCAAGGACTTGCCACTGCAGAGACATCATTAACATACACACAATCCCCTTGTTTATGGCCATTATTAAAATGCTCGCTAGACAAATTTCATCATAAAAGCAGCCCCTTTTATCCTTTGACACCTTTCCCCGCCCCCTGCTGCTGTGAGATTCAAGTTTCAGGAGTCATAGTTCTTCTATCATTGGACTGCAATTCATTCACTGGAGTAACGGCTGTTATCTGAGTGAAAGTAATGGTGTATATTTGGTTGGGAGCGAGAGTGGTCCTTGCCTCTAGTGGGGTAGGGGAGCTTTGTTCCCTCTCAACATTGTCTCTGATTGCAGCTAAGTTGCTTTGAACCATAGATTTGATTTCTACAATGCACTCTGACTGGGGCTCCCCTTGAGCCTGGTGTTGGACTCATTGTTGTTGTTGTTTAGTCGTGTCCGACTCTTCGTGGCCCCATGGACCAGAGCTCGCCAGGCACTCCTATCTTCCACTGCCTCCTGCAGTTTGGACTCATACCCTCCAGCATTTCTCTGATGAAAATAGGGACACCCTATTTCATCATCATCATCATTTTATTATTTATACGCCCCCCATCTGACTGGGTTGCCCCAGCCACTCTGGGCTGCTTCCAACATGTATTAAAACATATTAAACATCAAAAAACTTCCCTATGTAGCAGGGGTGTCCAATTCCCAAGAGACTGCAATCTCCTCCGGGGGGGGGGGAGAATAGTAGTGATCTACTCATTTTGGGGGGGGGAAACGTAGAGTTGTTGAGCTTTTCTTGGGGGGGGGGGAGAGCCAAAGCTGTTGAACTATTTTTAGGGGGGAACCTAATAGTTCTACCGCTTTGGGGGGTGGGGGGCGTCCTAAATCACAAAACAAGAAGCAATCCCGCCAGCGGTAACTGTATTTCGTTCTGGAAAACATGCACGATTAAAGGAGAGAGGAATTTGAACCCACAATTGACTTCCAACAACTGCAGGTCAACCTGTCAATCGCGGTCGACCGGTTGGACATCCCTGCTATATAGGGCTGCCTTCAGATGGTTTGCGGGTCACGTAACTCCTTACCCTTCAACGTCTCTCCAGTAAAAATAGGGACGTCCTAAGGAAAAGCAGGACATTCTGGGATCAAATCAGAAACTGGGATGGCTTCTGTAAATCTGGAACTGTCCCTGGAAAAATAGAGACACTTGGAGGGTTTGTTGAACTTGCATCACTTAGGGAAGACCTTTTTTCTATTTGAGCAGGCACTTTAAGTAGGTTTGTTCTGATTTTATGATTACTTTTCAAATCTTTATGGTATCTTTTAAACCGTGCTGTACACCTCTTAGACACTATAGTGTTAAGTGCTTTATGAATTGCTGAAACAGACAATAAACACTAACTAGAACTCAACGGGAGCCACAGAAGATATTCATTCATTCATTCATTTGTATACATAAATAAATGTATATACATCAGATTGCTGAAACTGTTGCCTGTCAATGAACATTGCTTGGGCCACTGATGGCAAAATATCAAGGGCACGATATACAATCTTGGATTAGCTGTGATGCCTGCATTGCAGGGGTTTGGACTAGATGACCCAGGATTTAAAACCAACAATAAGAGCTAATTGAAATGTTTCTTGCAAAGAGGTAGCCTAAAGCAGCACAAACTTTTGCCTGCTTGCAGAGAAAGGTGGCACCAAAAACATCATTGAGGAGGTGTCAGATGAGTCTCTCTGGGGAGACTGTTCCATACCTGAGGTTTCACGGATGAGAAAGTTCTTCCATTAGTGGCCACCTACTTCACTTCAGTTGGTGGTGACCCCTGAACTGAGTCTCCAATGAAGAATGTCCAGGAAGAAGAAGGTTCAGGTAGGCATATATGTATCATAATAAGCCGAAGGCCCCCCTTCCACCTCACACATGCTATTGACAAAGCTCAGGATCCTTCTCTTCCAGAACTCACAACATTAGTGACCCATTTCACAAGCAGTAAACTGTTTTTATTCATTCATTTTTATTTCCTTGTACTTACACCCCAGTCTTATCTCCAATGGGAGCATAGAGCAGTGGATTCTACAAAATATTGCCGCAGTAAAAAACAGCAATGAAATAAATTTCAGACATCACATCAAATCCAAATAGAAAGCCACAGAATAAAACAGCAATTGTAAAGTCAGCAAAACGATCGGTTACATACCAAGAGCCTGGACAAAGAGGAAAGTGCTTACTAAAACTACTGGCAGTATTGACACCTGAACATTCTTGATCAGGGGGTCAGCAAACGTTTTCAGCAAGGGGCCGGTCCACTGTCCCTCAGACCTTGTGGGGGGCCAGACTATATTTTGTAGGGGGGGGGGGAATGAACGAATTACTATGCCCCACAAACAACCCAGAGATGCATTTTAAATAAAAGGGCACATTCTACTCATGTAAAAACACACTGATTCCCAGACCGTCCGCAAGCTGGATTTCGAAGGTGTTTGGGCCGGATCCGGCCCCCAGGCCTTAGTTTGCCTACCCATGTTCTTGATGGTCATTTCCCTTTCTGCTCTAGATGTATGGACCATGATGCCTTGTGAGGAGATTGGTGGAGGTGATGGGGTAGGAAAAAGAAAGAACATTGTACCGTTGCATAAGTACATTTTGCCCTGTTTTTCACGTCATTCTGATATATGCATTTCAATAAGTAAATAGATTCAATAAGTAAATAGAATACATATATATATTCTAAATGTATTTTCTCTCAACAGCCTCATTTCTAAAATGCATTTTTTTTTTTTTAGTCAGGTGCTGTGTCGGAATATTTTTCTGGAAAGTGCAAAAACCACCGGATAATGAAGTTTCCATTTGAGCATTAGTCTGGGAGGTATGAATGAGGTCAGTTCATACATCAGACTTCACAGACATCAAAATCCTCTGCCACCCATATTAGAAACACTTTTATTCAATTCTTTGCCAGCATTTTAATTGCTGCTGCATAAATGCTGCTGCATAACCCATCTCCAGCTCCATTTGAGCGACCATAATGCAGATTTTGCCAAGTAGGTCCCTTCCAGATGTTTGGGATGGAAATTCCCATCAAACTCCACCAGAGGGACCAGTTTGGAGGTGGCTGCACTAGTGTGTGGCATGATCTGGCTTCTCCATACATACATTAACAATTTTGCCCCATCTATTGTGCAGATTCTAGACATGCTGCATGGTGCACAATTTTTTCACATTTGCAAGACCATGTAAAAGTTAGGGGAAATGTGAGTGGGACCACAAATAGTCGTTGTGCACTTTTAGCATGTGTCACACAGAATATACACATGATCAGCCCATGAAAAAGAAATTGTGCACATTCTCTAGTCAATAGGCCTTGGGCAATGTGCATATCTCAATGGAATTTCTCTGGGTAGTAGGCATAATCTCCAAGATGTTCTCTGGACAGTGTGCATAATCTCCAAGACACTTTGCAATAGTGATGCACTTTCATGCACACTTCCTCTGAGCAAAGGGATTGCAACACCAACTGCCATTCCAATAAACTCCATGGAATAGCCTACACCTGTGGGATTCCTGTGTGTGCATCATCAGAGTGTTTGCAAAGCTCTTGACTGGTAACTCAGTCTTGATATGCCCTCTGATAAAGGACACACTTGCTAGGTGTGCTCATTCAATTCCTTTGGGGAAAGGTTACGAGGTTTAATAGTGTCGATTGAATGTTGATGTAGTCAAGAAAAGATTCAGTGGGAATTGGATAGCACCCCAAAGGTATTAAAATGTGTCATACTATTACATAGCAATTACTACTGAGTGTGTACTGCAAACTCAGCCATTGATTTTATGTCTGGCATTCCATACAAATTTGTTAAAACAACAGAAGAAAAAAGAAAAATCAATTTTTTTTCTTTTCTCCTCATCCTTTTCTAATTGAATCAACGACCATTTGGAATGAGAATACCTGCAATATTTCACCGTGAAACCAACTCTCCTGAAAAAAACCTCATTCAGTCAAACAGGTTGGATACTGGAGAGAGTCAAAGATGGAGGAAGCTGCAGGTTAAAGATTTTGCAGCTTAATTATTTTGACGACCTGTTGATACTAAGGACCTAAGAAGCTATTCCTAGAAGCATCACACTGTTAAAAAGGAAGGAAGGAAGGAAGGAAGGAAGGAAGGAAGGAAGGAAGGAAGGAAGGAAGGAAGGAACCTAAGGCCAACCTATATCTATTATTTTAAGTAATTTTTACTTTCAGTTTTTCAATGTGGATTTTTTTTTGGGGGGGTAGTGGGAATTTCCCCTTTAATTAATCCACACTGAACAGGGACTGTGCATACTGCAGTTTGTGCACATGGGATGGAACAGACGTGGGTGTCCATCTCTAGGAATAGGTTCATAATACTCAGAACAAAATGAGTGGCAGCCCCAAATCCCCATCTTTATCAGCCTTTTCCATGTAGGTCACCAGCTTCAAAGACTGTATGTACTTTTAAAGGCAGTGAATCCCTTCTATTTCATTCATAAAGATTAAAGTCACTTTAAATGAACAGGGGCTCATCTCCATTTGTCATCCGTAGACTTGCAACTCATTCCAAGATACCACATTAAGTATTATTTACAGCTCTGCTATAGATCATTCATGAGTTTAGGAGCTGCATGCAGGATTGTAAAACATGTGCCAGTCAATGTCATTGGCTAGTGGCAGCCTTTAACCTACGCTTCACATTGCTATGTCGCTTCAAGATGAGGAACAAGGATTTTAAAAGACCTTCGATAAGAAGGGATGTGCACCTCTGTGTGGTTTCTGTGCGATCTGAATTCAGCATGAAGTTTTCTCATCAGTAAATACACAGTTTCTCTCGACGTTCTGAATGAGAAGGCAACACTCACATTGTGGTGTATGGGGAACCCGTAGGCCAAATGAAGCTGTCAAGAGAAGCTAACCAACCAATACACAAAGCTCTCTCTTGGATAGACTTTGCCTCTAAAGTTGGCCAAAACAGCACTCAGCAGTAGTCTGCATGAGAGTCTCAGGTAGCTTCATTTCTTCATTGGTTTTCATGTTTTCTAGAAGATGAGGAGGAGGAGTTTGGATCTGATATCCCGCTTTATCACTACCCTAGGGAATCTCAAAGCGGCTAACATTCTCTTTTCCCTTCCTCTCCCACAACAAACACTGTGAGGTGAGTGGGGCTGAGAGACTTCAAAGAAGTGTGACTGGCCCAAGGTCACCCAGCAGCTGCATGTGGAGGAGCGGAGACGTGAACCTCGTTCCCCAGATTACAAATCTATTGCTCTTAACCACTACACCACACTGGCTCTCAGGGATCTAGAAGATCCCTGCTGAATCAGGCCAAAGGCCCATTTATTCCTGTTCTCAAAATGGCCGACAAATTGGCCATGGGATGCTCATTATGGGCAATTGGTGTTGCTAGGTCAAACTGTAGCTATATGTAACAGCCTTTTAAACTGATCCAAGCCAGGGGTGGGGAACTTTCTGCCCAAGTATACTGGTATACAGTAGAACCTTGTCTTACGTTACCCACGGGCAACGTAAACTTCAGGTAGCAAAAGCGACAAACCCGGAAGTATTTTTCTGAGTTTTGCCACTTGTGCATGCGCAGAAGCGCTCTATTGCGCCGCGTGCATGTGCAGAACAGGCACCTCCGGTTGCGGAAACCTTGGGATCCGACTGGAGCTCCGGAACAGATCCTGTCCACAACCAGAGGTACCATTGTACTTCCATCTGAGCAACCTTTCAGGGGTCACATGACAGGAGTGATTGTGGCGAGAAGCAAAAGTAGGCAGAGCAATGGTTGCTTAACCTCCAATATTCCTCTGGTGGAAATAGAGATGTTCTATGTTATGTTTTGTTGTGTTATGTTGTGTTATGTTATGTTATGTTATGTTATGTTATGTTATGTTATGTTGTTATGTTATGTTATGTTATGTTATGTTATGTTATGTTATGTTATGTTATGTTATGTTATGTTATGTTATGTTATGTTATGTTATGTTATGTTATGTTATGTTACCCTGCCCATCTGACTGGGTTGCCACAGCCACTCTGGGTGGCTTCCAACATATTCAGGAAAGTTTTTAATGTGTGACATTTTAGTGCATTTTTGGTCTCTGTGGAAGCCGCCCAGAGTGTCTGGGGAAACCCAGCCAGATGGGCGGGGTACAAATAATAAATTATTAGTAGTAGTATATATTAAAAAATAATAAAGCATTAAACCTTTCTTTTTTTAAAAAAACTTCCCTTTACAGGGTTGCTGTCAGAAGGCCCTCGGAGCTGGATCTCAGTGTCTGGGTTGAACGATGGGAGTGGAGATGCTCCTTCAGGTATATGAATCCTGATGGAGAAGCAATCCTTAAACTAAATAAATTCAACTCCATTAGATGCAACCCCACAAAAACTGGCACATATCCATTGATCTTGCATGGTTAAATCTCTCCATTGAACTCAACAGTGCAGTGCTTTCCCTGTCCACTCAGAAGAAAGCCCCATTGAATTCAATGAGATTCTGCCCACTCCCCGGCAATTGAATATGAATATATGAATTGCAGCCTAAAGGGCTTAATTCTATCTAGTTTGTCACCTGCTAGTCCAATTAAAGAACCCATTAAATGCAATGTTTGTTTGAGCGACTCTGATACAGATGCAAGAGTAAAGGTTTCACTAGATTTCAGTCTTTCCATCATCCCAGCAATTATACTATACCCACAGGCCAAGCAAAATACCTAAATGCATCCTCCCCCTCCCATTTTAGTTCAGTTTTCTGAAGGGATGCATCTTCCAGGAAGTAAAAAACAAAACAAAACTTTTCAAATAAGTGCCAGAGTATTATTTTGCTTAGTGACAAGGAAAGCCATTAAACAGTATGCTATAAAAGTAGACAGGAACACCTTAAGCATTTTCTTAATGCGGTCCCGGCATAATGCTGTTACCATAAGTATGTCATCAAGAAATTTCATGAATACATTAAAATCAAAGTGGTTATTTACAAGGGCATTTTATGAGTGCATGGACTTATCTATAACAATAATATTTACAGCAGATATCTCTCCATATATATATTGCAAATGATAAAATCATCAGGGAGATTTAGGTAGACTGGAAAATGTTGTTCCCTGGCTAAGCAACAAAATCAGCTTAAAAGAATGCATAATTTTTGCATGGCACAGAAGTGGCTAAGCAGAGTCATGCTAGGGGACCTGGGGGCCTCTGGAAATTGTTGGACTCCAAATCCCATTAGCCCCAGCTAATGAAGGAGCATGGGAGTTGTGGTACAGGAATATCTCCCCGTACCTGAACTAAATCTTCTAAGCCCTATTTTATCAAAGGTTTAGAATCACTAATAAGCCACTGGGGAAGAATGTGGTGGTGTTATTAATAAAAATGGAGCTGTGGATATGTGTATGCTATATTGATCGCTGACAAACATTGCAGTTTCCATTCATCATTAGAAACAAACGTCCTTTGGTGTCACTGAAGGTCAGTGTCCTCCTGTCTTCGGCATCTCGTTGAACTATTTGTTACCAAGTTTGGCAATCCACCCTCCTCTCATTGCCTGCACACACAAAAGTCAAGAAAAGTAATTTGAGTTTCAACTCTAAAGCTTGCTTTAAAAATAAAAAAGGAAACCAAACAACATCTTGCCTTCAATAATGCAATGAATGACTAGAAACAAAAGCCCTGGTGTGAATATTCCTTTAACTATTCTCCTCCTTAGACGCTAAGCTTTCTTTTTTTAAAAAAATATTTTTATTAAGTTTTGACACAAAAAGTAAAACAGAAAAGAAACAGAAACAGAAAAAACAGAAAAATACAAAATTACAAAAACACAAAAACACAAAACATCAAAAAGAAAAAAGCAACAATAAAACAATTCCATTTTCGTAATATTTCTTGCATTGACTTATTTCACCAACTTCCTCAAACCTCCCTTCACTGTATTCCAGATCTTATATTTAGTCAGCAAATCCCTTCCCTCTACCTTAATTGGTCCTTATCTTAATTTTAATATCTTAGTACAACTTAATCTCCTTAATGTCTTAAATGTTGAGTCTTTTAATTCTTAGACGCTAAGCTTTCATTTGGATGATATCATTCCAAATGTTAGTTGCATGGCGAGTCCCCCCCCCCCCCCCGTGGAAAGAATGACACATGACACAATTATTAAGGTTTATGGGCTAAAAAAGGCCACAACTTTATTGGTTACAGGTGATGAGTGGTGTTGGCCAGTGATTTCCAGTCATACAGCTTCCAACAGTGAAGGTAGAACTTAGCCATCATGCCTAGTAACCGTTGATAACCTTAGCTTCCATGAATTTGTCCAATCCTCTTTTTATAGAACCATAGAGCTGGAAGGTGTCACGGTCCAGTTCATGGACGATCAAAGTCCCGGCTGGGGACGTCAGGACCGAGGGAAAGATGGCAGGGTAGGAGCAGGAATGGGAGTCCAGAATCCAGGAGTCAGGAAGCCAAGGGTTTGAGGGTCAGAGAGATGGGAGTCAAGGAGCCGAGGGTCCAAGGGTCAGGAAGCAAGGAGTCATGAAGTCAAGAGTCCGAGGATCATGAAGCAAGGAGTCAAGGAGCCAAATGCAGCAAGGCAGGGAACATGTTGCTGTGGCAAAGAGCTGAAGGGAAATGCTGACCTTATATCCCTTCCCGGCTCTTGCCACCAGGTGCTGTGAGATACCAATTGGCCTCACTTGTGCAGCCGTGCCTTGCCTCTTCAGAACAAACTTAGGAAGGCCCCAGTCCTGCAAAGTCCTACTGGTCACAGGGCCTGGCTCCTGCATGCACTCCTGGCAGAAGGGACCCAAGGGTCATCCAGTCCAACCCCCTGGAATGCAACAATCTCAACTGAAGCATCCATGACAGATGGCCACCCAACCTCTGCTTAAAAACCTCCAAGGAAGGAGAGGCCACCACCTCTCGTGGGAGTCTGTTCCACTGCCAAACAGCTCTTACTGTCAGAAGGTTTTTCCGAATGTTTAGTCGGAATTTCCTATCTTGTAACATCAAGCCATCAGTTTGAGTCCTACCCTCTAGAGCAGGAGAAAACAAGTTTGCTCCATCTTCCATGTGACAGCCTTTGAGATATTTGAAAATAACTATCGTATCTCCTCTCAGCCTCCTCTTTTCCAAGCTAAACATATCCAGGTTCTTCAAGCGCTCGTCATAAGGCTTGGTTTCCAGACCAGTTTACTGCCATCCAAGTTAGTGGCCATTGCTATATCTTTTCAGAGTGAATGCCAACTTTTAACTATACGCTGCATGAAGAAGTGTTTTGTTTTGTCTGTCTTGAATTTTCCAACATTCAGCTTTTATCGGATGCACTGGAATTCTAAAATTCTGGCTGCAGAATGTCAGAGGGAGAGAGAAAGAGAGACAATAAGAGAATCCTTATTTTAAAAGTTAGAAGGGAGAGAAACAAACATTCACACTACCATTCTCGGTCCAGCACAGGAACAACACCCTCAAGCTCTGGGAACAACCATAATATATGTTCTTGACATTTAATCTTATTATTAGATCTGGAAAAGAAAGAGGAGGGGAAACTCCCCGAAGCCTCTAAGGGCTCCAGTTATTTACCTACTCAGTAAACACTCCAACACATTCTGGCATTTGTATCTCAAATACAAGCTTGTGAATCCACAAGAGATAAAGCAAAGTCGTTGTTTTTGTGGCAGAAGGGGGTGGATCTATGTATTCAATGGATACTTGCTTGAAGACAGATTTTTTCAGCTTTAGATCAGCTCTGAAGATTATCAATTCAATTCTCTCTCTCTTTTTCTTTTTCGTCACAGGCTAAGGTTTTTCACATTTGCTAGCATTACTCTGTGAAGGGAGCTAGAGCTTTTGATATTCAAACAGAATGAAAAATGCCCACTTTTAAAACATGCAGTGTTATGTGAAAATGTATTCAGCACATCTGCTGGATACAGTTTTGCAGCAAGTAAAAAACACACACCAAAAAACCATACGTAAGAACCAACTAACAGCACTAGCAGGTTTTATTATTTAATGGATTTTTATTCCGCTCTTCAGCCAGAGGTTCCCAGAGCCACTTCCAGTTCACAAAACATACAGTAAAAGGTCATCTCTGTTTACACAACACAAAAGGAAAATATACTGGGAGGGAGGAAGAAATATGCAAATTATTAGTTCAGAGCTAGGCTCTTATGTTTGGCTGGAATCTATCTCATGGAGTTAGATAGGGGTTGTTTTCAAGTAAGCATACGCAATAGGTCTAAACCACTGAGCCGCTTGGGCTTGCTGATCAGAAGGTCAGCAGTTCAAATCCCCACGATGGAGTGAGCTCCCGTTGCTCTGTCCCAGCTCCTGTCAACCTAGCACTTCAAAAGCACACCAGTAGATAAATAGGTATTGCTGTGGCGGGAAAGTAAATGACATTTCCATGCGCTCTGGCATGCGTCACGGTGTTCTGTTGTGCCAGAAGCGGTTTAGTCATGCTGGCCACATGGCCCGGAAAGCTGTCTGTGGACAAATGCTGGCTCCCTCGGCCTGAAAGCGAAATGAGTGCCGCAACCCCAGAGTCACCTTTGACTGGACTTAACTATCTAGGGGTCCTTACCTTTTCTAAAAAACCTTTTTACTTAACAGCATAATCCAGTGCAGATTTACACAACATCATGAATGCAAAGTATGGAAGTATGGGACGTAGGTAACGCTGTGGTCTAAACCACTGAGCCTTGGGCTTGTAGATTGGAAGGTCGGTGGTTTGAATCCACACGACGGGGTGAGCTCCCGTTGCTCGGTCCCAGCTCCTGCCAACCTAGCAGTTCGAAAGCACGTCAAAGTGCAAATAGATAAATAGGTACCGCTCTGGCCGGAAGGTAAACGGTGTTTCTGAGCGCTGCTCTGGTTTTGCCAGAAGCGGCTTAGTCATGCTGGCCACATGACCTGGAAAAACTGTCTGCAGACAAACGCCGGCTCCCTTGGCCGGTAAAGCGAGATGAGCATCGCAACCCCAGAGTCATTCACGGCTGGACTTAACTGTCTGGGGTCCTTTACCTTTTTTATGGATGCAAAAGAATTTCGTGTGAGCCAGATATGGGTATGGCTTCTCCCCATTTTGCATTCTCTTGAGCAATCAGGACCAGAATTTCTAGGTGTGATGGTTCATTCCTTTCTGTGACACAGTTACACACACACACACCGCACCTGGGTGAACTTATCTTAAGAACTAATGCTAGTTCATCCAATGTTCTGAGCATACATCCGTGTTCACTCCCTGACTAGTCTGCCACTAGGTGGCAGCATGCTTGGAACAGATGGGTTGTGTAGGAGACAGGGTGGAGGAAATCGCAATTCAACTTAAAAGGCTAAGGTGTTTTTTGTGAAGTTTACCTTTCCCACCTGCCTCTACAGGAGATTGGGATGTTTTGGGTTTAACCATGGTAGGGGTTTCTTTCCCCCCGCCCCAAGGTAAATGTACTCTGGTTGGATTGGGGCAGCCTGATGCTTTGTATCCTTCAAGGGGTCTTCCTCTGTTCTAGACAGCCAGTGTGGTGTAGTGGTTAAGAGCAGTGGACTCATCATCTGGTGAACAGGGTTCACTCCCCGCTCCTCCACATGCAGCTGCTGGGTGACCTTGGGCTAGTCACACTTCTCTGTAGTCTCTCAGCCTCACTCACCTCATAGAGTGTTTGTTGTGGGGGAGGAAGGGAAAGGAGAATGTTAGCCGTTTTGAGACTCCTTCGGGTAGTGATAAAGTGGGATATCAAATCCAAACTCTTCTTCTTCTTCTAGACAAGCAAGACTCCTAATATGAGGGTCTGCTCCCTAGTAAGGACTGCTATTCTACTGCACACTTTACTTGGAATAGAAGGGGTAAATATGTCCTTCTAGGATTGTGGCAATTTTACAGCCTGATCCTTTGTATTCTTCTTTGGAAATAAGCTCCATTTGTTTCAACCATAGATGGATTTTACTTGTAGATAAATGTGTGTTTATGTTTGCTAACTCTCATAAGAACATTATTACTTTCCAGGCAAATCTCTAGGAGCATCAGTAATCCCTGGTAAGATCTTCCAGTCAGGAGCTGCTGGGAATTCCTGCACTAAATGCACAGTTCTGTATATGTCTACTTAGAAATAAGTCCCATTGTGTTCCATGAGGCTTATTCCTAGGTAAGTTTGCATAGGGTTGTCCCCATGTTCTAGGTAAGATTGCATAGGTAAAGTTCCAAACCGATGTGCACTTCCACAGGAGTAACTCCGACTGTACTCCATGAGTAAACATGTTTAAAGAATGCACTGTAAAGAAAATGAAGATATGTGGAAAGAAGCAAGAGGAAGCTTAAAGAGACTGCTCTATGATCTTGGTCTTAGACAAGGAGAAACATATGCACCACCTAGTGGGCAAATTGAGAAATGCCACATTTCACAATCAATCTGCTTATTTAAAGGAAGTTATTCAGGCGTATTTAGTGGGTTAAGAACTGACCAAAAAAGGTGTGGCCTGGATGCAGCTTCCAGAAGGAGGTGTAAGAAACTCACGTGCTGCTGGGATGCGGGAAGATGCCACTTTAGACCCCCTACTCAAAAATAAATCTCACTGACTTTATGTAAGTGTACATAGAATTGCTGCCTAAAGGTGAAATTCTATAAACACATACCTGGAAGTAAGTTCCATTACCTTCTGCGTAGACATGTACAGGATTGTTCTGAAAGTCATGCAATAAGACAAAAATGGTTGCATTCCCATATTCCTCTAATTGTACTTGTGTTCCTTACAAGAGTTCCTATGAATGAAGTTGAATTTACACATAGCACCAGTGACAACTCACAAAAAGCCCTTGTAAACCGTGTGTGTGTGTGTGTGTGTGTGTGTGTTGGAAACCAAAAGAGAACCTCAAGTTCATGCATCCTTCTTCACCATAGCTGTCAACTCCCCCCCCCCCCTTTTAAAGGGAAATTCCCTTATTCTGAATAGGATTCCTCACAAGAAAAGGGAAAAGTTGACAGCTATGTTCTTCACCAGTGATATTTAGAGGTGTTCATCAGATTCAAATGAATCTCAAATCCCAATGAGAACACAAGTCAATACAAGGATCCCTGAAGCACTTTTGGGCACCTTGGCGATCCAAACATCAAATGAATGCTACAGTCAAATGCCTCATGAAAGTGAAAGTAATGTCTCTAAGTTCACCATAACAGAATAACACCAGGGTGGGTATATGGGGGGGGGGGAGGAGGCAAGCACATGCCTTCTTAGGGCATAGAGAGAATTTCTAATCCTTCTTACGCATTGCATGTAAGGGAGTGTGTGTTATTTATCCCTGATTAAGTCATACGGAATTGCTTCAGTTCCCATCTCCTGTGCCTTCTCCCTCAAGTTCTCCTTCAGCTACTCATTCTTTAGGCTCCTATTTTTCAAAACGTACTCTACACCCATCTTTCAGTCACGTTGCTTCTGAGTTTGACTTCCTGGAATCTCTTCCCAGTCATAAAAAAGTAAACAAACAAAGCTCATAATGTATTTCCCACACACACACACACCTAGGACATATAAGGATTTAGAAACAGCAAAATCGACAACTTTGCAAAATGAACAATTCTTTCCCAGCCCCAATCATCCCCTTTTCATCATTCCAATCATTGGTGGGGGGGGGGGGGGGACATTTCAGTGATTTTCAGGACAGATATGAAATGGTGGTTTGCTGAGGGTGGCTGCAACAGAACCCCTTCTTCACAATTTTACAAAGGATTTCCACCTTAAACTCACCCTTCCCTCAAAGAAGCTGGACAGCAAACATTCTTCCAGCTTTGTTTACAAAGCAGTTGGAATATCTGTGAACATTCTGTGCCGTGATGCCCTCTCAGCAAATCAATACCAGAGGCTTCGCTGTCCCAAACATGGCATGTAGTGACAGATGAATAGATATGTGCTGAGGACAAACCAGCACAGTTGAAAGAAGCTATGTGCAAGGGGATTTATTTAGAGTACAGTGTATGAAATATTAAAGGCAATATACGATGTCAGGCTAGTTACCAATTTCAGCTTGGCTCGGTTCGGAACTTAAATGGAATTAAATGCTCTAGCTACTTTAGCAGCTGGAATAAAAGAAGAAATGGAGAGGAAAGCAGAAATAATTTCTTTGGGGGAGGGGAGGAGAGAAGAAGAAGAAAAGAAACAAAATCTTTCAAAGCCCCAAAGTGAGAAGGCATCTTTCAATTTGTCCTTTAGATATGTTGGGTAAGTATCTTCTGGGTAGGGGAGATGAATTCCCAAGGTTGTTTCCTCAACTCTGAGAGCAGTTGGAACAATTGCAGAGCAAGCATAGCATGAGATTTATTATGGTCAGAGACCAGCTTTGGAAACACAAATGGAACTACAATCCCAATAGCAAAGCAAACAATTAAAACAATATACCACAATGGATTTTAAATTTAAAAATGCAATAAGCATATAAGTACATAAAACTTTAAGATAGACTACCTTAGAGAAATGACCCAAAGTCGCCCGTGGATCTGAGTTTGGGAATTTTCTTAACAAACTAGATTGAATCGGGGGGTGGTCTGCGCCTACAGATCTGTGCGCAGAATCTGGCAACAATCCGGGTCGTTTTGTGGTCTTTGTCTAATAGGAGAAGATTGAATTTTTGCTTAACCGGGAGGTCAGCAAGCCTCACCAGCAGGGGGTCAATGGTTTCTCTACGTGCCTCATCGTAAAGGGGACATCTAAAAAATATGTGTTCAGGGCTTCCTATATCCCCCAATGAACAGGTGCAGAGCAGGCAAACTTCTCTTCATGTTGTTCATTTGGCTGTGGTGCCCCTGCAAGGAGAAGGGAGCTGCTGGTTCATCCCTCACCTCCACTGATTTGCAGCAGCTGACCTCCAAGCCAAGACTTCCGACTTCTGGTCTAGGAAGGTGCTGTAAGTGTTTGAGTTTTATTTTTATCTGCTAGCTAGTGGGTGGGAGTATTTTTGTGCTGAAGCAGCCTGGAGTTATTTAACCAAGTCCTAATTATAAAGATGGAGCAGAATTCTATTCTCAGATGTGGCTCTCTGTTGTGTCGGTATCCGAGTCATTGCTTTAGGCTTGCTTCCTTTCAACAGTGACTCATACAGAGCAGAGGCAGATTTAGGGCAGCGCAACCAGCTCTGCCACACTGAGTGCCACAAGTCTAGGGGGCGCAGCAGGGCATCACAGCTATGAAGAAGTGAACTGAGCAGGAGACAAGGGGGTGCTGAATTTTGGCCTCTCAAAGGGAGCCACTGAAATTGGAAAGACCCAAATCATCCTCTGTACAGAGACATGGAAGTGAATTAGGTTTATATAAAAGTAGGATTAAACACTCTAAAAATACAAACCTTTTGGCATATGAGAATGAAATGTGTCTTTTTCAATGGAGGGGGTAGCTGTGCTTCTGCTGTGGATGTTGGAGAATTCTGACCAAAAAAATGAAGGAGAAATGGAAATTGCTTCTGTTTGCTTGTTCATCCCATGTTCAGAATGGGAATCAATGCAGCAATTATTGACTGTATCTGCTGCTGCTGCTGCTTTAAGTCATAGTTGTTCAGCCCCCCTTTTAAAATTGTGTTTCCTCTGCACTGAAATTAATGACCTTTAAATTGAAATGGAGTGGAAATAATCACACAATTAATTGTTAAATTTGTAAGCTACAACAGTTATGTGAATAATAACATATGTTAAATAGCAGGCAGTGAGATGAATTTTGTAGCATTTGGTGGAAACCAAACTGCAGCAGATCAGAAACAGTACTGATTGTGATGAAGATGGGTCTGAATAGAAATGACTGCCTTCTTACATCCATGGTGTCAACTAATCAGACATTTGAGGACCACCAAGGTAATTTATTGACAATTAGAAGCTTGGAACATCTGAAAAGATCCTGAACTTTCATCAAGGAACCTGTCATTGCTTGAGGTCATTTTGTGAAAGTGAGAATGTCCAAGTAACCCCTGAATGTCTAACAAGAGAGTTCACTGTCATTTGCCAAATAAATAACTTTGGGTGGTATGCTGCTAAAATCTCCAGGCATTTTCCCTTCACCAACATGACTAGAGGATCCACATGTCTTCTCTTTCAATAATATTATCTCCTTATTCAGGTCTCCTCTGACAGTTTTTGATCTTTCACTCACTCCATTGAACACATACATTCTCAAAGACCACAGGTGAATATTTAATGACTCCCCACCCACCCATACTACCTATGTAGTTTTTTTCTTCTGTTCTTTCAGTTATTAAGTATTATATATATTGTACTAAATCATTAGCTCACGGGCAAAGCGCTGAGGCAGCCATGCCAGCTCTATAGGAAACCAGCTCCTATGGGGAATGGTTGAAAGAGCTCAGGATGTTTCGCCTGAAGAAGAGAAGATCAATTGGAGATGTGATAGCTGCCTCTAAAAGGCTCTGATGCAAAAGATGGAGTAGACTGGGGCTAAATTCACACCATGCATTGAAAGAACTATGATACCATTTTGAACAGCCGTGGCTTCCCCTGAAGAATTCTGGGAGCGTTAATTTGTTAAGGGTGCCGAGAGTTGTTAGGAGACCCCACCCCCCTTCCAGAGCTACAATTCTCAGAGTTTCCTGTGGAAAGGGATTCATTGTCAAATCACACATTGCAATGCAAGAACAGGCCCTGTTTGTGCAATGCTCTCCCCAGGGAGGCTCACCTGGCGCCTTTGTTACATGACATGCATATGTCAGGCAAAAACATTCCTCTTTAAGCCTTTGCCTACTTAAATCATCTATGGCCTTTTAAACTGTGGTGGGGTGTTATTTTCGTTTGCTACTATGTTATGTCTTTGTGTGTTTTCATGTTGTAAATTGGCCTGTGATCATTGGATGGAGGTACAGAAATGTAATCAATGATAATAGTTATAGTAATGATAATGGGTACAGCCTTCTTCTGCCTTGCTCCAGAGGGCAGGACTAAAATGAATGGGAGGAAACTTTCTAACGGTAAGAGCTATTTGTCTCTGGAAAAGACCGGATGATAATCATCATCACCACCACCTTAAATTTACAACCTGTCTACAGGCTGATATCGGGTACAGACAATTCAGACCTTGCAGGACAAGCTACAAGTGATTTGACCTTTTACAAATGGTGGCTGGCCTTTGCTAGCATTTCACATATAGTGTTGTTTTTAATGGAATCCCTCCTCACAGAAGTGCAGGGCTCCGATTCAAACCAAAGGAGGTAAAAAACAGGGAGGGAAACTGAAGTTCATATTGTTCATACAGTTCTCAAATGTTCAGTTCCCAGTTGTGCAGAGGAGCCTTCATATGTATAGCCAAACATATGTATGTACAGGACATACATGTAACATGTGGAGGTGAGGGGTGGAGTCAAGGGGGACTCCAGAAGAAACTTGCTGGGTGGGGTGGAACTGCTTCACTGGTGCCATGATCCCTGAATCCAACAGTAATTCAGAGCTGGAAGCTGCAGAGAAGCCAGCTAAGATGCTGGAATGGGTTCATGGGACCACTGGAGGATGGATGCTGTCAGGGTAAGCCAAGAAGGCCACAGCTTAGACCCACATGCCTCCCACCACATTTCACCAGATGTCTCCCAGCACTTATCAAGGACTGGCAGGATGCTGATGAGTGTGCACCAGGAGAAGGGGGATTGGAGTCTGACTCAGGAATGGGAGCCAGTGTACCAGCCAGGAGGCAAGAGACAGGGATACAGGAAGCTTCAGAACTGGGGTGGGGTGGGGCATAGGGTGGGTCAGAAGAAGATGAAGAAGAGGCAGGTAAGTGAAAGACCATGTGCTTCCCCACCCTTTCCTGCACTACTGTCTCCCAGAACCAGGAATGGATTGAAGAGGGAAGAGCAGAGGCAGATGCCATTCAGGTGTAGTCCCTGGATGTGTGCTTGCAGCCCGCCAGTGGAAGGTACATAAACTGGTGGAAGGTGTGTGTTTGTGTGTCCCCCCCTGTTGCTGCAACTGCTCCATAGAGCACAGACCTGGGAATAACTGCCTAGATATTAGACTAGTATTTGGAGCCTTAGAAATGACTCTTAAGTATCAGCTTTGATGATAAATAAGTAACTACCCGCTGTGTACATTCCTTTAGCTGGGATGCGCCCTTAATAACACTTCACCAGCCCAGCAGTGCAGGGAGAACACCATAGCAGGGAGACTATGGAATTTAGCAGTACCAATCTTCAGGCAATGTGCTTGGCCCTTGCAGGCTCTGAAGTTCTCTGTGAGGGCTTGGAGCTTGGAGGAGATGTCCATGGTCCTGAAACATCTGACTTGTCCTGTCTCCAGCCTTTGCATCTTCTCTGTGGCATCCAGCACCAAACTGGAGCACAACACCTCGCTTCCCGACATATGGGATGCTGTTGCTTACTAGGAAGAAGGAGAGAAGGGAGCCCCACTTCTTCCCCAACCCCAGAGAGCCCCATTTAGAGACTTTCTACTGCCTGCTACCAGTAGGAATTCTGCCTTCGGCAGTTCTATCTGCTCACACATTTGGCAGGTGGAAGGGGGAGCTCTGCACCAGTGGAAGGCCAACAGAGGATGACAAAGCTGGGTGGAAGGATGCCACCTCCAAATCCATCTCCCCCGCCAGCCCAGCACAAAATGAATTTGGAATCCTCTGCCATTCTATTTTTTCCCTCTCTCTTTGTGCTGGGACAATACCACTTGGTGGGGCTAGCATGCTTTTCCCAGCTGAAATAAAATGCATATTCAGAAATGTATGAACCAAATAAAGATATTCCCTTCAGGGGACTAGATACCCAAATCTGAATTCATATCCCTATATGAAGGCATTTTGCTCCTGCCAATTCCTCCAGCAAATTGTATATCCTGCCCAAGCAAACTATCACATGCTCTGAGGCAACCGCGGGAAAACTGAGCAAACAAAAAGCCCCCAGTACATATTTTGATGCAACATTACAAAACATAGGAATATTCTTTTGCACCTAATCTATTGCCATTTCTCTCCCTCACATTTTGCATGAAGTGTGAATCCGTTCCTGCTGTTTTGTGAAAGCTATTTGCATATTCTACATTTGACTTCAGTACACTGCCTGAAGAATTCTTTTTCCTGCAGGAGAGAGAGAGAGAGAGTGCATTTAATCTTTTTCAGAATGTTTGCATTATTAACTTTTCTCACTAATTGGTCTCAGAGTACTTTATCTATTTAATTTCCAAATGAATGCAGTCTTAGCAGAGCACCAGAGGCCAGCTTGTCTTGGGGCCCTGACTCCACCTAGCCTTTGAACATGTCATCCAAGCATCTGGTACTCAGCAACTTTATTCATTCTTGCAGCAAAAAGAGGATCATTTGAGAGCCTGCTTCCTGTTTAGAGCTGACAGGCTCCATCATCTTTACAGAGTTCAAATTCTTTCTGGGTTGTTGTTTAGTCGTTTAGTCGTGTCCGACTCTTCGTGACCCCATGGACTAGAGCACGCCAGGCACTTCTGTCTTCCACTGCCTCCTGCAGTTTGATCAAACTCATGCTGGTAGCTTCGAGAACACTGTCCAACCATCTCATTCTCTGTCGTCCCCTTCTCCTTGTGCCCTCCATCTTTCCCAACATCAGGGTCTTTTCCAGGGAGTCTTCTCTTCTCATGAGGTGGCCAAAGTATTGGAGCCTCAGCTTCGGGATCTGTCCTTCCAGTGAGCACTCAGGGCTGATTTCCTTAAGAATGGATAGGTTTGATCTTCTTGCAGTCCATGGGACTCTCAAGAGTCTCCTCCAGCACCATAATTCAAAACCATCAATTCTTTGGCGATCAGCCTTCTTTATGGTCCAGCTCTCACTTCCATACATCACTACTGGGAAAACCATAGCTTTTACTATACAGACCTTTGTTGGCAAGGTGATGTCTCTACTTTTTAAGATGCTGTCTAGGTTCTGGGTTAGACCCAGGCTAAAGTTACCTATACCTAGTTGTAACTAACTTCTCCCATAGATTTCAAGGAGACCAACGGATAGCTTTGTTTTGGTTCACATATTGTTCCAGGAAGTGTGAAATGGGTAGAAACATATTAAAATGCAAAGCAAAATAAGTTTATGCCCCATCCTAACAAGAGGTCTCTGCCTTCAAGACCTGGCACAAAAGGAAAGGGAACTTGGTGGGAGGAAGAAGAACTAACTATAATATTCTTACTGTCAGGGAGGAGGGAAGCAAGTCTGCAGTTTCTCCTTCTCTGGCTGATGCATAGGACCAGGTTGGTCTCTCCATTGCTATGATGCTCTTCTTGGGAAGCAGGCAGAACAGCCTTCCAGTCACCCTTGGTCTTTTGGCCAAAGGCAGAGGGCAGTGCCTGGGCAACGTATCGGATTTGACTGTAACCCTATGGTTACTTAAACTACAACTGGAATCTGCAGCCCTAGTTTCAAGCAGTACCCATGTGGTTGCCTGTGTGTAACAAGTGGACTTAAGGGTTGTGCTGAACCAGCACAAAGCTAGGTGCAGAGAAGATGGGTGGGTGGAATTTGCTTCAGTTCACATTTAAAGGCTACCCCACCTGAGTCACACTGCCTGAGCAATACACAAACCAAAGCATAGCCATCTGTTGAAATGCTCACTCCTCTGAATTTTGCAGTGCACTTCTCTAGCCGATTAATGTGCCCCAAAATGCATGTATTAAGGAGAAGTGTGCATAATGATGCATAGGTTCTTGAAAATGCATGATATGAGGTAAAATTGCTCTGCAAAAGAAATGTGTTAGGCAAAATAACATACAAAGTATAAATAGAAACTTGTAGTGAAATGCTAGTGAATTCTCATGAGGGCCTAATAATAATAATAATAATAATAATAATAATAATAATAATAATAATGCAAACTGATGCAGAAGTGCTGAGCACTGGATTTAAGACTGGAATAATGATGAATGGATAGAAACTGAAATGGACAGATCCACCCATCAGTCCATGGACATTTTCGTGTTTAGACAGGGCAAATAAGCAATTTACTCCTCATTATTTACATCCTGGAGGGGGAAACTTCCTTATGCAATCATGGTACTGGACAGAAGTGTGAACTTGAATAAAATATTGGGGGGAGAAGATAAGCCCCACCCTGCATAATCAACCATATGATGTGGTGCACACACACCATTTGAATGGCAATGTCCATCAACTTTTGGGGACCCAGCCCTCTCAAATATTTCACTGAGGGGGAGCAAAGACCCCTTCAGCCCCTAGGAGTTGGCTCCGATGGTATTGGATAAATATCAGGTCATGGAGTTGTTAAATCTGACCCTACAAAATGGTTCACGTCTCTGCAAAGTGTCATAAAGGTTAGAAGAAAAGAAATCTATGCAGACGTTTCCTTCAGTGTGATGAATGCCTTTCCCTCATTCAGCATATTGTTTCTGCTCTGTATGTGTTTGTGTGTGTGTTGTTTTCTCCTTTGCACATAGTATTCCTGATTCCTCAAGACTGCCAAGGCATTGTATGAGTGGTGCTGAGCAAACGCTTCATGCTTGGTGGACTTTGACAGAGAGATCCATCTTCATTTGACAGCTTATATATTGGTGTGCGCCAAGTACAAAGGTTGCACTGGAACCTAGCATGAGCAAAGAGCATGCGGTGAGGTGGGAAAATATCAGCATGAGTCAAAGACCTCCATGGTAAAAAAAAACAACAAAAAACCTGGCTCCTATTAGTGTGCTGGTAGTTCGTATACATGACAAAGTAACTTGCTTGTCAGCTTGAAAGTGGGGGCGGGGGAAATCTGCTGGAATCAATACACATAAAGATACTTTATCCTTTAGGGATGAGGAGGAAATTTAATTCTGATCACATTTAAAGAGGAACCTACCTAATTCATACTTTTTGAAATAATAGGCTAACCGAAACACATGCAATCTTTGAAATTTGCATTTCAGTACTCCAGTCAAGTAATTTGCACAATAAAGTGTGCATAAAAATGCAGAAATGCAAGATATTAAGGGGAACTACTCTGCAAAAAAATGTTTAGATAGGCAACATTGCATACAAGAAAAATTGGCATATTAGGAGAATTTTGCACTACAATGCTGTGTTTTCTTGGAGACCTTTCTTTAAAAAGCCACAAACTGATGTGGAGATATGGAGAACTAAATAGAAGATTGGAAAATAAGAATCCGAGAGGAACCAAAACTGGAATACATGCCCACCTCTAGTCAAACCATGTGATTCACCTATGCCTGAATTGTCTTTCTTAGTCATTCCCTGCCTGTCAGTTGAACACACTTGTGTGCCATGAGAAATCAATTTATTTGCATAATTAAAGGTCCATGGCATAGTACAGGATGTGAACTCCCCCTACTGAAAGTCTTGAAACCATTTGTGAAACAGACTTCAGCCCACTCCAGCCACCACATCCACTTCTGCAAGTCCTTCCCACCTTCTCCAAATCAAAAGGGCTTCCCTTAAGGAAGGGAGTATTGGGCTGTGGAGACTTCTCTTACAGACAGAGAGGGATTCTAGTAAGCCTAAATGATGTGTAGAATGTCATGTCTCCAAAGGGGAGCCTGGGGCTTTTAGTAAAAACACTGCAATTCCCACAATCCCTTGGCAGGCAAGAACATACCACCACTTTATTACAGTTGTACCTCTGAAGTCGGACGGAATCCGTTCCAGAAGTCTGTTCAACTTCCAAAACATTCGGAAACCAAGGCACAGCTTCCAATTGGCTGCAGGAAGCTTCTGCAGCCAATTGGAAACCATGGAAGCAGTGTAGGCTGTTCAGTTTCCAAAAAATGTTAGCAAATCAGAACACTCCCTTCAGGGTTTGTGGGGTTCAGGAGCCAAAAGGTTTGACTCGCAAGGCGTTCGACTTTCGAGTTACGATTGTATTTGCAATTAAGGAGACACCTTGAGGATCTTCTCTTGTCTGGGAGTCTGACTGGTAGGGCAACTTCAACAGCCTGTGGAAAACTCAACTTAAGAAGGGCAAACAAAAATGAAAGAAATGGAAATTGACAGATTTGCTCAAGAGAGAGAAACTAACAGATTTCTCCAGCTCTTGAACCCCTTTGGCCCCTATCAGCAGAGATCTTCTTGTTAGTATTGTGGTTTCAGAAGAAAGACATCTGGTAAGATGGGATCTACTTCTGCAAGTCCTTCTCCAAATCAAAAGGGCCTTCCTTAAGGAAGTGAGAAACAGACCCTGGAGGGGAAGACACTGCAGTCTCCAATGTAAAACACAGCTCTGAGCCAGCCCTGATCCCAAATACACCTGCATAGCAAGAGAGGGAGGGGGGGGTTCTCACATTAGAATTGCTCCCATTTTTTCAAGAGCCATATTGGGGAGAGAGCTTATGGCTGAGGCAAGAGGGCAGGGGGAGCAAACGCAGCTCTCAAATCTCTCTGGAGCAATTATCGAGTGGCAGAAATTGACTTGTCCAGACCTGAGCTCAATAAAGGCTGTCCCAAGTTATTTTTTACTGTTAACGACTTTAGCCCTTCAGATGCACGCTTCTAATAAAAGCCGTCTGCTGGGCGTCACTGAGCCAGCCAGTGAGAGGCCCAAGGAGCAGGTCTCTTGCGTTCCGTATGCCGGAGTGCTATTTCCAATTTGCCTTCCGTATGAATGGATTATGCACTTTGTCAGCAATAATGATCCCCCTATTAACCTCCTGCTACCACTTATCAGGTATTGGCACATTGGGCTTAAAGAAGAAGGAAATGGAATTTGAAAGGGTAAAGAAAGAGAAGCATTTCTCCAGAGCCTGAGCTTTTAACCTCTCCGCACATCCATAGCAACAGAAGAAATGCTTGGCTGAGAATAATTCTATGGGAAGCACCATTCCTTCTAGGCTCTCCATCAACACAGGATATTTCTTGTATAGTTGCCCAAGCATCTGTAGATAAGCATCTGTCTGCCCACAGAGTAGCCCTTTTGGCCATATATTCCTGGCATGCAAATCTTTGTAAGTTTATGGGGTGCATTCAGATGCAGGGAAGGTTGCATTGCTTTTCCTAATTATAATGCTAGCACTTCTGTTTTCTAACATTCATTTCACACTGCTGGACCATTTGCGTTATGGAGCTTTTTGACTGATACACCAGCATATTGTGCTATGTTTCATTCACAGTATTGGCCATGGAAGTTGCTTCAGTCAATAAATGGTATGTAATTCACTATATCCCCCTTCCCCATTTGCACTGCATTTCCTTTGAACGGAAATGGATGGGGTGGAATAAATGTAATGGCAACATAATTTATGAAATTTAGATAATTAATTGTGTAAGTTACATAATTTCACCACAGTGGACAGCGAGACAAACTACATAGTTTTTAATGGAAGAAGAACTGCAGCAGAATAGAAACAGTCCTGCATAGGAAGAATACAGGTCAAAATGGAAAGCAATGCCTTCTTTTCCATCCCTAAAGGTAGCCTACATGGCTCCCTCCCCCATTTTCCATTTTATCCCCACAACAACCCTATGAAAAGTGTAGCCTGAGAGATTGACCTAAACTCACCTGGTGAGCTTCATGAAAATGTGAACTCTGGTCTCCCAGATCATAGTCAGACACTCTAACCACCACACTACAGTGATATCTCAGTGTCAGCAGAGTGAGTTGTGAGCGCTCAGCGGAGATAAGAGTCCGGAAATCGAGCCATATTTTACAAGTCTTTATTGCTTCTTGACATTGTTTGCAAGCAGTTCAAAAAAGCGATCCGATCATGGTGGGAAGTTGTCCCGACTAACTTCCTTCCGCTTTGGGGGCCAGCATAACCACCGTCTAAGCCCAACCTCCCTCCTTCCTTTGTGATGAGAGATACTTGCCCTCAGAAGTATCTCCTCCCTCTCAGATTCACTCCCCTCTGACTCCCCTTCGTCTTCTCTCTCCTCTGAAGACAAAAAGCTGCTAATCAAAGGGGCTTTCTCCCGATAACTTCTCATTCCCTCCTCCCTCTCTGTTTCTAGTTCCCTGACACTCAGCTGGGCTTTTCTGAGCTTTCCTTGAAACATAGGAAGTGGGAAGGCTGCCTTCCATGCACCTGACAGTTGCCCATTGTTATTTGTTAAGTTTTTTTGATGTTTTGTTGTTACTTTTACTTTTGGTTTGAGTGTGACGCTAATAATGCCAAGAGCGCAGGTTCAATCCTCATATGGGGCAGCTACATATTCCTGCATTGCAGGAACAAGGTGATCCTCAGGACCCCTTCCAACTCTACAGTTCTATGATTCTATGATCTTCTAAGGGAAGCACTTCCTTTAAAAACAAAACAAATGAAATCACTACAGTGGTACTTCGGGTTACAGACGCTTCAGGTTACAGACTCCGCTAACCCAGAAATAGTACCTCAGGTTAAGAACTTTACCTCAGTCTTGATAGCACAAAGATGGAAGAATGTGGAAACTCTGACAAAAGAACAGTGGCAAGAGAAATTGATGAACTATGCGGAACTGGTGAAACTGTGAGATAAGGACAACCTTGACTTTAAAGAAGAATGGAAACTTTTTACAAATTATCTAAAAAGACAACAAAATGAATTGGACTCCTTGGCAGCTTTTGAATAAACATACACAAATTTATTGAGGGTTAATATAGTAGATAGATGATAAAATGATATATACAATTTTACAGTATGCAGAGAATAACATGAGTTGAGAAATCAGAGAGAGGAGCTGAGGGAAGCCTGGGGGGGAGGGGGGAAATAATGAAGATGATTTGTTTTGATAATTGTTATGTTGAAATTTTTAATAAAAAAAAATTTTTTTTAAAGAAAGAACTTTACCTCAGGATGAGAACAGAAATCGTGCAGCGGCGGGGTGGTGGCAGCCGGAGGCCCCATTAGCTAAAGTGGTACCTCAAGTTAAGAATAGTTTCAGGTTAAGAACGGACCTCCAGAACGAATTAAGTTCTTAACCCGAGGTACCACTGTATTCTCAAGCACTTGATAGCCAGCCTCCATGACTTCAAGCGCTTCCAATTCAAGCCTAGGGAAAGACGTCATGAGATCACGCCTTCCATGCGACTTTTTCATACGGAGAAGGCCGAAATGATAAATAAATCATAAAGCACCCTCTGAAAGAGGCAGAAGGAAAAACAAAAGCCTTTTCCTGGCAGAAGAAAAATATTCAACAAATTGGAAGGCAGGTTCTGTCACAGCTTCAGTCCCATGCTAAAAATGAACCTCTACACCTGAAGTTTTCAGTGTTCCTGGTTCAAGAATCCCAGTGCTACACAGTTCAAGGGCCATTCATCTCTGTCTTCTCTCTTGCTCTCTGAAATAAAAAATCCCCAACCCTTCCTGTGCTGCTTTGAACAGTCTCACAGCATTCTAAGGTCCAGCACTGGCACATCTCTTTCTCATGGTGCCTTCAGGGACACAACGCTGAATTATTCAATTGGGTTTGGACATGAGAGCAGCCTGACATGGTTAAACACTCAGCTCTGCTTTGCGACTTCCATTCGAAATGCATGGGGATATTTTCAGAGGATCGACAAGTTGGGCACCCCTTCCTTTCTTTCTACCTACAGTACCTTTCCTATGGCAAATTTTGCAAGAAGTACAAACGGAAAAGCAATTTTGTTGGGGGAAATAAAAAGGTAGCAATGGGGAAATATTACCATATATTTGAGTTGTGGAGTGGGAACAGAACAGATCAACTGGCACACAAGCTCCTGCCCAAGATTATATGTTTGCTTGTCTTCAGCATATGATTTTCATTCTGGGTTGCTTTGTAGACATATCCTGTATTCCCATTGCTAACACAATGAGCTTGCATGTGACTACATTAAAAGTACCTAGGAAGCCTACTTGAATTCTCACCTTGAATCTAAGGGTTAGGATTAGCCCATTGGTAGAACTCGTACATCCTAAAATCCCAGAGGGACCAGTGGTCTGATACTTGGTAGACGGACACTTCCTCTAAGGATTAGTGCGCACACTTAGCTAAGATACTGATTATTACATCATAAACTTCTTCTGAACTTCCATCCACTCAAAATTAAGTCCTAAAGAAATGAGATGTAGAATTTCATCTGACTTGCATGGCAAGGTCCCGTGACCACCCTGTTCCCTAAGGTGCAAATAACTAGACAACGCACAGCATATTGCTTTTGGGATCAAATAAGGCCACAACCTTACTGGTTACAGATGTGAAGGTTTGGCCATAGGCATTGAGGTAAGCAACTGTGACTGTCACTCCCGCCCATCCGCTGGGAGTGTTTCTAAGGGTGAAACCGGGGGGGGGGGATCCACTCTAAGACCTAAGTCAAATCAGGACGTCCCCCAAACAGTCCCCGTTGGAGGAGTGGTATGGCCCTAGTCCCCATCTGGGCATTGGACAGGAGCCACTCCTCCCGGACCTTTTTATCAGGATACCTTTACCCATGGAGGGGCAGGGAGAGGCTACAACCTCATCTCCAACCAAGACTAGTGAAATATACTCTGAGTCCTGTAGTGATTTCATGCTCTTTATTGCAGCTTGTAAAACAGTGATTGAATTGCCCCCCAAACCTCTGGCTTTTATGTACATTATTTACACAATGAGTCCCGTCTGATTGGCTGATTCTGCTTCCCTCCTGGAGCCTGGTTGGTCTTTTCCTGCAGGCCAATCAGTTGTTGCATTCTATGATCCTACCAGCCTAATAGGCTGATTAACTTCCTCCTGAAGCCTGATTGGTCTTTTCCTGCAAGCCAATCAGTTGTTGCTTCTAGGATCCTACTTGCCTATTGCTCTAGGATCCAAGCTTAGTACATAACAACTAGACTTATCCAATTGCCTATCTGCCTTACAAAGTTTTTTGCTATTGCTATGAGATAGGTGCAAATCCAAATGGCAGTGCCAATTTGTTGGATGGGAAGAAATCCAGCCCCTAAATCCAGCAACCAACATTGTCCATAGCAAGGTCGTACCATCTGCAAAACAAACAAACAAACCCTGATCTAAAGGAGGGTGGGAGAACCAGCAAGGCAAATGAGAGGCCGAAAGGCCCTGCAGGCCAGGCATTATCCTTGCCTGGGCATGATGCCAAGCACTGCTACTGAGCCAGTCTGGTGTAGTGATTAATAGCGGTAGACTCGTAATCTGGTGAACCGGGTTCGTTTCCCCGCTCCTCCACATGCAGTGACCTTGGGCCAGTCACACTTCTCTGAAGTCTCTCAGCCTCACTCACCTCACAAAGTGTTTGTTGTGGGGTAGGAAGGGAAAGGAGAATGTTAACCACTTTGAGACTCCTTAGGGTAGTGATAAAGCGGGATATCAAATCCAAACTCTTCAGCTGGCATCTCGCCAAGGGGAATGCCCTCTAATCTGCTGCCATTGACCAATTCAGCAGCAGAAGGACAATCCAGCCTGCAATAGGCTAGTCCACAGGGGAGGCCGGGTGCCTGCCCGCAAAGCTGCCCACCCGTGCAGGGCAAGCAGACTATTTCAATGAGATTTTGTTATGGCTAATGCAGCTAACTCCTTCAATAAGGATGGGAGCTAGGTAACACGACCAGATTTTGGGTGCTTTAAATCTTAAAATGCTTCCTGTCAGTAACACTTGAGAGGTTTCAGATTCTCTGTATGTGGTAGCATTTACTAATAATATCCAGCAGCAAAGATCTTTAATAACGTGAAAGGAAAATCTGTGCCCACTTATCCCTCAATCAGAGGATGAAAGTAAGGATGAGGCATGTTGAAAACAAAACTGGAATTTTATTTCAACACACTTGATGAGGGTTAAAGCTTAATGGTTACTCTGATAAGGCATAGCACTTCGTTTCAGTCAAAATCACTTTAGAGAAGTAGTTAAGAACTTAAAACTTTTGCTTTAAAACTGATGCATGCACCGTCATGATGACAGAGTCTCATGAACCAGCACTCTGACTGCACATCCACAATGGAAGAGGCAATGGATTCAGAGGATATATCTGGCCAGAAGGAGAACATGCCTTTTGTGGCAGCCTGTGAGGTCCGTAGCTCATCAGAAGCTCCAGCACCAGAGTAGTTTGGGATCTCAAGCCTGAAGAGATTGCATTAGCATCTTCAGGAGCTTGAAGAATTTTGAGAAAAGAAGATTGTAGTAAAATGTGTGTGTGAGAGAGGGGGGGGAGACCCCTTCACCACCAACACCCACCACAAAAACATAATAATATGTTTGCTTGTTTTTTAAAAAAGAAATCCTACAAATTTGTTTTCTGGCCATTCTCAGGCAAACAGAATTGGACATCAGAGCCAGCCTACCATACTGGCTAAAGCAGCCATTCTCAACCTAAGTTTCCTAGATGTTGTAGGACTACAACTCCCATCAGTCATAGAATCATAAAATTGTAGAGTCAGAAGGGGCATGAGGGTCATTTAGTCCAACTCCCCTGCAATGCAGGAATCTTTTGCCAAATGTGGGGTTTGAACCCACAACCCTGAGATTAAAGGTCTCGTGCTCTTTCAGCTGAGCTATCTGCAAAGCAACCATTCCTAGCCACCAAGGCTGGTGGTCAGTGATGATGGGACTTGTAGTTCAAGAACATCTGGGGACCCAAAGTTGAGAAAAGTATTGGACCAGGAAGACCATAAAATCCTCTCTCAGATGCATAACCTATTATGTTGGAGCAACTGCTATCTCTCAGCCTAACCCACCTCACAGGGGTGTTGAGAGGGTGAAAGAAATGCATACCACCTGGAATAAGGGATAAGGGCGGAGGAGAAGTGTAACATAGAAAGGCAGCAAGGATGAGGAAGCTGTAGGCCTGAACCGCAACTGGATTACTGCGGGACTACAACTCCCATCAACCCCAGTCAGCATGGACAATGGTCAGGGAAGATGGTAGTTGTGATCCATCAACATCTGAAGGACAACAAGTTCCCAATCCCTGCTTTACAGACTCATGACAACCAGATGTGCTGCAAAAGATATAATTTAGGAGGCAATATGTAGGGAGGATGAGTCCCTGCCCAGGTTCCTGCTATACAGTGGTACCTCCAGTTGCGGATGGGATCTGTTCCGGAGATCCTGTCGGCTCCTGAGGTTTCCACAACCTGAGGACCACTTCTGCGCATGCGCACACAGCGAAACCTGGTAAAATATTTCCGGGTTTGCCACACATGCATCCCAAAGCTTACATAACCAGAGGGTTACATAAACAGAGGTACAACTGTATTTGATTGTGCCTCAGAGTATCCCATGTGCCTGAAGGTGGTGCAACATTCTGTTGTTGGCTTGCGCTGCAGATCACATTCTCTGTGCCACTGTGACTGTAGAAAGTTTGTTCATTTGTTTACATCCCTTCCCTTTCTTAGAAAACATAACCCTTGTGTAGTGTCAAGCGATTCAAATTAACCTCCTTCCACTCTCAACACAGTAGTCAGGGAAACCAACAGTGGAAATTAATCAAAACGTAATGATAAAAAAAATTCCTAGCTCTATTTGTTGGTTTTGTTTGAGAGACTCCAGGTAATTACTTCCAGAAGTGTCAACTGACAATAACTGAAAAAGAAATGCAAAGCCAACACTTTTCATATTATCTTCACATCTTGTTAAACAAGGACATCTTTTTAAAAGGTTGCGTGGGTGGCATAGGAAGCTGCTTTGTACTGAGTCAAACCATTGGTTCATCCAGGCAAGTATTGTCTATGCTCATCGCTAGTGGTTTTCTAGGATTTCAGTCCAGCTTCTCCCAGTCCTACCTGGTGATGTTATAGATTGGACTTGGGACCTTCTGCATGCAAAGCAGGTGCTCTGCTCCTGAGCTGCGACCCTTCCTCTGATATGAATCAGACCTGGTTCAAATATTAAACAAATTATAAAAGTTAAAGGTAAAGGGACCCCTGACCTTTAGGTCCAGTTGTGACCGACTCTGGGGTTGCGGCGCTCATCTCGCTTTATTGGCCAAGGGAGCCAGCATTTGTCTGCAGACAGCTTCCAGGTCATGTGGCCAGCATGACTAAGCTGCTTCTGGAGAACCAGAGCAGCGCATGGATACGCCGTTTACCTTCCCGCCGGAGCGGTACCTAATTATCTACTTGCACTTTGATGTGCTTTCAAACTGCTAGGTTGGCAGGAGCAGGGACTGAGCAACGGGAGCTCACCCTGTCTCGCGGATTTGAACTGCCAACCTTCTGATCGGCAAGTCCTAGGTTCTGTGGTTTAACCCACAGTGCCACCCGTGTCCTATGTCATGAATGAGCCAGCCCAGCCAGCTCCCAGTGAAGGAAGGAGCCAGGATGAGAGAGGGTTAACTACAAGACAGGAAGATTATAGCCAACTCCCCCTCCCTTAGGAATGCCAGCTGATAGCATTTTGGAGAGTCAGCCAGCAGCTTGCCAGCACGCTAGTGAAGGACAAAATACAGGGGCTAGAAACGAAAGCAACTCAGAGAGTGGGAAAGACCACGGAAGTATACTCTCAGAGAATAAGGAAGGGGTGGGAGCTGACCCCTTTAGCCCACCGTCTAAGCATATGGGGGGGGGGCTTCAAGACAGAATACATCACAAGAGGAAGTTTGTCTTTTTCTGGTCTCGCCGGAAACACCCTCCTTAGAAGGGACATCTTTGATTTATGGACGGACAGCTGTGATCGCCGCTCCGGTGAACTCTGTGTGTTTTTGCAATAAATCTGCCTTTCAATTAACTACGTTCGTCTGTTATCAAGATTCCCTGACATAGTAGTAGTGGTGATGGTAATCATGGTGATTATCACTATGATGGTATTGATCACTATTTTTGATCACTATGATGGTATTGATCACTATGATGGTAATCACTATGATGGTATTGATCACTATTAATCACTATGATGGTATTGATCACTATTTTTGAGTCATTGCCAGGGTGGCCTCACTTAGAGAGTGCCATGCTAGATTAGCTGATTGTCTTCCAGATACCTGTGGCTCACATATGAACCAGGCTTAAGCGTTACCAATATTATGTCTTTTCAAGAGCCTAACAGTGAGCACTGGTTTCCTGCTAAGGCATTCAATAGCAGAAATATAGTGTTGCAGAAGCTGCAGCAAGATTCCCAGGGGTTCCAGGCACTCACCCAGGGTCTGTGTTCCTTTGGAGAATTGAGAAAAGTGAAGTTGCAGGGAACCAGGCAAAGGGCCTTCTCAGCAGTGGCACCTTCCCTGTGGAATGCCCTCCCATCAGATGTCAAGGAGATAAAGAACTACATGACTTTTAGAAGACATCTGAAGACAGCCCTGCATTGGGAAGTTTCTAATGTTTGACATTTTATTATGTTTTTATATGTGCTGCCCAGAGTGGCTGGGGAAACCTAGCCAGATGTGTGGGATATTATTATTATTTATTATTATTATTATTATTATTATTATTATTATTATTATTATTATTATTTCCAGAGGCTAAAGATTACTCACCTTCACCCCTGGCCTGGAGCTCAGACAAAGTTTCCAAATGGATCAAAATCAATGGGCTGAGAGGCCAAACAAGCCTGCCAAGAACATGCAGGATGATTCTGGGAACTTCAATCATTGCCTTGAATTTTTCCCCCTCCCACCCCAGAGCTTGTTCTGCTGCCTTTCCCCCACCTGAAATGCACAGAACTTTAAAAAACTTCTTTAAAAGGAAACACCAGCAATGTAATTAGGACAGGCTTATCTTCAAGGGATTCCTCATGAGAAAATGGGTAATAATTCTATTAGAGTTTCACAGATTTGTGAATTGAAAATGCTGAAGCCTTAATCAAGCAAATGTCATGTGAAGATTACAGGTTCTCTTGAGGTCTTTGAAGCACTCCCATAATGAAATCATCAATGAGTTGAATCCCTGCAGCAACCTACAGTTTAAAAATAGGACTCGCTAAACTTTCAAAAGGCATAATTAATAGAGAGAGAGCAGCAGAGTTGATTACTGGACCAGCTTAGCCAGACCCCTAAAAATGCTCTGAATTGCGGAAATGCTTATATAATATTCAGAACTGTCTTCTCTGGCAAACATAGTTAGCAACACCTTTTAAAGAATATTCCTTTTGAGCAACGTGGAATTTTGTATTTTGTAGCTAATCTAGTGGTAAAGAAATTATATAATTTTTGAGAATGGACCAGAAGTTTAGATGTGATTATGAATTGAATACTACTTAATTTCTATTTTGATTGCATATTGAAAACCCATGAATGCTAATGCACTGCATTGGAACACCTGCAAACCAGTTGTACTCTGTTCCTCCCACAACCCTGTGTGGGTCTGGCAGGAGCTGGAGGGATCTCTAGTTTCTGGTTCCAACTCCAGCATCATTTACTGGTACTAGAGTACCAGTTCCCAGGTAAGCATTTGGATGAACACTATTAAGCAACCAGTGGTGAGGACTGGAGAGATGCTCATCATTTTCCCCTCTGATCAATTCTCTGCAAAGTTGGGTCTGAGAGGGGAAGTGAAGCTTTACCGGAATCGGTAATTCGCTTGACCTGTCTATCACAACAAGAACTCTCTCTCTCCAATGTCCCCATCCTGGTGTTTGCTCTACGTCTTTCTCCTCCTCTTGGCCTTTTCCTTACATGGAAAAACCAAAGACATTACTTTGCTTTTACAGGACTTTTATCTGTAGCATTTTTTACTTTGTTTTCAGGAAATGAGTCACTCAGGTGCCAAACATGCTTTAGGGGCGCCCTGTTTCAACCTGAGACACCTTCTACAGATCCTGCTTCAGCCAAACCCACTCCCCAGCCCTACTAAATTTTCTCTCCATTCTCTATCTGTTTCTTAAGGTCCCTCTCCAAATTCAGACAACCAACTTCTTTTCTTCTCTCAGTCCCCACTCCAGCAGATCATTGATCTCAGACTGAGCCCTGCAGGTAAATTGGGGGCTCCTAAGTATTATATCCCATTAAGGAAATATCACCCAATCAATCATCCCTGGCAATTAGCAAGCAATCAGCTTAAGAAAGGATGGTCGACCAGCAGCTGTAACAGATTGTGAAGGCGGCAGTGCCAGCCAACCACAGACAGATGCAAATTCAGAGCTAAAGATCAGCTTTCCTCCTAGGGTGGCATTGGCAGCGATGAGAGAAGAAGAAGATCAAGGGCTTTTGTTATTATACTTCAAGCCTTGTCAGCTCAGTATAATGCAGAAATATGTCAGTGTGTTCCACATACACAAAATTATTACACCATATGTAATACTGCATAAGCACCATAATAAAACAGATCATGAACATGCCTCCCAAGGGACAGCAACGTTTATAATCTATACTCCCCAAATTTTTATTTATCTCAATTAAGCATGTTGGCCAACATAAATAAGTCCTTGTTTCATCTAGTTGCTTTCCTTTATATCCCGTTTTTCTCAGGGATCAGAGCAAACTAACCGTGCAAAATGCCAATTTGCTTCCCCATGCCAGGAAGGCTAAGGCTTTAACAAGAGCTGTTGCTTCAACCATGAAACAACCCAGACTGGTTCTCAGTCAGATCCTGATACATGGAGGTGCTTCCATCAGTGATGGCTGGTGCCCATTAGGCCTTATAGGGCAGAAAGTAGGGAGGCCAACAGTAGGTGGCGCAGTAGCCAGTGATATGCAGAGTCAACTAATTCTAGCATTGTCCCCCTTCTCCTTTCCCCTACCGAGTTCTAATAGGGCAACACTGAGACTAAGGAGGAGGAAGCTGGCAGGCAATGCCACCGTCTGGACAAACTGAGCAGGAAGACAGGCAGGTAGGAGCTGGCTGGGCAAGCCTCCATTGACTCCAATGTGTTTCGCCCTTCTGCTGAGTAGTCTCGTGAGCAGTTTGCTGGGTGCTTTGTGAGTGACCCTGAAGCACCTGGCTGGCTTGCCATCTCCTGTGCTCTTTGGTGAGAACAGATAGACAGAGATGAAGTTGGGAATCCAGGCAGCATGTGTGAGGTCCTCCAGTACTAGAGATTTCTAGGGTCACTGGTGGTATGGACATCTGCTGGAGATAGGGAATCCTTCTCTCACTATAAAGAAGCCTCTGGTCCATACGAGCCAACTCCCAAGGGCTGAGGTTCCTTTTGCCCCCAATAAAATATTTCTCTTCCTCCCCCCAATATTTTATTCAAGTTGGCAGCCCTGGTCTGGTCCCAGATCTGGGAAGGAATGAACTCTGAAATTCTGAATGGAATGGTTGAGTGGAAACAGCTGAGGATTATGCTACCTACAGAATGTATCCTACATATATGTTTAATGAGGCATGAGGGAGTCATGCAATGAATCCTGGACTACTGAAGTCTTTTGACGGATTGGCAGCCATTTTCCAAATGGGTTTCTTATACATTATTACTGGCCATATTGCAAAACTCTACATTCTTCTTCTTCTAGCACCACTATGGATGGAGACACAGCCTCACAAGTCGAGAGAGAATAAGAAATCTATATCCATTTACAATAATATATTGGAAACCCTATTCCATGCATAATTTTCCACCTCAGTAGCAAATGAATTTGCTAAATGTGATAATGAATTTTACACAAATGACTTTTTCTGGCTTTGATTAGAAGTGTGGAGTTGAGAAACACAGCGTCGTACAATAATTAGATTTTGACCTACTTGTATCAGCTGTTGGTGATGGTGAAGTTTTTGTTGATGACAACAATCGTTATAAATACTGCATTGTCATTTTACCTAGGTGATGTTGAAGAGTTTTTATAGTCAGTGAATCCTACCCCCCCCCCCCCAAAAAAAATGTTTTAGGGGATTTTGCTGCCCATCCCCCATCAGCCCAAATTTGAGCCATTTTTTCTGTTAATAAGCTAAGCACTAATGGTAACAGATTATCCAAGTCTCCCAAATTCCAAACCGATTCACCACTATAATCCCCCATTGTTCTGCCTGGACAATGAGGTCCAGCTCTGAGGGCCTTCTGGTGGGTTCCTCACTGCGAGAAGTGAGATTACAGGGAACCAGGCAGAGGGCCTTCTCGGCAGTGGCACCTGCCCTGTGGAATGCCCTCCCACCAGTTGTCAAGGAAATAAACAACTATCTGACTTTTAGAAGATATCTGAAGGCAAAGTTTTTAATGTTCGTTCTTTTATTGTCTTTTAATATCCTGTTGGAAGCCATCCAGAGTTGCTGGACAGGCCTAGCCAGATGGGCAGGGTATAAGCAATAAATTATTATTATTATTATTATTATTATTATTATTATTAATTATCCCTCCCGAGAAAAGGTTTAATTCACCTATGGTCAAGAAACAGAGACATGAACTTACTTCTTTTTTTACATTCTGTACTTCTTTACAGCCAACGGTGGTATCCATTTTTTGTTGCTCTGGTCAACAGGCCAAGCCCCCTTTGATTCTCTATATCTGGGAGATTAATAAATCAGGAAATGGAGAGCTAACCCAGTTGAACCCAACAACTCTGGTATGCATCTTTCATATAATTTGTATCCTAGCATGTTTTACGATCTTAAATAATACAGTCGCCCATGTAAATAAGTAATAGCAGAAAATGAGAGGAATCTGAAGAAACTAGCTAGGGAGGGAAGATAACATTTCCCAGTGAAATGTGAGTGTTATTTCACCTCTAAATATTCCACTAAGTTTCATCTGCTGCTGCTTGTTGCTGCAGATTTTATTTTTGAAGGGGAAAATGTTTGGCTGAAACTCTACATCCCAGTCCAAAGCCAAACATGTTTAAACATTTATGCCTAAGCCCTCAAACCACTTAGTCTGAAGCTGTCCCGCTGGTTTCTGTGGGACTATTCAAAAGAGTCAGTATTTTGAAGTTTATAACATGCATTTTAGAAAAAGAAGCCGGTGGCAGAAAAGCAAGGAAGGCAGGGACCTGTTTATTTTTAAACCTGCTCTGCTCGCTATCGTTCGACCAGAAATATAACCAGCCAGAGTTATGGAGGGCCATAATAACAATAATAAATAATAGACGCAGCATATCCCTTCAAAGTTACCTGGGTTTTGACAGTGAGATGGGGAGGAAGATAGAAATGGGGAGATGTTACCACAGTGCTTTTTAATGGAAATCACAGTGGTATCGGCAGATTCTCCAAGTGTCCCTGTTTTCCAGGGACAGTCCTGAATTTACAGAAGCCATCCTGGTTTCTGATTTGATCCCAGAATATCCCACTTTTTCTTAGGACGTCCCTATTTTTATTGAAAAGCAATGACAAACCTAGACAGCATCTTAAAAAGCACCTTGCCAACAAAGGTCCGTATAGTTAAAGCTATGGTTTTCCCAATAGCGATGTATGGAAGTGAGAGCTGGACCATAAAGAAGGCTGATCACCAAAGAATTGATGCTTTTGAATTATGGTGCTGGAGGAGACTCTTGAGAATCCCATGGACTGCAAGAAGATCAAAACTATCCATTCTGAAGGAAATCAGCCATGAGTGCTCACTGGAAGAACAGATCCTGAAGCTGAAGCTCCAATACTTTGGCTACCTCATGAGAAGAGAAGACTCCCTGGAAAAGACCCTGATGTTGGGAAAGATGGAGGGCACAAGGAGAAAGGGATGACAGAGGATGAGATGGTTGGACAGTGTTCTCAAAGCTACCAACATGAGTTTGACTAAACTGCGGGAGGCAGCGGAAGACAGGAGTGCCTGGCGTGCTCTGGTCCAGGGGGTCACGAAGAGTCGGACATGACTAAACGACAACAACAATTTTCATTAAAGAAATATTGGCGAGTATGTAATGGTTTTGAGGACATTACAATGAGGACAACGCACAACCTTAATCAGAGCCTGGGTGGCCTTAGGATTGCAGGGAATGGAAGTTAAATTATATCTCACTTTCCCTGCCATGATGCTGGAATAAACTGCCTTTCCAGTTTCCAGGTGTTATAATAATAATAATAATAATTTATTATTTGTACCCCACCCATCTGGCTGGGCTCCCCCAGCCACTCTGGGCGGCTTCCATAGAAACAAAAAATACAGTAAAATATCACAGATTAAAAACTTCCCTGAACAGGGCTGCCTTAAGATGTTTTCTAAATGTCAGGTAGTTATTTATCGCTTTGACATCTGCTGGGAGGGCGTTCCACAGGGCGGGCGCCACTACCGAGAAGGCCCTCTGCCTGGTTCCCTGTAGCTTTGCTTCTCGCAATGAGGGAACCGCCAGAAGGCCCTCGGCGCTGGACCTCAGCGTCCGGGCAGAACGATGGGGGTGGAGACGCTCCTTCAGGTATACTGGGCCGAGGCCGTTTAGGGCTTTAAAGGTCAGCACCAACACTTTGAATTGTGCTCGGAAACGTACTGGGAGCCAATGTAGGTCTTTCAAGACCGGTGTTATGTGGTCTCGGCGGCCGCTCCCAGTCACCAGTCTAGCTGCCGCATTCTGGATTAGTTGTAGTTTCCGAGTCACCTTCAAAGGTAGCCCCACGTAGAGCGCATTGCAGTAGTCCAAGCGGGAGATAACCAGAGCATGCACCACTCTGGCGAGACAGTCCGCGGGCAGGTAGGGTCTCAGCCTGCGTACCAGGTGGAGTTGGTAGACAGCTGCCCTGGATACAGAATTGACCCGTGCCTCCATGGACAGCTGTGAGTCCAAAATGACTCCCAGGCTGCGTACCTGGTCCTTCAGGGGCACAGTTACCCTATTCAGGACCAGGGAGTCCTCCACACCAGCCCGCCTCCTGTCCCCCAAAAACAGTACTTCTGTCTTGTCAGGATTCAACTTCAATCCATTAGCCGCCATCCATCCTCCAACCGCCTCCAGGCACTCACACAGGACCTTCACCGCCTTCACTGGTTCTGATTTGAAAGAGAGGTAGAGCTGGGTATCATCTGCATATTGATGGACACCCAGTCCAAACCCCCTGATGATCTCTCCCAGCGGCTTCATATAGATGTTAAAAAGCATGGGGGAGAGGACGGAACCCTGAGGCACCCCACAAGTGAGGGCCCAGGGGTCTGAACACTCATCCCCCACCACCACTTTCTGAACACGGCCCAGGAGGAAGGAGCGAAACCACTGTATAACAGTGCCCCCAGCTCCCAGCCCCTCTAGACGGTCCAGAAGGATGTTATGGTCGATTGTATCAAAGGCTGCTGAGAGATCCAGCAGAACCAGGAAACAACTCTCACCTTTGTCCCTAGCTCGCCGGAGATCATCAACCAGTGCGACCAAGGCAGTTTCAGTCCCATGGTGAGGCCTGAATCCCGATTGGAAGGGATCCTCGGACCATCGGCTGGGTGAGGACTGCAGGGCCTGCTCCCTTCCAGGGCCTTTTCCAACTGGCCCAGGGGGCGTGGCCCAGGCCCTATCTCCCGGCTATAAAGGGACTCCTGCTGCAGTGAGGCCTCGGACCATCAGCTGGGTGAGGACTGCAGGGCCTGCTCCCTTCCAGGGCCTTTTCCAACTGGCCCAGGGGGCGTGGCCCAGGCCCTCTCTCCCGGCTATAAAGGGACTCCTGCTGCAGGAAAACCTCGGACCATCGGCTGGGTGAGGACTGCAGGGCCTGCTCCCTTCCAGGGCCTTTTCCAACTGGCCCAGGGGGCGGGGCCCAGGCCCTCTCTCCCGGCTATAAAGGGACTCCTGCTGCAGGAAAGCCTCGGACCATCGGCTGGGTGAGGACTGCAGGGCCTGCTCCCTTCCTCATGTCCTCAAGCAGTCGGTGGCAATTTAAATTTCTATTCCTTTTTTTCTTTTTTCCTTTGCTGGGGGTGGGTGGGTGGGATGGATAGTTGGTTGGGGATTAATTTTAGTACAATTGTTCTGTTCCTTTTTGTTGTTGTTTTATTGGTTCTGTATACTTTGTTAATTTTAGTGTTATTTGAATTTAAAAGGAAGCTCCCAGTGGAAGCTTTCCTTTCAATGCACATAGCACATTGGAAAATGTGGTTTTTTGTTTTTTTTTTCCAGAAGTGGGAGTCCGCACAGATTTGAGCTCTGACACCAACCCAGATTTTATCATCGCAAAAGATCCATTGTAGAAATGGCGATGGTGGTGTTGATGGTTTTATGGGGCAAGACAGCTGGCCCTTTGACAAGGACACAACTCTTATTGGACCCAAGTGTCTGGCCAAAACCTGAAAGAGAAAACAAAATGTCTGTGGCATTCACTTCCTTCCAATGCACCCAATTAACATTTTCAAGCATACCAAGGGAACATCAACAAAAGTGGTTTTCCTAGGCAATTACTCATGAAAAAAAATACACATTTGCATTAACAATGCAATGGTGCTGCTGTTAATGGATTGGGTTCCTTCTCAATATTGACTGAATGACATTTGGGAGAGGAAGAAAAACAAAGCTTGAAGGGCTCTAGATCTGGGGTTGTCAGTCACTATCATCTCTTTGAGGAGTGATGTATTTTGCTAATTACAGCACAACAGAATCTGTTGGAAAGTTTGTTGCCCAAAGTAGCATTCGATCTGTTCCTTGCCAGGGCCACATCCAATTTTTATATATAAAAATGCAAAATGCATTTTTAGGGAAAATTGCTTGCAAAAAAAATGTGGACATTGGTCAAAAATGCGTACAAAAATGTGCTTCTTAGGAGAAATTTGCACTAAAATGCTGGTGAATTTTGATCAGGTTTTATTAATTATTTATTAATATTAATTAAAAAAATGTGGACATTGGTCAAAAATGCATACAAAAATGTGCTTCTTAGGAGAAATTTGCACTAAAATGCTGGTGAATTTTCATCAGGTTTTATTAATACAAAAAAATAAGAAGCAAATTGCTACAAAGAAGTGTAGGACTTGCCTGGAATAATGAGAAACTGAGAGAACCAAAATTTACAGATCCTTCTATACTTAGATCTAAATGAGTAGAGGTGTGGTGTAGTAGTGTCTCTCTGCTCTCCACAAATGGTTTTCCCGATGTCCCTATATTCCCTTCATTCAAAAGAAATATTAGACCGATGCTGAGGGTATCAGAGCAGCCCCTTTATTAGACGCAATGATTCTCTTGATTTAAATATTTTGCCTACTGCAGATAAAGACGTGGTGGAAGAGTTCTGCAAAAAATGTGAAAGGGATAACAAGCTGGTATCTCACTTGCCCTGCATTTCTCTGCCTGTCAAACCAGCAGACTTGCCTGCTATCAGATGTGACGCCTGCCTTCCAGGCCCATTATTATGTGAATATGTCAAAATAAGATGAATGGCATCATCTTCTCTTTCCTTATACTGCTAATCTGCCTTGCCCAATTTAGCTGCGCACACCTGATTTGCCTAAACAGACATCTGAAGCAATTTCTGTGCTTCTGCCTTCGTCGCTTTTGTTTTCCTGTAGATGCCTTTTCCACTCCCGCAGATCTTTTGTATACAACAAGAAGCAAAGTGGCTAATGGTTGCCGAACACTATAAAAATCCGTCGAAGAAATGTATTAATTCCAAAAGGCCATTTCATCTCGCCAATTCCCACTCTGTCATAATTTGCCGCCTCAGATCGGCTTTTGACATCTGGCAGCTTGATATGAATTGATAAATTCTGCACTTCGGGGCAGGGAGGGGGGCGGCAGAGAGAGAGAGAACTGGGCAAGAGAGCTTTATTTATTCTGAAAGGCACTTTAGAAATGATTTCATGTTTGCTTTGTAGCCCTGGGGGATTGGAATCCTCCAGGGGACACAAGCTGTTATTTGCCACTTGTTGACAGGGTAGAAGAACAGCTTAGCACTATTGTAGTCTTGAATGAGGGATCCGTTCCAGAGGTTTAAGCAGTATTCACAGGCAACCCACATTGTAAGTTGTCAAGTAGCACATCCCAAGTTTTATGAATATTAAAATATTGCGAAGAGTAATGCTTCTAAAATTCAAATAAATGCTAGCCTTTCCCATGCTATGGTAGAGACCTATACCACTTTGAAGAGATGCTCAGTTGTGCCCAGATTTTTTTTGGGGGGGGGGGATCACGCTGTGGGTTAAACCACAGAGCCTAGGACTTGCCGATCGGAAAGTTGGTGGTTCGAATCCCCCTGACGGGGTGAGCTCCCGTTGCTCGGTCCCTGCTCCTGCCAACCTAGCACTTCAAAAGCACAAAGTGCAAGTAGATAAATAGGTACCGCTCTGGCTGGAAGGTAAACGCTGGAAGGTGAACCAGTAGCGCTGCTCTGGTTCGCCAGAAGCGGCTTAGTCATGCTGGCCACATGACCCGGAAGCTGTATGCCGGCTCCCTCGGCCAGTAAAGCGAGATGAGAGCCGCAACCCCAGAGTCGGCCACGACTGGACCTAATGGTCAGGGGTCCCTTTACCTTTACCTTTATCACACATGCATGGTGTCATATATACGTGGCATCATGCACACACACCACTGGCACAATGGGCTCCTCAAAAGGTCGCACCAGAGCGCTAGACCCCCATCTCTCTGGCACAACCCTGCTGATGAGCCCAGCACACCTTCCCAGCTCATGCTAGTGCTCTGGGCTCATTCAAGGGCCATGCCAGAGTGCTGGACCTTCAGCACTATGGGGAAACCTCTCACGGGAAGGCACACTGGGCTCGTCAGAGTGCTGAAGGTCCAGCACTCTGACGAGGTCAACATTCCAGAAGGCTGAATCTCTTAGCCCCTTGCCTAGAGATTTTGAAAGGGCCCCAAACACCCTCAGCTCCCTGGAGTTGGTATGCCTGCCACTTTGAGGATGTAGCCTTCCTGACCCAACAGGACTTGCCTTGCAGCAAGTCAGACCCATCCAGCTCAGTTTTGTCTATGTTGACTGATAGCAGTTCACCAGGGCTAGATCTACACTGACTGTATAACCACTGTAAACAAAAGTCTCGATGCAAAAAATCAAAGAAAAGCTCTCAATGCAATATTCCTTTGACAATGGATTACTGCCCTACAGCATCCTCCGGTATCACATTTTTATAACGCATTTTAGCGTTATAACTGACCAGTGTAGATTTGTCCCAGGACTTCAAACTGGGTTCTTTTGCAGTCCTACCTAGAGTTACCAGAGATTGAACAGGGACTTTCTGGATAAAAAGCAGATGCTCTGCCACTCAGTTTTGACCCTTTTCTTGAAGGACAAAATTGCTTCTTCTCGAACAAGCATTATTTTCCAGAACTTGCTGTACAGCTTGGATTGTGACAAAAAGAAAGAGCCATTGTTCTTGGGAATGGCATCATAGCAGTTCTCAAAGTTCTCTTGAGACATTTATTTATTTCATAAAGGTTATACACTGCTAGATTGTAAAAAAAACAACAACACTCCAGCTAGTTTACCAAAAGAGTTTTGATTATATCTATGCCATCTATCTATTATTGATAAATGTAACATTGGCGTGCCGTATTTGCAGTTTTCATAACTGAATATCCTTCTTCAACACTGTTTCTCATTCAACACGGGGTGGGGTCTCTGCTTTCTGCTAACTTCCCACTACAGCAATTGCAGCGTCACATTTTTGCCAAATATGGGACTACAACTCCCATCTTCCTCGATTATTGTCCATACTGGATGGAACTGACTAGAATAGAGACTGAGAACATCTGAAGGGCCAAAGGCTCCCCAGCTCTGCTTTAAATTCTCATGCTAATTATGGCAAATTCTACCCAAAAATAACTGTAAGTGAATCAGCAAAGTGCCCCATATATACAGTTTAGTTTAATCTTATAATACATGTTCTCTAGTAGCACTGGAGGCATGGGGGAGAAAGTGGGAACGAGTGATGATTTCTAAACATCCCACAGAGCTTTCACTAGGACAGGGTAGTTTTTGTCAGCGATAAATTCAGTTAAGCGGTTGAAAAGGAGAGAGAAGACTAATAAGATTTTTCTGACAGGTAGTTTAACTTAAATTTAACTAACTATGGGCAATAAAAGTATATTGAATTAATCAAAGTCAGGTTCATGAATCTTTTAGCTCCAGTGCCACATCTGAATTGAAATTTCAGATTGAAAATCACCTTTATTGTATTTTTAATAACTAAATTCTTGCACTCTCATAAACTCGGTGGAAGGAACTGATCCCAGGCTCCAATTTCAGAAACGTTAAGAAAGAATACTTTTTAAAGGGGAGGGAAACCCTCTCACTCACTGCCAGTGCATAATATTCTCCTAATGCTGACAGGCAGTATGGTAATGTCAACACAATCTAATATAAAAGTAACTACACATCCCCTTTTTGTGCATACTTCCCCCCTCACCCATCCAGGAGGGATTAACCCACTATGTCCACATAAATTATTATTTCCCCAACACATAGCACATCTTCATTTGAAATGTTAATTTAGTAGTTGCATTCATTTCTGCTTTATGGGTCATGGATCAGTGGGGGTTTTCTGCAACCAGTTTGGGAATGAAGAGATCCGATATTTTGCAGAGGACTGCTGAATAGAGTTGAGGCAAGTTTCTCCCAGGCCAATACTCTCAAATGAATGAATGTGTTACTTTGTTGTACCCCCCAAAATGGAAAAGGGATAAACAGTGGTACCTTGGTTCTCATACTTAATCCGTTCCAGAAGTCCGTTCCAAAACCAAAGCATTCCAAAACCAAGGCATGCTTTCCCATAGAAAGTAATGCAAAACAGATTAATCCGTTCCAGACTTTTAAAAATAACCCCTAAGCACTGGTGGAGGAAGAGGAGGGCGGGGAGCGCACCACCCCTGGCAGCACGATCCCGGTGGGGTCCCATCGTGGCTGCCCCCCGCCCGTGCTGGGTGCCCCGCCCCCAGAATGTGCGCCCCGCCTCCAGGACATGAAGCTCTGCCACTACCCCTAAGACAGCAATTTAACATGAATTTTACTATCTAACGAGAGCATTGATCCATAAAATGAATGCAATAAACAATGTACTGCAGTCACATAAGCAAGCAATCAGTAGCTGAACTGGGTTCCACACAGTAACAAAAGCAACAAAAAAGAGCCACAAAAACGCAAAATAAATAGCAAAAACAGACAGACCTCAGCGTAATACTCAAAACGGAAGTGTGGCACTAAAACTGGAAGCATAACACTCAAATCAGAAGCATAACACTAAAAATGGAGCACGTTCGACTTCTGAAAAACGTTCGCAAACTGGAACACTTACTTCTGGCTTTGCAGTGTTTGGGTTCCAGGTTGTTTGAGTACCAAGGCATTTGAGAACCAAGGTGCCACTGTACATGTTGCTGATGGGCAGGGCACTCCTGATGAGGTGGAGAGAGGAGAATCCAGAGCCAAAGGAACTGCAAAATATGAAGCCCTGCCAGGCTCTTGCCAGAAGAGCAGGATGTTGCTGTTTTGCCCTCTTCTTCTTCTGCCAGCTTCCCCCCGTTCCCTCCCCATTGGCCCATACAAGGGTGAGTTTCAGAGGAATATGACTGTTTTGGATCAGCCCTGACATGCCCACCAGAACACTCCTTTTTACTGTTACCACTTTGGAATCATTGTCGTCACAGCATCAAGGGCAGCAGAGGTTTCTTGGTCCAGGAGGTCTAGGAGGATGGACCTCTTTCTCTGCGAGTGGAAAGAAAAATCTCCTCTGGCCTCTAGGATGCCCTTCCAGGGACTATAGCACAATGCCTACTAATAGGTGAGTTCAATGTTGCTTAAGCTCCAATAAGTGGGTGCACAATTATATTTGTAAATTGCCCTGTGACCTTTGGATGAAGGGAAGAAGAAGAAGAAGAAGAAGAAGAAGAAGAAGAAGAAGAAGAAGAAGAAGAAGAAGAGGAGGAGGAGGAGGAGGAGGAGGAAACAACTGCTAATTCCTTTCCCCAGAAAACTCTGGAACCATGGTTCTTCAAGGTGGAACATAATTCTTAATACATTTACTAAACTACTTTTAAAAGTCTGTAGTGCAGATCTACCGAAAAGAGACTTAACAGCAATTGAGCAAAATAATTGTGGCGTGCACTTTTGACAGATATCAGATGTTTAATTAGAGATGTATAAATCTGTCAAAGTGGATTCTGGCACATGAAAGTTTATACCATAATAAATATGTGAGAAGCTGCCATAAGGCTTTCTGTTGATTGGACTTATTCACAGGATACAGCTCTGTTTGTTTTCATTCCATTTCTACCATATACCGTTTTTTTTCGCCCTATAGGACACACTTTTTCCCCTCCAAAAATGAAGGGGAAATGTGTGTGTGTCCTATGGGGCGAATGCAGGCTTTCGCTGAAGCCTGGAGAGCGAGAGGGGTCGGTGCGCTCTGACCCCTCTCGCTCTCCAGGCTTCAGGAAGCTCTGTGCAACCCTTGGGAGACCAGCGTGAAGTCGCACTGGGCTCCAAAGGGTTGCGCAGAGCTGCCTGCAGCCCTGGGCTTCTCGCAGCTCTCCGCAAGCCTGGGGAGACCAGCGCGACTTCCCGCCGGGCTCCCTAGGCTTGCGGATAGCAGGTTGTTCTGGGGGCTGGGGTCGGGGGAAGCTCGGGCTTCCCCCTCGCCAGCCCCGCGCCTGTGGGGGAAATAATTTTTTCCCCTTTATTCCCCCCCCAAAAAAAAAACTAGGTGCGTCCTATGGGGCGGTGCTTCCTATGGGGCGAAAAATACGGTAATATCTTCTTTGGCTGCAGCTAGATATACTTTTTGAAAGGACACTAGGCTACAGTAGAAATATCTTCTTGTTCATAAGATTTTCCAATGCCCAGAGGCACTAAAATGAAGAATAATGGCTGGCTCATAATATATCAAATATATTTTAATGAATACTTTCCAGTCAGATATTCCACCAGCACTAGTCCCCTGTCTGAATTAATATTGGCCATGATTGCAAAGAAGCCAGTCTCAAAGTGACAGGCGGATACGAGTTTCATGGAGAATTTTATTTTGTCCTGGCCATATTACTACTAGATAAAATGCACAGAATTGGTGGAATTACTTTTAACTGTGGGCTGTGCTTGAAATGACATTGTGAGACGGCCATCCCATGCTCTGTTGTAGCTGGCAGAATCTCCACAGCGCAATCAGCCACACAAAGGAATCTCAGACAGGTCCGTCTTCTGGAAGAACAGGAGTCCATTTTTGAAACAATACTTGTTCAGTGGTAATTTCAGGCCACATCTGCACACTGCATTTCAAACTCTATGATACCACATTAACAGTCATTTCTTTCTCAAGAGAATCATGAAAGCTGTTGTTTGTTCATGGTTCTGAGAAATGTTAGGAGGCCCCTGTTCCCCTCACAGAGCCACAGTTTTCATCACGTCGGGGTCACCAGATGTTGGGTTGAAATAAACGACAGACGAGTGACGAGTGTCATACGGGAGGCATCTCTTGAGCATGTCTCAGAGAGTCCCTTTTATTGAATAGTACAGCATTGCCACGTTTGTGCTTGTTGCTGATTAGTTCACGCAAAGACAAAGCAAGGGTTGCATATAGGCTGCATATAGGCATTAATCATCAATAGATTAAAGGGTTGGGAAAGGAACACAGAGTTGGACAGGTATGAAAACCTCCGTGTTAAACTATTACTAATGATTGGTATTCGCATTCATAAATGTGGTCAACCATGCATTAGGAACAGGTAACCAAACATTCTAGGGTGGGTGAGCACGGAATGCTTCAGCTCAGCATGTGCAGAAACAAAACTTCCCATCACAGAGTTACCCATGAAGAGGGGTTGACACTTAAACCAAGTTGATATTGACAAAGGTGGAGGCAAAACAACACTTTTTTCACCATTACTGCAATATATATATATATAGAGAGAGAGAGAGAGAGAGAGAAACTAAAAGAGTATTTTTTTAAAAAAAATGACAGGTTCAGGAGGGGGTCTTGAGATCACACAAAAAACTTTTGTGGGGCCTGATTTACATACATATCATAAAAACAGTTCAAATAGGCTTAAAAACAGGAACCAAAACAAGTGAAAATAGGGTTCAAAGCAATATAAAATGAGCAGCTATAGCAGAGACATTTTCACCCTGCTGGAAAAGCTTGTTGAAACTGAAAACCGCTTCCATTGTTTCAGGAAAGTACAGATAATGGACACCTCTCATAGCTCAACAATACTGCCTGGACAATAGGCACTATTCATTTAACAAAACTCTATTCCCATTTCATGCAGAATGAAATCAATAAGAGAAACAAAACAGTATGACTTCAATGTTGTGTCTAGTTAATAGTCCTGTGCGCCGCAGGATGGAAAAAACAAGAGAAGCCATGTCACTGGGCTGAAAGGCTAATTATGCCATTCTGTAGATGTTGACTCAGAACTGGGGCTTACTTTCTGGCTGGGATAGGGAAGAAATTCAATTATATTTGCATTTAAAGGCAAACTCACCTAATTCACACTTTCTGAAACAGTATGAGAACCAAAGCACAACCATTCTTCAAAATGCTCAGTTCTCTGGATTTTACACTGTAGTTCTACAGCTAAGTAAGTGCACAAATATGTGCATTAAATTACATGTATTTGTGAAGATTCTCATACAAAAATGCATTATATTATGGGAAATAATATAAATCAGGCAAATATAAATTAGGCAAAACTGTGTACCAAAATGTGTATATTGGGAGAAATTAACACTAAATGCTGATGAATTTTCTTGAGGACTTTTTGGCAAAAGATTCGCAATCTCATGTGGAAATGTGGAGAACTGAATTTAAGATGAGAAATTGAAAATGTCAGGCCCACCCATCCCTGTTTCAAGGTTCATTGCACAGGACTGCAACCTCAGAGAGGTGAGATTGGTTTCTGTTTACATAGCAACTCAGGCTAGCCAGATGTTGGCAAGATCAGGAGCCCCTCCTGCCTTCTAACTGCCAATTCAGAAATCAGCTGGGATGAAGGGGAGCTTCACTCATTCTGTAATATATACAGCTCACCATCTCAGTGCTAGACTTGTATAAAAGGTAAAGGTAAAGGTACCCCTGCCCGTACGGGCCAGTCTTGACAGACTCTAGGGTTGTGCGCCCATCTCACTCAAAGAGGCCAAGGGCCAGCACTGTCCGAAGACACTTCTGGGTCACGTGGCCAGCGTGACATCGCTGCTCTGGCGAGCCAGAGCAGCACACGGAAACACCGTTTACCTTCCCGCTAGTAAGCGGTCCCTATTTATCTACTTGCACCTGAGAGTGCTTTCGAACTGCTAGGTTGGCAGGCGCTGGGACCGAACAGCGGGAGCGCACCCCGCCACGGGGATTCGAACCGCCGACCTTTCGATCGGCAAGCCCTAGGCGCTGAGGCTTTAACCCACAGCGCCACCCGCGCTAGACTTGTATAGAGGTGCGCAAATGAATGTTGCAGATCTAATAGAACAAGTGGGAACTTTCACATCACTTCTCAGACATCATCCTTTGCCATGAGGTTACGTTCATGCATTCAGCTACCAGTCATCACAAGGTCTGGACAAGCTTACCTGGGGACAGTTGCAGCCCATGAAGTGGGGTTTAGCAGAGCAGTGGCATACTGTGGGTTGCCAGTGCCTGGGGCAAGGAAAGTATTGCACTCCCTAACCTGTGGTTCCTGTCAGGGCCCGGCTGCGGTGATGGTGGTGGGGAAGGGTCATCCCAGCATGGAGAGGGAAGCTGGGGAGGGAACAGCGACGGCGGCCATTTATTTTGTTATGATTATTTTTATTCTGAAGTTTGGAGCCTGAGGCAATAGCTCCTATGTCCCCACCCCACGCTATGCCACTGTAGCAAAGGAACCATCCTCCCAACACCAACCTCCCTACAGCTAAACTGGACAGGGGAGGACAATGGTGAGGTCAGAGCTGTGCTGGAGACAAATGGGCCCTTCCACCAGTGTGGCTGGACCCTCTCTGTCACTCTGCCCTGCCTCAATCCTATTCAGGTACGCTGTTGGGAGGGTGGCTCAGCCCCACCACATAGGCCTCTATGGGCCAGCAGTGGCAGAACATTATATTTCTAGCCTGTATTTACATTAAGGAGCTCAAGACTGTGTAGATGGTTCTGCTTCACTCATTCACAGAAACACACATTTTCCCCCTAACAACCCCATGAGGTAAACTAAGCTGAGGTCACCATTATACATCACTGGCACCCAGAATGTAGGCATTTCATAACCCCTCATACCACCACAGACTCAATGCTTTCCTGTGAAATCGATTTGCATACTCAGTTATGAGCCATCAATCAAGTGTGGAGAAAACAAGCCCCCAAAATATAATAATCAAGTGCAAGAAAATAAAAAAGTTGCATGTGTGAAGCTGGCCCAATGATCAAGTGGATGCCTCACAACAAATCTGCAGTTGCGGTTAGCTGTGCTTAGTTATTGTCTTTCACTTTCTTTCACAGCAACATATTTTGCTACCTCCATTGGCAGCCTCTGTTACAGACAAACAGCAAAGTTAAGCCTTCCTTGACATCCAAGGGCATAGTAAATATTTAACTAAGGATTTTTTTTTCTGGTGCAAAGTGCAATTAGTCAAGCCCTGTCACCTTGTCACTTGCTTTCAGGGACTGAAAATCTGTACATGATGTCCATGTTGTCAGACTAAAGATGGCCTCATCGCTGTGATCTCTCTCAGCACATTGATAATTCTGATTTAAAAACCTAGTCAGCTTGTCTCTATCTCTCTGGCCCTTAACAATGGTGAAGGAAGAGGGTGATATCTAGATACCTATGCCTAACTGAAACCATGCAATGCCATGATGTAAATGCAGTGTAAGGTTCATGTTCTAGCAGTGTTGCAAGTGGAAAAATAAGGAGAAATTGGTCATGATTGAGAATTAGGGTGTTCTGCTCCCCCTCATACAAATCATGCATTTCACAAAATACTGGTTGATCAAGGTTGTTGAAGTTCACATTAAGTCCCTCTGTGTTTAATATTAGGAATATAAATCCCAGGGAAAAGATGCATATTAGAGAAACTTACAATAAAAATGCTTTCCATGTACACAATTCATTATCATAATCAGTGCTATTTTTCTAGAAAAAGAACTGTTGGCTCACCATGAACACCTCTTAGAATGGCAATGGTGCCCACCTGAGAGGTGCTGGACCTGAGTTCCAGAGACTTCCGACTGAGAAAAAAGCCCTGGTTGTAATGTAATATACTATTAGCATAGCATTATTCTATATTATCATACCAAAAATAGATTCATAGACAGTTACATTTAGACCTACTCAGCCTCCAGAGCTGAAGTAGGGAATCTTTTGTTCTCCAGATGTTGCTGAACTGTAAGTCCCATCATCACTGACCACTGGTTATGTTTGCAGGACTGGTAGGAGTTGTACATCATGAGTTGTTCTTCCTTTTCCTTAGTCAAGACATTCGTAATGAAAGCTGAAATTCTCATAATGCTGCATTTGGATCCTACTGTTCAATTTTGTGGACCTGTGCAATTTGTCCAACTTGATCTCCTGCCAAATAGAATGGGAGATATAAATATATCAGAAAAAGGGCAGGGCATTTCCTGCTCTTCTGAAAACGTAGTTAACTTCATCGATGAGCAGAGACGCTTGAGTCAAATGTCTGGAAATGCCCTCTTACTTTAGGTTCAGTCAAATATGGCTCCTAATTGGATTTCATTTGAAAGTGAATAGTTCAGAAAGCTCTCCCTACTACACTAATGTTTGTATGTATAGATTTAAAAGAACCAAGTTACAATGTGAAGTAGGGCTGTCAGCCAAGGAAAAGGTTTTCCAGTTGATTAGCTATCTTTTATTTCCTTTCCCTGTTAACTGATCAACGAACCAGCTGATCAATGTAGTTATTGCAGTTACTCAATGCAGGTGCTATTTTTGGGGATGGAGATAACATTTTCTCTCACCTAACTCACAAATCGTACATGGGAAATGATCTTTGGTGCCAAATGCCATCTGAAGCTACCAGTCTCAGATAGCTGTGTTCAGACTCTAATTTAATCTACTGGCCATGGGGAGAGGCTGCTAAGTTGAACCACTTATCTTTATTGTTGAGCTATAGGGTCTTCCGAAACTCCCCTACAGCACCAGATGGCAATATTTTCTGTATGCTGTGGTAAAGATTCAATGGTGGTGTATTCCTATCTATGGAAAAATCACAGCTCCTTTTCATCCTATCTATAGCCACGTCGTGTCATCGTCCTTTGTGGAGCTCTCAATGGCTTTGATGGAGACATAAACACAATAAAACATTAAACCTGAAAAAAATACCCTATAGAGGGCTGCCTTCAAATGGTTGGATAACTGACAATACCTTCCAACATTTCTCCGATGGAAATAGGAACATCCTAAGGAAAAGTGGGACATTCTGGGATCAAATCAGAAACTGGGGAGGCTTCTGTAAATCTGGAACTGTCCCTGGAAAAATAGAGATACTTGGATATAACTTGTGTGTGTCAGCAAAACTACATTTTTGTAGGATTCTAATCCCCATCTGCACTATACAGTTGTATCTTGGTTTTCAAATGTTGTAGTACTCGTATGTTTTGGCTCCTGAATGCCAAAAACCCAGAAGTAAGTGTTCCAGTTTCCTAACATTCTTTGGAAGCTGAACATCTGATGCATCTTCCAAGGCTTCCAATTGAGTGCAGGAATCCTGGTTTTCGAACGGTTCTGGAGTCAAACCAACTCCTGGAACGGATTAAGTTTGACAACCAAGGTACCACTATACATTTAAAGGAGTGTTTTTGCCCAAAGTCAGGGCTTCCCCCAAGAATCCTGAGGGCTGTAGTTTGTCAAATGTGCTAAGCTGCCATTTTCAGAGTTCCCTGGGGGGAAAGATTGGTTGCTAAACCACTCTGACAAATGTAGCTCTGTGAGGGGAATAGGATTCTCCTAATAACTCTCAGTTCCCAGGATTCCTTGTGGGAAGCCACAACTGTTTAGAGGGATGCTGCTTTTAATGTATAGTGCAGATGGGCCCTTGGCTTGCAAGACACTCGAACTAGGTTTTTTCTGTTTATTTACAAAACTCTATTATTTCTCCATCTGTAATCAGCCAGCACACACATGAAGTTTTACTGAGTTCAGACCGATTAGCCTGCTAGTGCAACTGAGTTTGAATTAGGTTCCACACAGTAGCCAAGATGGCAGTATTTCAGCAATGAGTAGACTGCAAAGGTATCGAGCCATGCTGTGAGAGTAAAAACCATTCATGCAAATATGGCTGGCAAAGATCTAAGCGTAGCCTAATTACACAATGAACGCTCCAGGTGATTCACGGAGAACCGAACTATTTGCACGAGCCCATTACATACCATAGGCCTGGCTTTCTCTAGCTTAAATGTGCATATAAGAGATTCATTTCCCAAGGCTGCTTCATCGCCAAGCCGTCTTGAGACCTGCTGCATAACCTACGAGCCCAACGAAACTGTATCTGCCATAAAATAAAAGCGTTCCCTAAATGAAGCTGGTTGGCAACCGTTTCAAAGCTTTGCACATTTGCCAGCCTTCCCAGATGGAACCAAGAGGTGTTTGCAAGTGGTAACTCAAAGTTTTAAAAAATGGATTGAAGCAGGCAAGAGTTGACAAGCAGAAATTGGCCTCCAGTTATTGCTCCTGTTATTTTATAAATAAAAGCAAGGACTGCTTGCCTACCACAAAGAATGTTTCATCCATATCCTTTAGCCTGGATGTATTTAGTTATTCTGCCTTGCACAGGGCAATGCAAATGGTGTTAAATGTGTTAAATAACATTAAATATGTATTACATTGTGTGTTTTGGAAGAGTTGTTTTTGAAGAAAAAGAAGAAGAAGAAGAAGAAGAAGAAGAAGAAGAAGAAGAAGAAGAAGAAGAAAGTCACAGATTGATTCATGAGTAGAATTGGTTGCCCTCCTCTGCACACATTCCAGCTTGTCAATATCCTTAAATTGTGGTGCCCAGGAATGTCTTACCAAGGCAGAATAGGTAAAGGTAAAGGGACCCCTGACCATTAGGTCCAGTCGTGACCGACTCTGGGGTTGTGGCGCTCATCTCGCTTTATTGGCCGAGGGAGCCGGCGTACAGCTTCCGGGTCATGTGACATGACTGAGTCGCTTCTGGCGAACCAGAGCAGCGCACGGAAATGCCGTTTACCTTCCCGCTGGAGCGGTACCTATTTATCTCCTTGCACTTTGATGTGCTTTCGAACTGCTAGGTGGGCAGGAGCAGGGACCGAGCAACGGGAGCTCACCCCATTGTGGGGATTCGAACCGCCAACCTTCTGATCGGCAAGTCCTAGGCTCTGTGGTTTAACCCACAGCGCCACCCACGACAGAACAGAGCAGCACTATTACTTCCCTTGACCTGGACACTGTACTTTTCTTGATGCAGCCTAGAATAGCATTTGCTTTTCTTTCTTTTTTGCTGCTGCATCGCACTGTTGTGGTCCACTCAGACCCCTAGATCGTCTTCACATATACTACTAGTAAGCCAAATGTCCCCCATCTTATATTTGTGCCACTGGTTCTTCCTGCCTAAGTGCAGAACCTTACATTTGCCCTTACTGAAATTCATGTTGTTAGTTTGGGCCCAGTTCTCTTTTCTGTATTGCTTTATTATTAGCAATGGACCAAACAGCACCCATCTCTGCTTGCTTTGGAACTAGGTCAACTGCAACAAGCATCTTTGGAGAATTTACATGCAGAATGTTTCTGCAAGTACACAACCTCCTTTGGCACTCTGAGTCAGACCAGAACATCTGAGGGTGGCAATGCCTGGATGGTGTTTATGGCATCTGCACATTCTGAACAAGGAAGATTTCTGTGACAAAAACACAACTGAAACTTCTGATGACACTGAAGTCTTGTTTAACTTCCCACCCTCACTCCTCCTGCCTTCTGAAAGGTGCCCTCGGCAGCTGCAGCTGCTATCCATGTTTAGTCAGGAGCAAATCCTACTGGGTTCAATGGGACATATGCCCAAGCAGTGCCTTTCTGGCGATGCTATACACAGGTACCAGCACCTTATTTTAATTTTATTTTTATTTTTTTGCTGCCTCCATTGGCTATTTTGTTCTGGCAACCACAACACTTTCATCAATTCACCTCACATTTTCACCCCCCAAAGCACTAATTCCAAGTAAGTGGAGTTACGATGGCACCCTCAATATCTGGGGGGGGGGATCTTGGGGGGGGGAATACAAAACCATAATAAACTAAATCCATAGGGGTGGGAAATCATAAACATTCAGCAGCAATGGGTCTAAACAATCCAAAACACCCCCTACTGTTCTCCCTCTAAGCCCATTTCCTGAAGGGAAAGGTGCTGTTTCCCATTTTGCTCTTTTTCTTCTCAGGAAGAGGTTATGTGAAAAATACACTTGCTGTCAGATTATTATTTTTTTAATCTGAATTTTCTCATCTTAAACCGTGCTGGTGCCTCTTTATCTTTCTAAAATGTGCTACCACATACTTAGCTGTTGATCCACTGACCCAGCACACTTGGATGGAATTCTGTGACGGGGGGGGGGGGCACATTTTGTAATAGAAGATATAACTACAGGATGAGAGTTGAAATCTCCCATTTTCAACCGTGTGTGGAGATCCCAAGACTGAAAACAAGCAATATCACATAGAACATCTGAACTAACTCCACAGGGTGTGTGGTTTTTTTCTTCCCTGACATTTGCACAGTAAAAATATGAATTGCTTTATCAAATACACGTTTTTTATATACATTCTTCAAACATTGGCAAACCTGGTTAGCTCAGTTGGTTAGAGCATAATGCTGATATTGCAAAGGTTACAGATCCAATGCCTGTAAGGGCCAGCTAAGGTAAAAGGTAAAGGTACCCCTGCCCGTACGGGCCAGTCTTGACAGACTCTAGGGTTGTGCGCCCATCTCACTCAAAGAGGCCGAGGGCCAGCACTGTCCGAAGACACTTCCGGGTCACGTGGCCAGCGTGACATCGCTGCTCTGGCGAGCCAGAGCCGCACACGGAAATGCCGTTTACCTTCCTGCTAGTAAGCGGTCCCTATTTATCTACTTTCACCCGAGAGTGCTTTCGAACTGCTAGGTTGGCAGGCGCTGGGACCAAACAGCGGGAGCGCATCCCGCCACAGGGATTCGAACCGCCGACCTCTTGATCGGCAAGCCCTAGGCGCTGAGCCTTTAACCCACAGCGCCACCCGCGTCCCTAAGGGCCAGCTACATATTCCTGTATTGCAGGGGGTTGAACTAAATGATCCTCAGGGTCCCTTCCAACGCTACAATCATATGATTCTCCTTCTGGGCAAGCAAGAGGCATTGTCTGAGTTTAAAGACATACTCCAGCCAGGCAAAACAACTCTAAATAAAGGTATGAAACAGAACCTGTGTGGGGTATGGCCTGGGGAGGTGATGTGGTTAGAGTCCTGGGGGCCACATTGAGAGGCTTGGAGTTCCACATTGTTTAGTAATTTAATTCATTGAAATTGTAAATGTTTGCATGCATTACTAGGTGTGTGAATTTGATTGGTTGGTAACTGAATTCTAGAGAGATCTCTAGTAGTTCTCATGTGATTGGCTCACGTTGGTCACATGGGAGGTATCTAGCGAAGGAGAAACTCAATTTTATGTGAAGCAAGATGGCTGTGTTTTAGACTCCACTGTGAACACTGCTACGTTGAATAGAATGTTGCTTCTTTGGAGAGCAAAGACAAAGGAGAAGGTAAAAGTGGAAATCTCACATAGGAGCTGCAAGGCATGGCCTAATTGAGATACAGCAGGATGAGTGCTGAGCTCTGGAAAGGGAGGAAAATACAGTTGGTTGGAAATTAGAAGAGACTGTTAGCCCATGCTTGGACAATCTTGTGACTATAAATATTATGTTTTAATTTATCTATAAGTTTCTGAAAGTAAAGTTTTTGAATATTAAAATACGGACATTGGTTTAATTTCCAAATAAGGGTTTCTGTCATATATATGATTTGAGCTCCTTAGCTGTGATTTCGCTACTCTTACTTCAACATTTGGCCCCTGGGGTTGAGGTCCCCCCCACCCTTATTAAAGCTCAAGGCATTATTTTTACTTACTGGCAACAGTCGCAAAGCTCTAAACCTTTTTGAAGTGCAAGACGTACACAAGGTTGTGTGGCACGTTCTTGCTAAGTTAATACAGCAATCACACTGTGTCTGAAAAATTAGTTTGTGCACATCCCCATGAAAGGAGGAAGTTAGTTACTGCAGTTTCACATCTCAGTAGAACTGTGCAGCTTGGTCGCCAGCCCTGGAAAATCTGGCACGCTAACAACGAGAGCCTTGTAATAGTATTTATTAATGAAATCTAAATCAAAATGTCTTTCACACTACAGTAGCAAAAGGGTCTATTGAGTTTTAGTTTGCACTACATTTTATACTTCATGACTTTTTATACGTGTGGTTATAATGAATATTTCTGACTCTATCCGTTATATATTTGAACAGTTTCCAACTTACTCATTGTAACTGACTATTATTTACTTTCCCCCCTCCAGGGATATATTACAATATCTAGCAGGCCAGTGTATTTGCTTCATTACAAAACCCCAATGATGCTTGCTTACATATAGCCCTTGCAGAAATTGTGTCTTTGACTCTGGTTAGGTTTAAGGCCTGAACCAATTGCCTGGACTGAGTGCAGACCAGAGCTGCTGTGAATTGTTATTTATTCCGAATCTGACTGAGTGAAGGAGTAGCTGTCTCAGGAGAAAGGGATGAGAAACTTAGTACATTATCTGTCACCTCTCCTCTGGATCTTGTCTTTCTGGGCTCTTGGGATCTGCAAAGACTAGCCTTCCTTTCGCTCCCCAGATATAGACTGGGTTTTTCAATGTTGCTGAGGATGTTGCTGAATGCATGGCAACCCAGATGACAGAGACTTTTTTAATAGGAATAAGGAGAGTACTGCTTGGGAGAGAGAAAAAACCCTTCCCATTGTAACAATTGGCTGAGGACACAGAGATGCCTTGCATCAGATTCAGAACCCAGCAATATACAAGCTGTTGTTGTTTAGTCATTTAGTTGTGTCCGACTCTTCATGGCCCCATGGACCAGAGCATGCCAGACACTTCTGTCTTCCACTGCCTCCCACAGTTTGGTCAAACTCATGCTGGTAGCTTCGAGAACACTGTCCAACCATCTCATCCTCTGTCGTCCCCTTCTCCTTGTGCCCTCCATCTTTCCCAACATCAGGGTCTTTTCCAGGGAGTCTTCGCTTCTCATGAAGAGAAGCTAGTCTTCTTCATAACAGAGAGCCAATGTGACATAGGGGTTAGAGTGTTGGACTAGGACCTGGGAGAACAGAGTTCAAATCCCCACTCAGCCTTGACACTCACTGGGTGACCTTGGACCAGTCATAGTCACTCAACCTAACCTACCTCACAGGGGTTTTGTGAGGGTCTAATCTGTTGAAGCCATACAAAATAAAGGCAGGAAATACAGGAGAGTAGGTGAAGGAGGCAGAGAGAAGAAGAAGTAGTGTGACAGAGCCTGTTTTAGGGGTCTGGGGTCCATGGCTATATAGGAGAGAAAGAGATAATATCCCACAGTTGGCTGATTTTTGTAGCTAGGGAACAGGGGTGGTAGATGATGCACAATGGAATTTACTGGCTGCAGGTTTTTGTTTAATGTCCTTCTCCTATATATTTCCTACAGTGACCAAGTGCATAATCTTGCCATAAATTACATCTTATTGATGAACTCCCAGGAAGACATTTTTATCTCCATAATAGAAATAGGAAAATTATGCACTCTGCCGAAAATGTGCTACAGAGTTTGCTTCTCATCTGGAAACATTTAGATATTAAATGATTCATTAAGTTATACAAGACAACATGGACAGGAGTCTTTCAGGCTCCTGCTTGTGGAGTTTATAAACCATGGGAGGAGGAAATTAACCCTGTCTTGATTGCTTTGGTCATTTACCCTCTCAGTTTTCATAAGTATTTTAATGCCAGGTTGCTACATATGAATTAAGAGTAATGCGAAGAACAGATTACTGACTGTTGGCCTCTGGTGGGGGAACGACCTACTAGACTGTGCCTACTAAGTTAATTGGCTCAAATTGATCAGGTTCCACAATGGTTGACTCCATCTTGGAAGGCAACACCTACATTGGATCCTAAAGGCTATAAGATATGAATCATTTTGCCTGAATTACTTAGAAGCACTCTTTGACCCAGATTCAATTATCTCTGTCAGTGCAAGGGCTGTTGCACTAGCATAAGGGTGAGAATAATGGTTGTGCAATATGAAACACAGCCCCTTTAAAGTTGTTGCCTGATGTCATAATGCAATCAGGTGCTTGACTGGTGGGCATGGGGGATGGGAGAACTCAGAAAACAGCATGCTGTCTGAAAAAGATTCCCCACCTCTGAACTAAGGCATTGGCACTTTAAAAGAACATATAGCTTTTCATAGGGGGTCGGGCTAATAGGAGGTTTAGGCCAACCAGCTGTGGTTTCATGCCAACTAGGAGGCTTCAACATGCTGCTAAAGCAACAGCTCTTCTTAAGTGAGCTCTAGCCAACATTGGCCACTGTGAGCTGTCCAGGGTACTGACGGCTGGTCTTCCTGCATTTGGCAGTGCTTACACTTGCCATGGGACGCGGGTGGCGCTGTGGGTTAAAGCCTCAACGCCTAGGGCTTGCCGATCATAAGGTCGGCGGTTCGAATCCCTGTTCGGTCCCAGCGCCTGCCAACCTAGCAGTTCGAAAGCACTCTCGGGTGCAAGTAGATAAATAGGGACCGCTTACTAGCGGGAAGGTAAACGGCGTTTCCGTGTGCGGCTCTGGCTCGCCAGAGCAGCGATGTCACGCTGGCCACGTGACCCGGAAGTGTCTCCGGACAGCGCTGGCCCCCGGCCTCTTTGAGTGAGATGGGCGCACAACCCTAGAGTCTGTCAAGACTGGCCCGTATGGGCAGGGGTACCTTTACCTTTACCTTTACACTTGCCTTGCCTTGACCCTTCAGAATGTGAGCTCTGCCCTATCCCACCTTCAACCTGGTTTCCCTTCACATCCTAAGCTAAGAGATGACAGGACAGGTGTAAAATAAGTACATTGGTCAAATTTTCAGGGTACCCCATTAAAGGAGTCCAGGGGGATATATTCTGTCCAAATGCCCATACGGAGCATAACAGGTCATTGAACTCCATAAGATGGGAGTGGAATTTCCTGGAATTGATTTATGTCATAGAAGGATCCTGAAACCCAGTATCGACCCTGAAGGAATAATCACCCAGTAGACTGGTTGGGTGATTCAGGATACACACCCAATGCCTATGCCAAAACCTACTGACATTTGGAATCAATAAACCATTGGATCCCCATGCTATTTGTCTTGCCATTATTTATTCTTCGCACATCACATCCCCTGATGGCCCGGGCTCACTGCTCCTGGTCCCACAACTGTCATTAAAACAAGACAGAATAAGCAAACTGATGCAGCCAGCCAGCTATACATTATGTGTTATGGTCTTCCAGGTGCTTGAAAATACTCTCCCCTTGTGGATAGGACCCTTATTGAATTGACTGGGCTGCTATGTAACAGCTAGTGGGCTGCACTCAGATTGGTCGGTCTTAAGATTACATACCTGCCTTTGAATAACTAAGGCAAGGGACTCTTGCCCTGCATAAATCAACACTCCCAATTAGAAGACTGGATGTAAAATACAGCTACTTCATGCCTTATGTAAATAATTGCTTCACTTGTAAAATCAAATACAGCTTGTTAGCTCTTGGTGACAGCACAATATTAGATACACGTGCACTCACTTGGCAGCATTTAGTACAATAAAGATTTGTTGCCACCCCCCCGAAATGAAGCAAATGGCTTGCTGGCCTTTCAGCTTGTTTTGAAAATGTAGAATTTAGAGCAGCTGATAGCCCAGGGGAAAGTAACATGTACATTAGCAAAACACACACTGCTGGTTACCTAGGGCTAGTTTCAGGGTTTCGTGGCCAGGGGCTAAGTGGGCTTTCTTAAACAATGAGGACAGGAGGTATATGTATACAGAAAACACCCCAGAGTCCCCTGCCTCAGTAACTCAGGAAAGTAAGCCAAGCCATATGGCAATATATAGATAGATGATAGATAGATAGATAGATAGATGATAGATAGATAGATAGATAGATAGATAGATAGATAGATGATAGATAGATAGATGATAGATAGATGATAGATAGATAGATAGATGATAGATAGATAGATAGATAGATAGATAGATGATAGATAGATAGATAGATAGATAGATAGATGATAGATAGATGATAGATAGATAGATAGATGATAGATAAATAGATATACATACATACATACATACATACACACACACACACACACCCTTCCAAGCATATGTGGTGTATCTTTCTCATTCCAGCACTGACTAGAAATAAAGTTGCCTCTGTCTTCCCAGTCTCCTAAGCAACCTACACAAGACCACACCCTGGTATTCTACATTAATCCAGAATAAGGTATTGGATTCATACTCAAACATTGCCAATATTAGGTCTTACCATCCCCCATTATGTATGAAAGTATGAGGGGGTGGGGTAGGAGATTGTAACCTGACTGAAGAAATATTAGCGGATTGATCAGTTGTGTCATTCAACTAGCTATTCAACTATGTCTGCATTAAGTGATAACATGAAAATATTTGTGATTGTGTGTAGATGTGAGAAACTCTCTCCCAATTGCTGTACACTGCAGGTACCTAATCTGTGAACAATTGCCCTGGTACAGCCATGCATATGCAACAGCTAGAGCTCAACATGGATAGCCTTGAAAAACAAATCAAAGAGAGGGATACAAAATGAAAAGTTGCTGAATGGAATGCCGCTGTTCAATGTTTCAGCCAGCCAGCTGGCCATGCCCTCTTCCATTATATTCCTTTTCAGTGCATCTTCCAACAGTAAACTTAATTGGTATTCACTGGCCACAGAGCATGCTCAGTTTTCGCTGAGTTTTTCTTCCTTCCTTCCTTTTTTTTAAAAAAAAGGATTTTCACACAGTAGTTTGAAAAGGCTCCTTCAAATATCAAACCAGCCATGCATGCCTCCATTACAAGCGTCTTTGCAGTTTCTGAAGATGGAAGCCTGAAGAGTGGCAAAAAGCAAATGTGTCTGGTACTACACCACAACAAGGTAGATGAAAGGCACTAAACTGAAGGATATGGGAGTTAAAATGTGGAACTCTCCCTAATTGCAGGTGAACCTGCTTGTGTTTTCATCCTCCCACCTGCAGTATATGGTTGTGTTACTTCATGCCCTTCCAAAGCTTATTGGCTCTTAACAATGTCTTTTCTAAATTAAAACATCATTTCATTGAGTGCATTAAGATGACTAGCCAAGGACCCTAATGTTCATCCACTGTACTCCATTACAAAAACCTTATGCTAATTCCCCTTCCCCTCTTACTAAAAGCAGCTGCAGTACTGAAGGTAGACCAAATCTATCTTGAAGATAAAGCTCCACCTGGCATTAAAACTGACAGAGATGTAAAGTCCTTTTTTAATTATCCTGTTTCCCACAATAAAAGCCTTGAAAGCAGAAGCATTTTCATAATAATAAATTTCCATGCGCTGAGTTCAGAGCACTACCAAGTCACAAGAGCACATAAAGAACCATTCTTAGGAGGAAAGAAATGTCACAGGACTAAATTTAAGGCATTTTCTCCCCCAGACATTAAAATACCCTTTTAGCAAAATACTTAAAATGGCAACAATCCTAGCAGAAACATATGTAAGAATAAACGCTTCACTGTTAGATGAATTCGTAGGGTTATTTGGTATTCATCTTGCTCAAAGGGAGTACTAAAGATACAGAACACACACCCAAACAGTCAGGATGTTTTAATTGTTCCCAATCATTGTTTAATTCTGGGTTTCCAATGGGACACGCATGAGCACAATGGTACTGTCAAAGCCTGTGCTCACTGCCTCCTTACTCACAATTACTTTTTCCTCTTGAAAACCATAGAGTTGAAGGAGGAACTGGGAGGAACAAGATTCTTTCCCATTTCCTCTTTCAGCTCTATGTGTTTCTTCAAGACTCTGAGCAGCATCTGAGCAGCTGAACAGAAAATGGAATGACTGAGAGGATATGAGGGGAAAGAGACCGGGGGAGTGGAGCAACTGGGAGGGCGGCAAAGGGGAGAAAGTGGGGTGCTGCAAGAGTCACACACAGAGATAACACAGTATAATGGAGTACCAGAGACAGAAGGCACATGCTGTTGGCTGCTTGCCATAATTCAGCAATGAGGGCTGCATTTTTGTTCCCCATAAAGTCCAGTTTAGGCATCTCCTAGAAAGCCACCAATAGTCAGAACGAACAAAAGGAACACTGCAGCCCATTAAGTGAAATGTAGCCTGGCAATAATGTATGGTGGTCTGCCAATAGACGTCACACCTGTTTCTTATTCCAAGAATGGTTCCTTATTTACCAATCACCTTTCGTATTGATGTTAAATAAGGAACAGTTAACAAGCTTACCTGCCAAGCAATTGGTAAATCACAGCTTCTTTCGGTTTTTGTGGTACCAGACTTGTGAAAAGATACGAGCCGCCATATCTGTTTGACTTGTTGGATATTTGCCAATAAAGTAACAAAAGCATCTACTTTATTTAGACAGGAAGGGAAAAAAATGTTCCTGCTTGTCAATTCCTGATGTGCCTGAACTTGTGATTGCAACCACAAGAGGCCACTAGTGGTTATTCAACCTAGATGGAGTTCTCTCCCTTTCAAAATCCATCCGAAGAAAAGCAACAGAATTTAGAGTCTTCCAGCTCTTGAAATAACAATTTAAATGCCTGGAACCTAAGTGGAGTCTGAGGATGGAGCCCTGAGTAGTTCCAAGGGGAAGAGCTGGGGTGGAGCCTTGTATTTGGGAGTGGATCTAGGGGCAGAACCCAAGGAAGTTTTGGTCAAAGTTGGGATTTTTCTCTTTAACTAAAATGTGTACTCATTTTAAAAATGGGTGAGGAATGGGGGGGGGGGCTACTCTCTCTTGCTTTTCTGAAAATGGACCCAAAACATAAACACATGTACCCCATCCCTGGCTGGGTTATGTTTTTTTTCCTGGCCAGTTGGAATAACAACTAGGAATGCACAAACTTGTCGATTTTACATTCTCTCTATCACTCAAATCAATGTGTGTTTTAAAAGCCCACATGAAAATTCATCAACATTTTAGTGTGATTTCCTCTGAATATATGTGAGCAATTTTACAAAGCAATTTCTCCTAGTATATTATATTCTTGTATTCTTTTCCCATTAATATATGCATTTTATGCACACTCCGTCCTAATATATATATATTTTTTGTAATGTATTATTTGACTGAACTATGTTGCAAAATTCAGATAAGTGTGAATTCCAAAGGATGACTGTGTTTCAGTTCACATATTGTTGCATAGAGCGTTAATTAGGCAATTGCACCTTCTCTATCAGACCAGAGAAGTGATCAATAACCCAGTGTACCATTTCCACACCTGTTCCTTTATCCTTTCCCAATTTACACTCAGGTGATCAGTGTAACATAGTCACAGGGGACTCACAAAAGGACATGGCTACCTTTCCGTTCCTTCCCCCACCCCCAAAAAAATCTTGGTCCAAGTTTTGTTGCCACATAACTGTCAAACCAGAGATGCAGTGGTACTCTATGGTCTAAGAATTTGATCATGACAAACCACCTGAATACCTCATTTTCTGGCATCAAAGTCTTGCTCTTTATTGGTACATTTGGGTACCAATTTTTAAAAACAACAACTGGTAGCTATTAGGAAACATTATTGTGGATGAAAACAGCCCCTTTCTGAGAAAACACATTTTTAAAAAGGCTCTTTGAAATATGCAAAATAAATTTGTGCAGATACAATCTCTTTCTCTCCTGCCTCCTCCCTGCTCTCTCTATTAAGGAAAGCCATAAATCTTGAGCTCTCCTCTATTGTTCCATTTCCCCAGTGCCTCGGGAAGCAAAGTGATAAAAGTCGGCAATGCAAGTGTAAGCAGGTTGTTCCCTCCAACTAGCTCCTTAAGAGGAACTTATTTATTGATAAAGCATCTGGAAAATATTAAAAGGTTGTGTTGTCAATAAAATACACATGCAGGGAGCGCAGGGATGGGAGCAGCACAAATTAAAAAGATATGGTTGTTCAGGGTAATGAGTAACACTATTTATCAGCGCTGTCTTTTGGCAGGTCTCTCTCCCTTTCAGATAAAAGTGTCAGAATGTAAAAGCACGGGAATTTAAGAGGAGCCCTGCTAGGCCACACCAAAGGCTCATCTAGCCCAGCTGTTCTCACAGAGGCCAACCAGATGACCATGAGATACCCTCAAGTGGGTCCTGAGGGCCACAACATTCTCCCCACTTGTTATTTCCAGCAAGAGGTGTTCATAGGAATGCTGCCTCCAACAGTGGTGGAGATCAAGGCTTTGGAAGGAAAGGTCAACCCTCCCCATGCACTGTGACCCTCACTCACTGGAAAACAATTACCGGTACCCTTTTTTTAAAAAGCCTCCTGTTGACTCCAAGACCAAAGGTTTAAGGCTTGTTCATCATTGCAACATTGGCGGGCAAAATATGCATAATATAAACCCTGCACAATATCTATCTATTGATATTCGAAGTACCACGAAGTTTTCATTACACCTCAAGGGACAAACTCAATAAGCTTTCCCTTCTCATACCAGAACATCTAGTTACTAGCAGAATGTGCCTAAGTTGTGATATCACAACAGTCAACATTGCCCTGTTTCCCCACCTACCATTCACAGCCAGTGATGCCATAGAAAGGCAGATTGTGACATTAAGATATGGGATATGTCAGAGGTCGGCAAGGTTTATCTTGCCTGGGCTGGATCGGTCCCATGGAAATCCCTCCATGGGCCGGATTGTGCGCCCGCCCATGATTTTCGGCACCACGGAAGCGAGTCCCAGCGCCGTGCTGCGCCGGTTTAGCACAGCACGCAAGCGGGCAACTTGGTTTGGGGGTGGCTCGTGGGCCAGTCAAACAACCTCCACAGGCCACTTCCAGCCCATGGCCTTAGGTTGCTGACCCCTGGGATATGTTCTGTTGGACCTTTCAAGGGAGGAAGTACGTAACAGCAACCACACCATTGTCAGAATGTCTAATAGGGACACGGGTGGCACTGCGGTCTAAACCACTGAGCTTCTTGGGCTTGCTGATCAGAAGGTCGGCAGTTCTAATCCCCATGACTGAGTGAGTTCTCGTTGTTCTGTCCTAGCTCCTGCCAACCTAGCAGTTCAAAAGCATGCCAGTGCAAGTAGATAAATAGGTAGCACTGTGACAGGAAGGCAAATGGTGTTTCCGTGCACTCTTGCTTCTGTCAAGGTGTTCCCTTTTGCCAAAAGCGGCTTAGTCACACTGGCCACATGACCCGGAAAGCTGTCTATGGACAAACACCGGCTCCCTCGGCCTGAAAGCAAGATGAGTGCCACAACCCTATAGTTGCCTTTGACTGGACTTAGCCATCCAGGGGTCCTTTCTCTTTTTGGGGGGGAATATCTATTTTGGTCCGCACATTATCTTGGCATCTCCTGTTTAACAGATCGGGGAGAATCTGATGGCAGAACCTCTGTCTAGGTTGTTAGAGAGCCTCACCCAGTTACAGCAGACCTTGATGAACAAATAATCTTCTTCAAAGAACCAACATTTGGCAAGCACCATCAAATGGTGACACATGGACTAACACAACAGGCCTCAAATGCATGGGTGGGCAAACAGGAGTATAACTGGAACCAGTAGCATAGGCAGAGGAAGTTTCAAATATACCTGGACAGAAGTGCAAGGACCCATGAGACTGGCTTTGGTACAGAGTTAGGTGTGTCTTTCTGCTTGCCCTGCCTGCAGTGTGTCCCTGCCTTCTCCTCAGCTCGGTAGAATACATGCAAATCCAATGCAATGAACAGAATGCTACATAGATACTGAAGAGATCACTGTGATGGCACCATCTCATACTCTGGGATTAACTCCTGACACACTTGCCAGGTCATATGACCAACGCTGACTGTGGCTGATGGGAGTTGTTGTCCAAAACATATGGAAGGCGCTAGATTGGCAAAGGCTGAAGTAGATGATAGCCACTGTTATTCAGACAGACCAGGGCTTTTTTTTATCTGGAACTCACCAGAACTCAGTTCTAGCATCTCTTAGATGGACCCCATTGCCATTATAAGAGAACAAGGGAGGCATTCATGGTGAGCTCTGGCGCCTCTTTTTCTAGAAAAATAGCACTGAGACAGACCAAAACAAAAACCCATGTCATTTGAAAGCAAGCATTGCCAGCTTTGAGTTATGCCCGGGAAGAGAGGAGCAGAGGATAATTTCAAGAAAGTTTTGCTCCTATCTTTGTACAATAAACTCACCCCCTGACACTTTCCCTCCTGACTAAATGGTTATTTAACCACAGAAAATGCAAGGTAATAAACATTCTGGCAACAGGGCTTAGAAATAAGCAAGGCAGTAATTTTGAGAAATTGAGGTTTCAGGATGTTGGCCCTCGCCTTTTTATTCCCATTAATGAATCTTAATGCACTGTGAACCTCATTAGCAAAAACAGGTTTAAAAGCTCCTTCGAACCAGGCTTAGTCATCACTCAGTCTGTGTCCCTGCCTCAAGAGCTTCTTGCTTTGGGTAGTGTTTTCTTTTAATAAAAGGAAATAATAGACTCAGCTTCTTGTCATGAAAATGAGTGTCATGAGTTTCTTCGAGGATCCTTTCATATCAGCTATTAAGTATGAATATAAATATGTGATCTCTCCAGCAGTTCTATTTCTATGGTTATTCCTCATTTTTTTCTTGTGTTTCTCTGGGTTTTGGGGGGTTTTTTTAATGTAATTAAGGCTGTGAGTGCATTACTGTTTACTCTGACTTCAGTGTGTTCCTGCCGCTTGCGTTTGAAGCCATGGCCACAATCCATATCTGTCCCGTAGTTTCTCGAGAAATACTGCTGTGGGGTGGGTTTCCTTTCACATTAGCTTCCGTCTGATTTGGAAACCTATGCCATGAGAGATGACGCTCTTGGGTCTGAAAAAGTAAAATTGTTTGGTTGATAGAGTTAATAGCTTGGAAGCTGGATCTGCCCAGCCAGGCCCTCCACCACCCATTGTGCTGTATTTCCACATTGCTAGCATTGCTTAAAAAGAGTAAATAAAACACAGAGAGGCCTCATTGGTAAAGGGAAGGGGAGAATTCTTTCCTTCCAGTTTCTTAGTATTTTATCAGGATGCCGTTGGATTCTAAGCCTATGTGGTCAAGCTAGTTTCTCATGGCTGTCTCATGCAGGAGAGGGGGATAGGGAGAGGCAGAGTCTCAGGTTTTAGTGGGAAACCACAATGTGTATTATCCCCTCCATGCATGCGAAGAGGCATGCTAGGTTGCTTAAACCCAGCATGTGCCACATTGTGCACGCACAGCTTCATAAATAGGAGTTTAAGGACATTGCAGGGAAACTGAACAGGCAATGCACATCGGGAGAACGCACACACCAACATACATGTGGGGCGTACAGTAACATGCAAATGCAACTAGAAGCACAGTGGAGGCAGGAAGACAACCTAGCTGAGTTTTAAGTCACTCATGTGCACATAAGCTTCCTGTCTGAAAACAAGGCATATATCTTCAGCTGATGTCATGCCTTTAAGGCAGCTACCGGACATTGTTGTGTACCTGTGACCCTCCATATCTTGCTGGAGTACAAAATCTCATCATATCTGGCCACTGGCTGGGGCTGATGCAAGTTGAACTACAGTAATATCTTGAGAGCCACATGTTCCCCATCCCTGATCTACCTGATGCCAGCTCTCATTTTAATCATTACTTTCTTTCCAGTGATGGAATTACTAATTCTACCCCCACCACGGTGAGTTAACAATGGTTATAGGGACCATTAAGGGTGCTGCTACTGAGACCTCATACAGATCTATCTGTCAGGTGGCAGAGGAACTGACCCCCCACGGCAGGTCGCCAGGAACTGATAGGACATGCGAAAGTCCTTACCATCTGCTGTTTATTCAATATTTACAGAGAGGCTTGGGGATACAGCCTCTTGGAATAATGGCCTTGTCCTAAGTGAATCTCCTCTCCCTCCGTCTCTCCCACTTCCTCATGCGTCATTGCTACCGGTGCCGAAAAGTGCCCTCTGCCTTTGAGCTCTTTGCTCTCCTACTTTCAAGTCTCACTGGGTTCTGAGGGGATGGGGTCTGGAATGCACAGTGTCCGTCAGCTTTCGCCCCCCTGGTGCTTCTTCTTCTTCCTCCTCCTCCTCCTCCTCTCTCATTATTCCCCAGCTTTCCTGCTCATCTGCCTCTGAGCTGTGACCTCCCTCAAACCCCTCTTGTAACTCTGAACTTTCTTCTTCTCTGGAAAGTCAGGCTGGAGTGGTGGTCTCTGCCATTCCTCCTCTGCCCAGTCCCTGACACTATCCTAGATATTGTGCAGAAGTAACCTGCTGGCTGCTGATCTTTGCAGTGTCTCATTTCTCCAATTTTCTCCCACCCCATTACGAATATCACATGGCTGGATGTACTGTGCTGTGTTAGGCTGTAAGGTCAGTGAGAGGTTTCAACTCTGCCTGGCCAGTTGCCTTCATGAAGCCTCTGAGCAAGATGATATCTGTCTTTTCATCTATCACCTTGAAAACAGGCTTCATTATGTTCATGGAAAGCATGACAAAATGCAACATCATTTTTAGTGTCAGGGTTTTACATAAGTGTTGATCCCTGTTACATTCGCCATCCAGGTTGCACCCAAGACAAGTGACAATGCTGCTTGTTTTATTGTCCTCTTCTTGACTGTGGATTACAGCTGTTGCTGTTATGCCTGCAGTCATTTATACAAGCAGCGTTAAACATATAACCTTGGGTCCGAGAAAGGCATAGAAAGCGAAAAGAATCAAATCCTTCATAAATCTACAAGAATGAGCTCTTCTGGAATGTTAAAGTGTGCCGGTCAGGTTGCCAATTCAGTGTTTTATTATTTCTGACCCAATTTTAAAAAGTGATTCAAGGATGGGACTTCTATTTCACATGGTGGGTGGTTACCGGTCTTGTCTCATAAATTAGAGTTTGCTCTCATGATGAACCTTCCCAGCCTCTCTTGTAGGAAAAGTCCATTTCATGGACTATAACTATTCCAATGCCATATGTACTTAATACAAGATCTTCCTGGATGTTTTATGGGATGGGCTCTCTTTAATATCTTTATATAATTTAGTTCAGATGAAGAGTTTTAACCTAAGTGCGACCAAATACCTGGGGGAGTCATCTCCAGCAATATGAAGACCTTCCACACACTCACTCCAAACTCCTGCTGGACTGTTCAAAGATTCAACTTTCTTGGACAAGATGATTTCCCTATACAACATCTGGGCCCCTCAATCAGGCCACACGATGTCCTTAAACTCTGATAATGTTTCTTGCTTGCTGAATTGGAGAATGGAGAGGGATATTTTCAGTAAGCATAATAATAATTTAATAATAATAATTTATTATTTGTACCCCGCCCATCTTGCTGGGTTTCCCCAGCCACTTTGGGCGGCTTCCACAGAAACCAAAAATACACTAAAATATCACACATTAAAAACTTCCCTGAACAGGGCTGCCTTAAGATGTCTTCTGAATGTCAGGTAGTTGTTTATCACTTTGACATCTGATGGGAGGGCGTTCCACAGGGCGGGCGCCACTACCGAGAAGGCCCTCTGCCTGGTTCCCTGTAGCTTTGCTTCTCACAATGAGGGAACCACCAGAAGGCCCTCAGCGCTGGACCTCAGCGTCCAGGCAGAATGATGGGGGTGGAGACGCTCTTTCAGGTATACTGGGCCGAGGCCGTTTAGGGCTTTAAAGGTCAATACCAGCACTTTGAATTGTGCTCAGAAACGTACTGGGAGCCAATGTAGGTCTTTCAAGACCGGTGTTATATGGTCTCAGCGGCTGCCCCCAGTCACCAGTCACACATAGAAATGAGACTACTGTTTATGGTAAAATTAACATTCATTACTCTACCCATTTTGCTTTTGGCTCCACCCACCACTGGCATGTCGCCCTCAGAAAGTTGACCAGAAGGGAATGTGACCTTCATACAGGAAAAGGTTCCCTACCTCTCCTGTACAAGTTTCCACATTGTTTTGTTAATTTCCCCCCGGAAACAGAAATTGAAGTGTACGTTCTCTATTGAGAAATGCCTGCATCAATGTGTTTGTATGCATGCATTATTTTGTTTGTGTAATTAAAATTGTGATGGCTTTTGCTTTTTGGCACTCCACTAGGTGGGCTGAACCTTGTTTGAGGGATTCTTTGCAATTTTGTGAGACTGAATCTCTTTTACCCAAGAGCAAAACAAATTATCTATGATGGGCACATATGCATTATTATTACTATTATCATAATCATCACTTTCTCGATGCAATGAGAATGGCTCAGGGAGTGATGCTTGTTGAATTTTTTGGATTTTGATATGAACTAACTTAACTCACATCTCTCAGAGTGTTATGTAGGTTGGAACATAGTTACCAATTCAGATTTCTCATTCTCCAAATGTTGCACTACAATTCTTGGCTCCAAAATGCATACATCTAGTCATGTGTATATGTATATAAAGGGAGAGAGAGAGACAATGAATATTTTAATGGGGAGAGGTTTGCAGATTAATGCAAAAATGGACTGAAATGAATGAAACCAGGAACAGTCAGATCCTGTTCATTCCTAGCCTCGGGTTTAAAAAAAACCAGCAGGAAAGTACCTGGCCTTTTCTTATTCAATAGCATTCACATAAATGTTGAGCCTTAGAATGATGAATACTTTCAGCTAATGAGGAAACATTAAATATACTGCAGTTGAGAATAGAGATCTTTATTCACAAGGACCTTTTAAGTGCTTTGGCATGTTGTTTTATCATCATCGAGCCAATCTCCTCTTCTTATAGCATCATAAAATGATGGATTCACCCTGGCTAGACACCCTTTGAAAATACCATTCATGTGTTGGGGCCACCAGGAAAGCTCATGTCCCTGCATTTGTAGAACCACACAGCATGCAAAATCAGCTGGGCAGAATCCAGGGGCGGATTAAAAAAAAAAATCAATAGGAGCTTTGCTAATGACTTCAGTAGGATACAGATTGCATTTGAGTAAGTGGCCTTTTCACACATTACCTGGCAACAAACCTGAATTTGAAATCAGAATATGCACTGAGTGGGTAGCCACAGCCTATCCCAGCTGCCTGCTGTGTATGTCTGATATGAACCATACATTTGCTGCATATATAATTTTACATTTTTAGGTACTTAAAAAAAAATGGTTACCTGTACGCCAAGCATAAGGTAGTATGTAGAATAGCCCTAAGGGTGCTTTGAGACATTTCTGGGATCAGCAGCAATGGTGGGAAATGGAAAGTACTTTGCTGAACAGGTTGCAGAAATTCAATTACCCACAATGACTAGATTTGTTGTAATATTAGCTCTCTCTCCTGAGAGCTCACCTAGAAAAGCATCAACAGAAAGAAACCTTATCTTCCTCTCACTGATATTGTTCCAACTATGTAATGTTACATGCCACCCCAACCTCCACAGCGGTGTATGATTCCAGGGGTTCAAGCACTTACCCAGGGTTTGTGTTTCCTTTGGAAATGAGGCACAGTGGAGACTGTGGTGTCTTTATGATATATGGTTTATTTACACATAAACCACATTTACCTGAGGCTATAATGGAGGAGCTTCCAGCATTACACTCCAAGGAAGTTCCATTTCTCCTTTTCCTTCAGCCTTTGAGTCAAACTGTCATCCCATACTGTGCTCTGACCCCTCCTCTTCAGCTCGCCGTGTTTTACAGAATGGAACCTTTTTCCCTTGATCATGTCACAGCCAACTCAGATCCTAAACCAACTGCTCTCTTTCCAACACTAAAACTCTGCTTCAAAGGCTAACTAATTCTGAGCTAAAGGAAGAGTCCCACCCATTTGCCCTCGGGCACAGAGCCACTCCCTTTGTCCCAGCTAATGACCTCTCTTTTATTGTGATTTTAATATTCTGTTGGGAGCCGCCCAGAGTGGCTGGGGAAACCCAGCCAGATGGACAGGGTATAAATAAATTATTATTATTATTATTATTATTATTATTATTATTATTAGCCATCACCAGGCTGGCTCCTGGCTTATCTTTTAACATGCTATATCCAGTGTCCGGCACCCAGAAATTAGAATGTTATTCAGGCACACCGCAAACTTGTAACTGTAACATTGTTGTGTAAGAACAGGGATGAGGAAGAAATGAGAAAGAAATATAGCGTGGTTTGAATTTAAATTTAGACCTACCTAATCTACACTGTAAAAAAAAAAAAAATCCTTTGACATTTACTGTGTTTGATGTTTTAATTTGTTAGAAGTCACCCAGAGTGGCTGGGGCAACCCAGTCAGATGGGCGGGGTATAAATTCTAATTATTATTATCATTTGTTTAGTCGTTTAGTCGTGTCCGACTCTTTGTGACCCCATGGACCAGAGCACGCCAGGCACTCCTGTCTTCCACTGCCTCCCGTAGTTTGGTCAGACTCATGTTTGTAGCTTTGAGAGCACTGTCCAACCATCTCGTCCTCTGTCGTCCCCTTCTCCTTGTGCTCTTCATCTTTCCCAGCATCAGGGTCCTTTCCAGGGAGTCTTCTCTTCTCATGAGATGGCCAAAGTATTGGAGCCTCAGCTTCACGATTTGTCCTTCCAGTGAGCACTCAGGGCTGATTTCCTTAAGAATGGATACGTTTGATCTTCTTGCAGTCCATGGGACTCTCAAGAGTCTCCTCCAGCACCATAACTCAAAAGCATCAATTCTTCGGCGATCAGCCTTCTTTATGGTCCAGCTCTCACTTCCATACATCACTACTGGGAATACCATGGCTTTAACTATACGGACCTTTGTTGGTAAGGTGATGTCTCTACTTTTTAAGATGTTGTCTAGATTTGCCATCGCCTTTCTCCCAAGGAGCAGGCGTCTTTTAATTTCGTGCCTGCTGTCACCATCTGCAGTGATCATGGAGCCCAAGAAAGTAAAATCTCTCACTGCCTCCATTTCTTCCCCTTCTATTTGCCAGGAGGTGATGGGACCAGTGGCCATGATCTTCGTTTTTTTGATGTTGAGCTTCAGACCATATTTTGCGCTCTCCTCTTTCACCCTCATTAAAAGGTTATTTAATTCCTCCTCACTTTCTGCCATCAAGGTTGTGTCATCTGCATATCTGAGGTTGTTGATATTTCTTCCAGCGATCTTAATTCTGGCTTGGGATTCATCCAGCCCAGCCTTTCGCATGATGAATTCTGCATATAAGTTAAATAAGCAGGGGGACAATATACAGCCTTGCCGTACTCCTTTCCCAATTTTGAACCAATCAGTTGTTCCATATCCAGTTCTAACTGTAGCTTCTTGTCCCACATAGAGATTTCTCAGGAGACAGATGAGGTGATCAGGCACTCCCATTTCTTTAAGAACTTGCCATAGTTTGCTGTGGTCGACACAGTCAAAGGTTTTTGCATAGTCAATGAAGCAGAAGTAGATGTCTTTCTGGAACTCATTATTATCATTATCATTTCTATATATTTTTGGAGGCATTTCTTCAATGAAATATGCATATACTGTATATTTGGAGGCACTTCTTATATGATGGGGGAAATGTGCATGTTAATGCAAATATTACTGCACGTAACATATAAAATGCATTGTCTTAGGGTAAATTGCTTGCATAAAAGTGCATATCGGGCAAAATTGCACATAAGTGGTGTATATTACAATAATTTTTTGCTAAACTGCTGATGACTTTTTTTAAAAAAATCACAAATAGATGCAGAAATGTGAAGAACTGAACAAGGCTGGAAAAATGAGAAGCTGGCATATGCATTTATCCCTCTGGCAGACCACAATTTGGCCTATCAGTTGGTTGCTGATTCAGACAACCCATCAGACAAAGACACATTTGTGCACTTCGAAATCACATATCGCAAAATCAACATTCAGTAAGCGAAACACAGGAGAGTGTGAGAAAGATTTCCCAACAGGTCAAGAAGCAATTAGATTTGGAGTTATTGAATACATTCACTCCTATTTTTTTAAGCGGCTTATTGCCAGCTTATTTAAGAGCTGCCTCACAAAGGTTTGTCTAGGCTAGCATGTTGACCCCATTCTACCCAATTCCACAACTAGAAAGCCCCACCCAGAAGCCATTGGCTCAGCTTACATGGCTCTGGTCCAGGATTTTCCAAACTGGGTTCTACAGCTGTTGTTGGACTATGATACCCATCATTCCTGACTACTGGTCCTGTTAGCTGGGGATGATGGGAGTTGTAGTCCAAGAACAGCTGGAGACCCCATTTTGGAAAATTCTATTCTAATCAGATCACCAGCGCAAAATTCCAACATACACAGCTCAGGTGTGCTCTTTTTCTTAGAGTTTTCCTTAAAGTAGCAATGCCAACTTGTTATAATGCTCAGGTCCATGTGGTATATCTTCTTTACGACATCATGGTGCCTAAGAATATATGACACAGATGCAATTTAATTCACAGTTTTTAAATAGATTTAAAATGTGTATTAAATCACAGAGGGGGAAACGCCATGGGGAGGGGAAGCAACAATTGATCCAAAACAACTACCAATTGGAGGGCAGTTAATCTTTTTAGGTCTATTGGTCTCTGGGGATAATTGCAGGTGCTTGTAATAAAGATAAGAGACCAGATGCTTTGTGGCTTTAAATAGGTGCGATTCCATTGATTTTAGATATGCTGTTTAAAGCAGAAGAACAGCTGGCCTGCAGGAAATGATCCAGGAACAACAGCCGGACGTGGAGACATTTATTTATTTCATGTACATTATTTATGTTGCCATCCTCTAAGAAAAAGTTGTATGGGTGGCTGAACAAGATTAAGAGCGAGATTTTAAAAATGCAATAAGAGTACAATACCACCATCACCCCCCCCCCCAAAAAAATGCAGCATTAAAGCAAAAGGCAGAGAGGACAAAACAGGTGACAGAAGAGATTGAAAGAAAATGCAGAGAATTTGTTTTCAAACAAAAATCAGGGCTGAGAAACTCAGTAAAAAGTCACAGTGTGATTTAAAAGCCTTGGGGAAATAATGTTAGATGTTAGGGAAGACAGCAGGCAGACCTTCTAGGGAGGGCATTCAATGAAGGAGCATCTCCACCCACATCGTTTAGCCAGGACACTGAGATCCAACTCTGAGAAGGCCTTCTGATGGTTCCCTGACTGTGAGAAGTGAAGCTACAGGAAACCAGGCAGAGGGCCTTCTCGGTAGTGGCGCCCACCCTTTAGAACATCCTCTCATCAGATGTCAAGGAGATAAGTAACTATATAACCTTTAAAACAGGGTCAGCAAGCTTTTTCAGCAGGGGGCCAGTCCACTGTCCCTCAGACCTTGTGGGGGGCCGGACTATATTTTTTTTTGGGGGGGGGGGGACAAATTCCTATGCCCCACATAGGAGGCTTGAGGTTGGTGGAGGGCCATTTGCAGCTGTGCTGCAGGCATCAAAATGTTTTGGGGTGGCCACTGATTTGTTTGTTTATTTTTTAAATTTGTATACTGCCCTATACCTGTAGGTTTCAGGGCAGTTCACAACACAAAGTTACAGCACAAAATACATAATCAAAACAATCAAAACAATTTACAATACTAATATATTATACAAACTAATAAAAAACACACTCCTCAACCAAAGCCCCTAAACTAGGGATCAGCAAAAAATTTCAGCAGGGGGCCGGTCCACTGTCCCTCAGACCTTGTGGGGGGCCGAAATATATATTTTTTTAAAAAATGAATGAATTCCTATGCCCCACAAATAACCCAGAGATGCATTTTAAATAAAAGGACACATTCTACTCATGTAAAAACACACTGATTCCCAGACCGTCTGTGGGCCACATTGGGCCAGATCTGGCCCCCAGGCCTTAGTTTGCCTTCCCATGCTTTAGAAGATGTCTGAAGGCAGCCTGTATAGGGAAGCTCTTTAACGTGTAAGATGTTATTATGTTTTTATATATGTTGCAAGCCTCCCAGAGTGGCTGGGGCAACCCAGTCAGATGGGCGGCCTGTTGTTGTTGTTAATTACCGAGGTGCCACTAACAAGAATGTCCTTTCAGAAAACTTCCACTTTTGCCTATTGTTTAGGGGGTGGAGTCTGAGCATTGGCAGTTTTGTGAAATGGGTAGATTGCCAAGTGTGCCCCCAGACCTAAGAAGTTTGGAGAGCCAGGCTCTAGGGTGAGGCTAACATGATGGATAGCAGCAGCACATATGACCCTTTTCTGGCCAGCACCAACATCTCCACTCTCAGAAAGTTGCTTCCACTGCAAAGGGAGGCCACCAAATGGTGGCTTTGGGTAGCAGGGGAGTCATGAACCATCACCTATCCAATGCCTCCCATATTCTCCTCTCCTTCTTCTTTCTAAGATGCAATACACAGCATCTACTGCAGGCATAGGCAAACTCGGCCCTCCAGATGTTTTGGGGCTACAACTCCCATCATCCCTAGCTAGGTCAGGGATGATGGGATTTGTAGTCCCAAAACATCTGGAGGGCTGAGTTTGCCTATGCCTGTTCTACTGTTTCCCGGAAATGTTTGCAACAGATTTTGCATGTTACCCAGAGGCCTTTTCACCTAGAAGAGAATTGCATGCATACAATTTGATACAATGTTATGCAAGGACACTGGCCTATTTAAAAGCTCAAGATAACCATCAGTCCCTTTTCCTATCAAATGCATGGAAGGAAAAGGATTCGGTTGAGAGAATTAGTTATAGATGAGGGGACTGAATGTACAAGTACGAACTTTTTCTATCTGTCCTCGATGGCCATGAGTGACTGCCAAACTGCCCGTTGACTGACAGTAGTTACACATCTCGCTAAATTGGAGCAGCTAAATGGAAAGAGGTTTTTAATAAAAGAATGCATCTGAAGAACTTTTCTCTCTCTCGTTAATTGACTATGCCAAGAGTAGACTTCAGTGTTATGCAGATGTTCCCAAGCACAAGAGATCCAGCATGAATTGTTATCCCGGGTAGTTCTCAATGCAGATCAATGGGCTGGAGTGTGATTCATCAGTTTATTAAGGGTTTTTTTCTGATTCAGACATTTTCTCTAATGCCCTAATTATCTTCAATAACTGAGGGGTGGATTTCACCATTGGGTAATGCCATTTTGTTAATCCCGACCAAAGCTGATTAAAACTGACATCCCATCATCAGCTTTTCCTCATTTTCTATTGAGTGCCAGCAGATTAATCACAGCACTCCTGCCCTCCCTGCATTTGGAAGTGTGTCGCTCGCTTCATCCAAGCCTGTTTCCAAATGACTTCATGATTATCCTTTGGCTGGACTGAAATTAAGCATAAAAGACGCGGCGCTTAACAAAAACAGAAGAGCATTGTGTGATTTTAATTTGAATTATTCTTAACTACTCATATAGCATATTTCTCCTTTTTCATTCATCCTCAGCAACAGCTTCTGAGGTGGGATGCTAATATTTTGAGGTTGAATCCTGACAAGACAGAAATACTGTTTTGGGGGGACGGGGGTGGGTGGGGGTGGAGGACTCCCTGAGAGCCAGTGTGGTGTAGTGGTTAAGAGCGGTAGTCTCGTAATCTGGGGAACCGGGTTCGCGTCTCCGCTCCTCCACATGCAGCTGCTGGGTGACCTTGAGCAAGTCACACTTCTTTGAAGTCTCTCAGCCCCACTCACCTCACAGAGTGCTTGTTGTGGGGGAGGAAGGGAAAGGAGAATGTTAGCCGCTTTGAGACTCCTGAAGGGGAGTGAAAGGTGGGATATCAAATCCAAACTCTTCTTCTTCTTCTTCTTCCTGAATGGGGTAATTGTGTCCCTGAAGGTCCCGGGAGTCATTCTGGATTCCCAGCTGTCCATAGAGGCGCAGGTCAATTCTGTGTCCAGGGCAATTGTCTACCAGCTCCATCTGGTATGCAGGCTGAGACCCTACCTGACCACAGACTGTCTCACCAGAGTGGTGCATGCTCTGTTTATCTCCCGCTTGGACTACTACAATGCACTCTCTTTATTATTGTTGTTAGTGTTCTGTTGGGAGCAGCCCAGAGTGGCTGGGGAAACCCAGCCAGATGGGCGGGATATAAATAATAAATTACTATTATTATTTCCACGGCACTGATCTTGTGCACATGGAACCAAAGAGCATTAGATAGGTCACAGGCATGTTCAAATATAGCTATAGAATCTCACTTGGTATTCTATCTACATAGTCAACATCCCACCAAGTGTCCTACAGTTTCCCACTAAGATGCATATTTTAACTTTTCCCCATTAAATAGAAACTTCTGGTGCATTCTTAACATAAACTGCGTCAACAGCATTTAGAGAAGTGCACAATCCAATTGATAGCTGCATTCTAATCTGCTTTTGAATCCAGGACCCCCCCACATTAAGTCTGTTCAGCCGGGATAGCTCAGTTGGTTAGAGCATGGTACTGATAACGCCAAGGTTGCAAGTTCGATCTCCGTATGGAGCAGCTGCATATTCCTGCATTGCAGAGAGTTGGGTCCCTCCCAACTCTACAATTCTATGAAAATGTGGACTGAACAACATTATCTTCCATCTCTTATAATGAGTGTTGGTGTCTAAATGCCGTTCACATGGATTGCATTGCACAGCAGCATGTGAGACACAGCTGTTTCTTGACTAACTATCAGTTAAAAAACCCTACTTTTTAAGGGGAGGAGTTAAGCTGCAATACTTAGGCATTGACTGAGGGCTCCCCCAGATTACCTGTTTATTGAGTATCCATCCTGCTTGCACAACACTACAGTGGAAGTTAGATAATGTGCAGTTTTTACTGAACATTCATCCTGAATTGTGTGCAGGGAAGTTATACAGCAACAAACCTTCATCCAGATTTGCTTATGCAGAAATTATGCGTCTTCCCAGTCATGTATCAGTCATGTATGCCACACTTTGGGGTGCGTTTCCCCATCATTTCCCCTAACCACAGAAAGTCAATTTTTTTAAAAAGCAGATTTGCTGCACCAGAGAGACAGAATGCTTTCCTCCTCTTTAACTGTGTGAATCTACATTTCCAGTGTACGATTGAATCCCTCCCACAGAAAGTGACTCTCTGTGACCCAAAATCGTTACCATACCAAGCCTGATTTGTGGACGCAAAGGGGTTTTTATATAAATCTGAGCAAGGTCAAAAACTGGCTCATTAGATAACAAATGGGAACAAAACAAGTGGCAGCCCTTATTCAGCTAAAATCAGTTGTCACTAAGTCCATTTGCTTTTGGTGGAATTTATTGATTCCCTTAGCTGGAAGTGGAACAATACCTTTCTTCAGACCAACCATGACTCACAAAGTATGTGAGAGATTTAAAGTTTCCAACCACTCTTCCTTTGGCAAGCTATTATACACCTCCTGAACGTATGGAAGGGAAAAAATATGTATGATAGATTCTAAATGAAAACTCTCAAGACCTGTGACTGGAACCAAACTTAAATGAGGTCCCTGGACTGTTTGTGTTCCTAAGTCCAGCACCTGCTAGCTGCTATCCAAATCATTTAACTGGAGAGAGATCAGGGAGACTTTTGGTGTGCAAGGACATGTTTTTTACCATTAGAGATGAGGGAGAAATTCAATTTCAGTTCATATTTAAAGCAAACGTACTGAATTTGCAATTTCCCAAACAATATGTGAATAAAAAAAACCCATCCTTCAAAAATCCAAATTTTCCAAAGGGGTTCTCCAGCCAGGTGGTGCTTACAAATATATGCATATACTAAGGCAAAATATATAGAAAAATGCTTTTGTTGGCAAAGACAACATACAAAAATACATTATGTAGGGAAAATGTGTGTTTTAGGCAAGACTGCATGCAAAAATGGAAATATTTGGAGAAATTCGCTGATGTATTTTCACGAGGACTTCTTTTTTTAATTGCTAACTGATGTGGAAATGTGGAAAACTGATGCTAAGCTTGGAAAAACTAAAATTCACCCATTCATCTCTGTCGCCAATCTATAGTTCTGTCTGCTTGCTCTGTGTCTGACCCAAGCTCTCACCTCAGCTTTCAGACCCCCTCCCAAACAAAATCATTGAGAAAAATTGTTCTGTGTCTAGGATTGAACATCATTGGCCACAGATCTGCCCTTGCCCTGTTGTGAGGAGGTGCTGCTGTTGCACTGACTGAAGGATTGGGTGTGCGAAGGAAGGATGAGCTCTGGAAGAAGACATAATTGAGACACAGCAGGGTAACAGGCCGTAATATTTATGGGGAAAGAAGATAGTGTCCAAATTGAATTTATGTGCCCCATTGAGCTCTGAAAAGGCCCTGTCAAGTCTAGTAATTTTGATAGGTGTCCAGACTGGGCTCCTAATAGCTGTGAGTTTGAAGACTGAGCAATAAATATTGCTCTCAGAGTCAGGAAACATTCTGCCCTAGGCTTCTCCAGGTAGCTACGGAAGAGGATTTCTCTCTCTCCAAAAAGTGAAATCCTATTATCAGGGAGTACAGATGTGAATATGTATTGGTATATTGTGCTTCTGTGTTAAAGGGCTGGGCTACAGGGTTCCTTGTAATGGTACAGAGGAAGCTGACAGTGTGACAGTGACACCCTCAGAGATTGCAAGAAATACACCCCTACATTTAGACTGTGACTCGCCATTTGCCTGGATATTTATTACAAATCAACACAAGGGCAGCCTTGCTCTGAGATTCAGTGATTCTTTAATGGTGTGATAAAACATACTGGTACAAACAAATTATAAGTGTGAAGGAAGACAGATGTCGGAGTGGGAAATCACATCACACCTGGGATAAGTTCAGACACTCTGCCTGTGGCTGTAGTGCTATGAATCCATTTGCCATCCTTGTTCATCCTCAGCAGGTCTGATGATACATTCCCTGGAATCACTCTGCTTTCCACCAAGGTCAGGCACAGCTTCTGTTCATCACTTTGGGACAAGGCATGTTTGATAGCCTTTGGAAAATGGGGGGGGGGGGGAGAGGATAATTTTGTCACATTCTTATGGTCATGTTTTGTCACCTTTGGGACGTCGGTGAATAAAAGTGCAATATTTCCTGGGGCCTGGCATTCACAGCAATGTTCGGAACCAGACTGACAGACATGCAGGCAGGTCAAAGTTCAGTTATTTGAAGAGCTGGATTGGAGCAGAGAAGGACAAATGGAGTCAGGGGGGAAAAAGATGCAGCTGGAAGCTGAAACATGAAAATCAGATCATTATAACCCAGATGGTACATGCAGGACTGTTGGTAGCTAGATATGGATAAATTTGCCAGTTTTCGGTTTCTCATTTTTCAGACCTTAAATCAAATCAGATCTTAAACCCGGTCCAATCTTTAATTCACTTGTTCCCCAGTCTTAAATTTACTTTTAAACCATCCACATTGGAGGCCAAGTTGATGGCTATCGCCACATCTTCTGGGAATAAATTTCATAGTTTAACTATGTTTAACTATCCAGAAGAAAACGAGAAGGTGCTTCTGTTACCAGCCAACTCAAGGCCATCTGTCAATTTTGCAGATCTTATTAGCAGCTTAGTCCCTAAGCTCTTTTCCCCACCCCCACCACAAGGTTTATTGCCATTTTCAGTATTGTTCGGAGGAAATGAGCCTTCTACTAGCACAACCTTGTTCCCTTCAGGATCCACCCAGCGCCCCCAAATTTAGTTTAGCCCCCAAATTAACTTTTATTATGCTTACGTGAGACACCATGTTCATGCCATATCTCTGACAAGCGGCGCCATTGTGAATGACAAGCACCGGCGCCGCTGGCGCAGTGCGTCTTTGGTAAATGAGCACACAAAGTCGAAAGTCCTTTAGTGAAACAGTAGGTGTACATTCTAGTAATACCTAGGTATGTATGTATGTTGTTTTTCTAGCTTGATCAAAATTATTTATTCTTTCGTAACAGGTAGATACAGTAGTTAAGAGCTTAGGCAGCTTCAGCTGCAGGCACCTGGCACCCCCCAGAATGCAGCACCCAGGTGCCCCGCACCCCTTGCACCCCCAGGTAAAGATGGCCCTGCCTGGGCTTTCTTCCAGCATCCATTTCACATATTCACCAATGAATCCAAGACAGAATCAAAGCTACAAACTGCATCCAGGTCTGTCTCCTTGTTCTCCTATGTAGATCTGGCAACAGAATCCCAGATCACAGATGCAGCTTCATCACCATAGGAACCAACTTATAGGGGCCAAGGGGTCTTCGGCTCCCCTAATAAAATATTTGAGGGGACAAGGCCCTCCCAAAGTTAATGGGCATTGCCTTTCAAATGGTGTGTGTGCACCACATAATGTGATTGCTTTTGTGTGGCAGGGCTTACCAGGGTCTCCCCCCCCCTCCAATATTTTATTCAAGTTGGCACCCCTGCTCATTGCCCACTGGCTCTTCTCCTTGATTTTCCCCCGTGTACCTTTCTCTGGAATTTGGCCAAAAGAAATGAACCACCAGTGGAATGAAAGTTCTATATTCTAGAGAAACTACCAATATAGCCTTTCCTTACCTGTCTACCTAGGAGAGGGGCGGTAAACCCCGGGGCTCAAGGCCATATGTAGCCCTCACCCCAGTATACCTGGAGGAGCATCTCCACCCCAATTGTTCAACCCAGACATTGAGGTCCAGTGCCGAGGGCCTTCTGGTGGTTCCCTCACTGCGAGAAGTGAAGTTACAGGGAACCAGGCAGCGGGCCTTCTCGGTAGTGGCGCCCTCCCTGTGGAACACCCTCCCATCAGATGTCAAAGAAATAAACAACTATCTGATGTTTAGAAGACATCTGAAGGCAGCCCTTCATAGGAAGGTTTTTCATTATTGAGGTTTTAATGTATTTTTAATCTTTTGTTGGAAGCCACGCAGAGTGGCTGGGGAAACCCAGCCAGATGGGCGGGGTATAAATAAATTAGTAGTAGTAGTAGTACTCCAGGTGTCTCTACCTGGCCCTAGATACTATCCCCAGGCCACGCCCCACTTCATAGGCCACACCCCTCACTGGCTCTGCTTCACATTCATATGTTTTTGTCTGGCTGGCATGTGTCCTTGAACTGTGATAATGCCTCTTGCTTGTCTGGATAAAGAGCAGTGTGTGAGAATGTGTAGAAACCAGCATACCATACAAAGGTAAAATTGAAACCAGTTGCTCCACCCACTTTTGTCTCTGGCCTTGCCCACCTGAGGCCATAGAGCCCTCAGAAAGCTGCTCAGAAAGGAATGCTGCCCTCAGATTGGAAATGCCCCCTTCCCCTTGGTTTAGGATGATCTATAAGACACAATGGGACAAGGAAAAGGAAGCCATGCATGATGTATATCATACCCTCCAACATTTCTCTAGTGAAAATAGGGATGTCCTATATAATAATAATAATAATAATAATAATAATAATGCCACACCCATCTGGCTGGATTGCCCCAGCCACTCTAGGTGGCTTCCAACACACATAGAAATATAGTAAAACATTAAACACTTTTAAAACTTCCCTATACAGGGCTGCCTTCAGTTGCTGTCTAAAGGTTGTATACAGTAGTTACTGATCTCCTTGGCTTTGGGGCCGCATAACTTCATACATTCCAACATTTCTCCAATGAAAATAGGGACATCCTAAGGAAAAGAGGGACATTCCGGGATCAAAACAGAAACCGGGACGGCTTCTGTAAATCCAGGACAGTCCCAGGAAAATGGGGGCACTTGGAGGGTCTGGTATAGTGGGAGAAGCCATTTTGTGAAACATTTAATGAACAGTCATCAGAAACTGTCTTGGATTGAAGCAGGGTGCATATTAAAAAATAATTAAATTTTCATTGAAGCTGCCTCATTTTCAGGTTCCTAATTGTATTTTAATGAAAAGGGGGGGGGGTGCAATTTAATAATGAAAGCTGTGGTTATTTTCTTTGCCAATGACGTTGATTTTTTTGTTTTGTTTTGTAAAAGGGCTAACTGGAAAGTTGCTTGATTTCATTACCACACAAGCTGACCCAGCACCGCTTTGTCAGTAATAAACAGGAACAAGGAAAGGCTCCACAGAGTGGAATCTATGAATAAACCTCTTCTCTTTTCCCTGTATGCTGCAAAATGATAATGTAACATAATGTTAGTGACTCAATATAACAGCGCAATGCACAACTGCACTGCAGAGTATAACCCAAGAGTTTTGAGATGCAATGAATAAGAAAAGGAAAACCACCATTCTGAAGATAAGTAACAATAGTGAGAAACACTTCCTTTGTGTATGATACTCAGTGCTTCCTCAGCACCTGAAAGCAGTGGGCTACATTCTCAGCTAGGGATAGTCATATCCACCAGTTTGGGTTTCTCTACATTTTCCATTTTCCCAAGATATATATACGTGTGTATGTATATATTCTCATAAAAATTGTTAGGATTTTAGTGTGCAATTCTCCTAATATACATGTTTTGTGTGTGTAGTGTTCCTGTGTATACATATTTTTGCAAAGTCTTTCCCCTAATAAAATGCATTTGTGTCTGTGATTTTCACAAATATATGCATTGTTATGCACACTTTCCCTTAATCTATAAATCTTTGTGTATGTGTGTTCTGGTTTGCAAAATTCAAAGAGATGCGGCTTTTGAGGGATAGCTGCATTTCAGTTCATACATCGTTTCAGGGAGGATGTCTTAGGTAAAGGTAAAGGGACCCCTGACCATTAGGTCCAGTCGTGACTGACTCTGGGGTTGCGGCGCTCATCTCGCTTTATTGGCCGAGGGAGCTGGCGTACAGCTTCCAGGTCATGTGGCCAGCATGACTAAGCCGCTTCTGGCGAACCAGCGCAGCGCACAGAAATGCTGTTTACCTTCCCGCCTTAGCAGTACCTATTGATCTACTTGTACTTTGACGTGCTTTCAAACTGCTAGGTTGGCAGGAGTAGGGACCAAGCAACGGGAGCTTACCCCGTCGCGGGGATTCGAACCACCGACCTTCTGATCGGCAAGCCCTAGGCTCTGGTTCTCATTAAAATACTGAGACAAGAAAATTTGTCCCTCAACCCTTTTCTCAACTATCTGGAAATAACTATTCTTGGCCTGTGCAACTTGTTTCCATCGCTCATGGATTTCAACCTGCCAGGAAATTGAGGACATTCCCATGTTTGAAATCCCTGGCAGATCAAAAAGCAGAGGGGATTATTGAGATCCTTCTGAGAAGAAGCGAGCCTACATTAACTTCCTGCCTATGCCAAGGCAGTCATTTGCACCCTACATTAGGAGGAGTTGGTGTGGTCGAGAGGTCTAGGGAGACACCCTCCTGTTGTCAGCAGCACTGCCAATGTGAGGGCAGGGTAGCAGAGAGCCTGAGGCTATGCAAGTTCACCATCAGCAGCATCAGACTGGCTTCACCAGCACGCCCCAACAACCTCAACAAGCCCAAACAGCCTCAGCCAAAATAATGATATATAATTATATAAATATATATATGCTGACTATCTGACTGGGTTTCCCCAGCCACTCTTGACGGCTTCCAACAAACTATAAAACCACAGTGAAACATCTAACATTGAAATCTTCCCTGTACAGGGCTGCCTTCAGATGTCTTCTAAAAGTTAATTAGTTGTTGATTTCTTTGATGCCTTAGAGGAGGGTATTCCACAGGGTGGGAGCAACTACAGAGGTTCTTGCAATGAGGGAACCGCCAGAAGGCCCTCCGAGCTGGATCTCACCCCCTGAATGATGGGGGTGGCCAATAGTCCACCAATTGTGGTTCAGCAACATATGAAAGGCCAAAAATCTCACACACCTGTTGTAGTCTTATACTCACTTATCTCCGAGTAAGACCTATTGAATGAAATAAATTTTAATTTGAGATAGACATGCATAGGATTGCCCTCTGAATTTTGGAATGGGGCAGAGATGATGAAATTGACTGAAACTGACTCATAAAGGGGGAAAGGTGTTAATTGAGCTTATAAGGAGCAGACATAACCTAGATTTGCTAAAGCACATGGCTGACATCAACACAGGTAATGTTATTATGTGATGATGTTGGAAGTTTTCTTATGTAACATTAAAGCTGATTAATTCCACATTGTGAAACTCTGTTTATATATTTTTATATTTTTGTAATGCAAGCAAGCAAACACATGCCAGGTCTGTTCAAATCCCTGTTTATCCTCCTGAATGAAAAAAAAGGGGGGGGGACCAAGCAATTGTGCCCAATATGCATATTTTTAAATATCACCTCCACACACCTTTCTTGTCACATCACCTAAAATATTACCCTTCTTTGTGTGAGTGAGCCATTTCATTATTCATTTTTTTGTGACTAGGGACCCTGGCTTGTTGTACCATGCAGGCTTGAGGGTAAGGAAATTGAATTGTGTTCCTTTCTCCACTGAAGCTCTGAGGCGTAGAAGCAAAATCCACCTTTGGATTTCTCCCATCCAACCATTTATAGTAGGGTATGATAGATTCCCATAACAAAGATCCATCACCCAGATATTCACTGGCATAAGCCATTGGTAGGAAACATGAGAAGCCATCACAGGCTCCAGGTCATATCAGCCTTTAAGCCAACCAGTCCCCAAATAGAGCCAGCCCTACCATTAGACAGGTAGCTGAGGCTTTGGAAGACAGAGCTGTGGTGCCATATGGCTTGCCCTGCACACCCACACACCCAAGCCTTGACATCTGCTGGGAGGGCATTCCACAGGGAGGGTGCCACTGCTGAGAAGGCCCTCTGCCTGGTTCCCTGTAACTTCACTTCTCACAGTGAGGGAACCGCCAGAAGGCCCTCGGTGCTGGACCTCAGCATCCTGTCAGAGGCCTGTTGCCTCCTGCCCAAAGTCTAGGAAGCTTCTGCCTGGCTAAGGGAGAAAGGCATGATGTTCACACATGCAACACTCACGCACATGATGGGACATTGCACACACAACATTGCCCACCCACTCCCATTGCCCTCACAAGCTGGCGCCTCTGGCCCTAACTTAAAATTTCACTGCATGTACCTGAACTCTTATTTAAAAAATTGAGATGACATACAGCTATCTATATCTATCTATCTCTATACACTATAACACCCTAAAAATGCTATAAAAATAATCATGAAAATGACAGGCTAATTAAGAAAGTTTAATCAGCTGCCTAGTCCTGTCAGCATTAAGACAGAAGCAAGGATGCCTGCCAAATCTCTGTGGTAAGACTATTGTAGAGCATGAGACTGGTGACACCAAATCCTCAACTTCTTGTTAAAACCAGCCAGGCTTCAGTAATGTTAGGGAATATGGTCTGCATTTTATATGCTCCGGTTCACCTGAGTCTAGACCAGTTTTAGTCCATAGCTCAGGAGTTTTCGAGAACAGACCCAGAGGTCATTTCAAGGATAGATTTTGGGTGGGCTTTTCTCATACTTAATGCATGTTAGAGTTTAGGCATGAGAAAACCACCCCCACCCAGAAGTCAGGGACTGGACTGAAGAGGAGGGGTGGTGGTGGAGGTCGCTCCCCCCCCCCCCTTCTGTAGCTTCAAGAGAAGTGGAGGGCAGTCTGGAATTACAGCAGAGCTTTGAGGAAGGTAACAGCTCAGAGATATGCGAATAGCAGAGTTAGTGTTAGGAGGAGGAGGAGGGGAGACAGAGCAGGTAAATGACACATCACTGGACAGCATAACTGACCCCCCTTCTCCCAAAACGTGGCATTCATTAAGGGTGCAAGAACAAAGGGCACAGAGACCGTCGACCATGGGTGGACACCGTAAAGGCAGGTACTGTTGCTGGAAAGGAACGGGGGGACAGTGGCGAAGCTGCATGCTCTACTACCGGGGGCAGAGAGCAGATGGGGGCACCCCGGGAGGCATGATGTGATTCCCAGGGGCATGGTACACCGCCCGTGAGGGCGTGGCGTGGCGCCCGCAGGGGTATGGGGCACGTTCTGTGGGCGTGACACACTGCCTGTGGGGGCATGGCGTCCGGTGCGTGGGGGTGCGTGGCGCATGTCTGGGGGGGGGGCACTGTGATGGCACCCTACCAGAATAGTGGTCCCTCCGCTCCCCCGTTCCTCTGCCAGTGGGGGGAGGAGCTCAGTGCAAGCAACGCATCATTGAGGAATGACTGGATTTCTTTGTCTTTCACCATGATGACTGAATGAAATCATAAGTAAGAACTTTCTTGTTTCCTCCTTGCTTCTTGGTGCCATCGGGGGAGGAAAAGAATTCCTCACACATGACACTATCCTTGTAGCTGCCTCTTGATGTTGAAATTTGTTCTCAGTAAACTGGTTTGGTCACCACCTTTTGTGTAAAGATTACATCTTATCTTTCAGCTCAGGCAGCAAAGTGTCTTGGGCCAGCCCCACTCCCCAACGAAATTAATCCAGAATGTGGAAAATCAATTACGTAAATATGAAATAACATTACCCGTGTGGATGTTGGCCATGAACATTTATCCTGCCAGGTTTTTGTTGCTAGTTTTAATGGCATTAAAAAGTCACCTGAATGAATGAAGGCACCTATGCTGTTTATTTGAAATGGCATCGTTCCACAGACTGATAAAGAATCCAATTTGGAGTCAGTCTTTTATTTGCTGGGACTACTGCAATTGCATATCATAGAACAAGCCGGCACGACCTACTGAGCCAAACACAGCTATTTGGTCACACACAGTGATTCACTGGAACTTAATAAACTTGTGTTTGTCGCTTGGCTAAGAACTCCAAAAGCAGAGAGCTTCTCAAGCATCGGGCAGGTAACGATATGTCACTGGCACTCTGCATTTCACTAGTGGGTCAGATCACAACAGATGCTGTCAGTCACAGAACATAAGAAAATCCAGCTGGCATCAGGCCAGTGCAGGGGTATAGCATGGGGAAGGCCAGGGGAGCTGTGGCTCCCCGGGAAAATATTTTTTTAAATTTCTTGAACTCACCAAGTTGTGCCCAGGCCAAGCATTCAGGTCTTGGGCAGCAGCAGTGCCTCCTTCGCCTTGTGGCTGGCAAAGGGATGCCTCCACGCCCCCCCCCCCTCCTGGGCCAGACAAAAGGGAGAGAGGAGCAGGGCAGTGCTGCCACCACCTCCTTTGTGAATGGGGACCATAGCCATCAGGTCTGCCCTTGTCGTGGAGCAGCTTTGAGCCTCTTTCTCGCTCCTCTCGCTTCACTCACCACTGGCTCAAACCGCCATGGCTGAGTCAGCGGTGAGGGATTGGACTGTCGCAGCCACCCTCTGCCCCCTGCCCCCCAGCATGCATATGCATGCCCCGGGCACCAGGAACCAGCGCTACACCCCTGGGCCAGTTGCCCCTCTAGCTTAGTCTCCTGTTCTCACATTGGCCAACTAGCTGCCCATAGGAAGCCTGCAGACAGAATCTGAGCATAGCAACACTCTCTCTTCCCGTGGTTTCCAGCAACCGTTCTTCAGAGGTATGGCGCCTCTGATAGAGGAGGTACAATGTAGCCATCAGGGTTTGTAGTCACTGACAGCCTTATCCTCCAAAAAATTGTTTAATCGTCTTTTAAAGACGTCCAAGTTGGTGGCCATCACAGCCTTCTGTAGAGTGTATTTCATAGTTTAACTATTGTCAGGGATCGTGCTGAGGAGGGCAGCACTGAGGAAGAATGATGGGAGTCACCCCCTCCCCCTGATCCTGAATCTTCCCAGGAGCAGGAGGACAGAATAGATTTGGAACAGTGGTTTGCAGAGGGGTATAGTTCAGAAGGCAGAAGCTGGGGGATACTGGGTGGGGAACAGCTAGGAGAAGAAGCACTGGGAGAGAGAGAGTTAACAGATTCACAGTCTCTGGACAGTATCCATCCCCTTTCCTGAAGCCTCACAAGGACTGCTCGCTGCTTGCTGCCTGCTGCCCAGGAAGACTCCCCTGTGTGAGTGCCTGAGGGCCCTGCTCCTGCCACTTACCACCTGGCCCAGGGCGGGGCCTGACAGGCCTCACTAGGACAGCTGCTGTTACTGCTGGAGGGCTACAGAGTGTTTTTAAAATGTTTTAAAAAATTCTTTTGAATTTTTTGTAGGTGGGGGTGGGGGGGATGGATGTTTGGTTGGGCTTGGGGAATTTTTTTGATTTTGATGTTTTTGTAATTGTTACAGTTTTTTGTTTGTATTGTTTTATTGGTTTTGTTTGTTTGTTTGTTTGTTTAAGGTCTTATTTTGTTCTTAAGGGGAGGGGTCAGGGCTGCCGGGGAGTGGGTCCCAGCCAACAAAATGGCTGGGGCATGTTCCACAGGGGGGGGGGTGCACTGGGACAACCGATCTCAGTGATCACGGGTAGGAGGAGGAGTTACGCTAAGACTAGACCATGTCATTACAGAGGAGGCAGGTTTAGTCGTTGTCCGAGGACTATTCCTGCCTCCGGGTCTGGTCCTGACCGGATGGATACTAGAATCAGCAAGGGATACCCACATGACCTGAAGGTGCTGCTGTGCAATGCCAGGTCAATGATTCATAAGACCAGTGCCATCCATGACTTGATCATGGATGGAAGACTTGACCTGGCATGTGTAACAGAGACTTGGTTGGATGAAGCAGATGGGCCTGTCCTTGGCGCTGCTTGTCCACCAGGTTTCTCTTACGCACAGCAACCCAAGTCAAGTGGGCGAAGAGGGGGGTTGCAGTGATTTTTAGGAAGTCATTAGTTTGCACCAGGCGTCCTATGGGGAAGACCCAGTTTTCCGAGTGCATGTTCTGGAAGTTGGGCAATAGGGGCAGTACAGGATTCCTTTTGGTGTACCGACCTCCCCGCTGCACCAAGGATTCCCTGCCTGAGCTGCTTCAGGTCATGGCAGATGTTCTCCTGGAGACACCTAGTTTGGTCGTCCTAGGGGATTTTAACATCCATGCCGACACGACCTTACAAGGGGAGTAACCCTTAATTAGGAGCACTGCCATTCTGGTTAGATGCTTTCTTTTGTCCTTCGCTGTGTTTATTAAAGAAACTAACTAGTAAGAATTCCCTTTCGTTTGATTTGCTCATTTAGAGACACAGGGGAGGAAGCTGATTCCCTGAAGCCTGACAACTATGCTTTCCTGAATCTTCCAACATTCAGTTTCACAGCGTGTCCTTGAGTTCTAGTGTCACGAGACAGGAGAAACACTTCTGTCCACTTGAGCTGTACAATGAATAATGCCATGCACTTCTATCGCATCGCCTCTTATTCCTGTTTTCTCTAAACGAAAAAAAGAAACAAGAAACTGAATTGCCTTTCAGGACAACCCCATGCAAGAAGATTGCTTTTCACATACAATCCCCCTAAGAGGTCACTCTATGCAAACAATCCTGAAACTTTTTTTATCTTGTGAACCACCCTGGGACCTGGGGGTATAGGGCAGTACACAAATTTAATAAATAAAATAGAAAATAGAAAACTTTTTCTATCAACTCTGCTGGCTTGCTTCCCCACTGGGCCAGCCATTCAACCAGGCAGCTGATGACCCTGCTCTAAGTAGGACTGAGTTGAATAAAACCCAAACTCTTTGAAAATCAGTTGAAAAGTGACTTTGGCACATGGGTGCAAAAGCGGACTTTCAGGAAGACTTACTACCTCTAAAAGCCATCCTAATTAGCCAGAATTGGTGCTATTACTCTTATTAAGTAAGACTTGCTGTGGCATATCTTTTCCGAGCTGATTTATTATGTTTCTCATGGACTGCATTAGTGCGTCAGTGACTTAAGGTCCACTTCCACAGAGGGCCTTTAACCTTCTGTAACAGTGACAGAAAGTTTGAAGTGCTCTCTGGGGGAGACTAGACTTGACTCACTAGACCTGAGCTCTGAAGAAATAGAGTGTGCATAACCAGCTTCTTTCTTCACCCAGGACTTAGAATCTACTATGCTGAATCCCAAAGAAGATGCACCCAGCGACTCCCAACCTAAAATCTATAGGCGTCAGGATACATTTTTTGAGGATCAGATTTGCGGAAAGTGCAATGCACACTCAGGGAGAGGAGGGCGTTTTGTTGCATAAGAGGAAATCCTTGCATTGATGGAACAAGCTAGTTGGATACTACCTTAGTCTCTTAAATCTACTCTCCCAGCTAGTTGGATACCATCTTACTCTCCCAAGTCTTACTTCCAGGTCTGGAGGCAACAAGAGCTTGTTGTTGCTTTTATCCCTGAGGCTGAGAGCCTTCTGGTGGGTTTTCCACAGGAACTAGGTTGCATAATTAAAGTTCCAGAAATGTGGCAGTTTTCTAGCACAACACTGTGTATGTGTTTGTGTTTATAGGTTTCTTAATTTCTTTAATCTCTCATTGAATAGCAGTTGCTTGGAAGGCACACCCAGCTTATGTGATCTGCAGCAGGGGCTTTGTACCCCAGTTCCAGAAACACCTTTGCTTGTGATGCAAAGAAGCTCATTTACCATTGTAGCACTGTCTCCTTACAAATGTTTAATATGGACAAACAAATCCTTCAATTTTAGGTCCTTGCAGTTTCCCTCCCCACCCCCAATTTTAAATTCAGTTCTTTTCTTTTCCTTTTTTTAAAAAAAATGTTTGAAAATCCATATGCTTTTTTGTGTTCGTTTCTCCTAAGCAATTTCCCTTAATTCATTACATTTTTGTGCTACCTTAAGTAATATACCCATGGTTTTCATGAACATGCCACTGTCATTCAGAGGATGAATTTTGGTAGTATCCTGGCACACAGTCCTTTCCCCTCATTTAACTTTTAGCATAGCATGGTGGTACATTGGTCACAAAGCCACATTTCCATAATACAGCAGGTACTGCAGTGTAAAAGGAAGGTTATACCCCGCCAACGTTACTTAACGGATAAAAAGAAGAACTGCTCAAAACATAGAGAAATCAGTCAGCAAAATACAATTAAATATTGATAAAACTATATACATATATAGAATTATGTTTGGCATTATAACCAGTAAAGCTAACACAATAAACTGCACATCTGAATGCAGCCTGTATATCAGGGAACTGGGAACCTGCAGCCCTCCAGATGTAACTTCTTATTTATGTATATCTTTAGACCATTTTTCATCCTGAAGGATCCCAAAGTGTTAGACTACAGGATCTCATGTGGTGTTGGACTACATTTCCCATCATTCCTGGCCATTGTTCATGCTGACTGGGGCCGATTGGAGCTGACTTCTAACACCACCTGGAGGTTAGTCTGCTCCCTCCACAGGTTACAATTTAACTGTTTTCCTTTCCCCCTCCATGCCGGACAAGGCGCTGACAATATCCTGGGAAGCACAAGACACCTCTTTTCAAGAAGTTGGCTCTTGTTTTCCTTCCATAAAGGGAGTAGCATCCCGTACCACAGCAGCAAGCTACGTGATGTCTGTTACCATAGTGATTGAAGGCTCTCACCTGGTGAGGGATGCAACTGCCCATTCTCCTGTACCTGCGACATAAACTTTTATCAGCTTAGCCGGAGAACTGAGAGAGTAAAGAGGGGCAGGAGAGTGTCAGTAGCAAAGTCAGGGAACCAAGCCGAGCAATTATTATTATTTTTTAAGGGAGGGAGGCATTAAAAAATAGCATGGAAATAATTCAGGGCAGGAGTGCTATATCAGAGGCCCAGATTTCTCCAGGGAATACAGAATAATGTGGTGGTAGGTATTAAAAGTGGGTGGGGGAGGGAATGAATGATGCAGACCAGGGCTCAGGAAACTGTGGCCCTTGTAGTCCATGCTGCTGGACTACAATTCCCATCATCCCTCTGGACCTATCATGCTGCCTGATGGTGTTCAACAAGATCTGGAGGTACAACATCTGATGTAGAGGACGAATCAATAAGCAAGTTTCACTTGACCCTCCATGGTGCAATTTTTGATGCTCCAATACAAGTAGTGGTCACCAGCAATGTGTTGTGATTGACTTGAGGAGAGCAGGGAGGTTTGTGTCCTTTAAAAGACCTGGGTTTGAATCCCCTTTCAGCCAGAAAACCTTTTGTGAGGGGTGGGGAACCTCAGGCCCAAAGGCTGAATGTGATCCTGCTCAGGGTCGGATTTAAGTCTGATGAGGCCCCAAGCTACTGAAGGTAATGGAGCCCTTTATATGTCCATCTGTCCTTTGTCAACAACAAATTGTCATTGTTTTTTGTCTTGAATACATGCTATGTGGTAATTGATGGACCTAATAGGTATCTAAAGCTATTTGCACATAACAAAATATGTATTTTATCAAAGTAATTGTTGAAATGAAACCAGTAATATTTTAGGGAGCAGGCTAGCAGGTGGGGTCCATTACTTACGTCATAGGAGTCTACACAACACAAAACACTGTTACTGTATGTAGGTTTTATTTCATTTGTTTTTTATCATATATTTTGGAAATGTACATCCAGGTTTTCTCCTTTATATTTTTTGGGGGGAGGGGGGTCCAAGAGAGGGGGGCCATAAGCTATAGCTTGTTTAGCTGCTCCAGGCCTCTCTTTGTGGCCCTGAGGACTCTCCCCAGGCCATGACTCTCATTGATCCTATCTGTGCCCTCCCTGAATGCTTTTGCCAGGCTGAAATATGTCCTTGAATTCTGACAACGCCTGGCCTGGCTAGAGGATGGAGAGAGGTGGGGATGGGAAGGTAGAAACTTCTGACTGAAATGTACCCTAGTCAAAAAAGGGTATTGTCAGAGCTGGCTCCGGGTCCCAGCTCACCAAGGACCAACGCTAGCCGGTAGTACAGTATCAAAGTCTTTATTGAAGAATAGTCTCCATTTACAAGTCTCAGCGTCCCAGCTCTACGTCTGGACTTTAGACCCGCGAAGCTCTGTCTGGGTCTCCGCCCCCTGTGCACCAGTTTAAGACTCTAATCTTACTCCACCTCTTCCTTCTCTCTCTCTTCCTCTGGGTCTTACTACCCCCCGGGGTCTCATTCCTCCTGGACTCTTCTGACGCAGAGCTTGACCCCTCTGACTCCTCCCCCTCTCTTCGGCGGGCTTTAGGACCTGGCTCCCTACCCGGGCTGCCCACCTTGCCGCCCTCCTGTACATTTGAACTTGGCGCGCGCGCGCGTTTAACTTTCCTGATGACCGTTTCCTCGCTCCCTGACGAGGGTGTGGTCACTCCTGCCTCACGTTCTCCCTCTGCCTGCGCGCTCCCTGATCCCGATGCCTTGGACTCCTCCCCCCTACTGCACTCTGGGGGGGACGCTGGTCCGGATTTCCAGCTGCTACTCTCTGAGTCCCCTCTGGCCCCTTCTTCCCGAGGTGTCCCCCTGGGCACTCCCCTTGCCCTGACCATGGGGGCCCCTTTCTGTGAATCCTCCGAGTCACTGGAGAGACTCAGAGACCTCGGACTACTGTCGTCGCTGACATTTCCTTCAGACTCCTCCCCCTCGCTCTCCGTTTCCTCCCTCTCCTGTGACTCTGCTCCTGAACCCCTGACATCCATCCCCCCCTCGAAGCCCCCCTTCCCCCCTCCCCTTCCTCCGGCGGGGGTGCTGGGTGCTCCGTCGTTGTGGGGGTGAATGGTGGATACAGTTCGTCCCCCGTGGCGTGCATCCAGTTAGATAAATCCGGCTCGTCCTCCGTGTCTTCGCCGACCTCGTTCTCCTCTGCTTCCATCTCCGTGCCGCCATGCTCGAACCCAACGTCCTCCCCCATCACGTCCATGTCCCTCTCACCCTCGTTCCCCTCTGGGTCCGTTGCCTGCCAAGGGCCCCTCAGCCACCTCTCCTCTCCTCGATTGTCCCACCAAAACGAGCAGTCTGAGGCAAACCCCGAGGGCGAGCCCTCCGGTGAACGTGTTTCTAATGCTGGTTCTTCGTCCGAGGTGAATCCCTGGAACGTGCTGGTAGAAAGCGTGGGTGTGAAAAGCCAGTCGTCGAAATACTCGGCTGGCATGGGCCTGTGTGGGAACAAGGCATGAAACTCCTCTTTGAGGAGAGGCTCGTCCAGGGCATAGTCTGGCACCCAACTGTTGGCGCTGGCCGGGGTACCTTCCCTTGCGAGAAAATATTCTACTCCCTCCTCCCCCCATCTCGAGTCCAAAATCTCTGTGACCTGGTTGATGGGTTCCCTTCTTGGCGACTCCCTCCTTGGGGGGATCTCCCTATACTGGTCTGGTGCCGTGCCCTGCGCCTGAAATCGGTGAGGTGCTTTGTAGGGCGTGAGCACCGACCTATGGAATACTGGGTGCATTCTGGATCCTTCCGGAAGTGTCAACCGGAAGGCCACCGGATTGATCTGTGCCTCAACTAGGTAAGATCCTAGCTGCTTATGTCCGAGTTTCTTCTTAGCTAAGGATCTGGTCGGCACTGCGTGGGCCGCTAACCACACCCAGTCTCCCACCTGTATGTCTTCACCAACCCTCCTGTGCTTGTCAGCCTGCAGTTTGTATGCGTGCTTTGCAAGCTCTAACTGCCTCCTAAGCTGCTCGTGGACTTCCTGCAATTCCGCCGCCAAGACTTCCGCTGCCTGTGGCTCCCCCTCCCCCAGTCTCTCTAATCCCGGGAAGGTTCTGGGATGCCTCCCGTTGTTGGCGAAGAACGGCGTCACCCCTGTGGACACGTGCTTCGTGTTGTTGTAAGCGAACTCAGCGAGCGGCAGGTAGTCCACCCATGTCGTCGGCTGTTGATTTGCATAGCATCTCAGGTACTGCTGCATGATGGCGTTGACGCGCTCCGCTTGTCCGTTGGTCTGCGGGTGTCTCGCCGACGCTAGGTTGATCTTGACGTTCAGGAAACCCATCAGCTTCTGCCAGAAGCTCGAAATGAACTGGCGCCCCCTGTCGGACAAGATAGACCGTGGCAGTCCGTGCACCCTGAAGACGTGGTCTATGAACAGTTTGGCGGTCTGTTCTGCCGTGGCCACCTTCGCGCACGGAATGAAGTGGGCCATTTTAGTGAACATGTCCACCACCACTAGCACTGCCGTTTTACCCCTTGAGCTGGGTAAATCCGTGACAAAGTCCAGGGCCACCCTCTCCCACGGTTCGCTCGGGGTCTGTAGTGGTTCGAGCAGTCCTGCCGGAGGTTTGTGCACTGACTTGGCCCTTTGGCAGGTGTCGCACCTCGAGACGTACTCCGCGACTTCCCCCCTCATCTTGGGCCACCAGAAATCCCTGGCAACGAGTTCTGCCGTCTTCTCCTTGCCGAAGTGCCCGGCGGTTGGCGCGTCGTGCAACTGCTGCAGTACTTTCGCACGGAGTTCATCTCCCGGTACATAGAGTGCTCCTCTGCGGATGAGCAATCCGTCCCGTATTTGGAACTCGTCGTCTTTCACCGTGCCCTTGCGCACCTCCTCCATCTTGGCTAGTGCGAAGGAGTCCTCCTGCAGTGCTCGACGGACCGCCTCCAGGTCCACGGTTGCGGAAGCGCACGCCCACGCTTTCTGGGCGAAAATGTGCTTGGCCGCTGCCGGCGCCGCTGCTTCGAGGTATTGCGGCTTTCTGGACAGTGCATCTGCCATGATGTTGTTGTCGCCTGGGATGTATTCTATCCTGAAGTCGAAATCCGCAAAGAACTCCGCCCATCTGATGTGCCGCTGGTTCAGGAACCTTGCCGTGCGCCAGTACTCCAGGTTCTTATGATCCGTGCGAACCTGCACTGTGTGTTTGGCCCCGATGAGGAAGTGCCGCCACGCCTTGAATGCTGCATGAATGGCCAGCAACTCCCTGTCCCAGATGGTGTAGTTCTGCTCTGACTTGCTGAGCTTCCTAGAGTAGAAGGCACACGGTCTCCAGTCCCCATGCGGGTCCTCCTGCAACAGTACGGCGCCCACGGCTCTGTCTGAGGCGTCCGTCTCAACTCTCAGCGGTTTGCTGGGATTCACATGCAGTAGTTGCCCTTCGGACGAGAAGAGACGCTTAAGGTTCTGGAAGGACTGCTCCGCTTGCTCCGTCCAGATGAACTTCTTCTTCTTGGCGCTGAGCGTGTCGGTAATGGCCGCTGTCTGCATCGCGAACCCCTTGATGAACTTGCGGTAAAAGTTGGCAAACCCCACAAACCGCTGGACTTCCTTCCGAGTGCGCGGGCTCTTCCAATCCAACACTGCGCGAACCTTGGCGCTGTCCATGGCGAGCCCCTTGTCCGACAGCTTGTAGCCCAGGAAATCCACCTCCTTCCTGTCGAACTGGCACTTCTCCAGCTTGGCGTATAGCCGATGCTCCTGCAGTCGCTGCAGAACCTCCTTGACGTCCCCCTCGTGGGTCTCCTCAGATTCTGAGAATATCAGGATGTCGTCCAAGAAGCAGACGCATTTCTTGTAGAGGAGACCCGCCAGGACGTGATGCATGAAGGCTTGAAAACAGTGGGCGCCATTTTGTAAACCGAAGGGCATAACTCTGTATTCATATGTGCCCAGGGGCGTGAACATGGCAGTCTTCCACTCGTCCCCCTCCCGTATGCGAATCAGGTTGTACGCCCCTCGCAGATCCAACTTTGTAAAAACGCGTCCTTTCCTCACCGTTGCAAGCAGGTCATCTATTTTGGGCATTGGAAAGGCTGTGGGCTTGGTCTTCGAATTTAAGAGCCTGAAATCGACTACAAGCCTCTTTTGGGGCGTGTCCTTTTTCTTCACAAAGAATACAGGACTGCCCCCCGCTGCTTTCGACTCCCGGATGAAACCGCGTTTTAAGTTGAGGTCTATGAACTCCTTGAGCTCCTGCAGCTCGTCTTCAGACATGGAATACAGTTTCCCGGCTGGCAGCGTCGCCCCTGGCAGGAGGTCAATCTGGCAGTCATAGGGCCTGTGGGGAGGCAGCTTGTCTGCTTCCTTCTCGCAGAAAACCTCCAAAAACGCTGCGTACTTGCGTGGCACTGCTTGTAGCGTGCTTAATTGTAGCTGCGTGTCTTCCCCTCCTTCTTCCGGGCTAGGAAGAATGCAATGTTCTGCGCAATAGGAGGAACCGAAGGTCAGTTGGCGCTGGTACCACGCCAATGCTGGACTGTGCCTGTGCAGCCAACTCATGCCCAAGACCACCGGCGTGCCCGACAGTTTGGTGACGTTGAAGCTGATGACCTCTTGGTGATTTCCAATCCGCATCACCATTGGCTGCGTTTGTTGCACCACCTGCCCCCCTAACAAGTCTCTGCCATCCACCGTGACAACCTTCAGGGGCAGCGTGGCTGGTAGCAGTGGTATATTGTGCTGCTGAATAAAATCCAGTCCTATAAAGTCGGCGTTGCTGCCGGAGTCAATGGTGATCGGCACTTCCTGAGTGCTTCCGTTGGGCAGTTGGAGAGACGCTGTAAGCTGCACCACTGGTTTGGGTGGGAGGGGGTCTGTGGGCTGCAAAAGTGCTGGGGATTGCTTCATTGACTTGTCTGACTGGACCCCAGTGCCTCTTCCTCCAGCCAGACTCTGTCGTTTAACTGTTGCTGTGTTCCCAGTTGAGTTGCTGCTTTGACTGTTGCCGAGGCTGCAGTGTGCTTGTGGAGCCTCTGGGGACACTCTTTCGCCATGTGTTGAGCACTGTCGCAGATGTAGCACTTCCTGTCCCCTCTAGGAGGCTTCGTTTTGACTGCTCCCGGCGTTAGGGCTCTGGTAGCTGACTGAGCCCTGGCCCCTCCGATCTCCATCGGTTCCTCTCCCCCTCCCTGCGAGGGTGTGGAGTGCGCACGCGCTGCTTCTTTGGGATAGAAGGGAGGTGCTCTGGCTGGTGCCCTTCCCCAACGTCCTTCTTCTCTGTTGCAAGGACGTTCCTCCAGATGCACCCCGATCTCCAGAGCCCTCTGGACTACTTCCTGGGTGCTCCTTGGCCTCTCCCCCCTTCCAATCTCGGCTTTTACCTCTGTATTCAAGCCCTCCCAAAAGAGGTCTCTCACTGGCGCCGAAGCTTTGTCCCATCCCAGTGCATGAACCAGTCCGAAAAAACGCGTATGGTACTGCCGCACGCTGGCTTTGCCCTGCTTAAGTCCATGTATGTCTCTCCTGGCAATATCGATGTCTATCTTTGATAAAAAACACGAATCCATTGCTTTAATGAAAGCCTTCGCATCTTGGAGCGCCGGATCATTATCCCTCCATAAATTTCTCAGCCACGTTTTGGCTTCCCCATGCAAATGGGATAGGATAAACCCCACTTTCTCTCTTTCATCTCTAAAGTCTTTGTCAAGCAGATCCAGCGCAAACAACAGGTCTGCTCTGAAGTTGGGGTACTGCTGTAAACTCCCGTCAAAATGGGATACAAGGCTGCCTCCCCTCTTTCCCAATCCAATGCCCTCTGCTTTGGATCCAGGTGGCCCCTGTTTAGAAAGCACGTCCAACCTTACTTGGAGATCCCGGCAGGTGTTACTCATTTCCTCCTCTCTTTTTCTGGATGCAATTACCTCCGTGCTGAGTTGTGTCACAGCTGCTTGCAGGGCTGATATCTGCTCTTCCGTCGTCATCTTGCCTGAGTTTTGTGAGCTCTGTAAGCACCCCTCCTCTGCCCTCGCTGCGTCGACTCACGTGGCGAGGTTCTTGGTGCCAAAACTTTAAAAGTGAGACAGAGCTTACTGTCAGAGCTGGCTCCGGGTCCCAGCTCACCAAGGACCAACGCTAGCCGGTAGTACAGTATCAAAGTCTTTATTGAAGAATAGTCTCCATTTACAAGTCTCAGCGTCCCAGCTCTACGTCTGGACTTTAGACCGGCGAAGCTCTGTCTGGGTCTCCGCCCCCTGTGCACCAGTTTAAGACTCTAATCTTACTCCACCTCTTCCTTCTCTCTCTCTTCCTCTGGGTCTTACTACCCCCCGGGGTCTCATTCCTCCTGTGACTCTGCTCCTGAACCCCTGACAGGTATGAATTGCATCCATTGCTTTGGCCACTTTTATCTCTGGCAATGTCAACTTCTGGAATGTAGTTACACTGGTGAAAGTTCTGGAATTATTGGTTTAGGAATACAAGAAAGGCTTGTTGGAACCGTGTGGCTAAGCTGCAGCAGCTAGCTTAGCCTCTTCATACACTGAGCTTCCCTGGTAGACTGAAAGTAAACAAAGGCATTGATTACCTTCTTCCCAATGTGAAGGGGAGTTACCTATCTAAGCCTGGCAGGACAGCTTACTCTATGGCATTAACCCCTTCATGCATTAATTAGACTTAAGCATGTTCATTATATGAAGGTGGTTATTCCACAAGATCTTTGCCAATCTCTCAGTCCTAACCTATTTCTCAGGGAAGTTGTGTAAATAAACAATTATGCATGCTTCCTCCTTTTCCTTCATCATGAAACTCAAAGCAAAGGCTTTCCAAGTGGTCTCCCAACCAAGAGCTAACCAGGCTTATATCATATCATACATCATGAGAAGATAGGGCAACATATATGACCTCATTGGAGGGAATGTGGGAGAAAAATATGATAAAATTCATTATTTGTCAGAATGAGCTTTTGCTATATATCAGACTCAAGATTTATTTATTTATTTTGAAGCAGTCAGATTCCTTCACCTTGAAAACTCTTGCTGCTGGCAGAAAGAAAGAAAGAACGAACCCTTAAAGGCTAGACCAGAAACACATTTTATGGGGTGGCAAAACAATTTCCATGTTGAGAAAGGTGTTTTTTTTAGAAAAAGGCTTCCATGGGAATGTTGTGTTCTGCTCAGATCCTTGTGATCAATGATTTAAAGGCAAGGTTTTCTCCTGTTCCAATTTTTCAAAGAATTATATCGTTATAAGTAATGGGCCATATAAATCTCTCCTGTAGTTCCCTGACTTAGGTTTAAAAAGGAGGAAAGGGATAAAGTAAGTCAGATTCACTGTGTTTTCATTATCTGAAGTTGTTGACGCTTGTAAGAGTATTGGGGTTTAATTAATGCAATGCTCTTGGTGCAGCTTTTCACAACAATCCCTTTTATAGGGTGCTGTAATTGAAGGCCTATCTAAACCGCAGACTTAATAGTTTAATAGCTATTTCTTCTCCACAGGGAAGCCCAGGAGCAGTAGTTCTGTGTAGAAGGCCAAACAATTATCCACACACTCACGGAACTACAGCCATTAGTGTTAAACAGCTATAAATTCAATATAAGTCTGTTGCACAGAAACACCTTTACTATTGATCTGGGTTGAGGGACCTGTGGCTACCCCCCAGATGTTGTTGAACTCCCTTCAGCTCTAGCCAGTAGGGCCATTGATCATGGATAATGGGGGTCTGACTCCATTGTCATCTGGAGAACCCATTCTGGAGTTTCCCCATTCCTGCTATACATCATGTTTAATCAGGGACAGCCCAACCATTAGGTGGGATGAGGCCACTGTTAATATTTGTCCTGTATTTGTTAGAAAATGTATTTTACAAAGAATATAGTGTAGTGGGGGAAACAAAACCTATGTAATATAATGTCATGTCATGTAACAGCTGCAAAATCTTTTTCTGCAATCAAGGTCACAGTAGCAATGAATAATTGCCTTATCAATTTGTTAACTCCCATTAAAAGTGAGTGAGTGTGTGTGTGTGTGTGTGTGTGTGTGTTAGGTAGTGATGGGGTGGGTGGGAGTTGTCTGGATGATTTGCCGAATGTGGAGACTCTGAGAGCACTGCTCAGAGGAGTTGCTGAGGACAGACAAGTTATAATTTATGGGCTGCTTCAAAGGAGTTTTAGGAACAAGAAGACCCTCTCTTGGGCTCAAAAGAGGGCACTGGACTTAGTATATATGTTTGAGACTGCTTGTAATAGTTGTCATCCTGCAAGTAGAGAGTCATCTTCAAAGTATTGTGTGTGGAGTTTACTTCATCACTAGGGCTTTGAGGGTGAAACTGCTGCATCACTCTGCATTATTCAGGAAAAAATAGCTCACGAATTTAAAATTTACAGTATGTATTGTCTTAAAGGAAAATGTAATGAAAATGATGTATAGGTGGTATTTGACCCCAGTGAAATGGGCCGAAATGTATAGAATGAAAAACAAATTATGTTGGAGGTGCAATGAAAAAGACGGAGACTTTTATCATATGTGGTGGACTTGTGACAAGATAAAAGCATTTTGGGAACTGAGCTACAATGAAGTAAAAAAGATGTTAAAATATACTTTCCCCAAAAAACCCAGAAGCATTTCTACTTGGGCTGATGGGAGAAGAAATTGCAAAAATAGACCAAAGATTATTTATGTACGCCACAACAGCAGCAAGAACATCGTGGAAGACAAAAGAATTACCAACGACTGAGGAGTGGCAGATAAAGATGATGGACTATGAGGAGTTAGCCAAACTGACTGTTAGGATCCGGAACCAAGGCAGCCAGAAATTTATTGAGTACTTGAAAGATTATTGTAAAAATGTGAAGACACTAGCAGGATTGAAATAAATCTTGTAACGTAATGTAAAAATAGTATCTTACCATGGACAAAAAGAGACTTGATATCTATTGAAGGACAGAAACTGGCAGTTGAAAAGCACATACAATTTATTAGAAATTGGAAAACCAGTTAATAATAATAATAATAATAATAATAATAATTATAACCTGCCCATCTGGCTGGGTTTTCCCAGCCACTCTGGGTAGCTTCTAATAAAACATTAAAATAGTTGAAGGGAAGGAGGGAAGTCACGTGCTTGACGGAGCAAAAGTACCATATTTTTCGCTCTATAAGACGCACCAGACCACAAGACGCACCTAGTTTTTGGACGAGGAAAACAAGAAAAAAAAATTCTGAATCTCAGAAGCCAGAACAGCAAGAGGGATCGCTTTGCAGTGAAAGCAGCAATCCCTCTCGCTGTTCTGGCTTCTGGGATAGCTGCGCAGCCTGCATTCACTCCATAAGACGCACACACAATTCCCCTTACTTTTTAGGAGGGAAAAAGTGAGTCTTATAGAGCAAAAAATATGGTATTTGATATGTATTTGAAAGGTTGTTATATTTTGTGTTTTTGAAAAAAGCAAAACAATAAAAAGTATATTTTTTAAAAAGAAGAAAAATAGCTCACAACCACTGCCTCGGTCAGCAAAAGCCCCCCAAATGGCACCCCCTCCACCAATGGTGGAGAAACGGCACCAGAATCCGCACCAATTTTGGGTGAGATCTCATGACTTGTCACTCACAATGGCTGTGGTTGTTGACATCCCTTCTTTGCCGATGGTAGCAGCAGCAGAACAGCACTTCACGTTTTGTCTCAGGTGGCGAAACAAGACACACTGCCCCTCTGTTTAATATATCAATGTGTATTTGTGGAAGGAGATTATTTATGACCACTTCCATCTTCTTTTCTTACTATGTAATTATGTAATTAGGAGAGCTCTTTGGGAACATGAATGCTTTATTGCTGTGCCACCATCTTGGTCTGGGGCAGAATTCATTAATCACATCATTTCACAAATCTCATGTCAAACTCATCTCAGTATACTATGGCTGCCATATGCAGTAGTAAAACACAAGTATCTGATTGAGGATTTTGCACTCTTTGCTGTTGAACAGTTCACAGTTCCCCCACTACTACAGTTCACAGTTCCCCCACTACTACCTCTGTGTGCCCCCATCATCTGGCGAATCAGGCTCAAGGGGTCAGGAGTACCCCCAGAACAGGACGTGGGGAGGGCAGGTGAGATTGTTCCATCTGGCAAGCAGAAATACTTGTGCTGACCGAATGATCATAAGAGTGCAATACTGAATTTCTCCCATTCGGTTGAATTCAACTAAGTCCTATTCAGAGAAGACCCACTGAAATTAATGAACCTAATTCAGCCAGGTCCATAAATGCCAAGGGATCTACTCCAAATAGGACTAGATTTCAATACCACCCATTTTCTGCAACCCAGGGCTCTCCAGTCCTCCAACTTGCTTCATTATTTGATCCCCACAGAGAGTCAATGCACACCCCTAGGAGACAGGTTTATCTTGCGTAACAGAATACTGTGACTACCAAAACATCCCAGCTGCCTAGAATACACTATTTGAATCAGCTGCACAGTGACCACCAACAGCATGAAAGTTGTTTTCATGTTAATCAGATGCTCTCTTTTTTAAAGCCCAATAAAGTCTATTTGCCATAATCTGGAACTGCTTCATTTCTGCTTAATGCAAATTCATTACCCAAAGTTAAAGTCATCAAAAGCTAGCAAAGTGATTCTGCTAAGTCAAACAGGGCAGTTTATCGACCACATATACAGTATTAGTATTGCTAACTCCAATTGGACTGGGGCAGTGTGATTGGACAGCTAGTGAATCATCACTCAGCTTTAATGTCTCATTCATTTATAGAAGTTAGAAAAGTATGAAAGGCAGAGGTATAATCCCATTTGTTGTTTTTTTACGATAGACATTATAAGTCTCTAAGCCAATAAAGTTCAGAGCTCAGCGAACCTTGTTGACTCAAAATGGGAGTGAATTCAGACATTGTGTCTGACATTGGACGATTGCTAAAAAAATTGGTAATCTGTGTCTAGAGCCTTATGGGAAAGATGCTTAATTAGACTTTGAATTAGAGCATCATAAAGGGCTTTGCCTAGAAACAGCAGTGAACTTTCTCATGTGGTAACAATGCTCCTTCAGATGAAACATTCCCTATTTTTATTAGCTTATCATGGGCCCAAGAAGACGCTGCGGTGGGGGATTGCTTCTGCTGCCTGATGCTGCACACATTTATGTGGGGAAATAAGCACTATTGCGCTGACAGTAAAAATCATAAAATGAGCATCTGTTGTATGGGACAGGGACAACTTCAGTGGGGCAAATGGGCAAGCAGACAAGAGCTCCTTCTGGAGGGCTGGACCTGAGCTTTCTGTCTGGCCTGTGCTGAGTCTCCATGATGGAGGAGGCAAACGTTGCTGCTCCAAACTGGAATGAGTGCCTGACTCCTTCTAGGAGAATGAGCTAGACATGGGCCCCAGGGTCACTGGAGGGGGTGCCAGTTTGGAGGTGAAATGGGCGCACAGCACATCTGAGTGATTGGGAGGGGGGATAAAGCTAAGAGCTGGGAGACTACACCACTAAAACCCTCCCCAGGATCTGATTTTTAATTCCCTCCCTCTTTCAGGGTCCTGACACAGCTCATTGGGTCTCTCACCAGTTTCACCAACAAGCAGGTCATCCTACTCTCACTCCCCTCTGTCCCTCTGTCCTGATCCGACCAGCCCCTCCATGATGTCTCTCTGAACTTTGAGACAACAGTACTCTATTGTAAGTCTTTCCCCCATTCCAGTATATATAATGAATTCTGCTGAGTGTTTCATTTCCAATATTGTACATTGTAGCTAACATTTTCTCTAGGCACTCACCTTACTCCTAAGTAAATGTGTGCAGGGTTGAGGTTAGCCGTATGCCCACATGGGAGGAGAGCTGGGTGAATTGTCGCTTTTGGTTTCTCTCGGTTTCTTCTTTTCTCAGTTCTCTACATTTCCATATCATTTTTTTAAAAAAAAGCTGATGAGAATTTGTCAGCAATTTAGCATATAATCCCCCTAATATACACATTTATGCAAGCAATTTTCCATTAAAGGATACATTTTGGGTGCACACTTAATAAATGCATTTTTCCACACATTATTCAGCTGCAGAACTGCATTACAGAATTCAGAGAAATATGCAAGACAGCTGCATTTTGGTTCATATTTCCTTTCAAAAGTGTGAATTAGATATCTTAAAATGCAAACGGGAAAGTTAAGGGATACTAGGGCTGCCAGCTTTCAGGTCTTCCTAAAAAAAAGCTCAACAACTTTCAGGGGTGTCCTGGTTTTTAATTTTTGAATACGGCAACCCTAAGAGATACAAATGAGAACATCGCAAGGGAACAGGAAGGAAACAACATGGGATAGGGGAATCTAATATTGCACTTTGCTGCTGGTGAGGATCAGGGTTTGCCCCACTCAATTGCAACTTCAGATGAACTGTGTTAACTTTGCCATAAAGAACTCAACAGAATGCCTGAGAACAGAACCAATTCCTTATCTGCATAGCCTCACCCCTTCTGAAAACCACACCTGACTTGAGAACATGGCAGATTCTTGGAAGTGAGCTTGAGATATATTGATCCCTTTACAAAATAACTCTTTAACTTTTGGTCAGCGGCAAGCCTACACCGATTTTTATTTTTGACACAGGTCACCAAAATTAATTCTACCAAGATCTCTTTTATAAGTCGTGTCAACAAGCTCATATATCACTTCAACTCAGTCATAATACTAAAAGCATTTACAATATTTCTATGGGCTGTTTCCTCCTTTTCCACATTGTAAATATTGCAGCTTGATCCTATCCTAGGCATGTAATAGGTACTAGGATTTAAGGATATATTCAAGGGTGCTTACTTCTGAGTAAATACAGTATACTAACAGCATATATTATAAGTGTCACAGATTCCAACAATTTAGTTCTATACAGTAGACATTTACTTGAGAGTAAGCATTGCTGAATTCAGTGAGACTTACTTCTGAGGAGACTGCCGTAGGATTGCACTGTTATCCTTTTAATTTGCTTCAATTGAAGCTTTCTTAACAATTAGTTCAGAGGCTAAATCTAAACAAGTAATGTGGCAAAACCTTTCTTTAAAATATAAAGAGAGAAAAGAAAGTATGATTTTTTAAAAAAAATGAAAAATGAAGGGATTTTTTTTCTCTGTAAGAGAAAAATGAAGTCTGGCATCCAAATTCTCTTTAGACATTCTGCATTTCAGCAAAAAGGAAAAAAAATTGCTTGGCACTAACTTCTGAAACTTAATAAAATGTTAGAATGGCTTTGTAGGTGAAAGTTTAGTTTTTGGCAATGAAATCACTTGAATAAGGAAGTATTTTCTTTGCTTGCTGGAGAGGGGGAAATAATTTTGATTTGACTGAGTGAGGTGTCTCTGAAGAACACCAAGAGTTATTTATAGTTCTTTTCTGTCTTGGAGGGTTGAACCAAGAACATTTTCCTCATATTATCAAGACCAGTAAATATTAAAGATACTTTTCTTTCATAGACAAAATCAGACAGAGACTGGTCAATCCAGAGGCGAATTTGTGCTGTGTCCTCCAATCATGTTAAGACATAAAAGAGAGATAATTCAACTAAGCCAAATCTAGGAGCTATCCCTCCCTGTTCATTTATACATTCACTCTTTTCAGCCAATATCTGAGTAAACAAAAATTGAGCAAACCCTACCATGAACTGCTGCATTGGATAACTAAGGAGAAAATTTTGGAAATGAGTGGCTGAATGACTTAAGGGAAGAGCTTTTCTGTTCCTCTTAAAATTACAGAAGGAGGGCCGGGAAGCAAACTTGATAACCCATATCTTTGGCTTTTCACCACTACATATGGAAGCTCAATAGGCATCTTTTTCCCACCCTCCACTTTACGGCTACAGAAATGGGGAGAGGAAATTGTCTTAAGACACAGGAGTACCCTTCAAAGTCAAAAAGTACACAAAGACCTTTAAAGGGCAGTTACCACTAACAGTCAGTGGGGTGGTGCAGGCAGAGTGCCATCGAACCCTAGGAAATAAAATATCTATTGAGAGTTTGCAAGTGAGGCATAAGGAGATATATATCCACACCACCCAGATCTCAGAAAAAGGGAAAGCATTTTGTGTTATAATCTCTCAAGCTCCCTTTTTTTTTTTTGAAAAAAATAATAATATTTGCATCTCTTATCATCCTTCAAGTGCAAATGTTAGGCTACTGTTCCTATAGCAAACAAGTACTCCGTATCCTATGGTTATAAAAACATCCAAAACAGAGTGGTAATGCCAAATTAAGCTGTGGACATAGGAGATTGTCAAAATTGTCAGTCCCATCTAATACCTAATTAAGATAAGCTTGGATTGATCCAAATCTTTGAAAAGGTCTTCTGACTGGCTATGCTGAAATCTGGCACAGTTCAGTTTCATGTAGGGTAGATTCCATTTGGAACTGAAAATAACTGGGGACAGTTCCCCAGCTGTATTCTATTATAACCATGAGCATAGCACATGCTGTTTTATTTCTTCCTAAGTAGATCTTGATTAACATCCAGAGCCCAATGAAACCCAATGTTTTTGTGGAGTTGCAATGGATCTTCAATAAGTTCTGTTCTGGAAATGGGACACAGGAATTGCCAGTGCACAGTACAACCTGGATGTGGCAACTGTGTATGGGATGGTGATGGAGAAAGATCAGTGGTTATGCAAAAATGTACTGCTCAATATTTACATTCTGTCATCCTCTCCTTTTTCCAACAGTACTGGACTTCACTATGTCTCTAATAGAAACTGAGATCTCTTCTCCAGAGACCAAAGAACAGAGGTGCTGGGAAGTTTAGATGTTTCATATTGCCTCAAGATTTCATAGACTGTGGGTGATATTAGTACAGTGGTACCTCAGGTTAAGTACTTAATTCGTTCCGGAGGTCTGTTCTTAACCTGAAACTGTTCTTAACCTGAAGCACCACTTTAGCTAATGGGGCCTCCTGCTGCTGCTGTGCACAATTTCTGATCTCATCCTGAAGCAAAGTTCTTAACCCGAGGTAATATTTCTGGGTTAGCGGAGTTTGTAACCTGAAGCATATGTAACCTGAAGCATATGTAACCAGAGGTACCACTGTATATACCACAGAAGTTCAGCTCTTCCATGTGATCAAAGCGAGAACTTTTCAGAATGATATTGTGTCTTCCTACAAACTTAACAACTCATTAACTATAATGTACAGTATTTCAACACCTTCTGTTACATGAAATCTTAAATAATATATACAATGTCAAATTGATAATGACTTGTGCAACTCAGTATCTCAGAGCCAAGCAGTCCAAATATTTCTGAAACAGGTCCATGAGAGAACTCTCTATGTGTGTGCTGGTGCATTCCCAACGGAAGTCCAACAACGAGATACCCAGATTTCGATCTTTGTTCCATGAATCTTCTTTTGGCCAGCCCGTAAAGGAACTATACACTGGCAGCTCAATGCTCCACCAAATAGGTCAGCTACAACCTTAGAATGGTACTTTGCTATTTTTTGAAATACGGCTACAGCATACTGCCTCTTCTCCTGGCTAATTAAATAATCGATGGCATCTTAAACTGGAGGGGCGTTATGTTTTTGTTTGTTATTATGGCCCCAGCCAGCATGACCAATGATCAGAAAGGATGAGAGTTGTAGTCCAACAGCATCTGGAGGACAACAAGTTCCCCATCCCAGCCATCCACGTGATGTGGGTTGCCATGGCTCCTACACTGTTCCTGTGTGTAAAATATGCCCAGTGGGAGCAAATGGATGGCTGTGATCTTTTACCACATCTATATGTTCTGTGTTACTAATGCCACAAACCCAAAGAGAAGACAGAGGTAAATAATAAAAACTAAGCACTTAAGGATTCATTCTAACAAATCAGCAACCTTTTTCAGCCATGGGCTGGTCCACCGTCCCTCAGAGCATGTGGTGGGCAGGACTATATATTTTTTTTTTTGGGGGGGGGGAAATATGAACAAATTCCTATGCCCCACAAATAACCCAGAGATGCATTTTAAATAAAAGGGCACATTCTACTCATGTAAAAACACGCTGATTCCTCGACCGTCCGCGGGCTGGATTGAGAAGGCGATTGGGCCACATCCTGCCCACTGGCCTTAGGTTGCCTACCCCTGGTAAACATTCAACATCATAGTGCATATACTAATATCAGTGGCATATAAGCTTTTGTGTGCATGCACACTTCTTAAGATGCACACAAAAGCTTATACCCAGAACAAACTTAGTTAGCCTCTAAGGTGCTACTGGACAATTTTTTTATTTATTTCCACTGCGTTAGACCAACACGGCTACCTACCTGAATCTAGAATCAGTGGCATAGCGTGGGTTGCCGGCATCCAGGGCAAGGCAAGTGTTATTGACACTTCCCACTGATAGGCTGGAAAGAAGGGGCAATAGCTCAGCAACCTACCCAAGTGGCAGCCACAGTGCCCCATGAATGTTTAGTACCGCAGAGAGTGGGGCAGAAGATTGGTCAGGAGCAGGTATCTTTCTAAAGCCCATGCAGAGTGTGCCGTAGCAACCTGCCGTTGCCCAAATCTGCTTCTCAGTCCACCCACGTGAACATTGGGAGATTTTCTGTGTCAGTAGGAGGGTACACTATTTTTTTTATTGCTACTACTTTCTTTTTTCCTTTGAAATTTTGCACCCTTAAGAATTTTGCATCCCATGCTACACCTGACATGATTTTTTTTTTTGTCTTGCCTTGCCATTTTTCCCCACTGACAAACAAGAGTAAGGAAAAATCACTTGCTGTTTATCAGCAAGATGAATTATTGCAATGTTGCATGTCTGGAAAAGGGACAGTAAATCAAGGTGTGTCCTTCATTAGTTTCTTGCATACACAATGTATTTTCAACTGCTGAAGATAAACCTTTAGCTAACTGCTACCCAGCCAAGAACAGTGAATGGCATAAACAAAAGTTTGGTTGGAGGAACTAAACTGAAGAAGCAAGGAACAGCTGTTTCTACCACTGCTGGCCTCTGCCAAGTAATTAGTCATCTCTACCATTCCTTTAAGCAGTTGCTGTAGTAAATGAATATGCCTGCCAAGGATTAGACAAGCTGGAAGAGAAACTGCCAGTCCCAAAGCAGCCAATGGATAGGGCAATTGCAGGAGGAAAATAGGAGAGTTTTCTTCAAGTACTTAATCTGGCTGCAGTGCAGAGGCTGTCCAATTGCCCATGTCCAATATGAAAGACTTAGGATAAGACAGGAATGAGACAAGCTGCCTGCAGCTTGCCAAATGACTTCCCTTCCACCTACCCTATTCTGGGGGTTCTCCTGAACCTTCCCCCCAAAAAACTAATTTGAGGGGCACATGTGGAGGGGGGGGAGACCCAATGCACCAGCAAAAGTCTTTGTTCAGGGCTTCTGTTGATAGAGATTGCTAAGTGAATCCCACCTATGATGTTTGTATGCATGCTGGTTTTATTGTTGCGTCCTCCTCCAGGTCTGAAACAAAAACTCTCAACTTTCTAAGTCCATTGGTCTCAAAAGTTAAACAATTCCCAAATTAAATTTTGCAGAAATTTACTAAACTTAACAATAAGTTTTACAGTCTATTGAAAACAGACCGAGGAGAGCAAATGGGTCTCAACCTTCTTTACTCAGGACTGTTCTGCAGATCTGTAAACTATTTCAGAATTCATAAACGGCTCTAAATTCAAAGAATCCCCAGGGGGCATACAGAAATTTAAAAATAAAATGCATTTAAGGCATATTTAAAAACCAACAGTAACTTAAAACTGCAGGATAAAATGGACCAATTTGGGAAGACTTGGGAGAAAAGACTCTTTCACTGGTTGTTCCTATGAGATGCCCATATTAATGTTCTATCCACCAGGAGCTTGTCCACACCAGAGCAAAATGTGGAGTTGCAATGGCCTGTCTCTCCATTGATGTAGAGGCATGATGTCCTCCCCATTCCAGTGTTGTCTTCTTCCCTTTTAAATGCAGAAAATCCAAAATGACCAAGATTGAGCAACCCCATTTTAAGGGGCAGATGTCTGGGACAACACTGAAATGGAATTCACATTTGCTTTGATGCAGACAGAGGTGAACTTAGGGCAAGAAAGTGGTCAGTGACATTGATCTCTTGCTGGGGAAATAAGAGGATTGGGTGGACCGCTTTCTCCCAATGACAGATGAAGACCTAGGTGAGTTCAGCAAAATGGATCAACTTTTCCATAGGTATGTATTAGTGCAAATCTTCCAAGATGAACTCTGCCATTTAGAGGAGGGGAAACCCAGGCTCAGGGGTCAGGTGTAGCCCTTCAGACCTTCCTATCTGGCTACACCTCTCACTGGTCAGCTTCTGACATTGAGTGTTTTGCCTCGTTGAGATATGCCTCTTGAACTCTAATAATGTCTCCTGCTTGTCCGGATGGAGAACAGAGAGGGGTATGTGGGAAAGAGCCTACCCAAACAAAGGCAAGATTCACACTTATTTCTTCACTCACTTTGGCCCCACCACAACTGGCATGTGGTTCTCAGGAGGTTTTCAGAAGGGAATGTGGTCCTCTGACTGAAAAGAGATTTCCACCCCAGTCTAGAGGCACATGTACCATCATTTCAGAGCTTCTGGAGTTCTTGGCTTTAGACGAACCATCTCTTCTCCATCCACAACATCCTAAGATTTGCTGTACCATGTCCAATGGATGAAAATCAATCCTGCCTAGTTCTACATAAATTAGCTACTTATCCTAAAACAGACTCAAAACTGCTATACAAGCCAATTTATGCCATTGGGTTTTTCTTTTATTGGCTATGTGGATCAAACTAGGAGCCCAGCATGCTGAATTCTTACTTGGCTCAGCTGCCTTGATGTCCAACCGTATAAATCAATTGACTTGGCTATGATGGACGGTTGCCTAAATTTCACTGTGCACCCCTGCTGTTTAGATCCACTTTATACTGTCACCTCAAAAGACTAGATACCAAGCCTTGGTTTTTAATCTGGTTTGGTAAAGACTCATCCTTCCGACGCATCCTGTGTGATTTGTCTTCTCTGTGATTGAACTGGATGCCCAAAGATGGGTGACTCAATTAAAGTCTTTATTGACCAGCTGGATGGAGGTGTCCTTGAGGCATACAGTAAAAACAGTGCTCCACTTCTTGCATACCACGTGTGTTCTTTCACAAACTCATATTGGGTAAGTATGGGCCACTATGATAGCTGGAATGGGGTCCTCTACAAAGGCTTTAATGGTTTAGATGCTCAACTACTGAGCACTGGCAATAACTTGCTATCTTGAGGAGTTCAGTCGTTCTGTTCTCAGTTTTAGTTGCATTGAATTCCACCCTCCCTAGAGCTGGATCTTTCCCAAACAGTCCTCTAAATTTTGACGTTTATCATTCAATACACCCATTAGGCTGAGTCCATTGAAGTCATTCTGTGAGTACAACAACTTCTGCTCCATAGTGGAAAGTCTCCAAGTATGTTATGGGGGCTTCCTCACCCCCCCCCCCAAAGCTGATTTTGTCAGGAAGTCTTAGGGGGCGTTCACTGAAATGTGTCACTGAAGAAGCAGGTATGTAGCTGGGGCATACATCTGGATCCTTTGCTGTCACTTGAGGCTCAGATGGCATTGGTGATACAGAGTGCCTTCCATCAGCTTCAGCTAGTGGCCCAGCTGTGCCCCTATCTGGACAGGTATTGCCTAACCTTTCTCATCTATGCTCTGGTAACCTCTAGGTTATATTACTGCAATGTGTTTGTACATGAGGCTATATCTGAGAACAGTTCAGAAACTTCAGCTGCTGCAGAGTACAGTGGCCAGTTTGCTCACCAAGGCAAAACGGTTTGAGCATAATAACACTAATGCTGGCTTGACTGCACTGGCTTCTAATTAGTTTCCAATGCCAATTCAAAGTGCTGGTTTTGACCTATAAACCTTAAGTGGCTCAGGAACTCAGTACATCAAGGACTACCTCTCCCCAACTGACCTGGACCCTGTGATCATCATCTGAGGCCCTTCTTCCTCCATGAGAAGTCTGCAGGGTGGCAACACAAGAACAGGCCTTTTCGGTGGTGGCTTCCTCCTTGTGGAATGCTCTCCCCAGGGAGGCTCTCCTGGCACCTTCATTATATATATTTACATACCAGACCAAAAAAAAAAATCATTTTTTCTCAGGTCTTTGAATAATTAAGCAATCTATGAATGTGGGAGCTCTACTCTTTTTGTTCTTATAATATGTATTTTTGTGTTTTTATATCATATATCACCCTGTGATCTTTGGATGAAGGGCAGTATATAAAATATATAAAAAAAATTCTATATATATAAATTTAATAAGTAAGAAGAAGAATTTGGAATCAAGGGTCCTGGCAGTGTTGGATAAGGTCACTGAGCATCTGCAGACCACCTGCTCTGTCCTGGTTTTTAACATCCAGGGACTATCAGACAACATCCAGGACTATGTCTGCCAAATCTTTGATGACCTTCACGTCAATTTCATCCTAGGGGCTTCTTTCCAGAATCTCCCTGGCATCATCGTCTCTCAGAGCAAGCAGAAGGTGATCAAAGCATAGGGGTCTCTAGATGAGCTGCTTGGCTGTTTGATCCACAGTCTCCCCCTTATGTGGCTTGAAGGGCATTTTATAATGTCTGGGGAGCCAAATAAGATGCTAAAGTAGTAGAGGAACTTAACCACATGTTAGCCTCCTAGAGTCTACATGAATATTCAGTTCCAACCTTTGCAATGTGATTTATTTTGCTGCTAAATACTTTCTCTCTCAAAAGACTGCCACGGTTATGATATTTAAGATTAAAATAATGGTGGGGATTTGCTGGTTAAACCTCACAAAGTTTGTGCTTCCGCTGTGAGCCACATATTGACGATGCTCATTGGATGATTTTGCTGTTGTAAACTACTGGTGCTGCACTCTTCAGAGGCAGCAAAGCAATTGGCACAGCAGGATCCGGAACCACGGCTGTGAAAATTAAGGATTTCTTCATATGCTGTTGATCAAATAAAGTGGTTACATTACTTATTTGTACAGAGACCACCCTAAAGCAAAGATTTCATTCTGATCTCCCCACATGATGAGTTGTAATTGTCAGTTTCTTTAACTGGATTTGAAAAGATGAGCTGGAAACAAAATAAGCCTCATCTTCTCTAATCAGTACCTTATTTTATTTTACTTTAGTTTTCCCAGCTTTGTAAAAAGCTCACTGTTTGGATGACTTACACAGTAACATTGTTAAGCTTTAGCTGAACAAGAAACAAGACTAAGACTACTACAACTGATATAACAACAACAACACAGTAAGAAGAAGAAGAAGAAGAAGAAGAAGAAGAAGAAGAAGAAGAAGAAGAAGAAGAAGAAGACTGAATTATGTACAGGACTATGAGTTTTTGCATCAAACAACAATGTGTTTTAGGGGAGGAGTGGTAAACTCCTTACGCCTTAGAGGAGCTGTATCCTTAAGTATGCACTTACTTTGGCTTGTGGGTTTCATTTATTTGGGGCAGCTGCATTTCATCCCCACCTCCTTTCTAGAACCCTGGAAGATCAGGCAGCTCTCTGCTTCAGACACATTGGAGGTCAATGCACAAATCGTGGTGAGGGTAGACCTGGCACATTTGTCCCTACAGCACCCCTTAGTATGATTAATTGGCATGACAAGGGAACACCTGAAGAGAGCTTCAGAGACCAGATATAGCCCATCAGGTCACCAGCTGACCAGTTGTTGTTTTTATATAATCGTTAAAACTATGGTTAAAGACCCTTCATCCATGAATTTGTCTAGTCTTTTCTCAAGACTGCTTAACCCTATAAGACCTAGTGGTAGCAAGTTTCATGTGTTAGTTATGTGATGTGAAGATGTCCTGTTTTTCCAGTGTCATTGGGTGACCCCCAACTCTAGTATTGTTTCATAACACCTTTACACTTCGGTGGGTTTTGAAATCTGAAAAGCCTTTGAGATTCCCATGAGTTCAAAAAATCCATTGATCATCTGGCCGGAGGGACTGGCTCTGCAATGCATGGCTCAGTCAATCCAACACAAGGTTCTGCATTACCAGTGATAAATCTTCCAGTTTCTATTAGCCCTTTGCTGCACCTTATTTTTAATGTGTAACAGTTTCCCAAATTTGCTTTACTTATTTGCCTTTCATTTCATCTACTGCAACCAAATCAGATGTGACGTTTATTCCATGATGGATCATTGTGTGTTCTTTTCAGTCATTCAAGATGAAATCGTATAGTCAGTTACACAAATGCAAGTACTTTTGAACTCAAAAGGGCTTACTTCTGAATAGACATGCATTGGATTGCATTGTCAGTTCCTGAAATTTAAATGGACTAGAATTACATTATAATGAGTGCTACTGATATATAAGCTACAAGAATGCTGGACTAGATGGACCTTTGGTCTGAGCCAGCAAAGCTTTTCTTATCTTTTATACCCTGTTCTTGTACACAGTTAAGGTGATCTGGTTAGTATCATGGCATGTCAATGATCTGATATTGTCCAATATCAAATATTGAAATCAAGTATCAAAGAGCCAATGGAATGGAGAGAATATTTCACTGGGAGATCCAGTTTTTAAATTCCTGCTGAAGATCAAACTGGACAAGTATCTTGAATAGATCCCAGAAACTGCTAGTCTGGTGGCTGAAGTAGCCCTGGGTGTAAGGGTCAGTATGCATGTCCAGAGTTGACATTATTTTGCATCATTCCTCCACATGGTAAGCCGTTCATGTGCAGAACGCCTCAGGAAATTTTCTCAACAACATGGCAGAAGGACCATTCACAACAGCATGGTCACAATCACCCAAGTCATGCACAAGGTGCTGTGAATTAATGCTTTGCCACATGGAGACAAACAACACGTGTTTGGCTCTGTTTGGTGGAACATGAGCAACAAAACTGACCCTCAACATCCTGAGCCATTAAAGCTAGCGTGGCAGCTTTGCACACTCCAACGGGACTTGCTTTGTAAGTAATATTAGCCTTTATCACTTTGAAGCTAGCATGGCAAGGAGGAGTAATCCAGCGCATCTGTTGTGGCCCAGCTTGATTAATGGATCTAATGTTATCCCCCACAGCGCATGTCAAGGCAAAAAAATTTTAGAGTTCAGTGTATGCTGTAAATCCATTTACAGCTGCTTTTTTATGATGTAATGAAGGCAAACATTATACAAGGCCAGGATGAAGTTATGACATCCTTGGAGGCTTCTCTATTCTGCTCCTTATGACTGCAATCAATGCTTTATGGCAGTTTAGTACGATGGTTCGGGTGCTGATTAGAAAAGCCCTTTGCTCGATCAGGGGCTTGTTTCACGGAACAGAAACTTTTTTGGTAACCTTTCAAGAAGATCACTGCTAACTGGAAACAATTAGTGGGAATTGAAGCAACTCCCTTGAGGCTCAACAAGATCCTTCTACATCCCATTTTAGTGTAATAGAGGCTGATCTGTGTGGGTGTGGTTCTGCCTCCCCTTTTTTTACTCTGGCAATAGGTCTTCAAAGAAGTGAAGAGAATAACAAAGGGCAACTGTCTGTGTAGCTGAAGGATAGCTAGCCAGGCTGCGTCCCCTGAGAGTGATGGTTGCTGTTTTCTTTCATTTTCCTTTGGGGACTGTGTGTGTGTGTGTGTTTGTGTGTGTGCACATGTGATGAGGGAGGCCCTGGGGAAGGTCCAGCATGGGCTGGGGAAAGTCCAGGCTCTGACTGGCAGAAGTTCCATCCAGGAACAGCTGTCCCTTTGCCAGCTGTGAGGAGAAGGAGGCATCACTATAAGCCCCCAGTCCCAGCCTAGGAGCAGCTCTCCTCCCCGTGGCTCCAGAAGGTGGCACCCAGGCAGCCTCAGCAAGGGAACCTGTTGTGGGGTGCCAGGTTACACCCCCTCAGAATTCTGTACCTGGGCCATAGCTCCCCTTGCCCCCACCCCTGGCTACACACCACTGACCTGCTGCTAGGAGAACTTCCAGAGTCTCCTTCATGCATTATTTTCATGAAAGGGGGGTCTGCACATAGAGTAAAGACAGGGAGTGCTTGCCCCGTTTCCAACGCTGTACAGCCAGTCTAGCCCAGCCCCTCACATCTACACGTTGAGCACCGACTATTGAAGAGGAACCTCTATGCGAAATATTTGAGAGATAACTAAAAACACATTAGCAAAATTCAAGTGCAGTATTCATTTCACATGTAGAAACATGAGGTGATGATCCACAAAATACAGTGGTACCTCTGGATATGAACAGGATCTGTTCCGGAGCCCTGTTCACATCCTGAAGTAAACGTAACGCACGACTGCACGTGCATGGGTCGCATTTCGCCACTTCCGCGCATGCGCGTGACGTCATTTTGAGCGTCTACGCATGCGCGAGCGGTGAAACCCGGAATTAACATGCTCTGTTACTTCCAGGTTGCCACGGAGCGCAACCCAAAAATACTTAACTTGAAGCTACTTTAACCTGAGGTATGACTGTACCAGCAAACAACAAGCACACAAAGGTGGGGGGGGGACTTTGTCACATTGCTTCATGGACAGCTTTCCGGGGGACACATGTGAACAGGAGTGGACAGAACCAGATGCAACAGTGAGCCAAGCAAAATATGTGATTCTTACCTTTGTGTACAAGCTATATATATCACACACACACACCTCTCTATCCAGACAAGCACCACTACAGTACAGGGACGCATTCTGGTTAAGAACCGAACAGGCTAGTGATCGCCGTGGACTGAGGAGACTCGTGACAGTTGGATAGGCCACAATCTTCCCTCAGGAGTGAAGCTCTGTAAATTACAAAAATTCATTAAATAATTGCAAACTACCAAGACGAGACCAGAAAAAATAAACATGCACAGAATGTCACAGAGCAAGCAATAAGAGAAACTGAGCAGCTAAGGCACCTCCCTCCTGCCTTGCCCCACCCTGTGAGACCTGTCCACCCAAGCTTCTTCTACTTCAGTGATGTACATGTGCTAAAATTCAGCCATGATTTAAAAGCTCAGCAGAAAGGAAGACTTTCATCCCACTTTTTGGCAGATAGCTCATACTCAGCATCCAGTGCCAATGTGCAATAAGGTCAGTTCCATCATCACTAGTCAACATTCCTGTGCTGCTTTAAGCCATCATTTTAAGGTGGTCATCTCCCACCTAGCTCAAGCAGACAGGCAAGACTAGGGTTTGACCAGTGCCGGAATTACATATAAGCTAAACAAGCTATAGCTTACGGCCCTACTCTCTTGGGGGCCCCCCAAAAAAATTAAAGGGGAAAAAAACCCTGGATGTACATTTCCAAAATATAAGATAAAAAAACAAATAAGTTAAAGCTGCTTACAGCAACAGTGTTTTTTGTTGTGTAGGCTCCTATGATGTAAGTAATGGGCCCCACCTGCTAGCCTGTTCCCTAAAATATCACTGGTTTGCTCATTCTATATATAGGGTGCCTACATTCTGCATGGACTGGTTGCATGGCAACATGTGCAGATGGCTTTAGGTACCTATTAGGTCCATAAATTACCATATCATATATTCAACACAAAAAAGCGACAATTTGTTGTTGACAAAGGACAGCTGGACAAATAAAGGGCCCCATTACCTTCAGTAGCTTAGGGCTTCATCAAACCTAAATCCGGACCTGGGTTTGACCCAGAGTTTGATTCCTTGCGTTTGTTTGCAAGTTGCAGCAGATGCCCCTGAGCTACGAAGGATGATGATGATGAAAACTCTGAAGCTGCTCCTTAAATACTATGGCCATCATCAGCTCGACAAGACACTTTTACTGCGAGCTGACTGCTCTTGCACTCGTAATAAAAAACAATGCTACATCCAGCAGCTTTTCATTACTCTGTGCTTTGAAACACCCCGAACAATTTATGGTGACAAAATTACAGCCTGGCTTGCAAACCAGTATCTCTGTCCAAGTTAAGTCAGGGAACCTATGAATCTGTATGACTGAAGCAGTTGAGTTTGTGCGTGATCATTCTGCTTCCTGTTCCTACATATATTTTCCCCCCCGGAAAAGGAGATGGAGTTGAATCATTGTCTAGCATTATAACTAATCCCTCTCCCCAGGTAAGTTTTCCAAAACGACATATTGCAAGGTATGTTAAGTAGAAGCGAGGGCTTTTCCCAGTGGTGTTCTTCTTACAAGCGTCAGAGTGTGACTCCCATCTATTTTTTGATCATTTATTCAATTAGATATGTAAATCGGCTACAAAACCTGGGACACACCTGTTCCTTCCAGCTGTCTACCAAACATGGACTCCTTTACCTGTAGAAAGCCAGTGCCCATTCATTAAAAATCTGTGGAAGGGTAGCAAGATAATTTCCAATTAGCTCTTCGTAAATGTCATGTAAACAGCTGGAAATTATTCGTTAGTTTTTTGTTTTTGTTTATTTCAAATGCAGGGACATAAATCCATGAAAAGGTACGGCTGCTGTGGATCAAAAGTGGTATTAGAAGACATATACACACCTGGTTTATATTGTTCCCAGGCATCAACTCCAGTCCTGAAACCTTCTGCCCTGCTTTTTTTCAACCTCCTGCACCCCTACAAAAGCTTTTCGGGAGGAAATGTTGTGTGTTAATTTGGATTTTTTGAGGGGGGTTTATTTGTGGGCTGGGGGATTGTTTAGGGCAGGCATAGGCAAACTCGGCCCTCCAGATGTTTTTGGACTACAACTCCCATCGTCCATAGCTAACAGGACCAGTGGTCAGGGATGATGGGAATTGTAGTCTCAAAACATCTGGAGGGCCGAGTTCGCCTATGCCTGGTTTAGGGGCTTTTGTTGGGGAGCGTATTTTTTTATTAGTTTGTAGAATATATTAGTATTGTTAATTGTTTTGATTATTTTTATTATGTGTTTTGTGCTGTAACTTTGTATTGTGAATTGCCCTGAAACCTACAGGTATAGGACAGTATAAAAATTTAAGAAACAAACAAACAAATCAGTTGCCAGCCCAGAACATTTTGCTACCTGCAGCACAGCTGCAAATGGCCCTCCCTCAACCCCAAGTTGGGGTATATGAATATGTGTGAAATATATATGTATATGAATATGTATATGAATATATGTGAAAAGGTATTGACATGACTTTGATATCTGAGGCATTTGAGAAGACCCTCTCATTAGAACATAAGAAGAGCCCATCAGCATCAAACCAAAGGTCTGTCTAGTCTAGCATTCTGCTTTCCTAGTGGCCAACCATGTGCATCTTACTACATTATCATCACCACCACCATCACTGCCAAGGGTACAAAACTTGATGTCTTATGTTGCCCTAACATTAATTGAAATGGGCCCATTATAGGAAGCCGGCAGCCCAGTATCCAGAGCTGATCTAAAGTGCAGAGATTAATGAGATCAAATCCCAACCTTCTTTTTCAAAGTTGGTTGTGAGATGAGATGCAGAGCTGCTTCATGTTCCTGTCTGGGTTATATGGCATGTGCTTTATCTCATTTTTACTTTGAAGAAAAATTGATTGAGGGGGTGTTGGTTGGTTGCCTAAACAAACAGACTGTCCTGCAGTCATGTCAGGCTGATTTATGAATAATCCAAGAATGTTTGTCTATGTCTATACATGCATATCAGATCAATATTCAAAATCATTGCTAGGAATGCCAATGTCCAGGTCACAAGCTAGTTAGTTCCTGGAACCAATCTGCATAGTAACTGGGGCCTCTGAATTGCTGTCTCCTAAACAAGAGTTGTCATACAGAAAGCAAACCTTAGTTAGAGCAAAACTGACCCAAAAGTGGTGTTGAATTTCTTCTTTTCATCAAATGCAGGTGAGAAAGTGGGTTCTCTGAATCAGCATCTGGTAGATAACAAACTGGATAAGGGCCAATGAAGTGAGTCTCTACTGATAAAAGAGGGAGGTATTGTTAGTGAGTTGTTTGCCTGCCCAGATGTTCTACTTGATCTGGAGGGCTTGAACATGCAATAAACTCAGGCTCACAGATTCAATGTGATCTTTGATACAGCATTATCACTAGAGCAGGCATGGCCAAACTTTGCCCTTCAGCTGTTTTGGGACTACAACTCCCATCATCTGGGTAAGGTTGCATTTCAGCCCAAGCTGGAAAAGATGCTCAGCGTCACTGAGGTCAGCTGTGCCTCTAGTGCAGGCATGGCCAAACTTGGCCCTCCAGTTGTTTTGGGACTACAACTCCCATCATCCCTAGCTAGCAGGACTAGTGATCAGGGATGATGGGAATTGTAGTCCCAAAACAGCTGGAAGGTCAAGTTTGGCCATGCCTGCACTAGAGGCACAGCTGACCTCAGTGACGCTGAGCATCTTTTCCAGCTTGGGCTGAAATGCAAGCTTACCCAGACAGAGATGCCTTGCTACAGTTCATCAGGTTCTGATAACCTCTCTCTTGGATTACTGCATTGAACGTGGAGATCCTTTGAAAGCAGTCTGGGGATTTCAGCTATCCAGAACAGGGCTGCTAGATTGTTAAGTGGGACTGGATGAGTTGGTCATATTATACCAGTGCTTTGTCATCTACATTGGTGCCCATCCGCTTCCAAGGCACAAGCTGGAAAAGTAGGGTGGGCTACATATGCATCACCAAAACAGGACACTGATAAGCACAACATTTCCATGTGCTGCTATATATATGATGACTTGAGTGCCTGCTCAGTCTATTGCCCAGGTGCTAACTCTGGATTAACAACTTCAGGTCTCTCCTCCCATTCTTATGATCCTAAGACAGCCCTACGGACAGAGGACTCCTCCAAATAGAGAACTCTATTATGTAATATGTAACATTTAATATGTAAAGACACAACCACCCTAACTCAAAGTTTCCAGAGAGGTAGTTATATTAGTCTGTTGCAGGAGAACCATCAAAAGCTATAGTGGCTTCTTGAAGATTCACAAAACAATCCTAGCCATGCTACTCAGTTGTCAATCCTATTGAATTAAGTGGGACTTACTTCCAGGTAAATGAGTTTAGGATTGTAGCCTAAGGAGCGTAGTCAACATTAGCCATACTCAGAGTAGACCCACTGAAATGAATGGGCATGGCTGACTTAAATCCGTTGATTTAAGTCTTTTTTGAGTAGAACATTGGGCACACCATACATTTAAAACACATGACTTCCCCCAAAGAATTCTAGAATTCTAGGAACTGTAGCTTCCTACTCACTGAACAATAATTCCCAGCACCCTTTACAAACTACAGTTCCCAGGATTCTTTGCTCATGTGTTTTAAATGTGTGTTGGATGTGATTTAAAGCATGGTGTGGATGTGACCTTAGTTGGATACAACTAAGGTGTGTTTTTAATTATCCTCTTTGTGAACCGAACCTGCCCTGAACTCCCAAAATAGCTTATTCACACACATACCCTACATTACTTCACGTCCAGCTAAATTCACAGCTCTCTCTGCCCATCTCAGACACAGACATTGCCTTTCACTGTCCTTCCATCAAAATTTGGCATGTGTCACATTCTCAAGACTGGAGAGAGATTCGAAGGCATTAAGGATCTTTTTTGTTAAAATCCTTGGCTGCTCATTAAGTTGCCCAGTGACAAATCCATTCACAGTCATCAAGACAGCTGCAGTAATAACACAATTAGCTAGAAAAACCAAGGGGACAGATTATATTCATAAGGTAAAAGTTACTCCACCCCCCTCGCCCACATTTTATCCTTTATTGAGGGTACTTTTTCAAGGGATAACATTTCAGAAATTTAACGCCCACTTATGCCAAGAGATAATGTATAAGAAACAAGGACATCTGGAAGCAAATATTCTCTCATCTGAGGATGTTCTGTGGAACAGGCTGAGTTCCCAGGTGAACCCAAATTTAAAACCCATTAGGAATCTTAGGTTGTCTTGGTTACCTTTCAGGAAGAATGTGATTAATCCATTCTAGATTTATTTATTTTTAAAGAAAAAGAGGAAGAAATTGAGTAATGGGGGAAGGATAGGAAATGATATATGAGGATGAAAAGAAAAATGGTTCTGATGTCCTACTTCTAAACACAAATTGAATTAAATATAAATAACAAAAAACGACACCTAGGGGAAATGGCTTTACACCAGATTATTTGTCCATCTATTCCATGTGTGGGGAAATTTAGGCCGCTCCAGATGTTTTTGGACTACAACTCCCATCATGTTGTTTGGGACTGATGGACATTGGAGTCCAGCAACATCTGGAGGGCCACAGGTTCCTCACACCTGTTGCAGCACTTTGATTGGCAGCAACTCTCTATCACCTGCTGCCTGTTCCTTTTAGCCAGCAATCAAACATGGGACCTTCCAGATACAAGTATTATTATTATTATTATTATTATTATTATTATTATTAGTATATACATACATACATACCCATCTGGCTGGGTTTCCCCAGCCACTCTGCGTGGCTCCCAACAGAATAATACTAAAATACTAATACTAATACTACTACTACTAATAATAATAAAGCAACAAAACATCAAACATTAGAAACTTCCCTAAACAGGGCTACCTTCAGATGTTTTCTAAAAGTCAGATAGTTATTTATTTCCTTGACATCTGATGGGAGGGCATTCCACAGGGCAGGCACCACTACCAAAAAGGCCCTCTGCCTGGTTCCCTGTAACCTCACTTCTCGCAATGAGCGAACCGCCAGAAGGCCCTCGGAGCTGGACATATGCTCTGCGGCTGAGATGCATTAATAAAGAGGTTGTGGTTTGCAAAGATAATCCCAAGGATTTTTTCCACATTGCTCAGTATTTAGATGGTATGCAATCCATACAACATAGTTTTTGGGTCTATTATTATAGAAATGATACTGAAGTGCTTTAACACCTTGATTCCGTAATCTGGGTGGGAAGGAGTTGGTGCCCCTGTTACTTTCCTTCCTTCAGAGCTTAATACCATTTTGCTGGTGTGTTTTCCTGAGGTTCTGAGCAGAGGTAATGCTTCATCCACAAGGCACCGCATCCCTTCAGAGTGCTGCTGACATTGTTGTTCTCTGAATGAACGCCTGCAAGAGGCAGACCTAAAACAAGCTCCTCAGTGGTAATGAAATCGCTTCAAATGTGCTGAAAATATCAGATAAACGGTCGTCACAGCCCATGTTAACAAGCTCCACACGCTGCCTTTCCCTTTCATCTGTGACAACATTAAAGGTTTTACTAGCCATTAGGTTGCATTGCGAGAGTTACAAAGGAAGACAAGACGAGCTACTCCGGGAGGAATTTAAAGCTGTCTAATGACTGTACAAGACATTCTAAATGTTGCCTCTTCGGCAGCTAAGAAAATACTGACATTGGCATAATTAAGCATTCCAGGCTTCGAGGAGCTCATATATTCTCAAGCCAAGCAAATGCTAGGATCTTACTGGAGGTGATGTTTCAAGCAAGACCATAATGTGGCGGAGATGAGTTTTCACTTGCCCTCCACCACAGTCACTGAGTTCCGTGGCTGAAACTGCACATGCATGCAGCCTCTGAGGGGTTTCATGCTTAGTCACATCATTCCATTGTCGCACCTCTGTTCATAACAGAAGGCACTGGCAGGGCACATTCCCAAAGTAGCCATGTTCCATAAATTGCTTGGTTCCCGCCTTCCCCCATGCGTCTTTCTCCCAAGTTAATTCACATTACAAAAATGTCAGTGAGCATCCTTGCACGAGTGCTCATTTCTTTAAGCTATTGGCCTCTGGCTGACTATGTTCTTGACATGTGAGCAGCATGGAAGCATTTGTTCCCAGTCGTAGCGCATGTGAAGTGATGTACTGCAATGGTTAAAAGCACATGCTACATATGGGGAAGGCTGGGTCAAAGCTCATCCAAGATAGAAGTGAAGGCAACCTACTCTCTCGCTCACTCACTAAGCCCCAGCTACTAAAATCAAGATGACAGCTCTGGCTTTCTTAGGGTTGTTGCAATGATTAGATGCCTACCAAGATATGATGGGTGTAAAGAAGGACGGACATACAACACCCTCAATTTCATACCAGTGATTACTTTGCAACAAGCTCCACATTACAGATTCCTGAAGGCACTAGGGACACAGGTGGTGCTGAGCCTCTTGGGCTTGCTGATCGGGGTGAGCTCCCGTTGCTCTGTCCCAGCTCCTGCCAGCCTAGCAGTTCGAAAGCAAACCAGTGCCAGTAGATAAATAGGTACCACTGCAGCGGGAAGGTAAACGGCATTTCCATGCGCTCTGGCACTTGTCACGGTTCTCCGTGCACCAGTAGCGGTTTAGTCATGCTGGCCACATGTCTGTGGACAAACGGAAAGCTGTCTGTGGACAAACGCCGGTTCCCTCAGCCTGAAAGCGAGATGAGCGCCGCAACCCCATAATCACCTTTGACTGGACTTAACCATCCAGGGGTCCTTGACCTTTTTTACCTGCTGCATTGGTAGGTCAAGGTTACTCATTAAGTGAGGATACAAAAGAATTAGCATTCTCTGCTGCGGTGGACTGTAAAGTAAATGGCTGCTTACCCAGTCACAGGGTGGGCAGCTGTTGTGGCTTGTCGTGCTGGGTTTCTCCCCCCTTGGGAGCAACAACAGGGTTAGGTGGCCGGCTGTAGGGAATTCCCAGGAGATTGGCAATGGCTTTCCTGCCATTGGTTTAGTTGAAATCCTAGCCAATCCGACTGGGACAGGTGGGCAGGGGTGGGCTGCAGCCAACCCCAATGACTACTGGTAGCCAAAGAACACAGAGCAGATAACATCATGTAGGGGTGCATCACTCCCACCCCAGAACTGTGCAATAAATGGGTACCCCATTAAAGGGGTCTAGTAGGAAGTCTACGTCAAAAAGTTAAAGCTTGTGGCACATAAGTAGCATATATATATATATGATACTTATGGTGTTTGGCTCCAGAAATAGAATTTCCATCTCAAATTCTGGATTTATTCTAAGGAACTAGGGATGGATGGGTGTGGTAATTCTGGTCTCTCTTAGTTCCAGTCTGAACTTCATTTCATCCAATTTCCACATCAGTTTGCAATTTTATAAAAAGACATGCCCACATGAACATTCATAACATTTTCATGCAGCTTTGTCCTCGTGTACAATATTCTGTACATGGTTTTCTGTGATGCAATCATGTTTTTCATACAATTGTCCCTCGTTTAACGCATTTATACATTATTTTCACAGATACATGTATTGTTGCACACTTTTTCCTAGTTAAGAATGATAGTCAATGTTAGTCAGAGTAAGCCCCATTGAAATCTATGAACAGAAGCCCATTGATTTCAATGGTTTAATCCGATTATGGTTTAGTTGGATCTACTGATACTTTCTCTCCATGCATTTTCTTATTGAATAACTGCATCGTGAAATTAATGGAAGAGCTAATTTTAAAGGATAGCTGGGTCATGCTGGCTGGGGCTGATGGGAGTTGGAGTCCAGCTACTTGTGAAGAGCTCCGTGTTCCCCGCCTGAAATATTTTCTGGGGAAATGCAAGCTAGATAGATTTGCATTAAAATGTCAACAAACAAATTTCTCCCCCTGGTCCCTGCAGGAAACCAGGGTTTTGCCACTGAAAATGGAACTAACTATAGTTTTTTACTAACTTCCTCCTTTGAAAGATTTGGGTGTGCCATACATAACATTTGATGTATAATTCATGGAAGGAATTGAGAGATTTGCTCTGCTTAGGCATCAATTTACCAGCAGGGAAGCTAATACCCTGCAAGCAAAGATACTATTATTTCCAGAAATAAAATGTGAGCAACAAGATGTATTTCTTTAGCAAGCCCTGATTGTTTGGGCGACAACCAATGTTTGCATTAGTGCGATATCATCTCTGCTGCAATAATAGGAGCTAGTTTGTGCATTATTATCTTTCACGCTTGGTTTTTGTTTGTTTTCGTGCTCTCTACGTCTGGGAGGGAAAATATGGAGAAGAGCAATGGCTCAATTTGCTCATCATCACTTTCTGACTGTGAAGATAACTTTGTAAAGAGAGACAACATTTTGTTTTCTTGGGGGTCGGTGAAATCATTGTGGATAATCTTGGGACTGTATCTGCCTTTTGGTGGGAAGAGATGGCTATCCTAGTCTGTGCCTACGCCTAACACCTTTTCAGAATGCTGTGGGAGGCTGGGCTCAGTGGGGATTACTCCAATGCAAATGTATTTTTGGTACCTTCTTTCCCTTCCAAATACTGGGTGTAGGCTGAATTGAGAACCATTCCCCTCAGTCCAAATTAGCTCATCTATCTTTGCTACCAGGCTTCTTCATCGTTGGGTCCCCAAGTAGTTATGGTTGCTAGACTAAAATCCCTGTCATCCTTCATCACTGACTAGGCTGGGTGGTAATGATGGGAGTTGTAGTCCAGCAATATTTAGGGACCCAAGGCTGAAGATCTCCACAGGACAAACATCAAGGCAACTGAACTGATTAAGTGGCAGGATACATGGTGCATGGAAAATTGCAGCTCTGAACATCTAATTGAAGCCTTTTGAGAAGAAAGAAACATTCAGGTTAGACAGACAGCAAAAGGAGTGAGTGCATCACAGGTTATGGGAATGGGGGAGAGGAGTGATGTGCACCTTTTCCATTTCCACCACACAAGGATGGGCACAGCATCAGCATCTGGGCAAGTGTTTAAACTAGGGTGTTGTTCCACATTCCCTTTAAATAAATAAATCCTGCCCTGTGCTGTGTCAAGTCTAATTCCATTTCTACTCAGGTGCTTTTTCCCCCCTTCTTCAAATAAGCTACAGTGGTACCTCGGGTTAAGTACTTAATTCATTCTGGAGGTCCGTTCTTAACCTGAAACTGTTCTTAACCTGAAGCACCACTTTAGCTAATGGGGCCTCCCGCTGCTGCTGCGCCGCCAGAGCATGATTTCTGTTCTCATCCTGAAGCAAAGTTCTTAACCAGAGGTACTATTTCTGGGTTAGAGGAGTCTGTAACCTGAAGCGTATGTAACCTGAAACATCTGTAACCCGAGGTACCACTGTAGTTCTTAAGTTAGCAGCCTGGACTCTCCCCCCCCTTGTGTGGAAGGCACATGTTGTGTTTTGTACATGGGGAAAGGGAGAATGAAGCACCCTCACAGGTTCGCACCAGAAAACCACCATAGGCATCTCAGTTTGACTAATCAGTGACATATTCCATCACAAACTGTATGAAATGCTGTCCAGATCCCCTCATTATTTCATTTCAAAACCACTCAGCGTGGAGTTCAGGAAAGGAATTCCTAAGGGATAGTGCCTAGTTGGTTTAGGAGTTCTCATTGCTTACAGTCTATCATTAACAGAAGAGTGGGGGTGGAATCTCCCTTGTTTTCAGCAAAGTCTTTTCACAGTTAGGACAAAAGTGATGAGTCAGAGAATGTAGTGGAACAGACGCAGATGTTCATAAGCAAGGTGTCTTGTGGTTTAATAGGCTGTCTCTCCTATGCCAGGAATGACAGGATTGGAAGGATCTAGTCTGAGAATTGCAAGGGAAATGGGCAGCCCAGTCCTATGATGCTGTTGCAGTTGAACACATTTAGCAATGGAAAAGTACATCTCCGGGCCATTTAAGAGGCATTTAAGATGTTTTGTATGGGCTGGATTCAGGCATTATTCTTTATCACTTGATCCCTGTGACATGAAGTCATGACTATTATGTGTGCATGGGTCAACACTGGTAAGAAGAAGAAAAAGAGAGTGTGTTAAATATTACATATAGCAGCAGATCCATCCAAATATATTTCTCTCCCTGACAAGATTCACTTTCACACACTCTACATACAGAAGCCAACCAGCCTAGCAGCTGAAAAGCACACAGCTCTTTCCTACAATGAGGGGATCCAGCAACTGCAGCCTGAGACATGGCCATCACTGACAGGATGAGCAGTCTCTCAAGATGTTGCGAGAATACATACAATTCCTATCAACCCTGACCTGCTGGCTGATGGGAGTCCAAAAACAGGACCACAGATTTCTTTGCCTGACATAGGCGGTTGGATCCAAGGAAAAGAATGGATACAAATGTTCCCTTTCACTCATGGAAGGCTGCTTCTGGATCTACCATTGTTCTCCTTTGGATCCAGCCCATGGAACCTTTCATATATCACCTGAAAGCCAACAATAATGAGGATTCTGCTGTATATCCCATTAAAATCACAGCCATTACTCAATCGAGCTGTTTCATAACCAGAGTCTGAAACACATCTTATTAATTGAAGACCCATAAAAGTTTTGCTTAAGTAGAAATGTTCAGGCGGGACTTCGAGAAGAGTATAAAATTAGTGGCTGTGCATATCCCCCTGGGGTTTGAGAAGGGCGGAGGGAGGTAAGTACCTTGGGACCAGATGTCTACAATCTAGAAACAGATGGGTGAAAATTAATTTTACATGACAAAAGAATTCATCATTAAAGTATGGTTATCAGACACTTTAGAGAATGCGGCAACTCAAGTCTTCCGTTTTGTTTTTAAATTCTCCTGTAGACAACATCATTCCTGCAGGGGGAAAAATATTCTTAACATGACCTTTTCCATTAAATCCCAAAAGACCTGAGTGGGGGCATTTCTGAAACCTACATGACAGTCCCCAAACTATTTAAGGCAAAGGTAAGTAGGTTAAAGCTTCTAGTTTTCTGTGGGAGAGTTCAACCACTGTTGGAGGCTGTATGCTTCTGAAGACCAGTTACTGGAAACTGCAGGAGGGGGGAGTAATCTTATGCTTGTGTCCTTCCTACTTGCATGCTTCCCATAGACATCTGGTTGGCCACTGAGAGAACAAGAAGTTGGCCAAGGTGGTCCACTGGTCTGGTCCAGCAGGGTTCTTATAGATTGCCCCACACGGATTTATTGACTTGAAAAGGGGTCTGGAGCAAGAAAGGATCCTTTTGATAGAAGTTCCCTGGGAAAAGGAAGTGATTATTAAACCACTCTAGAAATTGTAGCTCTCCAAGAGAAATGCTCGCCGAAGAATTGATGCTTTTGAATTATGGTGCTGGAGGAGACTCTTGAGAGTCCCATGGACTGCAAGAAAATCAAACGTATCTATTCTTAAGGAAATCAGCCCTGAGTTCTCACTGGAAGGACAGATCGTGAAGCTGAGGCTCCAATACTTTGGCCACCTCATGAGAAGAGAAGACTCCCTGGAAAAGACTCTGATGCTAGGAAAGATGGAGGGCACAAGGAGAAGGGGACGACAGAGGATGAGATGGTTGGATGGTGTTCTTGAAGCTACCAGCATGAGTTTGATCAAACTGCGGGAGGCAGTGGAGGACAGAAGTGTCTGGCGTGCTCTGGTCCATGGGGTCAAGAAGAGTCGGACACGACTAAACGACTAAACAACAACAAAGAGAAATGCTGGTCTCCTAACAACACTCAGAACCCTTCATGTGCTACGAGTTTATACATACCTTCTGTCCTTTCATTGTATAATAACAAGTTTATTGGGTCCCCCCCTTTTTCTTCTTCATTCGACTTTTGTCTTTAAATTATTTTTATTTTTAATAAAGAAATGTTACTTATTTATTTTTTAAACTATCAGAACCCCTAAGACTAAGGATTCTTTGGGTGAAACCATGACATAGCTCTAAATGCCTTATGAGATAGCTCTAAATGTATAGTACAGATGGAAGCCTTAGTCCAAAAGAAGGTCTTACTATCAGTATATTCCAGCTCCAAAGTCTGATGTGTGTTACCAATAAGTTGGATCCATTTTCCATTGCCAGGCTCCTCTTATACCTTCCCCCCCCCCCTTTCAGAGTTGAGGGTTTTTGTTTTTGCATAGAGTTGTGCTATATTAAACAAGGATGAGAGAAAAGGGACCATAATCTCTGCAAGGCAAAGCAAATCATGACAAAGCTGAAATTTATTTTGAGTCCTAAGGAAAATCAAGACACCAACGTCCAAATGAGGGGAAATGCTTAGACAAGCATATAATTGCCTTAGAATACCGTTAAGGCTCATAAATGAAATGTACATCATACAAAAGGTTCCATTGCCATTAGCAAAGCTGACAGGCTTAGGAATTATTCTGGCATTTTAACACACTACAACTGGTTTTTTGATATGGCATTTTTCATATGTAAAATTACTGGAAAGGGCATGGCGGTTAATTCATTTAGTTGCAAAGTTAGCCTCAGCTCTGACTTGATTGCTTAAGTTTACCATCTGGCATCCAAAGGACTATTCATGTAATTGAAATTAAGATCATGAATCCATCAAGCAGCATGATATTTATTGCTGGAAATGGCAACATTATAATAATAAATAGCAGCAGCCGGGGTACGATGTTTCGCATATGCTGATAGCACACAGTCTAATGATGACTGCTAAATACAGTATATTTCCACTTAAATTGGACACATTTAATGGTGCAATGTCATTTTGCTTGATGACATATACAGAAGAACTCCCTGTTTGAAAACTAATTGTTATGGGGGACATATTTTTGAATTTAGTCTGGGAGGTAGATCTGTCCCCAGGAAATAGGCCCATCAATGGCCATTATCAATGACAAATGGGGCAGGAAGCAAAATGTTGCATTGTGGAGTGCTCTGCTTTTAGATTCTTCCAGTCAGCCATGCCTCTTCCAGCATACTCCTTTCCAGTTTCCCTCTCTCCCTCTTGCCTATAATCAGAGTCTAAAACTGTTAAGGATAATAGTTTAATTTCCTGAAATGGAAATGTTTGCTTATGTTGAATTGCTGTGTATTTTTAGCATGGGATTTTTACTTTGGCAAAAGCTCTCATGTGATTGGCTGACTGCAATCCATTCTGTTGTGACTGTTATTCAAGTAACTGTTGTTTTTTGTTCTCCCCCGGTTCTCTGGAGGTGGGGGGATGGCTTCTGAGAGAGGTTTCTCTGGCTGCTGCTGAGGACAGTGTATGTCTGTCTGGGGTGAGGCAGACAGAGGAAGATCCCTAAATGTTAATAGCAAGAAACCTGTGCTTTCTATAAGGAACAAAGTGAATAAGCATGAGATTGTAGATATGTTCTTCTCAGTTATATGTTCATGAAAGTAAAATTATTTTGAATATAAAGAGTCTGTACATTGCATATCATTAAATTTTTATATACACAACAACAACAACAACAACATGTGAATTATGTGAATAGCAAACACACTGTGTGTGTTTTCCAAACATCGAATTCCAGGTGCAGCAAATTGCAGGTGATTGTTATCAGTATCACAGTACATGGGGAGGGGAGCCCCCCCCCCACTACAATCTCCATTAAATCTGCCTCCCCCGGCACAGTAATTAGCATTAGGAAAAGAATCTGAACGCTGCTGCAATCTTGATAACAATCACTATAATAAAACACATGATTGGATTACTAATTGCATTGCTAATGACAAATATAGTTAGGCCCTCAGTCATCATTCTAAGCCCACTGAAGATGTTTAGTCCATACTGAGCAATTGAGGGGGGGGGTTCCCCTCACTATCGTGTTTGTAATAATAAATATGCAGCAGTACAGTTGTTCACCATAAGATGCTTATCTCAGACCTTATTCCAACAGGGCAGGGTTGGAAGGACTCTGTGGACACCAGAAAAGCATCTGGAGGAGAGGAGCATCATGTTGGTGACCCCTAATCTACAGCACATATTTATTATTTCAAGGTATTTATAGGCTACCTGATTACCCAAGTTTTTAAGTGGTGTACATAAAAATTCTTTAAAAACATGCAAAGAACATTAATAACATTTTTTATTGAATTAATATAAAGTAATAATAAAAACCAGAAAACTTCCTTAAATCCACGCTGAATAGGATTTGTCTGGCATGTGGTGTTCAACAGGGAGGGGGCCTGTGAAATCTCAGTCAAGACAGAGTTCCACAGAATTAGGAGGACCATTAGGAGGGATGCGGGTGGCGCTGTGGGTAAAAGCCTCAGCGTCTAGGGCTTGCCGATCGAAAGGTCGGCGGTTCGAATCCCCGCGGTGGGGTGCGCTCCTGTTGTTCGGTCCCAGCACCTGCCAACCTAGCAGTTTGAAAGCACTCTCGGGTGCAAGTAGATAAATAGGGACCGCTTACTAGCGGGAAGGTAAACGGCGTTTCCGTGTGCGGCTCTGGCTCGCCAGAGCAGCGATGTCACGCTGGCCACGTGACCCGGAAGTGTCTCCGGACAGCGCTGGCCCTCGGCCTCTTTGAGTGAGATGGGCGCACAACCCTAGAGTCTGTCAAGACTGGCCCGTACGGGCAGGGGTACCTTTACCTTTTTAGGAGGACCATAATAAATGCACAACTTCTGGAGAATGGAAGCTGTGCATCTGAGCCATGGGAGAACACTATTGGAGACTCTCTCCCAGATATTTCAGTGACTGGGCAGGTATATAAGGAATAAGGTGGTCCTTAATGTATCCTGGACCCAGGTTGTTAAGGGCCTTTTAAGTTAATAAAAGAACATTGAACTTGGCCCAGAAATATGTGCCAATATGGACAGCAAGTGCAAGCTGATAAGGACCAGTGCTGGAGGTCATCTGGATTGCTTCCTAACAACCATCTCAAGGCAATTTCATAATGCAATAAAAGCATTTATAAAATAAGTGCAGATATAAAAATAATTTTAAAACATTACATGTGTAAAAACAGTTAAAATGAGGGCATTTAAAAAACATTATCAAATTCAATACAGATACCAGTTTTATTCATTGGGAAAAGGAAACTCTTCACATTTTAGACAAAGATCCATTGGTGTAACTCCATTCCTAGTTAGAAACATTTATAACTGGTAGGGTAGCAGTGACCCATAGACGGGGACTGGATTTCTGAAGAAGTTGCTTTTGAAATGCTGTAATTTTAGTAATAAGTGGGCTCCTTTTTATCAAGTGTTATGAACCACAGGATCATTATATGGTAGGAATTATGCTAAGGGATATGGAACCGGTGATCATATGGTCTAGTTACTTTCCAGTGACTGGAGACGGGTCAGACAGCTGCATATCACTCACTTTTAAAGGACTCTGTGTCTTCAGAAACTTCAGCAGAATGAAGGTGAGAGATTTTGTCCCTACATTAAGTCAAGGTGAAAATTTAATCATTCTGGATGTGCCAATTATTCATGCACTTGCAAGATGTCCACCAAGTGCAGCAAAAGCGATACATATCCATAAAGATGAACAAAAGCAGAGTGAATGGGTGCATGCCAGACCCTTGTTCCCTTATGGTCCTCTGTGCGCCAGAAGCGGTTTAGTCATGCTGGCCACATGACCCGGAAAGCTGTCTGTGGGCAAACGCTCCCTCGGCCAGTAAAGCAAGATGAGTCACCTTTGACTGGACTTAACCACCCAGGGGTCCTTTATCTTACATTAGGTCAGGGGTGGTGAACCTGAGAGGCTTTCCAGATATTATTGGACTCCTATCATCCTGGAGTAGGGTTGTCAGAATTTCCCTGATATATCTGGAATACTGCAGCCACAAGCAGTGTCTGGGCGAAAATTGTTGAGATGTCCAGGAAAATCCGGCAGCCCATGTTGGCACTGTTGTTTTTTCCTGATTTTCCTCAGAAATAATATAATAATAATAATAATAATAATAATAATAATAATAATTTATTTATACCCCACCGTTCCCGGTTTAAAAACAGGGCTCAGGGTGGCTAATAACAAATATAAAACATTGATTAAAATGCAGCTTAAAAACAGCATAAAATACAACATAAAATGCAGCATCAATATCAATAAAATTCAAAAATTCAGGGGTCATTTTGGGGAAGAAGAAAAAAACCCGAGTCAGTAGACATCAAATGATCACCAGGGCTAACTGGCCAAGTTGGTCCTGCTAGGGCCAGCAAAGGGACCAGGGAAGAATTTAAATGTGGGGTCCCGGAAAGGGTTTCTTCCTAGAAGAGGAAAGGGAAAAGGAAATAGAGGATCAGGCTAATTCAAATTGAAAGCCAGGTGGAATAGTTCTGTCTTACAGGCCCTGCAGAAGTAGATCAAGTCCTGCAGGGCCCTAGTCTTGTGGGACAGAGCATTCCACCAGGTTGGAGCCGTCACTGAAAAAGCCCTGGCCCTGGTAGAGGATAGTCTGGCTCAAAAGCATCCAATTTCTTTGCGATTTTACCCAAAAAAAAGCCAATCAACTTTTCAGCAACATCTGGAGGGCACCACTTCAGCTGCCTTACGCCTCCTACATCCCCCATCTCCAGCCCTTTTTCATAAGTAATCCCAAGCAAGCATCTAGATCAAGGGAAGTAATAGTGCCACTGTATTCTGCTCTGGTCAGACCTCACCTGGAGTACTGTGTCCAGTTCTGGGCACCACAGTTCAAGAAGGACACTGACAACCTGGAACGTGTCCAGAGGAGGGCAACCAAAATGGTCAAAGGCCTGGAAACAATGCCTTATGAGGAACGGCTAAGGGAGCTGGGCATGTTTAGCCTGGAGAAGAGGAGGTTAAGGGGTGATATGATAGCCATGTTCAAATATATAAAAGGATGTCACCTAGAGGAGGGAGAAAGGTTGTTTTCTGCTGCTCCAGAGAAGCGGACACGGAGCAATGGATCCAAACTACAAGAAAGAAGATTCCACCTAAACATTAGGAAGAACTTCCTGACGGTAAGAGCTGTTCGACAGTGGAATTTGCTGCCAAGGAGTGTGGTGGAGTCTCCTTCTTTGGAGGTCTTTAAGCAGAGGCTTGACAACCATATGTCAGGAGTGCTCTGATGGTGTTTCCTGCTTGGCAGGGGGTTGGACTCGATGGCCCTTGTGGTCCCTTCCAACTCTATGATTCTATGATTCTATGAAGAGTACCAAAGCTATTAGGCCAAGGTGTCTTTGCCCCCCACCCCAATATCTGTTGGAAGGGGGCCAGGGCCCCTCAATGTTGAGGTGACCAAGGAGTCTGAACGTGGAGCCAAGGGTGGCACAGATTCATTGTCTGGCTCCTTCTGAGCACAAGGGAGGAGAAGCCACTGGCCATTGAAGCTGTGCCATATTGTGGAATGTGTTCATCCTCCAACTGACAATGCAATGTTGTGTTCATATTGCACACTGTGTGCATCATGTCACACTTGTGCAATGCACAATGGGTGCATGAAGTCACACATGATGCGCATCGGGGGCCCCTCAATCTTGGGCACAAGTCAGCATCTCTGACCCCAAGTCACTGGCACCCAGGTTGTTGATACTACTTTTACCTAGCAGCCAGCAGTGGCAGACTTGGAGTTTCAAATTTAATAATAATAATAATAATAATAATAATAATAATAATAATAATAATAATATTTATACCCCGCCCACTCTGGGCAGTTTCCAACAAAAGATTAAAATACAATAACCCTACAGATATTAAAAGCTTCCCTTAACAGGGCTGCCTTCAGATGTCTTCTAAAAGTCTGGTAGTTGTTTTTTCCTTTGACATCTGGTGGGAGGGTGTTCCACAGGGCGGGTGCCACTACCAAGAAGGCCCTCTGTCTGGTTCCCTGTAACGTCACTTCTCGCAGTGAGGGAACAGCCAGAAGGCCCTCGACGCTGGACCTCAGTGAACGATGGGGGTGGAGATGGTTCTTCAGGTATACTGGGCTGAGGCCATTTAGGGCTTTAAAGGTCAGCACCAACACTTCGAATTGTGCTCGGAAACATAATTGTGCAATGCCAAAATTTGGTGCCCCCTCCCCACCTCTTGCCTTCCATTCTACATCATAGTTGTAGTGCCCCCGAGGCTGTGCACCCTGTATGGCCAAACTGGTTGGGGTCCCCTCAACCCACCTCTGCAGCGAGACATGAGGAGCAGAGCAGCAGTGGCAACTTCCCAGCTCTGACAGCGGAAAAGAGAGATATTGTGAGGACCAAAACTACAGATTTATCTGTCTTATCATATATCCCATTAGAGGTGGAGCATCTGCACAAGCGTTAACTCTGGCACGTCCCTTTTTTTTAGAATTTTACCCCTGAATATGTTTAAATAAGTTGACTGATGATATCCTGAAGCAGAACTACAGTCCTCCATCACATGGTAAGGGTGCATTCTGTGCTGCCTCTTGTTCATAGGCATGACTAACTTAGGTCCATTCATTTCAGTGGGTCTACTCAAAGTAGGGTTTCATTGACTAGAACCCTATGAATAGAGACAGAAGACCTTGTGTCAATCAGATGTATTGCGATTCTCCACTTCAGATGAAAATAATAATTCTATTTTTTATGCCTCCACCCCCCTCAAAAAAGAAAACCCAAACATCTTATTACTATTTTGATTCAGTCACTTGGCTCACTTCATTGCACCCTTTTGTGTTGTTTATTTTATTGCTCACCGTGGGCCTGTTATTACATTAAATTTTCCCCATGACATGTTACAAAAGTGTTTGCTTTATCCTCCCACACAACAGCAGCTCTGTTGCCGGCACAGCCCCATATCTGCACTTTCAATAATGACATTGTTATAAGAAAAACTTTAGCTTTAATTCATGTGTTCAAGAGAAATAGCACACAGGGAGAGAGAGAGAATCTAAGGGTGTTTCCAGATTGTCTGTTTATTGGGTTTTATCCTTATTTGTTTTCAGAGAGATTAGATGGTGTTGGCCATTTAAAAAGCATCCATTCTGCTTTTTTTAGTGGGGAGGTTCAATTACTGTTGCATCAAAGCAAGTGTTATCCCAAACTTCCCAGTGCATTTTCCCAATGACAAACCTAGACAGCATCTTAAAAAGCAGAGACATCACCTTGCTAACAAAGGTCCGCATAGTTAAAGCTATGGTTTTCCCAGTAGTGATGTATGGAAGTGAGAGCTGGACCATAAAGAAGGCTGATCGCTGAAGAATGGATGCTTTTGAATTATGGTGCTGGAGGAGACTCTTGAGAGTCCCATGGACTGCAAGAAGATCAAACCTATCCATTCTTCAGGAAATCAGCCCTGAGTGCTCTGGAAGTGCTCACTGGGAAGGACAGATCCTGAAGCTGAAGCTCCAATACTTTAGCCACCTCATGAGAAGAGAAGACTCCCTGGAAAAGACCCTGATGTTGGGAAAGATGGAGGGCACAAGGAGAAGGGGATGACAGAGGATGAGATGGTTGGACAGTGTTCTCAAAGCCACCAACATGAGTTTGACAAAGCTGTGGGAGGCAGTGGAAGACAGGAGTGCCTGGCGTGCACTGGTCCATGGGGTCACGAAGAGTCAGACATGACTAAACGACTAAACAACAAGCCCTTTGGGGGAAATGGGTTTGTTGAAGAAAATCTCCCAATCAACTATAATTGTGCTACCTGAATCTGCCAGTATGCAACTGAATACTGCCTGAAAATAGTCTCATATGAAGAGAAGAGGCAAGCATTCTGTCTAGGGCTGGCTCCAAGTTTCAGTGAGTCCCAAGCAAAGGGCCCTGGGGCAGGGAGCTTTCCTATGTCAGGAGGCCTTGGCAGAGGAGCCTGCTTTGTGAAAACCTTCTCTGTTTTTGTGGGGTGGGAGGCAAGAATTTGCATTTAACACACACATAAATTTGAGTATTCAGTGGAAATGCTCATGAAGGCCCAACTACTTTTGGGGCAAGCAGTGGGGTGCTTGTCCACATTGATGGACTCTTCTGCACGGAGTCTACCTGTGTAAAAACTGCATGTTGCACATTCAGTTTCTGCATGCACATTCTGTACCCTGAAAACAACGAAGCAGGGACAAACTTTAGAAATCCTTCATTTGCATGAGGGGCAAAATTTGGTGCTTCAAAACAAATCTTCTCAATTATGGATCCTCTCAATGTTGCAGCCCCTCAGCTTGGTGTCCTGCGTGGTAGAAATACCAGCACTGCTCTAAATTTGGCACTGAATGTAGGATACAGATTATGCAGAGACGTTGTACACAACAGTGCAGAAAGGAAGTGAATGGCTTGTGTACAGTGTAGAAGAGCTCATTAATAAATGGAGGGTGGAGCCAGAGGACAAGTTCAGATTCTTCCATTCCATGCATTGCTATGTCCATGAATAGCCATCTGCACTGAACTGTAGCTAGAGGTTGAGGGTGAACAGTAGATTGCTTCCCCCATTACCACCCATTTCATGGTTTGTAAATCATAGTCCTAATATGCTGCTGATCTCTTACAAAGCCAGGATATTCATTTTTTTAATTAACTTGCTAAAGAGCTAAGCTATTGCGGTGGTGCTGTTCTGAGCTGACAGTTTAGCTTAGTTTCTTAGTCAATGGAGATCATGACCAGCTTCAGTTCATTGACTTCAATGGGTGATATTCAATGGGTCAGAGTAGACCGATTGAAATCAATGGAAATGACTAAGTTAGGTCCATTAATTTCATCGGATCTACTCTGAGTAAAACTTACCTGAATACCACGCAGTGCGTCTACTCTGATTATAACTTTGTTCAGTACCCCTTTGGTTGACTGGCTGGTTCATTGGCTATATTGTTAGGCTGCTTTTAAATTTTGTGTGGCTTATTTGTTAGTTTGCTTTATTTGCAAAGCAACTTGAGTTTTATACCTCAGCAATGTATGATAGAATCAATGCCATATAAATAAAGTTTACTCTCAAGTAACACCCTCTGTGTCCAATAGTGCAGACCAAAGGATTAAAGCTAAATAAATTTGCATATCACCAAACCTCAATATATAATAGGTACCTTTTTGAAGTACAGAAAGGTAATGAGCAATAGGATGAGCAAAACCTGTTGCTCGTCCTTTGAAGGAAAGTCGCCATTTATATCATCTTTTTTGCATTCCCTATTACAGGAGAACATCAAAAATAAAGTAACTTCAAAATATAAACAATGGTCTCAGCTGCACCAATTAAAACGAGCCCCTGCTCATCAAAATTGACCCCCTCAACAATGAATCAGAGTTTTATCTGACTAATCTACCTCTTAAAATGATTAAAGTTTGAAGGCTTATTTGCTTTCAAGTTATCCGTACAAAAATAGCTTCTTTAAGCTACAGGCACATTCATAGCACATTCTTTACATCAAAGATCTCTGGTTTCTGTAGTTTGTTAAGGGTTGCTGGAAGTTGTAACTCTGTGAGGGATAAACTACAGCGCCCATAATTTTTTTGAACTAAGAATGTGCTTCAAAAGTGCTTTAAAGGTATAGTGTGGTCCATGAGTAGGCAAACTAAGGCCTGGGGGCCGGATCCGGCCCAATCGCCTTCTAAATCCAGCCCATGGACGGTCCGGGAATCTTATATATATATATATATTCTGGCCCCCCACAAGGTCTGAAGGACAGTGGACAGGCCCCCTGCTGAAAAAGTTTGCTGGCCCCTGGTGTGGTCTGTACACGACCTTTGTCTCACCAGCCCTAAGAGTTGCTTCTGTCCAGATGAAGCAGTTGTCCGGACTGATTTGTAACTCCCCCTTCACTCCCTAGCCCTCTGTCTCAGTCTCCTCCCTCTGTCTACAGTGAGCTCCAAGGGACCTTCTGTGTGTCCGCCTGGCTCTCTGCTTGGCAATATGCAACAGATGCCAAGTTTTGGGAGTGAGAGAGCTTGCAGGCTGCCACAAAGAAGCTGTCAGGGTTGCTCTGTGGTCAGTGGCGTAGCGTGGGGGGTGCAGGGGGGCCGGCCGCACCGGGCGCAACATCAGGGGGGGGCGCTCGCACTCACAGCTCTCTGCCCCTACCTGGCTCACTCACTCTCTCTCACTGCAGTACTGGCTGTGCGAATCCGATCCGAGCCGCCGGGTCGCTGCCCACTGTGGAGGGGAGGGTGCCAGGCGTGCGGTGCAGAGAGAGAGCGAGGGACTATCTGGGGGAGGGACAGTGCAGCGGGGGGGGGCGCAAATTACTTGCCTTGCCCCGGGTGCTGACAACCCACACTATGCCACTGTCTGTGGTAGAGTTGCCAGATCTGATTCCTGCCTCTGCTCTGTACTGGGGCACCTCACTGTTTCCTCTTCTTCACTATCTTTTAAGCTTCCTGCCTCCAATATTTCCCAGCTCGCCCTCTTCTCTGGGGTGTGGCCAGCTTCCCACCACCAGGAGCCCAGATCCAAATCCTCTCCCTCTTCGTAAGGTGGCTTCCAGCACTCCTCCTCATCCAGCCAGTCCCTGACACAATTGTCCTCCAGCAATGAAGAAGACTGACACCATTCTTGCCTCTCTGGTAGGGCTGCTAAGTTTTTCAAAGCATTTTCCAAGGGTATCCAGAGATTTAGAGGGTGTTTGCAGGCTTTTCCAATTGTGTTTCAAATATACATAATTTCACTGACTCATCTGGTGCCTCGGAACATCACTTGCCTGTATCTGCGGCTTACCAATCTTCTGTCATCCTACTCCTAACCAGAACATTTCCGTTTGAATGAGACGAATGAAACAAGACTATCCTGATAGGAAAATGCTTAATTCTGAGAGCACCTGAAGCAGGTAAAATTTATCTGTTTAAGATTTTTTATTTTAAAGCTGCAATCCTACCCCTTCGATGTTGCCTCCCTCAGCTGGCCTCCAATGGTAAAGAGAAGTGTCCCTGGTGTGGGAGCTCTGGTGGAGGCTTCAGCTATGCACTAGTAGATGGACAGTGAAGGACCTTAGCTCAGTGGTAGACTATTCTGGGCACCACTATTTAAAAAGGATGTTGAGAAGCTGGAACATGTGCAGAGGAGGGCAACCAAGGTTATCAAGAGTCTGGAAACCAAGCCTTATGAGGGACAATTGAAGGATCTGGGTATGTTTAGCCTAGAGAAAAGGAAACTGAGAGGAGATATGATAGCTATCTTCAAATATCTCAAGGGCTGCCATATGGAAGAGGGAACAAGCTTGTTTTCTCCTGCTCTGGAGGGTAGAACTTGAACCAATGGCTTCAGGTTACAAGGAAGGAGATTCCGACTCAACATCAGGAAGAACTTTCTGACAGTAAGAGTTGTTTGACAGTGGAACGGTCTCCTCTGGAGGCTGTGGACTCTCCTTCCTTGGAGGTTTTTAAGCAGAGGTTGGATGGCTGTCTGTCATGGCTGCATTAGCTGAGATTCCTGCATTGCCAGAGGTTAGACTAGATGGCCCTTGGAGTACCTTCCAACTATACAATTACCTGATTCTATTATCTCTTCTTAAAAGGCTGGTTGGATAAGTCATCAGTAGGAACTGAAAATATAATAGCGGTGGTGCTTGTCTGATGTGTAATGGGAGGGAGTTCCAAAAGGTAGGTATCACCACACGAAAGTCCCAATTCCTACTTCATATGGAATAGACCTCCTGATGGAAGCCCTCTCTTGCAGAGTGTAATGATTGATTGGTTTAAAAAGGGGTGAGATGACCTTTTTCCAGGGTTCCCTTGGGAGATAGAATGGATGTTAATGCAGTTTAAATCCATAATATGGATATGGCCAGAAACTACAGAGATATTCATTAAGATTGTCCCAAGGAAGAACCTAAAACCCATCTAAAATCAGAGGAGAAATGCAGGATTTGCGCCTCTGACATACAAAGGGGAGGAGAACACAACTTAATATGTGAGGCACTATAAGGATTTGTGTGGGATGTCTTTCCAAACAAATAGCAATAAACCTTTAAAGGGCCCCATGCTATCGTATATTTTGATCATGCCACATGAGCTCGGTCTAATGATTTGTTTTATTTTCTCTTTTGCTCTTCCCTTATTACATAGTTCCTGTTTCCTCCGCCTTTGAAATGCATTAATTGGTGTGGAAACAATGATGTTCCTTGCACGAAGTAACCCAGCTAATGCCCATGTGGGCAATTTGGGGATGATGAATATAATGACTTGCACGTTTTATTGGCAGTGCTAAAGTTCCTTTGTGGTTACCTTCGTCAGGTTTCTCTCCGCTACCCTGCTTCGTTTGTCCTAATGAACATCGTGTGCCATCAATAGAAAAGGATGGCGCATTGTAGGCAGTCACGGGCCAGGCCAAATTGCTCTCAGTCAGATCAAATCAGAATGCACAGCTTGGCTGGCTGGTGATTCATAAGAAATCCAAATCCAAGCTGCTATGTCCTGGCCCTCAGATGATTGCATTGGCTGTGCAGTGGACTGTTCCTGGACTCTCAGGGAGAGGCATACCTAGGGGTTGGCAAAACAGACCCCGCCAGGGGTGCACAACTGGTGGATGGGTGTGCAAAAATCACCTACAGACCCTCCAAGTGTCCTATTTTCCAGGGGCAGACCCAGATTTACAGAAGCCATCCTGGTTTCTGATTTGAACCTGGAACGTCCCACTTTTCCTTAGGACATCTCTGTTTTCATCAGAGAAATGTTGAAGGGAATGAAGTTATGTAAGATAAGCAACTATACAACCTTTAGAAGACATCTGAAGGCAGCCCTGTATAGGGACGTTTTAATGTTTTATTATGTTTTTAGATATGTTGGAAAATGTCCAGAGTGGCTACAGCAACCCAGTCAGATGGGTGGGGTACAAATAGTGAAATTATTATTATTATTATTTAATAGGACATCCCTATTTTCATTGGAGAAATGTTGGAGGGTATGAGACTATGCAGTGTACAATATACGGTATATGTGTGTAGCAATGTGCCACCATTATCGTGGCGAGATCAAACATGGAATGAGCTTTTCATCCTTCTCTCACCATGGCAAAGGCCATTTGAGTTTTTATTTATTTATTTTTCACCCTTCTTCCTCACCTTGCCCGCACTCTGGACATTTTGAATACTTGGATCACATAAAATTTAGTAACTTCTGACAGTCATATTGTGTTAAAGTGGGTTTTTATCTCGCCATTGGGGCTGATCCAACTCCTTACCTAGGGTGCAAAGGAGTCTGCCTCTCTGCTCACAGGCAGACCTGACTCAAATAGATGTACACTTTGTGTGAAGCTCTTCCCCTGTGTGATTCAGCTACCACAAACCAACCATTCTCATAGAGTATGAGAAGAGTGTGCTGGACCAACACCATATGATGTGACAATGAAGCTCATAAATTAACTACATTCTGCATTAGTTTCAGATCCATTTATCATTACAGTGGTACCTTGGGTTATATACGCTTCAGGTTACAGACTCCACTAACCCAGAAATAGTACTTCAGGTTAAGAACTTTGCTTCAGGATGAGAACAGAAATTGTGCTCTGGCAGCGCGGTGGCAGCAGGAGGCCCCATTAGCTAAATTGGTGCTTCAGGTTAAGAACAGTTTCAGGTTAAGTACAGACCTCCGGAACAAATTAAGTACTTAACCCGAGGTACCACTGTATTTTGATTGTTCATTTGCACTTTGTCGGTTCATCATTGTAGACCACCTTGAAAAGTTCTTTTCAGTTGTACCCAACCAGATTGCAAAATGCCCACTCCAGAGACACCCACCTGGAGCCTACCTAAATATATTTTGAATGCTAGGAAAATCATTTTTCCCAGGGCTTTCAAAATATAAAAACAACAACCACAACTTTGTTTTACTAGGGTTTGGTCATGGTTGTTTTAACTCTTTGGAATGTGTCTTTTTAGTTTGCTGTATTTAACTATCATTGGTCTGATGTTGGACTCTCAAGATCTCTGTTTTGGAATGGTTGTCCTGGTGTTAAATTTGTTTTATTTGCTGCTTTATTGAGTCATGCTTTATTGGAAATGTGATTTGTAATCTGTTTTGTTGTGTATGCTGCCCAAAGAATCATTCTTATTGGCTGGCTGATAAATGGAACGAATGCATGAATAAATGGTATATTGCAGAAAGGCAAGGAACAATGTCAATAATATTAAATGTCACCATGTACATATCAACAATGTGAATCATATTCTGTATTGCAAATGCAGAAGCCAATCTCATGGACCTGGTATTTCTCTTCTCTTTCTCCTCTTTTATCCCCCACCCCAATAAAGTCTCTTCAGATAGCAGAAAGTGGCCTGCTAAACATTGTAGACTGTGTCTGGTGAAACTACAGTGGGGGAGGCAATTGCTCAAAATAGCAGATGAAGTAGTAGACTGAGGTTGTACCACTTCAGACTGCAGGTGTGAAGTCATATTTTGAATACTTAGGAGGGCGGGCATGACAGCACCAATGAGCTTCCAGGCACAATTCAAAGTGGTGTTTTTGGCCTTTGAAGTCCTATCAGCTTCACCCCAGGATACATCAGGGAATGCCTTCTCCTGTCTGAAACAACCAATGCATGGAAGTCATCATACAGGGCCTTGCTCTAAGTTTCAGCATTGGTAGATCTTAGGCTGGGCCACAAAATGGGTGAGACCCCTTGGTGGTCTTGATTATGGAACTGCCTCCCAAGAGAGATTCAGCACATCAGCTTGTTTTGTCATTTTTTAAAATTCAGCTTGTTGTTGTTTAGTCGTTCAGTCGTGTCCGACTCTTCGTGACCCCATGGACCAGAGCACGCCAGGCACTCCTGTCTTCCACTGCCACCCGCAGCTTGGTCAGATTCATGTTTGTAGCTTCGAGAACACTGTCTAACCATCTCGTCCTCTGTCACTGTCATCCCCTTCTCCTTGTGCCCTCCATCTTTCCCAACATCAGGGTCTTTTCCAGGGAGTCTTCTCTTCTCATGAGGTGGCCAAAGTATTGGAGCCTCGGCTTCAGGATCTGTCCTTCCAGTGAGCACTCAGGGCTGATTTCCTTCAGAATTCAGCTAGATCCATATTTTGTTCTTGTGATTTGAGCATTACAAGAAAGGTGCATTTTATTCCAGGTGTGAGGTCTTTTATTGGAGCCTGCTGTTGGTTTTGGGGGGATTCGTAATTGTTATTGATGGTGTTTACGTTCCAAATTGATTTTCTTATATTATATGGATTCAATTTTATGTTTTTTAATTGGGGTTTGGCTGCCCTGGGAGGTTTCTAAGCATATGGCAGGGCTGCTGATACATTGGAATGAATAAATTTATGAACGAATGATATGTTGAGAGGTTGCTCTGTACTCAGGGATCAGTTCCAATGTTTATAAGATGTAAGATATGAAGCAAGATTGGAAATAACAAGTGAGATCAAGCCAGCTGCAAAAGCAATCAGGAAAACAATAACAGCAGCTGTGTAGGAAAATACAATATTTTATTTTCCCAGAATCGCCTTCACAAACCTCAAATCGACTAATAAAATCACTATATTGACGCCCTTATAACACACATATATTTCCATAGAAATATATACTTAGCTAAATGATCACCCACAACATTATGTCATTGGAAAAATCAAAGAAACAAACATTGCATACATATCCACATTTACTAATATCTCGAAAATGAGATGGTCATGCAAATGACACAAAAATGATTTCACACTTTTCTTTTAAAACAACTCTTAATATGACATATTTTAAAGATAACCTAGAAATATTGGCTAATTAAACAATCTATTGCCTTTTTAACTGTTGCTGGTGTTTTTGTTTGTGATTACAGTGGTACCTCAGGGTACATATGCTTCAGGTTACATACGCTTCAAGTTACAGACTCCACTAACCCAGAAATAGTACCTCGGGTTAAGAACTTTGCTTCAGGGTGAGAACAGAAATCATGCTCCTGCGGCACAGCAGCAGCAGGAGGCCCCATTAGCTAAAGTGGTGCTTCAGGTTAAGAACAGTTTCAGGTTAAGAACGGACCTCTGGAATGAATTAAGTACTTAACCCAAGGTACCACTGTATGGTGTGTATCTTTGTGTTTTTATGCTTTGTGCTCTGTGAACTTTGGGTGAAAGGCAATATAGACTAATAATAATAATAATCCACTAATCCGGCATCTTTTTCTCACAGTGGCTAAGCCTCCATGCAGGACCTGAACAGCAACTGATATCCTTTGACTCTGGAATCAGAGTTAGTAGACATTGGTAGCCTGTTTCCAGAAATACTACTGTAGGTGCTGGCACTCTTATTTACTGTGGTACCTCTGTATGCGAACGGGATCTGTTCCGGAGCCCCGTTCGCATCCTGAGCAGAACGCAACCCGCGTCTGCGCATGCGTGAGCGGAAAAACCCAGAAGTAACCCATTCTGTTACTTCTAGGTCACGGCGGAGCACAACCTGAAAATGCTCAACCTGAAGCTACTTTAACCCGAGGTATGACTGTACTTAGTTTATATTCCACCTTCCCTCCAAGGCACTCAATGTGACATAAGCGGTTCTCTCTTCTCCATTTTATCCTCACAACAACCCTGTGAGGTAGGTTGGGCCATGAGACAGTGATTTGCCTAAGGTCACCAAATGAGCTTTGCAGCCAAGGGGGGACCAGACCCCTGCTTTCCCAGGTACTCTAACCTAGTAAGGTAAAGGTAAAGGGACCCCTGACCATTAGGTCCAGTCATGACCAACTCTGGGGTTGCGACGCTCATCTCGCTTTATTGGCCGAGGGAGCCGGCATACAGCTTCCGGGTCATGTGGCCAGCATGACTAAGCTGCTTCTGGTGAAGCAGAGCAGCGCACGGAAATGCCGTTTACCTTCCCGCCAGAGCAGTACCTATTTATCTACTTGCACTTTGACGTGCTTTCGAACTGCTATTTCAACCAGTGGCCTCTTTCTTTCTTTCTTTCTTTCTTTCTTTCTTTCTTTCTTTCTTTCTTTCTTTCTTTCTTTCCTTCCTTCCTTCCTTCCTTCCTTCCTTCCTTCCTTCCCTCCCTCCCTCTTCTGATGCCCTCTTGTGTCTCTGCCTCCCAAAGGCTTGCACAGCTGTTTGTTGCAGCAACCCTGGCTATAAGTTCTGCAGGTGAATGGTGCCTCTGGGGCTGATCAAAGCTGCTTCTCAATTCTCTGAGGGGCAGTGTGAGGAGGCATCTCTCTTTGTGGTGTGTGTGGGGGTGCGCGCTCAGAGACCAGGGGAAGAAGCTTCAGCTGCCTAAAGGACTCCCAAGGAGAGGGGAGAGGAGGCGGAGGGAACCCTCCACCAGGGAGGGTGTTTGAAAAAGGGTGAGAGGCTGCCAGCTCTACGGGCAAGGGGTGACATAACTGGGCTTCTGAGCCCCACAGGGGTGCCACGGAAAGAATGCAGTTGGCCAAGTGAGCCATAGACTTGAAAAGGTTGAAAACCTCTGCTCTAACCACTACACCACAGGGGCCCTCACTGGATCTTCTCACTGGGAAGCTCTTGTGCTCATGCTCAGTTGGTTAGAGCATGGTGCTAATAACACTAAGGTCATAAGGTTTGGTCCGTAAGGGACAGCTGCAATTTTCTGCATTGTAGGGTCTTGGACTAGGTTCCTTCCAACTCTTATGATCCCATGGGCTTCGCACAGGCATCCGGCCAATCAATGTGACAACAGAATTCTAGACTTGATAAGCCTTCAGTCTGATCTTCAGTTAGGTCTATTTTTATATTAGTTTGATGAGTGGATTTTTCCCATCCCTTTTTTTTTATGGAGGGAACAGTGCACCTGTTGATTTTCTACCTGTCATGCAGCTGTTATGCCTGTCATGCAGCTGTGGGGAGAGCAACCCATAGCTGGAGGGTATGATTGCTGTATCTCAGTAGAAAGATTCCTACATTGCATTCCTGCGTTGCAAGGAACTAGATGACCCTCGTGGTCTCTTCCAACTCTACAAATCTATCTATCATCTATCTATCTAAGCATCTGCTTTCCATGCAATTCCCCGGTTCATTGCTCTGTGTGAAATCCTGGAGAGCCACTACCAACCAGTGCAGGGAACACTGGGTTAGACGTTCCAGGAAATTATTTGCGAAATAGGGATGTGCCCCATCCTTCTTGGTGATTTCCAGCTCTCTTCTAGCTCATCAAATATTAGACAATCTGTGACGATGGGGAGAGGAGGGGGGGAGCAGCCTTCTAAACTATGGCTCCGATGACGCCAAGGCGTTCTTTCGTCTAAACCCTGGAGCTGTGGGCGCTTCCCAGCACCCGGGCTGGGTTGACTACAACCCCCAACATCCCTCGCGGGGAGCTTGTCCCGCTCGGGGCGCTACCTGCTCGCCTCCCCCAAAGCCGTCTTCGGCAGCCAGTCAGCCAGTCGGTGGGAGTTTAGCGCAGCCAAGCGACCGACTGGAGCCACTTCGGACAAACGGAGAGCGGCGAGAGCGGCTGCCTCTGGCTTCAGCCTCCGCGCCGGGCAACTTTGGTCTCCTCTTCGCAAGAGACTCCAAAGCGGGAAGGGGAAGCGCCTTGGAGAGGGGGAAAGAGAGGGGGGAAGAAGAAGAAGAAGAAGAAGAAGAAGAAGAAGAAGAAGAAGAAGAAGAAGAAGAAGAAGAAGAAGAAGAAACAAGGGAGGGAAGGAAGGAAGGAAGGAGCAAGGAAGGAAGGAAGGAAGGAAGCAAGGAGTGGAGAAAAGAAGGAGAAGCAAAGTGACCGAAGGGAGATGAGGCAGATCTGGAGGCTGGGATCCCGAGTCTGCTTCCCTCCGTGGCGATCTGGAGATCTGGCTTCCCCGCTTGTTCCCTCCTAGCAGACGCAAGCCATGGCGCCAGAAGGGATCGCCCCGAAGGGCTGCGGCGATCCGCCCGGGATGGAGTGGCTCTCGCGACTCCCCTGCTAAGCCCTGGGGCTCGTCGTCGGGTTGGGTGGAAGGCGCGAGGAGGACGACGAGAGCGGCCAGCGGAAGGTCTCCCTTTCGAGGCGGGGATCCGAAGCCTCCGCCGACGGGAGGCGGCGGCTGCCCGTCGGTGTTCTCCCCGCCCTGGCTGATGTGGACTTTAGGAGCCCGCAAGGCGCCCGGAGCGACTGGCGAGCCGTCCGAGTTGTATGGCTGGCGGAAGGCGAGGGGCTGGGAGAGGAGCGCCTAGCGTCGCAGGAGGAGGAGGAGGCGGCGGCTGAGGTGCCAAGCCAGCGGGGGAGAAGGGGGCTTCTCCTTGCGCGCAGGGCACCGGGCTCTTCTCCCGTGATGTGGAGACTGAGCGTGTGGTGGCTCCTGAGCAGGGTGTGCCTTTTGCTGCTGCCGCCCTGCGCCCTGGTGCTGGCCAGGGTGCCCGTTTCCTCCTGCCACCCGCAGCCCTGCCAAATCCTCAAGCGGATCGGGCACACGGTGAGGATCGGCGCGGCGCACCTGCAGCCCTGGACTGCCACTTCCCCCGCCGGCGCGGACGCCTGGGGACCAGGACCGCACCATGGCATTGCGCTCGGAAGAGAAGGAGGGCGAGAGGCGGCAGCCGGACCCCAAGCCGAGCCGCAGGCGCCTAGGGCGGCCGAGTGGAAGGGGTCCGGAGGGTCTCCAGGGAGGTGGCGAGCGGGGACCGGCTTGAGGAGCAGGGCACACATGGACAACGGGAGTGGCGACGAGGGTCTCCCTCCGCTGCTGCCCCGGGAGGCGCTGCTGTCGGCGGTGGAGACCCTCAACCGTGTCAAGGGGCTTCTACCTTACAACCTGTCCCTGGAGGTCGTGATGGCCATCGAAGCGGGGCTGGGCGATCTACCTCTCTTCCCCTTCTCCTCGCCCAGCGCCTCGTGGAGCAACGACCCGGTCTCCTTCCTGCAAAGCATCTGCCACACCGTCGTGGTGCAAGGGGTCTCGGCCATCCTCGCCTTCCCGCAGAGCAGAAGCGAGATGCTGGAGATGGACTTCGTCGCCACCGCGCTGCACATCCCTGTAATCAGCATCGTGCTTAACGAGTTCCCTAGAAAGAGCCTGGTAGGTGCGGGTGGAGGGTTTGTGGGGTGGGGGGCGTTGGGGTGGGGAGAGAGAAAGGGATGCCTAGGGTCTCGCCTCTGTGAGCGTACCGGGGAAAGTGATGAAGGGGAGGGGAGGAGGGGAAATGGCCCGGAGCCACTATACATATTTAAGAGCTTCCGAAAGGGGAAGGGGAAGGGGGGCGGTTCCAATGGAGAATGTGAGTTCAGGCAAGTTCTGCTTCAGTTTGCGAATTTCAGCACAACAGACGGTTTGATATTTCAGCACCACGGACAGCGCACCTGGTAACTACAGTACAGTACTGCTTTATGCAGAGACGGTCCCAACACTTCCGCGTTCAAAAAAATAACAACACTACAACAAAACCGTCTTTCATCAAAGAGAGCTCACTCGCGCGTGAGCGTTTGCTATTCTGGGTTTCTTGTCTTCCTTCCCCATTTTCTTCCCACTGAGAGAGTAGCTCCACTTGGCAAAGGCGCTTGGGATCAGGCCGGCAGATGTTCCCCACCTGGTTCCACGTTTTTGTAATTCATGCTAAATGAACTTTTAATTCACTCATAAGCTTCTGCCTAGAGACTTTGCTTGTTCTCAGAGATGAATCCAGATGGATACCCACCAAATCTAAGCACCCAGGCGCAGAGAGAGATCCGTTTTGTTTTAACTTTACCCTGAACATCTGTGTGTTATAGAGAGAGACTTGTGTGGTTTCAAAGCTCATGAAGCTGTTAAAAAACTCGACATTCTCAGTGGTGACTACTCCACTTCTTTCAGATCATTTAATGCTTGAGTAGATGCATTCTTCAGTCTCATTCTTATCCTCTCTCATTCTTGCAAACATATGCATGCTGCAGATAAATACACACATTTATTCCTGAATAACACCCACACACACATACACACAAACCCAGAGGTGGGTAAGATGAACAGTCAGATTTGAGATGCTAAACTGTTATTTGTTTATTTATATACACTTTTCAACATTCAAGGCACTACGTAAGTCTAACTTAGCTAAGCAACTTCAAGGCATCTTTTTATCCGCCCCCCACCAGCCTCCCTCTCTCTCCACCATCCCTTGATTTATGTAACATCATGATGGATGAAGTTTTCTGGAAAACTCAAAGGTCTGCCACATTCTGTTCTTGCATTTATATCTCACCTTTCCTCTGAGGAGCTCAGTGGCAAACACACTTAACCACCTCCTTATTTTATCCTCACAACACCCCTATGAGGTAGGTTAGGTTGAGAGGCACTGATTGACCAAAGGTTAACCTATGAGCTTCATGGCTGAGTGGGGATTTGATCACTGGGATCCCAGGTCCTAGGCCACTAAGCCAGGCCTTCGGATTTTTTGGCATTTTGGCTGGCATTGCCCAACCATGGACTTTGGAGAAATTCCCATGTTACTTTGCTTCCTATTTAAGATCAGAGGTCAGGGATGTAACTCATCTGTCTTAAGTCCATGGAAAGGTGATGAATGTTGGCACCATCTTCTTTCACTCTGTGACAACTTACATTTTCCTCTTCATTTAGCTCACTGCAGGTAATAGTCTTGCATCTAAAAAGGCAATTCAGAGAGTGATGAAGCTGTTGTGGGTTTTTCTTCTTCTACCTAGATGGAGAACCAGGGCATACAGACACCATACCAATATTATAATATAATATAATATAATATAATATAATATAAATCTTTATTGTGGTCCAACACAATATGGATTCAGAATAAAATACAGATTCATACAGACGACCCCCTCAGGGAAGGGAGACCGAAGCGTTATTTGTTTAGTCATGGGTATGTTGACCTTTGATTTGTATGACTACTGAAAAAAACTTTGCCATGGCCACTGTGATATCATTGGACTTGTCGTCCAGAAGATACTTGATATAGTAGGCTTCAGATTGACCCGGCCAATTTGCCAACAGTGGTTTAATCAATATTTCCCTAGCTTGATCATATTGTGCACAATGCAATAAAATATACCTCATGCAGTCAATGTCCTGAGAGCATACACAGATCCTATTTTGATAAGGAATACCTCTCCGTCTGCCATTTAACACTTCTGATGGGAATACATTCAATCTGGCTTTGGTGAAAAGATGCCGATATGTTGCCATACCAATACAACCCTCTATGTATCTACTCCCAGTCAAGTGTGCATAGTATTGTAGCCTGAGAAAGCAATCCTATACTTATTTACTTGGGAGGTGAGCCCCATTTAACTCAGTCAGACATACTTGCAAAGTAAACATGTATAGAATAGTAATTAAAGTATAGCAAGTAATTAAAATGGCCTGGGGCAGTGTGTGTGTGTGTGTGTGTGTGTGAGAGAGAGAGAGAGAGAGAGAGAGAGAGAGAGAGAGAGAGTTTTCACTATGGTTTAGGAGTGTGAGACCTCTGTAACCCACTCTCTGCAATTGTAAGACCTCTGCAAGCTCTCTTCCCACGTGATGTTCTCCGTCTTTACCATTTTTGAAATGCCATCACTTGCTTTAACTTTGACTTCAGCATGACAAATCTATAGCCCAAGATTCAGCTGCTGGGTGGTTCTCAACAAAGGCATTTTAAAGGAGGGACAGTGCACTTAAGCAGAATTTGTACTGTTGACTAGACTACAGCTTGAGTTCCAGGAAATGGAATGGAGCTCACTGGTACTTATGCACTGTAGCTTGTAGTTCATCCCCTTCTATTTGCAGTCCCAGGTAGAGGCATCATAATCTTTACCAGGTTGCTATACATTCTAGGCTTTGATGCCTCTACAAGATGGGTTGCATTCAGCTTGATAGGTTATAAGTTGTGGAAGCCTGCTGCTACCTGTATAAACATCTCATCAATACATTACTGATAAATGAATGTTTTGGAACTGAACTAAGGGACAGATAGAGATAGGATTACTTGGCAGGTGGAAGGTAAAATGGAAGGTGTTCTTTGAGTAAGACTGCTTAGGTACATTTCCCCTCTAAGTCACATTGGGTATTGACCCAGGATGTGTGGAGGGGCTTTTCTTGCAGAGTGGGGGAGATGTGGCTGAACTACAGCTCCCATACTCCCTGAGCACTGGCTATGTTGGCTCAGGCTGATGAGAGTTGGAGTCCATTACCTGGACAGATGTGGGCTCTCCCACCTCCCCTTGCTGCAGAGTCTGAATTAGTTACCTGGAACCCTTGGCTCTGCCGTTTAATTGATGCAGTGTTTCTTCTTTGCTCCTGCTCTCTGCTTGTGACACATTGTGGTCCGTCTCATGTCAAATTGTTTTGAAATAGACCCAGAGGGGAATCAGTTCCCACTTGTCAGAAGTCTGCCATTTTGTGATGCTTAGCTGATGGTCTTGGGCCAGCTCTGGTCTTGAGTTCCACATGAGGCCCAGGATAATGCAAACATGTAATACCATTGACCATATTTAACACAGCACCTGTTAGAAGTTATACCTGCAGAAGTCAGTTCCTGGGTTTTGTCTCTTTGTCAATTGCTATTCAGTGGAATCCAGAATGGGGCTGTACAGATTGGGGAAAGCTTAATTCTCAATTATGTCCACTGAGATATTATGGACAAAGTTAGTGAGCTTCAATTCTTGGACACAGCTAACGTGGTAAAAACTGTCCCCGTGTCTTTTTGAAAGAGATGAATTTATATTGTATTCATTTAATTGTAGCACTGCTGTTTTCTGTATACTTCCACCATGTGTCGGAAATAACATGATGAGGCTTTGCCACTTTAGACAGCTGCTGTAAGTGATCGATTTTTTTTTATGCCACCTCCCCGTAAAACATTCCCTGCGTGCATATGAGGGAATGGACTGTGCTAAATTTCATCATCTCTCTGCTGTGCCAGAGTTCTAAAACATGGGACCTTTGACTCACCAGATGTTTCTGGACTACAGTTCCCATCATCCCTGGCAATTGGCCTTGCTGACTGGGGCTAATGGGAGTTGGAGTCCAACAACATCTGGAGGGCCATGAATTTCCCATCCTTACTTTATACAAGCAATTATCTGGATTCCCCATTGGCAGCTGCACCACTTAAAAAATGTCTATTTATTTGTTGGGTATATTTACTTCCTGCTTTTCAGCCATCAGGTCATCAACATAGTTTAAGATGCAATTTTAACTTCTTTCACTGCACCCTTACCTATGGAGGCATGGTTCTAAAGCAACTCATCTTTTGCTCCTGTGTAGCCCATTAAAGAAAGCCCACACCATTACCCTCTTAGCACCAAAGGATGATGTCCTAAGATGGTTGCTTTTCTCTAAAATTGCCAGCACACTTTAGCTGACTCCTTGGGGTTCTTGTCCTCCAGGACTACAGAACAACTTAATACCCCAGAAGAAGAGTCAGTGGTACTGCTACAAACTTATAAAGCTATTAAAATAGGCCTGCAGTTATTGTATAATAAAAGTTATTGTGCTGTAAGGATATTTCTACTCCTAATGGTGCATTTATAACCTAGAAAAATGCATTCACATTCATAAAGTACAGCATAATTTGCATTGAAATTGTCCACACTGCTTCTCTCACAAGGCTAGTGCTTAATTTGCTCCCTCTTGAGTCTTCCAGGTCATCCCTCTATTTGCTACCTTCTGTCCATATATCATCCAGGCGCAGAGCATCACTTGACATGTGCTCTGCACTGTACCACTCAGAGCAAAGCTTCAAGGAGCTGAAACTATGATAGGAACTTAGGAACTGAGCTGCTTTCTGGCCCTTCCTATCTTGAATCAAACAGTCAGGTTGCTTGTTAATGGACACAGAAGTGGACTCTGAAAAAAGAGTTGCGACCTTCCTCTGCAAATGGGGTGATTTGAGGACATAAGCCACACTGCTGAGTTAGGCTGGGGAGCAAGAACAGAACCATAATATAAGGGACTGCCTTACAGAGTTGTGCTAATGAGACGTTTCACTGAGCACTGCCTACCCTGACTTGCTCCAGCTATTTACAGCAGGTTTCCCAATGTTTTGGCTGCAGGACCACATTCCTTTCTGAGCAACCTTTAGAGGACCACATTTCAGTGGTGGGCAAGGCCAGAGGCAAAAGTGGGAGGGGCAAAATAGGCTAGTTTCTACACCTACTCACACATCCCTCTGCACCCGCCATCTAGATAAGCAAAAGGCATGGTCAGAGTTCAAGAACACATTACACTCAGGGTGCTCATAACGGTCACTGAGGGTCAAGGAGCCTGGGCAACCACAGGGCAGGCACACACATGGCAGGCACAGGACACAATTAGCTCTTTATTAACAGAAAATAATAACACTATGGTTGGTACTACAGTGGTACCTCGGGTTACAAACACCTCAGGTTACAAACACTTCAGGTTACAGACTCCGCTAACCCGAAATAGTATCTCGGGATAAGAACTTTACCTCAGAATGAGAACAGAAATCGTGTGCTGGCAGCGTGGCAGCAGCAGGAGACCCCGCTAGCTAAAGTGGCACCTCAGGTTAAGAAGGGTTTCAGGTTAAGAACAGACCTCCAGAACGAATTAAGTTCATAACCAGAGGTACCACTGTAGTTCCACCCTTCTTCCTCTAGTCTTTCACTTTGGATCCCTCCCAAGAAGACAAAGGTTGCATCTAGTGGCGAGCTCCTCCTCTGGGCCTGTCTGGCCTGTTGCTCAGCAATGTGCAGGATTCTGCTTGGTCAGGGTCTCAGAGGGGGAGGCAAGTCAGCAGGACCGGGACTGTCCTGCTGGTGGGTAGCGGGGCCACTCCTCTCTATCTGAGTCTGCACTCAGACTGTGACTCTCAGCTTCTCACCCTGTTCTGGAAGACCCTCCTTCTCCTGACCCCTCTTAATTCCTCACACCTCCTGTTTCTATCACCTCCCAGCTTGTCCCTTCTGCTGACTGCTCTTCAGTGTCCCACTACCAGGATCCAGGATCTCAGTCATCTTCTGTGCTATCCCTGGGGGGCTTGCGGGTGGGTGGCTCCCCCCACTCTTCCTCATCCTGCCAGTTCCTGACACTGAGGGGCATGGCCCGGGGAGAGTTTCAAGGGCCAGATGGAGAGACTTTGAGGGCCATATTTGGCCTACAATCCTGAGGTTCTCCACCTCTGCTTGATAGTGTTAAAAAGATATATTTCCCAGCTGTGCTATCTGAGCTGCTTTTCAATTATACATGCCAGGGAATAAGCCTAGGAATGGGGCCCCCAATGATGCTTGACTGCAGATCCCATCATCTCTGACTATTGGCCATGTCGGCTGGAGCTGATAGGAGTTGGAATCCAGCAGATTTGAAGGGCAGATTTGAAGGTTAGTCACCTGTGACCTAAGTTGATACTTAACAAGGTTGACCCTCATCACCCTGGTTGTTTGTGCTCTCCATTGAGCCATTAGCGCAGACAGTTAATCTCTATGCTGATGATGCATTATTTGTCAAACATCCTGATTTTTTTTGGAAATGTCATGAGTTTGATTGATGATTTTAGCAAGCTGTTGAGGTATGAAATTAATTTAACAAAATCAGAAAGGGTGGAATTCAATGTTAACAAAACATATGATAAAGTGCCCAGGAAAAAAATTCCCCTATGAGCTATTTTGGGTGTGTGAATGTATAAAGATATAAAATAGATAGATGATAGATAGATTAGATAGATAGATGATAGATAGATAGATGATAGATAGATAGATAGATAGATAGATGATAGATAGATATAGATAGATAGATGATAGATGATAGATAGATAGATGATAGATGGTAAATGATAAATGATAGATAGAGGATGATAGACGATAGATGATAGATAGATAGATAAATGATAGATAGATAGATAGATAGATAGATAGATGATAGATAGATAGATAGATAGATAGATAGATAGATAGATAGATGATAGATAGATGATAGATAGATAGACAGACAGATAGATGTAGACAAAAACTGGCTAAATATAATCATGATAATTTAAGGACAGAGGTCAAGAAAGAATTAGAGTGATGGTCTCAAATAAAAACTCCATGCTTGGGGAAGTTAGCAACAGTTAAGAAGATTATACTCCTCCATTTTTTATTCTTTTCTAAAATCTCCCACTCCATATAGTGATTTATTTATTTCAACAATTTGTATTCTGCTTAGTGACAGTCATCCCTGAGCAGTGTACAAGGGACTCAATACAATAAGACTGAAAATGAGCTAAAACCTACAAAATCAGAATTCAGTTCGAAAACCTGCTAGAATAGGGGGGGAAGGGGAGAGCCTTCAGTAAGAGCTAGAAGTTCAACAGGGGGAGTGGGCCTATCTGACCTCAGCTGGAAGGAAGTTCAACAAAACTGGGCTCACAATACTGAATGAAGCATGGTTTCTGATGGATATGAGTTGTGCATCTGAGCCATTAACAGTGACTTCCTTGAAGACCTCAGAGTTGCAAGGGATCAGGTAGTCCTTGAGCTATCCTGGTCCCAAGTCATCACAGGCCTTGTAAATTAAGCCAAGTGTCTTGAAGCTGACCTAGTAGCGTATAGGCAGTCAACACAAGGTTTTAAGCACCAGAATTTAGTGCTGGTGACACTCTGTCCCCATCAACTGTCCAGATGGGGATGTGTCTGCAGAAGCTTGTAAAATCTAGTTGGAACATTGCATTGTTCTTCACCTCTCCAGCCAATATGAGGCTTACAAATTAGTTTGGCCGGGGGTTGAGGTGAGTGGGGAGAGAGAGACTGTCAATAGAAATAACAAAAATGTTGAATTAGGTCACTGCATTATATTAAAAGGCAAGCAGATCAGCACAGATAAACAGCATCTCCTAACAATTCAGCTTCAGCAAGTGGTATTTCCAAAGCTGTGTACACATTAACCTGTTAATAGCACAGAATGCAGTTTCCCCCTCTCAATCCAGAATTGTTCATGCTTGTCCTCAACATGGTGTTTTCAATCTAGATTAATTATAGATCCTGCCATTCACAAGGATAGGTGTGGTTACTTGTAAAGCTTTTAAAAACCCTCTCTGGGATTAGATTATCTGTAACTTTTCCTCCCTACACATGCCCCAGGTGAATGAAGAAGTAAGGTAAAGGTAAAGGTACCCCTGCCCGTACGGGCCAGTCTTGACAGACTCTAGGGTTGTGCGCCCATCTCACTCAAGAGGCCAGGGGCCAGCGCTGTCCAGAGACACTTCCGGGTCATGTGGCCAGCGTGACATCACTGCTCTGGCGAGCCAGAGCCGCACACGGAAACGCCGTTTACCTTCCCGCTAGTAAGCGGTACCTATTTATCTACTTGCACCCGAGAGTGCTTTCGAACTGCTAGGTTGGCAGGCGCTGGGACCGAACAATGGGAGCGCACCCCACCGCGGGGATTCGAACCGCCGACCTTTTGATCGGCAAGCCCTAGGCGCTGAGGCTTTAACCCACAGCGCCACCCGCCTCCCTGAATGAAGAAGTAGCACTTGCGATTTTGGTACAGCATCACTGGGCATGTATGAATACAACCCCCATTGCCAGGCCTGCCTACATCTGTTTTCAAAAGGGCATACTGTGGAGCGATGCAGATTCAATTTGCAATGAGCTTTATTTTTGGAATAAACCAGTTTCTCATTAAGTTCTTTGCAGGGACGAAATATAAGCAATTGATCTAGATTGTGTGTGGGCTACGTAGAAAAAAACAAATACTCTGTCTCCATTGATTCTGGAATAAAATGGGTGTGCAGCCAAAATCTCTGGAGTTAACTGGTGAGGATTACATTTCAATTAATGAGATGCATCGCCCCACCTCTTCCAGGAACTTATTCACAAACTTCTCAGCTGCTGCAGACCTTGCTCTTATGTGCTCTGGATGATGGGACGATAAGCAGAGCCCAAGTGACAATATCAGACCCTCCAAGTGTCCCTATTTTCCAGGGGAAGTCCTGGATTTAAAGAAGCCATCCTGGCTTCTGATTTGATCCTGGAATGTCCTACTTTTCCTTAGGATGTCCGTATATACATTGGAGAAATGTTGGAGGGTATGGAGTTATGTGACCCTGAAGCCAAGGAGATAAGTAACTATAAAACCTTTAGAAGACATCTGAAGACAGCCTTGTATGGGGAAGTTTCTTAATGTTTAATGTCCTAAAATGTTTTTATATGTGTGGAAGCTCCCCAGAGTGGCTGGGGCAACCCAGTCAGATGGGTAGGCTATAAATAACAAAACTGTTGTTGTTGTTGAATAGGTAAAGGTAAAGGGATCCCTGACAGTTAGGTCCAGTCGCAGATGACTCCGAGATTGTGCGCTCGTCTCGCTCTATAGGCCGAGGAGCCGGCATTTGTCTGCAGACAGCTTCCAGATCATGTGGCCAGCATGACTAAGCCACTTCTGGAGAACCAGAGCAGTGCACGGAAATGCCGTTTACCTTCCTGCCGGGGTGGTACCTATTTATCTACTTGTACTTGAAGTGTTTTTGAACTGCTAGGTTGGTAGGAGCTGGGACCGACTAACAGGAGCTCACCCTGTTATGGGGATTCAAACTGCTGATAAGCCCTAGGCTCTGTGGTTTAGACCACAGCACCACCCAAGTCCCACCCAGTCAGATGGGTGGGATATAAATAACAAAATTGTTGTTGTTGTTGAATAGGTAAAGGTAAAGGGACGCCTGACAGTTAGGTCCCGTCACGGACGAGGTTGTGGGGTTGTGCACTCATTTCACTCTATAGGCCAAGGAGCCAGCATTTGTCCGCAGACAGCTTCTGGGTCATGTGGCCAGCATGACTAAGCCACTTCTGGAGAACCAGAGCAGTGCACGGAAATGCCGTTTACCTTCCTGCCAGGGTGGTACCTATTTATCTACTTGCACTTGAAGTGCTTTTGAACTGCTAGGTTGGCAGGAGCTGGGACCGAGCAACAGGAGCTCACCCCGTCATGGGGATTCAAATAGCTGACAAGCCCTAGGGTCTGTGGTTTAGACCACAGCACCACCCAAGTCCCACCCAGTCAGATGGGTGGGATATAAATAACAAAATTGTTGTTGTTGTTGAATAGGATGTCCCTATTTTCATTGGAGAAATGTTGAAAGGTATGCAATATCAATAGGCTAGAATTGCATGTGTGTGGGAAGCACTTCCCATGCAGTGCAGGTACAAGTCCTGAAATGCTTCCTGCATTGGTGTAGTCTAGTCTTTCTCCAGCCTTTCAGATTTAGGAGGGACTACAATTCCCATCTGCCCCAGCCAGCATGGCCAAGGGGTAGAGATGATGGGAGTTGTAGTCCAGGATCATCTGAAGGCTGCCAGGTTCAGGAAGGCTGAACCAGCCATGAGGCAAAGGGCAGTGCTGTGACTTTTGCATCTCAGCCCCACTCACCAGCTCTCTGACAGCATGCTGATTTGAGCTGACATCCAGGGAGCAGACCTTTCTTCCTTTGAGGCTGGCAGCTCCTGACAAGAACTTAGTAAGGTTGCTTGAAGGTGACAGCAGTGAAAGCTATCTTTGAAATATAATCAGAGAGAGAAAAAATGTAGATCCAGGGCTAGGTGGAGCAGTAATGTATAGCTGTTACAAGTTTTGCAGTGGAGTGGCATATTCCATGGAAACGAGCTGAGAGCATTTCTATTAAATTGGCTTCCTTGTGCTATGGGGTGCCTGGAGCAGAGCAGAGGTGTCAATTGAACAAGGACTGGTGTGCTAGGCAATTGGTTCGGATATCTCCCTGAGAGATATATATAAGACACAGGAAGGGGAAACAGGCATATATCACAATATTTCCATAACTGTAGTCGCACAAATTACCCCAGCGCTGTGAGTCACAGTTAGAAGAAATGTATGTGGTTGCAGGAGAGCAGCCTGAGAGGAAGATTCCTTTTCTACCAAGCTCCACAAACAGAAGACTCTTTAGGTGTAGCTGTTGTTGAGTGTGCCAACTCAGAATGCAGATGAGGATCTGAAGGCATTAATCAATGCTCACTTGTGTAAATGAAACCCTCTGGACATGCAAAAAGATTCTAGGCTAGGTTTCTCTCCACTGTGGCAGTTTTTCAGGTAAAATGTGGCTGGGTGTCTTGTTTGTTTGTTTTTGTCATGGTATAGCCCTAATTCAGTCCATCCTTCCCCCAGCTGCAGTCTTTAATGGCAAAGTCCAGAATCAAGGCATCAGAAGATTCCACTGGTCATGTAGCTCAGCTCTTACTGACCGCTATGCTTTTAAAATGGATAAAAATTTGTGCATCTGTGTGTGAGTTTCAGAGCATAGGATGGGGGTCATCAGATGTGATGGTGTTATTTATTACTAGTTAGTATCAGCTTGTCTTGCAGCTTGATCCACAACACATTTTTCATAAGTACAGTGGTACCTTGGGTTACATACGCTTCAGGTTACAGGCTCCGCTAACCCAGAAATAGTGCTTCAGGTTAAGAACTTTGCTTTAGGATGAGGACAGAAATTGTGCTGTGGCAGCGCGGCAGCAGCACGAGACCCCATTAGCTAAAGTGGTGCTTCAGGTTAAGAACAGTTTCAGGTTAAGAAAGGACCTCCGGAACGAATTAAGTACTTAACCTTGGGTACCACTGTACCGCCAATTTTAATGGAATGTATAGCTAGGGGTCAAGTCCTCTGCTTAACCTGTGCAACAGACCACAGTACAGGAAGTAACTCCAAGCTCTCAGAGGTGCCTTAATGGGGTCCCCATTTATTTGCACTAGACTTGCTTATGTAGCAAAGCATCAAGTAACCATTGTGTATGTGTGTGTCAGGAGTAGTGGTGGGGCATGTTAGCATTATTCATTCTCCCATTGCTGTTGGATCTTGTGATCCACACTGTTTACATTCCATTCCTCTGGAAGTGTGAGAATGGAAACTGAGACACAGCACTTCCGTTCTCTGTGCTTTTGTATTTCTGCTTTTTGTTCTGTCTCCTGGACAGACAGGATGTCTGTCTGAGCTGCTCCTCGCACTGTTGTTATTTTCTTTATTATGATTTGTTTTGATTTGTTTTGATTTGACGTATAGCAATAAAATTAGCGATGCTACATACTTCCGCAACCAAGCTTTCATTTACTCTGCTGTTTTGCGTGCTCATATGGGCAGATATGAGTCGCTGAGATACAGGACTGCTGCCAAACGCTTCGTGAGTGTCCTGTTACCGGAGGCTGAGGCCTCATAGGGCTCCCTGTGTATACTTCCTCTTTAGCATATACTGAAGATAGCATCATGGTGTCCAGGAGCCACTGAATTCATCTAACCCCCCTTTAAAGCCAAAAATACCTTAATTTTGCTTTTCAAAGCAACTCCATAGTCATGGACCACTTATAGACAAACTGTTTATAGAGTATTCATCCTGATTTATTTTCAGGGAGACTAGATGATTCTAACTATCTGCTGGACATTCATTCTGATTTGTTTGCTATAAGGTCAGATGAAATTGCATCCAGCAAATGATACCCCACACTTTCCGGTGCATTTTCCCATTGCTTTCCTGGTTGCAAGAAGCCCAGTAGTTAGGAGTTGGGGGAAGCATGCTTGTTGTGCAAGAGCTCCAAATCAGATTTTATTGAGCATCCTGGATTTGCCAGTATATGATGGAATCCCATCTGAAAATAGCAACAGTTTGGAAGTGCCCTTTCATGATGTGGAGTTTTGTGAGCAATGTCTGCTGAATCTCAGGCTCAATAAAGATGAGAGGTAGGAATTGCAAGAGCAAGACTTTCTGCTTTTAAAAAAACAGACTTTCAGAACCATGGCGCTAGGGGAGACTTGGTTGGTTTTGTTGTTGTGACTTCAACATTTTCTATGGCAATGATTTCCCAATTTAAATCACCTTTCTCTGCAGCTGCTATTGGTCCCATGGATAAAAACATCAAGATACACTTGAGAGTGCTGTACATTCTCCTCTGCAGGGCAAACAGCAGCTTCCAAAGGGAATTGGCAACTTAAAGAGAGATAATTTCTTGATGGAAAGAGTTTATTCCCCCTGCAGCCATCATTTCATTTATTTATTTCATAAAATTTTATATACCACTAGACTGTAGAAAAATTCCCTAACAACCTTAACATAGTTCACAAAAAGAACAAAAAACAAAAAAGATCAGCAAAAACAGTTAAAAGCAGCTATTTAAAACATTTGAAAATTAATTAAAATCAATGATAAGCGAAATACAGATTAAAACACATGCCAGCTTTCTAGATATCTGGGTAGGCTTGTCTAAACAAAAATGTGTTTAGGGGGCACTGAAAAGAGTACAGCGAAGGTGCTTGTCTGGTGTCAATATGTGGGTGCTGCCATCATCTCTTCCCTACAGCTACTTTTAAATTGGGGGGGGGGCTGCAGGAGATCCTATTCTTAGATTTTTCACATTGGATCTAATGCCAAAAGAATTTTCCAGTGGTCTGAGAATGAGTTGGCTTGGTGCAGAGATACCAAAGCAGCAGAAACAATTATTTATACATGCAATGACAGTAGTGCGGATACTACTGGCCCAGAGATGGAAACAAGATAAAGTCCTGACCAGAGACAAATGGCTAATGAAGATGATGGACTATGCTGAAATGGCAAAAATAACCGGGAAAATCAGAAACCAAGAAGAGAGGAACTTTAATAAGGAATGGGGGAAATTCACAATGTCCTCAAGAGAACACTGTAAACAACTAAAAACTTTGGCAGGATTTGAGTAACGCTTGTAATGTACCAAAAACTAAGGTAAAAATTGGGCTATATAAGAAAAATAGAGAAAATATGTGAGGCAGTTGAAAAAGATTGAGAATGGTAACAATGGTAGGGTGGAGGGGAATCTAAGGATGCAGGGAATACTAAATGTTGATGATGGTGTTTAATGTTTGAATTTAAATGTGCATTGTAAAACTTACCGTAATAACAAAGATTATACTAAAAAAGAGGGAGAATGGGATGGCTTATCACTTTGACCATCCTCACTAGAAGAACTTGTATAAATTGTACACAAGAGTCCAGAATGTCAAGATGTGTTTAGTGTGCATCATTTTATACAGGTTGCAGAATGCAGTGCACAACCCTGGTGCTAGTGTTTTATAACTGGCCATCAAGCAACTATGTGAAACAACAGCAAAGTACTGTAGCCCAATATAGTTTCTTTCTAACTTTTGGCAACACTAGCAAAATACATATATCACAAACATAATCCTGAAGCTGGGAAAGCAGGTGTTCAGCCAGGCAGAGAAATGTAGATCTTTAAAAAAAAAAAACCCAAAACCAAAATGTAAACACACCAGACATCAGGACAATGCCAGAAGGGAACAATCTGATATAACTGCCTGCTTTTCTTCTCTATCCACCCTCCATAAGATTTATTTGGTAATGTCTGCTGACAATAAATCCAAACATTGTTATTACCACGGAAGGCTGCTTACTTCCTGACGTCCGTTTGGAAATAAATAAATCATAACTGTGAGCAAAATGCTGCAATTTGAAGCAATCGTTTAGCAAAGGCGGTTAGGATTTTCCTTGATAATAGTGCTCGTTGTGTTGAAGATCTGACAGGTAATTGTTCTAGAGAGAGAGGAGTTTGCGGCTGACAGTCTCTTTAAGTACACACACAAACATATGCAATACTCAGTTTCATCTTTAGAATGCAGTGCCTCTGTTCCCAATGTACAATAATTGCAGGTACAAAAGACCTGCGATTCAGGTTTCAGAGAGGGGGCCTTTCCTAGCCCTACCTGGGAATGCCAGGGAGGGAATCTGCCTTCTGCATGCAAAGCAGATGTTCTTCCTGCTAAGCTACAACCCATCTCAAAGGTGGCCATTCTCCATAATGAAGATGGCACCATGTAGCATGGAGAGGCTGTGACTGGCATTCCATTCCATGCAAGCCTGTATATTTGAAGACCATTGTAAAACACAAAACAGCAAGCAAGAGGACAGATGATGTGCAACATCAAAGGGGAGAGGCAAGACTGAAATGTGGAAGTCCTCCATTTCTTATAACTTTAAACAAGCAGAAGATATTGTGTGCATAAAAAGTGTGAGAGAGGGAAGCATTTTCACAGATGAACATAAAGGGTTTTAATATATATATATATTACCTATGAAGCAAGGCTTGATGGTAAGCTGAAAATGCAGGCAACCCATAAACAAAGTGTACTTCTATGCTGCCAAAAGAAAGTTCAGTTTCCTGTAAGAAAGAATGAATATCTTCTGTACTAATTAGCTGGCCAAGTCATTTTTTAAAATGTGATATCCGAGATGCTGCTGGGGGACTGAGTCTATATAATAGAAATGAAGAGTGGCTTTGCAGTGACTAAAGAGCCTCATGAGTTATGGATGTCTTCTTGGTAGGCTTCCAGGCTGCTGGCGAGATGTGCTGAGTTCCTTCAGAATGAAGAAATTAAGGGGATATGGGAAAGAAAAGGAGGAAGAGGTGGGGTCCCAAATGGAGACAAAGCCAATCCCATTACTGGGCCCTCTTCGTAGCAAGTCTGGGAATGTTCGGCTTCACCTGTGCTTCATTCATTTTGAAGCCTATGAGCCACATTTCCTAGTTTCTCAACAAGATGGCCTTTGTTAACCAGATGGTTCTGTTGGGGTCCGCTAATTGGGCCCAAGCTGCCTTGGTCCCAGAAAAGCCAATAAATGCCATAGACAGAGGAGATCCCCATAATCACTTGTTTATTTAGCTGAATAAAACAGAGCGGGCGAGCAACTCTCACCAGTGTGATGGTGAAGCCATCCCAAATAGCCTTTGTTCATACTTTTTACGAGCATCCCCTTTCCCCCTTTCAAGGTTCATTGCGCTGATCAAAACAGGACACCTTGCTTGGAGACCTTGAAGGGGAGAGTTGCCCTCAGGAAAACCTGCCCTCAGGAAAACCTTCAGGTTTTCCTGAAATTCACCTGGCAACGTTATCTGGTCTTCACATATTTGTGGCTCACTCTTCTAAATTCTAAAGCGGGCAGTTTTTTACAGAAGCAAAATGGCATCAGTTAGGCTAACCAGAAAACAGGAGAAGAACAGGCCTCTAAGGCTTTTCCTGAGACCTCACAGTTCCAAGATGCTGCCCACAGGCACACATGGGAATTGAGGGTGCCCTGTAGGTGCCGCAGGGACTTCCCACAGGGCACACCTCCATTCCCACTTTCCGCCATAGGCATCTGCATATGGATGGCCACTGTGAGAACGTTCTGGACTAGATGGACCATTCAACTGATGTAGCAGGATCTTCTTATGCTTCAGTTATATAAAAGGAAATTGAAAGAATGAGTGACTGAGGTGTGTTCCAACACACAATCCTCCCTACCCTGCCGAACCAGCCTGATTACAGGTGCCATGTAATATTCATTCCCCATTTTTAAGAAGCCTACACTTTGGAACTCCCTACGTATCAACATGGGGACACGGGTGGCGCTGTGGGTTAAAGCCTCAGCGCCTAGGGCTTGCCGATCAAGAGGTCGGCGGTTCGAATCCCCGTGGTGGGGTGCGCTCCCGTTGTTTGGTCCCAGCGCCTGCCAACCTAGCAGTTCGAAAGCACTCCCAGGTGCAAGTAGATAAATAGGGACCGCTTACTAGCGGGAAGGTAAACGGCGTTTCCGTGTGCAGCTCTGGCTTGTCAGAGCAGTGATGTCACGCTGGCCACGTGACCCGGAAGTGTCTCCGGACAGCGCTGGCCCTTGGCCTCTTGAGTGAGATGGGCGCACAACCCTAGAGTCTGTCAAGACTGGCCCGTACGGGCAGGGGTACCTTTACCTTTTACATTTACCTATCAACATCAGACAGGCACCTTCACTGTACTGTTTTTGGCACCTGCTAAAAACAGGCATCTTTAGACAAGCCCACCCAGATGCATCAAATGTTGGCATGTGTTTTAATCTGTTTTTAGTCTGTTGTTTACTTTTTTGAATGCTTTAAATAGTCATTTAAAAAAAAACTGCTTTGATAGTAATTTTGTTGTTTTGTTCTTTTTTAAAATTGCATTAAGGGTTTTTTAAAAAACAACAACAACAACAATCAAGCAGTGTGTAAATTTTATGAAATAATAAATATAAAACAGATACACTACTCGTGTTTTCAATTTACTATGAACATGGGTCCCAGTGCACAGCCCTAATATATAGGATTGTGCTAATTACATAGCTGAAAGACAGCAAAACCAAAGAAAACATATGCATCTGTATTTGAAATTTGGTCAGAGACTTGAAGGGCTTCCAAACAGGAGACCTATGGAAACTATAGAATTGTGCCATATCTTCTTTTTTTTAAAAAAAGTTGAAGTTTCTTGCTTGCTGCACTTGTTGAGTAAATGTGTATATAATCATAGTGTCCTCAATTTTATCAATCCTCTGCTGTTCAGAAGGTTGCTTGGGAAACTTCCAATTATGCACTATACATGTTTCGCTGCTGTACACAATTGCTTAAGAAGGTCTTTATGCAGGAATCCAGGGTCATTAGGGAACTTTGCTTGTCCTCTGCTTTTGGAGCCTCCAATTTAGGGAGAGTGCAGACATGCATAAACACACGAGCAACTTCACTGTGCTGATTTGATGCTTGGCATTTGCACTGAGAGAAACAAACGCAGTCCAGGCAAGTTGACAGCATCACTGGTTAGAGGTCCTGAAGTTCATGGAATAGGTTGATAACCTTTTCTGGATGGGGCAGCACTCCCGGGAGGGGATCAAGTTCAAGTTTGTCAGTAAAAGCTTCTAAAATATTTCATGGAAAATTGGATTTGTTCCAGAGAGAATACGAAGTGGTACAGCTTCCACTTCGAAGACTACTTTGTAGGCATCTTGGCATCTTCTGAGAACCAACATGTATCGCTGTAAACTTAAATACATTTAAACTGAGCAAAACGGTAATAATAAATGTTTTCATTCTGATCCTACACCTGTTCCAACAAAAGCCATGTGAACTCATTTTGGCACACATGGAGCGCATTGCAGTAATCCAACCTTGAAGTCACCAATACCTGAACTTCCTCTCAGCACTAGCATCAGCCATTTGTGGGTTCTTGGCATGGTCTGAAAGGAGTCATCAGTGCCACTTATAGCAGATGGGGTTCTTTTTGATGCAATACAAACATATTTGGAATTGCTGTGTCTGCACTCTGATGGCATATGTTCTGCAACAAGTCATATGTCTAACTGATCTGAACAAATGCCAATTCAGATGCCATAGAGAATTTATTTAACACCAGACCGAACTGCATGTTACTTTACCCATGTTGTTAAAAATGTTTGTTGGAACTCGTAACTTTTATTTTGAAGAAACTGTAGCCCCGGGATTCCAGTACAGAATGTTTTTTTTAAAAAAACCTAGATTGTGAGATGGAAGTGGGAGATGCCAGCTTTCTGCTCACACCTGTTATATGCTCCTAAAATGCACTAAGGGATTCTGAGAAGAATGTTGAATGTGGGACACCAGTCCAGATCTGGAGCATGTTCTGGACAAGGTCTCAGAGCTGCTTTTTCTTCAAAATAAAAATGACCAATTTAATCATGCTTCAGAAACACTGTGACGAATGTAACATACAGTTTGGCTGGTCTACCAAAAAAATTCCTGTTTTAACTGCTGCTTTTCAGATCTTCTAGCATGCAACTAAAGCAATTTACATTGTGGGCAGTTAAGCCACTAGATTGGTACTAACTCCCAAGAGTACCCCCTGTTGTCATGTATAAATTGTGTGTTCTAAAATGCGACGAATTAACATTTGCCTTTTTCTTTTTAAAAACAACAACAACCCACCATACTTAACTGAAGCTTAGCTGACTGCTACCGTGCCACAAATATTCTGTCTCTTTCCCCAGCAACTCCTGTTAATTATCTACAACTACATTTTGCATGAAAACATGGGGATTGTCTCTCTCTCTCTCTCTCGAAGCTTCATGTCTATACTATTTAATATTTATGACACACTTTTCCTAATTGCTCTACATTCTCAGTGAACCATGTAGTAAATGTGAAAGTGATAGCAATAATACTATTCCCAAATTAGGATAAAAGGATGAGAAACCTAGAAAAAGGCATGGCTGAGATGGCATTAAAAACTTAGGGCATCCTACATCACATCCTACTTTTGCTCCTAGGGTTAGGGGAGAGATTTGGTTCAGTTCAGTTTCCAATGTGAACCTGCCAGATTTGCACTTCGCAATACAATCTGTGAATCCAGCTATCCTTTGAAATTTGCATTTCCTCAAATTTTGCAATGCTCTTCTCCAACCAAAGAATGTGTAACCACCGGGGTATATTAGGGAATGTGTGCATAAACATGCATATATTAATAGAAAAACTATACAAAATACATTGTGTCGGAGAAAATTACTTGCAGAAAAATGTATTTATTAGCCCAAAATGCATACACAAAAATGTCTATATTAGGAGAAGCACACTATCATGCTGGCATTTTGTGAAAAATTATATAGATATTTTTTTAAAAAAAGAAAGATTGCAAACTGGTTCAAAAATGTGGAAAATTAAAATGCTGGTGTGAAAAATGAGAAATGGAGAGAAACTGAAAGTTACAAATTCATCCATCCTTATATTCTGCACACAGAATTTGATACTTATAATAGTCTAGATTACAACCCTATGATATTTCTGAGGTCCAATTCTGGGAGTTAATGCTTGACCTGAAACATTTTCTCTTCAGAAATATCGTTGCTAGAAGGAAGCTTATTCTAGCTCAATGGTGATTACATCTGACCTTGTTGAAAGATCCACCAAGTGATGTTGTGAGGTAACTTGAACAACAGAAGAAGAAGAAACCTCCAGGATTATAGATGGCACAGTTGGTGGACCCAGAGACAATGACAGGCAGAGACCATTATTTCTAGTTTTGTCCCCATCCTCTTCCTTGCTGAGTTCTACAAGGGCAGCGCTGAGATGGAGAAGGAAGAAGCTGACAGCCAGGACCACCTCCTGGACTGGTTGTTATTCTGAAGGCAGGTAGGTCAGACCTGGCTAAGGATGCACTGAGGTTGATGGAGCAGCCTCCACTGTTGTGGCCTAATCAACCAGGACTCTTACTATGTTCCAGTATTAGTAAGCAATGGTTCCCTATTTGTTGTGGTGCACTTCAAGGATTATTCTCCCACCACCAAAGGAAGAAAAACAATATTGTATTGTTCTAAGTCAGAGATGAGGAATTGGATCCAACTAAAGGGCCCAGAAGTGAGCAACCCTTTGTGGACCACTTTGACAGGTGGATGGAGCAGCCCAGGTGTCAGTTACCTGACATCAGAAGACTGAAATGTAAAAGGAGGGTTACTTAATGCCCAGTTCTTCCTTTGCAAACACAGTTTGAATTCAAAATGAATTTAAGCTGTAGCTATAAAGATTATTTCTTGGCAACCTCAGCTTGTATTCAAGACACAGCTGCCAAGGAAGAATTGAGAGCTTTCTGGTGCAATGAAGATCTCCTGAGTGTCTTCTTCTTCTTTGGCAATCACTCATAGCCGAGTAAGATTGTCTTCCATAAACACAAATTTAAAAGTGAGTCCGTAAGTGACTGTGGAGGCCAATTCTGGATCCACATATCCTTCCACAGTGGGGACATTGGTTTCCGGGCGGGAGTTGATCATGGTGTGGATTTGCCAAGTGTGCCTTCCTCTTAGCTCATTTCTCCCTTTCGCCCTGAGTTTGAGCGTCTTCAAAACCCATGACACCTTTGGTAAAGGCTGTTCTCCAACTGGAGCGCTTGCAGGCCAGTGTTTCCCAGTTGTTAGTGTTTGTATACATTTTTTAAGATTTGCCCTGGGAGAATCTTTGAACCTCCTTTGTTGACCACCAGCATTACGTTTACCAATTTTAAGTTTGGATTAGAGTAGTTGGTTTGGAAGATGATAATCAGGCATCCACACAACATGACTAGCCCAATGAAGTTGATGTTGCAGAATCATTCCTTTGACACTGGTGATCCCATCTTTGGCAGAAGGAGACTGACAATGTCAGGCATCATATTCAACCCATGGCTACAAAGGAATATGCCTTTACATCCATCCTGATTTAGGGTCCTCAACCATCCTGATTTAGCAGGATATTCCGGAATTATGGAAGCCAAGCCAACTTCTGATTGGATTCCAGAATGTCCCATTTTTGGTCCAGCACTGTGGCATGAATCGGCTAGCTCGTGCCAGAGTACCAGACAAAAAATCACTGGAGTTTTTTTGGTCTAGCACTCTGGCACAAGTCACCTGGCTCCCATAAGTTCTCAGAACAAAAAAATGAACATCCCAATTTTGATTAGCGGGATGTTGGAGGGTATTCTTTAGCAGCTGCAGCTTGGATCCAGTGCTGTTGGAAGCCAAGCTTTTCTTTGCCCCGTGCCTGACATCACATGACATCAGGTGATGCATAGGTACCGGTATGCACAGCTGAGCCAAACAGACAGGCAAAGCAAATATGGAGGCCTTGTGGGCCTAATTAGGGTCCAGGGTTGGTGGTTCCCACTGCTGTGATAGGCCTACAATTGTTCAATGTGGCTGATAAAAGACTCAAAGAAAGAAAAACGTAAGGAGACCTTCTCATGCATGATACGATTGTTTGAAAGCTCTGCCCAAAAGGCCCATGGCAGATGACATCCTTTTTTAAAGATAGGCTGGTCATCTACCAGGAGTAGAATAGTGCTTTCACTAATATGTTCATTTCTAGGCACACCTGTAGCATCCTTGACAGATGTGCAATAGACAATTTACATTTGCTAATATTCCTCCTTTCACACTTAATTATGCAGGAGAATTGTCCTCTTCTGCATCTCGTCACCTTACCATCCAGCCTCTGCTTCAATACCTTCAGTGAAGAGGAACCCACCACCAATTCCTCAGGCAGTCTGTTCCACAACTGAACCCAGTGTGATTTGACCAAAACATGCTTAGCTACAGTTTCCACCCATTCTTTCTAATTTTGGGCCACACCACACCATCCTGGGAACTATAGTTTACATCCATTGAGCTATAATTCCCAGAACCCTTAAACATTTCCCAGAATTCTTTGGGGGGAAGCCATGTGTTTTAAATGTATGATCCTGGCCTCTTTCTGGAAATAACATTCTGACAAACATATTCCACCAACTTTCATAATTTAGCTCCGATTGTATTGCACTCATTTTTATACTTTCCACTTTTTAATTGATTTTGTAGTTCACCAGCATTTTTTAATTGAATTCATTGTACTTTTTAGTATTTTTATCTTGTTTTCTGCCTTACAGGTGTATATTGAAATGCAGATTACAGATAAACGGCACTACAGCTCTGACCTTTGCAGGTCTGTTTACTCATTAGTATGAAATTTGATTCAAGGTATTATAAGATCATTATCTGAGGAAAGAGAAAGATGATTTGATTTAGGTAGAGCACTGAGGAATATAAACAAGCCTCACGATCTGCTGAATTCCCAAGAGATAAAAAGACCAATAGACCTGCGGGTATAGGGCTGCATATCAATTTAATTAATTAATAATCATGTCGGAAATAATGGTGGAACTATGTAGAGGTGGACAGTAGAGTTCGGCGATATCAGGTTTTCAATGTTGTGATATATCACTGGCTAAACATTGTGATTTACTGATCTATCACAATATCTGAAATAAGGATGGAGCAATGTAGAGGCATTGACTGGCTTCACAGTTTTTCCCGCATTGTGATTTTTGCATAGCACACACACACAAACATGATTCAGAATAGATTGCCAGGTCAAAAATTAAGAAACCGATATCACGGTATGGACTCCAAATTAGCTTTTGGCACTAGATTGATATATCGCCCAGCTCTATCCAAAACTAGCAAAATTTGGGGCACTTTGTAATGGCCTGAAATACATTTTTCTCTCCCCTCCCCCAACCTCTGAATATCTAGCTTGAAGAAAAGTTCTAGGGAAGTGATAAGCTTGCTGCTCAGTGTGTGATCAGTTGGTCCCAATAAAAGGTTACACTCGCCTACCCGACACACACACTTCAAAGGAACAAAATGACTAGCTGAAAAAGCACTATCTCTTATTCCTCTCACAACCACTTACAAAGGTTCCTCTGTAAACCTTTGACCTGTCCAATTAGCATTTTGCAAATCGTATCTGTCAAGTCTAAGCAAATAGCTGTTGGGTGCAGGCCTTTCGATTTTTCAAAGCTAGCGAGGTTGGCGAAGTTGTAGCAATTTCTTAAAACAGCGAGTGGGTGAGACGCCAGAATTAATTACTTTTCTCCCCTCCCTTTTGGAGTTGTCAAAGAGAAGGCATGCACTCTGCTACTTGGCTTGTTTCATTTATCTGACATCGCATGACAAAACACCTCTGCAGCCGACTTGTATGAAATCATTACCCCTATTGATTAGGTAATGTGATGAAAAGGCCAAGCCAAGCCACAGACGGGAGAATATTCCCCCAGATGCATTTCTCAAGCAAAGCCATGGAAAGGATAGAACTTGTGCTAATGTAGCATAATGCTATAGTTGTGCACAGGAATGATGGTGCTTGCAAGGCTTCTTGTATGACTGAGAGCAAAAGGCAATTGGCTCTTTCTGACTGCGCAAATCAAATCCAAGTAGTCATTCATTTGTGGCAAACAAAAATAACCGAAATGAATTTTACTGCCCTTAGGAAATGCATTTCTTTGTTTCTATCCTGACAGTGTAATCCTATACATGCCTACTCAGGAATAATCCACAACTCAGTATAATGGAGCTTACTCCCAGGTAAATGAGAATAGGATTGGAACTTCAGAGTGGCTTTGTTTAAAGCTTATATATATATATATATATATATATACCATTTCCAAAATCACATTCACATTCAAATATGCATTTCCACCATTAATATCTTTCTTTATAATAAAACATTCAGCGACTTCCCTTCTTCCTCTTCCCTGGTTCCTTTGATTTTCCCACCGTTCCTATATATTCTTATATATCCATTTAGTTCACTTCCTCCCCTTATTCTTCCTTTATTATGTAGTATACTCTTGAATTTAAATAATCCTGCTAGCATTTTCACTTGTTTACAATTATTTTCTAAATACTCCATGCAAAAATTCCACTCTTCTTTGTATTCTTGATCTTTTGCTCTCTTATTTTAGAGACCTGCAACTTTGTTTCAAGTTTTTGGTTTGTTGCTACACCAGGGATGGAGATCTCTTTTCAGCTGCAGGTACAGGTGTAAGGATCTATCAGTTTCGGTTCTCTCAGGTTCTCATTTCTGCAATCTTGAATTCAATTCTCCACATTTTGCAGCAATTCACACACAAATTTTCATGAAAATTCATCAGCTTTTCCCGTGAATTTCTCCTAATGAGCTCCTTTTTATATGCAGTTGTGACTAACGCATGCACATTTGCAAGCAGCTTTCCCTAAAATAATGCAGTTTTGTATGTTTCTTTCGCTAATGCCTGCATTTTCATGCACACTCCGATGATATACGCATTTTTGTAAACATCTGTTGGAGAACTGCATCACAACATTCAGACTAGTACAAATTTCAAAGGATAGCTGTGTTTAGGTTGGTGTATCGTTGTTCAGTCCCAGCTCCTGCCAACCTAGCAGTTCGAAAGCACGCCAGAGTGCAAGTAGATAAATAGGTACCGCTCCGGCGGGAAGGTAAACAGCGTTTCTGTGTGCTGCTCTGGTTTCGCCAGAAGCGACTTAGTCATGCTGGCCACATGACCCAGAAAAACTGTCTGCAGAAGCGGACAAACGCCAGCTCCCTTGGCCTGTAAAGCAAAATGAGTGCCACAATCCCAGAGTCATTCGCAACTGGACTTAATTGTCAGGGGTCCTTTACCTTTACCTTTATTGTTTTGGTAAGTTCAGAACAGGCCATGTTGTGAGGTTGCTAAGGTAAAAAGATTAAAAGGCCAATCACTGGCCAGTTGTCCAGCCTTCCTGCTGCTGTGCTCACACTCAGAAAGCCAATGGGAAGGGAGATTGCAGCACTCTCTTTCTCCCTCCCCCCCTTTCCTGTCTACTTTTGTCTATGAGCTCTGGAATGGCAAGACCTTTTGATCTGATGTTAGCAACTAGGAAAGCCAGAGGCAACATGGGTTTCCTCCAAATGTCGCAGCCACCTTGCAATTCAAAGGTGCAAGGTCTCTCCTCCATCAAAGATCTGATTCGGCTGCACACGACACCAGGAGCTGATTCCTAAAGTGGTACAACTTGTCATTCCTCAGCTGTGCAAGCTGCAGTTAAGCCTTGTGTGGCTGTTGCAGTTAAGGGAACCCTGAACTAGAAACCTAGTCTAAAAGGGTGACTCCTAGAGATGATCACCCAGAACTAGGGCTGAGCAAATCTGTTGTTTTCAGTTTCTCTCCATTTCTCATTTTACCAGGTATAAATTCTCCACATCCCCACATCAGTTCCAAAAATCATCAGTGTTTTAGTGCAAATTCCCCCTAATATTCAGATATGCAACTTTGCCTAATGTTCCCATGTTTGCAAAGCATTTTTGCATAACATAACACATGTTTATGATATATGCATTCTTATTTTGTTTAGTGAGGGGGTGGCTCTGCTTGTCGTTAGCTCTAGCGCCACCTGCTGCTGGCCTCCCTCCCTCCTGCCCTACCAGTTCTAGGGGACACCAGCCATTGCTGGCTGCTGCCTAGGCTTTCCTTTGAGATCAGAATCTCACAAGTCTGAGGGTCTAGAGATCTGACAATGCTGGGTCTAGAGTGGCAGAGATGGATAGGGACACCTTGCAGCAGCTGACAAGAAGGCATTCATTCGGCAGCAGACTGGAAATATTTGATCTGCAGCGTGCTGGCTAATTAACTTTCCTCTGAAAAGGTTTCCGCTTGCGAAATCTGAATAGCTGCAAGCGGCAGATGGAGGGGTGGAAGACATTGGTGGACCATTAGCCACTGCCAATGAGGAATGAATGGGGAAATGATGGCCATCATTTGACTGCTAGAATCATATCGCAAGATTTAAAGTGTCCAGAAATTCAGAGCTGAACAGCCTTTTATTTTCAGCCATGGAATCTTTACTGCTGATTCATCGCCAGCTTTCTGCTATGTTTCTTTCACAAATTGGGAAAAAGAAATGCTATGTTTCTTTCACAAATTGGGAAAGGAAATGGGGAAGACATAACCGAAAGTAGAAAATATGCTGCCAGGGCATTTTTGTCAAGATTTCTGTATTTCCCTAATGGCAGTCTAAGTTGCACTCCAGTTTTTTTGTGCTCTTAGACATGCGAACGATGTATTGGATACACGCTCTGCGCTGATGAAGTTTTATAAAAAGACTCTTATGGGGAACTAAACCCCATACGTTTATCTCAGATTGCTCAGGTAGCGTTTTAAAATCTCAGTGCAAAGGACAGAGAACTATTATCAAATGCAGAACTTGCTTCCCAAAGATGACCAAAGAACACTTTAGCTACATTGCTGATAACATTTAAGGAAGCACATTTTTGCAGTAAATATTATTGTTTTTAAAGAGGAAAATGTGTTTGTGAAAAAGAAAAGAAAAAAAAGAATAAGCTTCAGCATGAGCCTTATGGTTATTGTTGTCATTATTGTTATTATTTTTACTACTACTACATTTCTATACCACTTCCCCCCCCCCCCCGGAAGTTTAGTACATAGTTCCCCCCCCCCCCATTTAGTACATGGTTCTCGCCACCTTCATTTTATCCTCATAACAACCCCAGAGAATAACTAAGGCTGAAAATCCTAACCCTGCTTACCTGGGAGTAAGCCCCATTGGATCAGGGCATTTTATAATGAAATTCACGAAGACTGATTTCCTCAAGCATCTCTAACCACATTAATTCTAAAAGGCGTAAAGACTAACTATAATCCTAACCATGACTATCCAGAAGTAAATCCTGTTGAATTCAACGAGGATTACTTCCAGGTAAGTGGGGTTAGGACTGCTGCAGCCTTGCTTTTCAAACTTGGGAATCTGAAGTAGCTGAAGGACTAAACATGTCATGTCAAAAAGCCTAGGAATCCTGGCCACATGACAACACTAACAGAGGGGTGAGCTCTTGGATCATTTGAGTTTCAGCATCTCCGCCTGCAGCTAAAGAAAAAAGCTAAGAAGGAGAGAGAGACATGATTAGTATTGTCAACCTACCAACAAAAAGGAAAAAAATGGCCCTGTATATTATTATTTTTTGGACCTCTGGGTAAAAGCCAGATTTTTACCTCTGCTCATTGTCACTGTACGGAGATGCATGGAGCAAAACTCTTCTTCTGAAAATAAACAGGTTCATTAAGTGTGTCGGCACAGCACAGAGCATAGCACTATTGCATTTCCACGGTGCTCTCTTGTGAACTCCTATTAAAAATCTTGCTGCGGCAGTGACTGTTTGGAGCCAAAGCTGTCATTTACCCAATCATCTCCAGGGCCACTTTTTCTAATCAGTATGAATTATTCACTTTGTGTCGGGTACTTACATGCTGGCTAAAGCAATTAGTGCTGTGTTTGCATCCGATTACACCCAGAAGATTCTCCTTAGTGAGTGCAATCTCTCTCACAATATTTATTATGTCCTCACTCAGCTGTCCTTTTTTCTTTTTTTTTAACAGGGTGTTAGTTTTGACTGTGGTGATACTAGGTTCTTTCAAAGGAACCAAGAGCAAAATATTTTCTTTTGTACTGTAATACTTTGAAATAAAGCACATTGATCAGCCATCACAGAAGAGGAGGCTTGTTCACATACAGCACAGAACAGAGATTCAAACTGTACACATGGTTTGTGTAAAAGAGTGCACATTTGTTGATTTGTATAACCATTATGTTCAAGGTATACAGACAATACATTCCTTGAGCATAACATGTGTACAGCTCATCCATTAGTGCACACAAGAACACAGCTTGTACACTAATTGAATGTAATGTGTGAACATCCCTGGCTCCTGGGGCAGGAGTGGTGTTTGTGTGTTGTTTGGTGATGGTACCTAACGTGAGAGAGTAGGCCTGGATTCAACAACCACCCAGTGGACCATTTGGAGAGTAAGGGTTGCATGATAGTAATGTACTATATACACAAATCATATGACCATTAAACACTGTATGCCAGTATTAAGTTAGTACATGTACTTCTGAGTCGACTGTTTTTAAGTAGGTACCACTAAGATTGTGTAGGAGTATAGATATTTTCTAGCACTGGTAGTATAACAAGTAAGAACTTCTGAATAATCTATCATCACATTATTTCATTTAGGTCACAGCTCCATCACATTCCATGAAGGGTATAAATTACATTAAAAACTCCTTCTCCTCAAATTGCTAGTTTGGGGGAGGGTGTTACAAATTGTGTTACTAAATTCCAACCATTTATCTTTTCCCTAAATCTTCCTTTCTCTCTAATCATTGTAGTTGGTTTTGTAATATCTAGGTCACCTGTTCTACCCTGTTTCCTCTTTATTTCCAACTACAGTCGTACCTTGGAAGTCGAATGGAATTGGTTCCAGAAGTCCGTTCGACTTCCAAAACATTTGAACACCAAAGCACGGCTTCTGATTGGCTGCAGGAAGTTCCTGCAGCCAATCAGAAGCCGTGGAAGCCCCGTCAGATGTTCAGCTTCCAAAAATAGTTCACAAACCAGAACAGTCACTTCCAGGTTTGCAGCATTCAGGAGCCAAAATGTTCAGGAACTAAGCTGTTTGACTTCGAAGGTATGACTGCAATTGCATATAAAGTCATAGCCATTGTTATAGTGTTCAATACTTGAGTCATTATCCTATCATTTAGTTAATTCGGGGGAGGGGTGTGTGTAATGGGATACCATACCTGAATTTTATTTCTCAGTATGGTGGCTACCGTAATCCAACAGCTTTTGCTTTGCTACATTTCTGTCACAGATGAATGAAATCCTTTCCCCTGTGCCAACACTGGGCATTTCCAGTTTTTCCAACTTGGTAAGATATCCAAGCAGTCCAGGTACCACTAATAGATAATCTTGATACAATTTTTTTAATTGGTTGCTGTTGAGATGGTAGAACCTTTGTTAAATTTAATTGAATTATTTTGTTTTTTGAAAAATAGTATGTTAGCAGGCTGAAATAAATCCCTTAAGAAATAAATAGTCCTATGCTTTGGATCAGCACTGGAAGTCTTTTTATGAGACCTCCAATGATTATAGCTCTGAATTTCTCCCTTACTGTCAGAGGTGGTATGTAAATAATAAATGTTGAGGATATGAAAAGTAGCAGAGAAACTTATACCCAGGAAGCTAAATAACTGTTCCAAGTGATGTATAGCTTCTTTGTAAAGACTATACATTGTCCAGAGTCTTTATATTCAAAAGAACTTTATTGTCATAAATTTATAACTGAAAAGAATATATTTACAATCTCATGCTTTTTAAAAATGGGTACATTCTCACTTGACAGCGGCGCTGGCGGCAAACTGCTACATACAACGCATGTGCGGTGCCACATGCATGTGCTGTGTGTAGTGACGCCACACATGCGCTGTACATAGCGGTTTGCCACCGACGCCGCTGGAGCACCCTACGGACGGCAGTGGGATCCCTCCACCGCCGGCAGGAGCCGCTTACCCCCCCTCCCAGCCTCCCTCCCTCCCTGGCTCGCCATAAGCGGTTCCTGCTTTGCCGCTTTACAGCGAGCCAGGGAGGGGCAGACAGGAGCCATGGCATAGGAAGGGGAGCGGACCACCCTAGGTGTCATCACTAAGGGGGGGCATTCTGCACCTGCCTGTGACTCCCAAGCCTACCTGAGCTGTCGATGTTGGGGGGGGGTTGACATTGCATTGTGTAGCACCTGGGCTTGCTACGCCTCTGATGCCTGTTTCAGATGGAGGCCAGAAGGAAACTATGTTTGGCATAATGACCCAGGTGCCAAAGAATGGGCTGAATTCTGAAAAGCTACAGTAGTGTTTGTCCTTGTATGGCATTGATCTCTAGTAGCCCTTCCATTTGATCTTTGTATTCTGGAAGCTTTTCTCTCTTTCCTGTTTTGCAGTGGGGGCCAATGCCTTACCCGAGTCTTCATTTCCATAGATGCTTTATAAGAAGATCTAATGCTTAATGCAGTGTCCTTAACATTCCGAAGCATAAATAGCATCTTGCTGACAGTTATGGCTGACATAATCGTTTTTAGCACTCCAAGTACTTCACGTCAACAAAGTTACTATAACCTCCATGTGAGGAAGAACAAATTTCCAGAGGGCAATAGGGACACCAGAGACAGAGAGAGAGAGATGTGCAAGAGGCGAGGGGTCATTTTCCTGTGAAGTTACTGGCATGAAATCTGCCTTCTGTTCATTTATTTAAAATATTTCTAGCCGACTCTCTGTCGCCAAAGCAACCCCAGAGTGGGGATATTCCTGACATTTGAGAGTCAGGAGCAAAAGTGCCCCGTGTTGAAGACTGACACCATGGCTAGAGACAATGGCTTGGTTCAGGCATAATGCCAACCGGTTGCTGATCCATGCTTTCTGGTTTATCAAGCTATGTGCCCGCACATGCCTTCCTGACCTCTCCCCTTTTGCGTGTTCAGACCCAGAGACCTCCCCCCTAAATAAAGACACATTTGACTCAAATTTTAGTTTTGGTTTTTGGCAGAATTTAGGCCACAACTTTATTGACTACAGAAAGTGAGTGATTGCATAGGCTCTGGTTCGACTAGTTCCCTGCACCCTTGCAGGCAGCACTGACCCAGGGAGGGCACCAGCACAGGTCAGCCAAGGGTAAACACCTGGGTAGGCAAAAAGCTGGGAACAGACTGTGTTCACCCCCCAGATGCTCCCCTGGACTCAGGCACGGGCACAACCCCCTCTCGGGGGTTGACCAAACCAGTTGAGTCCCTGGATTCCTTTAACGGAATACCCTTCACATAGGGATGGCGAGACATTCTCCCATCCCTATCACCTGAACCAGTGCCTATTCGCAGCCTTACAAGTTGTGACGATTAGCTATGCGGCAAGCGAAACTCAAATGGCAACAGCCAATCATTCAAGTGGGGAAAATTCCTGCCGTGCCCCTGTCCCAACGACAGATGACACACGACGGCATAGCAAGGTCAGTCACAAAATGCCCTAACTATAGGGAGAGGTGGGTGGGTGTTCCAATGCACGAGCCAAAAGAGGAAGCTCTGCGTCATATGCATGGGTATATATAGGTCCCTCGATCTGTTTGGACTGCGCCCCATTGGCCAGATTAAACCCAACATCAAGGGACCTACCAATTGGGTGTTGTGGCCATCCAATCTTACCCACCCAAAACACAGGAGGTTGGTCTCCAGGTCTCACCGCAACACGTGCCCTCTTTGAGGGAGGACATGATCTCTCCTCATGCACACAGCTCCAGCATTCCCATCCTGCAGGGATGGAGACTTTGATCTTTCAACTTTCAGCAATGTCCTGAGCAACCATAAAATAAAATAGGGATGAGGGGGGTTTCTCATGACAGAGAAGGGTGTGTATGCTTTGTACCATTCATGTGGTGGTGGTGGTGGTGGTGTTACTTGCCTTTCTTCTGACAGGAAATGCTCTGTGGGGGGATGGTAAAAAATGGGAGGTAGAGGAGGATCAGTTGCAGGGTGTGGGGGTTGGTGAGAAATATCCCTATTTTCATCCAAGGAATGTTGGAGGGTACGTCACTGGCTCCAGCTTCTTTTAAAACATTCACACGGAAATAAAAAATCAAAGATTGGTCTGCTAATGGTAACATAGCTAACCATCAGCCCCCCACCCCCCAACAACTTTGGTTCCCCCTAAAAAAAGCTCCCCCTTCACTGGTCACTGCCTTGCCATGGTGAAGGGGCTTGAATAACTCAGAGAAGCTATGAACTATGCCAAGCAGGGCACCCAAGATGAACAGGTCATAGTGGAGAGTTTTGACCAAACGTGATCCACCTGGAGGAGGAACCAGCAAGCCACTCCAGTATCCCTGCCAAGAAAACTCCATGGAAAAAGACAACAGGCCTATAAAAGTTATGACGCTGGAAGATGAGCCCCTCAGGTCGGAAGGTGTCCAACATGCTACTGGGGAAGAGTGGAGGACAAGTACAAGTAGATCCAGAGCTGATGAAGCGGCTTGGCCAAAGCCGAAAGGACACTCAGCTGCAGATATGCATGGAAGCAAAAGGAAAGCTACAGTTAGAACTGGATATGGAACAAGTGATTGGTTCAAAATTGGGAAAGGAGTACGACAAGGCTGTATATTGTCTCCCTGCTTATTTAACTTATATGCAGAATTCATCATGTGAAAGGCTGAGCTGGATGAATCCAAAGCCGGAATTAAGATTGCCGGAAGAAATATCAACAACCTCAGATATGCAGATGACACAACCTTGATGGCAGAAAGTGAGGAGGAATTAAAGAACCTTTTATTGAGGGTGAAAGAGGAGAGCGCAAAATATGGTCTGAAGCTCAACATCAAAAAAACGAAGATCATGGCCACTGGTCCCATCACCTCCTGGCAACTAGAAGGGGAAGAAATGGAGGCAGTGAGAGATTTTACTTTCTTGGGCTCCATGATCACTGCAGATGGTGACAGCAGTCACGAAATTAAAAGACGCCTGCTTCTTGGGTGAAAAGCAATGACAAACCTAGACAGCATCTTAAAAAGTAGAGACATCACCTTGCCAACAAAGGTCCATATAGTAAAAGCTATGGTTTTCCCAGTAGTGATGTATGGAAGTGAAAGCTGGACCATAAAGAAGGCTGATCGCCGAAGAATTGATGCTTTTGAATTATGGTGCTGGAGGAGACTCTTGAGAGTCCCGTGGACTGCAAGAAGATCAAACCTATCCATTCTTAAGGAAATCAGCCCTGAGTGCTCACTGGAAGGACAGATCGTGAAGCTCCAATACTTTGGCCACCTCATGAGAAGAGAAGACTCCCTGGAAAAGACCCTGATGTTGGGAAAGATGGAGGGCACAAGGAGAAGGGGACGATAGAAGATTAGATGGTTGGATGGTGTTCTTGAAGCTACCAGCATGAGTTTGATCAAACTGCGGGAGGCAGTGGAGGACAGAAGTGCCTAGTGTGCTGTGGTCCATGGGGTCACGAAGAGTCGGACACGACTAAACGACTAAACAACAACAACAACAAAAGCTCAATGATTTTGGTTGTCTGTCAAAGGAAAGTGGGAGTTCCTGCACCTCTTTTTCTAGAAAAGAGAGCACAGCTTACCATTCATAAAAATGGAATCCAGGTGATGCAGCTAAACATGCAAAAGAGTTGTTTTGTTTTCAGACCACGATTTACTCCTGAGAAGTTGGGCCATTCCAGTTTTAAGCTAGCCTGCTCAGAAGACGGATGCACTTTTCTGCTAGCGAAACATGAAGCTATTTATAACTTACAACCCAAAAGCAGGTGTTACAAAGAGGAGGGGGGGGTGAAATAACCATTTCAAATGAGGCTTTCTTTGAGAAGTGGGAGTACACCTGGTCCTGCGGCAGAAGAGCAACATCAGCAAGGAATAAAATATGGTCTCAGTTTCAGATGCTGGCTTCCCACAGGAAGTCCTCCCATTAATTAAACAGGTCAACACCACCTCCTCGTCTCTTCTAGTAACTGGGAAATGGAGACTTTTATGTTGTGTGCCTGCTTTGTTGTCAAACCTGCTATTTCGCAAAGACCTTTTCACAGAGCCTCTGCAGACAGGTGCTTTTTGTAGGTATATTCTGCAGCATGCGATTGACACAATAAAAGCTCATTTATGCTGGACCGTCCACATGTCTTCCCACTTTTTAGTTATTCTGCAATGCGCCAGTGTTACTACATTATTGCTACCGCAGCCCCATCTGCACAAAACACACACACACACATATTGGTAACTGTGCTGAGTTGTTACGAGATCCCCTATTCCCCTCACAGAACTACATTTCTCAGAGTAATTTAACAGTCTGTCTCTCTTCCCAGGGAACTCTGGGAATTGTAGCTCTGTGAGGGGAACAGGGGTCTTTAACAAATCTCAGCACCCTTAACAAATTGCAGTGCTCTGGGTTCTTTGGAGGAAGCTATGTAGGGCCGTCTTAAGCATATCCAGTGCAAAGATCCCTCTGGCGCCCCACCCCCCATTTCCCAGAGTTGTCTACCTTTTCCCAAACCTCTGCAGGGATCGCTCTCCTCTCGCGGGGGCTTGGGAAGGAAGCTACATGCCCGCTAGCCATATGGTTGATGGGGCACAGCTGGCGGGCATGCAGGAGGGAAAGGGGAGGCCACTGGCAAAGCCACGCAGCTCCCCCACTTGCTGGGGCACCCCTGAGAGGCTAGCACCCTGGCGCAATGCGCCAGTAAACCCAATGGAAAAGACGGCTCTGAAGCTATGTCTGTTTAAAGTGGCATGATAGTGCTTTAAATGTATGGTGCAGATGGGGTGACAAAAGCAGGGCAAAAAAAGGAATCTGGAACATTTATGGTATAAAAAGTCACAGGGTTTCAACAGGAAGTCATGGGACATACCTTGATTGGAAATGAAGCAGCATGTCTACACTGAAACTTTTGCAGATGTCAACAGTATTTGAAGGCAGAATCACATATAGCTGCCCCCAAGCCATCATGAGCACAAATCACTGTGAATGCATTAAGAAACAAAAGAAATCTGGAGGAGTCCACAGAGAAAGAATTGTGTCTTTGGTTTGTCTCATCCAACCTTTCGCAGCAACAAAGGCCAATCATTTATTAATTCATAGATTTATAGCCCGCCCTTTGGATAATGTGTCCCCAAGGCTGCCTATGATGGAAACAATAAAATGCAACATCCAAACAACTTATTCAACTAAATTGGTAAGAATGACAAAAACTGGAGAAAATGCTAAAAGATCATAATTTCCAGGACTGCAATGGCAAAGTTCTATGCATTATTTAAACACACACACACACACACACACATATTACAGGTGTGTCCTCCCCCCCCCCCTTATGTGGGGGTTATATTACAGGCCTCCACATGCATAAGGGAAAATTGCACCCTCTTAATACCTTCTTTAGGGACGCAGGTGGAGCTGTGGTCTAAACCACAGAGCCTCTTGGGCTTGCCGATCGGAAGGTTGGCAGTTCGAATCCCTGTGACAGAGTGAGCTCCCATTGCTCGGTCCCAGCTCCTGCCAACCTAGCAGTTCGAAAGCATGTCAAAGTGCATGTAGATAAATAGGTATCGCTCTGGCAGGAAGGTAAACGGCGTTTCCGTGTGCTGCTCTGGTTCGCCAGAAGCAGCTTAGTCATGCTGGCCACATGACCCTGAAAATGTACGCCGGCTCCCTCAGCCAGTAAAGCGAGATGAGCACCGCAGCCCCAGAGTCATCCATTACTGGACCTAATGGTCAGGGGTCCCTTTACCTTTAACACCTTCTTTAAACACCCTCTGTGCCATTCTCTCTCCAGTTCAGACCAAAAATACTGTATCCACAAGTAAATAATTAAGTTAATGTGGGAAAGGCCATATTTAGTGTGGAAAAGGTTGATCAAGGAAGGACTATAGATCAGTGGTAGAGCATGTGTTACGCACACAGAAAGTTCCGGGTTCAACCCCTGGCATCTGCAGGTGGGGATGGAAGAGAACACTCTCTGAAATCTTGGAGAACTACTGCAAGTTATTGCAGACATTGTGCTAGATAGACCAAAGATCTGACTCAGTGTGGCAGCTTCATCTTTCCCTAAGTAATGCTTCCCTTGAAATTCCTTGACCAGTTTTAAAAGGGCCCAACTCTGTTCTCAGTGACTGGTGTCTGTGTGTGTGTGTGTGTGTGTCTGTGTGTGTGTCTGTGTGTGTGTGTGTGTTCCATTTTCAAAGTCACCTTCAATGAGGTCATAAAAACGCTTCACTCTTATTAAAAGTATCAGGGGCTTTTTTAAATGCATTCTTTCATATACATTTAAAAAACAGCATTAGAAGTGGCCCAGGAGCAGGATCTTTTACAAGGCTGGGGCGCGAAATCAAGCTGATTTATACGCTCTGCAGGCCAACTTAATTTCACCACTGAATATTTTACAGCCAGGAAGGCTGACGGAAGAAATCCCCGTGTCTGAATGGTTGAAAGCGCACCAGATGCTCCTTAAGCAAATGCTGGATGAGAGGTTTAGGCTTCAGACACCATCATGAGGAAGGGGGCTCCTTTAATGTCAGCTGAAAATAATCCGTAAAGTATGTACGCTCTGCTTTCTCATCCGCTGACAGCGTGCATAGCTTACTTTATTGGATAGTGGCACCCCACCCCCCTTGTCAACAGTGGCTGCAGCTAGTCTGAAATGTTTGCAGGCTGGACTATCCAGGCAAATGGGCCAATGCCCCATAAAGCTCAGTCTGGCTCGGGCTCCAGTTTCTGTTGGTCTGCTGGCCTTCTGGCCGACCAGTCACTGGCAGAGGAAGGGGGGGCGAGAGGAGCAGCTCACCCCGGGTGCCACAGGGATGCACAGTGGGAGGGGTGCAGCCATGCTGCACTGTTCATTCTTTTCCCCCTTCCACGCCTTCCTTCTCAGTCAGTGGGAGAGTGTGTGCATGTGCCGCCTGTTAGAATTCCTGCTCCATGATTGCAGTCATGGGATTGTTGTCTAGCACATGACGGTGTATGTTTTGACTCCGTAGAGTGGGATGTGACAGAGACAGGATGTTTGTGTTACTGTGTTCCGTGAAGTGGGACTATTGTCCTTTGTTTTGTTTTTCTCTTTGCTGTCTGATGCTAGAGAGAGAGGGAGCCATGTTGCAGTGCTCCGTGTGTGTTTATATGTAAATAAAGTAGATTAGCCAAAATGCTGAGTTGCTGAGGTCTGTCATGCGAACTGCGCAGACTCTGCGGATCCCTAAGTGTGCTGGTGTCTGTTGGCATCAGTCGCTGTGATGTTCGTGCAGAAGAAAGCTTTTGAAGCTCCCAAACGAATGACCAGGAGGGAGAGAATGTGCCAGTTGGGCATGTGTCTCTGCCAGGGTCCTACTTGAGTGTAGGCTGAGCTCCTGACACTGCCACCCCCTGAACCCACTCAGACTCGGGCATCCCCCTTACAACCACCACTGCATGGCAGAGGCAAGCGACATGGGAGAGCGAGCCACCCCACTGGTGGATGGCACTTAGTGCCTTCACTACGTGCTCCGAGTGGTATTTTGTCCCAGCCCACATAAAGCACTGGTCCTCCAGCTTTTCCTCCCACCAGCAATCCTTAATCATAAGACTATTCTCACAAGAAATCAGGAGCGTTCTAGAGAATAAGAATTTCAGGTTCTAAAACAGTGATGAATCTGTTGTCATTCTGCAGAGATTTCCTTGACAGTGGGACTGCTTAGATACCAAACAGAGTATGTCAAAGGGCCTCAAGGTGTGGGAGACCTGGCAAGGTGTGTCCTGGCAATTAGAAGAGGGATACAGAGCTGGGTGGTGCTGTTTTGCAAAGTGGATATAGAGTGCCATCTATTGGTCCAGAGAATGCTAAAGCTTTTTATGCACCCAGCATTAGACACAGGTAGAACTGCATTGTTACGATCACAGAAAACAATCGTGTTTCTTGCAGGAAAAGTAAACTGAGCACTACCTGTATTGCATGCCGTTGACTTGAGCTGACACACATCCTACCCCGTAGGCACCAGTCAAGTCCCAGCAAGCCCCAGATAGATTATGAGGGCCATGGAGGCTTGGCAGTGTTTGGTTTCATGATTGGGCAGCTCTGTGACAGTAGCAAGCTGTCAATTCCACATGTCAATTCTACCAGTAAGTCAGGGCAGTGATACCAGTTCATTGGTCTTGGCTCGCTTGGAAAAGGCATGTGAAATCTTTTCTTTTGCTGTTGTTGAGAGATTGTTGTTACATGCCTTCCCAGTGTCCCGATTTCCCAGGGACAGTACCAGAATTACGAAAGCCATCCTGGCTTCTGATTTGATCCCAGAATGTCCCTGTTTCCCCTGCCAGTCCAGCCACTTCTGAGCTCGGGGAGGAAGATGAGTCAGTGCTTGTCCTGAGCAACAGTGGCTGCAGCTTTGGTGGCCCTTCATGGCCTCTCTGTGGCTGCTGCTGCCAGCCTCCTCCTTTGGGTAGCTCATAGCAGCTGCTGGAGAGCAGGTGAGGAGGAGGAGAGGCTGCAGCTGGCGATGCCCAGCCCTGTGTGATGTGCCAGCTCTGAGGGGTGGGAAGAAAGGGGTGTGGAGAGCAAGGAGTCTTGATCTTTGAAAAACAAATGCTTTGTGCATCTGCTTCTAATCTTACCCCTTTCTAAAATTCATTTATTGGTGAGTGCTTTTCTTTTTGCAAACCTACTGAAGAATAAAACAAAATAAAACCGAGATGAAGGGGTTTTCTCAGGACAGTGGAGGGCTGTGTTGCATCTTCTGATTTATATTTTCTGGTGTACAGCGGTACCTCGGGTTAAGAACTTAATTCGTTCTGGAGGTCCGTTCTTAACCTGAAATTGTTCTTAACCTGAGGTACCACTTTAGCTAATGGGGCCTCCTGCTGCCGCTGTGCCGCCACCACGCGATTTCTCTTCTCTTCCTGAAGCAAAGTTCTTAACCTGAGATACTATTTCTGGGTTAGCGGAGTCTGTAACTTGAAGCGTATGTAACCCGAGGTACCATTGTATATTGTTTTGTTTTGTTTCATTGTATCTTTACTGATAGAGCTTATGTTATATGCACTGAGTGCAACACAGTACCTTTCTCATATTTTAGGTCTTGTTCAGTGTTATGCTGTGGCTCCAAGAATAAGAGACTTTCCTGAGCAGACATATGGTGAATAGTCAAAAGGTTGTGCTGCATGTCAGTGTCCAGATATGCCTCAGTTTTGTCAAGGACTGGAAGCTTGTGCAGGCACTACTGGGGTGGGGGCATGGGAGAGGAATCCTCAGACCATTTTATAACTTGCCCACCTTCATTGTTCAATGCTTACAGGGGAAAATCAGTAGTATTCAACTCGAAAATGGTACAAACAGGTTGCTATTAATCTCATTTTACAGATGAAGATGTTAGGGATATTGAATTTCCATTGGCCTCCTAGCAATTGACCAGCATCACTTGAGTGGCTCTATCCAAATGATAAGTTTTCATGCATATTTTTGTAATGGTTGCAGTTCTCTCCTGTGTGTGTTCTTTTTTTTAAAAAAAAAATATTTTTATTAGTTTTACATATAATCACAATATGTAACATTGTATCCTCTTATTAAATCTCTTGGCTCAATGGAGCCTAAACAACTTCCCTCCCTCCCACTGATAGTTTACAAAATTAAAATTTTATATTATTCCATTTCACTTCTTTTCCTATTCTTGTTATATCATTACTTAAGATATTAAATTAATCAACCTGAATAGGTAACTAATTCATCTTACGAATCTTCAGATAACCCTGCTAATGATGTTCATTGCTTACAGTTGTCTTTCAAGTATAATATAAATTTGTTCCAGTCTTTTTGGAATGCTTGAGTTTGCAGGTTCCGGATTCTTTCCGTCAGTTTCGCCAGTTCTGCAAAGTCCATCATTTTCATCTGCCACTCTTCTTTTGTTGGTACTTCGTGCTGTTTCCACTTTCAGACTAATAAGATTCTTGCTACAGTTGTTGCATATAAGAACAATTTTTTATCTTGTCCTGTGTGTGTTCTTATCCACCCAGAACTGCTCATTTCCACTCTTTGCTCTGGGCCAGCTACCAAGTGGAATGTAGTAAGCCTGACTATCTACACCGTCCTGCCAAATGTTGAGAAACACTCTACTGTTCCCCTTCCTCCTCTGTCAGAATCTGAAGATTTTCCCTGCAGACGGCATAGTCCAAGCACTTAAAGCAAGATTCTGTGTGATATGGATATGGGTGGGACCCACTGTAAACAATTCTTAAAGGGTAAAGATAAAGGGACCCCTAACCATTAGGTCCAGTCACGGATGACTCTGAGGTTGTGGCGCTCACCTCGCTTTATTGGCTGAGGGAGTCAGCATACAGCTTCTGGGTCATGCGGCCAGCATGACTAAGCCGCTTCTGGCGAACCAGAGCAGTGCACGGAAACGCTGTTTACCTTTCTGCCGGAGTGGTACCTATTTATCTACTTGCACTTTTTGGTGTGCTTTCGAACTGCTAAGTTGGCAGGAGCAGGGACCCAGCAACGGGAGCTCACCCTGTCGCGGGGATTCGAACTGCCGACCTTCTGATCAGCAAGCCCTAGGCTCTGTGGTTAATTGTAACCATAATTTGTTGCCTTTGGCCTGGTTAAAATCCTAAGCATACCACGGACCCATGATTATGTTTGTACACAGGTGAGACCTGCCTGGCAGCTTATTTTCTGACCATGATATTGATAGATTGCAATATTTGATAATTCACACTTTTAGTCTGATGTGTCTTCCAGTATCCAAGTAGAAAGATGCTTTAATTATGTTTTGCTTGGTACGGCTGTACAGTTTAGCCATCGTATTAAATCCTGTTTTGTGGCTGCTGACCAGTCATTGATTGTGCTTTAGGTATTCGGACACTATGCTTAATGTTGGTTTGGTAAGGAAAACAAGCTAAAGTTAGGCATCATGTTTGCTGAGGATCTGTATTCTGTAGTGTGGCTTCAGAAACACAGGCAGTAGAAAACAGGCTGCAGTATAAATAATTTGAAAGCCCCTTTGTATAGTATTCCCATTTAGCTTCAACATCATGCCATGCTTCGATGGAGCCACCACTGTTCATTGATCTAATTTTCATAACTTAAAATAGCCTGTACTAGATTCCAGTTTTTCTGCTCCCTTTAAATGCCCTTTAATGGAGAACACTTGCAAGTTTCTGGAGCCACGGTATTTATCCTCATTTGTAACCAGAAACGTGAATAAATAATAGATCATTCTCTCCTAAAATGGCTGACTTTTCATAATTTTGCTTTTTTTGGTTTTTGTTTAGAGCCTCTCTGACCTTGTACAAAAGCTTGAAATATTCATATGTGCTACGTTGGGGTGCTGGTGTGCAGCCTTTCAAAATGCTCAGCAACCCTGCGAGCCGTGGTCCACAATCTGGTCCAAAGACAAAATTCAGAGAACCTTTAAATTAATCAAAAGAGAGGGTGATTAACATTTTGCTGCTTTTTTAAAATCAATAGTCGGAGGTCTGCATATTTGTGGTGCTTGGCTGGTTGCCAAGTTGCTTTTGCTGCAAGGAGCAAGGGATCTTTAAGACTGTCTAAATTAGCTTCCATTTCTGAAGCTCCCTTCGTGAACATTTCAGAAGTTGATTCCGAAATCTAGCTTGCTAAATACACAGAGAAACATAGTTCCATATTCAGCTTCCATACGGGTGCATGTATGGAGCAGCTCCAAAAATAGGCAGGTGGGAATGGATCTCGCTGAACCATTCTTCCCCTCCTTGCTGCTGTTCATAATAATAATAATAATAATAATAATAATAATAATAATAATAATAATAATAATTTATTATTTATACCCTGCCCATCTGGCTGGGTTTCCCCAGCCACTCTGGGCAGCTTCCAAAAGAATATTAAAATACTGTGATACATCAAACATTAAAAGCTTCCCTAAACAGGGCTGCCTTCAGATGTCTTCTAAAAGTTTGGTAGTTGTTGTTCTCTTTGACATCTGGTGGGAGGGCGTTCCACAGGGAGGGCGCCACTACCGAGAAGGCCCTCTGCCTGGTTCCCTGTAACTTGGCTTCTCGCAGTGAGAGGACCGCCAGAAGGCCCTCGGTGCTGGACCTCAGTGTCCGGGCAGAACGATGGGGGTGGAGACGCTCCTTCAGGTATACTGGGCCAAGGCCGTTTAGGGCTTTAAAGGTCAGCACCAACACTTTGAATTGTGCTCGGAAACGTACTGGGAGACAATGTAGGTCTTTCAAGACCGGTGTTATATGTTCTCGGCGGCCGCTCCCAGTCACCAGTCTGGCTGCTGCATTCTGGATTAGTTGTAGTTTCCGGTCACCTTCAAAGGTAGCCCCACGTAGAGCGCATTGCAGTAGTCCAAGCGGGAGATAACCAGAGCATGCACCACTCTGGCGAGGCAGTCCGCAGGCAGGCAGATAGGGTCTCAGCCTGTTCATCCATACATTTGTCTGCATTGGGCCATGATTCCTTAGGCAAAGAGTTTCATTGCTGCTTTCTTATTTTAGAGATACGGTAGTGCATGTCTGTCGGCAGATGTTGCGTGGCAAGGTGCCAAACCACCACCACCCCACGAGGTTGAATAAGACACTTGACAACAGTATTTTAGTTTAATGGGCTAAAAAAAAGGCCACGACTTTATTGGTTACAGACTGTGAGCGGTATTGGCTTAGGCATTGGACCTAACTGACTATATCTGACTCCTGCCCATCTGCACGGAGTCCGGGAAGGGGTAACCACCAGTGGGAGCTCCCCCAAGGCCACCGATAGGGGTCGTGCCTTAGGCTCTAGCCTCCCCAGGCTTCGGACAGGGCCACGCCCCCTGAATCCTTTAACAGAATACCCTTCAATGTGTGGGGGAGGTGATGGTGCTACCTCCCCTCCTCTCTTGTCCAGCAATATTCCAATTCCTAACCGCCAAGCCAGAGCACCTGGAAGCATGAAAAGGGGTGAGATTCCTGCTGCGTCCTGCTTAAATCAAGCAGGCCACACCCCTAGAGCAATTGGCTTGGCCCTCCCCCAATCACGCAGGGCTGACCATACCCCCCAATCACGCAGGGCGCACGTGAAGGTATCTGAGCCATGCCACATGAATATTGAACACTATGAAGGATACAGAGGGAGGGACAGTGAAAAATTCTTTCTAAATAAGGCAGAAAATTTCACACATCCTGGAGAGAAATCTTTTTTCCAAGAGAGAGAGGTAATATGTGGGTGGTTTTGATCAAATAGTTTGGGCAATTTCAACATGGCTCCTTCTGAATTAAATAGTGGGGTGGAAAAGAATTTGCTGTTGTTCAATTCTTTGCCCACCCTCTAGCATGAGGTCCCGGAGGAGATTACAGCAGCTTAAAGGTATAAAAATAATTAAGTTTTACAACTGAAGATAGCTCAGGCTGCATCACGTGGAGACAATATAATTGTAGGGCTCATTCCTGCACAAGGAGATCGCTGATCAAGCCACAGCTACAAGCCTTTGCTTGTTAAATGAAATAACAGTTCTTACTACAGTGGTGTAGCGAAACCTGAAGCCATCAAAAAAAGGAACAAATAAGTTCTAGAAGTACTCCCATCTAAGAAACGAAATAGCACTATACATCAGGCAGGCTTAACATGATCAGTAAATCAGAGTAATGAGTTTGATCCAATGCCTATTAATATAAGTGGAAGAACTCCAGAGACTTGTGGGCCAAAACTGCAGTTGCAGCAGGCTTACATTTCCTCAGCCAGATCCCCAAGCACACAAACGGAATATTGGAACTGTGCTCCAATATGCATTTTGTAAAGTGACTAAGAGAACTAAATGGGATCATCTTCATATGATTCAGCTAATGCCAGGGGGTAACAAAACAAAAACAAACCCCCAATGAGCTCAGAGCAATGTACAATGGCCATTTCTCTCTCACACGATAGCCCTGTAAGGGAGCTTCAGCCGAGAGACTGGCCCAACGTCATGTAGACAGCTTCATGACCAAGTGGGATTCAAACCCACGTCTCCTCAGTCTTAGGCCACATTCACACCATACCTTTTAAGCACTGAGATACCACTTTGAACAAACATATACAGTGGTACCTCAGGTTACACACGCTTCAGGTTACAGACTATGCTAACCCAGAAGTAGTACCTCAGGTTACAAACTTTGCTTCAGGATGAGAACAGAAATCACGTGGTGGCAGCGGGAGGCCCCATTAGCTAAAGTGGTGCTTCAGGTTAAGAAGAGTTTCAGGTTAAGAACGGACCTCCAGAACGAATTAAGTTCTTAACCCGAGGTACCACTGTACACTCACCTATCCTAGTTGCAGCTTGCTGTTCCTTCCTCGTGTGGTTCTCACTTCCTGCCTGCAATGGTCCCTTATCTTAAGATGGCATACAGCCTTTCTAGATCTCTATATAGGACCCAGGCTCAACATCACAGCACAGTGAGGCGAATTTAGAGATCGCCTAGGCATCTGGGCCATGTCCCCAGTGCTGAAGTTATAAATTTCATGTGCATAACAAAGCTGTGTTTAAGTGTATTATAAGTGTTGATTTGTGTGTGTGTGTTTTGGGTATAGGGACAGAACTAGTAATTTTCCACTGGGTGTGGTAAGGTGACTTGTGACTAAATCTTGTGAATGCATCAAAAGTTTTAGGTCTGTCACTCAACAGGAGAACTAAGACCTGAGTACCTGCCTGTGTGTATATGTGTAAATGAGGATGCTTGCAACACAGAGACACAGCGGAAGGAGAGAGGTGCAGTTCGTGATTTTAGCAGAGAATCTACATTTTAGTAAAGATGTTTAAAATCTCACCCTGGGATCAGCGAGAGCAAAATTTGTAAGACTGAAGCCCATTGCTCATATGTAATGGGTTGTTTGCATGTTTGTTGTTTTGTAACAGTTTTGAAGCTATATTCTAGATTGCTAAAGGCACTTCCAAACTGTGGTTTATTGTGGACTTCGCATAGTTGATGTTTGTGAGATTTTTGCAGGAAACATGTGATATTGTGTTCTTCAAAATGTTATCCCATATTTCTCCTCCTGCCACCTCCCCCATTTCAATCTGCATTTACTGTTTCTGCACTTTTATTTACGTGCTGGGTTTTCTAGGGTAAATCCAGATTAAACCGGAAAAATAATATGAGAAGAGGTTTTGAAGACGATGATAGTGTGTGGATGCTGCACAAAACTTCCATGCCTGAGCAGCATCAATGAAAAACTCTGGTGTGGAAGCATCACTTTATGCATAGAGAGCAAACATTACTGAACTATTTATGAAATAGTACCATTGGAGAGTATGCCGTGCCCTCTTCAGTGGCTGCTGGATTTGTGCAATTCCAAGCCATCAGCACATTTTATGCATTCTACAGTCCAAGTAAATTATTGCTATTACAAGATGCATATTGATTGTGTTGCTCTTATCCATTTAATTAGCTGGTCTGTGAAAGAGGTTTTGGATACTTAAAGGAGAAGTAGGGGAGGGGGAGACTGAATATCCTGAACTGGAGCTTTGCTTATCACACTTTTGGGAATTACATCATAGGCTCATTACAAATCTGTTCTTGCTACTGCATATTCATCTCACTGTGGATTAACACGCTGCAAACATTTCCCATGTTAATAAGCTTTCTTATGTGATTTCCACACTGCAAATCCGTATACCTGTTTCTGGTGTTTTGAAAATGTAAAGGCCACAAGCACTGGGCAAAACACAATGTATGGGGTATGTCTTGCTTCTGTTTACTCACTGTGACTTGTAAAACCTTGTAGCCTAGGCTGCACCGCTTGATATTTGAAGCTTAGTGTGTGGCTGGTCTTGCACTCAAATGGGAGGTTACATTCGGTAGCCTTTTGATGCTTCCAAGCTGCATGATTCTAGTGATCAACATGTTATACAAAATGGCATAGGGATGGCAATCAGAAGGTCGGTGGTTGGAATACCCACGACAGGGTGAGCTCCTGTTGCTCTGTCCCAGCTCCTGCCAACCTAGCAGTTCGAAAGCATGAAGTACAAGTAGATAAATAGGTACCACTGTGGCAGGAAGGTAAATGGTGTTTCCATGCATTCTGGTTTCCATCACGGTATCCCGTTGCACCAGAAACTGTTTAGTCATGCTGGCCACATGTCCTGGAAAGCTGTTTGTGGACAAACGCTGGCTCCATCGGCTTGAAAGCGAGATGAGTGCCGCAACCCCATAGTCACCTTTGACTGGACTCAACCATCCAGGGATCCTTTACCTTTACCTTTTACAAAATGGCATATATATATAATGATGTTTGGTAGTCACTCACTTACATTGACCAAAATTATTTGGATACCTCCACACCATATAAAGTCTTGAATTTGGTGCACCCTAATTGTGTGCTTTTAAAAAAATAAATCTGAAAATAGGACATTTCTGCATCTCTCCCTCAAAATGAGAAATATGAAGAGTACCTCAAAATAGTTAAGCTAGATAGAAAAGTTGAATTTGATCGGCACGTAGCCTGTGAGACTTCCTGAAAAGCCAGGAAAGGCTGGACATGGAATGTTTTAATGAAGAGTCAAAACACGGGAAGATAGGTTTGCCTCATTTTGGAAGCTAGGACTCCAGAGCCAAGCAAGCATATGTAAGATGGGTTTTCATTCTGTGGGAGTTTTCTTAGGGGATGAGCTATTTCAAATAGCAGCCAGGAACAGGATACTTGATTGCAGATGTAAATTGAACATATGCTACAAGGTCAATAAAAATTGAAACACCAAGGTGAATTAGATACTTTTAAAGGATTCTGTGATTTATGGCTTTATTCAAGCAATAGAGTTTTGCATACATTTGCTTCCCACCCCACAAAAGATCCCCTTCCAAGTATAATATATTTGTGGTCAAGGCTTTCCCTAACCAATATTTTTCTTATTTTACAGAATCCCCTTCACCTGCAGCTGAGCTTAGAGCGCTCATTAAGTTTTGACGCTGATGTCACTTTCTCCATCTTGGCCTTGAACAACTGGTATAACTTTAGCTTGATGGTGTGCCAGGAAGAGTGGAACATCACAGATTTTCTCTTCCTCACACAGCAGAGCTCCAAGTTTCATTTGGGATCCATTATAAATATCACAGGGAACCTCACCTCAACCAGCAACCTCTTGACTTACTTGCAAGTTCATCTGGAGAACATTAAGGACACAACGTCAACGGTGGTGATGTTTGGCTGTGACATGGAAAGCACAAGGAGGATTTTTGAAATTACCACCCAATTTGGGGTGATGCCTCCTGATCTCCACTGGATTCTTGGAGATTCGCACAACGTGGAAGAGCTGAGGACAGAAGGCTTGCCGTTGGGTCTCATAGCTCATGGGAAAACAACACAGTCTTTTTTTGAAGACTACATACAGGATGCAATGGAGCTTGTAGCTAGAGCTGTTGCTTCCGCTACAATGATCCAACCAGAACTGGCGCTTATTCCAAGTACAACCAATTGCTTGAACACGGAGAGAAAAAATCTCACTTCGGGCCAGTATTTATCAAAGTAAGATTATCTCTCACTTAATTTCCTTGCAAGCACTGTGAATGTGTGATGCTGACACTCCATATTTAAGGGTTCAATCAGGACTTGCCTAAAGGTCCAGATGGTACTGAGTAGGGTGGGACTTAGAGAACAGAAGCAAGAGGGCAAGGATGAGGTGCTTAACCCTGACCCTGCCTCATGTTTTTCCCTGGAGCTCTACTTCTCCAGCTAGTTTTCTCTCAGCCTCAGGAAACTTGGGCCTGGGAACCTGAGCTGGGGTTTGAAGTGTAGGAGGAAAGTAATGGGGAGAGGGAGTTAAAGCACTGTTAACCCAACTGCAACTTCTCCACTATAACTTGCATCCTCACTCACTTTGCAGCTGTTCAGTGGAGTCCTGGGTTTTCTGCCAACCATTCAATCTAGCCCTTATTTCCAGTGAAACAGCTTCTTCTTTATTTCATGTGCTCTGTAGGCTATTATTTGTATGATTGACTGTATAATAATTTTACTTGGATTTTCATGTTGACCTCAGTGGAGTACTAGACAGAGCACACAATAATGACATCATGGAGAGTCTGGTGGAAATGACTATGGCCATCACATCATCACTTCCTTTCCAGAAATGCCAGTGCTGATGTGAGAACTCTCCTTACCAGGAGCAGAAATAATGTGACAGCTGGCATGACCCAACTATGATGGCGTCAAGGGAATGTCAACACATTATGGCCATTTCCAGTGATCACAGGACTCAGTGGCCATACAGAACCAAGAGCTAGCCTATTCTCACCTATTATAGAGAAGCTTTCCAAATGGTTATATAAAGTAACAAAACATCTCCTCTCTCACAAGTCTGGCTTTCTCAAATACAAGCGAGGCTTTTGGACCATGATGTTGCTGCGGCAATTAAGCCATTTGACTATGACACTATGATATCTAAGGATTTATCCAGATGATTTGCCCCACCTAAGTTGTTTTGTTTTTTTTTTAAGTTGACTTTTAAATTCTGTGATGTGACAGCTTCCATTTAAAGGTGTACAGCTTGCTTTTAGAATAGAACTTGTAATGGTTTGGGAAAAAAATATGGCGGCAGGTGATGACCCTCAAAATAGTAGTGTTTCAACCTGACCTCCCCTTTGACTCGGGGATATTTTGAAAAGCACAGTCACTTTTGTTGGGCTTATTAAGCCATCCTGGAAGAGTGGGGGGGGGGACTCCATTTACCTCCTATGATTAATCACCTTGGTATGTTCAGTCATAGGAGCTAAATTGAGTTGCTGGTTTTTTCAGGAAGACTGGAGAACAGTAATGATAGAGGATATGGGAAAAATTTAGGACAGCAGTAGGAAGCCTGTACCCTGCCCCCAGAAGTTATTGGACTTCAAGTCTCATCAGCCCTGGCTAACATGACCAATGGCCAGGGAAACAGGAAACTGGGTGGCCAAACCTGTGGAGGGCCAAGGATTCCCCATCCCTGACTGATGACAGTATTCCTATTCCTGTATTGGAGGGGGCTGGACTAGATAACCCTTGGGGTCCCTTCCAACTCTCCTATTTTATGATTGTATTATTCCTTATTTATGGAATTTATGGTCATTATAAGTTTCTAAAGGCTAATTATTTTTTAAAGCTATTGCATTGTACTTTGCAGATGAAACCCATACTCTTTGCTAGTACAGGAGAGCAATCTCTGTAGTTTAAAAACTGGGGTTTCTCAACAGTTCTCGTATAAGTTTGCGGCTGCGCTTTTGCAGTGGATCACATGCATTAGAGGCTTCGTGATGAGAGAATTTCTGCTGATCACCCTTGTAACAGGGTAAAAAGCATTAGGACTTGAAAGGCCCATCTCATCTGTAAATTATGGTGTTTTAACTATGCTATTTAGGTAATTAAAGCACTGTGTGATTTGACTTGCTGCCCATACTCATTTTCTCATTCTGTACTAAACTTTGCGAGATAAAGACAGAATGACCAAGTCATCAGACTAATGAATGCAGAATAATTGAATTAACCCATCAGCGAATGTTGACTACTGTGACTCTTTGGGAGAGAAGCACCAGTGTTTTGAAATCTTCATGAAAAGAACCAAAATGCAGTGCCTTTGTGTTTATGAGCTACTGGCTGCACACATTACATTTTAGGCACACAACTAAGCTTTTTTAAAAAAAATAAGTGTCCACCTAAAATGTAAAGTGTGAAGATGACAAGTACAGTCATACCTCGGGTTACAGACGCTTTAGGTTGCACATTTTGGGGCTGCGCACTGCGCTGAACCCAGAAGTACTGGAAAGGGTTACTTCCGGGTTTCGGTGCTCGCACATGCGCAGACGCACCAAATTGCACTTTGCACATGCGCAGAAGCACTGAATCACGACCCGTGTGTGCGCAGACACAGCACTGCAGGTTGCGAATGCTGCGGGTTGCAAACGTGCCTCCCACACAGATCACGTTTGCAACCCGAGCGTCCACTGTATGTAACATACTAGCACACTACTAGGTAGATGTAGTTGGCCAAAGCTGAAGTCCTTTGTTGCATTTATCATTCACTTTACCCCAGCAAGGCCTTAAGCATTGCCTTAGACCAGGCACGTCCAACAGGTAGATTGTGATCTACCGGTAGATCACTGGACGTCTGTGGTAGATCACTGGTTCCCCCCACAGAAGCTCAACAACTTTGGTTCACCTTAAAAAAGCTCAACATTTTGTCCCTGCACTGCAACTTTGTCCCTGCTCAACAACTTTGACCTGAACCCCCCAAAAAGGGGGTAGATCACTGCCAGTTTTTAACTCTGTGAGTAGATCACAGTCACTTGGGAGTTGGCCACCCCTGCCTTAGACAAATCTCATATATTTCTGCCCAGGCCAAAGATCTTTCTCCCATGGTAAAGGCAGTAGCAGAGAAAGGGGTCAGGGGGGCGGTCCGCCCTGGGTGTCATCCTGAGGGGGGTGACATTCAGCATCCCCCCTCCCCGTCTGCAACTCGCAAGCCTCCTGAGCTGGCAAAACAAAGGGGAAAGGCTACGGGCAAAGCAGCACAGCTCCCCCCCTCCCCCAACAGCTCAGGGTAGAGTCCTGAGCCTTCACCACTTTGCTGGTGCCCTCCCCCCTTCGTTTTGACAACCTGGGGGTCAGGGGAGAGTCACAGGTGGGTGGCGCACCGTTGCCCTGCACTCCCAGCTGGAGGAGGCAGGCAGGCAGGGGAGAGGATGGGAAGGAGGCAGGCAAGCAAACAAACCAGGGGACTGGAATGGGTGCCACGTGCCCCGTCCCCTCCCTCTCTATGAGCGGTTCGCCCCACCCCTGGACACACCGCCCCAGGTGCCAGAGAAGCTTCCTCCACCACTGGGTGTGCAGACATGCGCTCAATATTCTATCAGATCTATAATGTAATATATGATGCAGGTGTTCCACACAGATGCTCCCATGATTAAATAACCCTGACATCTCGCCTTCTTTTTTTGAGTCTGAAAACCACAAATACAGCATCCCCACTCTTCCATCATGGGGAAAGGATCATCCCAGAGAAAAATCTGAATTTGGCCTTAAACTTCAGTCCTAATCCCATTTACCACTGCATTCAGGGGGGCTTACTTCGGAGTAGATACCATTTGGATTATAATTTTAGGCTGTTTTGAAGAGAAAGCATAGGAAGGAGAGGGCAAAGCAAATTTCTGCTGTGGGAGATCTGTTGTCTTGATTGTGTCTTGCTAACATCTTGCATTTGTCCCATAGGTTTTTAGCCAATACCACTTTTCACGGGCTCAGTGGCCACATTAAAGTGAAAGGCTCCTCCATCATCAGTTCGGAAAACAACTTCTTCATTTGGAATCTGCAGCATGATCCGGTAGGGAACCCGATGTGGACTCGTTTGGGGAGCTGGCAAGAAGGAAAGATCATAATGGATTACGGGATCTGGCCAGAGCAGGCCCAGAGGCACAAGAATCACAACCAGCATCCCACCCGGCTGCACCTGAGGGTGGTGACCCTCATTGAGCATCCCTTCGTGTTCACAAGGGCTGTGGATGATGAAGGACTGTGTCCAGCGGGACAGCTCTGCTTGGACCCCTTGACCAATGATTCAGCGGTGCTGGATGCCCTCTTCGAAAGCCTCCAAGGGGGCAACGACACAGTGCCCACAGAGCTGAAGAAATGCTGCTATGGCTACACTATAGATTTGCTGGAAAAATTAGCAGAGGATATGAACTTCGATTTCGACCTGTACATTGTCGGCGATGGGAAATATGGGGCTCTGAAGAACGGTCAGTGGACAGGGCTTGTAGGCGACCTCTTGGCTGGGACCGCCCACATGGCTGTGACATCGTTCAGCATCAACACAGCCCGTAGCCAAGTGATCGATTTCACCAGCCCATTCTTTTCCACCAGCTTGGGCATTCTGGTGAGAACCAAAGACACCGCGGCTCCTATTGGAGCTTTTATGTGGCCGCTCCACTGGACCATGTGGTTGGGGATTTTTGTGGCGCTGCACATCACTGCAATCTTCCTCACCCTGTATGAATGGAAAAGCCCCTTTGGGATGACCCCCAAGGGAAGAAACAGGGATAAAGTTTTCTCCTTCTCCTCTGCCTTGAACGTCTGTTACGCCATCTTGTTTGGTAGAACAGCTGCCATCAAACCCCCCAAGTGCTGGACTGGAAGGTTTCTCATGAACCTCTGGGCCATTTTTTGTTTATTTTGTCTGTCTACGTACACAGCTAATCTGGCTGCTGTCATGGTGGGAGAGAAAATCTACGAAGAACTGTCTGGAATACATGATCCAAAAGTAAGGCCCAGCCGTTTATTTATATAGTCTGCTTTTGGTTCTTTCCATTGCTGTTTGTGCAAATTCTTTTGTTATGCCACAGTGTCAAATTTAGAACTGTATTTCATGTCTCCCCACTGTAAGGGCTTTGAGGGGGCTGGTTCAGACATACGTACTGTTCATCACTTGATGACTGCAGCAAGAAGCGGTAGAGCATGAGACTCTTAATCTCAGAGTTGTGGGTTCGAGCCCCAAGTTAGGCAAAAGTCTCCTGCATCGCTAGGGGTTGATGATCCTTGGGTTCCCTTCCAACTCTACAGGTCTGTGATTCTATGTATGAATGAGCCGGATCAATCATCACGGACAAGATTTTGTGCCACATGTCAACTCCAATGCCCTGCTTTCAAATTGAGTGCTCGTTGTACATTCAGCGGTGAGACTGCAATGCTTGAGTCATCAAGTGATGAAAAACTATGAATGCAATACATGCACTAGCAGCAGCCTTGACTGAATATAATCATGAGCCACAATTGACACAGGACCTGGACACCCTACACATTCCTATGTACCTTGCAGTACAAGTGGAAATGTGCATCCCCATTCATAACACATAACAGAGGAGTGGGAAAACTTCTGCTGGACTACAGCTCCCATCATCCTTGACCATTGGTCATGCTGGCTGCTGGGAACTGGAGTCCATCTATATAGGGAGGGTCATGGATTTCTCAGACCTGGGGTAGTGAGTATAGAGCCTAAGAGTCATTACCCATTCACCCCTTTACTTTGTTTAACATCTGGCCTGGTGATGAGTTCTGGAGAAACAGAAAGGATATTTTATGACATTTTGGATAGTCCTCACAAAGGTGGTGTGTGAACATGGTTTCATATGCTAGAGGGCAAAGATCTAGATTTCTTTTTTCTTCTTCACTTGCATTAGCAGCTTTTAAAATGAGAAGCAAGTTGGTTCCAGTTGGTTCCATCGGAGTGGATTGTACTAGCAAGTCTTAATTTAAGACAGTTTATGCCTCTGGCTACCAGTTGTTGGGAATCACAAGAGAGGCGAAAGGGCTGTTGCGCTTGGCTGTTGCATCTGATTGGCCACTGTGAGAACAGGCTGCTAGACTAGATGGGTCTCTGCTCTCTTACAACAAGCATCTTCTTGTGTGCAAAAAGAATATTAACGGGAAGATCTGAGGCTGTGTGGGATGGCGTTAAAGAAATAAATGCAGGATTGCTTTTGAAATTAAGTGACAGTGAAGGTTAGCACTCAAAATATTGGTGGAAAATGTTTCGACAAAATGGCTGGGTTTTGTTTCTAGAAGGAAGGTTTCAAATGAAATTTCTGTCTCCGTTCAGTGAAATTCTACATCCAGTGAACCGTCCTGAGACCTGCGGATATAGGGCAGTAGATAAATTCAATAAATAATTAATAATAATAATAATAATCACACTTACTTGCAAGTGTGTCTCACTATGTTCTTCTGGGCATGCATAGGACTCGGGTTTTCATGTAGGGTCCATTGTAATACTTGAATTCACGGATGCATTTCAAGCATCCTCTGGTTTTGAGATACTGCAGTTAACAAGAGTTGGCTCTGTCCTTTTCTCATCGGTTTGGAAATATGCAGACATTTACCTTTCTTTGGGAGAAAAGCCATCTCAGTTCTTAGATCACTTTGAAATTACTTCTGTGCATGTCATCCCATAATGCCTACTGCTCCTTTCTTCATTCCGTTTCTAGCCCAGACGAGAATCTAGAACAGGGTTTCTTTGTTCTAGCTGAAGAGAACAGCAGTGAGATGGCTTACGATATTAATATTGGTTCGAAGCTTGGCAAATGTAGTGATAAACAGCAGCTACTTTCAAGGGAAGTCCAGACCAGTTCCTATCAAATTAATTGGCTTTCTCTCCCTCCCCCCCCCCCCCCGAATTGTTTAATTAACTGGAAAGCCTCTGGGTGACTATTGCCCTCTCCTTGATTGGCTATGACAAATCCTTCCTCTCTCCTTTGTGCACAATTAGCTGCTGCAGTGGGTGGAATCTATTCATTTAGGTGAAAGGAAAACATGGGAGAAATGCACTCCTTACATTTATTCTCCTTTATTCTCCCTGTTTATGTTGTGGGTCCAGTTAAAACAGGGGGGGGGGACTGCTTGGCTGTGGGCTGGGTGTGGTCCACAGCACACCCAAATCTGCCCCACATCCTCTCCTTCTGGGTCCTGCTCCTTCTTCCTCTGCAAGCTGCATACCACCCAACATTTCTCTGATGACAATAGGGACATCCTACTCCCACTGTCCCTACCCAGCAATACCAACCATATAACCACCAGCCCAATGCCAACCATCATGTGCAATAGAAATGGTATCTGGAAGAGGCCTAAGGAAGGGAGTTCTGCAAAAAGGGGGCCACTGCAAAGAAGACTCTCCTTCTGGTTTCCACCAACTAAGCATGCAGAGGCTGCAGTATAATCTAGAAAACATCTTGATGGCCAATGTGAGAACAAGAAGCTGGAATTGATCCAGCAGACTTTTCTTATGTTCTTATTCCACCCTACTTTATAATGACTGGGGAAGACAAATGGCTGCTGGCATCTAATTTGACTCTTACATGTACAATAAAAAGACGTAATAAATCTAAAAATAGCTGTGGGGCATATCACCACAAAAACTCTAACTGTGCCCTCACTTTGAAACCAGTAGCATGAATGAGGACAAAAAAATCAAACAGATAAAATAGTATCAAACTGCATTTCTCAAGGCTTTCTTCTTGATGGTCTCCTCCCACTCAAATTGCCTCTTGGATCCTTTTTCGGTTTTAGTGGGGAGCATTAAAAAAATCTTTTAACAAATGCTAACCTTTTCAAGGTGGTGGAAGACAAGTATGATTTGGGGCTGGCAGATGGCAGGTTTGACACAGAAATAAAATCCCCTGCGAGCTCTCAAGCGAGTCGGCAGTCTGCGCTGAAATATTAAACAGACTTTCTGCCCCGGAAAAAAAGGAGATTAAGAACTTTCCCATCCAAAGTCGCCATTGCCAGGGTACATTGGTGCCTCCAAGAAATAAGCAGGGTCAGATGGAAACATAACTGTCTGTCTCCCTATCAAAATGCACAATAAGAAGGCATGCAATGGTAGCTGAAGAACTCATCAGTCACACCACCACAGGGGCTAAGAGTCTTAAAGGGTGTTTGAAATGAAACAAGTCCCCCATCTCTTTAACAAGTGCCAAGGAGGCAGACATCAACAGGTGGAGTTTGCTCCTCACTCCTTCTCCATGCAGGATAAAAGCTCCTGTTCATTTCTTCCTGCCAGACATTTAAAGTACATGTTATTTATTAAAAAAAAATAAACCCATTTGCTCTTCCTCCAAGGAGCTTAGAGCAATGTACAGTCATTTTGCAATAGTCCTGTAAGGTAAATGACCCCTGGGCGGTTAAGTCCAGTCAAAGGCGACTATGGGGTTGCAGCGCTCATCTTGCTTTTTAGGCTGAGGGACAGAGACAGCAGGACTAAACCGCTTCCAGCGCAACAGGACACCAGAAATCAGAGCACACGGAAACGCCGTTTACCTTCCCACCACAGTGGTACCTATTTATCTACTTGCACTGGGGTGCTTTCGAACTGCTAGGTTGGCAGGAGCTGGGTCAGAGCAACGGGAGCTCACCCAGTTGCGGGGATTCAAACCGCGACCTTCCAATTGGCAAGCCCAAGAGGCTCAGAGGTTTAGACTACAACGCTACCCGCATCCTCCCTGTAAGGCCTCAGGTGAGAGACTAGCCCAACACCATGTGTTCAGCTCCATAGGCAGGTGGGGATGTGAACCCATGTCTCCTCAGTCCAAGGCCCAAATCACATCACACACTGAAAGCGCTATGAGACCACTTTAAACCGTCATGGCTGCCCCCAAAGAATCCTGGGAGCTTTAGTCTGTTAAGGGAGCTAAGAGCTCTTAGGAAACTCCTATCCTCTGCAGAGAGCAACCATTCTCAGATTTTCCTGTGAAGAGGGTTTGATTGTTTGATCATTCTAAGGAATTGTAGCTCTGGGGGGGAAATGAAGGTCTTCATCCATGTAAGTAACAGTATATACATTCCTCTGTGGTTTTCTGGCAATACATTAAGTAATGACCAAGCAAAATTTGTAAAGCTTGTTCATTCCATCCAACAACACCAATGGCTATATGGGAGGTGACAATTTGCTACCCTGCAATGCTAACAGTGCCCGATTTTTGGCAGTGAGGGTGGTTCCCCCACACAGAGAGCCAAGCCGAGGGGGTGCAGGAAGATGATGATGATGATGATGATGATGATGATGATACCTATATTTATATGGGTACCTACTCAAAGTTGGGATGCAGGTGGCACTGTGGGTTAAACCACAGAGCCTAGGGCTTGCCGATCAGAAGGTCGGCGGTTCGAATCCTCGCAATGGGTCAGCTCTCATTGCTCAGTCCCTGCTCCTGCCAACCTAGCAGTTCAAAAGCACGAAGTGCAAGAAGATAAATAGGTACTGCTTCGGTGGGAAGGTAAACAGCGTTTCCGTGCGTTGCTCTGGTTCGCCAGGAGCAGCTTAGTCATGCTGGCCACATGACCCGGAAGCTGTACGCCAGCTCCCTCGGCCAGTAAAGCGAGATGAGCGCCACAACCCCAGAGTCGTCTGTGACTGGATCTAACGGTCAGGGGTCCCTTTACCTTTACCTTACTCAAAGTTAGGCCCAAGTCAGAGAGGAAATTGAGTTGCCACAACTATGACATAGTGCACTTGAGAAAATGTGCAGAATGGATGGCAAAGGGGAGGCGAGCATGAAAATAGGAAATATTTAGGGGGCGCCAAATTTTTGTCCTCACTGGTATCACCCAAGTCTGCCGTGATACTGGGCTCTTAAACTCAGAAGACTAATGATGATAGTGGTGATAATTTAAAAGAAACAGTTGAATATAATGAGCAATCAGGAGTGCATGAAATTCAGTACATGATTGGCTACGTACTGTATTTTATAATATAGTGTTTGTATTTTAAGATTGCTCTTCATCTTTTCAAGATAGTGAGGGACAGATTATAAGAGAAAGTGATAGAAAGGGTTGTATTCTATTAGCTTTTCCCCAGACTAAAACCCAATGAAATGAATAGACCTAAGTTAGTCATTTCCATGGATCAAGTCAGAGAACAAGAGTGAGAAATCGGTGGGCTTCCAGATGTTGCTGAACTCCAACTCCCATCATCCCTGGCCAGTGGCCATGATTGCTAGGGCTGATGGGAGTTGTAGTTCGGCAGCATATGGAGGACCAATGGTTCCTCACATCTGTTCCAGCATAGGTCACAGGCCTTGGGGACCCTGTGTGGAAGGGCTTCCAGATGTAGATTGGGATCAGGCAGTCACCAGCCTAGCCCCCTGACATTTCTCCCACCCTTCTCTATGTGTTTCTAAAAATGGAATCTCCTGGCAATTAAACTGTGTGTGAACTAGAACAGTAGCAGCAAAAAAAGCAATCTAAATTCAGATAAAGATCAAAAGCACTGAAGCATGGTAAATGGGCTTCACGTTTGCACTCTGAAGAATTAAAAAGGGAAGGAGCACCAAGTAAGACCCATTAGCCGTCACTGTTGTTTTGAAAGGGAGTTGGGGGGGGGTTGTGTGGGGTTTTTTAGAAGATAGGTAACTGCTTCCAGAATCAAAAACCTTATTACATTAGCAGCAAATTGCCAGCATTGCAAAACGGCAATAACAGAGTCCTACTTTAATCAGGTTAGATCTTTTGCATCTGATGAGCCAGTTGCAAATCCCACTACTGCAAGACCAGTATGTCAAGCATAGAGACTTCCACTGTCTAAGGTCAGTGATGGCTACAGGCAGACCACTTAATTTTCAGTGAAGAAATCACTGGTACATAACTCATACGAAACACTGTGTATTCTTGGTATGATAGAACGGGATCCAAAAACAGATTTTTCTGCCGGTCAAACCACATACAGTTTTTTATTTTATATTTTTAATGCAAATCGCATCATTGCAAGGGTGGTAGCTGATAATGATGGAGTTCCTAGAGAGGTGGGGGGGGGGGACTTAACTCTAACTCTGCTCCTGAAGAAAATTCCACCTCTCAAGCTGGGATTTGCTTTTGGGGAAATCCGTCATTGGGCCTAGTGGGGGATTTGCTCCCTATGCAAACAAGCAGCTTCATAGAATCATAGAATTGGAAGGGACCCTGAGGATCATCTAGTCCAACCCCTTGCAATGCATGAATATGCAGCTGCCTCATATGGGGATCTAACTTGCAAGCTTGGCATCATCAGCACCAAGCTCTAACCAACTGCAGCAAGGGAGGACAGGGCTAAATCCTCCTCCACCAATCTGGATCGTTAGCCATTGCCATTCTACCACCCCACCCCAAAAAGAAACCCTTCAATAAATAGCATCTAACACATACCCCTACTACAGTGGTACCTCGGGTTACAGGCGCTTCAGGTTACAGACTCCACGAACCCAGAAATAGTACCTAGGGTTAAGAACTTTGCTTCAGGATGAGAACAGAAATCGGGCGGCAGCAGCACGGCAGCAGTGGGAGGCCCCGTTAGCTAAAGTGGTGCTTCAGGTTAAGAACAGTTTCAGGTTATTCTCTGCATGTTACAAAATTGTATAAATCCTTAATTAGTCTAATTGGTTATTATCAATAAAAAGTTTGTGAGTGTTTATAGAGAAACCAGAAATTGGAACTGAGGGAAGTCGGGGGCGGGCAGGGAGGGGGGTTGTTTTATGGGAGGGAGGGAGGAAATAGGGGGGAATTAAGGATGATATGTTTTAAGATAATATGATCTGTTTAAATTCCTAATAAAAAATAATAATAAAAAGAACAGTTTCAGGTTAAGAACGGACCTCCGGAACGAATTAAGTTCTTAACCCGAGGTACCACTATACATGCATTTTCACCCCTCCTCTAATTTGGCCCTAAAATATAAGAAGTGAATTTGCTCTTTGTCATCTCCTGCCATTCTCTATGTAGATATGTAAACTGACAGCTGATGATGATGTACATTCAGGAACTGTCAAGAAGGATTAGGAGGGCACTAGGAGCTCTTTGGATCAACAAATCCTACAGCGATGAGCCTCAGACTTCAGGACCTGCTGCTTGAGGACAGGGAACATTGGGAGCTGCCTTGCACCGAGTCGAGGACCAGCTACAGCAGGGGTCAACAAACCTTTTCAGCAGGGGGTCAGTCCCTCAGATCTTGTGGGGGCCCGGACTATATTTTGGGGAACAGATTCCTATGCCCCACAAATAACCCAGAGATGCATTTTAAATTAAAGCACACATTCTACTCATGTAAAAACATGCTGATTCCCGGACTGTTCACAGGCCGGATTGAGAAGGCGATTGGGCCGGAACCAGCCCCCGAGCCTTAGTTTGCCTACCCATGAGCTGCACTGTCCTGTACCAGTGCCAGATTTATGTATAAGCTAAATAAGCTATAGCTTAGGGCCCCACTCTCTTGGGGGGGGGAGGAAAAAACCTGGATGTACATTTCCAAAATATAAGATGACAAACAAATGAAATAAATCTTACATACAGCAACAGTGTTTTGTGTTGTGTAGGCTCCTATGATGTAAGTAATGGGCCCCGCCTGCTAGCCTGCTCCCTAGAATATCACAGGTTTGCTCATTTCTATGTATAGGGTGCCTACATTCTGCATGTGCAAATGGCTTCAGATACCTATTAGGTCCATAAATTACCATATAGCATATATTCAACACAAAAAAAGCGACAATTTGTTGTTGACAAAGAACATATAAAGGGCCCCATCACCTTCAGTAGCTTAGGGCCTCATCAAACCTAAATCCGGCCCTGGTCCTGCAGCTGCCCTCCAGGATTTCAAAAAGGATTATTTTCCTTCCCCCTCCTCACACCCTGAAAAGGGCTTGAGTTCAGCTGCTCTGAGCTACTTACTCTTTGACAAAGCTCTTCCCCCAAAATGCTTAACAACTTTGAGTTCCATGCTCCCCCCCCCCAAAAAAAAGCTTTGTGTCCTGTATTTTACTTCTAGAAATATGACAACCGTATATTATAATGTACATTGTGAATTAGCCTTGACTACAACAGCACTCTTTTTTTCAATACCATGCTTAGCTTGGGTGCTCAGCCATTTTGGGAGGGTAAGTCCTTGCAGAGGCGTAGTGTGGGTTGTCAGCACCCGGGGCAAGGCAAGTAATTTGCGCCCCCTAACCCGGGGCAAGGCAAGTAATTTGCGCCCCCCCCCCCGCTGCACTGTCCCTCCCCCAGATAGTCCCTCGCTCTCTCTCTGCACCGCACCGCACGCCTGGCACCCTCCCCTCCATAGTGGGCGGCGACCCGGCGGCTCGGATCGGATTCGCACAGCCAGCACTGCAGTGAGAGAGAGTGAGTGAGCCAGGTAGGGGCAGAGAGCTGTGAGTGCGAGCGCGCACCCCCCCCAGATGTTGCGCCCGGTGCGGCCGGCCCCCCCTGCACCCCCCACGCTACGCCACTGAGTCCTTGTCTTTCAGAGTCACTGCCCATCATTCCCATTTCCAATTGCCCTCATAGTCAAGAGCCAATTTCCTGACAGCCCTGTGGAAGCAGCATCACACATTGTAAACCTTTCATTTGAGAAGGAGCCTTTATGGTTGCAAGAGATAGCCTTGGAGTGATGAAAATCACCACATCTGTATGGGCGTCCCATGAGCCTCTCTGGCTACATGTCGTTCCCAAAATTCTGTATCATCCCACACAGCAGTAACAATATTTTTTTTACAGCATCAGGTGCAGTGGTGTGGTAAAACTGTCACATATATCTTGCCTCGTGCAATGGCGTTCCAGGTGGCAACAACAAAGCTATTAAGAACCGGACCTCAGAAATCCCTGAGGCAAAAACAAGATCACATTTTAAAGTAAGGACCCATTTGGATTATTGCTTGGAAAAAGCTCTGCTACAGATGCTAGGAAAAGTGATTTCTGGACTAGCCCAGGCCTCCATTCCTGACAGCCGTGCGTGCTAATGTCGCTGACTTTTACAGCAGCCTTGGGCACCCTATCTGCATTTTTGCAAGACCGGCTGTGTCACAGAGCTGGAGATGAATCTGCAGCCTTTTAGTTCAGAGAGATTTAATCAGAGTGAATCAGTGAGCACATGACTGCAATGAAAGCAGCCTTTGCCAAGCGCGTGAGAGAGTGCGCTGTACGTCCCCCCCAATAAAACATTGTCCCCCCTGCTGCATTTATGGGGCAATTATTCAACTTTCTGTTTGGCTCAACTGCAAATTAAATGGGGAAATAGCTAATTTCTGGGATGCGTTTCTGTTATCTAAAGCTGCAGAGGTGCCTTTAGATCATACGCTCCAACATTTCTCCAATAAAAAGAGAGGCGTTTCTATTCTACATCAGGAAGCTTCTCCTGTGTTAGATCTTGCCAGACACATAGACGTATTGTACACACAGAAATCTGTCACCTTGAGCTAATTACAAGATCTCTGCCGATCCTACCTCACAGGATTGTTGTGAAGGAAGATGGTTGTGTGAGGGAAGGGATCATGTACAACACCTTACATAAATAAATACAATGAAATAAAAATTTGGCTGTAAGCTGCTTTGGGCCCCTGCCAGGGGAAAAGATATAATAGTAATAGTAGTAGGGAGGAGGAGGAGGAGGAGGAGGAGGAGGAGGAGGAAGAGAAGAAGAAGAAGAAGAAGAAGAAGAAGAAGAAGAAGAAGAAGAAGAAGAAGAAGAAGAAGAAGAAGAAGAAGAAGAAGAAGAAAAAGAAAAAGAAGAAGAAGAAGAAGAAGAAGAAGAAACTGAGAGAATGAACTCGGTGGGACTTAGTTCTGTATAAAAATGCTTAGGATAGCTGTGTAAGACTTCACAGCCTTTACCCAGTTACCTGGGAGTAAGCACCATTCAATACAGTGACTTACTTCTGAGTAGACATATAAAGGCTTGCAGGGTAAAGTTCCATTTACAACAAAGGAATAAACACTTCACACATTTCCTTTTTAAAAAATGGCTGGCTGGTGAAGCATTGCAGCTAAAGAATTTAAGGTGTCTTGGTGACATTTTCCTTCAAAGTTATAGGGAAGGCTTCGTATGCCAGCTTCACCATTTCCTTCATTTAGTGCAGGAATTTTATTTTCAATATAAACAGGACTCCATTTTTGCATCTCCACATACCCCAGTGTCCGTGGTTCTCTGAGTCATGGAGGGGAGGAAGAAGGGGAAACTGGGACATTCTGGGATCAAACCAGACACTGGGACGCCTTCTGTAATTCCGGGACTGTACCTGGAAAATAGGAGGGTGTGTATCGGGGTCATGGCAGACAAGCAGAACAGAACAGCAGGGGGGTCAGCAAGATGTGGCATGTGTGCATGTCTTGGAAATATTATTTAAGTCTCTTTAGGTTTGCTGGGCAATTCTGCTACCTTGATTTGACAAACACCTTCACTGATAAAGAGGGGAAATAACTATGCTACAGAGAGGCATGCATATTCAGTTTTCAAATACTCTTGTTCACAATACAGTTGTGAGCTCTTTGACTCACAAGTGGTGTCCAAACCTTTTTCAAAGAGGGCCAGATTTGATGAAGTGAAGGGCCATGACGGCTGACCAAAGGGCCGACCAAAGTTGTAGAGCTTTGTTTTAGGATTGAAGTTGTTGAGGGGTTTTTTAGGATTTTACCCCGGGAATTAAACTGCCACAGGGGCAGGATTAAACCGACCCTCAGTTAAGGAGCAGCAGAAGTGTTTTGATGTAATAAGGACTGCAAGCATAGTAAAAAGAGAGAAGTAGGCCCACAACTAGCCTGATGATGGCACAGGTCTATTTTCCAAATGGCACTAAATTACATCGAGCATTAAGGAGAAGGAGACTTAAGCATTCTCCTCACAAGCTTTTCCCTGTCTTATTTATGATCAAAGAAACATTGAAAAAAGATGAGGTAATGTGAAGTAGCTCTGTAGTGAAGTATGCCTGGTCTCCAAAATCAGTCCCATTTCCCCTGACGGACTTTGGCCACAGAGAAGGGTTCTTGTGGAAATGAATTTGCTCACAAAACATATTCTTCCAATTCTCCTCTGCAAGTGTTTGTATTGGAAGTTCACCATATTCTCTGAATATTCAAATGTTTGCTGAACATTTGCTGAACAAGTGATACTTGTACCTGAAATATGAAAGTATTGAATTTCCCTGTTTGATATTTTATTACAATATTTGATCATTGCATTCAGTAGTTTGACATAAAAAAAATTTTTTTCATGTGTTGCAACTGAAGCATTAATATGTTGGACTGCAACGGTATTTCATATCTTCTTGAATTTGGTAGTTGGCCTGAAATGGTATTTGGTAGTTAATATGCAATGGTCTGTAGCATTTGACAGCTGAGATTCATATTTTATGCTTGAGGAAACTATCAAGAGATTCCATCAAGACTAAAGTACTCAAAAACATGGAATATTGATGCAAAATTTTGCAGTCACACAATTCCATTTTGAATTTTGCATGTGCAATTCAATTAAAAATTGGGGGGAAGAGGACATTCAGAATCTATCAAATTCACACTTTCTGAAATAATATGCGAACTAAAACACAACTATCTTTTGAAGTTCACACTTTTTTGAATTTTGCAATCCAATTCTCCAACAAAACCCTATTCACAAAATTGCATATATTAGGGGGAAAGTGTGCAGGAAAGTGAAGACATTAGGGAAAATGACATATAACAATGCAGTATATTAGGGTGTGTATATATTGGCACCTTCTGTATCTAAAATCTGAAAATTGGTTGAACTATACGAGAGGATAATGAGGTTGGATACTGAACATTCTAAAAAACCATGGCTTTCTCTTGTTAACTATAGGAAAATTAGGCGTAATATAGATTTAAAAGAATACTTTATTCTTTGCAACTGGTGTTTTGTCATTCAGATACTTTATAGTCTGTGCCACAGTATAAACTTGCCAAATGATAGCGCATCTGGTCTCTGCTGTACTTTAGCGCCGCCTCCATAGATGGACAGAGAATGGTATTGCAGCTACCTGCTGAACAGAGGACAGGTGACATCCAAAGTTTGCAGCTGTTCCTATAAAAGAAGCTGACTCTGATCTGGCTCTGAGGTAGACTCTGAGGTAGAATCTAGACACATATTTTAAAAACGCTGTGAAAATGCTTTAAAAAAAAAGTTTTGAAAAATATATTGAATTTTTTCCATAGCTCACCATCGCCATCTAGTGTCACATTTGTATAATGCACCTTACAACACATAGCATTTTATTTGCATCTGTATAGCTAAGTCCTGAGTATTGACTGAGCTTTCAAAGCGCCTGCCTGCCTCCAGGCTTACCTCCAAGGTTGATTAAAAAAAAACTCCGCAAAACAGTCTGCATCTGTAATGAAATTGTTTTTAGATACTTCCGTTGTTTTATCATTTAGAGTCCTGGGCACTTTTGGGAAAGAAGGGCAAGAAATAAATTTAATAAATAAATAAAATGTAGAAAGAAGAGAATGGAAAGCAAAGTGTAAGCATACAGTTCTCTTAATTGGGAGGATGTTGGAATCCTAGATCAGGAGAATGATCCCACAGTGACTGTGCAGCCCATCACACAACTCAGACAGTTATCACAGACATCTGAAGGCTCTAAGCACTTAACCCCCTAAGCACAGAAGTTGTGATCTTCATCTGTTAATATGGCTGAGATGCTCAAAGGCCTGAGAAGCTAGAGGAACTAAATGATGTTGAGTTACCTGGGGTCCCTACAGATGTTTATGGGCCAAGTACATAGCTCAGTAGGTAGAGCATGAGACTCTTAATTGCAGAGTTATGGGTTTGCACCCCACATTTGGCATGTGTTTCAAGCATTGCAGGGGGTTGGACAAGATGACCCTCATGGTCCCATTCAACTTTACAATTATATGATTCTATTATATGATTCTATGATTCTATGACTATAGGACCCATCATGCCTGATGGTTAGACACACTAGCTAGGGCTGGTGGGAGTTGGTGTCCAACAGCATAATAAAGGCCAGAGGTTCCTCACCCATGAATGAAACAACAAAAACAACAACAACAATAATTTATTATACTCCCTGATGGGAGGGTGTTCTACAAGGCGGGTGCCACTACCAAGAAGGCCCTCTGCCTGTTTCCCTGTAACATCACATCTCACAGTGAGGGAACCGGCAGAAGGCCCTCAAAGCTGGACCTCAGTGTCTTGGCAGAATGATGGGGGTGGAGACGCTCCTTCAGGTATACTGGGCTGAGGCCGTTTAGGGGCTTTAAAGGTCAGCACCAACACTTTGAATTGTGCTCAGAAACGTACTGGGAGCCAAAGTAAGTCTTTCAAGACCGGTTTTATGTAGTTTCGGTGGCCGCTCCCAGTCACCAGTCTAGCTGCTGCATTCTGGATTAGTTGCAGTTTCTGGGTCACCTTCAAAGGTAGCCCCACATAGAGGGCATTGCAGTAGTCCAAGCGAGAGATAAGCAGAGCATGCACCACTCTGGCAAAACAGTCCGCGGAAAGGTCTCAGCCTGCATACCAGATAGAGCTGGTAGACAGCTGCCATGGACACAGAAATCATAATACATATTCCTTCGTCTTTTTTGAAAAAAAAATGTTTCCGCATTTTTCCTTAGCTGCACCACCCTTCACAAGGGTTTCGCTTTGGAACTGTGCGAGAAAGCAGCGCGGAAGATTATTTCAAGCAAAGCTTTCCAGACATGCACGAGTACATGAAAAGATTCAATGTGCCTGCAACTCCCGATGGAGTGGAATACCTGAAGTAAGTGCACATTGCAATTTCACATAAAGATACTGTATCTCGAGGTGGACCTTTGGGATCTGGTAGGTTTCCTATAGATTGACTTAATTGCCACTGTTTGGCTCAGTTCCACCTAGATGCTTAGCCTGTGTAAATTGGCAAAGATTACTAAAAACCATCAAAGCTAAGCCACCAGAGAAGTCTGTACAATGCTCTGTGAACTCAAAGTCAAAGTTAAGTACTTGAAAGCTCCATCAATTGTAATGAATTATACATGCCTTTAAATATTTCCCACTGAAATTCTTAACTACAGGTGTGTTGTGGCCAATATATTTTTAGCCTTCTGGACCCATCAAATCATTTTTATTTAGGGAATCCTACCAGGCAACCTTTAATTGTTTTTTTAAAAAATATTACCCATTTCCTTTAAAACGATCTCTGGTTATTTTTAATTACATTTTAGATAAAATGCATTTTAAAGCATTTATAAACCAACTTAGTTTCAATTCGTAGAGGTGTGTTTTTTAAAAAGCACACACCAAAAAATTAGATAAATAAATCGATTGACTACTATGTGTTCTGACATCAGCATCAAGCACTTGTGTTTATTGACTTATAAATTAGATTTTTGTTTGATTTTTGTACAGTGCTTATGTTAAAGGCTTCCTGAGGATTAGCTAAACTAGATCCAGAATTTCCATCCAGAAACAATAAGGCCTCTGCAGATGAGTACAGCGGAATAGCTTTTTTGTTCCTTATCAAGTGATTTTTCTCGGTGGTGGTGGTTTTATGCTTTGACTTACAGGCATGATCCAGAGAAACTAGATGCCTTCATCATGGACAAAGCGCTCCTGGATTATGAAGTGTCAATAGATGCCGACTGCAAACTTTTAACAGTGGGGAAACCATTTGCTATTGAAGGTAGGAAATATCTTTCTACAAATGTGTATGGGCACTCAGTTATTCTTTATTACTTATACATCCATCCAGCTAACTGGGGTAGCTCAGTCAGTGTACTACCCCAGAGGAGGGCTGCACTGAGGAATAAGGGTGGGAGCCACCCCTCCCCCTGATCCTGGATCTTCCCAGGAGCAGGAGGACAGTATAGATTTGGAACAATGTTTTGCAGAGGGGCATAGTTCAGAAGGCAGAAGCTGGGGGATACTGAATGGGGAACAGTTGGAGAAGAACCATTGGGAGAGAGAGAGTTAACAGATTCACAGTCTCTGGATAGTATATCCACCCCCTTCTCCAAAGTCCCGGAGAGCTCAGAAAGTGTCAGAACAGGAAGCACAGAGGGTACAAGCTCAAATTACAAAATGTGGGAGCAATGTGGATTAATAGGGATGGTGAGGGGAGAGACCTTAATTAGGAGCACCTCCATTCTGGTTAGATGCTTTCTTTTGTCCTTCGCTGTGTTTATTAAAGAAACAAACTTGTAAGAATTCCCTTTTGTTGATTGGCTCATTTATGGCCATGGGGGAGGAAGCCAATTCCCCAAAGCCTGACAGTCAGGAGAGCATGAGACTCTTAATCCCACGGTTGAGGGTTTGATCCCCACATTGGGCAAAATATTTCTGCATTGCAAGGGGTTGGACTAGATGATCCTCATGGTCCCTTCCAACTCTACAATTCTATGATTCTCTCTCTTTTACACAAGCCCACCAGACGACTTACAATAATAAAATTCAAAGCATTTCAGTATTGAAAACAGTACAAGAATAGCAACCATTTAAAGTTTTAAATGCAAATAAATAAGCGACAGCCCAGGATGTAGCATGAAAAGCAGTAAGTCTTGGGGCTGTGTAAGGAGTCATCAATTCAGCCTCTGGAATCAAAGGGCTGTATACTCAGAGTGGACCCATTGAACTGAATGGATCAAATTTAAAAAATATTGTTTAATCTCAGTGGATCTGTGCTACATTGGATTTTGGTGGATCTGTGCTAACATTGGATGCAAGCCAAAGCCGTCTTGGCTGAAATCCTGAACTCACTTACCTGGGAGTAAGTTCCATTGAACTTAACGGGGATTACTTCTGATTAGACTTGAGACTGTGCTGCTGCTGTATGTTTTCCTCTCTGGGATTATTTCAGGCTGCCTGCCATCTATAACCGTCACTGATATTTGTCACAACATCAATCACTTCCATCATTTCCAGTACATCTCACTTCTTTTATAATCAGGTTTTTGGGGTTTGTCTGTTTGGGCATTAAATGACAAAACAGCTCAATCCTACACATGTCTACTCAGAAGTCTTGGTGAGTTCAATTGGATTTACTCCAAGTAAATGTGTGTGTGGTACAGGATTGCAACTGAAGGCGCACACTAAAGTTCCAGTGGTTCACGACTCAGAGTCCTGGTTTCACTGGTGCTGATGGTGCACAACTGCACCCTAAATTGGGTTCCCCTGATACCTCTTCCAAACAGACGTATTGACTTTTCAACCAAATGGGTGGTTTGAGTTAAGTAGCTCATTTTCTTCCTCTGCCTCTCCCACCGCTGTGCTCCCTTGAGGCTGACATAAAGGAAACTCAAAAGAACGGCTTGAAGGACCAGCAACAGTTACATAACCACCATGGACCATAATAGGAGCCGTTAGACTTTGGGCTTCTTCACTCTTCTGGGAGGAATGATCCAAGCTGGACGTGATTGATGCCCTTTCACCACTTCCTGTCCCCCACTTTCTGCAGCAATCTATCAAACTCCACACCCACCGACCTCGGTGCTGGACCAAGCACACTTTCTGCCACTTGATGTGCTAAATGAAGCCAAGAGAAGTCGAGTGGTTCTATCTGTAACTTGAGCACTGCCATTTTAAAGACTTTGGCAGTGCTGCGGTCCAACCTGACAGTTTGAAAAGCCATTTTAAACTCTCCGTTGCTGTGGATGAATAATGACATGGTAGCTGCTGTCTCAGATTACCGAATCCCTTGAAAGCTCATATTGCAAGGCTTAAGCCAGGGCTGGGGAACTGTTATCAGCTGTATTCAGCATGGCCAGTGGTCAGGGATGAGAGGAGCTGTAGATCGATGGCATCTGCAGAGTCAAAGGTCCCCCAGCCCTTGGCTGCAAACACACCGCACATTTGATAACTCAAAGAATCCTTGGGGTGTGTTTTAAATGTCCTTTAGATTCATGGCTTGCATGCAGCAGTCACAAGCTCTCAGCACCACTAACTTACCTTCCATTTTTTCACAGATAAAAGCAGAAATGTTACATACCCTCCAACATTTCTCTAATGAAAAGAGGGACGTTGCTGCTATTATTATTATTATTATTATTATTATTATTATTATTATTATTATTATTATTTTCTGGCTGGGATGCCCCAACCCAGTGGCTTCCAATATATACAAAAATATAATAAAACATAAAACTATACTATACAGGGCTGCCTTCAAAAGGTTGTATATCTCCTTGGCTCAGGGGTTGCATAACTCGACACCCTCCAAAATTTCTCCGATGAAAATAAGGACCTCCTAAGGAAAAGTGGGACATTCTGGGGTCTAATCAGAAACTAGGGTGGCTTCTGTAAAATCCACGACTGTCCCTGGAAAATAGGGACACTTGGAGGGTCTATGTATTTGAACTATCCAGTGTTTTGTGGCCATGGAGCATGTCCTCATTTAGCTCTTCTGCAATTTCCTACCTAAGGGGTCCCCCCCCCCAAAAAAAAAAAACCCCAAGGGTTTTGCTTTTTGCCAACCTTGGGATTCCTCACCCATGCACTCTGCTGGTACCTTCCTCTTGTCTGTTGATTGTGGTGTTTTGGTGACATAAGGATCAACACTCAGAGAATGTGTGTACCGTTAGCCTGCAGGACAGCTCATAGAATGTTAATGCAGCTCTCGAATCAACAGTAGATCTGCCCGGCATTCAGGTTTTTGGTCAGGGAGCCAGTGTGGTGTAGTGGTTAAGAGCGGTAGACTCGTAATCTGGTGAGCTGGGTTCACGTCTCCGCTCCTCCACATGCAGCTGCTGGGTGACCTTGGGCTACTCACACTTCTTTGAAGGCTCTCAGCCCCACTCACCTCACAGGGTGTTTGTTGTGGGGGAGGAAGGGAAAGGAGATTGTTAGCTGCTTTGAGACTCCTTAGGGTAGTGATAAAGCGGGATATCAAATCCAAACTCTTCTTCTCTTCTTCTTCTGGTCATGCTGTAGTGTGACAAAGAGATGCAATCCAGGCCGTTGTTTCACTCCCCTGGTGCTTCTGTAGTTGCCAAATCCAAGTGCACAAGTCCTGAACATGCCGTTCTCTTTCTCTGAGCCTTCTTAGAGTTTCCTGCCTGCCTCTCTCTAGAACTGGACTTTAAACTTTCAGTAGCCTGACTTTCCCCTCCCGCCTATGTGTGTTTAGCTGATTAGAACGGGCAAGCCCCTAGAGCAGGCCAGCTCAACCAGCTAAATATAGTTTCATGTGTATATACCCATATATATATAAATATATATATACACACACACACTACAACGTCGCCTAATTTCCTAGTTGTATAACATGGCAGTGGGGCTGCCGACCTCCCGCTGCTTCTTGGCTTTGTGCTCATGGCTTTGTGGGCTACTCTTCTGCCGCAAATAGTCATGAATTTGCATGTGCTAAAAAGGGTGATTATACAAGCAATTAGCAATCTCCCGCTGGCAACTTGCAGAGTTGTTTGTGAATTCACCCACTTAATAGGCATAAAAGCTTTTTGCTTCTTCTGTTTTACTAGTCTGAACCTGCTGCTTCTCTCTGTGCACTTAGAGGTGTTGCAACAGTGAACTAACTGTGGCACGCAAAATACATGTACTTTTTTTATTATTTCTTACCAGACACGCACATAAACATACCCCTATGCCTATCAGTACCACCCTTCATCAACCTGATACCCTGCATTGTTTTGGGCTGCAACTCTCATTGACCCCAGCCAGCCCAATTTCCCTACCCTCACCCCTTCATACAAAGGATCTTTGAAGCTATGAGTTGGCATTTGAATGCAGGACTCACAGTGCATAGTTAGTGGGAAGCAATGTAGCATAGTTATTGTACATCCAGTTTATGACAATGCAAACCACAAACATCCCCCTCCACATACATACATGCAAAGAGATCTACACCTGACTAGAAATAGTTTCCAATATTCTGCCCACTTTCTAATAATAATAATAATAATAATAATAATAATAATAATAATTTATTTATACCCCAGCCACTCTGGGCGGCTTCCAACAAAATATTAAAAATACAATAAAACACCAGATATTTAAAACTTCCCTAAACAAGGCTGCCTTCAGCTGTCTTCTAAAAGTCAGATAGTTGCTTATTTCCTTCACATCTGATGGGAGGGCATTCCACAGGGCGGGGGCCACTTCCAAGAAGGCCCTCTGCCTGGTTCCCTATAACCTCACTTCTCACAGTGAGGGAACCGGCAGAAGGCCCTCAGAGCTGGACCTCAGTGTCCAGGCTGAACGATAGGAGTGGAGACGCTCCTTTGCCTTGCGCACCATTGTTCTGGCTTCCTCCTCCCTCCGGCATGTGGTGAGTGAGGACCCTGTTGCAACAGATCAATAAAGATCAGGCTTACTAGCTGCTTTGCTTCTCAGTATTCTCTGGTTGGCCTCTGTTATTTTCTCCTACCAATAGGGAACCTACGTAAGGACTCTATATGGGCTCTTGGATACCCCATAAAGGAAAAAAGGGCAGATTTTTGTTTACAACAAGGTATACTGGGCCGAGGCTGTTTAGGGCTTTAAAGGTCAGCACCCACACTTTGAATTGTGCCTGGAAATGTACTGGGGGCCAATGTAGGTCTTTCAGGACTGGTGTTAGGTGGTCTTGCTGGCCACTCCCAGTCACTAGTCTAGCTGCCGCATTCTGGATTAGTTGTAGTTTCCGGGTCACCTTCAAAGGTAGTCCCACATAGAGTGCATTGCAGTAGTTCCCAGCACTCTGTCACACTTTAGTGTGACCAAGGAATAGAATCCACATTGGGGCTGAGAGGATGGAAGCAACCATGATTCACAATGGTTGGTTTCTGATGAGAGAAGGAGCTGGTCAAGCTTCCATTCCAAGCCGTTGCCTCTGTTCCAAGATTTGTGAACAGTTATCATTTCCATCTGAGGGGAAAGTAAAGTGCTACACTTTGGGGCTGTGATGGAGTGGGGGGAACCCAACCCATGCTGACTGGGATCCGAGGTTCAAAATGTCTCTAGATGCAAAGGAACCAGAGGTTTGCTATGCCTTATACCAGGCACGTCCAACAGGTAGATCGTGATCTACCGGTAGATCACTGGACATCTGTTGTAGATCAGAGGCAGATCACTGGCTCCCCCCAAAGAAGCTCAACAATCTGGACTCCTCTAAAAAAAGCTCAACAATGTTAACCTGAACCCCCCAAACAGGGCTTTCCTTCCTAAAAAAAAAAAAAAAGAAGCTCAACAATTTTCACCTGAACCCCCAAAAATGGGGTTGATCACTGTCAGTTTTTAACTCTCTGAGTAGATCGCAGTCTCTTGGGAGTTGGCCACCCCTGCATTATACGAACCCTCTGCAAACACCCCCATCAGTCATTATGACAGCATTTTTCCTTGTCTGTATCCAGCTTGTCAGTAGATGAAGAGTCAGTAGATGAAGAGACAAATGAACTTATGTGAATACACGGGGGAGATGGGGGACAAAGAATCCACATGGTGTGTGGGTGTACATGCATGCACACACACATTCACATTTGTGCACAATAACAGATGTATTGTCTGCAAATCACAACACAATCTGAAGTAGTACTAGAGGAGATTGTGACTGCTCTGGTGGAAATAGCTTCAATCTTGCGGTTCTGATGAGCTCCCCGTTTGGGTTACCTCATTATTACTTATGTGACCTTGAAAAGCCTCCACATTTGCCAATAGCTATCACTTATTCTTGTGGCTCACAGAGAGATCCTTGATTTTGGCCAGTTGACAAGGAACAACAAAATTGAACAAAGCAAATGAGGGTGGAAATCCTTCATACAATAGTGGAGACATTTCATCTTCAAGTGACCTATTTCACATAATAGAATTACAGTGTGTTTAAAACTGGGGGTCCACGATGGGGGAGGTATAGAATTTTGTTGATTGTTTGCCAGTCAGGAAACTATATCCCAAGCACAACATGTTTAGGGAAGCTTTTAATGTTTAATAGGTTATTGTATTTTAGTGTTTTATTGGAAGCCACCCAGAGTGGCTGGGGAAACCTGCCAGATGGGTGGAGTATAAATAATAAATTATTATTATTATTATTATTATTATTATTATTATTATTATTATGGCTTCCCAGGGAACTGAGTAAATACATATGCATATATTTGTTAACATTTATATTGAACACTTTATTCCGTGGAACACGGGGGGCGGGGTACTTTACCTTCATTCTACAGGGTAGGTTAGCGTTAGGGTTAATATCCCTTGCATATTATCTGTTTGGAGTGGATCAGGAAGGACAAATAAGTTATGCTTTCCCCCCTCCCCCCACAGCTGGTGTGAGAAAGTGGGAGAAGCAAATTTGTTGACATTTTGAAGGTATGATGATTGGCTAACCAGCATCTGTTATTGGACTTTTATTGCCAAAATGAAGATACTAATAGACAAATAAAGCCTTAATTAATGATCTGGGGGAGGGAGAGGAACCTTTGCTTCGTTATAAGAAAAACAGCAACCCACATTCAGCTGTGCAGCCAATCAATTGTTCTCAGGAGACCCTTGGATAGACACTGAATTTTAAATTGGATTAGTCCTAATTCAGTTTGGACATCCAGCTGGCAACATCCACTGTTCATGGAATACGTAAGCAAGCTGAAGAGTACTCAGGAAAATGTGGGTATTATTATTTTGGTCATCATGGCAAAACAATGGACAGGGTGACCTCGTGAGATGTCTTCCACGTTTGTGCCTCTCTAATTGCACTGCATTTTGTCTTTCCATAGGGTATGGTATTGGCCTTCCTCCAAACTCTCCACTAACCTCAAATATTTCTGAACTGATAAGCCAGTATAAGTCCCATGGCTTCATGGATGTCCTGCATGACAAGTGGTACAAAGTTGTACCGTGTGGGAAAAGAAGCTTTGCTGTGACAGAGGTAAGAGACGTTTTGTAGTTACCCAACCGACAGCAGCCTCGTTTTTCTCTAGGCTCAGATGCTTACTTACATGTACGCACACATACTCAGTACATGGCGTGCAGCGGGGGGGGGGGGGATTAAAAGATTATTGGTGTTGGTGTCAGGGATGGAGAAAGGGGTGTGTGGTGGGTGCAGTCCGCCCCAGGTGTCACCACTGAAGGGGGTGACAAAATGCCAGACGGCACTCACCGCGGGGCCTGCAACGCGCCCGAGCCACACGTCTCTCCTGGGAGAGACTGTTGAGAATTCTCCGTGGCGCTTTAGCAGCAATGCTCAGAGTTCCAGGTTCTTCAGTGCAGTGTATTTATTGTGAGCTATATATACAAATAGGGACGCGGGTGGCGCTGTGGGTAAAAGCCGATCGAAAGGTCGGCGGTTCGAATCCCCGCGGCGGGGTGCGCTCCCGTTGTTCGGTCCCAGCGCCTGCCAACCTAGCAGTTCGAAAGCACTCCCGGGTGCAAGTAGATAAATAGGGACCGCTTACTAGCGGGAAGGTAAACGGCGTTTCTGTGTGCGGCTCTGGCTCGCCAGAGCAGCGATGTCACGCTGGCCACCTGACCCGGAAGTGTCTTCGGACAGCGCTGGCCCCCGGCCTCTTGAGTGAGATGGGCACACAACCCTAGAGTCTGTCAAGACTGGCCTGTACGGGCAGGGGGGGTACCTTATATATACAAATATCTACAGGCTATAATACATGAGCAGTTCATATAGTCAAACAGAGTACCTGGCTGCACCTTAAGGCAAATAGGAAGACCTCTAACTCTCTCTCTCTGACCACACTCCTCTACACCACACCTTTACTGCTGGACAGGTTTCCCTTTTAAACCGATGACAGCCAATCAACTGTCAGCACATTACTGCTGATTCATTCTGACCCAGCACTTCCATAGAAAGTATTCCAGGCTGATTGCATCAGCCAGTTGCATCAGCTAGCAAACTCAACCCTGCAGACTTACTATCTCACACAGCATTCTGTGAATCCCGACAGAGATGCAGGGACTTGGACATGTGCAGGTTCCACGCTGCCCAAACGGTCCGCCCACTGCCTCCCCCCCAGCTGTAGGGCAGCTGAGTAGGAGGAGGCAGGCAGACTCCAGAGACCCCACAGTGCACCTCACCCCTATGGGCGGCTCGCCCCACCCCTGGGCGCACCGCCCCAGGCTTCTGAGTGGCTTCCTAAGCCTCTGGTTGATATAAAGAGTGCTGTTTGCAGAGTTATTCCAAGAAGTGTGTGGGAGTAGCATGCAAAGGCGGCTGCAATGTGATCATGTGTTGTGTTTCTTTCTTTTAAAAAAATATTTTCCTATTCCTTAGAAGGAAATAAAATAATACAAAGTAAAGTGGGGAGAGAAGCAACCATCTAATAATTATATTTCTCCTGGCTTTTTTTACCCCAGGCCAAATGTTTCTCGTATAGATGTTCTGTTAACCTGTCAAGGTATCCACCAGAGCAACAATACATGTTCATTCCACAGAAAGGTGTACTGCAAAGGAACTTTTTCTGAACTCCTTGTGTCCTGTTGGAAATTCAATAAAAGGAAACCATGTATTGTGAAACCTTGTCATGTTGAATTTGCCCCTTAAGCAATCAGGCCTTCTTGAATCAGCTTTTCCAGTATTGCTAAATCCCAAATCTCGATACACCAAGGTTCAATGGTGGCTCCCTCTAAGTAATGACCAGAAATGGGCAGCAATTGCTCTCGCTGCCCTGGGCGAAAAGCAAACCATGTGTGCTTCTTGAGAATTAAAGAATAAAACCAAACAAAAATACAGAAATTACAGGGGGGTTTTAAAAAGGTGTCAAGGAAGCAAAACAGAGTGAATAGAGGTAGCTGTTCGTGTAGGTGGGCTCCTGTTCTTTGTATTTGTGTTTGGAGGTCTGAATAACAATGACTATTAGAACTGGTGGAGAGAGAAATAATATGACAAGCCTCTGAGCAGGACTTTGGTAAAATGCTAAAACAGCTGTACCTCGGTTTACAAACTTAAACCGTTCCGGAAGTCCGTTTGTAAACCGAAACCGTTCTTAAACCAAGGCACACTTTCCCTAATGAGGCCTTCTGCCGCCGGTGCCCTTCCACATTTGGCTTCCGTTCTTAGACCGAGGTAAAGTTTGCAAACCAGGACACTACTTCCGGTTTTGCGGAGTTTGTAAACAGAATAGTTCATAAACAGGGCTGTTCTTAAACCGAGGTACCACTGTATGATGTACAGTGAATTGACACATTGTCATGGAGTCGACAAGGAGAACAAGTCATTTGCAGATCAGAGAAAGTCAGTGAAACACCAGCTAACTTAGAGTTAGTTTATTTATAAAGGAAGCAGAACAGAGAACACGGGGAGACTTCTAAGGGTTGCTCCTGTCTTAATGAAGCAGTTGCCTGGACTGGCTTGTAGCTCCCCCTTCACTCCTTAGCCCTCTGTGTCAGGTCCCTCCCTCTGTCGATGGTGAGCCCCAAGGGACCCTCTTTGTTTCTGCCTGGCTCTCTGCTCAGTAACATGCAATAGACGCCTTGGGAGCCAGTGTGGTCTAGTGGTTAAGAGCGGTAGTCTCGTAATCTGGGGAACCGGGTTCGCGTCTCCGCTCCTCCACATGCAGCTGCTGGGTGACCTTGGGCCAGTCACACTTCTTTGAAGTCTCTCAGCCCCACTCACCTCACAGAGTGTTTGTTGTGGGGGAGGAAGGGAAAGGAGAATGTTAGCCGCTTTGAGACTCCTTAAAGGGAGTGAAAGGTGGGATATCAAATCCAAACTCTTCTTGTTGTTGTTGTTGTTCTGGGAGCGGGGTGGGGAGCAGGGACTTGCAGGCTGTCAGCACAGAATCTGTCCAGGTGGCTCTGTGGTGGAGCTGCCAAGTCTGATTCCTGTCCCTGTCCTGTACTGGGGCACCTACCTGTTTCCTCTTTGTCATCCTTCAAGCTTTCAGCCTCCATTACCTCCCAGCTCCTCCCCTCCTCTGGGGTGTGGCCAGTTTCTCACCACCAGGAGCCAGGATCCAAATTCTCTCCCTCTGTGCTTTCCCTGAGGGGGCTCTGGGTCGGGCAGCTTCCACCACTCCTCCTCATCCAGCCAATCCCTGACACACCCAGGTGGTTTTGGAAGCTGCAGCAGGATGAATACAGAGGACCAATGTAAGCCAGTCAAATGCCAAAGATTTACTCTACTGATTCCTTTCAGCATGCAGCCACACAGTGGTCTGGGTGACACTTTTCAGTGGCTGCGAACCCACGCTGCTGTGGGGTTTGTGTAAGCAAAGCAGCCACATGGTCGACAAAGTATAAGAAGTTGTGCAAACGTTGAAATATAAGCATCCACTATTAAGATGCACATTAAAGTAGCAGCATTAAGACAATACAGTGGTGCCTCGGGTTACAGAAGCTTCAGGTTACAGACTCCGCTAACCCAGAAATTGTACCTCAGGTTAAGAACTTTGCTTCAGGATGAGAACAAAAATTGCGCAATGGCAGTGCAGTGGCAGCGGGAGGCCCCATTAGCTAAAGTGGTGCTTCAGGTTAAGAACAGTTTCAAGTTAAGAACAGACCTCCAGAACGAATTAAGTTCTTAACCCGAGGTACCACTGTAGAGCAATTGAAAACAGGCAATTCAAGATGAGAAACCTTAGAAATTTCTAGGTCAGTGTTTCCCAAACTTGGGTCTCTCTAGCTGTTTTTGGACTGCAACTCCCATCATCCCTAGCTATCAGGACCAGTAGTCAGGGATAATGGGAACTGTAGTCCAAAAACAGCTGGAGACTCAAGTTTGGGAAACACTGGTCTAGGTGAATAGGCACTTCTTCTGTCTTCAAAAGCTGGGGCCTCTCGTATTTCAGGGAATGAGTTCCATAATGCAGTGGAAAATCCCACCTCTGCGTTATCACAGCCCAATAGTCATCAGGCCTGTGCAAAGTCAGCTCATTGGCAATGCTGAGTGGCGGTGGCTCTCTTGAGTTTTGGCTGGAGCCTTTCCAGACCTACTTGGAGATGTCACGTTGAACATGAGACCTCTTGCTTGCCGTCTGTGCACTCTGCTGCTGAGCTACAGCCATATTAGTTACCATGGCAAAATGTAGCTGCTTCCATTAATCCAAAGCCATATGCTAAAGTGAATAATTGTGCTTCAGCATGGCGAAAAGTAGGACAAATCACTGTAACCAGCGCTGTTAATGCAAGGGACAGTGGGGTGAAAGAGAAGGGGTGAAAAAAACCTGGAAAATAACGCCCTCTGCTAATACAAACATAGCAATTTTACAGTTTGGGGATTATGGTGATGTGTGGCGAGAACCATGAGAACAATCGCTGCTGCCTTTTGATGGAATGGCACCTTAAAAGGGAAGGGAACTTCAGGATTCATCTCTAAGGCTGAGAGATACGCAGCTTGTGAACTTGCAAAACTGGATTGTATGTTGCAAGAGAGGGGAACCTGTGGCCCCGCAGAGGGTGCTGCACTCCAACTCCCATCATCTGTTTCATGTACCATATTTTTTGCTCTATAAGACTCACTTTTTCCCTCCTAAAAAGTAAGGGGAAATGTGTGTGCGTCTTATGGAGCAAATGCAGGCTGCGCAGCTATCCCAGAAGCCAGAACAGCAAGAGGGATTGCTGCTTTCACTGTACAGCGATCCCTCTTGCTGTTCTGGCTTCTGAGATTCAGAATATTTTTTTCTTGTTTTCCTCCTCCAAAAACTAGGTGCGTCTTGTGGTCTGGTGCGTCTTATAGAGCGAAAAATACAGTATATGGGTTGAGGCATGCAGAGAGAAAGGACAAGAAAGGGTTGAGTGTTTTGGTAAATTTTCGAGTGTGTTTGTCCTGCAGCAGCAATTGGTTAAGCAAGCATCTGAGAGCGAGTCAGCACAATCTAAAGTATAAATACACTTGTGTTTGAAGCAAATTTGCTCTTGACCCTTGACCTTGGCCCAGGGGCAGAGGAAGGGGCGAGGGGAGCGGTCCGCCCTGGGTGCTTTCGCTGAGGGGGGGTGACATTTGGAAACACCGCCTGCCCACGACTCCCAAGCCTACCCCGAGTCATCAGGGGAAGGGAGGAATTGCACCACTTTGCCAGCAGCATTCCCCCCTTCCCCCTTTGTTTTGACAGCTGGGGGAAGCTTGGGAGTTGCAGGCGGGCTGTGTGCCAAATGTACGCCATCCGTGGCTCGCTCCACCCCTGGCTGCAGGGCATGTGCACTGCTCCGTACACCCGAGTAGCTATCCCGCGCTTGGGAGGGCACCCTCTGTGCCCCGCACCCCTCGGGAGTGTGCCTGCCCTGGCCAGTGCGGGCATATGCTCTACCACTGCCTTGGCCAGAGCCTAGTCTGTCTTGGAACACTGCAATGAGACTGTGGAAAAAGAAAACACATTTTAAATGCGTTATAACGCCATGACACCAGATGGCGTGTGATGTTCCGTCTTTCAGCAATGTGATTTCCCATGATGAGGTTTACAATATGTTTTTCTGAAACATTTTTTGGATGTGTCTAGATCCAGCCTGCATAATGTTGGAAGGTCTGTATACTACAACTGCATGCAACCTATAAGCTGTGAAGCTGCATTATATTATCAGTAAAGGGACTGACCCTACCTGGAACTGTATGGTGTTTTTCTGTTCCATTGGCACACTCCGCTGGCGTGTTGAATGGGCACTTAGCCCATGCCCCAATACATCCCTGACTAGCAGTTATGCTAGCTGGAGTATATGGGAGTTGGAGCCCAACAACATTTAGAGAGCCAGTGGTTCCCCAGCTCTGGATGTTGTAGAGCACAGAAAAATAGATGGGGCTATATTATTATTATTATTATTATTATTATTATTATTATTATTATTATTATTATTATTATTATTATTTTATATCCTGCCCATCTAGCTGGGTTTCCCCAGCAACTCTGGCTGGCTTACAACATATAAAACACAACAAAACATCAAACATTAAGAAACAAGATATCCTACACAAGCAACAAACAAACCAATAAATCAATAACAATAATTATAATAAACAATTTACATTTATACCCAAATTAAAGTAACCACCAACCACAACTAAACATTTAACCAACACCAACCCAACAAAAATGAAACAGAGGAACCAAATTTAGAACTGTTTTAAGCATTTTAGCCAGTTGCCCCAACCCAAGAGTTGCTCCGGCAATGTCCGAGTGGCCTCCCAGGAGCCTCTTTTAGCTGTTCAGGGTGAGTGTGGGCCCTGCCCCCTAGGCCGGGTAGAAATGGGCCTTGCAGCAGTGAGCGGTCTTCCCTCCAGCACTCATGGCAGCAGCCGTGTAGAAATCAGTAGGCTTTAAGCAGAGCAAGTTAATGCCCACAACCTGCTGATCTCGAGATGTTTCTTGAAAGTGAGATGCACTCCACATTCTCAAACAACAGTGTCATCCAAAATAAAATGTTATTGGGGGGATGCCAGTTTTCAAGGCAGCACGCCTGCTCCCAGCAAACTCTATAATCTCTGACCTCTTGGTCCTTTACATATTCTGGAATATTGTCCACTTGGATGAAATTGTATTAAAAGGAACAACAGGCAATTGCCGTCCATTAGCATCAAGGTACTTACAGAGGAAACAGTACCTTTGCCAGGAAAAAGCTGGCCTGCGAAATGCAAAAAGGATATAACTTCCTTCTTCTTCCTCCCCCCCCCCCCCAGTAAGGAGCTAATAGGTCAGAAAGAAAAGTCTGTCAAGTTGTTGTTGTTGTTTAAATGGGGGGGGGAGAGAGAGAGACAACACTTCTTGGCAACTCCTGCAGTGAAAAAAAAAAATGTAATGGCATTTATTTAGAAGCCTCCTATTGAATTAAAAGTTAAACCACAATGGAGTAAATGTGTGATGACACTCAAAAGCTGAAGTTAATCCGTACTGGAAGAGAGACATCTAGTTGAGCCTTTGAGGCATTGCACAAAATTGCCTATTAGGAATGCTGAAAAGCAATCTTTGTGTTTCTAAATTTAAGTAAAGGATTGCATGCATTTTGCTTGCTTGCTTGCTTGTTTGCTTAGGAATCATGCTTTGCAGCCCTCTATGCATTTTTTAAATGTAACCATAATTACATGAATTGTGATCTTTGATTCTGGAAGATTTCAGCATCCTTTTGGTCTGTACAGCAGAGGTGGCTCCAAGATGATGCTGGAGTTCCAGCCAGCCTGGTTAAAAATCAGGGATGATGGGAGTTGTAGTCCCAACAAGTCCTTGAGGACCACAGATTAGACACCTCTGCCATAGAGCATCAAACTACATGTGCTGCTAAATGCTTTGTTAACAACTATATCAGGGTTTTAAAAAAACTTAATACCAATTTTCATCAGGGCAGCAACACACCGGGGGTGGGGGAGGCTTCACCCTCCCCTCCCCTCCCCAGTCAGGATCCTGACAATAAACACCTCCCCGCTGAGCTCTTCAATTACAAAGCATCAGTTGGAAACTATCTGGACAACTTTTTTTCTAATCTCAGACGTGAAATCTTGTCCTTCTGCATGGGCAGCAGAAAGAGAATACAGTGGTACCTCGGGTTAAGTACTTAATTTGTTCCAGAGGTCCATACTTAACCTGAAACTGTTCTTAACCTGAAGCACCACTTTAGCTAATGGGGCCTCCTGCTGCCGCCGCGCCGCGAGAGCACGATTTCTGTTCTCATCCTGAAGCAAAGTTCTTAACCTGAAGCACTATTTCTAGGTTAGCGGAGTGTGTAACCTGAAGCATATGTAACCTGAAGCGTATGTAACCCGAGGTACCAATGTAAACTGAACTAGCATGAATGGTGTTTTTTCTTCTACTGTTTATAAAGTACCAACACAATATATTGGCTCATCAAAAAATTAGCTGTTTTGGGAGTTTCTACTGAGTTACACCATTGATCCATTTAGCCTAGAATTATATACTGGCCAAGGCTGTCCATTGTTTCAAGCAGAAGCTTCTCTCGCTCCTGCTAAGTGATGAGCCTTTTAGAACAGAAGATCTTGGCCATTGAACATGGGCCCTGGAACAAAAGGTGAAGTGGCTTCAAATATTCTCCCAGCCTTGTTGAGTCGATAGAGCATGAGTCTCTTAATCTCAGGGTTGTGGGTTTGAGCCTCACGTTGGGTGAAATATTCCTGCATTGCAGGGGGTAGACTAGATGGTCCTCATGGTTCCTTGCAACACTACAATTCAACGATTCTGTAATTCTATGTAACAACAACAAAATGTTAAGTTTATACTAGAGGAGATGTGAACTGTTAAGGCAGAAGATAGCCCTAGCTGAAAAATCCTTCTGCAGATTAGATAACCGTCGCTTACATCTGAGATATCTGTGCAGGCTAAAGGAGGATATTGAGTTTATCTGTCGAGCTCAAGGCTGCATCCGTCTTTACACTTGCCAAGCGAAAGCTGTGTGTGCATGTCCAGTTCCCAGAGGCCTAGCAAAGGAGGAAATAAGATGGAAGAGTCACAGTTACACAACACACACACTTGTGTGATAGTGCTATTCTTGTTACCACTTGAATCTGCAATACTATTCAGATAGATAGATAGATAGATAGATAGATGATAGATAGATAGATAGATATGTGTATGTGTGTGTGTGTGTGAGAGAGAGAGAGAGAGAGAGAGAGAGAGATGATCATATGGTAAATGTGTTGTCTAGTCTCAGCAGTAAATCCTTTTATGGAAATGTTAGGATTGGCTTGTTTACCTTTGTTATATGCTCCCCAGTCTCCAGGCTAGACTTCCTTAAACTCGGCCCTCCAGATGTTTTGAGACTACAGTTCCAATCATCCCTGACCACTGGTACTGCTAGCTAGGGATCATGGGAGTTGGAGGCCAAAAACATCTGGATGGCCGAGGAAGCCTGCTCCACATGATGAGAGATTTCAAGCATTCCAGTGCATACCTCAGGTTTGATTTCCTTACAAGAAAGGTCACTAGAGACGGTGGTGCCTTGGTGATGTATGGTTCTACTCTTAATATGACATATTTTAAAGATAACCTAGAAATATTGGCTAATTAAACAATCTATTGCCTTTTAAACTGTTGCTGGTGTTTTTGTTTGTGATTACAGTGGTACCTCGGGTTACAGACGCTTCAGGTTACAAATGCTTCAGGTTACAGACTCCGCTAACCCAGAAATAGTACCCTGGGTTAAGAACTTTGCTTCAGGATCAGAACAGAAATCATGCGCCAGCGGTGCAGTGGCAGCAGGAGGCCCCATTAGCTAAAGTGGTACCTCAGGTTAAGAACAGTTTCAGGTTAAGAACGGACCTCCAGAACGAATTTAGTTCTTAACCCGAGGTACTACTGTATTTAGGTTAGTATAAGATGGAAGGGCTCACAGCATTAACACTCCAGTGGATCTTGGTCTCCCCACTAGGTTTCTATGGGCAAAGCCGACAAAGGGGGTCTGGAAAGAGGCTGGTCCTCTTTAGCCAAAATAAAGACAGCAGCGTCGTGGAAAGATCAGCTTTATTGCTTACTGCAGTCAGAACAAAGGTGGCCCCAGTGGATAATTCCAAAAGCTGGGCAGCAAATACAAAAAAGCAAGGCATCTGTATAGTATTCTGAATGCATGAAGCCCTCGTGCCCTATCATTTCTGCAATATTATGGGTTACAGCAACACGTGAACAGCTCGTGTCTCTTTACCTAGCTTTTCAACTGGACATCCCATATTTGGAGTTATCCCCTTATCATATCAAGGTGTCTTCTTAAATCATCTTCCAGATGGCACTGGTCAGCCTAATTGAATCTGCACAAGCACCCCCTTTACACTGGTATGCATACCTGAACTGTTAATGGGGCGGGGGTTAAGTGCTCTTCTCGCCTGCTGATCATGGTGCAGCTTTTGTTAACTGAAAAGCAAAAGAATACAGAAATACGGAGAAAAGCATACAGAAAGGCACAAATCTAAACTAGGCAGAGGGGCCACCATAGCTTTAGATTCAGCATAGACAAGCCTCTATGTGTCTTCCCAGACAAGAGTGGTCCCAAAGAGTTGTTCTCTTGCACTCACCATGGACCTCACCTCTGGTCAGGGGTGAGAGAACAGACCTGGGCTGGATCTTGACACATCAATGAAGTGTTTCAATTAAACTCATTGTAAACTCACACAGGGAAATCCAGTTGGGAAAGACGGGACTCCACAGCGCCTCCTGGTGTCGCAGTGCCATATTGCATATACAACACATATAAAACGCTTTTTCTTTACCAGTCTAGCTGAATCGCTGCTCGCTTTAGCCTGCCTCCTGGAATCATCTCCAGTTAGTCTTCTCTGTGGCAACCCAGCGCCTGTATCCTTTCGTCATGCAAAGAGGTGCTTAACAGGCCTGGCAAGAACCTTAAGCGTTAGACTGGTCTGACAACTTCCATAGCCTGTTTTCTACAGAATCCCGTATCTCCAGATATAAAATCATATCCATGTCAAATATAGCATATAGACTAACCACCATCCTATTACACCTTTCACAGTAGCGTCTTCGTGAACTCATATGCAGCCTTATAAGCTGCATGTAAAGAACAGTGTTACATTATTCCTGCATTGCAGAGGGTTGGGCTAGATGACCCTTGTGGGTCCCTTCCAACTCTACAATAAATAATAATAATAATAATAATAATAATAATAATAATAATAATAATAATAATTTATTTATACCCCGCCCATCTGGCTGGGCTTCCCTAGCCACTCTGGGCGGCTTCTAACAAAATATTAAAATACAGTAATGCATCAAACATTAAAAGCTTCCCTAAACTTCTATGATTATCAAAAAATGGGGGGGGGGGAGAGATAGAGAGAAGAATATGGGTATTTTCTCACAAGTTGCTTAGGTTGCAATCCTGTACCCCCTTACCTGTGGGTAGGTCCCACTGAACTCAGTGGGGCTTACTTCTAAGTAAACATGTCTAGGATTGCACTGTTAAAGCCGGTGAGTAATACAAATGTCAACATTCAAGGTAGGCCAGAATGTTCGTTTTCATTACAAATTCCACTCTTCTCTTTTCTCTCCTGCATTAACACATATCAGACATTCATATGAATAGGCAAAAGGTCAGGCACCTTTTTGAAAGCTAACTGAGCAACCTTATACATGTCTAAAGGTAAAGGTCCAGTCATGGCCGACTCTTGGGTTGCGGCGCTCATCTCGCTTTATTGGCCGAGGGAGCTGGCTTACAGCTTCCAGGTCATGTGGCTAGCATGACTAAGCCACTTCTGGTGAACCAGAGCAGCGCACTGAAACGCCGTTTACCTTCCCGCCGGAGCGGTACCTATTTATCTACTTGCACTTTGACATGCTTTCGAACTGCTAGGTTGGCAGGAGCAGGGACCGAGCAACGGGAGCTCACCCCGTCATGGGGATTCGAATTGCCGGCCTTCTGATCGGCAAGTCCTAGGCTCTGTGGTTTAACCCACAGTGCTACCCACGTCCCTTATACATGTCTACTTGGATGTAAATCCCATTGATTTCAGTGAGGCTTATGCCCAGGTAAGTGGGCACAGGACTGCCGCCTAAGCCTCATAACAATCCCCTCAGCCTATTCTCTGCATTTCTGCTGGCTCCACTGCAAATCTCTCTGGGCTGAAGGAATTGGCAAAGAATATATTCTCCCTTGCTACATGCTACAATGGGAACCTGGATATTTGTAATAACCAGTGCAAGGTTCCATACAGTTTCCCCCTTGCGTCTTTCTTCTTCTTCTTCTTTAAATGAATTTTTTGGCTGGTCTACAAGGACGTGTCAGCAAAGAATAATGGCACAACCCTGCTCATATCTGTAAGTGAAATATTGATTGTGATGACCCTTTTAAACGGCAAAATATCCATCTTTGTGCTTTCACTGCTACCTCTGCGGTCTTATAACCCATTTTTAGACACACAATGCATTTTCACTTTATTCCCAGATGAAATATTCTGTGAATTGATTTCTAGATTTTGCTTTCCCATACATTTTTTTTTTTAACCAAACAGTTGAACTTGTTCTGTGGGGGAAAGGTGCTGTTTTCCTTGGGCAGAGCTGTTTGCCTGCTTCATCTAATCATGTGTTAGCTGCTTGATCAATTTAAGTTTTATTAGGAAATGACAGTCTTGTGGGCAGAGCATAGGCCAGGGAACATCTAAATGCCTCCCACAACACAGGGGTTGTGGCTAGGGGACCTGTTTGTTGTGCCTTCACCCTGCTTTTTTTGCACAACATTTGTGGTAGGGATGGGCAAATCTAACAATTTCAGTTTCTCTCGCTTTCTCATTTTTCCTAATTAGTTCTCTACATTTTCACACCAGTCTATGATTCTGTTGGAATGTTCAAGGAGGCTGGAGAGGATATATTGTTTTATAATATCCTTCCTAACTTGCACCAGCAAGTTCTATAACTTAGCAGAGTTTTAATATTCCCCTTTAAACGCACAACAGTTAACTTGTTGCAAGCTTGTTTAAGCTTCCAGTATAGGATTCCCTTTTCTCCCCCTTAAAAAGAATAGACACGACACAATCTTGTGCAAAGTATTATAAAAGAAGTTTACTCACACATTCAGTTCACAGATGGATCCCTGAAGGCAGACTTAGGTTACAAAGTATATACACATGGAACTACCCCATATGGGAGTTAGTCCCAGTGACTGCAGACAGGCAGTCACTGCTGCTCACATGACAAAAGCAAGATGGAAAAGAGAGTCCAAAAGAAGTCCAAAAGAAGGAAGTGTGCCTTGCCTTTTTGTTACCTGAGCAGGCAAGGTCACGCCCCCCTCTAGTCACATGCAGAGGAAGTTTGTCCCAGCTCAGGAGGACATAGGAAGTTCTGACTGGCTGGAGCAAACATCCCCTTTAATGTCCACTCTAGGAATGTTGTACTTGACTGCTTTCTATGTGTAACATCCCACAGATTCACACACATACACACCCTGAAAATTCACCAGCATTTTGCCCTGGTTTTCTCCTAACAGACACATTTTTGCAAAGCAATTTGCAAATGTCTAGGCCAAAATGTCTACTGTTGGCAACTCCTCAGCTGGCCCTACTTCCCATTTCTATCACAAAGTGTCTTGCTGAACTCTGCCTGAACTCCAAGCCTTCCTTGGCATTTTTCGTCTTCCTCTTCTTCCCAACTCAGGCATGGAAGAGGACATCTTTTGCACCTCTGTAGGATCTGTTTGGACGCTTTCCTCTAAATCACATAACTCTGTACATTCAGACCCTCCAAGTGTCCAAGTGTCCAAGTGTCCCTATTTTCCAGAGACGTCCCTGATTTGGAGAAGCCGTCCCAGTTTTACAAAGGTCCCATTTAAAGGGAATACTTTCAAAGTGGAATCCTTGCAAGAAAAACCAAACCCCCTCAGGTGTCCGGTCTACTCAGATATTTCACTTTGAATTCCACCTTCACTTTGATTTGGCCTCAGCTCATTGAAATTGAGCAGGCCCTCCTCCCCTCCATTAAGGAAATGGAATCATTAAGCTCGTTATTTAATTAATCAAGCACAGATGCCACACTTTTTTTGCTATCAGTTCTGAATAGGAAGGGAATGATATTGAAACCTTTTCTGCAGTGGCGCATTTTCATTACAAAGCTTGCTTCAGCCAGTGAGCAAGATTAGATTTTGCTAATGCGGTATATAGAAAAGAAAGGGGGTGAAACAAAAACAAAACAAAAAAAAGTTTTATTGAGATTGGCATACCCTGGAGCTGGATCGATTCTGGTTTTTTCAGCTTGGCGAAGCTTATCTGTGCCATCGAAAGAACCTGTTCTTTCAGTCCTGGTGCCAAATTGGGCATGATAACCCTGAGTACAAATAATAAAATTGTTACTGTTGTTGTTGTTGTATTAGCCACATTCTTTGGCCTTGTGGTGATGTTGCTGTTGCGGTTGCTTTTATCCTTTTCCCTCCATCACAGTCATGCTCTGAATTGCATTTTGTTATGCATTTTAATAACAATAGCATTTGGCTAGACTACTTACCAGAGCTGGTTATGGGGGGTGGGGGCAGACTAACAAACAAAATGAATTTCAAATATTCAGGTGTCATCCATACTTTCTGCTTGCCCCATACCTAGAAAACATGGGTCCAAGCTGTCTTTCGCTCACCCCGTGTTTTCTAGACACAGATCCAAGCAAGTTTGCCTTTGACCCGCCACCTTCCCCTGTTCTTTAAGTGCTAAATCGAAACAAATGGTAATCCACAGAAAGCCCACTCCCTTTGTTCTGATTCAGCACTAAAGGAAAGGTTTTCCGGGGGGGGGGGGTCTCAGGACAAACAGGTGTGTGGATAAGCCCTAAGGCAGGAATTATCCAATGCCAAAATTTAGAACAGGAGACACCTGCCTTGTTAGTGATGCACGTGAAAAAGTTCTAGAGGTCTTGGTAAACCTGAAGTTTGATATGAGTTAACAGTGTGATACAGCAGCAAAAAAAAACAACCAGCTAATGCTATTCTAGGCTGCATCAACAGAAGCATAGCGTCCAGATCAAGGAAAGGAATGATACCACTTTCCTTTCCTTTGGTCAGTTCTTTAAGGTGCCACAAGGCTCAGTTGTCTTTATTGAAATGTATACATATTTTGCTCTATGATTGCCCAAAATGTGTGTGTGCGCTATGATATATACAGCTAAGAAAATTGCCAGTTTGTAAATCTGCTGTTGCTGTAATTATATTTGCCTCCTCTTCTTCTATTTTTATTTAAATGTGCATCTGAAATGTAGGCTTTCAAGAGAGCTGTCACAGCATATTTATCGTCTGTTTCACTCGTGCTTTGTTTTGGCATCTCCTTTGTGAACAGAGAAAGATATTTGTTCTGATGCACACCTACCTACTAACCGAAAACTACCCATACATTGAAATGCCTCCATTAGGAACCCATCTATTTGTATTGCATAGGGTTGGTCAAGACAAATTTGAGAGCGTCATTCAATAGCACCCTTCACTCATTAATTAGCACGAGACAGAATATTATAGCAGAAACACCAAAGTTTTACGTATTTCATGGGGGCTTATTGAGGAGAATGTCCTAATGGACAAAAGGGTATCAAGCTGGTATTAATCGCATGTCATACATTTTGTTTGCGATCCCTGGTTGTCTCCAGAGATAGCTACAAATTGGTCAGGTACTTAACCAGGGTTACTAGGTGGTCAACAAGGTAAATTTACCTTTTCCCCTGTGGCTAAGGTAGTGAGCTTAAAAGATTATGAGGATTTTTATTATTTGTACCCTGCCAATCTGGCTGGGTTGCCCCAGCCACTCTGGAAGGCTTCCAACAAACATAAAAGCATAATAAAACACCAAACATTAAAAACTTCCCTATACAGTCATACCTCTTGTTACGTTCGGTTCAGGTTACGTTCTTTCAGGATACATCCCACAGCGACCCGGAAGTAATGGAACAGGTTCCTTCTGGGTTTCACCGCTCACACATGTGCAGGCGCTCAAAATGATGTCAGAAACGGTGAATCGTGACCCACACATGCGCAGACGCGGGTTGCATTCTGTTCATGTTGCGAACAGGGCTCCGGAACAGATCCCGTTCGCAACCAGAGGTATCACTGTACAGGGCTGCCTTCATAAGTCATCTAAAAGTTATTTATCCCCTTGACATCTGATGGGAGGGTGTTCCACAGGGCAGGTGTAGACTACCAAGAGGTGCCTCTGCCTGGTTCCCTGTAACTTCACTTACTGCAGTGAGGGGACCACCAGAAGGCCCTCAGAGCTAGGTGTCCTGCTCTTCCACTCGACCCACATGGAAGGGCAGAGGCCAGGGTTAGATGGCCGGCTCCCATGAACGACTTGAGCTGGTGTGGTTGGTGTGGCAGAGTGGCCAAGCAGCAGCCAACCCGTACCACACTAGACCATCAGGCTGATGCTGAGGAGGAGCATCACTCATGCTTGAACCAGGCCAGACTTCTCGCCAGCTGCACTAACAGTGATGCACCCTCCATTTTGGGCTAGCCACACTTGAATACGGGGTGTGGAGACATCCCGATTGAAGTCCAAATGAGACAAGGGGCATTCTTGTCCAAAAACGAGGTGATCCCATTTTTCCAGGGGCGGGTAGCAACCCTAATTTCAGCACAGAATTCCCTCTAGCTAAAGCCCCTCATGCTATATCAGATGCTGGGGATGAACACAAGCGCAGTGGAAGTGGGAAGGATAAAATGGGCATCTGTGATAAAGAGAGGGGATCTGTTGCATGTTGAGATTGGAGGTGGGTCTTGAGTCTGATTAGACCTGGGTGAGACAAGGACTAAACCAGCAAGAAGAAAATCAACCAGACTATATCCTTATTCTAGTTTTTCTAATGTCGCTCACTTCCTTTGTTTTCTTAACAGACACTGCAGATGGGCATCAAGCACTTTTCTGGACTCTTTGTGATGCTATGCATTGGGTTTGGCTTGTCAATTCTCACTACTATTGGAGAGCACATCGTATACAGGCTGGTGATCCCACGAATCAAAAAGAAATCCAAGCTGAGATACTGGCTTCATACAAGTCAGGTACGTCCTCCTGGTATTAAATCACTTTTGTTCTGAATGGATTACACCACAAAACTGCCTTGGGTAACCTCTCTATATCCTCCATCCAGTGAAGCAAAGGTTTTATTTTTTTAATTGTATTTATTTTATTTCATAAAAAATTAACACCACTTAACTGAGTGGGGAAAACCCTCAAAGCTGTTTACAAAAAGACAAAACAAGAAAATCGGGGGGGGGGGGATCACAGCCATACTTCAAAACACAGTATCAAAACACACAGGGAGAAAGGTTGTTTTCTGCTGCTCCAGAGAAGTGGACACGGAGCAATGGATCCAAACTACAAGAAAAAAGATTCCACCTAAACATTAGGAAGAACTTCCTGACAGTAAGAGCTGTTCGACAGTGGAATTTGCTGCCAAGGAGTGTGGTGGAGTCTCCTTCTTTGGAGGTCTTTAAGCAGAGGCTTGACAACCATATGTCAGGAGTGCTCTGATGGTGTTTCCTGCTTGGCAGGGGGGTTGGACTCGATGGCCCTTGTGGTCTCTTCCAACTCTATGATTCTATGATTCTATGATCTCAGGAACCTCCTCTTTACATATGAACCTACCCAGACCCTAAGATCATCTTCTGAGACCCCTCTTAATGAGCCTACTCCATAAGGGTCCAGAGAATGGCATCACAAGAATGGGGCCTTCTCTGCAGTGGCTCCCAGTTTGTGGAATGCTCTCCCCAGGGAGGTTTGACCAGTGCCTTCATTATGTACCTTTAGGCACCAGGCAAAAACGTTCCTCTTTAACCAGGCCTTCGGCCGATTGACATCCAGTTCCCTTTTGAAATGTGTTGGGGAGCAGGGGGATTATTGAGTTGTTCTTGTTCTTGTTTTTATTATGTATTTTGTGATTTTATTGAGACCTGCGGGTATAGGGCGGTATACAAATTAAACAAACATACATACAAACAAATGTTAAAATACTAGAAAGGATCAAAATTACTTCAACTTTCTAAGCATCTTGTCTAAATGAGAAAGGTTCTAGCTATCTTCTGTAGTCTCTTCCCAAACCATGCAGCATCGGTGAAAATGGGATGGGTGGGATCGCTCTGAGAATCACAATGGTGGGGGTCATACACAAACAGCTCAGTACAGTGGTACCTTGGTTCTCGAACTTCTTCTGTTCCAGAAGTCCGTTCGACTCCCGAAACGTTCAAAAACCAAGGCGTGGCTTCCAATTGGTGCAGGCGTCCTAGAAACAATAGCAGACTGCTGCATCGGACGTTTGGCTTCCCAAAAACATTTGAAAACCAGAACACTTGCTTCTGGGTTTTCAGCGTTCAGAAGCCGATTTGTTCATCAACTAAGCCGTTCGAGAACCAAGGTTCCACTGTACTTCGCTTCAAACAAAATCGCAGCCTGTTACATGCAGCGTTCATATTTCCTATCCGCTCCACCCTAAAATGCAAGGCTGATTGTGCTACTGATTAATTTGTTCCCTGCTTTTCCCCTAGAGATTGCACCGTGCTCTAAATAGTTCATTTATTGAAGACAAACACCAGCCTAAAGCAAAGCGAGTTGAAAAGAGGTAAGAAGAATGACTTTTAAAACCCCTTGTTTCCAGATGAATCTGTAGATAGTGGCTCCCATGACACAAAACACTCCTCCCCTCCCCCCCCCCCTTTTGTTAAGGAAAAGGAAAAAGAAACACTTGGGAAAACTGTAGTGTATAATGTGAGTCACACACTGAAGAGAAACTGAAAATCATTTTTATTATTGTGCCAAGAGAATCGTAAATCATAAAGAATGGCCTTTGGCTGTATGACTTTATATGAGGGAGCAATTCCATTCACATCATTTTATTATATACACACTATAGCTGTCTGACCCAGCAGTGACATGACAGTCAGACATGTAATCACTTTTTTTCCTTTCAATGTGCTTGGCACACAAACTTCCCATTAAGACAACCACGTCTAGAAAAACAGGGGGAGCAACTCACAGTGGCAGCTGCACCCCTCAGTCGACTTCCTCATCTGTAGCAGCAGCACACTCACGGAAGGCAAATTTTTGAATTTGCCCTTTCGTCCCCCCAAAAAGGTCAGCACCCCAGTGCAGGTTTGCAGATGTAGGCCAAGCTGTTCTGTGTGCTCAAATCCCTTTCCTTATGTGCAAACCGAGGAATGGAGAAAGCATCACAATGCCAGGCATTGTACGATCTGTTCAGAAATTATAATTAGGCATACATTTATTTTCGGCCTTTTCAGACTTGTTTAAAAAATGCACCACAGTTGTGAACCTATTTTTTCCAGCATTGTTACCGCTGACCTTTTTTAAAAAATAATAATAATAATGTGCCGTTTACAACATGTTGCATGCCAAGGTCCCCAGGGCCACCCCAGTAACTCACACATCACACAGAAATTTTTGTTTAAGGTATGGGCATAATTTTGGCCACAACTTTATTAAAATACAAACATTAGTTTCAACTAGCTGCCCCCACCGTGGGGGACAGTCTGACATTCCGCACACCTGCGAAAGTCAGAAAAGGGGAATACACTTGGGGCTAGCGACGGAGCATGGAACCTGCCCTCAGCCCTCCCCAAATGCAGCCAAGAGCTCTTGCAGTGGCCCGAGCCCCCTTGACAGGGTGGGCAAGCAATAGTTAGCCCCCAATTCCTTTAACGGAATCCCTTGCAGCAGCAGCATTAGAGGGGCAGGCACAGCCAATCCATGCCCCTCAACCAACCAAACCATAAACCAATGCCTAACCGCAACCTTACAAGTTGTGACGATTTGCCACACAGTAGGCAAAAACCAAATGGCCCCAGCCAATCAGCCAGATAGACAAAATTCCTACCGGGCCCCTGCCCCAAAGCAGACGACCCCATGACAGGCATAGCAAGGTCAAGTGAACAACCCTAAATATGGGGGGGGGGGGCGGGCAATCCGATGCACGGGCAAAATGAGGAAGCCCTAGCCTCGTGCAAGGAGTTTTTGTATTTCTGGCTGTCAGTCAATAAATGGCAACATTAACTTCTTCCCAACAACAAGGGAAGCCCAATTGCATCAGTGGCCAACAATCAATTAGCCCGCCCCCAACTTTGGAGTGTCCTGGCGGCCGCCACCGCAACACGTGCTCTCCATGAAGGAGAACACACTGTGCCATTGCTCTTTAAAAGGCTTAAGTATACAAGCTGGCATCGCGACACTGCATCAAGTCTGACAGCTGTGTTTTTAGTGCCCTGGCGTTACTCATGCCATGAGTCACACAAACTGTGCCTGCCTCTGCTTTTCCACGGAGCCCATTTTGCCTTCCCTTTCCATGTCCTCGTAACAAACCCAGCCTGACCGTAGGGCAAGTTTGGGAAATCTGACAGAACTGAATCCCCGGGCAAATGTGACTTCCCAAACTCTCTTGATAGAAAGAACAATTCTGCATGAGATGGCGGGGCCAAGATCTCTCCAGCAGGAAGGGTCATGCACCATCATAAAAAATGTCCCTTTCACATTTGCTGGGTCTAATTGGAACCATCCCAGCCCCAAGCCTGTTCAAACCAGCAGTGTTTCTGTTGCACATTCACCGAGAATGTCCACAGGGCCATGCTGCTGAACCAGAGCACAGGCACCAAACGATAATGAATTAATGCAGTCGAACAGTGTAGCAAAACTCCCCCTCCATCCCACGATAAAACTCATTTATTCCTTTAGATAGCTGCTGCATTGGAAAATGAGAAGAAACAGAGGATTGATGAAAATAGCTTCTACTGTATTATTATTTCCCTGGGGAATAATACTCTGACTCTTTCTTCAATCATACATTTCCCAGAAGGCACAGGGGGGGGTGCGTGCGTGTGCGCACACACACGCACACAAACATATACAGGTGGCACTATGGTCTAAACCACTGAGCCTCTTGGGCTTGCCGATCAGAAGGTCGTCAGTTCAAATCCCTGTGACATGGTGAGCTCCTGTTGGTCTGTCCCAGCTCCTGCCAACCTAGCAGTTCAAAAGCACACCAGTGCAAGTAGATAAATAGGTACCTCTACTGCAGGAAGGTAAATGGCATTTCGTGCAAACGTTAAAAAAATGATGTGATTAAAACGTTGTAATAAAATAACTGAGATGAAAATGAAACAACGTCTGATAAGTGGAGTATATTTTAGTATAGGGCTGCATACACACAACATTTTATTCTAGAATCAGTATGCTTGTTTCTTCTACGTGGTTCACACACAATCTGGATCTGTGGCATATTTTTGGCCCCTGTTTTCTTTTTTGAAAACAAAAGCTCATTGCAGGTGGATTCTGCACTGCCCCACAGTGTGTCTGCGCTTAGCATATGCCCAGGGCCATTTCTGTTTATTGCTCAGCTCTTATCTCTTAAAAAGAGTCTGTAGAACCGAAATCTGATGCCCTATGGGCTGGATTAAGGCCTGGACATTTTCTCTGTAGTTTTGTTTATGGATGCTGCCTCCCGGGGGAAAAAACAACAAGGGGGGGACTGGTGGACTTTTCAGCTGGATGCTGTTCGAAACAAGATGCTGAGCTTGATGGGCCCTTAGTTTCATCTAGCATGGCCTTTCTCAACCTGTGTGTCCCCAGATGTTGTTGAACTACAACTTCCATCACCCCTAACTAGCAAAGCCAGAGCTCAGGGATGCTGGGAGTTGTAGTCCAACAACATCTGGGGACCAACAGCTTCAGAACCGCTGATCTAGCAGTATTCCTACATTTGTATCACCTGCATACACACATTGGAAGCAAGAGGTGGCCGAGAATAGGCGGAGGAAGAGTTGGGGATTTCCCATTACTTTACCATTGGCACAATGTAAGTCAGGGCTGGGAAACCATCATCCTTGACCATCCTGGTGGGAGTTGGAGTCCATTCATATTGGGAGAGCCACACCCTCCCCACTCCTGGCATACCCTCCAACATTTCTCCTATGAAAATAAGGAAGTCTTGTTCAATAATAATAATAATAATAATAATAATAATAATAATAAATGAAATCAATTTTATTTGATTTTACAATACAAAATTATTTTTAAAAAATCAAATACATATACAGAGATTCCTCCAAATTTCAGGACTTCCCCCTCCCGCCTCCCTGGAGTCCCATTTTAAACATTTAAAGCTGCATCTTATTCCATACTCTGTTATATCAATCGATATTTTCCATGGTAATTGAAAATACCGCGGGTTACGATTCGGCGCTTCTGCGCACGCGCAAAGCACAATTTAGCACTTGTGCGCATGTGCGACCGCCGAAACCCGGTCCGGTACTTCCGGTTTTCAGCGATTCACAACCCGAACAAATGCAACCTGAAGCGGCTATAACCCGAGGTATGATTGTATCTGTTTGGCCATTTGTGAAATTTTGAATGCTTTCAGCAAATATTCCATCACTGTAGGTCAGGCAGAAATAACTGTGACTTTTTTTTTTCCAGGTCCAACGCAGGGAACAGCCAGCATTCAGTCTGGAACACAGCCAGCCCAGGCAACTGCCTTCGGAAGAAATACATCTGCAGTGAAGAGAGCCAGAACGAAGTGGTGCTTAAGCAGCAACAGTCGCCGCCGCAGCAGCAGCAGCAGCAAGACATCCCTCTCCCCCTCCTGACGAGAGACTCCCCAGCATCGCTGACCACAAACGGGAAAGCGGACTCCCTCAACGTGGCCAGGACCTCTGTGATCCAAGAGCTCTCTGAGCTGGAGAAGCAGATTCAGGTTATCAAGCAGGAACTGCAGTTGGCCATGAGCAGGAAACTGGAGCTGGAAGAGTTTCAGAGGACAAACAGGACTGCGGAGCCCTAAGTGGCTGGGCTCCGGCCCTCACAAGCCCTCTCTTCCCTGTAACTATTCATAATGCACTTTTCTTTCTCTCTCTCTCCTTTTTTGTAATGCCAGAAAGCGGCACCGGAATCAACAAGCAATACGGCTGCTTCCTGCAAAACCAGCATTTTTTTGCAGAAGGCACCAGCACCCTTGGTTCCCTCTTCTGGGAACGTTTCAAAGAGGCAACAGCTCCGTGGGAAAACTTCGCCCTCTATCTGAAGAAGGGTTAACCCTCAGGCTACAGGAAACACTTCCAAGCCTCTGGGGGACTCTTCCAAGCATCCAGAACACACCGCTCCCTGGTTTTTTTCTTGCCACGCTCTCAAATGGAATCCCCACTTTTTAGCCCTTTCTGTGCTTTTTTTTTTTTTGAAAGACTTAAAATGATGATTCAGATTTGTGCGTCCTGGTGGTGCTTTGTTCGGAGTTTGCTAGTGGAATTTGTTACGGCCTGCCTGGGGGTGGGGGTGGGTGGGGGGAAATACACCTTTGTGTGCTGAGGAACCCCAAGGCGTTGTTAGCGTGAAACCTTTCTGTTAATTTCATTAGCCAATCTCAACAACACTGGTGTCGATATCCGCCCCAAAAAACATTTGGGCATAAGGACAAATACTAGCAATCAATATCTTTTTGCAGAGGCTTAGTGCTGATCTAGGGACGCGGGTGGCGCTGTGGTCTAAACCACTGAGTCTAGGGCTTGCCGATCGGAAGGTCGGCGGTTCGAATCCCCCACGACGGGGTGAGCTCCCATTGCTCGGTCCCAGCTCCTGCCAACCTAGCAGTTGGAAAGCACGTCAAAGTGCAAGTAGATAAATAGGTACCACTCTGGCAGGAAGGTAAATGGCATTTCCATTTGCTGCTCTAGTTTCGCCAGAAGTGGCTTAGTCATGCTGGCCACATGACCCGGAAAAACTGTCTGCGGACAAACAACGGCTCCCACGGACAGTAAAGCGAAATGAGCGCCGCAACCCCAGAATTGTTCGCAACTGGACTTAACTGTCAGGGGTCCTTTACCTTTACCTAGTGCTGATCTACACTTCCAGGTTGGATTGTTGCAATGCTCTCCGCTAGGGGCTGCCCTTGAAGATGACCCAGATCTGGTCTAAAATACAGTGACCACATTGCTGGCTGGAACTCAGATAATTCCATAAAACAGTTGCATTGGCTTCCTACTTCAAGCTGCTCATGGTAGTCTTTAAAACCTTAAAGAATTTAGGCCCCAATACAGTCGTACCTTGGAAATCAAACAGAATCTATTCCAGAAGTCCATTCAACTTCCAAAATGTTCAAAAATCAAATCACGGCTTCTGATTGGCTGCAGGGAGTTCCTTTTGAAAGAACATTCACAAACCAGAACAGTCACTTCCGGGTTTGCAGCGTTCAGGAGTCAAAATGTCTGAGTTCCAGGGCGTTTGGGATCCAAGGTACGAATGTATCTGAAGGATCACCTACAGTCCCTTTCATAGCAGAAGTGAAGTTCAGAAATTCAGGGTGTGGTCCAGGAGAGAGTATTTTCTGTACTCGCCCTGAAAGTGTGGAATTCCCTCCTCCCAGTGGTGCATCTGGCTTCATCACTCTACAGCTTTCGGTGACCTTTGACCCCTGAGATGCGTGTTTTCAGGACTCACCTTATTCTTGGGACTGCCGTCCATTTTATCTATTGATAATTCTGAATTTTAAATTGTCGCAACCCGCCCAGGGATTTGTTGGTGAAAGGCAGTTAACATATTTAATAATAATAGTTGTTACTGTCGTCATTATCATCATTATTATTAATTATACCGTCCTTTAATAGAAATTCTGAAGGCGGCTTACATAAATAAAAGATGAGAGGTGGTAACATTCTGGACTCTGCCACCTCAGAATGCACGGAAAGGAATCATATATTTGAAAGATGGTCCACCCTCCCACATGGGGATGCGGGTGGCACTGTGGTCTAAACCACTGAGCCTCTTGGGCTTGCCGATCAGAACATCAGTGGTTTCAATCCCTGTGACGGGGTGAGCTCCTGTTGCTCTGTCCCAGCTCCTGCCAATCTAGCTGTTTGAAAGCACACCAGTGCAAGTAGATAAATAGATACCACTGTGACAGGAAGGTAAACGGAGCTTCCGTGTGCAATGGTTTCTGTCACCGTGTTCTGTTGTGCCAGAAGCAGTTTAGTCGTGCTGGCCACATGACCTGGAAAGCTGCCTGTGGACAAACACCGGCTCCCTCGGCCTGAAAGCGAGATGAGCGCCGCAACCCCGTAGTTGCCTTTGACTGGATGTAACTGTCCAGGGGTCCTTTACCTTTTAACCTTCACTCCCACATGAGAAACAAACCACCTTGGGTTACAAACCTTTCGCTCAGATGTACTGGGCTGCTGAACCAAACCACTGTAGAGTTGGAAGGGACCCGAGGAATCATCTAGCCCAGCCCTCTGCAAGGCAGGAATATGCAGCTGTCCCATGTGGGGATCAAACCTGTAGCCTTGGTGTTATCAGACCAAGCATTAACCAACATGCAGGCAGGGTTCTTGTTGTTTTTCCCCTGTGGGGGAGCACTCAAAATGTGGCTTCCCACTCACCATCTTCAATGGTACAGCCTACAACTCAACTGCCACATCCTGGCTCTGGTGTGTGGATCAGCTCTCAGCGATCAAATACAATCAGACATCTCCTTGCTAACCTCTGCCCTCTTCCCTTCTCAAAAATCAGTTGTCAGGGCAGGGCCCAGCCACCCTCAGGTTCTTTCAGAGAATCAGCAGGCTTTGTACTCCGGTTTTCCACACAAAAAAGAATATTTTAAAATTATTATTTTTGAAAAAAGCTACAGATAAAATTATCTATTGTATGGTTTTTCTTGAAGTGTTTCTAGTTTTCCAGAGTGCTTTTATCTATTTTGCCTAAGATTCCCAGTCATGATTTCGGGACCTGTTGTTTTAAGGCTGTTGATGGGGAACCTCTGGCTTATTGGGTTGGTCTAAAAGCCGGCGCCATGGCTTTAAATGTTTTTGAAGCATGACGTGGTATCCTTCCGTGAAATGTGTTGTGTAAGTTGCCGGTGGTGGCTTGCTCTCCAGTTGTCGATGTTTGTTCTTTATGCGGGTGCTATGCAAGCAGTGGGTGCGAAAAAATGTCCAACGGCATACAACCAAACAGGCAAATCATCCCACCTACACTTCCCCACAACCCATGCATACAGTGACGTTCAGTCGGGGGACTAAGGGGACTAGATTAGTCTCCTAAACATTCCCAATAAATTAGAGTATTAAAGCATTAAAGCCTGGCACCTCCTTCCCCAAAACTGGGAAGCTTCTGCCTGGCTTAGGGAAAGAGACACGATGCTCTGAAAGGTTCAAGAACCATTTTACCCTCTTCTCAATGTCCACCTGGTTTTGGGAAGGAGGCAGCAGGGCTCCAGCATCCCGTCAGGCCTGGCGACTCTTTCCCAAAGCCCAGGAAGCTTCTGTCTGGCTTAGGGAGGGAGGTACGATGCTCACACACGCAACATCCCCATCGCCCTTGCGAGCTGCTCCCCTACGAAAAATTTCGCTCTACACCGCTGATAAGGCACAAAGATTCTTTTACCAGCGTGGGCCATTTAGCATGTTGCTTTGAGACATACTATATCCCTGTTTCCATAGGTAAAGGGGTGGAGAATCTCTAGCCAGAGGGACATATTCCTTCGCAAGGGGTGCGTTCCAGGGGTGGGTAGGGCAAGAGACAAAAGTGGATGGTAACTGTGACCTTTACACCCGGGGGGGGGGGGGAGAATCAGAGGCCTCCCCACGTCTCTCCATAAAGACAAGCAAGAGGAATTACCACACTTCAAGGAGTTAGAAGCATTCCAAGGGCTCTACAGTTCTGATGGATTCATTTGGCTCTAAATAGTAAAGTAAAGTAAAGTACTGTACTTATACCCCACCCATCTGATTGGATTGCCCCAGCCACTCTGTGTGGTTTCGAACAGAATATAAAAACACAGCAAAACACCAAACACTAAAAACGTGCCGATACAGGGTTCCCTTTCAGGTGTCTTCTAAAGGTCACATAGTTGTTTATCTGTTTGACACCTGGCGGAAGGGCATTCCGCAGCCAGGCGCCACTACAAAGAAGGCCCTGTAACTTTACTTCTCACAGCGAGTGAACTGTTAGAAGGCCCTCAGAGCTAGACCTCAGTGTCTGGGCTGAACAATGGGGATGGAGACATTCCTTCAGCTAGGCCTGAGGCTCCCTGCTATACGTGCTCTCATGCTACTTTGGGTACCAGGCATTTCTTCCCCCACAGAGTTAGGGCAGTTGCCTGCTTATGTGCCAAACTGGCCACATATGCCTTGCTCGGGAGCCAGTGGAACTGAGAACTCTACTCTTGCCATAGATCCAGGGTGCTCATTACATGGAAAGGCAGGCGAGCAGTGAGCGAGGAGGCAGGAATCGTGCCAAAGTAGCCTGCTCACCACGATTTGGCAGCAGGTTCACTTTTCAAGTTTTTCTGCCTAATGCAGGGCAATAAGGGGGGGAAATAGGGCTACACATATGCCACATGGACTTCCCTATGCATCTAATATCCATGTGTGGAACTTAAAGGAATGTAGCCACTGAATCTTGGCTCACTGCTTTCTCTGAATCTGAAGGCTTGAGAACCCAATGGAGGTATACTGGCCAATGCCTAGAAGAATAGCTTATTGATATGGCATCTGCCTTGCATACAGTCTCAATCCCTGGTAGGGTTGGGGAACTCCCAAATAACCACTGCCTGTCTGAGCTAGATAGAGCAATGGTCTGATTTGGTATAAGGTAGCTTCCAATATTACTAGATAGCATCTCCCACTAAGGGCCACCAGGCAATTTTACCCTACCAGAAAACCCCTTCTCTTTCCCTCCTCTTCTGGTACATATGACACTTTCTTTTCTTTTGTTCTTTCAATTACCCAACAGAAAGCCAGCACTACTAGACATTCAGCAGCTTTGGTGCGAATTAATGAAGTCCCCCCCAACTTCTACAAATCAGCTCTGGCTATTGTCTCTCTTTTCTGGTTGAAAACTCCGGTTGCTGGGTTGGTGGGGGTCAGGGAGGTGCTGGTCATGGTTGTATGTTTTTGGTTTTGAAATAAATTTTAATAGTATTTTTTTTAGGCTGGTTGATTTGCATGATGGGTTACTGTTGCTGTCTGAAGAGCAAATCCACTTTGATCAAGGGAGAAGACCAACCCAGGATCCCAGGATCGCCTTGTCTATAATATTGGTTTATTATCAGCAACCATAGGCTTTCAGGTGACTTTTATACGCTGATGTAATGATAGGAAACTTTCACACATGGAACATGATCGTGAGACAGTTAAAAGCACACCTGAGTCCTGCTGAAATGTATTAACACCGGGGTGTTTGCTGCAGGAGCAGCACTCCTAGCTAAAGGAATGCACACGGCAGCTAGTTAACTCTCTACAGTGGTACCTCAGGTTAAGTACTTACAGTGGTGCCTCGCAAGACGAAAAGAATCCGTTCCGTGAGTCTCTTCGACTAACGGTTTTTTCGTCTTGCGAAGCAAGCCCATTAGCGGATTAGCGCTATTAGCGGTTTAGCTGCTATTAGCGGCTATTAAAGGCTTAAGGGATTAGCGGATTAGCTGCTAAAAGGCTATTAGCAGCTTAGTGCCTTAGAAAAGGGGGTGGGGAGCAGAAAAAAACCCCAGGAATTGCAAGACATTTTCGTCTTGCGAAGCAAGCCCATAGCAAATTCGTCCTGCGAAGCACCTCCAAAACGGAAAACCCTTTCGTCTAGCGGGTTTTCCGTCTTGCGAGGCATTCGTCTTGCGGGGCACCACTGTAATTCGTTCCAGAGGTCCGTTCTTAACCTGAAACTGTTCTTATTTAATATTTAATGCTGTATCGTTTTTAACACTTGATTGGAAGCCGCCCAGAGTGGCTGGGGAAACTCAGCCAGATGGGCGGGGTATAAATAATGTATTATTATTATTATTATTAACCTGAAGCACCACTTTAGCTAATGGGGCCTCCTGCTGCCGCTGCACGATTTCTGTTCTCATCCTGAAGCAAAGTTCTTAACCCAAGGTAATATTTCTGGGTTAGCAGAGTCTGTAACCTGAAGCATATGTAACCTGAAGCGTCTGTAACCCGAGGTACCACTGTATTGGCAAAGCTGACACAGCAGTTTCCACGGGCCCAATACCCATGCAAAACAGCCTAGCATCTAGGCATCTATTCCTAGGTCTGCGTTCTATGGAGCAGTTGCAGCAACAGGGAGACACTCTCCCTCCACCAGCTTATGTATCTTCCCTCAATGGGCTGCGCGCACACAGCTGGAGTCTATATCCGCTCTTTCCACTTCAATTCTCTCCTGCTTCTGGGAGACAGTGGTGCAGCTACAACCCGTCTGTTTCAGGTTTAAAAGATCCCCTGCAAATACAGAGATTGCTGCTCTGTGGCACTGAACATCTTCCATTTATGCAGCCCATACACCAGGAAGGACAGCTCAGTGGAAAACCGATCTCTTGGTTCTATCTCTCCAACCAGATGCCCAAAGCAAGTTCTGCAGGGCTTCAGAGTCCTTTATGTAAGCAGTACATTCCAGGATGCCAGGAAGTGAAGCAGTCAAGGGTGGTGACTCACATTGATCCTGTAAGTGCATTAACAGCTGAAAAGATTTTGAAACCTGCTTGCAGCCACCCGAAACAGATAGGATGGGCTAGAACATGAAACAGAAACTCACACTATGCACAGGTTTTATGTGGCACATGCCAAGTTTCAATTGGGCCACAACTGTCTGTCTCGACTGTCAGGAACTCTTCAAGCAAGTAGAAGTCTGTACACCTCTGATGCCCAGCTGACAAAACCTTCTCCCCTGTTCATCTCCTGATGGGCAGAAACATCTCAGCAGCCTGAAGTTTGAGGCGGCTCTTGATGGATGCACTACAGATAAAATATTTCAGTTGAACCGTGGCTGGCAAACCAGAGACACAGAAAGGGCAGAAGTTAATACGTGGCCCACGTTAATTCTCCTACGATAAAGATGGGATTCCAGGTGTGCACCGGTAGATCTCTGGTTGATCTGCAGTAGATCAGGCAAGGATTTCTGGCTCCCTTAATTTATTGCAGCACCAAAATTACTTCCCATACTCTTAAATTATGACAAAAACTCAGGGCAACCAGGAATAGATGTTTCCTTCTGTAGGCCTATATGTATATATAGTTATTCCTACAGAGATGGGAATAACATGGGATCCCAGGGGTCTTGTTCCTCAACCAGGGTCAGTGCTCCTTTGGAGAAAAGACGACGCAGCCGAGACTGTCATAGCTTTAGTATGATTTAGTCACATATTTAGATGGAGTCCAGATCTCACAGTATGGTCCTCAAGAGGGGGTTGGTTCCCCAAGATGGATCTGCCTTTCCCCGGCTATTCCAAAGACCCCAAATGCTTCCTGTAGATCCCAGGGGTGGATCTACAGTGGTACCTTGGGTTACGAACTTAATTCGTTCCCGAGGTCCGTTCTTAACCCGAAACTGTTCTTAATCTGAGGCGCTTTCGCTAATGGGGCCTCCCGCTGCCACCGCTGCGCAATTTCCGTTCTCATCCTGGGCCAAAGTACTCAACCTGAGGTACTACTTCTGGGTTAGCGGAGTTTGTAACCCGAAGCATTTGTAACCCAAGGTACCACTGTACTATGAAACTAATCAAGCTTAAGTTTCAGGGGCCCTAATCCCAGAGGGGCCCCAGAAGCAACTTTAGTCTGCATTGCTTAAAATTTTGGAGTCTAGTAGACCCAATTTGAGTAACATGACTCAACATGATTTTTGTTGTTGTTGTATATATTTCAGCAATCCCGAAGTTTGAAAGTCAGTAGCAGAGATGCTGTAAATCTGTCGTGGAACAGTGTATTGGCCCTACACAAAGAGGGCACAGCAGAACGCTCAAATACTGCTCAAGGCTGCACCATCTATCTATCTACACACACACATACACACAAGAGTGTGTATGTCAACACCCAGGGCTGCCAGGTGAACCAAGGATTCACTTCTGCATCTTTCCTCTTCTGGTGCAGCAAGGCATGTGCATTGGTCCAGAGGCAGAGATGGGCCCATCACCTTCTGAAACCTCAAGCTCCGTTATGTGCACGTCACTGGAAATTCTTGCCTCGCTTCAGAAGGTCAGGATTAAGTCCAGTCTTACGCCTGGGGTGGTTTCATTTCCATCATTCTTCTGCCCACACACAAGTGCCTGCCTTTAAAGGGTTACACCAGGTCACCCTGATGCAACCCTTACTGTGTGTGGGACCATCGAGACTCCACAAGCTTCTCAGTACACACAACTGCAAGCACGGACATACACAAAACAGTGAGACACTTTGACCGGGAAGAACAGTTTTCTCCTTTATTAGAAAGTAAAGGAACCTAAAGCGATGAGAAAGCTTGATGAAAACTACTTCCATGCAGACTTCCCAGTTTGAAGGTTGTTGTTTGGTTTAAGCCACAGGCCAATTCACATCAGGGCCGAAAGCATACACCGTGTCTCCACAACAACCATCTGTAACAGGCACAGGCAACGGTTGATGACTGGCTTGGTGGCTGGGCTGTGCCTAAAGGAAAAGCCAGTGGGGGGAGGGACCCCCTGAAGATTAAAAAAACAAACAAAAGGCAAGAGTACAAAAAAATAATTAACAATAACCTGGCTGTACCCTCCAGCAAAAAGGGATCTGCCATTACAAAAAGAAAAGGGGTGAAAGAGAGGGGCAGTAGCCAGCCTGCTGATGGGAACAAATATGGTGGTTGGCAGCAAGAGAGGATTCTCTGGCCTCCCACAACTCGGAAGACTCAGCCAATGTAGATGCGATGGAAGTCGTTGGCCCCGAAGGCAGCATTGCACTTGGGGCACTTGCGCTGCCGGGTGTCGTAGCGCGTTTTCACGCACTCAAAGCAGAAGACGTGGAAGCACTTGGTGAGCACAGCATCCTTCTTGCGCATGTTGCAGCAGGGGCAGGTCAGGCGGCCCTTGGGAAAGAAAGAGGCATTGTTTAAGGTACACCTGGCTGATGCCGAGGCTAATAATAATAATAATAATAATAATAATAATTCCTTTGTACGCCACCCATTTGACTGGGTTTCCACAGCCACTCTGGGCAGCTTCCGACATATATAAAAACATAATTAAACATTAAGAAGCTTCCCTGGTCCTGAGTGGAGTAACTGTGTCCCTAAAGGACCAGGTACGCAGCCTGGGAGTCATTTTTGGACTCACAGTTCTCTGTGGAGACTCACTGTCTACCAGCTCCACCTGGTACGCTGGCTGAGACCCTACCTGCCTGTGCATTATCTCACCAGAGTGGTACATGCCCTGGTTATCTCCCGCTTGGACTACTGCAATACGCTCTACGTGGGGCTACCTTTGAAGGTGACCCGGAAACTACAAGTAATCCAGAATGCGTAAGCTAGACTGGTGACTGGGAGCGGCCGCCGGGACCATATTGTTTACAACAGGGTGGGGAGTCTGTGGCTCTCCAGATGTTGCTAGGACTGCAACTCCTATTGTTCCTGGGTCTGATGGGAGATGAGGGGCGGGGTCACATCTGGAAGGCCACCAGTCCCTGACCTCTGATTGCCCCAAAGTGTCAGAGGGTTCTCTCCTGCGATTAGCTCAGAACTGCTGCCATGTCCCAGCCACAGTCCCTTGGGCACTGCTAACTGGGGTCTACTTCCAATGCTAATCTGGCTCAGCCCAAATCCATCCTCCAAGGGGGACATTGGCATTCCGTTGCCTACCTTGTAATCTTTGATCTCCTCCATAAGAATCTCGTCGCAGTTGGGAACCATGTCAGGTTTCTTGGTGGTCTCCAGTTTCCTCCGCAGCCTTGAAATGTCTTCCTGCAGGGGAACATTAGCCAAATACATGTCATTAGGACCAGCACCTTCTCTCCTAAGAGCTGCAAAAGGCTCCCAGGTGTAAATTTGCAAGCTCTGCCCATTTTCCTTTAAAAGGGGGGGGGCTTCTTCACAAGGGAGGACGCATCACACACATTCAAAACATACTGGTATGATACATGATTAGCTTAGATAATTTGGATGAGGCAGAGCAATGTGACCATGAAGCTCTGGCTTCAGGAAGTGAGGGATGTCAAATGTGCTTCCTAGAGCATTTGACTGGCCAGTTGGGAAGATATTGCTGGACAAAGACAAGAGTCTTCAGTGCTCACTATAGAACATGTTTCAAAGGTCCCCATTTTGATCCCTGGCATCTCCTGGCAGGACTGGGCATGTGCCCTGCAGGCAGTTGCCATCAGTATGTGTGGACAACGCTCTGCTGAGCAGACTGAGTGTCTGAGTCAACACATGGCAACTTCCTACGTAGGGATTCTTCTTAAGCAGGGATTCACAACCAGCAGCGACCAGGGAGAAAAACAGTGAGTGAAAACAGCTGAAGTTGAGCCATGGCGATGGAGGGCAACCATTCAGAGAAGGTGGAAACCAAAGCACTGGCAGAGGGCAAGAGGCAGGAACTTTGAGTTAATATGAATGGAAGCAAAGGCAGATTTGGCCCAAGGTAGCCAAAGCCGCTTGCCGGGTACCTGGGCTCGCTTGAAGTTGAACATGTCTTTCTCCTTGGTCACACTGTTCTCCACAATCTCATCCTGGAAGTCGTGCAGCTTCTTCTGTGCCAGCTCCAGCTGCGCCCGAAGGTCATCAGCTAGCTGGGCCGCATCCATAGCCTGAAGAGCAAAACAATGAAAGATCCTCTCTCTCTTTCTGGCCAGCTGCTGACCTTGCAGGGATGGACAAAAGCAGCCCAGAGTGTCAACCTATTGTTGCACTTCCCACTTTTAAAAGGCATCTGCAGACCTTTTTGCTCACAGCTCCCTACTGAAAGGCAGCAAAGCTTTTAGGCTTTGCTTTGGCAAAATCTTCAAAGGGAAGATTTAGAGTCAAAATGAGGGGGGGGGGGATCCTGGAGGGTAAAATCGAGCAGGTTATTATTCCGACACAGAAATAGCCACAGATAAGGAGCTAAGAATAACCTGGCTGGATTAACAGAAGGCCCGAGGTCCTCCAGATATCACAGGACCAAATGCCACCAACCTCTCCAGCACGGCCAACAGGCAGGAAGGTGTGTCCCAGCAGGATCATTCTCATCTCCAGACTGTGCCCACATACACCAACCAAGGGCAGGTGATGGAGTAGCCAGAAACCAAACTGCATGCCTCTTTTTGTTGTTGTTTGGCTAGTGCAGCAGTGCCCATTCCCACCAGTGCCATTTCTTCAGGGGGGAACCCTTCCAAGAGATTCTCATCACCATCATCATCAACCCCCTCCTCTCCTCCTGACCTCTGACCCCACTGCTTGCTCTGCTTCCCTGTTACTCTCTCGTCACTTATCCCTCCCGGAAACCTCTGCCCAGCTAATTATTTTCATCTGGCTGCCTTGCTCGTTATCCCTTTGAAGTTCCACTCTTCC